>NW_026988470.1:1250000-2500000 GCF_030222135.1 Aotus nancymaae | reverse complement strand
TCCAGGACTCTGGATGTCTGAAATATAGAAGCAACAAATGTCTGCATTCTTGAATCGGAATGTGGTGGAATTCTAGAATGCACAGCACGGCAGAATTCTAAAGTCCTAAAATGCCTGCTATTCGGAAGTTAAGGTGTCTGACATCCAGAATGTTACTAGGTCAGCATTCTACCGTTCTGTGAGATTCTGGGTTGTAGAATCAATGGACGGCAGAGTTATGGAATGTCAGGGTGTCCAAACTCTAGAATCCTTCCGTGTCTGAACTCGTGAGTCATTCAATGTCCACATTCCGGATCACAGGGTGTCTGAATTCCAGAAGCACCAAATGTCTGCATTCTAGAATCGGAATGTGGCGGAATTCTAGAATGCACAGCACGGCAGAATTCTAAAGTCCTAAAATGCCTGATATTCGGAAGCTAAGGAGTCTGACATCCAGAATGTTACTAGGTCAGCATTCTACTGTTCTGAGAGATTCTGGGTTCTAGATTCAATGGACGGCAGAGTTCTGGAATGTCAGGGTGTCCAAACTCTAGAATCCTTCCGTGTCTGAACACGTGAGTCATTCAATGTCCACATTCCAGATCAAAGGGTGTCTGAATTCCAGAAGCACCAAATGTCTGCATTCTAGAATCGGAATGTGGCGGAATTCTAGAATGTACAGCACGGCGGAATTCTAAAGTCCTAAAATGCCTACTAGCCGAAAGTTAAGGTGTCTGATGACCAGAATGTTACTAGGTCGGCATTCTACTGTTCTGAGAGATTCTGGGTTCTAGAATCAATGGACGGAAGAGTTCTGGAATGTCAGGGTGTCCAAACTCTAGAATCCATGAGTGTTTGAACTCGAGAGTCATTCAATTTCCATATTCCGGGTCACAGGGTGACTGAATTCCAGAAGCACCAAACGTCTGCATTCTAGAATCGGAATATGGCGGAATTCTAGAATGCACAGCACGGCGGAATTCGAAAGTCCTAAAATGCCTGCTATCCGGAAGTTAAGGTGTCTGACATCCAGAATGCTACCACGTCAGAATTATACCATTCTGATAGATTCTGGGATCTAGAATCAATGGACGGCTGAGTTCCAGAATGTCAGTGTGCTAAAACTCTAGAATCCTTGTGTGTCTGAACTCGAGACTCATTCAGTGTCCACATTCCAGAACTCTGGATGTCTGAAATATAGAAGCACCAAATGTCTGCTTTCTAGAATCGGAATGTGGCGGAATTCTAGAATGCACAGCACGGCGGGATTCTAAAGTCCTAAAATGCCTGCTATCCGGAAGATAAGGTGTCTGACATCAAGAATGCTACCAAGTCATTATTATACCATTCTGAAAGATTCCGGGATCTAGAATCAATGGACGGCTGAGTTCCAGAATGTCAGGGTGGCAAAACTCTAGAATCCTGGCGTGTCTGAACTCGAGAGTCATTCAATGTCCACATTCCAGAACTCTGGATGTCTGAATTATAGAAGCACCAAATGTCTGCATTCTAGAATCGGAATGTGGCGGAATTCTAGAATGCACAGCACGGCGGAATTCTAAAGTCCTAAAATGCCTGCTATCCGGAAGTTAAGGTGTCTGACATCAAGAATGCTACCAAGTCAGAATTATAACATTCTGAAAGATTCTGGGATCTAGAATCAATGGAAGGCTGAGTTCCAGAATGTCAGGGTGGCAAAACTCTAGAATCCTTGTGTGTCTGAACTCGAGAGTCATTCAATGTCCACATTCCAGAACTCTGGATGTCTGAATTATAGAAGCACCAAATGTCTGCATTCTAGAATCGGAATGTGGCGGAATTCTAGAATGCACAGCACGGCGGAATTCTAAAGTCCTAAAATGCCTACTAGCCGAAAGTTAAGGTGTCTGATGACCAGTATGTTACTAGGTCAGCATTCTACCGTTCTGAGAGATTCTCGGTTCTAGAATCAATGGACGGCAGAGACCTGAAATGTCAGTGTGTCCAAACTCTAGAATCCTTGCGTGCCTGAACTCGAGAGTCATTCAATGTCCACATTCCGGATCACAGGGTGTCTGAATTCCAGAAGAACCAAATGTCTGCATTCTGGAATCGGAATGTGGTAGAATTCTAGAATGCACAGCACGGCGGAATTCTAAAGTCCTAAAATGCCTGCTATCCGGAAGTTAAGGTGTCTGACATCCAGAATGCTACCACATCAGAATTATACCATTCTGAAAGATTCTGGGATCTAGAATCAATGGACGGGTGAGTTCCAGAATGTCAGGGTGGCAAAACTCTAGAATCCTGGCTTGTCTGAACTCGAGAGTCATTCAATGTCCACATTCCAGAACTCTGGATGTCTGAATTATGGAAGCACCAAATGTCTGCATTCTAGAATCGGAAAGTGGCGGAATTCTAGAATGCACAGCACGGCGGAATTCGAAAGTCCTAAAATGCCTGCTATCCGGAAGTTAAGGTGTCTGACATCCAGAATGCTACCACGTCAGAATTATACCATTCTGAAAGATTCTGGTGTCTGGAATCAATGGACGGCTGAGTTCCAGAATGTCAGGGTTTGCAAACTCTAGAATCCTTGCGTGTCTGAACTCGAGAGTCATTCAATATCCACATTCCAGGACTCTGGATGTCTGAAATATAGAAGCAACAAAGGTCTGCATTCTAGAATCGGAATGTGGTGGAATTTTAAAATGCACAGCACGGCAGAATTCTAAAGTCCTAAAATGCCTGCTATCCGGAAGTTAAGGTGTCTGACATCCAGAATGTTACTAGGTCAGCATTCTACCGTTCTGAGAGATTCTGGGTTCTAGAATCAATGAATGGCAGAGTTCTGGAATGTCAGGGTGTCCAAACTCTAGAGTCCTTCCGTGTCTGAACACGTGAGTCATTCAATGTCCACATTCCGGATCACAGGGTGTCTGAATTATAGAAGCACCAAATGTCTGCATTCTAGAATCGGAATGTGGCGGAATTCTAGAATGCACAGCACGTCAGAATACTAAAGTCCTAAAATACCTGATATTCGGAAGTTAAGGAGTCTGACATCCAGAATGTTACTAGGTCAGCATTCTACCGTTCTGAGAGATTCTGGGTTCTAGAATCAATGGACGGCAGAGTTATGGAATGTCAGGGTGTCCAAACTCTAGAATCCTTCCGTGTCTGAACTCGTGAGTCATTCAATGTCCACATTCCGGATCAAAGGGTGTCTGAATTCCAGAAGCACCAAATGTCTGCATTCTAGAATCGGAATGTGGCGGAATTCTAGAATGCACAGCACGGCGGAATTCGGAAGTCCTAAATGCCTGCTATCGGGAAGTAAAGGTGTCTGACATCCAGAATGCTACCACGTCAGAATTATACCATTCTGAAAGATTCTGGGATCTAGAATCAATGGACGGCTGAGTTCCCGAATGTCAGGGTGGCAAAACTCTAGAATCCTGGCGTGTCTGAACTCGAGAGTCATTCAATGTCCACATTCCAGAACTCTGGATGTCTGAATTATAGAAGCACCAAATGTCTGCATTCTAGAATCGGAATGTGGTGGAATTCTAGAATGCACAGCACGGCGGAATTTTAAAGTCGTAAAATGCCTGCTATCCAGAAGTCAAGGTGTCTGACATCCAGAATGTTACTAGGTCCGCATTCTACCGTTCTGAGAGATTCCGGTTTCTAGAATCAATGGATGGCAGAGTTCTGGAATGTCAGGGTGTTCAAACTCAAGAATACTTGCGTGTCTGAACTCGAGAGTCATTCAATGTCCACATTACGGATCACAGGGTGTCCGAATACCAGAAGCACCAAATGTCTGCATTCTAGAATCGGAATGTGGCAGAATTCTAGAATGCATAGCACGGCGGTATTCGAAAGTCCTAAAATGCCTGCTATTCGGAAGTTAAGGTGTCTGACATCCAGAATGCTACCACGTCAGAATTATACCACTCTGAAAGATTCTGGGATCTAGAATCAATGGACGGCCGAGTTCCAGAATGTCCGGGTTTCCAAACTCTAGAATCCTTGCGTGTCTGAACTCGAGAGTCATTCAATATCCACATTCCAGGACTCTGGATGTCTGAAATATAGAAGCAACAAATGTCTGCATTCTTGAATCGGAATGTGGTGGAATTCTAGAATGCACAGCACGGCAGAATTCTAAAGTCCTAAAATGCCTGCTATTCGGAAGTTAAGGTGTCTGACATCCAGAATGTTACTAGGTCAGCATTCTACCGTTCTGTGAGATTCTGGGTTGTAGAATCAATGGACGGCAGAGTTATGGAATGTCAGGGTGTCCAAACTCTAGAATCCTTCCGTGTCTGAACTCGTGAGTCATTCAATGACCACATTCCGGATCACAGGGTGTCTGAATTCCAGAAGCACCAAATGTCTGCATTCTAGAATCGGAATGTGGCGGAATTCTAGAATGCACAGCACGGCAGAATTCTAAAGTCCTAAAATGCCTGATATTCGGAAGCTAAGGAGTCTGACATCCAGAATGTTACTAGGTCAGCATTCTACTGTTCTGAGAGATTCTGGGTTCTAGATTCAATGGACGGCAGAGTTCTGGAATGTCAGGGTGTCCAAACTCTAGAATCCTTCCGTGTCTGAACACGTGAGTCATTCAATGTCCACATTCCAGATCAAAGGGTGTCTGAATTCCAGAAGCACCAAATGTCTGCATTCTAGAATCGGAATGTGGTGGAATTCTAGAATGTACAGCACGGCGGAATTCTAAAGTCCTAAAATGCCTACTAGCCGAAAGTTAAGGTGTCTGATGACCAGAATGTTACTAGGTCGGCATTCTACTGTTCTGAGAGATTCTGGGTTCTAGAATCAATGGACGGAAGAGTTCTGGAATGTCAGGGTGTCCAAACTCTAGAATCCATGAGTGTTTGAACTCGAGAGTCATTCAATTTCCATATTCCGGGTCACAGGGTGACTGAATTCCAGAAGCACCAAACGTCTGCATTCTAGAATCGGAATATGGCGGAATTCTAGAATGCACAGCACGGCGGAATTCGAAAGTCCTAAAATGCCTGCTATCCGGAAGTTAAGGTGTCTGACATCCAGAATGCTACCACGTCAGAATTATACCATTCTGATAGATTCTGGGATCTAGAATCAATGGACGGCTGAGTTCCAGAATGTCAGTGTGCTAAAACTCTAGAATCCTTGTGTGTCTGAACTCGAGACTCATTCAGTGTCCACATTCCAGAACTCTGGATGTCTGAAATATAGAAGCACCAAATGTCTGCTTTCTAGAATCGGAATGTGGCGGAATTCTAGAATGCACAGCACGGCGGGATTCTAAAGTCCTAAAATGCCTGCTATCCGGAAGATAAGGTGTCTGACATCAAGAATGCTACCAAGCCATTATTATACCATTCTGAAAGATTCCGGGATCTAGAATCAATGGACGGCTGTGTTCCAGAATGTCAGGGTGGCAAAACTCTAGAATCCTGGCGTGTCTGAACTCGAGAGTCATTCAATGTCCACATTCCAGAACTCTGGATGTCTGAATTATAGAAGCACCAAATGTCTGCATTCTAGAATCGGAATGTGGCGGAATTCTAGAATGCACAGCACGGCGGAATTCTAAAGTCCTAAAATGCCTGCTATCCGGAAGTTAAGGTGTCTGACATCAAGAATGCTACCAAGTCAGAATTATAACATTCTGAAAGATTCTGGGATCTAGAATCAATGGAAGGCTGAGTTCCAGAATGTCAGGGTGGCAATACTCTAGAATCCTTGTGTGTCTGAACTCGAGAGTCATTCAATGTCCACATTCCAGAACTCTGGATGTCTGAATTATAGAAGCACCAAATGTCTGCATTCTAGAATCGGAATGTGGCGGAATTCTAGAATGCACAGCACGGCGGAATTCTAAAGTCCTAAAATGCCTACTAGCCGAAATTTAAGGTGTCTGATGACCAGTATGTTACTAGGTCAGCATTCTACCGTTCTGAGAGATTCTCGGTTCTAGAATCAATGGACGGCAGAGACCTGAAATGTCAGTGTGTCCAAACTCTAGAATCCTTGTGTGCCTGAACTCGAGAGTCATTCAATGTCCACATTCCGGATCACAGGGTGTCTGAATTCCAGAAGAACCAAATGTCTGCATTCTGGAATCGGAATGTGGTAGAATTCTAGAATGCACAGCACGGCGGAATTCTAAAGTCCTAAAATGCCTGCTATCCGGAAGTTAAGGTGTCTGACATCCAGAATGCTACCACATCAGAATTATACCATTCTGAAAGATTCTGGGATCTAGAATCAATGGACGGGTGAGTTCCAGAATGTCAGGGTGGCAAAACTCTAGAATCCTGGCTTGTCTGAACTCGAGAGTCATTCAATGTCCACATTCCAGAACTCTGGATGTCTGAATTATGGAAGCACCAAATGTCTGCATTCTAGAATCGGAATGTGGCGGAATTCTAGAATGCACAGCACGGCGGAATTCGAAAGTCCTAAAATGCCTGCTATCCGGAAGTTAAGGTGTCTGACATCCAGAATGCTACCACGTCAGAATTATACCATTCTGAAAGATTCTGGTGTCTGGAATCAATGGACGGTTGAGTTCCAGAATGTCAGGGTTTGCAAACTCTAGAATCCTTGCGTGTCTGAACTCGAGAGTCATTCAATATCCACATTCCAGGACTCTGGATGTCTGAAATATAGAAGCAACAAAGGTCTGCATTCTAGAATCGGAATGTGGTGGAATTTTAAAATGCACAGCACGGCAGAATTCTAAAGTCCTAAAATGCCGGCTATCCGGAAGTTAAGGTGTCTGACATCCAGAATGTTACTAGGTCAGCATTCTACCGTTCTGAGAGATTCTGGGTTCTAGAATCAATGAATGGCAGAGTTCTGGAATGTCAGGGTGTCCAAACTCTAGAGTCCTTCCGTGTCTGAACTCGTGAGTCATTCAATGTCCACATTCCGGATCACAGGGTGTCTGAATTATAGAAGCTCCAAATGTCTGCATTCTAGAATCGGAATGTGGCGGAATTCTAGAATGCACAGCACGTCAGAATACTAAAGTCCTAAAATACCTGATATTCGGAATTTAAGGAGTCTGACATCCAGAATGTTACTAGGTCAGCATTCTACCGTTCTGAGAGATTCTGGGTTCTAGAATCAATGGACGGCAGAGTTATGGAATGTCAGGGTGTCCAAACTCTAGAATCCTTCCGTGTCTGAACTCGTGAGTCATTCAATGTCCACATTCCGGATCAAAGGGTGTCTGAATTCCAGAAGCACCAAATGTCTGCATTCTAGAATCGGAATGTGGCGGAATTCTAGAATGCACAGCACGGTGGAATTCTAAAATCCTAAAATGCCTGCTATCCGGAAGTTAAGGTGTCTGACATCAAGAATGCTACCAAGTCAGAATTATACCATTCTGAAAGATTCTGGGATCTAAACTCAATGGACGGCTGAGTTCCAGAATGTCAGGGTGGCAAAACTCTAGAATCCTTGCGTGTCTCAACTCGAGAGTCATTCAATGTCCACATTCCAGAACTCTGGATGTCTGAATTATAGAAGCACCAAATGTCTGCATTCTAGCATCGGAAAGTGGCGGAATTCTAGCATGCACAGCACGTCGGAATTCTAAAATCCTAAAATGCCTGCTATCCGGAAGTTAAGGTGTCTGACATCAAGAATGCTACCAAGTCAGAATTATACCATTCTGAAAGATTCTGGGATCTAGAATCAATGGACGGCTGAGTTCCAGAAGTTCAGGTTGGCAAAACTCTAGAATACTTGCGTGTCTGAACTCGAGAGTCTTTCAATTTCCACATTCCAGAACTCTGGATGTCTGAATTATAGAAGCAGCAAATGTCTGCATTCTAGAATCGGAATGTGGCGGAATTCTAGAATGCAAGGCACGGCGGAATTCTAAAGTCCTAAAATGCCTACTAGCCGAACGTTAAGGTGTCTGATGACCAGAATGTTACCAGGTCAGCAATCTACCGTTCTGAGAGATTCTGGGTTCTAGAATCAATGGACGACAGAGTTCTGGAATGTCAGGGTGTCCAAACTCTAGAATACCTGAGTGTTTGAACTCGAGAGTCATTCAATTTCCATATTCCGGGTCACAGGGTGACTGAATTCCAGAAGCACCAAATGTCTGCATTCTAGAATCGGAATGTGGCGGAATTCTAGAATGCACAGCACGGCGGAATTCGAAAGTCCTAAAATGCCTGCTATCGGGAAGTTAAGGTGTCTGACATCCAGAATGCTACCACGTCAGAATTATACCATTCTGAAAGATTCTGGGATCTAGAATCAATGGACGGCTGAGTTCCAGAATGTCAGGGTGGCAAAACTCTAGAATCCTTGCGTGTCTGAACTCGAGAGTCATTCAATGTCCACATTCCAGAACTCTGGATGTCTGAATTATAGAAGCACCAAATGTCTGCATTCTAGAATCGGAATGTGGCGGAACTCTAGAATGCACAGCACGGCGGAATTCTAAAATACTAAAATGCCTGCTATCCGGAAGTTAAGGTGTCTCACATCAAGAATGCTACCAAGTCAGAATTATACCATTCTGAAAGATTCTGGGATCTAAAATCAATGGACGGCTGAGTTCCAGAATGTCAGGGTGGCAAAACTCTAGAATCCTTGCGTGTCTGAACTCGAGAGTCATTCAATGTCCACATTCCAGAACTCTGGATGTCTGAATTATAGAAGCACCAAATGTCTGCATTCTAGAATCGGAATGTGGCGGAATTCTAGAATGCACAGCACGGCGCAATTCTAAAGTCCTAAAATGCCTACTAGCCGAAAGTTAAGGTGTCTGATGACCAGAATGTTACTAGGTCAGCATTCTACCGTTCTGAGAGATTCTCTGTTCTAGAATCAATGGATGGCAGAGTTCTGGAATGTCAGGGTGTCCAAACTCTAGAATCCTTGAGTGTTTGAACTCGAGAGTCATTCAATTTCCATATTCCGGGTCACAGGGTGTCTGAATTCCAGAAGCACCAAATGTCTGCATTCTAGAATCGGAATGTGGCAGAATTCTAGAATGCACAGCATGGCAGAATTCTAAAGACGTAAAATGACTGATATTCGGAAGTTAAGGTGTCTGACATCCAGAATGTTACTAGGTCAGCATTCTACCGTTCTGAGAGATTCTTGGTTCTAGAATCAATGGACGGCAGAGTTCTGGAATGTCAGGGTGTCCAAACTCCAGAATCCTTCCGTGTCTGAACTCCTGAGTCATTCAATGTCCACATTCCGGATCACAGGGTGTCTGAATTCCAGAAGCACCAAATGTCTGCATTCTAGAATCGGAATGTGGCGGAATTCTAGAATGCACAGCACGGCGGAATTTGAAAGTCCTAAAATGCCTGCTATCGGGAAGTAAAGGTGTCTGACATCCAGAATGCTACCAGGTCAGAATTACACCATTCTGAAAGATTCTGGGATCTAGAATCAATGGACGGCTGAGTTCCAGAATGTCAGGATGGCAAAACTCTAGAATCCTTGCGTGTCTGAACTCGAGAGTCATTCAATGTCCACATTCCAGAACTCTGGATGTCTGAATTATAGAAGCACCAAATGACTGCATTCTTGCATCGGAATGTGGCGGAATTCTAGCATGCACAGCACGGCGGAATTCTAAAATCCTAAAATGCCTTCTATCTGGAATTTATGGTGTCTGACATCCAGAATGCTACCACGTCAGAATTATACCCTTCTGAAAGATTCTGAGATCAAGAATCATTGGACGGCTGAGTTCCAGAATGCAAGGGTGGCAAAACTCTAGAATCCTTGCGTGTCTGAACTCGAGAGTCATTCAATGTAGACATTCCAGAACTCTGGATGTCTGAAATATAGAAGCACCAAATGTCTGCATTCTAGAATCAGAATGTGGCAGAATTCTAGAATGCACAGCACGGCGGAATTTTAAAGTCGTAAAATGCCTGCTATCCAGAAGTCAAGGTGTCTGACATCCAGAATGTTACTAGGTCCGCATTCTACCGTTCTGAGAGATTCCGGTTTCTAGAATCAATGGATGGCAGAGTTCTGGAATGTCAGGGTGTTCAAACTCAAGAATACTTGCGTGTCTGAACTCGAGAGTCATTCAATGTCCACATTACGGATCACAGGGTGTCCGAATACCAGAAGCACCAAATGTCTGCATTCTAGAATCGGAATGTGGCAGAATTCTAGAATGCATAGCACGGCGGTATTCGAAAGTCCTAAAATGCCTGCTATTCGGAAGTTAAGGTGTCTGACATCCAGAATGCTACCACGTCAGAATTATACCATTCTGAAAGATTCTGGGATCTAGAATCAATGGACGGCCGAGTTCCAGAATGTCCGGGTTTCCAAACTCTAGAATCCTTGCGTGTCTGAACTCGAGAGTCGTTCAATATCCACATTCCAGGACTCTGGATGTCTGAAATATAGAAGCAACAAATGTCTGCATTCTTGAATCGGAATGTGGTGGAATTCTAGAATGCACAGCACGGCAGAATTCTAAAGTCCTAAAATGCCTGCTATTCGGAAGTTAAGGTGTCTGACATCCAGAATGTTACTAGGTCAGCATTCTACCGTTCTGTGAGATTCTGGGTTGTAGAATCAATGGACGGCAGAGTTCTGGAATGTCAGGGTGTCCAAACTCTAGAATCCTTCCTTGTCTGAACTCGTGAGTCATTCAATGTCCACATTCCGGATCACAGGGTGTCTGAATTCCAGAAGCACCAAATGTCTGCATTCTAGAATCTGAATGTGGCGTAATTCTAGAATGCACAGCACGGCAGAATTCTGAAGTCCTAAAATGCCTGATATTCGGAAGCTAAGGAGTCTGACATCCAGAATGTTACTAGGTCAGCATTCTACTGTTCTGAGAGATTCTGGGTTCTAGATTCAATGGACGGCAGAGTTCTGGAATGTCAGGGTGTCCAAACTCTAGAATCCTTCCGTGTCTGAACACGTGAGTCATTCAATGTCCACATTCCAGATCAAAGGGTGTCTGAATTCCAGAAGCACCAAATGTCTGCATTCTAGAATCGGAATGTGGCGGAATTCTAGAATGTACAGCACGGCGGAATTCTAAAGTCCTAAAATGCCTACTAGCCGAAAGTTAAGGTGTCTGATGACCAGAATGTTACTAGGTCGGCATTCTACTGTTCTGAGAGATTCTGGGTTCTAGAATCAATGGACGGAAGAGTTCTGGAATGTCAGGGTGTCCAAACTCTAGAATCCATGAGTGTTTGAACTCGAGAGTCATTCAATTTCCATATTCCGGGTCACAGGGTGACTGAATTCCAGAAGCACCAAACGTCTGCATTCTAGAATCGGAATATGGCGGAATTCTAGAATGCACAGCACGGCGGAATTCGAAAGTCCTAAAATGCCTGCTATCCGGAAGTTAAGGTGTCTGACATCCAGAATGCTACCACGTCAGAATTATACCATTCTGATAGATTCTGGGATCTAGAATCAATGGACGGCTGAGTTCCAGAATGTCAGTGTGCTAAAACTCTAGAATCCTTGTGTGTCTGAACTCGAGACTCATTCAGTGTCCACATTCCAGAACTCTGGATGTCTGAAATATAGAAGCACCAAATGTCTGCTTTCTAGAATCGGAATGTGGCGGAATTCTAGAATGCACAGCACGGCGGGATTCTAAAGTCCTAAAATGCCTGCTATCCGGAAGATAAGGTGTCTGACATCAAGAATGCTACCAAGTCATTATTATACCATTCTGAAAGATTCCGGGATCTAGAATCAATGGACGGCTGTGTTCCAGAATGTCAGGGTGGCAAAACTCTAGAATCCTGGCGTGTCTGAACTCGAGAGTCATTCAATGTCCACATTCCAGAACTCTGGATGTCTGAATTATAGAAGCACCAAATGTCTGCATTCTAGAATCGGAATGTGGCGGAATTCTAGAATGCACAGCACGGCGGAATTCTAAAGTCCTAAAATGCCTGCTATCCGGAAGTTAAGGTGTCTGACATCAAGAATGCTACCAAGTCAGAATTATAACATTCTGAAAGATTCTGGGATCTAGAATCAATGGAAGGCTGAGTTCCAGAATGTCAGGGTGGCAATACTCTAGAATCCTTGTGTGTCTGAACTCGAGAGTCATTCAATGTCCACATTCCAGAACTCTGGATGTCTGAATTATAGAAGCACCAAATGTCTGCATTCTAGAATCGGAATGTGGCGGAATTCTAGAATGCACAGCACGGCGGAATTCTAAAGTCCTAAAATGCCTACTAGCCGAAATTTAAGGTGTCTGATGACCAGTATGTTACTAGGTCAGCATTCTACCGTTCTGAGAGATTCTCGGTTCTAGAATCAATGGACGGCAGAGACCTGAAATGTCAGTGTGTCCAAACTCTAGAATCCTTGTGTGCCTGAACTCGAGAGTCATTCAATGTCCACATTCCGGATCACAGGGTGTCTGAATTCCAGAAGAACCAAATGTCTGCATTCTGGAATCGGAATGTGGTAGAATTCTAGAATGCACAGCACGGCGGAATTCTAAAGTCCTAAAATGCCTGCTATCCGGAAGTTAAGGTGTCTGACATCCAGAATGCTACCACATCAGAATTATACCATTCTGAAAGATTCTGGGATCTAGAATCAATGGACGGGTGAGTTCCAGAATGTCAGGGTGGCAAAACTCTAGAATCCTGGCTTGTCTGAACTCGAGAGTCATTCAATGTCCACATTCCAGAACTCTGGATGTCTGAATTATGGAAGCACCAAATGTCTGCATTCTAGAATCGGAATGTGGCGGAATTCTAGAATGCACAGCACGGCGGAATTCGAAAGTCCTAAAATGCCTGCTATCCGGAAGTTAAGGTGTCTGACATCCAGAATGCTACCACGTCAGAATTATACCATTCTGAAAGATTCTGGTGTCTGGAATCAATGGACGGTTGAGTTCCAGAATGTCAGGGTTTGCAAACTCTAGAATCCTTGCGTGTCTGAACTCGAGAGTCATTCAATATCCACATTCCAGGACTCTGGATGTCTGAAATATAGAAGCAACAAAGGTCTGCATTCTAGAATCGGAATGTGGTGGAATTTTAAAATGCACAGCACGGCAGAATTCTAAAGTCCTAAAATGCCGGCTATCCGGAAGTTAAGGTGTCTGACATCCAGAATGTTACTAGGTCAGCATTCTACCGTTCTGAGAGATTCTGGGTTCTAGAATCAATGAATGGCAGAGTTCTGGAATGTCAGGGTGTCCAAACTCTAGAGTCCTTCCGTGTCTGAACTCGTGAGTCATTCAATGTCCACATTCCGGATCACAGGGTGTCTGAATTATAGAAGCTCCAAATGTCTGCATTCTAGAATCGGAATGTGGCGGAATTCTAGAATGCACAGCACGTCAGAATACTAAAGTCCTAAAATACCTGATATTCGGAATTTAAGGAGTCTGACATCCAGAATGTTACTAGGTCAGCATTCTACCGTTCTGAGAGATTCTGGGTTCTAGAATCAATGGACGGCAGAGTTATGGAATGTCAGGGTGTCCAAACTCTAGAATCCTTCCGTGTCTGAACTCGTGAGTCATTCAATGTCCACATTCCGGATCAAAGGGTGTCTGAATTCCAGAAGCACCAAATGTCTGCATTCTAGAATCGGAATGTGGCGGAATTCTAGAATGCACAGCACGGTGGAATTCTAAAATCCTAAAATGCCTGCTATCCGGAAGTTAAGGTGTCTGACATCAAGAATGCTACCAAGTCAGAATTATACCATTCTGAAAGATTCTGGGATCTAAACTCAATGGACGGCTGAGTTCCAGAATGTCAGGGTGGCAAAACTCTAGAATCCTTGCGTGTCTCAACTCGAGAGTCATTCAATGTCCACATTCCAGAACTCTGGATGTCTGAATTATAGAAGCACCAAATGTCTGCATTCTAGCATCGGAAAGTGGCGGAATTCTAGCATGCACAGCACGTCGGAATTCTAAAATCCTAAAATGCCTGCTATCCGGAAGTTAAGGTGTCTGACATCAAGAATGCTACCAAGTCAGAATTATACCATTCTGAAAGATTCTGGGATCTAGAATCAATGGACGGCTGAGTTCCAGAAGTTCAGGTTGGCAAAACTCTAGAATACTTGCGTGTCTGAACTCGAGAGTCTTTCAATTTCCACATTCCAGAACTCTGGATGTCTGAATTATAGAAGCAGCAAATGTCTGCATTCTAGAATCGGAATGTGGCGGAATTCTAGAATGCAAGGCACGGCGGAATTCTAAAGTCCTAAAATGCCTACTAGCCGAACGTTAAGGTGTCTGATGACCAGAATGTTACCAGGTCAGCAATCTACCGTTCTGAGAGATTCTGGGTTCTAGAATCAATGGACGACAGAGTTCTGGAATGTCAGGGTGTCCAAACTCTAGAATACCTGAGTGTTTGAACTCGAGAGTCATTCAATTTCCATATTCCGGGTCACAGGGTGACTGAATTCCAGAAGCACCAAATGTCTGCATTCTAGAATCGGAATGTGGCGGAATTCTAGAATGCACAGCACGGCGGAATTCGAAAGTCCTAAAATGCCTGCTATCGGGAAGTTAAGGTGTCTGACATCCAGAATGCTACCACGTCAGAATTATACCATTCTGAAAGATTCTGGGATCTAGAATCAATGGACGGCTGAGTTCCAGAATGTCAGGGTGGCAAAACTCTAGAATCCTTGCGTGTCTGAACTCGAGAGTCATTCAATGTCCACATTCCAGAACTCTGGATGTCTGAATTATAGAAGCACCAAATGTCTGCATTCTAGAATCGGAATGTGGCGGAACTCTAGAATGCACAGCACGGCGGAATTCTAAAATACTAAAATGCCTGCTATCCGGAAGTTAAGGTGTCTCACATCAAGAATGCTACCAAGTCAGAATTATACCATTCTGAAAGATTCTGGGATCTAAAATCAATGGACGGCTGAGTTCCAGAATGTCAGGGTGGCAAAACTCTAGAATCCTTGCGTGTCTGAACTCGAGAGTCATTCAATGTCCACATTCCAGAACTCTGGATGTCTGAATTATAGAAGCACCAAATGTCTGCATTCTAGAATCGGAATGTGGCGGAATTCTAGAATGCACAGCACGGCGCAATTCTAAAGTCCTAAAATGCCTACTAGCCGAAAGTTAAGGTGTCTGATGACCAGAATGTTACTAGGTCAGCATTCTACCGTTCTGAGAGATTCTCTGTTCTAGAATCAATGGATGGCAGAGTTCTGGAATGTCAGGGTGTCCAAACTCTAGAATCCTTGAGTGTTTGAACTCGAGAGTCATTCAATTTCCATATTCCGGGTCACAGGGTGTCTGAATTCCAGAAGCACCAAATGTCTGCATTCTAGAATCGGAATGTGGCAGAATTCTAGAATGCACAGCATGGCAGAATTCTAAAGACGTAAAATGACTGATATTCGGAAGTTAAGGTGTCTGACATCCAGAATGTTACTAGGTCAGCATTCTACCGTTCTGAGAGATTCTTGGTTCTAGAATCAATGGACGGCAGAGTTCTGGAATGTCAGGGTGTCCAAACTCCAGAATCCTTCCGTGTCTGAACTCCTGAGTCATTCAATGTCCACATTCCGGATCACAGGGTGTCTGAATTCCAGAAGCACCAAATGTCTGCATTCTAGAATCGGAATGTGGCGGAATTCTAGAATGCACAGCACGGCGGAATTTGAAAGTCCTAAAATGCCTGCTATCGGGAAGTAAAGGTGTCTGACATCCAGAATGCTACCAGGTCAGAATTACACCATTCTGAAAGATTCTGGGATCTAGAATCAATGGACGGCTGAGTTCCAGAATGTCAGGATGGCAAAACTCTAGAATCCTTGCGTGTCTGAACTCGAGAGTCATTCAATGTCCACATTCCAGAACTCTGGATGTCTGAATTATAGAAGCACCAAATGACTGCATTCTTGCATCGGAATGTGGCGGAATTCTAGCATGCACAGCACGGCGGAATTCTAAAATCCTAAAATGCCTTCTATCTGGAATTTATGGTGTCTGACATCCAGAATGCTACCACGTCAGAATTATACCCTTCTGAAAGATTCTGAGATCAAGAATCATTGGACGGCTGAGTTCCAGAATGCAAGGGTGGCAAAACTCTAGAATCCTTGCGTGTCTGAACTCGAGAGTCATTCAATGTAGACATTCCAGAACTCTGGATGTCTGAAATATAGAAGCACCAAATGTCTGCATTCTAGAATCAGAATGTGGCAGAATTCTAGAATGCACAGCACGGCGGAATTTTAAAGTCGTAAAATGCCTGCTATCCAGAAGTCAAGGTGTCTGACATCCAGAATGTTACTAGGTCCGCATTCTACCGTTCTGAGAGATTCCGGTTTCTAGAATCAATGGATGGCAGAGTTCTGGAATGTCAGGGTGTTCAAACTCAAGAATACTTGCGTGTCTGAACTCGAGAGTCATTCAATGTCCACATTACGGATCACAGGGTGTCCGAATACCAGAAGCACCAAATGTCTGCATTCTAGAATCGGAATGTGGCAGAATTCTAGAATGCATAGCACGGCGGTATTCGAAAGTCCTAAAATGCCTGCTATTCGGAAGTTAAGGTGTCTGACATCCAGAATGCTACCACGTCAGAATTATACCATTCTGAAAGATTCTGGGATCTAGAATCAATGGACGGCCGAGTTCCAGAATGTCCGGGTTTCCAAACTCTAGAATCCTTGCGTGTCTGAACTCGAGAGTCGTTCAATATCCACATTCCAGGACTCTGGATGTCTGAAATATAGAAGCAACAAATGTCTGCATTCTTGAATCGGAATGTGGTGGAATTCTAGAATGCACAGCACGGCAGAATTCTAAAGTCCTAAAATGCCTGCTATTCGGAAGTTAAGGTGTCTGACATCCAGAATGTTACTAGGTCAGCATTCTACCGTTCTGTGAGATTCTGGGTTGTAGAATCAATGGACGGCAGAGTTCTGGAATGTCAGGGTGTCCAAACTCTAGAATCCTTCCTTGTCTGAACTCGTGAGTCATTCAATGTCCACATTCCGGATCACAGGGTGTCTGAATTCCAGAAGCACCAAATGTCTGCATTCTAGAATCTGAATGTGGCGTAATTCTAGAATGCACAGCACGGCAGAATTCTGAAGTCCTAAAATGCCTGATATTCGGAAGCTAAGGAGTCTGACATCCAGAATGTTACTAGGTCAGCATTCTACTGTTCTGAGAGATTCTGGGTTCTAGATTCAATGGACGGCAGAGTTCTGGAATGTCAGGGTGTCCAAACTCTAGAATCCTTCCGTGTCTGAACACGTGAGTCATTCAATGTCCACATTCCAGATCAAAGGGTGTCTGAATTCCAGAAGCACCAAATGTCTGCATTCTAGAATCGGAATGTGGCGGAATTCTAGAATGTACAGCACCGCGGAATTCTAAAGTCCTAAAATGCCTACTTTCCGAAAGTTAAGGTGTCTGATGACCAGAATGTTACTAGGTCAGCATTCTACTGTTCTGAGAGATTCTGGGTTCTAGAATCAATGGACGGAAGAGTTCTGGAATGTCAGGGTGTCCAAACTCTAGAATCCATGAGTGTTTGAACTCGAGAGTCATTCAATTTCCATATTCCGGGTCACAGGGTGACTGAATTCCAGAAGCACCAAACGTCTGCATTCTAGAATCGGAATATGGCGGAATTCTAGAATGCACAGCACGGCGGAATTCGAAAGTCCTAAAATGCCTGCTATCCGGAAGTTAAGGTGTCTGACATCCAGAATGCTACCACGTCAGAATTATACCATTCTGATAGATTCTGGGATCTAGAATCAATGGACGGCTGAGTTCCAGAATGTCAGGGTGCTAAAACTCTAGAATCCTTGCGTGTCTGAACTCGAGACTCATTCAGTGTCCACATTCCAGAACGCTGGATGTCTGAAATATAGAAGCACCAAATGTCTGCATTCTAGAATCGGAATGTGGCGGAATTCTAGAATGCACAGCACGGCGGGATTCTAAAGTCCTAAAATGCCTGCTATCCGGAAGATAAGGTGTCTGACATCAAGAATGCTACCAAGTCATTATTATACCATTCTGAAAGATTCCGGGATCTAGAATCAATGGACGGCTGAGTTCCAGAATATCAGGGTGGCAAAACTCTAGAATCCTGGCGTGTCTGAACTCGAGAGTCATTCAATGTCCACATTCCAGAACTCTGGATGTCTGAATTATAGAAGCACCAAATGTCTGCATTCTAGAATCGGAATGTGGCGGAATTCTAGAATGCACAGCACGGCGGAATTCTAAAGTCCTAAAATGCCTGCTATCCGGAAGTTAAGGTGTCTGACATCAAGAATGCTACCAAGTCAGAATTATAACATTCTGAAAGATTCTGGGATCTAGAATCAATGGAAGGCTGAGTTCCAGAATGTCAGGGTGGCAAAACTCTAGAATCCTTGTGTGTCTTAACTTGAGAGTCATTCAATGTCCACATTCCAGAACTCTGGATGTCTGAATCATAGAAGCACCAAATGTCTGCATTCTAGAATCGGAATGTGGCGGAATTCTACAATGCACAGCACGGCGGAATTCTAAAGTCCTAAAATGCCTACTAGCCGAAAGTTAAGGTGTCTGATGACCAGTATGTTACTAGGTCAGCATTCTACCGTTCTGAGAGATTCTCGGTTCTAGAATCAATGGACGGCAGAGACCTGGAATGTCAGTGTGTCCAAACTCTAGAATCCTTGCGTGCCTGAACTCGAGAGTCATTCAATGTCCACATTCCGGATCACAGGGTGTCTGAATTCCAGAAGAACCAAATGTCTGCATTCTGGAATCGGAATGTGGTAGAATTCTAGAATGCACAGCACGGCGGAATTCTAAAGTCCTAAAATGCCTGCTATCCGGAAGTTAAGGTGTCTGACATCCAGAATGCTACCACATCAGAATTATACCATTCTGAAAGATTCTGGGATCTAGAATCAATGGACGGGTGAGTTCCAGAATGTCAGGGTGGCAAAACTCTAGAATCCTGGCTTGTCTGAACTCGAGAGTCATTCAATGTCCACATTCCAGAACTCTGGATGTCTGAATTATGGAAGCACCAAATGTCTGCATTCTAGAATCGGAATGTGGCGGAATTCTAGAATGCACAGTACGGCGGAATTCGAAAGTCCTAAAATGCCTGCTATCCGGAAGTTAAGGTGTCTGACATCCAGAATGCTACCACGTCAGAATTATACCATTCTGAAAGATTCTGGTGTCTGGAATCAATGGACGGCTGAGTTCCAGAATGTCAGGGTTTGCAAACTCTAGAATCCTTGCGTGTCTGAACTCGAGAGTCATTCAATATCCACATTCTAGGACTCTGGATGTCTGAAATATAGAAGCAACAAAGGTCGGCATTCTAGAATCGGAATGTGGTGGAATTCTAGAATGCACAGCACGGCAGAATTATAAAGTCCTAAAATGCCTGCTATCCGGAAGTTAAGGTGTCTGACATCCAGAATGTTACTAGGTCAGCATTCTACCGTTCTGAGAGATTCTGGGTTCTAGAATCAATGAATGGCAGAGTTCTGGAATATCAGGGTGTCCAAACTCTAGAATCCTGGCGTGTCTGAACTCGTGAGTCATTCAATGTCCACATTCCGGATCACAGGGTGTCTGAATTATAGAAGCACCAAATGTCTGCATTCTAGAATCGGAATGTGGCGGAATTCTAGAATGCACAGCACGTCAGAATACTAAAGTCCTAAAATGCCTGATATTCGGAAGTTAAGGAGTCTGACATCCAGAATGTTACTAGGTCAGCATTCTACCATTCTGAGAGATTCTGGGTTCTAGAATCAATGGACGGCAGAGTTCTGGAATGTCAGGGTGTCCAAACTCTAGAATCCTTCCGTGTCTGAACTCGTGAGTCATTCAATGTCCACATTCCAGATCAAAGGGTGTCTGAATTCCAGAAGCACCAAATGTCTGCATTCTAGAATCGGAATGTGGAGGAATTCTAGAATGCACAGCACGGCGGAATTCTAAAGTCCTAAAATGCCTACTAGCCGAAAGTTAAGGTGTCTGATGACCAGAATGTTACTAGGTCAGCATTCTACTGTTCTGAGAGATTCTGGGTTCTAGAATCAATGGACGGAAGAGTTCTGGAATGTCAGGGTGTCCAAACTCTAGAATCCATGAGTGTTTGAACTCGAGAGTCATTCAATTTCCATATTCCGGGTCACAGGGTGACTGAATTCCAGAAGCACCAAACGTCTGCATTCTAGAATCGGAATATGGCGGAATTCTAGAATGCACAGCACGGCGGAATTCGAAAGTCCTAAAATGCCTGCTATCCGGAAGTTAAGGTGTCTGACATCCAGAATGCTACCACGTCAGAATTATACCATTCTGATAGATTCTGGGATCTAGAATCAATGGACGGCTGAGTTCCAGAATGTCAGGGTGCTAAAACTCTAGAATCCTTGCGTGTCTGAACTCGAGACTCATTCAGTGTCCACATTCCAGAACTCTGGATGTCTGAAATATAGAAGCACCAAATGTCTGCATTCTAGAATCGGAATGTGGCGGAATTCTAGAATGCACAGCACGGCGGGATTCTAAAGTCCTAAAATGCCTGCTATCCGGAAGATAAGGTGTCTGACATCAAGAATGCTACCAAGTCATTATTATACCATTCTGAAAGATTCCGGGATCTAGAATCAATGGACGGCTGAGTTCCAGAATGTCAGGGTGGCAAAACTCTAGAATCCTGGCGTGTCTGAACTCGAGAGTCATTCAATGTCCACATTCCAGATCTCTGGATGTCTGAATTATAGAAGCACCAAATGTCTGCATTCTAGAATCGGAATGTGGCGGAATTCTAGAATGCACAGCACGGCGGAATTCTAAAGTCCTAAAATGCCTGCTATCCGGAAGTTAAGGTGTCTGACATCAAGAATGCTACCAAGTCAGAATTATAACATTCTGAAAGATTCTGGGATCTAGAATCAATGGAAGGCTGAGTTCCAGAATGTCAGGGTGGCAAAACTCTAGAATCCTTGTGTGTCTTAACTCGAGAGTCATTCAATGTCCACATTCCAGAACTCTGGATGTCTGAATTATAGAAGCACCAAATGTCTGCATTCTAGAATCGGAATGTGGCGGAATTCTAGAATGCACAGCACGGCGGAATTCTAAAGTCCTAAAATGCCTACTAGCCGAAAGTTAAGGTGTCTGATGACCAGTATGTTACTAGGTCAGCATTCTACCGTTCTGAGAGATTCTCGGTTCTAGAATCAATGGACGGCAGAGACCTGGAATGTCAGTGTGTCCAAACTCTAGAATCCTTGCGTGCCTGAACTCGAGAGTCATTCAATGTCCACATTCCGGATCACAGGGTGTCTGAATTCCAGAAGAACCAAATGTCTGCATTCTGGAATCGGAATGTGGTAGAATTCTAGAATGCACAGCACGGCGGAATTCTAAAGTCCTAAAATGCCTGCTATCCGGAAGTTAAGGTGTCTGACATCCAGAATGCTACCACATCAGAATTATACCATTCTGAAAGATTCTGGGATCTAGAATCAATGGACGGGTGAGTTCCAGAATGTCAGGGTGGCAAAACTCTAGAATCCTGGCTTGTCTGAACTCGAGAGTCATTCAATGTCCACATTCCAGAACTCTGGATGTCTGAATTATGGAAGCACCAAATGTCTGCATTCTAGCATCGGAAAGTGGCGGAATTCTAGCATGCACAGCACGGCGGAATTCTAAAATCCTAAAATGCCTGCTATCCGGAAGTTAAGGTGTCTGACATCAAGAATGCTACCAAGTCAGAATTATACCATTCTGAAAGATTCTGGGATCTAGAATCAATGGACGGCTGAGTTCCAGAAGTTCAGGGTGGCAAAACTCTAGAATACTTGCGTGTCTGAACTCGAGAGTCTTTCAATTTCCACATTCCAGAACTCTGGATGTCTGAATTATAGAAGCAGCAAATGTCTGCATTCTAGAATCGGAATGTGGCGGAATTCTAGAATGCAAGGCACGGCGGAATTCTAAAGTCCTAAAATGCCTACTAGCCGAACGTTAAGGTGTCTGATGACCAGAATGTTACCAGGTCAGCATTCTACCGTTCTGAGAGATTCTGGGTTCTAGAATCAATGGATGGCAGAGTTCTGGAATGTCAGGGTGTCCAAACTCTAGAATACCTGAGTGTTTGAACTCGAGAGTCATTCAATTTACATATTCCGGGTCACAGGGTGACTGAATTCCAGAAGCACCAAATGTCTGCATTCTAGAATCGGAATGTGGCGGAGTTCTAGAATGCACAGCACGGCGGATTTCGAAAGTCCTAAAATGCCTGCTATCGGGAAGTTAAGGTGTCTGACATCCAGAATGCTACCACGTCAGAATTATACCATTCTGAAAGATTCTGGGATCTAGAATCAATGGACGGCTGAGTTCCAGAATGTCAGGGTGGCAAAACTCTAGAATCCTTGCGTGTCTGAACTCGAGAGTCATTCAATGTCCACATTCCAGAACTCTGGATGTCTGAATTATAGAAGCACCAAATGTCTGCATTCTAGAATCGGAATGTGGCGGAACTATAGAATGCACAGCACGGCGGAATTCTAAAATACTAAAATGCCTGCTATCCGGAAGTTAAGATGTCGCACATCAAGAATGCTACCAAGTCAGAATTATACCATTCTGAAAGATTCTGGGATCTAAAATCAATGGACGGCTGAGTTCCAGAATGTCAGGGTGGCAAAACTCTAGAATCCTTGCGTGTCTGAACTCGAGAGTCATTCAATGTCCACATTCCGTATCACAGGGTGTCTGAATTCCAGAAGCACCAAATGTCTGCATTCTAGAATCGGAATGTGGCGGAATTCTAGAATGCACAGCACGGCGCAATTCTAAAGTCCTAAAATGCCTACTAGCCGAACGTTAAGGTGTCTGATGACCAGAATGTTACTAGGTCAGCATTCTACCGTTCTGAGAGATTCTGGGTTCTAGAATCAATGGATGGCAGAGTTCTGGAATGTCAGGGTGTATAAACTCTAGAATCCTTGAGTGTTTGAACTCGAGAGTCATTCAATTTCCATATTCCGGGTCACAGGGTGTCTGAATTCCAGAAGCACCAAATGTCTGCATTCTAGAATCGGAATGTGGCAGAATTCTAGAATGCACAGCATGGCAGAATTCTAAAGACGTAAAATGACTGAT
The DNA here is from genome assembly GCF_030222135.1 of Aotus nancymaae. Taxonomy (NCBI): domain Eukaryota; kingdom Metazoa; phylum Chordata; class Mammalia; order Primates; family Aotidae; genus Aotus; species Aotus nancymaae. Next base: position 2,476,842 of record NW_026988470.1, on the reverse strand, counting down.
ATTCGGAAGTTAAGGTGTCTGACATCCAGAATGTTACTAGGTCAGCATTCTACCGTTCTGAGAGATTCTTGGTTCTAGAATCAATGGACGGCAGAGTTCTGGAATGTCAGGATGTCCAAACTCCAGAATCCTTCCGTGTCTGAACTCCTGAGTCATTCAATGTCCACATTCCGGATCACAGGGTGTCTGAATTCCAGAAGCACCAAATGTCTGCATTCTAGAATCGGAATGTGGCGGAATTCTAGAATGCACAGCACGGCGGAATTCGAAAGACCTAAAATGCCTGCTATCCGGAAGTTAAGGTGTCTGACATCCAGAATGCTACCACGTCAGAATTATAACATTCTGAAAGATTCTGGGATCTAGAATCAATGGACGGCTGAGTTCCAGAATGTCAGGTCTTCCAAACTCTAGAATCCTTGCGTGTCTGAACTCGAGAGTCATTCAATATCCACATTCCAGGACTCTGGATGTCTGAAATATAGAAGCACCAAATGTCTGCATTCTAGAATCGGAATGTGGTGGAATTCTAGAATGCACAGCATGGCAGAATACTAAAGTCCTAAAATGCCTGCTATTCGGAAGTTAAAGTGTCTGACATCCAGAATGTTACTAGGTCAGCATTCTACCGTTCTGGGAGATTCTGGGTTCTAGAATCAATGGACGGCAGAGTTCTGGAATGTCAGGGTGTCCAAACTCTAGAATCCTTCCGTGTCTGAACTCGTGAGTCATTCAATGTCCACATTCCGGATCACAGGGTGTCTGAATGCCAGAAGCACCAAATGTCTGCATTCTAGAATCGGAATGTGACGGAATTCTAGAATGCACAGCACGGCGGAATTCGAAAGACCTAAAATGCCTGCTATCGGGAAGTTAAGGTGTCTGACATCCAGAATGCTACCACGTCAGAAATATACCATTCTGATAGATTCTGGGATCTAGAATCAATGGACGGCTGAGTTCCAGAATGTCAGGGTGGCAAAACTCTAGAATCCTTGCGTGTCTGAACTCGAGAGTCATTCAATGTCCACATTCCAGAACTCTGGATGTCTGAAATATAGAAGAACCAAATGTCTGCATTCTAGAATCCGAATGTGGCGGAATTCTAGAATGCACAGCACGGCGGAATTTTAAAGTCCTAAAATGCCTGCTATCCAGAAGTCAAGGTGTCTGACATCCAGAATGTTACTAGGTCAGCATTCTACCGTTCTGAGAGATTCTGGGCTTTAGAAACAATGGATGGCAGAGTTCTGGAATGTCAGGGTGTTCAAACTCAAGAATACTTCCGTGTCTTAACTCGAGAGTCATTCAATGTCCACATTCCGGATCACAGGGTGTCTGAATTCCAGAAGCACCGAATGTCTGCATTCTAGAATCGGAATGAGGCGGAATTCTAGAATGCAGAGCATGGCGGAATTCGAAAGTCCTAAAATGCCTGCTATCCGGAAGTTAAGGTGTCTGACATCCAGAATGCTACCACGTCAGAATTATAATATTCTGAAAGATTCTGGGATCTAGAATCAATGGACGGCTGAGTTCCAGAATGTCAGGGTTTCCAAACTCTAGAATCCTTGCGTGTCTGAACTCGAGAGTCATTCAATATCCACATTCCAGGACTCTGGATGTCTGAAATATAGAAGCAACAAATGTCTGCATTCTAGAATCGAAATGTGGTGGAATTCTAGAATGCACAGCATGGCAGAATTCTAAAGTCCTAAAATGCCTGCTATTCGGAAGTTAAGGTGTCTGACATCCAGAATGTTACTAGGTCAGCATTCTACCGTTCTGGGAGATTCTGGGTTCTAGAATCAATGGACGGCAGAGTTCTGGAATGTCAGGGTGTCCAAACTGTAGAATCCTTCCGTGTCTGAACTCGTGAGTCATTCAATGTCCACATTCCGGATCACAGGGTGTCTGAATTCCAGAAGCACCAAATGTCTGCATTCTAGAATCGGAATGTGGCGGAATTCTAGAATGCACAGCACGGCGGAATTCGAACGTCCTAAAATGCCTGCTATCCGGAAGTTAAGGTGTCTGACACCCAGAATTCTACCACTTCAGAATTATACCATTCTGAAACATTCTGGGATCTAGAATCAATGGACGGGTGAGTTCCAGAATGTCAGGGTGGCAAAACTCTAGAATCCTTGCGTGTCTGAACTCGAGAGTCATTCAATGTTCACATTCCAGAACTCTGGATGTCTGAATTATAGAAGCACCAAATGTCTGCATTCTAGAATCGGAATGTGGCGAAATTCTAGAATGCACGGCACGGCGGAATTCTAAAGTCCTAAAGTGCCTGCTATCCGGAAGTTAAGGTGTCTGACATCCAGAATGCTACCACGTCAGAATTATACCATTCTGAAAGATTCTGGGATCTAGAATCAATGGACGACTGAGTTCCAGAATGTCAGGGTGGCAAAACTCTAGAATCCTTGCGTGTCTGAACTCGAGAGTCATTCAATGTCCACATTCCAGAACTCTGGATGTCTGAATTATAGAAGCACCAAATGTCTGCATTCTAGAATCGGAATGTGGCGGAATTCTAGAATGCACAGCACGGCGGAATTTTTAAGTCCTAAAATGCCTGCTATCCGGAAGTCAAGGTGTCTGACATCCAGAATGTTACTAGGTCAGCATTCTACCGTTCTGAGAGATTCTGGGTTCTAGAATCAATGGATGGCAGCGTTCTGGAATGTCAGGGTGTTCAAACTCAAGAATACTTGCGTGTCTGAACTCGAGAGTCATTCAATGACCACAAACCGGATCACAGGGTGTCTGAATTCCAGAAGCACCAAATGTCTGCATTCTAGAATCGGAATGTGGCGGAATTCTAGAATGCACAGCACGGCAGAATTCTGAAGTCCTAAAATGCCTGATATTCGGAAGTCAAGGAGTCTGACATTCAGAATGTTACTAGGTCAGCATTCTACCGTTCTGAGAGATTCTGGGTTCTAGAATCAATGGACGGCAGAGTTCTGGAATGTCAGGGTGTTCAAACTCAAGAATACTTGCGTGTCTGAACTCGAGAGTCATTCAATGCCCACATGCCGGATCACAGGGTGTCTGAATTCCAGAAGCACCAAATGTCTGCATTCTAGAATCGGAATGTGGCGGAATTCTAGAATGCACAGCATGGCGGAATTCGAAAGTCCTAAAATGCCTGCTATCCGGAAGTTAAGGTGTCTGACATCCAGAATGCTACCACGTCAGAATTATAACATTCTGAAAGATTCTGGGATCTAGAATCAGTGGACGGCTGAGTTCCAGAATGTCAGGTTTTCCAAACTCTAGAATCCTTGCGTGTCTGAACTCGAGAGTCATTCAATATCCACATTCCAGGACTCTGGATGTCTGAAATATAGAAGCAACAAATGTCTGCATTCTAGAATCGGAATGTGGCGGAATTCTAGAGTGCACAGCACGCCGGAATTCTAAAGTCCTAAAATGCCTGCTATCCGGAAGTTAAGGTGTCTGACATCCAGAATATTACTAGGTCAGCATTCTAACGTTCTGAGAGCCTCTGGGTTCTAGAATCAATGGACGGCAGAGATCTGGCATGTCAGGGTGTCCAAACTCTAGAATCCTTGTGTGTCTGAACTCGAGAGTCATTCAATGTCCACATTCCGGATCACAGGGTGTCTGAATTCCAGAAACACCAAATGTCTGCATTCTAGAATCGGAATGTGGTAGAATTCTAGAATGCACAGCACGGCGGAATTCTAAAGTCCAAAAATGCCTGCTATCCGGAAGTTAAGGTGTCTGTCACCCAGAATGCTACCACATCAGAATTATACCATTCTGAAACATTCTGGGATCTAGAATCAATGGACGGGTGAGTTCCAGAATGTCAGGGTGGCAAAACTCTAGAATCCTTGCGTGTCTGAACTCGAGAGTCATTCAATGTCCACATTCCAGAACTCGGGATGTCTGAATTGTAGAAGCACCAAATGTCTGCATTCTAGAATCGGAATGTGGCGGAATTCTAGAATGCACAGCACGGCGGAATTCGAAAGTCCTAAAATGCCTGCTATCCGGAAGTTAAGGTGTCTGACATCAAGAATGCTACCAAGTTAGAATTATAACATTCTGAAAGATTCTGGGATCTAGAATCAATGGACGGCTGAGTTCCAGAATGTCAGGGTGGCAAAACTCTAGAATCCTTGCGTGTCTGAACTCGAGAGTCATTCAATGTCCACATTCCAGAACTCTGGATGTCTGAAATATAGAAGCACCAAATGTCCGCATTCTAGAATCAGAATGTGGCGGAATTCTAGAATGCACAGCATGGCGGAATTTTAAAGTCCTAAAACGCCTGCTATCCGGAAGTCAAGGTGTCTGACATCCAGAATGTTACTAGGTCAGCATTCTACAGTTCTGAGAGATTCTGGGTTCTAGAATCAATGGATGGCAGAGTTCTGGAATGTCAGGGTGTTCAAACTCAAGAATACTTGCGTGTCTGAACTCGAGAGTCATTCAATGTCCACATTTCGCATCACAGGGTGTCTGAATTCCAGAAGCACCAAATGTCTGCATTCTAGAATCGGAATGTGGCGGAATTCTAGAATGCACAGCACGGCAGAATTCTAAAGTCCTAAAATGCCTGCTATTCGGACGTTAAGGTGTCTGACATCCAGAATGTTACTAGGTCAGCATTCTACCATTCTGAGAGATTCTGGGTTCTAGAATCAATGGACGACAGAGTTCTGGAATGTCAGGGTGTCCAAACTCTAGAATCCTTCTGTGTCTGAACTCGTGAGTCATTCAATGTCCACATTCCGGATCACAGGGTGTCTAAATTCCAGAAGCACCAAATGTCTTCATTCTAGAATCGGAATGTGGCGGAATTCTGGAATGCACAGCACGGCGGAATTCGAAAGTCCTAAAATGTCTGCAATCCGGAAGTTAAGGTGTCTGACATCCAGAATGCTACGACGTCAGAATTATACCATTCTGAAAGATTCTGGGATCTAGAATCAATGGACGGCTGAGTTCCAGAATGTCAGGGTGGCAAAACTCTAGAATCCTGGCGTGTCTGAACTCGAGAGTCATTCAATGTCCACATTCCAGAACTCTGGATGTCTGAATTATGGAAGCACAAAATGTCTGCATTCTAGAATCGGAATGTGGCGGAATTCTAGAATGCACAGCACGGCGGAATTCTAAAGTCCTAAAATGCCTGCTATCCGGAAGTTAAGGTGTCTGACATCCAGAATGCTACCACGTCAGAATTATACCATTCTGAAAGATTCTGGGATCTAGAATCAATGGACGGCTGAGTTCCAGAATGTCAGGGTGTCCAAACTCTAGAATCCTTGCGTGTCTGAACTCGAGAGTCATTCAATATCCACATTCCAGGACTCTGGATGTCTGAAATATAGAAGCAACAAATGTCTGCATTCTAGAATCGGATTGTGGCGGAATTCTAGAATGCACAGCACGGCGGAATTCTAAAGTCCTAAAATGCCTACTAGCCGAAAGTTAAGGTGTCTGATGACCAGAATGTTACTTGGTCAGCATTCTACCGTTCTGAGAGATTCTGGGTTCTAGAATCAATGGATGGCTGAGTTCTGGAATGTCAGGGTGTCCAAATTCTAGAATCCTTGAGTGTTTGAACTCGAGAGTCATTCAATTTCCATACTCCGGGTCACAGGGTGACTGAATTCCAGAAGCACCAAATGTCTGCATTCCAGAATCGGAATGTGGCGGAATTCTAGAATGCACAGCACGGCGGAATTCGAACGTCCTAAAATGCCTGCTATCCGGAAGTTAAGGTGTCTGACATCCAGAATGCTACCACGTCAGAATTATACCATTCTGAAAGACTCTGGGATCTAGAATCAATGGACGGCTGAGTTCCAGAATGTCAGGGTGGCAAAACTCTAGAATCCTTGCGTGTCTGAACTCGAGAGTCATTCAATGTTCACATTCCAGAACTTTGGATGTCTGAATTATAGAAGCACCAAATGTCTGCATTCTAGAATCGGAATGTGGCGGAATTCTAGAATGCACAGCACGGCTGAATTCTAAAGTCCTAAAATGCCTGCTATCCGGAAGTTAAGGTGTCTGACATCCAGAATGTTACTAGGTCAGCATTATAACATTCTGAGAGATTCTGGGTTCTAGAATCAATGGACGGCAGAGATGTGGCGTGTCAGGGTGTCCAAACTCTAGAATCCCTTTGTGTCTGAACTCGAGAGTCATTCAATGTCCACATTCCGGATCACAGGGTGTCTGAATTCCTGAAACACCAAATGTCTGCATTCTAGAATCGGAATGTGGTAGAATTCTAGAATGCACAGCACGGCAGAATTCTAAAGTCCTAAAATGCCTGCTATCCGGAAGTTAAGGTGTCTGACACCCAGAACGCTACCACATAAGAATTATACAATTCTGAAACGTTCTGGGATCTAGAATCAATGGACGGGTGAGTTCCCGAATGTCAGTGTGGCAAAACTCTAGAATCCTGGCGTGTCTGAACTCGAGAGTCATTCAATGTCCACATTCCAGAACTCTAGATGTCTGAATTATAGAAGCACCAAATGTCTGCATTCTAGAATCGGAATGTGGCGGAATTCTAGAATGCACAGCACGGCGGAATTCTAAAGTCCTGAAATGCCTGCTATCCGCAAGTTAAGCTGTCTGACATCCAGAATGCTACCACGTCAGAATTATACCATTCTGAGAGATTCTGGGTTGTAGAATCAATGGACGGCTGAGTTCCAGAATTTCAGTGTGGAAAACTCTAGAATCCTTGTGCGTCTGAACTCGAGAGTCATTCAATATCCACATTCCTGAACTCAGGATGTCTGAATTATAGAAGCACCAAATCTCTGCATTCTAGAATCGGAATGTGGCGGAATTCTAGAATGCACAGCACGGCAGAATTCTAAAGTCCTAAAATGCGTGATATTCGGAAGTTAAGGAGTCTGACATCCAGAATGTTACTAGGTCAGCATTCTACCATTCTGAGAGATTCTGGGTTCTAGAATCAATGGACGGCAGAGTTCTGGAATGTCAGGGTGTCCAAACTCTAGAATCCTTCCGTGTCTGAACTCGTGAGTCATTCAATGTCCACATTCCGGATCACAGGGTGTCTGAATTCCAGAAGTACCAAATGTCTGAATTCTAGCATCGGAATGTGGCGGAATTCTAGAATGCACAGCACGGCGGAATTCTAAAGTTCTAAAATGCCTGCTATCTGGAAGTTAAGGTGTCTGACATCAAGAATGCTACCAAGTCAGAATTATAACATTCTGAAAGATTCTGGGATATAGAATCAATGGACGGCTGAGTTCCAGAATGTCAGGGTGGCAAAACTCTAGAATCCTTGCGTGTCTGAACTCGAGAGTCATTCAATGTTCACATTCCGAATCACAGGGTGTCTGAATTCCAGAAGCACCAAATGTCTGCATTCTAGAATCGGAATGTGGTAGAATTCTAGAATGCACAGCACGACGGAATTCTAAAGTCCTAAAATGCCTGCTATCCGGAAGTTAAGGTGTCTGACACCCAGAATGCTACCACATCAGAATTATACCATTCTGAAACATTCTGGGATCTAGAATCAATGGACTGGTGAGTTCCAGAATGTCAGGGTGGCAAAACTCTAGAGTCCTGGTGTGTCTGAACTCGAGAGTCATTCAATGTCCACATTCCAGAACTCTGGATGTCTGAAATATAGAAGCAACAAATGTCTGCATTCTAGAATCGGAATGTGGCGGAATTCTAGAATGCACAGCATGGCGGAATTCTAAAATCCTAAAATGCCTGCTATCCGGAAGTTAATGTGTCTGACATCCGGAATGCTACCAAGTCACAATTATACCATTCTGAAAGATTCTGGAATCTAGAATCAATGGACGGCTGAGTTCCAGAATTTCAGGGTTTCCAAACTCTAGAATCCTTGCGTGTCTGAACTCGAGGGTCATTCAATGTCCACATTCCAGAACTCTGGATGTCTGAATTATAGAAGCACCAAATGTCGGCATTCTAGAATCGGAATGTGGCGGAATTCTAGAATGCAAAGCACGGAGGAATTCTAAAGTCCTAAAATGCCTACTAGCCGAAAGTTAAGGTGTCTGATGACCAGAATGTTACTAGGTCAGCATTCTACCGTTCTGAGAGATTCTGGGTTCTAGAATCAATGGATGGCAGAGTTCTGGAATGTCAGGGTGTCCAAGCTCTAGAATCCTTGAGTGTTTGAACTCGAGAGTCATTCAGTTTCCATATTCCGGGTCACAGGGTGACTGAATTCCAGAAGCACCAAATGTCTGCATTCTAGAATCGGAATATGGCGGAATTCTAGAATGCACAGCACGGAGGAATTCTAAAGTCCTAAAATGCCTGCTATCCGGAAGTTAAGGTGTCTGACATCCGGAATGTTACTAGGTCAGCATTCTACCGTTCTGAGAGATTCTGGGTTCTAGAATCAATGGATGGCAGAGTTCTGGAATGTCAGGGTGTCCAAACTCCAGAATCCTTCCGTGTCTGAACTCGTGAGTCATTCAGTGTCCACATTCCGGATCACAGGGTGTCTGAATTCTAGAAGCACCAAATGTCTGCATTCTAGAATCGGAATGTGGCGGAATTCTAGAATGCACAGCACGGCAGAATTCTAAAGTCCTAAAATGCCTGATATTCGGAAGTTAAGGAGTCTGACATCCAGAATGTTACTAGGTCAGCATTCTACCGTTCTGAGAGATTCTGGGTTCTAGAATCAATGGACGGCAGAGTTCTGGAATGCCAGGGTGTCCAAACTCTAGAATCCTTCCGTGTCTGAACTCGTGAGTCATTCAATGTCCACATTCCAGATCACAGGTTGTCTGAATTCCAGAAGCACCAAATGTCTGCATTCTAGAATCGGAATGTGGCGGAATTCTAGAATACACAGCACGGCAGAATTCTAAAGTCCTAAAATGCCTGATATTCGGTAGTTAAGGAGTCTGACATCCAGAATGTTACTAGGTCAGCATTCTACCGTTCTGAGAGATTCTGGGTTCTAGAATCATTGGAAGGCAGAGTTCTGGAATGTCAGGGTGTCCAAACTCTAGAATCCTTCCGTTTCTGAACACGTGAGTCATTCAATGTCCACATTCCAGATCAAAGGGTGTCTGAATTCCAGAAGCACCAAGTGTCTGCATTCTAGAATCGGAATGTGGCGGAATTCTAGAATGCACAGCACGGCGGAATTCGAAACTCCTAAAATGCCTGCTATCCAGAATTAAGGTGTCTGACATTCAGAATGCTACCACGTCAGAATTATACCATTCTGAAAGATTCTGGGATCTAGAATAAATGGAGGGCTGGGTTCCAGAATGTCAGGGTGGCAAAACTCTAGAATCCTTGCGTGTCTGAACTCGAGAGTCAATCAATCTCCACATTCCAGAACTCTGGATGTCTGAATTATAGAAGCACCAAATGTCTGCATTCTAGAATCGGAATGTGGCGGAATTCTAGAATGCACAGCACGGCGGAATTCTAAAGTCCTAAAATGCCTGCTATCCGGAAGTTAAGGTGTCTGACATCCAGAATGTTACTAGGTCAGCATTCTAACGTTCTGAGAGCCTCTGGGTTCTAGAATCAATGGACGGCAGAGATCTGGCATGTCAGGGTTTCCAAACTCTAGAATCCTTGTGTGTCTGAACTCGAGAGTCATTCAATGTCCACATTCCGGATCACAGGGTGTCTGAATTCCAGAAACACCAAATGTCTGCATTCTAGAATTGGAATGTGGTAGAATTCTAGAATGCACAGCACGGCGGAATTCTAAAGTCCAAAAATGCCTGCTATCCGGAAGTTAAGGTGTCTGTCACCCAGAATGCTACCACATCAGAATTATACCATTCTGAAACATTCTGGGATCTAGAATCAATGGACGGGTGAGTTCCAGAATGTCAGGGTGGCAAAACTCTAGAATCCTGGCGTGTCTGAACTCGAGAGTCATTCAATGTCCACATTCCAGAACTCTGGATGTCTGAATTGTAGAAGCACCAAATGTCTGCATTCTAGAATCGGAATGTGGCGGAATTCTAGAATGCACAGCACGGCGGAATTCTAAAGTCCTAAAATGCCTGCTATCCGGAAGTTAAGGTGTCTGACATCAAGAATGCTACCAAGTTAGAATTATAACATTCTGAAATATTCTGGGATCTAGAATCAATGGACAGCTGAGTTCCAGAATGTCAGGGTGGCAAAACTCTAGAATCCTTGCGTGTCTGAACTCGAGAGTCATTCAATGTCCACATTCCAGAACTCTGGATGTCTGAAATATAGAAGCACCAAATGTCTGCATTCTATAATCAGAATGTGGCGGAATTCTAGAATGCACAGCACGGCGGAATTTTAAAGTCCTAAAATGCCTGCTATCCGGAAGTCAAGGTGTCTGACATCCAGAATGTTACTAGGTCAGCATTCTACAGTTCTGAGAGATTCTGTGTTCTAGAATCAATGGATGGCAGAGTTCTGGAATGTCAGGGTGTTCAAACTCAAGAATACTTGCGTGTCTGAACTCGAGAGTCATTCAATGTCCACATTTCGCATCACAGGGTGTCTGAATTCCAGAAGCACCAAATGTCTGCATTCTAGAATCGGAATGTGGCGGAATTCTAGAATGCACAGCACGGCGGAATTCTAAAGTCCTAAAATGCCTGCTATCCGGAAGTTAAGGTGTCTGACATCCAGAATGTTACTAGGTCAGCATTCTACCATTCTGAGAGATTCTGGGTTCTAGAATCAATGGACGGCAGAGTTCTGGAATGTCAGGGTGTCCAAACTCTAGAATCTTTCTGTGTCTGAACTCGTGAGTCATTCAATGTCCACATTCCGGATCACAGGGTGTCTGAATTCCAGAAGCACCAAATGTCTTCATTCTAGAATCGGAATGTGGCGGAATTCTAGAATGCACAGCACGGCGGAATTCGAAAGTCCTAAAATGCCTGCTATCCGGAAGTTAAGGTGTCTGACATCCAGAATGCTACGACGTCAGAATTATACCATTCTGAAAGATTCTGGGATCTAGAATCAATGGACGGCTGAGTTCCAGAATGTCAGGTTTTCCAAACTCTAGAATCCTTGCGTGTCTGAACTCGAGAGTCATTCAATATCCACATTCCAGGACTCTGGATGTCTGAAATATAGAAGCACCAAATGTCTGCATTCTAGAATCGGAATGTGGCGGAATTCTAGAAAGCACAGCACGGCAGAATTCTAAAGTCCTAAAATGCCTGCTATTCGAAAGTTAAGGTGTCTGACATCCAGAAAGTTACTAGGTCAGCATTCTACAGTTCTGAGAGATTCTGGGTTCTTGAATCAATGGATGGCAGATTTCTGGAAGGTCAGGGTGTCCAAACTCTAGATTCCTTCCGTGTCTGAACATGTGAGTCATTCAATGTCCACATTCTGGATCACAGGGTGTCTGAATTCCAGAAGCACCAAATGTCTGCATTCTAGAATCGGAATGTGGCGGAATTCTAGAATGCACAGCACGGCGGAATTTTAAAGTCCTAAAATGCCTGCTATCCGGAAGTTAAGGTGTCTGACACCCAGAATTCAACCACTTCAGAATTATACCATTCTGAAACATTCTGGGATCTAGAATCAATGGACGGGTGAGTTCCAGAATGTCAGGGTGGCAAAACTCTAGAATCCTGGCGTGTCTGAACTCGAGAGTCATTCAATGTCCACATTCCAGAACTCTGGATGTCTGAATTATGGAAGCACCAAATGTCTGCATTCTAGAATCGGAATGTGGCGGAATTCTAGAATGCACAGCACGGCGGAATTCTAAAGTCCTAAAATGCCTGCTATCCGGAAGTTAAGGTGTCTGACATCCAGAATGCTACCACGTCAGAATTATACCATTCTGAAAGATTCTGGGATCTAGAATCAATGGACGGCTGAGTTCCAGAATGTCAGGGTGTCCAAACTCTAGAATCCTTGCGTGTCTGAACTCGAGAGTCATTCAATATCCACATTCCAGGACTCTGGATGTCTGAAATATAGAAGCAACAAATGTCTGCATTCTAGAATCGGAATGTGGTGGAATTCTAGAATGCAAAGCACGGCAGAATTCTAAAGTCCTAAAATGCCTGCTATTCGGAAGTTAAGTTGTCTGACATCCAAAATTTTACGAGGTCAGCATTCTACCGTTCTGGGAGATTCTGATGTTCTAGAATCAATGGACGGCAGAGTTCTGGAATGTCAGGGTGTCCAAACTCTAGAATCCTTCCGTGTCTGAACTCGTGAGTCATTCAATGTCCACATTCCGTATCACAGGGTGTCTGAATTCCAGAAGCACCAAAAGTCTGCATTCTAGAATCGGAATGTGGCGGAATTCTAGAATGCACAGCACGGCAGAATTCTAAAGTCCTAAAATGCCTGATATTCGGAAGTTAAGGAGTCTGACATCCAGAATGTTACTAGGTCAGCATTCTACCGTTCTGAGAGATTCTGGGTTCTGGAATCTATGGAGGGCAGAGTTCTGGAATGTCAGGGTGTCCAAACTCTAGAATCCTTCCGTGTCTGAACTCGTGAGTCATTCAATGTCCACATTCCGGATCACAGGGTGTCTGAATTCCAGAAGCACCAAATGTCTGCATTCTAGAATCGGAATGTGGCGGAATTCTAGAATGCACAGCACGGCGGAATTCTAAAGTCCTAAAATGCCTGCTATCCGGAAGTTAAGGTGTCTGACACCCAGAATTCTACCACATCAGAATTATACCATTCTGAAACATTCTGGGATCTAGAATCAATGGACGGGTGAGTTCCAGAATGTCAGGGTGGCAAAACTCTAGAATCCTGGCGTGTCTGAACTCGAGAGTCATTCAATGTCCACATTCCAGAACTCTGGATGTCTGAATTATGGAAGCACCAAATGTCTGCATTCTAGAATCGGAATGTGGCGGAATTCTAGAATGCACAGCACGGCGGAATTCTAAAGTCCTAAAATGCCTGCTATCCGGAAGTTAAGGTGTCTGACATCCAGAATGCAACCACGTCAGAATTATACCATTCTGAAAGATTCTGGGATCTAGAATCAATGGACGGCTGAGTTCCAGAATGTCAGGGTGTTCAAACTCTAGAATCCTTGCGTGTCTGAACTCGAGAGTCATTCAATATCCACATTCCAGGACTCTGGATGTCTGAAATATAGAAGCAACAAATGTCTGCATTCTAGAATCGGAATGTGGTGGAATTCTAGAATGCAAAGCACGGCAGAATTCTAAAGTCCTAAAATGCCTGCTTTCGGAAGTTAAGGTGTCTGACATCCAGAATGTTACGAGGTCAGCATTCTACCGTTCTGAGAGATTCTGGGTTCTAGAATCAATGGACGGCAGAGTTCTGGAATGTCAGGGTGTCCAAACTCTAGAATCCTTCCGTGTCTGAACTCGTGAGTCATTCAATGTCCACATTCCGGATCACAGGGTGTCTGAATTCCAGAAGCACCAAATGTCTGCATTCTAGAATAGGAATGTGGCGGAATTCTAGAATGCACAGCACGGCAGAATTCTAAAGTCCTAAAATGCCTGATATTCGGAAGTTAAGGAGTCTGACATCCAGAATGTTACTAGGTCAGCATTCTACCGTTCTGAGAGATTCTGGGTTCTGGAATCTATGGCGGGCAGAGTTCTGGAATGTCAGGGTGTCCAAACTCTAGAATCCTTCCGTGTCTGAACTCGTGAGTCATTCAATGTCCACATTCCGGATCACAGGGTGTCTGAATTCCAGAAGCACCAAATGTCTGCATTCTAGAATCGGAATGTGGCGGAATTCTAGAAAGCACAGCACGGCAGTATTCTAAAGTCCTAAAATGCCGGCTATTCGGAAGTTAAGGTGTCTGTCATACAGAAAGTTACTAGGTCAGCATTCTACCGTTCTGAGAGATTCTGGGTTCTAGAATCAATGGACGGCAGAGTTCTGGAATGTCAGGGTGTCCAAACTCTAGAATCCTTCCGTGTCTGAACTCGTGAGTCATTCAAAATCCACATTCCGGATCACAGGGTGTCTGAATTCCAGAAGCACCAAATGTCTGCATTCTAGAATCGGAATGTGGCGGAATTCTAGAATGCACAGCACGGCGGAATTCGAAAGTCCTAAAATGCCTGCTATCAGGAAGTTAAGGTGTCTGACATCCAGAATGCTACCACGTCAGTATTATACCATTCTGAAAGATTCTGGGATCTAGAATCAATGGACGGCTGAGTTCCAGAATGTCAGGGTGGCAAAACTCAAGAATCCTTGCATGTCTGAACTCGAGAGTCATTCAATGTCCACATTCCGGATCACAGGGTGTCTGAATTCCAGAAGCATCAAATGTCTGCATTCTAGAATCGGAATGTGGCGGAATTCTAGAATGCACAGCATGGCGGAATTCTAAAGTCCTAAAATGCCTGCTATCCGGAAGTTAAAGTGTCTGACATCCAGAATGCTACCACGTCAGAATTATAACATTCTGAAAGATTCTGGGATCTAGAATCAATGGACGGGTGAGTTCCAGAATGTCAGGTTTTCCTAACTCTAGAATTCTTGCATGTCTGAACTCGAGAGTCATTCAATATCCACATTCCAGGACTCTGGATGTCAGAAATATAGAAGCAACAAATGTCTGCATTCTAGAATCGGAATGTGGTGGAATTCTATAATGCACAGCACGGCAGAATTCTAAAGTCCTAAAATGCCTGCTATTCGGAAGTTAAGGTGTCTGACATCCAGAATGTTACTAGGTCAGCATTCTACCGTTCTGAGAGATTCTGGGTTCTAGAATCAATGGACGGCGGAGTTCTGGAATGCCAGGGTTTCCAAACTCTAGAATCCTTCCGTTTCTGAACACGTGAGTCATTCAATGTCCACATTCCAGATCAAAGGGTGTCTGAATTCCAGAAGCACCAAGTGTCTGCATTCTAGAATCGGAATGTGGCGGAATTCTAGAATGCACAGCACGGCGGAATTCGAAACTCCTAAAATGCCTGCTATCCAGAATTAAGGTGTCTGACATTCAGAATGCTACCACGTCAGAATTATACCATTCTGAAAGATTCTGGGATCTAGAATAAATGGACGGCTGGGTTCCAGAATGTCAGGGTGGCAAAACTCTAGAATCCTTGCGTGTCTGAACTCGAGAGTCATTCAATCTCCACATTCCAGAACTCTGGATGTCTGAATTATAGAATTACCAAATGTCTGCATTCTAGAATCGGAATGTGGCGGAATTCTAGAATGCACAGCACGGCGGAATTCTAAAGTCCTAAAATGCCTGCTATCAGGAAGTTTAGGTGTCTGACATCCAGAATGTTACTAGGTCAGCATTCTAACGTTCTGAGAGCCTCTGGGTTCTAGAATCAATGGACGGCAGAGACCTGGCATGTCAGGGTGTCCAAACTCTAGAATCCTTGTGTGTCTGAACTCGAGAGTCATTCAATGTCCACATTCCGGATCACAGGGTGTCTGAATTCCAGAAACACCAAATGTCTGCATTCTAGAATCGGAAAGTGGTAGAATTCTAGAATGAACAGCACGGCGGAATTCTAAAGTCCAAAAAGGCCTGCTATCCGGAAGTTAAGGTGTCTGTCACCCAGAATGCTACCACATCAGAATTATACCATTCTGAAACATTCTGGGATCTAGAATCAATGGACGGGTGAGTTCCAGAATGTCAGGGTGGCAAAACTCTAGAATCCTGGCGTGTCTGAACTCGAGAGTCATTCAATGTCCACATTCCAGAACTCGGGATGTCTGAATTGTAGAAGCACCAAATGTCCGCATTCTAGAATCGGAATGTGGCGGAATTCTAGAATGCACAGCACGGCGGAATTCTAAAGTCCTAAAATGCCTGCTATCCGGAAGTCAAGGTGTCTGACATCCAGAATGTTACTAGGTCAGCATTCTACAGTTCTGAGAGATTCTGGGTTCTAGAATCAATGGATGGCAGAGTTCTGGAATGTCAGGGTGTTCAAACTCAAGAATACTTGCGTGTCTGAACTCGAGAGTCATTCAATGTCCACATTTCGCATCACAGGGTGTCTGAATTCCAGAAGCACCAAATGTCTGCATTCTAGAATCGGAATGTGGCGGAATTCTAGATTGCAAAGCACGGCAGAATTCTAAAGTCCTAAAATGCCTGCTATTCGGAAGTTAAGGTGTCTGACATCCAGAATGTTACTAGGTCAGCATTCTACCATTCTGAGAGATTCTGGGTTCTAGAATCAATGGACGGCAGAGTTCTGGAATGTCAGGGTGTCCAAACTCTAGAATCCTTCTGTGTCTGAACTCGTGAGTCATTCAATGTCCACATTCCGGATCACAGGGTGTCTGAATTCCAGAAGCACCAAATGTCTTCATTCTAGAATCGGAATGTGGCGGAATTCTAGAATGCACAGCACGGCGGAATTCGAAAGTCCTAAAATGCCTGCTATCCGGAAGTTAAGGTGTCTGACATCCAGAATGCTACCACGTCAGAATTATACCATTCTGAAAGATTCTGGGATCTAGAATCAATGGACGGCTGAGTTCCAGAATGTCAGGGTGTCCAACCTCTAGAATCCTTGCGTGTCTGAACTCGAGAGTCATTCAATATCCACATTCCAGGACTCTGGATGTCTGAAATATAGAAGCAACAAATGTCTGCATTCTAGAATCGGAATGTGGTGGAATTCTAGAATGCAAAGCACGGCAGAATTCTAAAGTCCTAAAATGCCTGCTATTCGGAAGTTAAGGTGTCTGACATCCAGAATGTTACGAGGTCAGCATTCTACCGTTCTGAGAGATTCTGGGTTCTAGAATCAATGGACGGCAGAGTTCTGGAATGTCAGGGTGTCCAAACTCTAGAATCCTTCCGTGTCTGAACTCGTGAGTCATTCAATGTCCACATTCCGGATCACAGGGTGTCTGAATTCCAGAAGCACCAAAAGTCTGCATTCTAGAATCGGAATGTGGCGGAATTCTAGAATGCACAGCACGGTAGAATTCTAAGGTCCTAAAATGCCTGATATTCGGAAGTTAAGGAGTCTGACATCCAGAATGTTACTAGGTCAGCATTCTACCGTTCTGAGAGATTCTGGGTTCTGGAATCTATGGAGGGCAGAGTTCCAGAATGTCAGGGTGGCAAAACTCTAGAATCCTGGCGTGTCTGAACTCGAGGGTCATTCAATGTCCACATTCCAGAACTCTGGATGTCTGAATTATGGAAGCACCAAATGTCTGCATTCTAGAATCGGAATGTGGCGGAATTCTAGAATGCACAGCACGGCGGAATTCTAAAGTCCTAAAATGCCTGCTATACGGAAGTTAAGGTGTCTGACATGCAGAATGCTACCACGTCACAATTATACCATTCTGAAAGATTCTGGGATCTAGAATCAATGGACGGCTGAGTTCCAGAATGTCAGGGTGTCCAAACTCTAGAATCCTTCCGTGTCTGAACTCGTGAGTCATTCAATGTCCACATTCCGGATCACAGGGTGTCTGAATTCCAGAAGCACCAAATGTCTGCATTCTAGAATCGGAATGTGGCGGAATTCTAGAATGCACAGCACGGCGGAATTCTAAAGTCCTAAAATGCCTGATATTCGGAAGTTAAGGAGTCTGACATCCAGAATGTTACTAGGTCAGCATTCTACCGTTCTGAGAGATTCTGGGTTCTGGAATCTATGGACGGCAGAGTTCTGGAATGTCAGGGTGTCCAAACTCTAGAAACCTTCCGTGTCTGAACTCGTGTGTCATTCAATGTCCACATTCCGGATCACAGGGTGTCTGAATTCCAGAAGCACCAAATGTCTGCATTCTAGAATCGGAATGTGGTAGAATTCTAGAATGCACAGCACGGCGGAATTCTAAAGTCCTAAAATGCCTGCTATCCGGAAGTTAAGGTGTCTGACACCCAGAATACTACCACATCAGAATTATGCCATTCTGAAACATTCTGGGATCTAGAATCAATGCACGGGTGAGTTCCAGAATGTCAGGTTGGCAAAACTCTAGAATCCTGGCGTGTCTGAACTCGAGAGTCATTCAATGTCCACATTCCAGAACTCTGGATGTCTGAATTATGGAAGCACCAAATGTCTGCATTCTAGAATCAGAATGTGGCGGAATTCTAGAATGCACAGCACGGCGTAATTCTAAAGTCCTAAAATGCCTGCTATCCGGAAGTTAAGGTGTCTGACATCCAGAATGCTACCACGTCAGAATTATATCATTCTGAAAGATTCTGGGATCTAGAATCAATGGACGGCTGAGTTCCAGATTGTCGGGGTTTCCAAACTCTAGAATCCTTGCGTGTCTGAACTCGGGAGTCATTCAATATCCACATTCCAGGACTCTGGATGTCTGAAATATAGAAGCACCAAATGTCTGTATTCTAGAATCGGAATGTGACGGAAATCTAGAATGCACAGCACGGCGGAATTCTAAATTCCTAAAATGCCTGCTATCCGGAAGTTAAGGTGTCTGACATCAAGAATGCTACCAAGTCAGAATTATAACATTCTGAAAGATTCTGGGATCTAGAATCAGTGGACGGCTGAGTTCCAAAATGTCAGGGTGGCAAAACTCTAGAATCCTTGCGTGTCTGAACTCGAGAGTCATTCAATGTCCACATTCCAGAACTCTGGATGTCAGAAATATAGAAGCACCAAATGTCTGCATTCTAGAATCGGAATGTGGCGGAATTCTAGAATGCACAGCAAGGCAGAATTCTAAAGTCCTAAAATGCCTGCTATTCGGAAGTTAAGGTGTCTGACATCCAGAATGTTACTAGGTCAGCATTCTACCGTTCTGAGAGATTCTGGGTTCTAGAATCAATGGACGGCAGAGTTCTGGAATGTCAGGGTGTCCAAACTCTAGAATCCTTCTGTGTCTGAACTCGTGAGTTATTCAATGTCCACATTCCGGATCACAGGGTGTCTGAATTCCAGAAGCACCAAATGTCTGCAATCTAGAATCGGAATGTGGCGGAATTCTAGAATGCACAGCACGGCAGAATTCTGAAGTCCTAAAATGCCTGATATTCGGAAGTTAAGGAGTCTGACATCCAGAATGTTACTAGGTCAGCATTCTACCTTTCTGAGAGATTCTGGGTTCTAGAATCAATGGACGGCAGAGTTCTGGAATGTCAGGGTGTCCAAACTCTAGAATCCTTCCATGTCTGAACTCGTGAGTCATTCAATGTCCACATTCCGGATCACAGGGTGTCTGAATTCCAGAAGCACCAAATGTCTGCATTCTAGAATCGGAATGTGGCGGAATTCTAGAATGCACAGCACGGCGGAATTCGAAAGTCCTAAAATGCCTGCTATCAGGAAGTTAAGGTGTCTGACATCCAGAATGCTACCACGTCAGAATTATACCATTCTGAAAGATTCTGGGATCTAGAATCAATGGACGGCTGAGTTCCAGAATGTCAGGGTGGCAAAACTCAAGAATCCTTGCGTGTCTGAACTCGAGAGTCATTCAATGTCCACATTCCGGATCACAGGGTGTCTGAATTCCAGAAGCACCAAATGTCTGCATTCTAGAATCGGAATGTGGCGGAATTCTAGAATGCACAGCACGGCGGAATTCGAAAGTCCTAAAATGCCTGCTATCGGGAAGTTAAGGTGTCTGACATCCAGAATGCTACCACGTCAGAATTAAACCATTCTGAAAGATTCTGGGATCTAGAATCAATGGACGGCTGAGTTCCAGAATGTCATTTTTTCCAAACTCTAGAATCCTTGCGTGTCTGAACTCGATAGTCATTCAATATCCACATTCCAGGACTCTGGATGTCTGAAATATAGAAGCACCAAATGTCTGCATTCTAGAATCGGAATGTGGCGGAATTCTAGAAAGCACAGCACAGCAGAATTCTAAAGTCCTAAAATGCCTGCTATGCGGAAGTTAAGGTGTCTGACATCCAGAAAGTTACTAGGTCAGCATTCTACCGTTCTGAGAGATTCTGGGTTCTAGAATCAATGGACGGCAGATTTCTGGAATGTCAGGGTGTCCAAACTCTAGATTCCTTCCGTGTCTGAACATGTGAGTCATTCAATGTCCACATTCTGGATCACAGGGTGTCTGAATTCCAGAAGCACCAAGTGTCTGCATTCTAGAATCGGAATGTGGCGGAATTCTAGAATGCACAGCATGGCGGAATTCGAAACTCCTAAAATGCCTGCTATCCAGAATTAAGGTGTCTGACATTCAGAATGCTACCACGTCAGAATTATACCATTCTGAAAGATTCTGGGATCTAGAATAAATGGACGGCTGGGTTCCAGAATGTCAGGGTGGCAAAACTCTAGAATCCTTGCGTGTCTGAACTCGAGAGTCATTCAATCTCCACATTCCAGAACTCTGGATGTCTGAATTATAGAAGCACCAAATGTCTGCATTCTAGAATCGGAATGTGGCGGAATTCTAGAATGCACAGCACGGCGGAATTCTAAAGTCCTAAAATGCCTGCTATCCGGAAGTTAAGGTGTCTGACATCCAGAATGTTACTAGGTCAGCATTCTAACGCTCTGAGAGCCTCTGGGTTCTAGAATCAATGGACGGCAGAGATCTGGCATGTCAGGGTGTCCAAACTCTAGAATCCTTGTGTGTCTGAACTCGAGAGTCATTCAATGTCCACATTCCGGATCACAGGGTGTCTGAATTCCAGAAACACCAAATGTCTGCATTCTAGAATCGGAATGTGGTAGAATTCTAGAATGCACAGCACGGCGGAATTCTAATGTCCAAAAATGCCTGCTATCCGGAAGTTAAGGTGTCTGTCACCCAGAATGCTTCCACATCAGAATTATACCATTCTGAAACATTCTGGGATCTAGAATCAATGGACGGGTGAGTTCCAGAATGTCAGGGTGGCAAAACTCTAGAATCCTGGCGTGTCTGAACTCGAGAGTCATTCAATGTCCACATTCCAGAACTCGGGATGTCTGAATTGTAGAAGCACCAAATGTCTGCATTCTAGAATCGGAATGTGGCGGAATTCTAGAATGCACAGCACGGCGGAATTCTAAAGTCCTAAAATGCCTGCTATCCGGAAGTTAAGGTGTCTGACATCAAGAATGCTACCAAGTTAGAATTATAACATTCTGAAATTTTCTGGGATCTAGAATCAATGGACAGCTGAGTTCCAGAATGTCAGGGTGGCAAAACTCTAGAATCCTTGTGTGTCTGAACTCGAGAGTCATTCAATGTCCACATTCCAGAACTCTGGATGTCTGAAATATAGAAGCACCAAATGTCTGCATTCTAGAATCAGAATGTGGCGGAATTCTAGAATGCACAGCACGGCGGAATTTTAAAGTCCTAAAATGCCTGCTATCCGGAAGTCAAGGTGTCTGACATCCAGAATGTTACTAGGTCAGCATTCTACAGTTCTGAGATATTCTGGGTTCTAGAATCAATGGATGGCAGAGTTCTGGAATGTCAGGGTGTTCAAACTCAAGAATACTTGCGTGTCTGAACTCGAGAGTCATTCAATGTCCACATTTCGCATCACATGGTGTCTGAATTCCAGAAGCACCAAAGGTCTGCATTCTAGAATCGGAATGTGGCGGAATTCTAGAATGCACAGCACGGCAGAATTCTAAAGTCCTAAAATGCCTGCTATTTGGAAGTTAAGGTGTCTGACATCCAGAATGTTACTAGGTCAGCATTCTACCATTCTGAGAGATTCTGGGTTCTAGAATCAATGGACGGCAGAGTTCTGGAATGTCAGGGTGTCCAAACTCTAGAATCCTTCTGTGTCTGAACTCGTGAGTCATTCAATGTCCACATTCCGGATCACAGGGTGTCTGAATTCCAGAAGCACCAAATGTCTTCATTCTAGAATCGGAATGTGGCAGAATTCTAGAATGCACAGCACGGCGGAATTCGAAAGTCCTAAAATGCCTGCTATCCGGAAGTTAAGGTGTCTGACATCCAGAATGCTACGACGTCAGAATTATACCATTCTGAAAGATTCTGGGATCTAGAATCAATGGACGGCTGAGTTCCAGAATGTCAGGTTTTCCAAACTCTAGAATCCTTGCGTGTCTGAACTCGATAGTCATTCAATATCCACATTCCAGGACTCTGGATGTCTGAAATATAGAAGCACCAAATGTCTGCATTCTAGAATTGGAATGTGGCGGAATTCTAGAATGCACAGCACGGCAGATTTCTAAAGTCCTAAAATGCCTGCTATTCGGAAGTTAAGGTGTCTGACATCCAGAAAGTTACTAGGTCAGCATTCTACAGTTCTGAGAGATTCTGGGTTCTTGAATCAATGGACGGCAGATTTCTGGAATGTCAGGGTGTCCAAACTCTAGATTCCTTCCGTGTCTGAACATGTGAGTCATTCAATGTCCACATTCTGGATCACAGGGTGTCTGAATTCCAGAAGCACCAAATGTCTGCATTCTAGAATCGGAATGTGGCGGAATTCTAGAATGCACAGCACGGCGGAATTCTAAAGTCCTAAAATGCCTGCTATCCGGAAGTTAAGGTGTCTGACACCCAGAATTCTACCACTTCAGAATTATACCATTCTGAAACATACTGGGATCTAGAATCAATGGACGGGTGAGTTCCAGAATGTCAGGGTGGCAAAACTCTAGAATCCTGGCGTGTCTGAACTCGAGAGTCATTCAATGTCCACATTCCAGAACTCTGGATGTCTGAATTATGGAAGCACCAAATGTCTGCATTCTAGAATTGGAATGTGGCGGAATTCTAGAATGCACAGCACGGCGGAATTCTAAAGTCCTAAAATGCCTGCTATCCGGAAGTTAAGGTGTCTGACATCCAGAATGCTACCACGTCAGAATTATACCATTCTGAAAGATTCTGGGATCTAGAATCAATGGACGGCTGAGTTCCAGAATGTCAGGGTGTCCAAACTCTAGAATCCTTGCGTGTCTGAACTCGAGAGTCATTCAATATCCACATTCCAGGACTCTGGATGTCTGAAATATAGAAGCAACAAATGTCTGCATTCTAGAATCGGAATGTGGTGGAATTCTAGAATGCAAAGCACGGCAGAATTCTAAAGTCCTAAAATGCCTGCTATTCGGAAGTTAAGGTGTCTGACATCCAGAATGTTACTAGGTCAGCATTCTACCGTTCTGAGAGATTCTGGGTTCTGGAATCTATGGAGGGCAGAGTTCTGGAATGTCAGGGTGTCCAAACTCTAGAATCCTTCCGTGTCTGAACTCGTGAGTCATTCAATGTCCACATTCCGGATCACAGGGTGTCTGAATTCCAGAAGCACCAAATGTCTGCATTCTAGAATCGGAATGTGGCGGAATTCTAGAAACCACAGCACGGCAGAATTCTAAAGTCCTAAAATGCCGGCTATTCGGATGTTAAGGTGTCTGACATACAGAAAGTTACTAGGTCAGCATTCTACCGTTCTGAGAGATTCTGGGTTCTAGAATCAATGGACGGCAGATTTCTGGAATGTCAGGGTGTCCAAACTCTAGATTCCTTCCGTGTCTGAACATGTGAGTCATTCAATGTCCACATTCCGGATCACAGGGTGTCTGAATTCCAGAAGCACCAAATGTCTGCATTCTAGAATCGGAATGTGGCGGAATTCTAGAATGCAGAGCACGGCGGAATTCGAAAGTCCTAAAATGCCTGCTATTCGGAAGTTAAGGTATCTGACATACAGAATGTTACTAGGTCAGCATTCTACCGTTCTGAGAGATTCTGGGTTCTAGAATCAATGGACGGCAGAGTTCTGGAATGTCAGGGTGTCCAAACTCTAGAATCCTTCCGTGTCTGAACTCCTGAGTCATTCAATGTCCACATTCCGGATCACAGGGTGTCTGAATTCCAGAAGCACCAAATGTCTGCATTCTAGAATCGGAATGTTTCGGAATTCTAGAATGCACAGCACGGCGGAATTCTAAAGTCCTAAAATGCCTGCTATTCGGAAGTTAAGGAGTCTGACATCCAGAATGTTACTAGGTCAGCATTCTACCGTTCTGAGAGATTCTGGGATCTGGAATCTATGGACGGCAGAGTTCTGGAATGTCAGGGTGTCCAAACTCTAGAATCCTTCCGTGTCTGAACTCGTGTGTCATTCAATGTCCACATTCCGGATCACAGGGTGTCTGAATTCCAGAAGCACCAAATGTCTGCATTCTAGAATCGGAATGTGGTAGAATTCTAGAATGCACAGCACGGCGGAATTCTAAAGTCCTAAAATGCCTGCTATCCGGAAGTTAAGGTGTCTGACACCCAGAATACTACCACATCAGAATTATGCCATTCTGAAACATTCTGGGATCTAGAATCAATGCACGGGTGAGTTCCAGAATGTCAGGTTGGCAAAACTCTAGAATCCTGGCGTGTCTGAACTCGAGAGTCATTCAATGTCCACATTCCAGAACTCTGGATGTCTGAATTATGGAAACACCAAATGTCTGCATTCTAGAATCAGAATGTGGCGGAATTCTAGAATGCACAGCACGGCGTAATTCTAAAGTCCTAAAATGCCTGCTATCCGGAAGTTAAGGTGTCTGACATCCAGAATGCTACCACGTCAGAATTATATCATTCTGAAAGATTCTGGGATCTAGAATCAATGGACGGCTGAGTTCCAGAATGTCGGGGTTTCCAAACTCTAGAATCCTTGCGTGTCTGAACTCGGGAGTCATTCAATATCCACATTCCAGGACTCTGGATGTCTGAAATATAGAAGCACCAAATGTCTGTATTCTAGAATCGGAATGTGACGGAATTCTAGAATGCACAGCACGGCGGAATTCTAAATTCCTAAAATGCTTGCTATCCGGAAGTTAAGGTGTCTGACATCAAGAATGCTACCAAGTCAGAATTATAACATTCTGAAAGATTCTGGGATCTAGAATCAGTGGTCGGCTGAGTTCCAAAATGTCAGGGTGTCCAAACTCTAGAATCCTTGCGTGTCTGAACTCGAGAGTCATTCAATGTCCACATTCCAGAACTCTGGATGTCTGAAATATAGAAGCACCAAATGTCTGCATTCTAGAATCGGAATGTGGCGGAATTCTAGAATGCACAGCACGGCAGAATTCTAAAGTCCTAAAATGCCTGCTATTCGGAAGTTAAGGTGTCTGACATCCAGAATGTTACTAGGTCAGCATTCTAACGTTCTGAGAGATTCTGGGTTCTAGAATCAATGGACGGCAGAGTTCTGGAATGTCAGGGTGTCCAAACTCTAGAATCCTTCTGTGTCTGAACTCGTGAGTTATTCAATGTCTACATTCCGGATCACAGGGTGTCTGAATTCCAGAAGCACCAAATGTCTGCATTCTAGAATCGGAATGTGGCGGAATTCTAGAATGCACAGCACGGCAGAATTCTGAAGTCCTAAAATGCCTGATATTCGGAAGTTAAGGAGTCTGACATCCAGAATGTTACTAGGTCAGCATTCTACCTTTCTGAGAGATTCTGGGTTCTAGAATCAATGGACGGCAGAGTTCTGGAATGTCAGGGTGTCCAAACTCTAGAATCCTTCCGTGTCTGAACTCGTGAGTCATTCAAAATCCACATTCCGGATCACAGGGTGTCTGAATTCCAGAAGCACCAAATGTCTGCATTCTAGAATCGGAATGTGGCGGAATTCTAGAATGCACAGCACGGCGGAATTCGAAAGTCCTAAAATGCCTGCTATCAGGAAGTTAAGGTGTCTGACATCCAGAATGCTACCACGTCAGAATTATACCATTCTGAAAGATTCTGGGATCTAGAATCAATGGACGGCTGAGTTCCAGAATGTCAGGGTGGCAAAACTCAAGAATCCTTGCGTGTCTGAATTCGAGAGTCATTCAATGTCCACATTCCGGATCACAGGGTGTCTGAATTCCAGAAGCACCAAATGTCTGCATTCTAGAATCGGAATGTGGCGGAATTCTAGAATGCACAGCACGGCGGAATTCGAAAGTCCTAAAATGCCTGCTATCGGGAAGTTAAGGTGTCTGACATCCAGAATGCTACCACGTCAGAATTATACCATTCTGAAAGATTCTGTGATCTAGAATCAATGGAAGGCTGAGTTCCAGAATGTCATTTTTTCCAAACTCTAGAATCCTTGCGTGTCTGAACTCGATAGTCATTCAATATCCACATTACAGGACTCTGGATGTCTGAAATATAGAAGCACCAAATGTCTGCATTCTAGAATCGGAATGTGGCGGAATTCTAGAAAGCACAGCACGGCAGAATTCTAAAGTCCTAAAATGCCTGCTATGCGGAAGTTAAGGAGTCTGACATCCAGAATGTTACTAGGTCAGCATTCTACCGTTCTGAGAGATTCTGGGTTCTGGAATCTATGGACGGCAGAGTTCTGGAATGTCAGGGTGTCCAAACTCTAGAATCCTTCCGTGTCTGAACTCGTGTGTCATTCAATGTCCACATTCCGGATCACAGGGTGTCTGAATTCCAGAAGCACCAAATGTCTGCATTCTAGAATCGGAATGTGGTAGAATTCTAGAATGCACAGCACGGCGGAATTCTAAAGTCCTAAAATGCCTGCTATCCGGAAGTTAAGGGGTCTGACACCCAGAATACTACCACATCAGAATTATGCCATTCTGAAACATTCTGGGATCTAGAATCAATGCACGGGTGAGTTCCAGAATGTCAGGTTGGCAAAACTCTAGAATCCTGGCGTGTCTGAACTCGAGAGTCATTCAATGTCCACATTCCAGAACTCTGGATGTCTGAATTATGGAAGCACCAAATGTCTGCATTCTAGAATCAGAATGTGGCGGAATTCTAGAATGCACAGCACGGCGTAATTCTAAAGTCCTAAAATGCCTGCTATCCGGAAGTTAAGGTGTCTGACATCCAGAATGCTACCACGTCAGAATTATATCATTCTGAAAGATTCTGCGATCTAGAATCAATGGACGGCTGAGTTCCAGATTGTCGGGGTTTCCAAACTCTAGAATCCTTGCGTGTCTGAACTCGGGAGTCATTCAATATCCACATTCCAGGACTCTGGATGTCTGAAATATAGAAGCACCAAATGTCTGTATTCTAGAATCGGAATGTGACGGAATTCTAGAATGCAAAGCACGGCAGAATTCTAAATTCCTAAAATGCCTGCTATCCGGAAGTTAAGGTGTCTGACATCAAGAATGCTACCAAGTCAGAATTATAACATTCTGAAAGATTCTGGGATCTAGAATCAGTGGACGGCTGAGTTCCAAAATGTCAGGGTGTCCAAACTCTAGAATCCTTGCGTGTCTGAACTCGAGAGTCATTCAATGTCCACATTCCAGAACTCTGGATGTCTGAAATATAGAAGCACCAAATGTCTGCATTCTAGAATCGGAATGTGGCGGAATTCTAGAATGCACAGCACGGCAGAATTCTAAAGTCCTAAAATGCCTGCTATTCGGAAGTTAAGGTGTCTGACATCCAGAATGTTACTAGGTCAGCATTCTACCTTTCTGAGAGATTCTGGGTTCTAGAATCAATGGACGGCAGAGTTATGGAATGTCAGGGTGTCCAAACTCTAGAATCCTTCTGTGTCTGAACTCGTGAGTTATTCAATGTCTACATTCCGGATCACAGGGTGTCTGAATTCCAGAAGCACCAAATGTCTGCATTCTAGAATCGGAATGTGGCGGAATTCTAGAATGCACAGCACGGAAGAATTCTGAAGTCCTAAAATGCCTGATATTCGGAAGTTAAGGAGTCTGACATCCAGAATGTTACTAGGTCAGCATTCTACCTTTCTGAGAGATTCTGGGTTCTAGAATCAATGGACGGCAGAGTTCTGGAATGTCAGGGTGTCCAAACTCTAGAATCCTTCCGTGTCTGAACTCGTGAGTCATTCAAAATCCACATTCCGGATCACAGGGTGTCTGAATTCCAGAAGCACCAAATGTCTGCATTCTAGAATCGGAATGTGGCGGAATTCTAGAATGCACAGCACGGCGGAATTCGAAAGTCCTAAAATGCCTGCTATCAGGAAGTTAAGGTGTCTGACATCCAGAATGCTACCACGTCAGAATTATACCATTCTGAAAGATTCTGGGATCTAGAATCAATGGACGGCTGAGTTCCAGAATGTCAGGGTGGCAAAACTCAAGAATCCTTGCGTGTCTGAACTCGAGAGTCATTCAATGTCCACATTCCGGATCACAGGGTGTCTGAATTCCAGAAGCACCAAATGTCTGCATTCTAGAATCGGAATGTGGCGGAATTCTAGAATGCACAGCACGGCGGAATTCGAAAGTCCTAAAATGCCTGCTATCAGGAAGTTAAGGTGTCTGACATCCAGAATGCTACCACGTCAGAATTATAACATTCTGAAAGATTCTGTGATCTAGAATCAATGGAAGGCTGAGTTCCAGAATGTCATTTTTTCCAAACTCTAGAATCCTTGCGTGTCTGAACTCGATAGTCATTCAATATCCACATTACAGGACTCTGGATGTCTGAAATATAGAAGCACCAAATGTCTGCATTCTAGAATCGGAATGTGGCGGAATTCTAGAAAGCACAGCACGGCAGAATTCTAAAGTCCTAAAATGCCTGCTATGCGGAAGTTAAGGTGTCTGACATCCAGAAAGTTACTAGGTCAGCATTCTACCGATCTGAGAGATTCTGGGTTCTTGAATCAATGGACGGCAGATTTCTGGAATGTCAGGGTGTCCAAAATCTAGATTCCTTCCGTGTCTGAACATGTGAGTCATTCAATGTCCACATTCTGGATCACAGGGTGTCTGAATTCCAGAAGCACCAAATGTCTGCATTCTAGAATCGGAATGTGGCGGAATTCTAGAATGCACAGGACGGCGGAATTCTAAAGTCCTAAAATGCCTGCTATCCGGAATTTAAGGTGTCTGACACCCAGAATTCTACCACATCAGAATTATACCATTCTGAAACATTCTGGGATCTAGAATCAATGGACGGCTGAGTTCCAGAATGTCAGGGTGGCAAAACTCTAGAATCGTGGCGTGTCTGAACGCGAGAGTCATTCAATGTCCACATTCCATAACTCTGGATGTCTGAATTATGGAAGCACCAAATGTCTGCATTCTAGAATCGGAATGTGGCGGAATTCTAGAATGCACAGCACGGCGGAATTCTAAAGTCCTAAAATGCCTGCTATCCGGAATTTAAGGTGTCTGACATCCAGAATGCTACCACGTCAGAATTATACCATTCTGAAAGATTCTGGGATCTAGAATCAATGGACGGCTGAGTTCCAGAATGTCAGGGTGTCCAAACTCTAGAATCCTTGCGTGTCTGAACTCGAGAGTCATTCAATATCCACATTCCAGGACTCTGGATGTCTGAAATATAGAAGCAACAAATGTCTGCATTCTAGAATCGGAATGTGGTGGAATTCTAGAATGCAAAGCACGGCAGAATTCTAAAGTCCTAAAATGCCTGCTATTCGGAAGTTAAGGTGTCTGACATCCAGAATGTTACGAGGTCAGCATTCTACCGTTCTGAGAGATTCTGGGTTCTAGAATCAATGGACGGCAGAGTTCTGGAATGTCAGGGTGTCCAAACTCTAGAATCCTTCCGTGTCTGAACTCGTGAGTCATTCAATGTCCACATTCCGGATCACAGGGTGTCTGAATTCCAGAAGCACCAAATGTCTTCATTCTAGAATAGGAATGTGGCGGAATTCTAGAATGCACAGCACGGCAGAATTCTAAAGTCCTAAAATGCCTGATATTCGGAAGTTAAGGAGTCTGACATCCAGAATGTTACTAGGTCAGCATTCTACCGTTCTGAGAGATTCTGGGTTCTGGAATCTATGGAGGGCAGAGTTCTGGAATGTCAGGGTGTCCAAACTCTAGAATCCTTCCGTGTCTGAACTCGTGAGTCATTCAATGTCCACATTCCGGATCACAGGGTGTCTGAATTCCAGAAGCACCAAATGTCTGCATTCTAGAATCGGAATGTGGCGGAATTCTAGAAAGCACAGCACGGCAGTATTCTAAAGTCCTAAAATGCCGGCTATTCGGAAGTTAAGGTGTCTGTCATACAGAAAGTTACTAGGTCAGCATTCTACCGTTCTGAGAGATTCTGGGTTCTAGAATCAATGGACGGCAGATTTCTGGAATGTCAGGCTGTCCAAACTCTAGATTTCTTCCGTGTCTGAACATGTGAGTCATTCAATGTCCACATTCCGGATCACAGGGTGTCTGAATTCCAGAAGCACCAAATGTCTGCATTCTAGAATCGGAATGTGGCGGAATTCTAGAATGCACAGCACGGCGGAATTCGAAAGTCCTAAAATGCCTGCTATCCGGAAGTTAAGGTGTCTGACATCCAGAAGGCTACCACGTCAGAATTTTACCATTCTGAAAGATTCTGGGATCTAGAATCAATGGACGGCTGAGTTCCAGAATGTCAGGGTTTCCAAACTCTAGAATCCTTGCGTGTCTGAACTCGAGAGTCATTCAATATCCATATTCCAGGACTCTGGATGTCTGAAATATAGAAGCAACAAATGTCTGCATTCTAGAATCGGAATGTTTTGGAATTCTAGAATGCACAGCACGGCAGAATTCTGAAGTCCTAAAATGCCTGCTATTCGGAAGTTAAGGTGTCTGACATCCAGAATGTTACTAGGTCAGCATTCTACCGTTCTGAGAGATTCTGGGTTCTAGAATCAATGGACGGCAGAGTTCTGGAATGCCAGGGTTTCCAAACTCTAGAATCCTTCCGTGTCTGAACTCGTGAGTCATTCAATGTCCACATTCCAGATCACAGGGTGTCTGAATTCCAGAAGCACCAAATGTCTGCATTCTAGAATCGGAATGTGGCGGAATTCTAGAATACACAGCACGGCAGAATTCTAAAGTCCTAAAATGCCTGATATTCGTTAGTTAAGGAGTCTGACATCCAGAATGTTACTAGGTCAGCATTCTACCGTTCTGAGAGATTCTGGGTTCTAGAATCAATGGACGGCAGAGATCTGGCAAGTCAGGGTGTCCAAACTCTAGAATCCTTGTGTGTCTGAACTCGAGAGTCATTCAATGTCCACATTCCGGATCACAGGGTGTCTGAATTCCAGAAACACCAAATGTCTGCATTCTAGAATCGGAATGTTGTAGAATTCTAGAATGAACAGCACGGCGGAATTCTAAAGTCCAAAAATGCCTGCTATCCGGAAGTTAAGGTGTCTGTCACCCAGAATGCTACCACATCAGAATTATACCATTCTGAAACATTCTGGGATCTAGAATCAATGGACGGGTGAGTTCCAGAATGTCAGGGTGGCAAAACTCTAGAATCCTGGCGTGTCTGAACTCGAGAGTCATTCAATGTCCACATTCCAGAACTCGGGATGTCTGAATTATAGAAGCACCAAATGTCTGCATTCTAGAATCGGAATGTGGCGGAATTCTAGAATGCACAGCACGGCGGAATTCTAAAGTCCTAAAATGCCTGCTATCCGGAAGTCAAGGTGTCTGACATCCAGAATGTTACTAGGTCAGCATTCTACAGTTCTGAGAGATTCTGGGTTCTAGAATCAATGGATGGCAGAGTTCTGGAATGTCAGGTGTTCAAACTCAAGAATACTTGCGTGTC
Source organism: Aotus nancymaae (assembly GCF_030222135.1). Taxonomy (NCBI): domain Eukaryota; kingdom Metazoa; phylum Chordata; class Mammalia; order Primates; family Aotidae; genus Aotus; species Aotus nancymaae. Next base: position 2,445,315 of record NW_026988470.1, on the reverse strand, counting down.
TGAACTCGAGAGTCATTCAATGTCCACATTTCGCATCACAGGGTGTCTGAATTCCAGAAGCACCAAATGTCCGCATTCTAGAATCGGAATGTGGCGGAATTCTAGAATGCAAAGCACGGCAGAATTCTAAAGTCCTAAAATGCCTGCTATTCGGAAGTTAAGGTGTCTGACATCCAGAATGTTACTAGGTCAGCATTCTACCATTCTGAGAGATTCTGGGTTCTAGAATCAATGGACGGCAGAGTTCTGGAATGTCAGGGTGTCCAAACTCTAGAATCCTTCTGTGTCTGAACTCGTGAGTCATTCAATGTCCACATTCCGGATCACAGGGTGTCTGAATTCCAGAAGCACCAAATGTCTTCATTCTAGAATCGGAATGTGGCGGAATTCTAGAATGCACAGCACGGCGGAATTCGAAAGTCCTAAAATGCCTGCTATCCAGAAGTTAAGGTGTCTGACATCCAGAATGCTACGACGTCAGAATTATACCATTCTGAAAGATTCTGGGATCTAGAATCAATGGACGGCTGAGTTCCAGAATGTCAGGTTTTCCAAACTCTAGAATCCTTGCGTGTCTGAACTCGATAGTCATTCAATATCCACATTCCAGGACTCTGGATGTCTGAAATATAGAAGCACCAAATGTCTGCATTCTAGAATCGGAATGTGGCGGAATTCTAGAAAGCACAGCACGGCAGAATTCTAAAGTCCTAAAATGCCTGCTATTCGGAAGTTAAGGTGTCTGACATCCAGAAAGTTACTAGGTCAGCATTCTACCGTTCTGAGAGATTCTGGGTTCTTGAATCAATGGACGGCAGATTTCTGGAATGTCAGGGTGTCCAAACTCTAGATTCCTTCCGTGTCTGAACATGTGAGTCATTCAATGTCCACATTCTGGATCACAGGGTGTCTGAATTCCAGAAGCACCAAATGTCTGCATTCTAGAATCGGAATGTGGCGGAATTCTAGAATGCACAGCACGGCGGAATTCTAAAGTCCTAAAATGCCTGCTATCCGGAAGTTAAGGTGTCTGACACCCAGAATTCTACCACATCAGAATTATACCATTCTGAAACATTCTGGGATCTAGAATCAATGGACGGGTGAGTTCCAGAATGTCAGGGTGGCAAAACTCTAGAATCCTGGCGTGTCTGAACTCGAGGGTCATTCAATGTCCACATTCCAGAACTCTGGATGTCTGAATTATGGAAGCACCAAATGTCTGCATTCTAGAATCGGAATGTGGCGGAATTCTAGAATGCACAGCACGGCGGAATTCTAAAGTCCTAAAATGCCTGCTATCCGGAAGTTAAGGTGTCTGACATCCAGAATGCTACCACGTCAGAATTATACCATTCTGAAAGATTCTGGGATCTAGAATCAATGGACGGCTGAGGTCCAGAATGTCAGGGTGTCCAAACTCTAGAATCCTTGCGTGTCTGAACTCGAGAGTCATTCAATATCCACATTCCAGGACTCTCGATGTCTGAAATATAGAAGCAACAAATGTCTGCATTCTAGAATCGGAATGTGGTGGAATTCTAGAATGCAAAGCACGGCAGAATTCTAAAGTCCTAAAATGCCGGCTATTCGGAAGTTAAGGTGTCTGACATCCAGAATGTTACGAGGTCAGCATTCTACCGTTCTGAGAGATTCTGGGTTCTAGAATCAATGGACGGCAGAGTTCTGGAATGTCAGGGTGTCCAAACTCTAGAATACTTCCGTGTCTGAACATGTGAGTCATTCAATGTCCACATTCCGGATCACAGGGTGTCTGAATTCCAGAAGCACCAAATGTCTGCATTCTAGAATCGGAATGTGGCGGAATTCTAGAATGCACAGCACGGCGGAATTCAAAAGTCCTAAAATGCGTGCTATCCGGAAGTTAAGGTGTCTGACACCCAGAATACTACCACATCAGAATTATGCCATTCTGAAACATTCTGGGATCTAGAATCAATGCACGGGTGAGTTCCAGAATGTCAGGTTGGCAAAACTCTAGAATCCTGGCGTGTCTGAACTCGAGAGTCATTCAATGTCCACATTCCAGAACTCTGGATGTCTGAATTATGGAAGCACCAAATGTCTGCATTCTAGAATCAGAATGTGGCGGAATTCTAGAATGCACAGCACGGCGGAATTCTAAAGTCCTAAAATGCCTGCTATCCGGAAGTTAAGGTGTCTGACATCCAGAATGCTACCACGTCAGAATTATATCATTCTGAAAGATTCTGGGATCTAGAATCAATGGACGGCTGAGTTCCAGAATGTCGGGGTTTCCAAACTCTAGAATCCTTGCGTGTCTGAACTCGGGAGTCATTCAATATCCACATTCCAGGACTCTGGATGTCTGAAATATAGAAGCACCAAATGTCTGTATTCTAGAATCGGAATGTGACGGAATTCTAGAATGCACAGCACGGCAGAATTCTAAATTCCTAAAATGCCTGCTATCCGGAAGTTAAGGTGTCTGACATCAAGAATGCTACCAAGTCAGAATTATAACATTCTGAAAGATTCTGGGATCTAGAATCAGTGGACGGCTGAGTTCCAAAATGTCAGGGTGGCAAAACTCTAGAATCCTTGCGTGTCTGAACTCGAGAGTCATTCAATGTCCACATTCCAGAACTCTGGATGTCAGAAATATAGAAGCACCAAATGTCTGCATTCTAGAATCGGAATGTGGCGGAATTCTAGAATGCACAGCACGGCAGAATTCTAAAGTCCTAAAATGCCTGCTATTCGGAAGTTAAGGTGTCTGACATCCAGAATGTTACTAGGTCAGCATTCTACCGTTCTGAGAGATTCTGGGTTCTAGAATCAATGGACGGCAGAGTTCTGGAATGTCAGGGTGTTCAAACTCTAGAATCCTTCTGTGTCTGAACTCGTGAGTTATTCAATGCCCACATTCCGGATCACAGGGTGTCTGAATTCCAGAAGCACCAAATGTCTGCATTCTAGAATCGGAATGTGGCGGAATTCTAGAATGCACAGCACGGCAGAATTCTGAAGTCCTAAAATGCCTGATTTTCGGAAGTTAAGGAGTCTGACATCCAGAATGTTACTAGGTCAGCATTCTACCTTTCTGAGAGATACTGGGTTCTAGAATCAATGGACGGCAGAGTTCTGGAATGTCAGGGTGTCCAAACTCTAGAATCCTTCCATGTCTGAACTCGTGAGTCATTCAAAATCCACATTCCGGATCACAGGGTGTCTGAATTCCAGAAGCACCAAATGTCTGCATTCTAGAATCGGAATGTGGCAGAATTCTAGAATGCACAGCACGGCGGAATTCGAAAGTCCTAAAATGCCTGCTATCAGGAAGTTAAGGTGTCTGACATCCAGAATGCTACCACGTCAGAATTATACCATTCTGAAAGATTCTGGGATCTAGAATCAATGGACGGCTGAGTTCCAGAATGTCAGGGTGGCAAAACTCAAGAATCCTTGCGTGTCTGAACTCGAGAGTCATTCAATGTCCACATTCCGGATCACAGGGTGTCTGAATTCCAGAAGCACCAAATGTCTTCATTCTAGAATCGGAATGTGGCGGAATTCTAGAATGCACAGCACGGCGGAATTCGAAAGTCCTAAAATGCCTGCTATCGGGAAGTTAAGTTGTCTGACATCCAGAATGCTACCACGTCAGAATTAAACCATTCTGAAAGATTCTGGGATCTAGAATCAATGGACGGCTGAGTTCCAGAATGTCAGGGTTTCCAAACTCTAGAATCCTTGCGTGTCTGAACTCGATAGTCATTCAATATCCACATTCCAGGACTCTGGATGTCTGAAATATAGAAGCACCAAATGTCTGCATTCTAGAATCGGAATGTGGCGGAATTCTAGAAAGCACAGCACGGCAGAATTCTAAAGTCCTAAAACGCCTGCTATGCGGAAGTTAAGGTGTCTGACATCCAGAAAGTTACTAGGTCAGGATTCTACAGTTCTGAGAGATTCTGGGTTCTTGAATCAATGGACGGCAGATTTCTGGAATGTCAGGGTGTACAAACTCTAGATTCCTTCCGTGTCTGAACATGTGAGTCATTCAATGTCCACATTCTGGATCACAGGGTGTCTGAATTCCAGAAGCACCAAATGTCTGCATTCTAGAATCGGAATGTGGCGGAATTCTAGAATGCACAGCACGGCGGAATTCTAAAGTCCTAAAATGCCTGCTATTAGGAAGTTAAGGTGTCTGACACCCAGAATTCTACCACATCAGAATTATACCATTCTGAAACATTCTGGGATCTAGAATCAATGGACGGGTGAGTTCCAGAATGTCAGGGTGGCAAAACTCTAGAATCCTGGCGTGTCTGAACTCGAGAGTCATTCAATGTCCACATTCCATGACTCTGGATGTCTGAATTATGGAAGCACCAAATGTCTGCATTCTAGAATCGGAATGTGGCGGAATTCTAGAATGCACAGCACGGCGGAATTCTAAAGTCCTAAAATGCCTGCTATCCGGAATTTAAGGTGTCTGACATCCAGAATGCTACCACGTCAGAATTATACCATTCTGAAACATTCTGGGATCTAGAATCAATGGACGGCTGAGTTCCAGAATGTCAGGGTGTCCAAACTCTAGAATCCTTGCGTGTCTGAACTCGAGAGTCATTCAATATCGACATTCCAGGACTCTGGATGTCTGAAATATAGAAGCACCAAATGTCTGCATTCTAGAATCGGAATGTGGTGGAATTCTAGAATGCAAAGCACGGCAGAATTCCAAAGTCCTAAAATGCCTGCTATTCGGAAGTTAAGGTGTCTGACATCCAGAATGTTACGAGGTCAGCATTCTACCGTTCTGAGAGATTCTGGGTTCTAGAATCAATGGACGGCAGAGTTCTGGAATGTCAGGGTGTCCAAACTCTAGAATCCTTCCGTGTCTGAACTCGTGAGTCATTCAATGTCCACATTCCGTATCACAGGGTGTCTGAATTCCAGAAGCACCAAATGTCTGTATTCTAGAATCGGAATGTGGCGGAATTCTAGAATGCACAGCACGGCAGAATTCTAAAGTCCTAAAATGCCTGATATTCGGAAGTTAAGGAGTCTGACATCCAGAATGTAACTAGGTCAGCATTCTACCGTTCTGAGAGATTCTGGGTTCTGGAATCTATGGAGGGCAGAGTTCTGGAATGTCAGGGTGTCCAAACTCTAGAATCCTTCCGTGTCTGAACTCGTGATTCATTCAATGTCCACATTCCGGATCACAGGGTGTCTGAATTCCAGAAGCACCAAATGTCTGCATTCTAGAATCGGAATGTGGCGGAATTCTAGAAAGCACAGCACGGCAGTATTCTAAAGTCCTAAAATGCCGGCTATTCGGAAGTTAAGGTGTCTGTCATACAGAAAGTTACTAGGTCAGCATTCTACCGTTCTGAGAGATTCTGGGTTCTAGAATCAATGGACGGCAGATTTCTGGAATGTCAGGGTGTCCAAACTCTAGATTCCTTCCGTGTCTGAACATGTGAGTCATTCAATGTCCACATTCCGGATCACAGGGTGTCTGAATTCCAGAAGCACCAAATGTCTGCATTCTAGAATCGGAATGTTGCGGAATTCTAGAATGCACAGCACGGCAGAATTCGAAAGTCCTAAAATGCCTGCTATCCGGAAGTTAAGGTGTCTGACATCCAGAATGCTACCACGTCAGAATTATACCATTCTGAAAGATTCTGGGATCTAGAATCAATGGACGGCTGAGTTCCAGAATGTCAGGGTTTCCAAACTCTAGAATCCTTGCGTGTCTGAACTCGAGAGTCATTCAATATCCATATTCCAGGACTTTGGATGTCTGAGATATAGAAGCAACAAATGCCTGCATTCTAGAATCGGAATGTGGTGGAATTCTAGAATTCACAGCACGGCAGAATTCTAAAGTCCTAAAATGCCTGCTATTCGGAAGTTAAGGTATCTGACATCCAGAATGTTACTAGGTCAGCATTCTACCGTTCTGAGAGATTCTGGGTTCTAGAATCAATGGACGGCAGAGTTCTGGAATGTCAGGGTGTCCAAACTCTAGAATCCTTCCGTGTCTGAACTCGTGAGTCATTCAATGTCCACATTCCGGATCACAGGGTGTCTGAATTCCAGAAGCACCAAATGTCTGCATTCTAGAATCGGAATGTGGCGGAATTCTAGAATGCACAGCACGGCGGAATTCTAAAGTCCTAAAATGCCTGATATTCGGAAGTTAAGGAGTCTGACATCCAGAATGTTACTAGGTCAGCATTCTACCGTTCTGAGAGATTCTGGGTTCTGGAATCTATGGACGGCAGAGTTCTGGAATGTCAGGGTGTCCAAACTCTAGAATCCTTCGGTGTCTGAACTCGTGAGTCATTCAATGTCCACATTCCGGATTACAGGGTGTCTGAATTATGGAAGCACCAAATGTCTGCATTATAGAATCGGAATGTGGTAGAATTCTAGAATGCACAGCACGGCGGAATTCTAAAGACTTAAATGCCTGCTATCCGGAAGTTAAGGTGTCTGACATCCAGAATGCTACCACGTCAGAATTATATCATTCTGAAAGATTCTGGGATCTAGAATCAATGGACGGCTGAGTTCCAGAATGTCGGGGTTTCCAAACTCTAGAATCCTTGCGTGTCTGAACTCGGGAGTCATTCAATATCCACATTCCAGGACTCTGGATGTCTGAAATATAGAAGCACCAAATGTCTGTATTCTAGAATCGGAATGTGACGGAATTCTAGAATGCACAGCACGGCGGAATTCTAAATTCCTAAAATGCCTGCTATCCGGAAGTTAAGGTGTCTGACATCAAGAATGCTACCAAGTCAGAATTATAACATTCTGAAAGATTCTGGGATCTAGAATCACTGGACGGCTGAGTTCCAAAATGTCAGGGTGGCAAAACTCTAGAATCCTTGCGTGTCTGAACTCGGGAGTCATTCAATGTCCACATTCCAGAACTCTGGATGTCAGAAATATAGAAGCACCAAATGTCTGCATTCTAGAATCGGAATGTGGCGGAATTCTAGAATGCACAGCACGGCAGAATTCTAAAGTCCTAAAATGCCTGCTATTCGGAAGTAAAGGTGTCTGACATCCAGAATGTTACTAGTTCAGCATTCTACCCTTCTGAGAGATTCTGGGTTCTAGAATCAATGGACGGCAGAGTTCTGGAATGTCAGGGTGTCCAAACTCTAGAATCCTTCTGTGTCTGACCTCGTGAGTTATTCAATGTCCACATTCCGGATCACAGTTTGTCTGAATTCCAGAATTACCAAATGTCTGCATTCTAGAATCGGAATGTGGCGGAATTCTAGAATGCACAGCACGGCAGAATTCTGAAGTCCTAAAATGCCTGATATTCGGAAGTTAAGGAGTCTGACATCCAGAATGTTACTAGGTCAGCATTCTACCTTTCTGAGAGATTCTGGGTTCTAGAATCATTGGACGGCAGAGTTCTGGAATGTCAGGGTTTCCAAACTCTAGAATCCTTCCGTGTCTGAAATCGTGAGTCATTCAAAATCCACATTCCGGATCACAGGGTGTCTGAATTCCAGAAGCACCAAATGTCTGCATTCTAGAATCGGAATGTGGCGGAATTCTAGAATGCACAGCACGGCGGAATTCGAAAGTCCTAAAATGCCTGCTATCAGGAAGTTAAGGTGTCTGACATCCAGAATGCTACCACGTCAGTATTATACCATTCTGAAAGATTCTGGGATCTAGAATCAATGGACGGCTGAGTTCCAGAATGTCAGGGTGGCAAAACTCAAGAATCCTTGCGTGTCTGAACTCGAGAGTCATTCAATGTCCACATTCCGGATCACAGGGTGTCTGAATCCCAGAAGCACCAAATGTCTGCATTCTAGAATCGGAATGTGGCGGAATTCTAGAATGCACAGCATGGCGGAATTCGAAAGTCCTAAAATGCCTGCTATCCGGAAGTTAAAGTGTCTGACATCCAGAATGCTACCACGTCAGAATTATAACATTCTGAAAGATTCTGGGATCTAGAATCAATGGACGGGTGAGTTCCAGAATGTCAGGTTTTCCTAACTCTAGAATTCTTGCATGTCTGAACTCGAGAGTCATTCAATATCCACATTCCAGGGCTCTGGATGTCTGAAATATAGAAGCAACAAATGTCTGCATTCTAGAATCGGAATGTGGTGGAATTCAAGAATGCACAGCACGGCAGAATTCTAAAGTCCTAAAATGCCTGCTATTCGGAAGTTAAGGTGTCTGACATCCAGAATGTTACTAGGTCAGCATTCTACAGTTCTGAGAGATTCTGGGTTCTAGAATCAATGGACGGCAGATTTCTGGAATGCCAGGGTGTCCAAACTCTAGAATCCTTCCGTGTCTGAACTCGTGAGTCATTCAATGTCCACATTCCAGATCACAGGGTGTCTGAATTCCAGAAGCACCAAATGTCTGCATTCTAGAATCGGAATGTGGCGGAATTCTAGAATACACAGCACGGCAGAATTCTAAAGTCCTAAAATGCCTGATATTCGGTAGTTAAGGAGTCTGACATCCAGAATGTTACTAGGTCAGCATTCTACCGTTCTGAGAGATTCTGGGTTCTAGAATCAATGGACGGCAGAGTTCTGGAATGTCAGGGTGTCCAAACTCTAGAATCCTTCCGTTTCTGAACACGTGAGTCATTCAATGTCCACATTCCAGATCAAAGGGTGTCTGAATTCCAGAAGCACCAAGTGTCTGCATTCTAGAATCGGAATGTGGCGGAATTCTAGAATGCACAGCACGGCGGAATTCGAAACTCCTAAAATGCCTGCTATCCAGAATTAAGGTGTCTGACATCCAGAATGCTACCACGTCAGAATTATACCATTCTGAAAGATTCTGGGATCTAGAATCAATGGACGGCTGGGTTCCAGAATGTCACGGTGGCAAAACTCTAGAATCCTTGCGTGTCTGAACTCGAGAGTCATTCAATCTCCACATTCCAGAACTCTGGATGTCTGAATTATAGAAGCACCAAATGTCTGCATTCTAGAATCGGAATGTGGCGGAATTCCAGAATGCACAGCACGGCGGAATTCTAAATTCCTAAAATGCCTGCTATCAGGAAGTTAAGGTGTCTGACATCCAGAATGTTACTAGGTCAGCATTCTAACGTTCTGAGAGCCTCTGGGTTCTAGAATCAATGGACGGCAGAGATCTGGCATGTCAGGGTGTCCAAACTCTAGAATCCTTGTGTGTCTGAACTCGAGAGTCATTCAATGTCCACATTCCGGATCACAGGGTGTCTGAATTCCAGAAACACCAAATGTCTGCATTCTAGAATCGGAATGTGGTAGAATTCTAGAATGCACAGCACTGCGGAATTCTAAAGTCCAAAAATGCCTGCTATCCGGAAGTTGAGGTGTCTGTCACCCAGAATGCTACCACATCAGAATTATACCATTCTGAAACATTCTGGGATCTAGAATCAATGGACGGGTGAGTTCCAGAATGTCAGGGTGGCAAAACTCTAGATTCCTGGCGTGTCTGAACTCGAGAGTCATTCAATGTCCACATTCCAGAACTCGGGATGTCTGAATTGTAGAAGCAGCAAATGTCTGCATTCTAGAATCGGAATGTGGCGGAATTCTAGAATGCACAGCACGGCGGAATTCTAAAGTCCTAAAATGCCTGCTATCCGGAAGTTAAGGTGTCTGACATCAAGAATGCTACCAAGTTAGAATTATAACATTCTGAAATTTTCTGGGATCTAGAATCAATGGACAGCTGAGTTCCAGAATGTCAGGGTGGCAAAACTCTAGAATCCTTGCGTGTCTGAACTCGAGAGTCATTCAATGTCCACATTCCAGAACTCTGGATGTCTGAAATATAGAAGCACCAAATGTCTGCATTCTAGAATCAGAATGTGGCGGAATTCTAGAATGCACAGCACGGCGGAATTTTAAAGTCCTAAAATGCCTGCTATCCGGAAGTCAATGTGTCTGACATCCAGAATGTTACTAGGTCAGCATTCTACAGTTCTGAGAGATTCTGGGTTCTAGAATCAATGGATGGCAGAGTTCTGGAATGTCAGGGTGTTCAAACTCAAGAATACTTGCGTGTCTGAACTCGAGAGTCATTCAATGTCCACATTTCGCATCACAGGGTGTCTGAATTCCAGAAGCACCAAATGTCTGCATTCTAGAATCGGAATGTGGCGGAATTCTAGAATGCACAGCACGGCAGAATTCTAAAGTCCTAAAATGCCTGCTATTCGGAAGTTAAGGTGTCTGACATCCAGAATGTTACTAGGTCAGCATTCTACCGTTCTGAGAGATTCTGGGTTCTAGAATCAATGGACGGCAGAGTTCTGGAATGTCAGGGTGTCCAAACTCTAGAATTCTTCTGTGTCTGAACTCGTGAGTCATTCAATGTCCACATTCCGGATCACAGGGTGTCTGAATTCCAGAAGCACCAAATGTCTTCATTCTAGAATCGGAATGTGGCGGAATTCTAGAATGCACAGCACGGCGGAATTCGAAAGTCCTAAAATGCCTGCTATCCGGAAGTTAAGGTGTCTGACATCCAGAATGCTACGACGTCAGAATTATACCATTCTGAAAGATTCTGGGATCTAGAATCAATGGACGGCTGAGTTCCAGAATGTCAGGTTTTCCAAACTCTAGAATCCTTGCGTGTCTGAACTCGATAGTCATTCAATATCCACATTCCAGGACTCTGGATGTCTGAAATATAGAAGCACCAAATGTCTGCATTCTAGAATCGGAATGTGGCGGAATTCTAGAAAGCACAGCACGGCAGAATAATAAAGTCCTAAAATGCCTGCTATTCGGAAGTTAAGGTGTCTGACATCCAGAAAGTTACTAGGTCAGCATTCTACCGTTCTGAGAGATTCTGGTTTCTTGAATCAATGGACGGCAGATTTCTGGAATGTCAGGGTGTCCAAACTCTAGATTCCTTCCGTGTCTGAACATGTGAGTCATTCAATATCCACATTCTGGATCACAGGTTGTCAGAATTCCAGAAGCACCAAATGTCTGCATTCTGGAATCGGAATGTGGCGGAATTCTAGAATGCACAGCACGGCGGAATTCTAAAGTCCTAAAATGCCTGCTATCCGGAAGTTAAGGTGTCTGACATCCAGAATGCTACCACGTCAGAATTATACCATTCTGAAAGATTCTGGCATCTAGAATCAATGGACGGCTGAGTTCCAGAATGTCAGGGTGTCCAAACTCTAGAATCCTTGCGTGTCTGAACTCGAGAGTCATTCAATATCCACATTCCAGGACTCTGGATGTCTGAAATATAGAAGCAACAAATGTCTGCATTCTAGAATCGGAATGTGGTGGAATTCTAGAATGCAAAGCACGGCAGAATTCTAAAGTCCTAAAATGCCTGCTATTCGGAAGTTAAGGTGTCTGACATCCAGAATATTACGAGGTCAGCATTCTACCGTTCTGAGAGATTCTGGGTTCTAGAATCAATGGACGGCAGAGTTCTGGAATGTCAGGGTGTCCAAACTCTAGAATCCTTCCGTGTCTGAACTCGTGAGTCATTCAATGTCCACATTCCGGATCACAGGGTGTCTGAATTCCAGAAGCACCAAAAGTCTGCATTCTAGAATCGGAATGAGGCGGAATTCTAGAATGCACAGCACGGCAGAATTCTAAAGTCCTAAAATGCCTGATATTCGGAAGTTAAGGAGTCTGACATCCAGAATGTTACTAGGTCAGCATTCTACCGTTCTGAGAGATTCTGGGTTCTGGAATCTATGGAGGGCAGAGTTCTGGAATGTCAGGGTGTCCAAACTCTAGAATCCTTCCGTGTCTGAACTCGTGAGTCATTCAATGTCCACATTCCGGATCACAGGGTGTCTGAATTCCAGAAGTACCAAATGTCTGCATTCTAGAATCGGAATGTGGCGGAATTCTAGAAACCACAGCACGGCAGAATTCTAAAGTCCTAAAATGTCGGCTATTCGGAAGTTAAGGTGTCTGATATCCAGAAAGTTACTAGGTCAGCATTCTACCGTTCTGAGAGATTCTGGGTTCTAGAATCAATGGACGGCAGATTTCTGGAATGTCAGGGTGTCCAAACTCTAGATTCCTTCCGTGTCTGAACATGTGAGTCATTCAATGTCCACTTTCCGGATCACAGGGTGTCTGAATTCCAGAAGCACCAAATGTCTGCATTCTAGAATTGGAATGTGGCGGAATTCTAGAATGCACAGCACGGCGGAATTCGAAAGTCCTAAAATGCCTGCTATCCGGAAGTTAAGGTGTCTGACATCCAGAATGCTACCACGTCAGAATTATACCATTCTGAAAGATTCTGGGATCTAGAATCAATGGACGGCTGAGTTCCAGAATGTCAGGGTTTCCAAACTATAGAATCCTTGCGTGTCTGAACTCGAGAGTCATTCAATATCCATATTCCAGGACTTTGGATGTCTGAGATATAGAAGCAACAAATGTCTGCATTCTAGAATCGGAATGTGGTGGAATTCTAGAATTCACAGCACGGCAGAATTCTGAAGTCCTAAAATGCCTGCTATTCGGAAGTTAAGGTATCTGACATCCAGAATGTTACTAGGTCAGCATTCTACCGTTCTGAGAGATTCTGGGTTCTAGAATCAATGGACGGCAGAGTTCTGGAATGTCAGGGTGTCCAAACTGTAGAATCCTTCCGTGTCTGAACTCGTGAGTCATTCAATGTCCACATTCCGGATCACAGGGTGTCTGAATTCCAGAAGCACCAAATGTCTGCATTCTAGAATCGGAATGTGGCGGAATTCTAGAATGCACAGCACGGCGGAATTCTAAAGTCACAAAATGCCTGATATTCGGAAGTTAAGGAGTCTGACATCCAGAATGTTACTAGGTCAGCATTCTACCGTTCTGAGAGATTCTGGGTTCTGGAATCTATGGACGGCAGAGTTCTGGAATGTCAGGGTGTCCAAACTCTAGAATCCTTCCGTGTCTGAACTCGTGAGTCATTCAATGTCCACATTCCGGATCACAGGGTGTCTGAATTCCAGAAGCACCAAAAGTCTGCATTCTAGAATCGGAATGTGGCAGAATTCTAGAATGCACAGCACGGCAGAATTCTAAAGTTCTAAAATGCCTGATATTCGGAAGTTAAGGAGTCTGACATCCAGAATGTTACTAGGTCAGCATTCTACCGTTCTGAGATATTCTGGGTTCTGGAATCTATGGAGGGCAGAGTTCTGGAATGTCAGGGTGTCCAAACTCAAGAATACTTGCGTGTCTGAACTCGAGAGTCATTCAATGTCCACATTTCGCTTCACAGGGTGTCTGAATTCCAGAAGCACCAAATGTCTGCATTCTAGAATCGGAATGTGGTGGAATTCTAGAATGCACAGCACGGCAGAATTCTAAAGTCCTAAAATGCCTGCTATTCGGAAGTTAAGGTGTCTGACATCCAGAATGTTACTAGGTCAGCATTCTACCATTCTGAGAGATTCTGGGTTCTAGAATCAATGGACGGCAGAGTTCTGGAATGTCAGGGTGTCCAAACTCTAGAATCCTTCTGTGTCTGAACTCGTGAGTCATTCAATGTCCACATTCCGGATCACAGGGTGTCTGAATTCCAGAAGCACCAAATGTCTTCATTCTAGAATCGGAATGTGGCGGAATTCTAGAATGCACAGCACGGCGGAATTCGAAAGTCCTAAAATGCCTGCTATCCGGAAGTTAAGGTGTCTGACATCCAGAATGCTACGACGTCAGAATTATACCATTCTGAAAGATTCTGGGATCTAGAATCAATGGACGACTGAGTTCCAGAATGTCAGGTTTTCCAAACTCTAGAATCCTTGCGTGTCTGAACTCGATAGTCATTCAATATCCACATTCCAGGACTCTGGATGTCTGAAATATAGAAGCACCAAATGTCTGCATTCTAGAATCGGAATGTGGCGGAATTCTAGAAAGCACAGCACGGCAGAATTCTAAAGTCCTAAAATGCCTGCTATTCGGAAGTTAAGGTGTCTGACATCCAGAAAGTTACTAGGTCAGCATTCTACCGTTCTGAGAGATTCTGGGTTATTGAATCAATGGACGGCAGATTTCTGGAATGTCAGAGTGTCCAAACTTTAGATTCCTTCCGTGTCTGAACATGTGAGTCATTCAATGTCCACATTCTGGATCACAGGGTGTCTGAATTCCAGAAGCACCAAATGTCTGCATTCTAGAATCGGAATGTGGCGGAATTCTAGAATGCACAGCACGGCGGAATTCTAAAGTCCTAAAATGCCTGCTATCCGGAAGTTAAGGTGTCTGACACCCAGAATTCTACCACATCAGAATTATACCATTCTGAAACATTCTGGGATCTAGAATCAATGGACGGGTGAGTTCCAGAATGTCAGGGTGGCAAAACTCTAGAATCCTGGCGTGTCTGAACTCGAGGGTCATTCAATGTCCACATTCCAGAACTATGGATGTCTGAATTATGGAAGCACCAAATGTCTGCATTCTAGAATCGGAATGTGGCGGAATTCTAGAATGCACAGCACGGCGGAATTCTAAAGTCCTAAAATGCCTGCTATCCGGAAGTTAAGGTGTCTGACATCCAGAATGCTACCACGTCAGAATTATACCATTCTGAAAGATTCTGGCATCTAGAATCAATGGACGGCTGAGTTCCAGAATGTCAGGGTGTCCAAACTCTAGAATCCTTGCGTGTCTGAACTCGAGAGTCATTCAATATCCACATTCCAGGACTCTGGATGTCTGAAATATAGAAGCAACAAATGTCTGCATTCTAGAATCGGAATGTGGTGGAATTCTAGAATGCAAAGCACGGCAGAATTCTAAAGTCCTAAAATGCCTGCTATTCGGAAGTTAAGGTGTCTGACATCCAGAATGTTACGAGGTCAGCATTCTACCGTTCTGAGAGATTCTGGGTTCTAGAATCAATGGACGGCAGAGTTCTGGAATGTCAGGGTGTCCAAACTCTAGAATACTTCCGTGTCTGAACTCGTGAGTCATTCAATGTCCACATTCCGGATCACAGGGTGTCTGAATTCCAGAAGCACCAAAAGTCTGCATTCTAAAATCGGAATGTGGTGGAATTCTAGAATGCACAGCACGGCAGAATTCTAAAGTCCTAAAATGCCTGATATTCGGAAGTTAAGGAGTCTGACATCCAGAATGCTACTAGGTCAGCATTCTACCGTTCTGAGAGATTCTGGGTTCTGGAATCTATGGAGGGCAGAGTTCTGGAATGTCAGGGTGTCCAATCTCTAGAATCCTTCCGTGTCTGAACTCGTGAGTCATTCAATGTCCACATTCCGGATCACAGGGTGTCTGAATTCCAGAAGCACCAAATGTCTGCATTCTAGAATCGGAATGTGGCGGAATTCTAGAAACCACAGCACGGCAGAATTCTAAAGTCCTAAAATGCCGGCTATTCGGAAGTTAATGTGTCTGACATACAGAAAGTTACTAGGTCAGCATTCTACCGTTCTGAGAGATTCTGGGTTCTAGAATCAATGGACGGCAGATTTCTGAAATGTCAGGGTGTCCAAACTCTAGATTCCTTCCGTGTCTGAACATGTGAGTCATTCAATGTCCACATTCCGGATCACAGGGTGTCTGAATTCCAGAAGCACCAAATGTCTGCATTCTAGAATCGGAATGTGGCGGAATTCTAGAATGCACAGCACGGCGGAATTCGAAAGTCCTAAAATGCCTGCTATCCGGAAGTTAAGGTGTCTGACATCCAGAATGCTACCACGTCAGAATTATACCATTCTGAAAGATTCTGGGATCTAGAATCAATGGACGGCTGAGTTCCAGAATGTCAGGGTTTTCAAACTCTAGAATCCTTGCGTGTCTGAACTCGAGAGTCATTCAATATCCATATTCCAGGACTTTGGATGTCTGAGATATAGAATCAACAAATGTCTGCATTCTAGAATCGGAATGTGGTGGAATTCTAGAATTCACAGCACGGCAGAATTCTAAAGTCCTAAAATGCCTGCTATTCGGAAGTTAAGGTATCTGACATCCAGAATGTTACTAGGTCAGCATTCTACCGTTCTGAGAGATTCTGGGTTCTAGAATCAATGGACGGCAGAGTTCTGGAATGTCAGGGTGTCCAAACTCTAGAATCCTTCCGTGTCTGAACTCGTGAGTCATTCAATGTCCACATTCCGGATCACAGGGTGTCTGAATTCCAGAAGCACCAAATGTCTGCATTCTGGAATCGGAATGTGGCGGAATTCTAGAATGCACAGCACGGCGGAATTCTAAAGTCCTAAAATGCCTGATATTCGGAAGTTAAGGAGTCTGACATCCAGAATGTTACTAGGTCAGCATTCTACCGTTCTGAGAGATTCTGGGTTCTGGAATCTATGGACGGCAGAGTTCTGGAATGTCAGGGTGTCCAAACTCTAGAATCCTTCCGTGTCTGAACTCGTGTGTCATTCAATGTCCACATTCCGGATCACAGGGTGTCTGAATTCCAGAAGCACCAAATGTCTGCATTCTAGAATCGGAATGTGGTAGAATTCTAGAATGCACAGCACGGCGGAATTCTAAAGTCCTAAAATGCCTGCTATCCGGAAGTTAAGGTGTCTGACACCCAGAATACTACCACATCAGAATTATGCCATTCTGAAACATTCTGGGATCTAGAATCAATGCACGGGTGAGTTCCAGAATGTCAGGTTGGCAAAACTCTAGAATCCTGGCGTGTCTGAACTCGAGAGTCATTCAATGTCCACATTCCAGAACTCTGGATGTCTGAATTATGGAAGCACCAAATGTCTGCATTCTAGAATCAGAATGTGGCGGAATTCTAGAATGCACAGCACGGCGTAATTCTAAAGTCCTAAAATGCCTGCTATCCGGAAGTTAAGGTGTCTGACATCCAGAATGCTACCACGTCAGAATTATATCATTCTGAAAGATTCTGGGATCTAGAATCAATGGACGGCTGAGTTCCAGAATGTCGGGGTTTCCAAACTCTAGAATCCTTGCGTGTCTGAACTCGGGATTCATTCAATATCCACATTCCAGGACTCTGGATGTCTGAAATATAGAAGCACCAAATGTCTGTATTCTAGAATCGGAATGTGACGGAATTCTAGAATGCACAGCACGGCGGAATTCTAAATTCCTAAAATGCCTGCTATCCGGAAGTTAAGGTGTCTGACATCAAGAATGCTACCAAGTCAGAATTATAACATTCTGAAAGATTATGGGATCTAGAATCAGTGGACGGCTGAGTTCCAAAATGTCAGGGTGGCAAAACTCTAGAATCCTTGCGTGTCTGAACTCGAGAGTCATTCAATGTCCACATTCCAGAACTCTGGATGTCAGAAATATAGAAGCACCAAATGTCTGCATTCTAGAATCGGAATGTGGCGGAATTCTAGAATGCACAGCACGGCAGAATTCTAAAGTACTAAAATGCCTGCTATTCGGAAGTTAAGGTGTCTGACATCCAGAATGTTACTAGGTCAGCATTCTACCGTTCTGAGAGATTCTGGGTTCTAGAATCAATGGACGGCAGAGTTCTGGAATGTCAGGGTGTCCAAACTCTAGAATCCTTCTGTGTCTGAACTCGTGAGTTATTCAATGTCCACATTCCGGATCACAGGGTGTCTGAATTCCAGAAGCACCAAATGTCTGCATTCTAGAATCGGAATGTGGCGGAATTCTAGAATGCACAGCACGGCAGAATTCTGAAGTCCTAAAATGCCTGATATTCGGAAGTTAAGGAGTCTGACATCCAGAATGTTACTAGGTCATCATTCTACCTTTCTGAGAGATTCTGGGTTCTAGAATCAATGGACGGCAGAGTTCTGGAATGTCAGGGTGTCCAAACTCTAGAATCCTTCCATGTCTGAACTCGTGAGTCATTCAAAATCCACATTCCGGATCACAGGGTGTCTGAATTCCAGAAGCACCAAATGTCTGCATTCTAGAATCGGATTGTGGCGGAATTCTAGAATGCACAGCACGGCGGAATTCGAAAGTCCTAAAATGCCTGCTATCAGGAAGTTAAGGTGTCTGACATCCAGAATGCTACCACGTCAGAATTATACCATTCTGAAAGATTCTGGGATCTAGAATCAATGGACGGCTGAGTTCCAGAATGTCAGGGTGGCAAAACTCAAGAATCCTTGCGTGTCTGAACTCGAGAGTCATTCAATGTCCACATTCTGGATCACAGGGTGTCTGAATTCCAGAAGCACCAAATGTCTGCATTCTAGAATCGGAATGTGGCGGAATTCTAGAATGCACAGCACAGCAGAATTCTAATGTCCTAAAATGCCTGATATTCGGAAGTTAAGGAGTCTGACATCCAGAATGTTACTAGGTCAGCATTCAACCGTTCTGAGAGATTCTGGGTTCTGGAATCTATGGAGGGCAGAGTTCTGGAATGTCAGGGTGTCCAAACTCTAGAATCCTTCCGTGTCTGAACTCGTGAGTCATTCAATGTCCACATTCCGGATCACAGGGTGTCTGAATTCCAGAAGCACCAAATGTCTGCATTCTAGAATCGGAATGTGGCGGAATTCTAGAAAGCACAGCACGGCAGTATTCTAAAGTCCTAAAATGCCGGCTATTCGGAAGTTAAGGTGTCTGTCATACAGAAAGTTACTAGGTCAGCATTCTACCGTTCTGAGAGATTCTGGGTTCTAGAATCAATGGACGGCAGATTTCTGGAATGTCAGGGTGTCCAAACTCTAGATTCCTTCCGTGTCTGAACATGTGAGTCATTCAATGTCCACATTCCGGATCACAGGGTGTCTGAATTCCAGAAGCACCAAATGTCTGCATTCTAGAATCGGAATGTGGCGGAATTCTAGAATGCACAGCACGGCGGAATTCGAAAGTCCTAAAATGCCTGCTATCCGGAAGTTAAGGTGTCTGACATCCAGAATGCTACCACGTCAGAATTATACCATTCTGAAAGATTCTGGGATCTAGAATCAATGGACGGCTGAGTTCCAGAATGTCAGGGTTTCCAAACTCTAGAATCCTTGCGTGTCTGAACTCGAGAGTCATTCAATATCCATATTCCAGGACTTTGGATGTCTGAGATATAGAAGCAACAAATGCCTGCATTCTAGAATCGGAATGTGGTGGAATTCTAGAATTCACAGCACGGCAGAATTCTAAAGTCCTAAAATGCCTGCTATTCGGAAGTTAAGGTATCTGACATCCAGAATGTTACTAGGTCAGCATTCTACCGTTCTGAGAGATTCTGTGTTCTAGAATCAATGGACGGCAGAGTTCTGGAATGTCAGGGTGTCCAAACTCTAGAATCCTTCCGTGTCTGAACTCGTGAGTCATTCAATGACCACATTCCGGATCACAGGGTGTCTGAATTCCAGAAGCACCAAATGTCTGCATTGTAGAATCGGAATGTGGCGGAATTCTAGAATGCACAGCACGGCGGAATTCTAAAGTCCTAAAATGCCTGATATTCGGAAGTTAAGGAGTCTGACATCCAGAATGTTACTAGGTCAGCATTCTACCGTTCTGAGAGATTCTGGGTTCTGGAATCTATGGACGGCAGAGTTCTGGAATGTCAGGGTGTCCAAACTCTAGAATCCTTGCGTGTCTGAACTCGGGAGTCATTCAATATCCACATTCCAGGACTCTGGATGTCTGAAATATAGAAGCACCAAATGTCTGTATTCTAGAATCGGAATGTGACGGAATTCTAGAATGCACAGCACGGCGGAATTCTAAATTCCTAAAATGCCTGCTATCCGGAAGTTAAGGTGTCTGACATCAAGAATGCTACCAAGTCAGAATTATAACATTCTGAAAGATTCTGGGATCTAGAATCAGTGGACGGCTGAGTTCCAAAATGTCAGGGTGGCAAAACTCTAGAATCCTTGCGTGTCTGAACTCGAGAGTCATTCAATGTCCACATTCCAGAACTCTGGATGTCAGAAATATAGAAGCACCAAATGTCTGCATTCTAGAATCGGAATGTGGCGGAATTCTAGAATGCACAGCACGGCAGAATTCTAAAGTACTAAAATGCCTGCTATTCGGAAGTTAAGGTGTCTGACATCCAGAATGTTACTAGGTCAGCATTCTACCGTTCTGAGAGATTCTGGGTTCTAGAATCAATGGACGGCAGAGTTCTGGAATGTCAGGGTGTCCAAACTCTAGAATCCTTCTGTGTCTGAACTCGTGAGTTATTCAATGTCCACATTCCGGATCACAGGGTGTCTGAATTCCAGAAGCACCAAATGTCTGCATTCTAGAATCGGAATGTGGCGGAATTCTAGAATGCACAGCACGGCAGAATTCTGAAGTCCTAAAATGCCTGATATACGGAAGTTAAGGAGTCTGACATCCAGAATGTTACTAGGTCATCATTCTACCTTTCTGAGAGATTCTGGGTTCTAGAATCAATGGACGGCAGAGTTCTGGAATGTCAGGGTGTCCAAACTCTAGAATCCTTCCATGTCTGAACTCGTGAGTCATTCAAAATCCACATTCCGGATCACAGGGTGTCTGAATTCCAGAAGCACCAAATGTCTGCATTCTAGAATCGGAATGTGGCGGAATTCTAGAATGCACAGCACGGCGGAATTCGAAAGTCCTAAAATGCCTGCTATCAGGAAGTTAAGGTGTCTGACATCCAGAATGCTACCACGTCAGAATTATACCATTCTGAAAGATTCTGGGATCTAGAATCAATGGACGGCTGAGTTCCAGAATGTCAGGGTGGCAAAACTCAAGAATCCTTGCGTGTCTGAACTCGAGAGTCATTCAATGTCCACATTCTGGATCACAGGGTGTCTGAATTCCAGAAGCACCAAATGTCTGCATTCTAGAATCGGAATGTGGCGGAATTCTAGAATGCACAGCACGGCGGAATTCGAAAGTCCTAAAATGCCTGCTATCGGGAAGTTAAGGTGTCTGACATCCAGAATGCTACCACGTCAGAATTAAACCATTCTGAAAGATTCTGGGATCTAGAATCAATGGACGGCTGAGTTCCAGAATGTCATTTTTTCCAAACTCTAGAATCCTTGCGTGTCTGAACTCGAGAGTCATTCAATATCGACATTCCAGGACTCTGGATGTCTGAAATATAGAAGCACCAAATGTCTGCATTCTAGAATCGGAATGTGGTGGAATTCTAGAATGCAAAGCACGGCAGAATTCCAAAGTCCTAAAATGCCTGCTATTCGGAAGTTAAGGTGTCTGACATCCAGAATGTTACGAGGTCAGCATTCTACCGTTCTGAGAGATTCTGGGTTCTAGAATCAATGGACGGCAGAGTTCTGGAATGTCAGGGTGTCCAAACTCTAGAATCCTTCCGTGTCTGAACTCGTGAGTCATTCAATGTCCACATTCCGTATCACAGGGTGTCTGAATTCCAGAAGCACCAAATGTCTGCATTCTAGAATCGGAATGTGGCGGAATTCTAGAATGCACAGCACGGCAGAATTCTAAAGTCCTAAAATGCCTGATATTCGGAAGTTAAGGAGTCTGACATCCAGAATGTTACTAGGTCAGCATTCAACCGTTCTGAGAGATTCTGGGTTCTGGAATCTATGGAGGGCAGAGTTCTGGAATGTCAGGGTGTCCAAACTCTAGAATCCTTCCGTGTCTGAACTCGTGAGTCATTCAATGTCCACATTCCGGATCACAGGGTGTCTGAATTCCAGAAGCACCAAATGTCTGCATTCTAGAATCGGAATGTGGCGGAATTCTAGAAAGCACAGCACGGCAGTATTCTAAAGTCCTAAAATGCCGGCTATTCGGAAGTTAAGGTGTCTGTCATACAGAAAGTTACTAGGTCAGCATTCTACCGTTCTGAGAGATTCTGGGTTCTAGAATCAATGGACGGCAGATTTCTGGAATGTCAGGGTGTCCAAACTCTAGATTCCTTCCGTGTCTGAACATGTGAGTCATTCAATGTCCACATTCCGGATCACAGGGTGTCTGAATTCCAGAAGCACCAAATGTCTGCATTCTAGAATCGGAATGTGGCGGAATTCTAGAATGCACAGCACGGCGGAATTCGAAAGTCCTAAAATGCCTGCTATCCGGAAGTTAAGGTGTCTGACATCCAGAATGCTACCACGTCAGAATTATACCATTCTGAAAGATTCTGGGATCTAGAATCAATGGACGGCTGAGTTCCAGAATGTCAGGGTTTCCAAACTCTAGAATCCTTGCGTGTCTGAACTCGAGAGTCATTCAATATCCATATTCCAGGACTTTGGATGTCTGAGATATAGAAGCAACAAATGCCTGCATTCTAGAATCGGAATGTGGTGGAATTCTAGAATTCACAGCACGGCAGAATTCTAAAGTCCTAAAATGCCTGCTATTCGGAAATTAAGGTATCTGACATCCAGAATGTTACTAGGTCAGCATTCTACCGTTCTGAGAGATTCTGTGTTCTAGAATCAATGGACGGCAGAGTTCTGGAATGTCAGGGTGTCCAAACTCTAGAATCCTTCCGTGTCTGAACTCGTGAGTCATTCAATGTCCACATTCCGGATCACAGGGTGTCTGAATTCCAGAAGCACCAAATGTCTGCATTGTAGAATCGGAATGTGGCGGAATTCTAGAATGCACAGCACGGCGGAATTCTAAAGTCCTAAAATGCCTGATATTCGGAAGTTAAGGAGTCTGACATCCAGAATGTTACTAGGTCAGCATTCTACCGTTCTGAGAGATTCTGGGTTCTGGAATCTATGGACGGCAGAGATCTGGAATGTCAGGGTGTCCAAACTCTAGAATCCTTCGGTGTCTGAACTCGTGAGTCATTCAATGTCCACATTCCGGATTACAGGGTGTCTGAATTATGGAAGCACCAAATGTCTGCATTCTAGAATCGGAATGTGGTAGAATTCTAGAATGCACAGCACGGCGGAATTCTAAAGACTTAAATGCCTGCTATCCGGAAGTTAAGGTGTCTGACATCCAGAATGCTACCACGTCAGAATTATATCATTCTGAAAGATTCTGGGATCTAGAATCAATGGACGGCTGAGTTCCAGAATGTCGGGGTTTCCAAACTCTAGAATCCTTGCGTGTCTGAACTCGGGAGTCATTCAATATCCACATTCCAGGACTCTGGATGTCTGAAATATAGAAGCACCAAATGTCTGTATTCTAGAATCGGAATGTGACGGAATTCTAGAATGCACAGCACGGCGGAATTCTAAATTCCTAAAATGCCTGCTATCCGGAAGTTAAGGTGTCTGACATCAAGAATGCTACCAAGTCAGAATTATAACATTCTGAAAGATTCTGGGATCTAGAATCACTGGACGGCTGAGTTCCAAAATGTCAGGGTGGCAAAACTCTAGAATCCTTGCGTGTCTGAACTCGGGAGTCATTCAATGTCCACATTCCAGAACTCTGGATGTCAGAAATATAGAAGCACCAAATGTCTGCATTGTAGAATCGGAATGTGGCGGAATTCTAGAATGCACAGCACGGCAGAATTCTAAAATCCTAAAATGCCTGCTATTCGGAAGTAAAGGTGTCTGACATCCAGAATGTTACTAGGTCAGCATTCTACCCTTCTGAGAGATTCTGGGTTCTAGAATCAATGGACGGCAGAGTTCTGGAATGTCAGGATGTGCAAACTCTAGAATCCTTCTGTGTCTGACCTCGTGAGTTATTCAATGTCCACATTCCGGATCACAGTTTGTCTGAATTCCAGAAGCACCAAATGTCTGCATTCTAGAATCGGAATGTGGCGGAATTCTAGAATGCACAGCACGGCAGAATTCTGAAGTCCTAAAATGCCTGATATTCGGAAGTTAAGGAGTCTGACATCCAGAATGTTACTAGGTCAGCATTCTACCTTTCTGAGAGATTCTGGGTTCTAGAATCAATGGACGGCAGAGTTCTGGAATGTCAGGGTGTCCAAACTCTAGAATCCTTCCGTTTCTGAACTCGTGAGTCATTCAAAATCCACATTCCGGATCACAGGGTGTCTGAATTCCAGAAGCACCAAATGTCTGCATTCTAGAATCGGAATGTGGCGGAATTCTAGAATGCACAGCATGGCGGAATTCGAAAGTCCTAAAATGCCTGCTATCCGGAAGTTAAAGTGTCTGACATCCAGAATGCTACCACGTCAGAATTATAACATTCTGAAAGATTCTGGGATCTAGAATCAATGGACGGGTGAGTTCCAGAATGTCAGGCTTTCCTAACTCTAGAATTCTTGCATGTCTGAACTCGAGAGTCATTCAATATCCACATTCCAGGACTCTGGATGTCTGAAATATAGAAGCAACAAATGTCTGCATTCTAGAATCGGAATGTGGTGGAATTCTAGAATGCACAGCACGGCAGAATTCTAAATTCCTAAAATGCCTGCTATCCGGAAGTTAAGGTGTCTGACATCCAGAATGTTACTAGGTCAGCATTCTACCGTTCTGAGAGATTCTGGGTTCTAGAATCAATGGACGGCAGAGTTCTGGAATGCCAGGGTGTCCAAACTCTAGAATCCTTCCGTGTCTGAACTCGTGAGTCATTCAATGTCCACATTCCAGATCACAGGGTGTCTGAATTCCAGAAGCACCAAATGTCTGCATTCTAGAATCGGAATGTGGCGGAATTCTAGAATACACAGCACGGCAGAATTCTAAAGTCCTAAAATGCCTGATATTCGGTAGTTAAGGAGTCTGACATCCAGAATGTTACTAGGTCAGCATTCTACCGTTCTGAGAGATTCTGGGTTCTAGAATCTATGGAGGGCAGAGTTCTGGAATATCAGGGTGTCCAAACTCTAGAATCCTTCCGTTTCTGAACACGTGAGTCATTCAATGTCCACATTCCAGATCAAAGGGTGTCTGAATTCCAGAAGCACCAAGTGTCTGCATTCTAGAATCGGAATGTGGCGGAATTCTAGAATGCACAGCACGGCGGAATTCGAAACTCCTAAAATGCCTGCTATCCAGAATTAAGGTGTCTGACATTCAGAATGCTACCACGTCAGAATTATACCATTCTGAAAGATTCTGGGATCTAGAATAAATGGACGGCTGGGTTCCAGAATGTCAGGGTGGCAAAACTCTAGAATCCTTGCGTGTCTGAACTCGAGAGTCATTCAATCTCCACATTCCAGAACTCTGGATGTCTGAATTATAGAAGCACCAAATGTCTGCATTCTAGAATCGGAATGTGGCGGAATTCTAGAATGCACAGCACGGCGGAATTCTAAAGTCCTAAAATGCCTGCTATCAGGAAGTTAAGGTGTCTGACATCCAGAATGTTACTAGGTCAGCATTCTAACGTTCTGAGAGCCTCTGGGTTCTAGAATCAATGGACGGCAGAGATCTGGCATGTCAGGGTGTCCAAACTCTAGAATCCTTGTGTGTCTGAACTCGAGAGTCATTCAATGTCCACATTCCGGATCACAGGGTGTCTGAATTCCAGAAACACCAAATGTCTGCATTCTAGAATTGGAATGTGGTAGAATTCTAGAAAGCACAGCACGGCGGAATTCTAAAGTCCAAAAATGCCTGCTATCCGGAAGTTAAGGTGTCTGTCACCCAGAATGCTACCACATCAGAATTATACCATTCTGAAACATTCTGGGATCTAGAATCAATGGACGGGTGAGTTCCAGAATGTCAGGGTGGCAAAACTCTAGAATCCTGGCGTGTCGGAACCCGAGAGTCATTCAATGACCACATTCCAGAACTCGGGATGTCTGAATTGTAGAAGCACCAAATGTCTGCATTCTAGAATCGGAATGTGGCGGAATTCTAGAATGCACAGCATGGCGGAATTCTAAAGTCCTAAAATGCCTGCTATCCGGAAGTTAAGGTGTCTGACATCAAGAATGCTACCAAGTTAGAATTATAACATTCTGAAATATTCTGGGATCTAGAATCAATGGACAGCTGAGTTCCAGAATGTCAGGGTGGCGAAACTCTAGAATCCTTGCGTGTCTGAACTCGAGAGTCATTCAATGTCCACATTCCAGAACTCTGGATGTCTGAAATATAGAAGCACCAAATGTCTGCATTCTAGAATCAGAATGTGGCGGAATTCTAGAATGCACAGCACGGCGGAATTTTAAAGTCCTAAAATGCCTGCTATCCGGAAGTCAAGGTGTCTGACATCCAGAATGTTACTAGGTCAGCATTCTACATTTCTGAGAGATTCTGGGTTCTAGAATCAATGGATGGCAGAGTTCTGAAATATCAGGGTGTTCAAACTCAAGGATACTTGCGTGTCTGAACTCGAGAGTCATTCAATGTCCACATTTCGCATCACAGGGTGTCTGAATTCCAGAAGCACCAAATGTCTGCATTCTAGAATCGGAATGTGGCGGAATTCTAGAATGCACAGCACGGCAGAATTCTAAAGTCCTAAAATGCCTGCTATTCGGAAGTTAAGGTGTCTGACATCCAGAATGTTACTAGGTCAGCATTCTACCATTCTGAGAGATTCTGGGTTCTAGAATCAATGGACGGCAGAGTTCTGGAATGTCAGGGTGTCCAAACTCTAGAATCCTTCTGTGTCTGAACTCGTGAGTCATTCAATGTCCACATTCCGGATCACAGGGTGTCTGAATTCCAGAAGCACCAAATGTCTTCATTCTAGAATCGGAATGTGGCGGAATTCTAGAATGCACAGCACGGCGGAATTCGAAAGTCCTAAAATGCCTGCTATCCGGAAGTTAAGGTGTCTGACATCCAGAATGCTACGACGTCAGAATTATACCATTCTGAAAGATTCTGGGATCTAGAATCAATGGACGACTGAGTTCCAGAATGTCAGGTTTTCCAAACTCTAGAATCCTTGCGTGTCTGAACTCGATAGTCATTCAATATCTACATTCCAGGACTCTGGATGTCTGAAATATAGAAGCACCAAATGTCTGCATTCTAGAATCGGAATGTGGCGGAATTCTAGAAAGCACAGCACGGCAGAATTCTAAAGTCCTAAAATGCCTGCTATTCGGAAGTTAAGGTGTCTGACATCCAGAAAGTTACTAGGTCAGCATTCTACCGTTCTGAGAGATTCTGGGTTATTGAATCAATGGACGGCAGATTTCTGGAATGTCAGAGTGTCCAAACTTTAGATTCCTTCCGTGTCTGAACATGTGAGTCATTCAATGTCCACATTCTGGATCACAGGGTGTCTGAATTCCAGAAGCACCAAATGTCTGCATTCTAGAATCGGAATGTGGCGGAATTCTAGAATGCACAGCACGGCGGAATTCTAAAGTCCTAAAATGCCTGCTATCCGGAAGTTAAGGTGTCTGACACCCAGAATTCTACCACATCAGAATTATACCATTCTGAAACATTCTGGGATCTAGAATCAATGGACGGGTGAGTTCCAGAATGTCAGGGTGGCAAAACTCTAGAATCCTGGCGTGTCTGAACTCGAGGGTCATTCAATGTCCACATTCCAGAACTATGGATGTCTGAATTATGGAAGCACCAAATGTCTGCATTCTAGAATCGGAATGTGGCGGAATTCTAGAATGCACAGCACGGCGTAATTCTAAAGTCCTAAAATGCCTGCTATCCGGAAGTTAAGGTGTCTGACATCCAGAATGCTACCACGTCAGAATTATACCATTCTGAAAGATTCTGGGATCTAGAATCAATGGACGGCTGAGTTCCAGAAAGTCAGGGTGTCCAAACTCTAGAATCCTTGCGTGTCTGAACTCGAGAGTCATTCAATATCCACATTCCAGGACTCTGGATGTCTGAAATATAGAAGCAACAAATGTCTGCATTCTAGAATCGGAATGTGGTGGAATTCTAGAATGCAAAGCACGGCAGAATTCTAAAGTCCTAAAATGCCTGCTATTCGGAAGTTAAGGTGTCTGACATCCAGAATGTTACGAGGTCAGCATTCTACCGTTCTGAGAGATTCTGGGTTCTAGAATCAATGGACGGCAGAGTTCTGGAATGTCAGGGTGTCCAAACTCTAGAATACTTCCGTGTCTGAACTCGTGAGTCATTCAATGTCCACATTCCGGATCACAGGGTGTCTGAATTCCAGAAGCACCAAAAGTCTGCATTCTAAAATCGGAATGTGGTGGAATTCTAGAATGCACAGCACGGCAGAATTCTAAAGTCCTAAAATGCCTGATATTCGGAAGTTAAGGAGTCTGACATCCAGAATGCTACTAGGTCAGCATTCTACCGTTCTGAGAGATTCTGGGTTCTGGAATCTATGGAGGGCAGAGTTCTGGAATGTCAGGGTGTCCAAACTCTAGAATCCTTCCGTGTCTGAACTCGTGAGTCATTCAATGTCCACATTCCGGATCACAGGGTGTCTGAATTCCAGAAGCACCAAATGTCTGCATTCTAGAATCGGAATGTGGCGGAATTCTAGAATGCACAGCACGGCGGAATTCGAAAGTCCTAAAATGCCTGCTATCCGGAAGTTAAGGTGTCTGACATCCAGAATGCTACCACGTCAGAATTATACCATTCTGAAAGATTCTGGGATCTAGAATCAATGGACGGCTGAGTTCCAGAATGTCAGGGTTTCCAAACTCTAGAATCCTTGCGTGTCTGAACTCGAGAGTCATTCAATATCCATATTCCAGGACTTTGGATGTCTGAGATATAGAAGCAACAAATGCCTGCATTCTAGAATCGGAATGTGGTGGAATTCTAGAATTCACAGCACGGCAGAATTCTAAAGTCCTAAAATGCCTGCTATTCGGAAGTTAAGGTATCTGACATCCAGAATGTTACTAGGTCAGCATTCTACCGTTCTGAGAGATTCTGGGTTCTAGAATCAATGGACGGCAGAGTTCTGGAATGTCAGGGTGTCCAAACTCTAGAATCCTTCCGTGTCTGAACTCGTGAGTCATTCAATGTCCACATTCCGGATCACAGGGTGTCTGAATTCCAGAAGCACCAAATGTCTGCATTCTGGAATCGGAATGTGGCGGAATTCTAGAATGCACAGCACGGCGGAATTCTAAAGTCCTAAAATGCCTGATATTCGGAAGTTAAGGAGTCTGACATCCAGAATGTTACTAGGTCAGCATTCTACCGTTCTGAGAGATTCTGGGTTCTGGAATCTATGGACGGCAGAGTTCTGGAATGTCAGGGTGTCCAAACTCTAGAATCCTTCCGTGTCTGAACTCGTGTGTCATTCAATGTCCACATTCCGGATCACAGGGTGTCTGAATTCCAGAAGCACCAAATGTCTGCATTCTAGAATCGGAATGTGGTAGAATTCTAGAATGCACAGCACGGCGGAATTCTAAAGTCCTAAAATGCCTGCTATCCGGAAGTTAAGGTGTCTGACACCCAGAATACTACCACATCAGAATTATGCCATTCTGAAACATTCTGGGATCTAGAATCAATGCACGGGTGAGTTCCAGAATGTCAGATTGGCAAAACTCTAGAATCCTGGCGTGTCTGAACTCGAGAGTCATTCAATGTCCACATTCCAGAACTCTGGATGTCTGAATTATGGAAGCACCAAATGTCTGCATTCTAGAATCAGAATGTGGCGGAATTCTAGAATGCACAGCACGGCGTAATTCTAAAGTCCTAAAATGCCTGCTATCCGGAAGTTAAGGTGTCTGACATCCAGAATGCTACCACGTCAGAATTATATCATTCTGAAAGATTCTGGGATCTAGAATCAATGGACGGCTGAGTTCCAGAATGTCGGGGTTTCCAAACTCTAGAATCCTTGCGTGTCTGAACTCGGGATTCATTCAATATCCACATTCCAGGACTCTGGATGTCTGAAATATAGAAGCACCAAATGTCTGTATTCTAGAATCGGAATGTGACGGAATTCTAGAATGCACAGCACGGCGGAATTCTAAATTCCTAAAATGCCTGCTATCCGGAAGTTAAGGTGTCTGACATCAAGAATGCAACCAAGTCAGAATTATAACATTCTGAAAGATTCTGGGATCTAGAATCAGTGGACGGCTGAGTTCCAAAATGTCAGGGTGGCAAAACTCTAGAATCCTTGCGTGTCTGAACTCGAGAGTCATTCAATGTCCACATTCCAGAACTCTGGATGTCAGAAATATAGAAGCACCAAATGTCTGCATTCTAGAATCGGAATGTGGCGGAATTCTAGAATGCACAGCACGGCAGAATTCTAAAGTACTAAAATGCCTGCTATTCGGAAGTTAAGGTGTCTGACATCCAGAATGTTACTAGGTCAGCATTCTACCGTTCTGAGAGATTCTGGGTTCTAGA
Organism: Aotus nancymaae; assembly: GCF_030222135.1. Lineage (NCBI taxonomy): Eukaryota > Metazoa > Chordata > Mammalia > Primates > Aotidae > Aotus > Aotus nancymaae. The sequence continues at coordinate 2,415,140 of NW_026988470.1, read as the reverse complement.
ATCAATGGACGGCAGAGTTCTGGAATGTCAGGGTGTCCAAACTCTAGAATCCTTCTGTGTCTGAACTCGTGAGTTATTCAATGTCCACATTCCGGATCACAGGGTGTCTGAATTCCAGAAGCACCAAATGTCTGCATTCTAGAATCGGAATGTGGCGGAATTCTAGAATGCACAGCACGGCAGAATTCTGAAGTCCTAAAATGCCTGATATTCGGAAGTTAAGGAGTCTGACATCCAGAATGTTACTAGGTCATCATTCTACCTTTCTGAGAGATTCTGGGTTCTAGAATCAATGGACGGCAGAGTTCTGGAATGTCAGGGTGTCCAAACTCTAGAATCCTTCCATGTCTGAACTCGTCAGTCATTCAAAATCCACATTCCGGATCACAGGGTGTCTGAATTCCAGAAGCACCAAATGTCTGCATTCTAGAATCGGAATGTGGCGGAATTCTAGAATGCACAGCACGGCGGAATTCGAAAGTCCTAAAATGCCTGCTATCGGGAAGTTAAGGTGTCTGACATCCAGAATGCTACCACGTCAGAATTATACCATTCTGAAAGATTCTGGGATCTAGAATCAATGGAAGACTGAGTTCCAGAATGTCATTTTTTCCAAACTCTAGAATCCTTGCGTGTCTGAACTCGAGAGTCATTCAATATCGACATTCCAGGACTCTGGATGTCTGAAATATAGAAGCACCAAATGTCTGCATTCTAGAATCGGAATGTGGTGGAATTCTAGAATGCAAAGCACGGCAGAATTCCAAAGTCCTAAAATGCCTGCTATTCGGAAGTTAAGGTGTCTGACATCCAGAATGTTACGAGGTCAGCATTCTACCGTTCTGAGAGATTCTGGGTTCTAGAATCAATGGACGGCAGAGTTCTGGAATGTCAGGGTGTCCAAACTCTAGAATCCTTCCGTGTCTGAACTCGTGAGTCATTCAATGTCCACATTCCGGATCACAGGGTGTCTGAATTCCAGAAGCACCAAATGTCTGCATTCTAGAATCGGAATGTGGCGGAATTCTAGAATGCACAGCACGGCAGAATTCTAAAGTCCTAAAATGCCTGATATTCGGAAGTTAAGGAGTCTGACATCCAGAATGTTACTAGGTCAGCATTCAACCGTTCTGAGAGATTCTGGGTTCTGGAATCTATGGAGGGCAGAGTTCTGGAATGTCAGGGTGTCCAAACTCTAGAATCCTTCCGTGTCTGAACTCGTGAGTCATTCAATGTCCACATTCCGGATCACAGGGTGTCTGAATTCCAGAAGCACCAAATGTCTGCATTCTAGAATCGGAATGTGGCGGAATTCTAGAAAGCACAGCACGGCAGTATTCTAAAGTCCTAAAATGCCGGCTATTCGGAAGTTAAGGTGTCTGTCATACAGAAAGTTACTAGGTCAGCATTCTACCGTTCTGAGAGATTCTGGGTTCTAGAATCAATGGACGGCAGATTTCTGGAATGTCAGGGTGTCCAAACTCTAGATTCCTTCCGTGTCTGAACATGTGAGTCATTCAATGTCCACATTCCGGATCACAGGGTGTCTGAATTCCAGAAGCACCAAATGTCTGCATTCTAGAATCGGAATGTGGCGGAATTCTAGAATGCACAGCACGGCGGAATTCGAAAGTCCTAAAATGCCTGCTATCCGGAAGTTAAGGTGTCTGACATCCAGAATGCTACCACGTCAGAATTATACCATTCTGAAAGATTCTGGGATCTAGAATCAATGGACGGCTGAGTTCCAGAATGTCAGGGTTTCCAAACTCTAGAATCCTTGCGTGTCTGAACTCGAGAGTCATTCAATATCCATATTCCAGGACTTTGGATGTCTGAGATATAGAATTAACAAATGCCTGCATTCTAGAATCGGAATGTGGTGGAATTCTAGAATTCACAGCACGGCAGAATTCTAAAGTCCTAAAATGCCTGCTATTCGGAAATTAAGGTATCTGACATCCAGAATGTTACTAGGTCAGCATTCTACCGTTCTGAGAGATTCTGTGTTCTAGAATCAATGGACGGCAGAGTTCTGGAATGTCAGGGTGTCCAAACTCTAGAATCCTTCCGTGTCTGAACTCGTGAGTCATTCAATGTCCACATTCCGGATCACAGGGTGTCTGAATTCCAGAAGCACCAAATGTCTGCATTGTAGAATCGGAATGTGGCGGAATTCTAGAATGCACAGCACGGCGGAATTCTAAAGTCCTAAAATGCCTGATATTCGGAAGTTAAGGAGTCCGACATCCAGAATGTTACTAGGTCAGCATTCTACCGTTCTGAGAGATTCTGGGTTCTGGAATCTATGGACGGCAGAGTTCTGGAATGTCAGGGTGTCCAAACTCTAGAATCCTTCGGTGTCTGAACTCGTGAGTCATTCAATGTCCACATTCCGGATTACAGGGTGTCTGAATTCCAGAAGCACCAAATGTCTGCATTCTAGAATCGGAATGCGGTAGAATTCTAGAATGCACAGCACGGCGGAATTCTAAAGACTTAAATGCCTGCTATCCGGAAGTTAAGGTGTCTGACATCCAGAATGCTACCACGTCAGAATTATATCATTCTGAAAGATTCTGGGATCTAGAATCAATGGACGGCTGAGTTCCAGAATGTCGGGGTTTCCAAACTCTAGAATCCTTGCGTGTCTGAACTCGGGAGTCATTCAATATCCACATTCCAGGACTCTGGATGTCTGAAATATAGAAGCACCAAATGTCTGTATTCTAGAATCGGAATGTGACGGAATTCTAGAATGCACAGCACGGCGGAATTCTAAATTCCTAAAATGCCTGCTATCCGGAAGTTAAGGTGTCTGACATCAAGAATGCTACCAAGTCAGAATTATAACATTCTGAAAGATTCTGGGATCTAGAATCACTGGACGGCTGAGTTCCAAAATGTCAGGGTGGCAAAACTCTAGAATCCTTGCGTGTCTGAACTCGGGAGTCATTCAATGTCCACATTCCAGAACTCTGGATGTCAGAAATATAGAAGCACCAAATGTCTGCATTGTAGAATCGGAATGTGGCGGAATTCTAGAATGCACAGCACGGCAGAATTCTAAAATCCTAAAATGCCTGCTATTCGGAAGTAAAGGTGTCTGACATCCAGAATGTTACTAGGTCAGCATTCTACCGTTCTGAGAGATTCTGGGTTCTAGAATCAATGGACGGCAGAGTTCTGGAATGTCAGGATGTGCAAACTCTAGAATCCTTCTGTGTCTGACCTCGTGAGTTATTCAATGTCCACATTCCGGATCACAGTTTGTCTGAATTCCAGAAGCACCAAATGTCTGCATTCTAGAATCGGAATGTGGCGGAATTCTAGAATGCACAGCACGGCAGAATTCTGAAGTCCTAAAATGCCTGATATTCGGAAGTTAAGGAGTCTGACATCCAGAATGTTACTAGGTCAGCATTCTACCTTTCTGAGAGATTCTGGGTTCTAGAATCAATGGACGGCAGAGTTCTGGAATGTCAGGGTGTCCAAACTCTAGAATCCTTCCGTGTCTGAACTCGTGAGTCATTCAAAATCCACATTCCGGATCACAGGGTGTCTGAATTCCAGAAGCACCAAATGTCTGCATTCTAGAATCGGAATGTGGCGGAATTCTAGAATGCACAGCATGGCGGAATTCGAAAGTCCTAAAATGCCTGCTATCCGGAAGTTAAAGTGTCTGACATCCAGAATGCTACCACGTCAGAATTATAACATTCTGAAAGATTCTGGGATCTAGAATCAATGGACGGGTGAGTTCCAGAATGTCAGGCTTTCCTAACTCTAGAATTCTTGCATGTCTGAACTCGAGAGTCATTCAATATCCACATTCCAGGACTCTGGATGTCTGAAATATAGAAGCAACAAATGTCTGCATTCTAGAATCGGAATGTGGTGGAATTCTAGAATGCACAGCACGGCAGAATTCTAAATTCCTAAAATGCCTGCTATCCGGAAGTTAAGGTGTCTGACATCCAGAATGTTACTAGGTCAGCATTCTACCGTTCTGAGAGATTCTGGGTTCTAGAATCAATGGACGGCAGAGTTCTGGAATGCCAGGGTGTCCAAACTCTAGAATCCTTCCGTGTCTGAACTCGTGAGTCATTCAATGTCCACATTCCAGATCACAGGGTGTCTGAATTCCAGAAGCACCAAATGTCTGCATTCTAGAATCGGAATGTGGCGGAATTCTAGAATACACAGCACGGCAGAATTCTAAAGTCCTAAAATGCCTGATATTCGGTAGTTAAGGAGTCTGACATCCAGAATGTTACTAGGTCAGCATTCTACCGTTCTGAGAGATTCTGGGTTCTAGAATCTATGGAGGGAAGAGTTCTGGAATATCAGGGTGCCCAAACTCTAGAATCCTTCCGTTTCTGAACACGTGAGTCATTCAATGTCCACATTCCAGATCAAAGGGTGTCTGAATTCCAGAAGCACCAAGTGTCTGCATTCTAGAATCGGAATGTGGCGGAATTCTAGAATGCACAGCACGGCGGAATTCGAAACTCCTAAAATGCCTGCTATCCAGAATTAAGGTGTCTGACATTCAGAATGCTACCACGTCAGAATTATACCATTCTGAAAGATTCTGGGATCTAGAATAAATGGACGGCTGGGTTCCAGAATGTCAGGGTGGCAAAACTCTAGAATCCTTGCGTGTCTGAACTCGAGAGTCATTCAATCTCCACATTCCAGAACTCTGGATGTCTGAATTATAGAAGCACCAAATGTCTGCATTCTAGAATCGGAATGTGGCGGAATTCTAGAATGCACAGCACGGCGGAATTCTAAAGTCCTAAAATGCCTGCTATCAGGAAGTTAAGGTGTCTGACATCCAGAATGTTACTAGGTCAGCATTCTAACGTTCTGAGAGCCTCTGGGTTCTAGAATCAATGGACGGCAGAGATCTGGCATGTCAGGGTGTCCAAACTCTAGAATCCTTGTGTGTCTGAACTCGAGAGTCATTCAATGTCCACATTCCGGATCACAGGGTGTCTGAATTCCAGAAACACCAAATGTCTGCATTCTAGAATTGGAATGTGGTAGAATTCTAGAAAGCACAGCACGGCGGAATTCTAAAGTCCAAAAATGCCTGCTATCCGGAAGTTAAGGTGTCTGTCACCCAGAATGCTACCACATCAGAATTATACCATTCTGAAACATTCTGGGATCTAGAATCAATGGACGGGTGAGTTCCAGAATGTCAGGGTGGCAAAACTCTAGAATCCTGGCGTGTCTGAACCCGAGAGTCATTCAATGACCACATTCCAGAACTCAGGATGTCTGAATTGTAGAAGCACCAAATGTCTGCATTCTAGAATCGGAATGTGGCGGAATTCTAGAATGCACAGCATGGCGGAATTCTAAAGTCCTAAAATGCCTGCTATCCGGAAGTTAAGGTGTCTGACATCAAGAATGCTACCAAGTTAGAATTATAACATTCTGAAATATTCTGGGATCTAGAATCAATGGACAGCTGAGTTCCAGAATGTCAGGGTGGCGAAACTCTAGAATCCTTGCGTGTCTGAACTCGAGAGTCATTCAATGTCCACATTCCAGAACTCTGGATGTCTGAAATATAGAAGCACCAAATGTCTGCATTCTAGAATCAGAATGTGGCGGAATTCTAGAATGCACAGCACGGCGGAATTTTAAAGTCCTAAAATGCCTGCTATCCGGAAGTCAAGGTGTCTGACATCCAGAATGTTACTAGGTCAGCATTCTACATTTCTGAGAGATTCTGGGTTCTAGAATCAATGGATGGCAGAGTTCTGAAATATCAGGGTGTTCAAACTCAAGGATACTTGCGTGTCTGAACTCGAGAGTCATTCAATGTCCACATTTCGCATCACAGGGTGTCTGAATTCCAGAAGCACCAAATGTCTGCATTCTAGAATCGGAATGTGGCGGAATTCTAGAATGCACAGCACGGCAGAATTCTAAAGTCCTAAAATGCCTGCTATTCGGAAGTTAAGGTGTCTGACATCCAGAATGTTACTAGGTCAGCATTCTACCATTCTGAGAGATTCTGGGTTCTAGAATCAATGGACGGCAGAGTTCTGGAATGTCAGGGTGTCCAAACTCTAGAATCCTTCTGTGTCTGAACTCGTGAGTCATTCAATGTCCACATTCCGGATCACAGGGTGTCTGAATTCCAGAAGCACCAAATGTCTTCATTCTAGAATCGGAATGTGGCGGAATTCTAGAATGCACAGCACGGCGGAATTCGAAAGTCCTAAAATGCCTGCTATCCGGAAGTTAAGGTGTCTGACATCCAGAATGCTACGACGTCAGAATTATACCATTCTGAAAGATTCTGGGATCTAGAATCAATGGACGACTGAGTTCCAGAATGTCAGGTTTTCCAAACTCTAGAATCCTTGCGTGTCTGAACTCGATAGTCATTCAATATCCACATTCCAGGACTCTGGATGTCTGAAATATAGAAGCACCAAATGTCTGCATTCTAGAATCGGAATGTGGCGGAATTCTAGAAAGCACAGCACGGCAGAATTCTAAAGTCCTAAAATGCCTGCTATTCGGAAGTTAAGGTGTCTGACATCCAGAAAGTTACTAGGTCAGCATTCTACCGTTCTGAGAGATTCTGGGTTATTGAATCAATGGACGGCAGATTTCTGGAATGTCAGAGTGTCCAAACTTTAGATTCCTTCCGTGTCTGAACATGTGAGTCATTCAATGTCCACATTCTGGATCACAGGGTGTCTGAATTCCAGAAGCACCAAATGTCTGCATTCTAGAATCGGAATGTGGCGGAATTCTAGAATGCACAGCACGGCGGAATTCTAAAGTCCTAAAATGCCTGCTATCCGGAAGTTAAGGTGTCTGACACCCAGAATTCTACCACATCAGAATTATACCATTCTGAAACATTCTGGGATCTAGAATCAATGGACGGGTGAGTTCCAGAATGTCAGGGTGGCAAAACTCTAGAATCCTGGCGTGTCTGAACTCGAGGGTCATTCAATGTCCACATTCCAGAACTATGGATGTCTGAATTATGGAAGCACCAAATGTCTGCATTCTAGAATCGGAATGTGGCGGAATTCTAGAATGCACAGCACGGCGTAATTCTAAAGTCCTAAAATGCCTGCTATCCGGAAGTTAAGGTGTCTGACATCCAGAATGCTACCACGTCAGAATTATACCATTCTGAAAGATTCTGGGATCTAGAATCAATGGACGGCTGAGTTCCAGAAAGTCAGGGTGTCCAAACTCTAGAATCCTTGCGTGTCTGAACTCGAGAGTCATTCAATATCCACATTCCAGGACTCTGGATGTCTGAAATATAGAAGCAACAAATGTCTGCATTCTAGAATCGGAATGTGGTGGAATTCTAGAATGCAAAGCACGGCAGAATTCTAAAGTCCTAAAATGCCTGCTATTCGGAAGTTAAGGTGTCTGACATCCAGAATGTTACGAGGTCAGCATTCTACCGTTCTGAGAGATTCTGGGTTCTAGAATCAATGGACGGCAGAGTTCTGGAATGTCAGGGTGTCCAAACTCTAGAATACTTCCGTGTCTGAACTCGTGAGTCATTCAATGTCCACATTCCGGATCACAGGGTGTCTGAATTCCAGAAGCACCAAAAGTCTGCATTCTAAAATCGGAATGTGGTGGAATTCTAGAATGCACAGCACGGCAGAATTCTAAAGTCCTAAAATGCCTGATATTCGGAAGTTAAGGAGTCTGACATCCAGAATGCTACTAGGTCAGCATTCTACCGTTCTGAGAGATTCTGGGTTCTGGAATCTATGGAGGGCAGAGTTCTGGAATGTCAGGGTGTCCAAACTCTAGAATCCTTCCGTGTCTGAACTCGTGAGTCATTCAATGTCCACATTCCGGATCACAGGGTGTCTGAATTCCAGAAGCACCAAATGTCTGCATTCTAGAATCGGAATGTGGTGGAATTCTAGAAACCACAGCACGGCAGAATTCTAAAGTCCTAAAATGCCGGCTATTCGGAAGTTAATGTGTCTGACATACAGAAAGTTACTAGGTCAGCATTCTACCGTTCTGAGAGATTCTGGGTTCTAGAATCAATGGACGGCAGATTTCTGAAATGTCAGGGTGTCCAAACTCTAGATTCCTTCCGTGTCTGAACATGTGAGTCATTCAATGTCCACATTCCGGATCACAGGGTGTCTGAATTCCAGAAGCACCAAATGTCTGCATTCTAGAATCGGAATGTGGCGGAATTCTAGAATGCACAGCACGGCGGAATTCGAAAGTCCTAAAATGCTTGCTATCCGGAAGTTAAGGTGTCTGACATCCAGAATGCTACCACGTCAGAATTATACCATTCTGAAAGATTCTGGGATCTAGAATCAATGGACGGCTGAGTTCCAGAATGTCAGGGTTTCCAAACTCTAGAATCCTTGCGTGTCTGAACTCGAGAGTCATTCAATATCCATATTCCAGGACTTTGGATGTCTGAGATATAGAATCAACAAATGTCTGCATTCTAGAATCGGAATGTGGTGGAATTCTAGAATTCACAGCACGGCAGAATTCTAAAGTCCTAAAATGCCTGCTATTCGGAAGTTAAGGTATCTGACATCCAGAATGTTACTAGGTCAGCATTCTACCGTTCTGAGAGATTCTGGGTTCTAGAATCAATGGACGGCAGAGTTCTGGAATGTCAGGGTGTCCAAACTCTAGAATCCTTCCGTGTCTGAACTCGTGAGTCATTCAATGTCCACATTCCGGATCACAGGGTGTCTGAATTCCAGAAGCACCAAATGTCTGCATTCTGGAATCGGAATGTGGCGGAATTCTAGAATGCACAGCACGGCGGAATTCTAAAGTCCTAAAATGCCTGATATTCGGAAGTTAAGGAGTCTGACATCCAGAATGTTACTAGGTCAGCATTCTACCGTTCTGAGAGATTCTGGGTTCTGGAATCTATGGACGGCAGAGTTCTGGAATGTCAGGGTGTCCAAACTCTAGAATCCTTCCGTGTCTGAACTCGTGTGTCATTCAATGTCCACATTCCGGATCACAGGGTGTCTGAATTCCAGAAGCACCAAATGTCTGCATTCTAGAATCGGAATGTGGTAGAATTCTAGAATGCACAGCACGGCGGAATTCTAAAGTCCTAAAATGCCTGCTATCCGGAAGTTAAGGTGTCTGACACCCAGAATACTACCACATCAGAATTATGCCATTCTGAAACATTCTGGGATCTAGAATCAATGCACGGGTGAGTTCCAGAATGTCAGATTGGCAAAACTCTAGAATCCTGGCGTGTCTGAACTCGAGAGTCATTCAATGTCCACATTCCAGAACTCTGGATGTCTGAATTATGGAAGCACCAAATGTCTGCATTCTAGAATCAGAATGTGGCGGAATTCTAGAATGCACAGCACGGCGTAATTCTAAAGTCCTAAAATGCCTGCTATCCGGAAGTTAAGGTGTCTGACATCCAGAATGCTACCACGTCAGAATTATATCATTCTGAAAGATTCTGGGATCTAGAATCAATGGACGGCTGAGTTCCAGAATGTCGGGGTTTCCAAACTCTAGAATCCTTGCGTGTCTGAACTCGGGATTCATTCAATATCCACATTCCAGGACTCTGGATGTCTGAAATATAGAAGCACCAAATGTCTGTATTCTAGAATCGGAATGTGACGGAATTCTAGAATGCACAGCACGGCGGAATTCTAAATTCCTAAAATGCCTGCTATCCGGAAGTTAAGGTGTCTGACATCAAGAATGCTACCAAGTCAGAATTATAACATTCTGAAAGATTCTGGGATCTAGAATCAGTGGACGGCTGAGTTCCAAAATGTCAGGGTGGCAAAACTCTAGAATCCTTGCGTGTCTGAACTCGAGAGTCATTCAATGTCCACATTCCAGAACTCTGGATGTCAGAAATATAGAAGCACCAAATGTCTGCATTCTAGAATCGGAATGTGGCGGAATTCTAGAATGCACAGCACGGCAGAATTCTAAAGTACTAAAATGCCTGCTATTCGGAAGTTAAGGTGTCTGACATCCAGAATGTTACTAGGTCAGCATTCTACCGTTCTGAGAGATTCTGGGTTCTAGAATCAATGGACGGCAGAGTTCTGGAATGTCAGGGTGTCCAAACTCTAGAATCCTTCTGTGTCTGAACTCGTGAGTTATTCAATGTCCACATTCCGGATCACAGGGTGTCTGAATTCCAGAAGCACCAAATGTCTGCATTCTAGAATCGGAATGTGGCGGATTTCTAGAATGCACAGCACGGCAGAATTCTGAAGTCCTAAAATGCCTGATATTCGGAAGTTAAGGAGTCTGACATCCAGAATGTTACTAGGTCATCATTCTACCTTTCTGAGAGATTCTGGGTTCTAGAATCAATGGACGGCAGAGTTCTGGAATGTCAGGGTGTCCAAACTCTAGAATCCTTCCATGTCTGAACTCGTCAGTCATTCAAAATCCACATTCCGGATCACAGGGTGTCTGAATTCCAGAAGCACCAAATGTCTGCATTCTAGAATCGGAATGTGGCGGAATTCTAGAATGCACAGCACGGCGGAATTCGAAAGTCCTAAAATGCCTGCTATCCGGAAGTTAAGGTGTCTGACATCCAGAATGCTACCACGTCAGAATTATACCATTCTGAAAGATTCTGGGATCTAGAATCAATGGACGGCTGAGTTCCAGAATGTCAGGGTTTCCAAACTCTAGAATCCTTGCGTGTCTGAACTCGAGAGTCATTCAATATCCATATTCCAGGACTTTGGATGTCTGAGATATAGAAGCAACAAATGCCTGCATTCTAGAATCGGAATGTGGTGGAATTCTAGAATTCACAGCACGGCAGAATTCTAAAGTCCTAAAATGCCTGCTATTCGGAAGTTAAGGTATCTGACATCCAGAATGTTACTAGGTCAGCATTCTACCGTTCTGAGAGATTCTGTGTTCTAGAATCAATGGACGGCAGAGTTCTGGAATGTCAGGGTGTCCAAACTCTAGAATCCTTCCGTGTCTGAACTCGTGAGTCATTCAATGTCCACATTCCGGATCACAGGGTGTCTGAATTCCAGAAGCACCAAATGTCTGCATTGTAGAATCGGAATGTGGCGGAATTCTAGAATGCACAGCACGGCGGAATTCTAAAGTCCTAAAATGCCTGATATTCGGAAGTTAAGGAGTCTGACATCCAGAATGTTACTAGGTCAGCATTCTACCGTTCTGAGAGATTCTGGGTTCTGGAATCTATGGACGGCAGAGTTCTGGAATGTCAGGGTGTCCAAACTCTAGAATCCTTCGGTGTCTGAACTCGTGAGTCATTCAATGTCCACATTCCGGATTACAGGGTGTCTGAATTCCAGAAGCACCAAATGTCTGCATTCTAGAATCGGAATGTGGTAGAATTCTAGAATGCACAGCACGGCGGAATTCTAAAGACTTAAATGCCTGCTATCCGGAAGTTAAGGTGTCTGACATCCAGAATGCTACCACGTCAGAATTATATCATTCTGAAAGATTCTGGGATCTAGAATCAATGGACGGCTGAGTTCCAGAATGTCGGGGTTTCCAAACTCTAGAATCCTTGCGTGTCTGAACTCGGGAGTCATTCAATATCCACATTCCAGGACTCTGGATGTCTGAAATATAGAAGCACCAAATGTCTGTATTCTAGAATCGGAATGTGACGGAATTCTAGAATGCACAGCACGGCGGAATTCTAAATTCCTAAAATGCCTGCTATCCGGAAGTTAAGGTGTCTGACATCAAGAATGCTACCAAGTCAGAATTATAACATTCTGAAAGATTCTGGGATCTAGAATCACTGGACGGCTGAGTTCCAAAATGTCAGGGTGGCAAAACTCTAGAATCCCTGCGTGTCTGAACTCGGGAGTCATTCAATGTCCACATTCCAGAACTCTGGATGTCAGAAATATAGAAGCACCAAATGTCTGCATTGTAGAATCGGAATGTGGCGGAATTCTAGAATGCACAGCACGGCAGAATTCTAAAGTCCTAAAATGCCTGCTATTCGGAAGTAAAGGTGTCTGACATCCAGAATGTTACTAGGTCAGCATTCTACCCTTCTGAGAGATTCTGGGTTCTAGAATCAATGGACGGCAGAGTTCTGGAATGTCAGGATGTGCAAACTCTAGAATCCTTCTGTGTCTGACCTCGTGAGTTATTCAATGTCCACATTCCGGATCACAGTTTGTCTGAATTCCAGAAGCACCAAATGTCTGCATTCTAGAATCGGAATGTGGCGGAATTCTAGAATGCACAGCACGGCAGAATTCTGAAGTCCTAAAATGCCTGATATTCGGAAGTTAAGGAGTCTGACATCCAGAATGTTACTAGGTCAGCATTCTACCTTTCTGAGAGATTCTGGGTTCTAGAATCAATGGACGGCAGAGTTCTGGAATGTCAGGGTGTCCAAACTCTAGAATCCTTCCGTGTCTGAACTCGTGAGTCATTCAAAATCCACATTCCGGATCACAGGGTGTCTGAATTCCAGAAGCACCAAATGTCTGCATTCTAGAATCGGAATGTGGCGGAATTCTAGAATGCACAGCATGGCGGAATTCGAAAGTCCTAAAATGCCTGCTATCCGGAAGTTAAAGTGTCTGACATCCAGAATGCTACCACGTCAGAATTATAACATTCTGAAAGATTCTGGGATCTAGAATCAATGGACGGGTGAGTTCCAGAATGTCAGGTTTTCCTAACTCTAGAATTCTTGCATGTCTGAACTCGAGAGTCATTCAATATCCACATTCCAGGACTCTGGATGTCTGAAATATAGAAGCAACAAATGTCTGCATTCTAGAATCGGAATGTGGTGGAATTCTAGAATGCACAGCACGGCAGAATTCTAAAGTCCTAAAATGCCTGCTATTCGGAAGTTAAGGTGTCTGACATCCAGAATGTTACTAGGTCAGCATTCTACCGTTCTGAGAGATTCTGGGTTCTAGAATCAATGGACGGCAGAGTTCTGGAATGCCAGGGTGTCCAAACTCTAGAATCCTTCCGTGTCTGAACTCGTGAGTCATTCAATGTCCACATTCCAGATCACAGGGTGTCTGAATTCCAGAAGCACCAAATGTCTGCATTCTAGAATCGGAATGTGGCGGAATTCTAGAATACACAGCACGGCAGAATTCTAAAGTCCTAAAATGCCTGATATTCGGTAGTTAAGGAGTCTGACATCCAGAATGTTACTAGGTCAGCATTCTACCGTTCTGAGAGATTCTGGGTTCTAGAATCAATGGACGGCAGAGATCTGGAATATCAGGGTGTCCAAACTCTAGAATCCTTCCGTTTCTGAACACGTGAGTCATTCAATGTCCACATTCCAGATCAAAGGGTGTCTGAATTCCAGAAGCACCAAGTGTCTGCATTCTAGAATCGGAATGTGGCGGAATTCTAGAATGCACAGCACGGCGGAATTCGAAACTCCTAAAATGCCTGCTATCCAGAATTAAGGTGTCTGACATTCAGAATGCTACCACATCAGAATTATACCATTCTGAAAGATTCTGGGATCTAGAATAAATGGACGGCTGGGTTCCAGAATGTCAGGGTGGCAAAACTCTAGAATCCTTGCGTGTCTGAACTCGAGAGTCATTCAATCTCCACATTCCAGAACTCTGGATGTCTGAATTATAGAAGCACCAAATGTCTGCATTCCAGAATCGGAATGTGGCGGAATTCTAGAATGCACAGCACGGCGGAATTCTATAGTCCTAAAATGCCTGCTATCAGGAAGTTAAGGTGTCTGACATCCAGAATGTTACTAGGTCAGCATTCTAACGTTCTGAGAGCCTCTGGGTTCTAGAATCAATGGACGGCAGAGATCTGGCATGTCAGGGTTTCCAAACTCTAGAATCCTTGTGTGTCTGAACTCGAGAGTCATTCAATGTCCACATTCCGGATCACAGGGTGTCTGAATTCCAGAAACACCAAATGTCTGCATTCTAGAATTGGAATGTGGTAGAATTCTAGAAAGCACAGCACGGCGGAATTCTAAAGTCCAAAAATGCCTGCTATCCGGAAGTTAAGGTGTCTGTCACCCAGAATGCTACCACATCAGAATTATACCATTCTGAAACATTCTCGGATCTAGAATCAATGGACGGGTGAGTTCCAGAATGTCAGGGTGGCAAAACTCTAGAATCCTGGCGTGTCTGAACCCGAGAGTCATTCAATGTCCACATTCCAGAACTCGGGATGTCTGAATTGTAGAAGCACCAAATGTCTGCATTCTAGAATCGGAATGTGGCGGAATTCTAGAATGCACAGCATGGCGGAATTCTAAAGTCCTAAAATGCCTGCTATCCGGAAGTTAAGGTGTCTGACATCAAGAATGCTACCAAGTTAGAATTATAACATTCTGAAATATTCTGGGATCTAGAATCAATGGACAGCTGAGTTCCAGAATGTCAGGGTGGCAAAACTCTAGAATCCTTGCGTGTCTGAACTCGAGAGTCATTCAATGTCCACATTCCAGAACTCTGGATGTCTGAAATATAGAAGCACCAAATGTCTGCATTCTAGAATCAGAATGTGGCGGAATTCTGGAATGCACAGCACGGCGGAATTTTAAAGTCCTAAAATGCCTGCTATCCGGAAGTCAAGGTGTCTGACATCCAGAATGTTACTAGGTCAGCATTCTACAGTTCTGAGAGATTCTGGGTTCTAGAATCAATGGATGGCAGAGTTCTGGAATATCAGGGTGTTCAAACTCAAGGATACTTGCGTGTCTGAACTCGAGAGTCATTCAATGTCCACATTTCGCATCACAGGGTGTCTGAATTCCAGAAGCACCAAATGTCTGCATTCTAGAATCGGAATGTGGCGGAATTCTAGAATGAACAGCACGGCAGAATTCTAAAGTCCTAAAATGCCTGCTATTCGGAAGTTAAGGTGTCTGACATCCAGAATGTTACTAGGTCAGCATTCTACCATTCTGAGAGATTCTGGGTTCTAGAATCAATGGACGGCAGAGTTCTGGAATGTCAGGGTGTCCAAACTCTAGAATCCTTCTGTGTCTGAACTCGTGAGTCATTCAATGTCCACATTCCGGATCACAGGGTGTCTGAATTCCAGAAGCACCAAATGTCTTCATTCTAGAATCGGAATGTGGCGGAATTCTAGAATGCACAGCACTGCGGAATTCGAAAGTCCTAAAATGCCATCTATCCGGAAGTTAAGGTGTCTGACATCCAGAATGCTACGACGTCAGAATTATACCATTCTGAAAGATTCTGGGATCTAGAATCAATGGACGGCTGAGTTCCAGAATGTCAGGTTTTCCAAACTCTAGAATCCTTGCGTGTCTGAACTCGATAGTCATTCAATATCCACATTCCAGGACTCTGGATGTCTGAAATATAGAAGCACCAAATGTCTGCATTCTAGAATCGGAATGTGGCGGAATTCTAGAAAGCACAGCACGGCAGAATTCTAAAGTCCTAAAATGCCTGCTATTCGGAAGTTAAGGTGTCTGACATCCAGAAAGTTACTAGGTCAGCATTCTACCGTTCTGAGAGATTCTGGTTTCTTGAATCAATGGACGGCAGATTTCTGGAATGTCAGGGTGTCCAAACTCTAGATTCCTTCCGTGTCTGAACATGTGAGTCATTCAATGTCCACATTCTGGATCACAGGTTGTCTGAATTCCAGAAGCACCAAATGTCTGCATTCTAGAATCGGAATGTGGCGGAATTCTAGAATGCACAGCACGGCGGAATTCTAAAGTCCTAAAATGCCTGCTATCCGGAAGTTAAGGTGTCTGACATCCAGAATGCTACCACGTCAGAATTATACCATTCTGAAAGATTCTGGGATCTAGAATCAATGGACGGCTGAGTTCCAGAATGTCAGGGTGTCCAAACTCTAGAATCCTTGCGTGTCTGAACTCGAGAGTCATTCAATATCCACATTCCAGGACTCTGGATGTCTGAAATATAGAAGCAACAAATGTCTGCATTCTAGAATCGGAATGTGGTGGAATTCTAGAATGCAAAGCACGGCAGAATTCTAAAGTCCTAAAATGCCTGCTATTCGGAAGTTAAGGTGTCTGACATCCAGAATGTTACGAGGTCAGTATTCTACCGTTCTGAGAGATTCTGGGTTCTAGAATCAATGGACGGCAGAGTTCTGGAATGTCAGGGTGTCCAAACTCTAGAATCCTTCCGTGTCTGAACTCGTGAGTCATTCAATGTCCACATTCCGGATCACAGGGTGTCTGAATTCCAGAAGCACCAAAAGTCTGCATTCTAGAATCGGAATGTGGCGGAATTCTAGAATGCACAGCACGGCAGAATTCTAAAGTCCTAAAATGCCTGATATTCGGAAGTTAAGGAGTCTGACATCCAGAATGTTACTAGGTCAGCATTCTACCGTTCTGAGAGATTCTGGGTTCTGGAATCTATGGAGGGCAGAGTTCTGGAATGTCAGGGTGTCCAAACTCTAGAATCCTTCCGTGTCTGAACTCGTGAGTCATTCAATGTCCACATTCCGGATCACAGGGTGTCTGAATTCCAGAAGCACCAAATGTCTGCATTCTAGAATCGGAATGTGGCGGAATTCTAGAAACCACAGCACGGCAGAATTCTAAAGTCCTAAAATGTCGGCTATTCGGAAGTTAAGGTGTCTGACATACAGAAAGTTACTAGGTCAGCATTCTACCGTTCTGAGAGATTCTGGGTTCTAGAATCAATGGACGGCAGATTTCTGGAATGTCAGGTTGTCCAAACTCTGGATTCCTTCCGTGTCTGAACATGTGAGTCATTCAATGTCCACTTTCCGGATCACAGGGTGTCTGAATTCCAGAAGCACCAAATGTCTGCATTCTAGAATCGGAATGTGGCGGAATTCTAGAATGCACAGCACGGCGGAATTCGAAAGTCCTAAAATGCCTGCTATCCGGAAGTTAAGGTGTCTGACATCCAGAATGCTACCACGTCAGAATTATACCATTCTGAAAGATTCTGGGATCTAGAATCAATGGACGGCTGAGTTCCAGAATGTCAGGGTTTCCAAACTCTAGAATCCTTGCGTGTCTGAACTCGAGAGTCATTCAATATCCATATTCCAGGACTTTGGATGTCTGAGATATAGAAGCAACAAATGTCTGCATTCTAGAATCGGAATGTGGTGGAATTCTAGAATTCACAGCACGGCAGAATTCTGAAGTCCTAAAATGCCTGCTATTCGGAAGTTAAGGTATCTGACATCCAGAATGTAACTAGGTCAGCATTCTACCGTTCTGAGAGATTCTGGGTTCTAGAATCAATGGACGGCAGAGTTCTGGAATGTCAGGGTGTCCAAACTCTAGAATCCTTCCGTGTCTGAACTCGTGAGTCATTCAATGTCCACATTCCGGATCACAGGGTGTCTGAATTCCAGAAGCACCAAATGTCTGCATTCTAGAATCGGAATGTGGCGGAATTCTAGAATGCACAGCACGGCGGAATTCTAAAGTCCTAAAATGCCTGATATTCGGAAGTTAAGGAGTCTGACATCCAGAATGTTACTAGGTCAGCATTCTACCGTTCTGAGAGATTCTGGGTTCTGGAATCTATGGACGGCAGAGTTCTGGAATGTCAGGGTGTCCAAACTCTAGAATCCTTCCGTGTCTGAACTCGTGAGTCATTCAATGTCCACATTCCGGATCACAGGGTGTCTGAATTCCAGAAGCACCAAATGTCTGCATTCTAGAATCGGAATGTGGTAGAATTCTAGAATGCACAGCACGGTGGAATTCTAAAGTCCTAAAATGCCTGCTATCCGGAAGTTAAGGTGTCTGACATCAAGAATGCTACCAAGTCAGAATTATATCATTCTGAAAGATTCTGGGATCTAGAATCAATGGACGGCTGAGTTCCAGAATGTCAGGGTGGCAAAACTCTAGAATACTTGCGTGTCTGAACTCGAGAGTCATTCAATGTCCACATTCCAGAACTCTGGATGTCTGAATTATAAAAGCACCAAATGTCTGCATTCTATAATCGGAATGTGGCGGAATTCTAGAATGCACAGCAAGGCGGATTTCTAAAGTCCTAAAATGCCTACTAGCCGAAAGTTAAGGTGTCTGATGACCAGAATGTTACTAGGTCAGCATTCTACCGTTCTGAGAGATTTTCGGTTCTAGAGTCAATGGAAGGCAGAGTTCCGGAATGTCAGGGTGTCCAAACTCTAGAATCCTTGAATGTTTGAACTCGAGAGTCATTCGATATCCATATTCCGGGTCACAGGGTGACTGAATTCCAGAAGCATCAAATGTCTGCTTTCTAGAATCGGAATGTGGCGGAATTCTAGAATGCACAGCACGGCGGAATTCGAAAGTCCTAAAATGCCTGCTATCCGGAAGTTAAGGTGTCTGAGATCCAGAATGATACCACGTCAGTATTATACCATTCTGAAAGATTCTGGGATCTAGAATCAATGGACGGCTGAGTTCCAGAATGTCAGGGTGGCAAAACTCTAGAATCCTTGCGTGTGTGAACTCGAGAGTCATTCAATGTCCACATTCCAGAACTCTGGATGTCTGAATTATAGAAGCACAAAATGTCTGCATTCTAGAATCGAAATGTGGCGGAATTCTAGAATGCACAGCACGGCGGAATTCTAAAGTCCTAAAATGCCTGCTATCCGTACGTTAAGGTGTCTGACATCCAGAATGTTACTAGGTCAGCATTCTACCGTTCTGAGAGATTCTGGGTACTAGAATCAATGGACGGCAGAGATCTGGCTTCTCAGGGTGTCCAAACTCTAGAATACTTGTGTGTCTGAACTCGAGAGTCATTCAATGTCCACATTCCGGATCACAGGGTGTCTGAATTCCAGAAGCACCAAATGTCAGCATTCTAGAATCGGAATGTGGTAGAATTCTATAATGCACAGCATGGCGGAATTCGAAAGTCCTAAAATGCCTGCTATCCGGAAGTTAAGGTGTCTGACACCCAGAATGCTACCACATCAGAATTATACCATTCTGAAACATTCTGGGATCTAGTATCAATGGACGGGTGAGTTCCAGAATGTCAGGGTGGCAAAACTCTAGAATCCTGGCGTGTCTGAACTCGAGAGTCATTCAATGTCCACATTCCAGAACTCTGGATGTCTGAATTATAGAAGCACCAAATGTCTGCATTCTAGAATCGGAATGTGGCGGAATTCTAGAATGCACAGCACGGCGGAATTCTAAATTCCTAAAATGTCTGCTATCCGGAAGTTAAGGTGTCTGACATCCAGAATGTTACTAGGTCAGCATTCTACCGTTCTGAGAGATTCTGGGTTCTAGAATCAATGGACGGCAGAGATCTGGCTTCTCTGGGTGTCCAAATTCTAGAATCCTTGCGTGTCTGAACTCGAGAGTCATTCAATGTCCACATTCCGGATCACAGGGTGTCTGAATTCCAGAAGCACCAAATGTCAGCATTCTAGAATCAGAATGTAATAGAATTCTATAATGCACAGCATGGCGGAATTCTAAAGTCCTAAAATGCCTGCTATCCGGAAGTTAAGGTGTCTGACACCCAGAATGCTACCACATCAGAATTATACCATTCTGAAACATTCTGGGATCTAGAATCAATGGACGGGTGAGTTCCAGAATGTCAGGGTGGCAAAACTCTAGAATCCTGGCGTGTCTGAACTCGAGAGTCATTCAATGTCCACATTCCAGAACTCTGGATGTCTGAATTATAGAAGAACCAAATGTCTGCATTCTAGAATCGGAATGTGGCGGAATTCTAGAATGCACAGCACGGCGGAATTCTAAAGTCCTAAAATGCCTGCTATCCAGAAGTCAAGGTGTCTGACATCCAGAATGTTACTAGGTCAGCATTCTACCGTTCTGAGAGATTCTGGGTTCTAGAATCAATTGATGGCAGAGTTCTGGAATGTCAGGGTGTTCAAACTCAAGAATACTTGCGTGTCTGAATTCGAGAGTCATTCAATGTCCATATTCCGGATCACAGGGTGTCTGAATTCCAGAAGCACCAAATGTCTGCATTCTAGAATCGGAATGTGGCGGAATTCTAGAATGCACAGCACAGCGGAATTCTAAAATCCTAAAATGCCTGCTATCCGGAAGTTAAGGTGTCTGACATCCAGAATGCTACCACGTCAGAATTATACCATTCTGAAAGATTCTGGGATCTAGAATCAATGGACGGCTGAGTTCCAGAATGTCAGGATTTCCAAACTCTAGAATCCTTGCGTGTCTGAACTCGAGAGTCATTCAATATCCACATTCCAGAACTCTGGATGTCGGAATTATAGAAGCAGGAAGTGTCTGCATTCTAGAATCGGAATGTGGCGGAATTCTAGAATGCACAGCACGGCGGAATTCTAAAGTCCTAAAATGCCTGCTATCCGAAAGTTAAGGTGTCTGACATCCAGAATGTTACTAGGTCAGCATTCCACCATTCTGTGAGATTCTGGGTTCTAGAATCAATGGACGGCAGAGTTCTGGAATGTCAGGGTGTCCAAACTCTAGAATCCTTCCGTGTCTGAACTCGTGAGTCATTCAATGTCCACACTCCGGATCACATGGTGTCTGAATTCCAGAAGCACCAAATGTCTTCATTCTAGAATCGGAATGTGGCGGAATTCTAGAATGCACAGCACGGCAGAATTCTAAAGTCCTAAAATGCCTGATATTCGGAAGTTAAGGAGTCTGACATCCAGAATGTTACTAGGTCAGCATTCTACCATTCTGAGAGATTCTGGGTTCTAGAATCAATTGACGGCAGAGATCTGGCATGTCAGGGTGTCCAAACTCTAGAATCCTTCCGTGTCTGAACTCGTGAGTCATTCAATGTCCACATTCCGGATCACAGAGTGTCTGAAATTCCAGAAGCACCAAATGTCTGCATTCTAGAATCGGAATGTGGCGGAATTCTAGAATGCACAGCACGGCGGAATTCGAAAGTCCTAAAATGCCTGCTATCCGGAAGTTAAGGTGTCTGACATCCAGAATGCTACCACGTCAGAATTATACCATTCTGAAAGATTCTGGGATCTAGAATCAATGGACGGCTGAGTTCCAGAATGTCAGGGTTTCCAAACTCTAGAATCCTGGCGTGTCTGAACTCGAGAGTCATTCAATGTCCACATTCCAGAACTCTGGATGTCTGAATTATAGAAGCACCAAATGTCTGCATTGTAGAATCGGAATGTGGTGGAATTCTAGAATGCACTGCACGGCGGAATTCTAAAGTCCTAAAATGCCTGCTATCCGGAAGTTAAGGTGTTTGACATCAAGAATGCTACCAAGTCAGAATTATACCATTCTGAAAGATTCTGGGATCTAGAATCAATGGACGGCTGAGTTCCAGAATGTCAGGGAAGCAAAACTCTAGAATACTTGCGTGTCTGAACTCGAGAGTCATTCAATATCCACATTCCAGAACTCTGGATGTCTGAATTATAGAAGCACCAAATGTCTTCATTCTAGAATCGGAATGTGGCGGAATTCTAGAATGCACAGCACGGCGGAATTCTAAAGTCCTAAAATGCCTGCTATCCGGAAGTTAAGTTGTCTGACATCAAGAATGCTACCAAGTCAGAATTATACCATTCTGAAAGATTCTGGGATCTAGAATCAATGGACGGCTGAGTTCCAGAATGTCAGGGTGGCAAAACTCTAGAATCCTTGTGTGTCTGAACTCGAGAGTCATTCAATGTCCACATTCCAGAACTCTGGATGTCTGAATTATAGAAGCACGAAATGTCTGCATTCTAGAATCGGAATGTGGTGGAATTCTAGAATGCACAGCACTGCGGAATTCTAAAGTCCTAAAATGCCTGCTATCCGGAAGTTAAGGTGTCTGACATCAAGAATGCTACCAAGTCAGAATTATAACATTCTGAAAGATTCTGGGATCTAGAATCAATGGACGGCTGAGTTCCAGAATGTCAGGGTAGCAAAACTCTAGAATCCTTGCATGTCTGAACTCGAGAGTCATTCAATGTCCACATTCCAGAACTCTGGATGTCTGAATTATAGAAGCACCAAATGTCTGCATTCTAGAATCGGAATGTGGCGGAATTCTAGAATGCACAGCATGGCGGAATTCTAATGTCCTAAAATGCCTACAAGCCGAAAGTTAAGGTGTCTGACATCCAGAATGTTACTAGATCAGCATTCTACCGTTCTGAGAGATTCTGGGTTCTAGAATCAATGGACGGCAGAGTTCTGGAATGTCAGGGTGTCCAAACTCTAGAATCCTTCCATGTCTGAACTCGTGAGTCATTCAATGTCCACATTCCAGATCAAAGGGTGTCTGAATTCCAGAAGCAGCAAATGTCTGCATTCTAGAATCGGAATGTGGCAGAATTCTAGAATGCACAGCACGGCGGAATTCTAAAGTCCTAAAATGCCTGCTATCGGGAAGTTAAGGTGTCTGACATCCAGAATGTTACTAGGTCTGCATTCTACCGTTCTGAGAGATTCTGGGTTCTAGATTCAAAGGACGGCAGAGATCTAGCATGTCAGGGTGTCCAAACTCTAGAATCCTTGCGTGTCTGAACTCGAGAGTCATTCAGTGTCCACATTCCGGATCACAGGGTGTGTGAATTCCAGAAGCACCAAATGTCTGCATTCTAGAATCGGAATGTGGTGGAATTCTAGAATGCACAGCACGGCGGAATTCTAAAGTCCTAAAATGCCTGCCATCCGGAAGTTAAGGTGACTGACATCAAGAATGCTACGAAGTCAGAATTATACCATTCTGAAAGATTCTGGGATCTAGAATCAATGGACGGCTGAGTTCCAGAATGTCAGGGTGGCAAAACTCTAGAATCCTTGCGTGTCTGAAGTCGAGAGTCATTCAATGTCCACATTCCAGAACTCTGGATGTCTGAATTCCAGAAGCACCAAATGTCTGCATTCTAGAATCGGAATGTGGCGGAATTCTAGAATGCACAGCACGGCAGAATTCTAAAGTCCTAAAATGCCTGATATTCGGAAGTTAAGGTGTCTGACATCCAGAATGTTACTAGGTCAGCATTCTACCGCTCTGAGAGATTCTGGGTTCTAGAATCAATGGACGGCAGAGTTCTGGAATGTCAGGGTGTCCAAACTCTAGAATCCTTCCGTGTTTGAACTCATGAGTCATACAATGTCCACATTCCAGATCAAAGGGTTTCTGAATTCCAGAAGCACCAAATGTCTGCATTCTAGAATTGGAATGTGGCGGAATTATAGAATGCACAGCACGGCGGATTTCTAAAGTCCTAAAATGCCTGCTATCGGGAAGTTAAGGTGTCTGACATCCAGAATGTTACTAGGTCAGCATTCTACCGTTCTGAGAGATTCTGGGTTCTAGAATCAATGGACGGCAGAGATCTGGCATGTCAGGCTGTCCAAACTCTAGAATCCCTGCGTGTCTGAACTCGAGAGACATTCAATGTCCATTCCGGATCACAGGGTGTCTAAATTCCAGAAGCACCAAATGTCTGCATTCTAGAATCGGAATGTGGTAGAATTCTAGAATGCACAGCCCGGCGGAATTCTAAAGTCCTAAAATGCCTGCTATCCGGAAGTTAAGGTGTCTGACACCCAGAATGCTACCACATCAGAATTATACCATTCTGAAACATTCTGGGATCTAGAAACAATGGACGGGTGAGTTCCAGAATGTCAGGGTGGCAAAACTCTAGAATCCTGGCCTGTCTGAACTCGAGAGACATTCAGTGTCCACATTCCAGAACTCTGGATGTCTGAATTATAGAAGCACCAAATGTCTGCATTGTAGAATCGGAATGTGGCGGAATTCTAGAATGCACTGCACGGCGGAATTCTAAAGTCCTAAAATGCCTGCTATCCGGAAGTTAAGATGTCTGACATCAAGAATGCTACCAAGTCAGAATTATACCATTCTGAAAGATTCTGGGATCTAGAATCAATGGACGGCTGAGTTCCAGAATGTCAGGGAAGCAAAACTCTAGAATCCTTGCGTGTCTGAACTCGAGAGTCATTCAATGTCCACATTCCAGAACTCTGGATGTCTGAATTATAGAAGCACCAAATGTCTGCATTCTAGAATCGGAATGTGGCGGAATTCTAAAATGCACAGCACGGCGGAATTCTAAATTCCTAAAAGGCCTACTAGCCGAAAGTTAAGGTGTCTGATGACCAGTATGTTACTAGGTCAGCATTCTGCCGTTCTGAGAGATTCTGGGTTCTAGAATCAATGGACGGCAGAGATCTGGAACGTCAGGGTGTCCAAACTCTAGAATCCTTGCGTGTCTGAACTCGAGAGTCATTCAATGTCCACATTCCAGAACTCTGGATGTCTGAATTATAGAAGCACCAAATGTCTGCATTCTAGAATCGGAATGTGGCGGAATTCTAGAATGCACAGCACAGCGGAATTCTAAAGTCCTAAAATGCCTGTTATCCGGAAGTTAATGTGTCTGACATCCCGAATGCTACCACGTCAGAATGATACCATTCTGAAACATTCTGGGATCTAGAATCAATGGACGGCTGAGTTCCAGAGTGCAAGGGTGGCAAAACTCCAGAATGCTTGCGTGTCTGAACTCGTGAGTCATTCAATGTCCACATTCCAGAACTCTGGATGTCTGAAATATAGAAGCACCAAATGTCTGCATTCTAGTATCAGAATGTGGCGGAATTCTAGAATGCACAGCACGGCGGAATTTTAAAGTCCTATAGTGCCTGCTATCCATAAGTCAAGGTGTCTGACATCCAGAATGTTACTAGGTCAGCATTCTACCGTTCTGAGAGATTCTGGGTTCTAGAGTCAATGGACGGCAGAGTTCCGGAATGTCAGGGTTTCCAAACTCTAGAATCCTTGAGTGTTTGAACTCGAGAGTCATTCAATATCCATATTCCGGGTCACAGGGTGACTGAATTCCAGAAGCACCAAATGTCTGCTTTCTACAATCGGAATGTGGCGGAATTCTAGAATGCACAGCACGGCGGAATTCAAAAGTCCTAAAATGTCTGCTATCCGGAAGTTAAGGTGTCTGACATCAAGAATGCTACCAAGTCAGAATTATACCATTCTGAAAGATTCTGGGATCTAGAATCAATGGACGGCTAAGTTCCAGAATGTCAGGGTTTCCAAACTCTAGAATCCTTGCGTGTCTGAACTCGAGAGTCATTCAATGTCCACATTCCGGATCACAGGGTGTCTGAATTCCAGAAGCACCAAATGTCAGCATTCTGGAATCGGAATGTGGTAGAATTCTATAATGCACAGCATGGCGGAATTCTAAAGTCCTAAAATGCCTGCTATCCGGAAGTTAAGGTGTCTGACACCCAGAATGCTACCACATCAGAATTATACCATTCTGAAACATTCTGGGATCTAGAATCAATGGACGGGTGAGTTCCAGAATGTCAGGGAAGCAAAACTCTAGAATCCTTGCGTGTCTGAACTCGAGAGTCATTCAATGTCCACATTCCGGAACTCTGGATGTCTGAATTATAGAAGCACCAAATGTCTGCATTCTAGAATCGGAATGTGGCGGAATTCTAGAATGCACAGCACGGCGGAATTCTAAATTCCTAAAATGCCTACTAGCCGAAAGTTAAGGTGTCTGATGACCAGTATGCTACTAGGTCAGCATTCTACCGTTCTGAGAGATTCTGGGTTCTAGAATCAATGGACGGCAGAGATCTGGAACGTCAGGGTGTCCAAACTCTAGAATCCTTGCGTGTCTGAACTCGAGAGTCATTCAATGTCCACATTCCAGAACTCTGGATGTCTGAATTATGGAAGCACCAAATGTCTGCATTCTAGAATCAGAATGTGGCGGAATTCTAGAATGCACAGCACGGCGGAATTCTAAAGTCCTAAAATGCCTGTTATCCGGAAGTTAATGTGTCTGACATCCCGAATGCTACCACGTCAGAATGATACCATTCTGAAACATTCTGGGATCTAGAATCAATAGACGGCTGAGTTCCATAGTGCAAGGGTGGCAAAACTCCAGAATCCTTGCGTGTCTGAACTCGTGAGTCATTCAATGTCCACATTCCAGAACTCTGGATGTCTGAAATATAGAAGCACCAAATGTCTGCATTCTAGTATCAGAATGTGGCGGAATTCTTGAATGCACAGCACGGCGGAATTTTAAAGTCCTATAGTGCCTGCTATCCAGAAGTCAAGGTGTCTGACATCCAGAATGTTACTAGGTCAGCATTCTGCCGTTCTGAGAGATTCTGGGTTCTAGAATCAATTGATGGCCGAGTTCTGGAATGTCAGGGTGTTCAAACTCAAGAATACTTGCGTGTCTGAACTCGAGAGTCATTCAATGTCCACATTCCGGATCACAGGGTGTCTGAATTCCAGAAGCACCAAATGTCTGCATTCTAGAATCGGAATGTGGCGGAATTCTAGAATGCACAGCACGGCAGAATTCTAAAGTCCTAAAATGCCTACTAGCCGAAAGTTAAGGTGTCTGATGACCAGAATGTTACTAGGTCAGCATTCTACCGTTCTGAGAGATTCTGGGTTCTAGAGTCAATGGACGGTAGAGTTCCGGAATGTCAGGGTGTCCAAACTCTAGAATCCTTGAAAGTTTGAACTCGAGAGTCATTCAATATCCATATTCCGGGTCACAGGGTGACTGAATTCCAGAAGCACCAAATGTCTGCTTTCTAGAATCGGAATGTGGCGGAATTCTAGAATGCACAGCACGGCGGAATTCGAAAGTCCTAAAATGCCTGCTATCCGGAAGTTAAGGTGTCTGACATCCAGAATGCTACCACGTCAGAATTATACCATTCTGAAAGATTCTGGGATCTAGAATCAATGGACGGCTGAGTTCCAGAATGTCAGGGTGGCAAAACTCTGGAATCCTTGCGTGTCTGAACTCGAGACTCATTCAATATCCACATTCCAGGACTCTGGATGTCTGAAATATAGAAGCAACAAATGTCTGCATTCTAGAATCGGAATGTGGTGAAATTCTAGAATGCACAGCACGGCAGAATTCTAAAGTCCTAAAATGCCTGCTATTCGGAACTTAAGGTGTCTGACATCCAGAATGTTACCAGGTCAGCATTCTACCGTTCTGAGAGATTCTGGGTTCTAGAATCAATGGATGGCAGAGTTCTGGAATGTCAGGGTGTCCAAACTCTAGAATCCTTCCGTGTCTGAACTCGTGAGTCATTCAATGTCCACATTCCGGATCACAGGGTGTCTGAATTCCAGAAGCACCAAATGTCTGTATTCTAGAATCGGAATGTTGCGGAATTCTAGAATGCACAGCACGGCAGAATTCTAAAGTCCTAAAATGCCTGATATTCGGAAGTTAAGGAGTCTGACATCCAGAACGTTACTAGGTCAGCATTCTATCGTTCTGAGAGATTCTGGGTTCTAGAATCAATGGACGGCAGAGTTCTGGAATGTCAGGGTGTCCAAACTCTAGAAACCTTCCATGTCTGAACTCGTGAGTCATTCAATGTCCACATTCCAGATCAAAGGGTGTCTGAATTCCAGAAGCACCAAATGTCTGCATTCTAGAATCGGAATGTGGCAGAATTATAGAATGCACAGCACGGCGGAATTCTAAAGTCCTAAAATGCCAGCTATCGGGAAGTTAAGGTGTCTGACATCCAGAATGTTACTAGGTCTGCATTCTACCGTTCTGAGAGATTCTGGGTTCTAGATTCAAAGGACGGCAGAGATCTGGCATGTCAGGGTGTCCAAACTCTAGAATCCTTGCATGTCTGAACTCGAGTGTCATTCAATGTCCACATTCCGGATCACAGGGTGTGTGAATTCCAGAAGCACCAAATGTCTGCATTCTAGAATCGGAATATGGTAGAATTCTAGAATGCACAGCACGGCGGAATTCTAAAGTCCTTAAATGCCTGCTATCCGGAAGTTAAGGTGTCTGACACCCAGAATGCTACCACATCAGAATTATACCATTCTGAAACATTCTGGGATCTAGAATCAATGGACGGGTGAGTTCCAGAATGTCAGGGTGGCAAAACTCGAGAATCCTGGCGTGTCTGAACTCGAGAGTCATTCAATGTCCACATTCCAGAACTCTGGATGTCTGAATTATAGAAGCACCAAATGTCTGCATTCTAGAATCGGAATGTGGCGGAATTCTAGAATGCATAGCACGGCGGAATTCTAAAGTCTTAAAATGCCTCTTATCCGGAAGTTAAGGTGTCTGACATCCAGAATGCTACCACGTCAGAATTATACCATTCTGAAAGATTCTGGGATCTAGAATCAATGGACGGCTGAGTTCCAGAATGTCAGTGTGGCAAAACTCAAGAATCCTTGCGTGTCTGAACTCGAGAGTCATTCAATGTCCACATTCCAGACTCTGGATATCTGAATTATAGGAGCACCAAATGTCTGCATTCTAGAATCGGAATGTGGTGGAATTCTAGAATGCACAGAACGGCGGAATTCTAAAGTCCTAAAATGCCTGCCATCCGGAAGTTAAGGTGTCTGACATCAAGAATGCTACCAAGTCAGAATTATACCATTCTGAAAGATTCTGGGATCTAGAATCAATGGACGGCTGAGTTCCAGAATGTCAGGGTGGCAAAACTCTAGAATCCTTGCGTGTCTGAACTCGAGAGTCATTCAATGTCCACGTTCCGGATCACAGGGTGTCTGAATTCCAGAAGCACCAAATGTCTGCATTCTAGAATCGGAATGTGGTAGAATTCTAGAATGCACAGCACGGTGGAATTCTAAATTCCCCAAATGCCTGCTATCCAGAAGTTAAGGTGTCTGACATCCAGAATGGTACCACATCAGAATTATACCATTCTGAAACATTCTGGGATCTAGAATCAAAGGACGGGTGAGTTCCAGAATGTCAGGGCGGCAAAACTCTAGAATCCTGGCTTGTCTGAACTCGAGAGTCATTCAATGTCCACATTCCAGAACTCTGGATGTCTGAATTATGGAAGCACCAAATGTCTGCATTCTAGAATCGGAATGTGGCGGAATTCTAGAATGCAAAGCACGGCGGAATTCTAAAGTCCTAATATGCCTGCTATCCGGAAGTTAAGGTGTCTGACATCCAGAATGCTACCACGTCAGAATTATACCATTCTGAAACATTCTTGGATCTAGAATCAATGGACGGCTGAGTTCCAGAATGCAAGGACGTCAAAACTCTAGAATCCTTGCGTGTCTGAACTCGAGAGTCATTCAATGTCCACATTCCAGAACTCTGGATGTCTGAATTATAGAAGCACCAAATGTCTGCATTCTAGAATCGGAATGTGGCGGAATTCTAGAATGCACAGCACGGCGGAATTCTAAAGTCCTAAAATGCCTGCTATCCGGAAGTTAAGATGTCTGACATCCAGAATGTTACTAGGTCAGCATTCTACCTTTCTGAGAGATTCTGGGTTCTAGAATCAATGGACGGCAGAGTTCTGGAATGTCAGAGTGTCCATACTCTAGAATCTTTCCGTGTCTGAACTCGTGAGTCATTCAATGTCCACATTCCGGATCACAGGGTGTCTGAATTCCAGAAGCACCAAATGTCTTCATTCTAGAATCGGAATGTGGCGGAATTCTAGAATGCACACCACGGCGGAATTCTAAAGTCCTAAAATGCCTGCTATCGGGAAGTTAATGTGTCTGACATCCAGAATGCTACCACGTCTGAATTATACCATTCTGAAAGATTCTGGGATCTAGAATCAATGGACGGCTGAGTTCCAGAATATCAGGGTGGCAAAACTCTAGAATCCTTGCGTGTCTGAACTCGAGAGTCATTCAATGTCCACATTCCAGAACTCTGGATTTCTGAATTATAGAAGCACCAAATGTCTGCATTCTAGAATCAGAATGTGGCGGAATTCTAGAATGCACAGCACGGCGGAATTCTAAAGTCCTAAAATGCCTACTAGCCGAAAGTTAAGGTGTCTGATGACCAGAATGTTACTAGGTCAGCATTCTACCGTTCTGAGAGATTCTGGGTTCTAGAATCAATGGACGGCAGAGTTCTGGAATGTCAGGGTGTCCAAACTCTAGAATCCTTGAGTGTTTGAACTCAGGAGTCATATAATTTCCATATTCCGGGTAACAGAATGACTGAATTCCAGAAGAACCAAATGTCTGCATTCTAGAAACAGAATGTGGCGGAATTCTAGAATGCACAGCACGGCGGAATTCGAAACTCCTAAAATGCATGCTATCCGGAAGTTAAGGTGTCTGACATCCAGAATGCTACCACGTCAGAATTATACCATTCTGTAAGATTCTGGGATCTAGAATCAATGGACGGCTGAGTTCCAGAATGTCAGGGTGGCAAAACTCTAGAATCCTTGCGTTTCTGAACTCGAGAGTCATTCAATGTCCACATTCCAGAACTCTGGATGTCTGAATTATAGAAGCACCAAATGTCTGCATTCTAGAATCGGAATGTGGCGGAATTCTAGAATGCACAGCACGGCAGAATTCTAAAGTCCTAAAATGCCTGCTATCAGGAAGTTAAGGTGTCTGACATCCAGAATACTACCACGTCAGAATTATACCATTCTGAAAGATTCAGGGATCTAGAATCAATGGACGGCTGAGTTCCAGAATGTCAGGGTGGAAAAACTCTAGAATCCTTGCGTGTCTGAACTCGAGAGTCATTCAATGTCCACATTCCAGAACTCTGGTTGTCTGAATTATAGAAGCACCAAATGTCTGCATTCTAGAATCGGAATGTGGCGGTATTCTAGAATGCACAGCACGGCGGAATTCTAAAGTCCTAAAATCCCTACTAGCCGAAAGTTAAGGTGTCTGATGACCAGTATGTTACTAGGTCAGCATTCTACCGTTCTGAGAGATTCTGGGTTCTAGAATTAATGGACGGCAGAGATCTGGAATATCAGGGTTTCCAAACTCTAGAATCCTTGCGTGTCTGAACTCGAGAGTCATTCAATGTCCACATTCCGGATCACAGGGTGTCTGAATTCCAGAAGCACCAAATGTCTGCATTCTAGAATCGGAATGTGGTGGAATTCTAGAATGCACAGCACGGCAGAATTCGAAAGTCCTAAAATGCCTGCTATCGGGAAGTTAAGCTGTCTGACATCCAGAATGCTACCACGTCAGAATTATAACATTCTGAAAGATTCTGGGATCTAGAATCAATGGACGGCTGAGTTCCAGAATGTCAGGGTGTTCAAACTCAAGAATACTTGCGTGTCTGAACTCGAGAGTCATTCAATGTCCACATTCCGGATCACAGGGTGTCTCAATTCCAGAAGCACAAAATGTCTGCATTCTAGAATCGGAATGTGGCGGAATTCTAGAATGCACAGCACGGCGGAATTCGAAAGTCCTAAAATGCCTACTAGCCGAAAGATAAGGTGTCTGATGACCAGAATGTTACTAGGTCAGCATTCTAGCGTTCTGAGAGATTCTGGGTTCTAGAATCAATGGATGGCAGAGTTCTGGAATGTCAGGGTGTCCAAACTCTAGAATCCTTGTGTGTTTGAACTCGAGAGTCATTCAATTTCCATATTCCGGGTCACAGGGTGACTGAATTCCAGAAGCACCAAATGTCTGCATTCTAGAGTCGGAATGTGGCGGAATTCTAGAATGCACACCACGGCGGAATTCTGAAGTCCTAAAATGGCTGCTATCCGGAAGTTAAGGTGTCTGACATCCAGAATGCTACCACGTCAGAATTATACCATTCTGAAAGATTCTGGGATCTAGAATCAATGGACGGCTGAGTTCCAGAATGTCAGGGTGGCAAAACTCTAGAATCCTTGCGTGTCTGAACTCGAGAGTCATTCAATGTCCACATTCCAGAACTCTGGATGTCTGAAATATAGAAGCACCAAATGTCTGCATTCTAGAATCGGAATGTGGCGGAATTCTAGAATGCACAGCACGGCGGAATTCTAAAGTCCTAAAATGCCTGCTATCCGGAAGTTAAGATGTCTGACATCCAGAATGTTACTAGGTCAGCATTCTACCTTTCTGAGAGATTCTGGGTTCTAGAATCAATGGACGGCAGAGTTCTGGAATGTCAGAGTGTCCATACTCTAGAATCTTTCCGTGTCTGAACTCGTGAGTCATTCAATGTCCACATTCCGGATCACAGGGTGTCTGAATTCCAGAAGCACCAAATGTCTTCATTCTAGAATCGGAATGTGGCGGAATTCTAGAATGCACAGCACGGCGGAATTCTAAAGTCCTAAAATGCCTGCTATCGGGAAGTTAATGTGTCTGACATCCAGAATGCTACCACGTCTGAATTATACCATTCTGAAAGATTCTGGGATCTAGAATCAATGGACGGCTGAGTTCCAGAATATCAGGGTGGCAAAACTCTAGAATCCTTGCGTGTCTGAACTCGAGAGTCATTCAATGTCCACATTCCAGAACTCTGGATGTCTGAATTATAGAAGCACCAAATGTCTGCATTCTAGAATCAGAATGTGGCGGAATTCTAGAATGCACAGCACGGCGGAATTCTAAAGTCCTAAAATGCCTACTAGCCGAAAGTTAAGGTGTCTGATGACCAGAATGTTACTAGGTCAGCATTCTACCGTTCTGAGAGATTCTGGGTTCTAGAATCAATGGACGGCAGAGTTCTGGAATGTCAGGGTGTCCAAACTCTAGAATCCTTGAGTGTTTGAACTCAGGAGTCATATAATTTCCATATTCCGGGTAACAGAATGACTGAATTCCAGAAGAACCAAATGTCTGCATTCTAGAAACAGAATGTGGCGGAATTCTAGAATGCACAGCACGGCGGAATTCGAAACTCCTAAAATGCATGCTATCCGGAAGTTAAGGTGTCTGACATCCAGAATGCTACCACGTCAGAATTATACCATTCTGTAAGATTCTGGGATCTAGAATCAATGGACGGCTGAGTTCCAGAATGTCAGGGTGGCAAAACTCTAGAATCCTTGCGTTTCTGAACTCGAGAGTCATTCAATATCCACATTCCAGAACTCTGGATGTCTGAATTATAGAAGCACCAAATGTCTGCATTCTAGAATCGGAATGTGGCGGAATTCTAGAATGCACAGCACGGCAGAATTCTAAAGTCCTAAAATGCCTGCTATCAGGAAGTTAAGGTGTCTGACATCCAGAATACTACCACGTCAGAATTATACCATTCTGAAAGATTCAGGGATCTAGAATCAATGGACGGCTGAGTTCCAGAATGTCAGGGTGGCAAAACTCTAGAATCCTTGCGTGTCTGAACTCGAGAGTCATTCAATGTCCACATTCCAGAACTCTGGATGTCTGAATTATAGAAGCACCAAATGTCTGCATTCTAGAATCGGAATGTGGCGGTGTTCTAGAATGCACAGCACGGCGGAATTCTAAAGTCCTAAAATCCCTACTAGCCGAAAGTTAAGGTGTCTGATGACCAGTATGTTACTAGGTCAGCATTCTACCGTTCTGAGAGATTCTGGGTTCTAGAATTAATGGACGGCAGAGATCTGGAATATCAGGGTTTCCAAACTCTAGAATCCTTGCGTGTCCGAACTCGAGAGTCATTCAATGTCCACATTCCGGATCACAGGGTGTCTGAATTCCAGAAGCACCAAATGTCTGCATTCTAGAATCGGAATGTGGTGGAATTCTAGAATGCACAGCACAGCAGAATTCGAAAGTCCTAAAATGCCTGCTATCGGGAAGTTAAGCTGTCTGACATCCAGAATGCTACCACGTCAGAATTATAACATTCTGAAAGATTCTGGGATCTAGAATCAATGGACGGCTGAGTTCCAGAATGTCAGGGTGGCAAAACTCTAGAATCCTTGCGTGTCTGAACTCGAGAGGCATTCAATATCCACATTCCAGAACTCTGGATGTCTGAATTATAGAAGCACCAAATGTCTGCATTCTAGAATCGGAATGTGGCGGAATTCTAGAATGCACAGCATGGCGGAATTCTAAAGTCCTAAAATGCCTGCTATCCGGAAGTTAAGGTGTCTGACATCAAGAATGCTACCAAGTCAGAATTATACCATTCTGAAAGATTCTGGGATCTAGAATCAATGGACGGCTGAGTTCCAGAATGTCAGGGTGGCAAAACTCTAGAATACTTGCGTGTCTGAACTCGAGAGTCATTCAATGTCCACATTCCAGAACTCTGGATGTCTGAATTATAGAAGCACTAAATGTCTGCATTCTAGAATCGGAATGTGGCGGAATTCTAGAATGCAGAGCACGGCGTGAATTCCAAAATCCTAAAATGCCTACTAGCCGAAAGTTAAGGTGTCTGATGACCAGTATGTTACTAGGTCAGCATTCTACAGTTCTGAGAGATTCTGGGTTCTAGAATCAATGGATGGCAGAGATCTTGAATATCAGGGTGTCCAAACTCTAGAATCATTGCATGTCTGAACTCGAGAGTCATTCAATGTCCACATTCCGGATCACAGGGTGTCTGATTCCAGAAGCACCAAATGTCTGCATTCTAGAATCGGAATGTGGTAGAATTCTAGAATGCACAGCACGGCGTAATTCGAAAGTCCTAAAATGACGGCTATCCGGAAGTTAAGGTGTCTGACATCCAGAATGGTACCACATCAGAATTATACCATTCTGAAACATTCTGCGATCTAGAATCAATGGACGGCTGAGTTCCAGAATGTCAGGGTTTCAAAACTCTAGAATCCTTGCGTGTCTGAACTCGAGAGTCATTCAATGTCCACATTCCAGAACTCTGGATGTCTGAATTATAGAAGCACCAAATGTCTGCATTCTAGAATCGGAATGTGGCGGAATTCTAGAATGCACAGCACGGCGGAATTCTAAATCCTAAAATGCCTACTAGCCGAAAGTTAAGGTGTCTGATGACCAGAATGTTACTAGGTCAGCCTTCTACCGTTCTGAGAGATTCTGGGTTCTAGAATCAATGGACGGCAGTGTTCTGGAATGTCTGGGTGTCCAAACTATAGAATACTTGAGTGTTTGAACTGGAGAGTCATTCAATTTCCATATTCCAGGTCACAGGGTGACTGAATTCCAGAAGAACCAAATGTCTGCATTGTAGAATCGGAATGTGGCGGAATTCTAGAATGCACAGCACGGCGGAATTCGAAAGTCCTAAAATGCCTGCTATCCGGAAGTTAAGGTGTCTGAAATCCAGAATGCTACCACGTCAGAAATATACCATTCTGAAAGATTCTGGGATCTAGAATCAATGGACGGCTGAGTTCCAGAATGTCAGGGTGGCAAAACTCTAGAATCCTTGCGTGTCTGAACTCGAGAGTCATTCAATGTCCACATTCCAGAACTCTGGATGTCTGAATTATAGAAGCACCAAATGTCTGCATTCTAGAATCGGAATGTGGCGGAATTCAAGAATGCACAGCACAGCGGAATTCTAAAGTCCTAAAATGCCTGCTATCCGGAAGTTAAGATGTCTGACATCCAGAATGTTACTAGGTCAGCATTCTACCGTTCTGAGAGATTCTGGGTTCTAGAATCAATGGACGGCAGAGTTCTGGAATGTCAGGGTGTCCAAACTCTAGAATCCTTCCGTGTCTGAACTCGTGAGTCATTCAATGTCCACATTCCGGATCACATGGTGTCTGAATTCTAGAAGCACCAAATGTCTGCATTCTAGAATCGGAATGTGGCGGAATTCTAGAATGCACAGCACGGCGGAATTCTAAAGTCCTAAAATGCCTGCTATCCGGAAGTTAAGGTGTCTGACACCCAGAATGCTACCACATCAGAATTATACCATTCTGAAACATTCTGGGATCTAGAATCAATGGACGGGTGAGTTCCAGAATGTCAGGGAAGCAAAACTCAAGAATCCTTGCGTGTCTGAACTCGAGAGTCATTCAATGTCCACATTCCGGAACTCTGGATGTCTGAATTATAGAAGCACCAAATGTCTGCATTCTAGAATCGGAATGTGGCGGAATTCTAGAATGCACAGCATGGCGGAATTTTAAAGTCCTACAGTGCCTGCTATCCAGAAGTCATGGTGTCTGACATCCAGAATGTTACTAGGTCAGCATTCTACCGTTCTGAGAGATTCTGGGTTCTAGAATCAATTGATGGCAGAGTTTTGGAATGTCAGTGTGTTCAAACTCAAGAATACTTGCGTGTCTGAACTCGAGAGTCATTCAATGTCCACATTCCGGATCACAGGGTGTCTGAATTCCAGAAGCACCAAATGTCTGCATTCTAGAATCGGAATGTGGCGGAATTCTAGAATGCACAGCACGGCGGAATTCTAAAGTCCTAAAATGCCTGCTATCCGGAAGTTAAGGTGTCTGATGACCAGAATGTTACTAGGTCAGCATTCTACAGTTCTGAGAGATTCTGGGTTGTAGAATCAATGGACGGCAGAGTTCTGGAATGTCAGGGTGTCCAAACTCTAGAATCCTTGAGTGTTTGAACTCGAGAGTCATTCAATATCCATATTCCGGGTCACAGGGTGACTGAAATCCAGAAGCACCAAATGTCTGCTTTCTAGAATCGGAATGTGGCGGAATTCTAGAATGCACAGCACGGCGGAATTCGAAAGTCCTAAAATGCCTGCTATCCGGAAGTTAAGGTGTCTGAGATCCAGAATGATACCACGTCAGAATTATACCATTCTGAAAGATTCTGGGATCTAGAATCAATGGACGGCTGAGTTCCAGAATGTCAGGGTGGCAAAACTCTAGAATCCTTGCGTGTGTGAACTCGAGAGTCATTCAATGTCCACATTCCAGAACTCTGGATGTCTGAATTATAGAAGCACAAAATGTCTGCATTCTAGAATCGGAATGTGGCGGAATTCTAGAATGCACAGCACGGCGGAATTCTAAATTCCTAAAATGCCTGCTATCCGGAAGTTAAGGTGTCTGACATCCAGAATGTTACTAGGTCAGCATTCTACCGTTCTGAGAGATTCTGGGTTCTAGAATCAATGGACGGCAGAGATCTGGCTTCTCTGGGTGTCCAAATTCTAGAATCCTTGCGTGTCTGAACTCGAGAGTCATTCAATGTCCACATTCCGGATCACAGGGTGTCTGAATTCCAGAAGCACCAAATGTCAGCATTCTAGAATCAGAATGTAATAGAATTCTATAATGCACAGCATGGCGGAATTCTAAAGTCCTAAAATGCCTGCTATCCGGAAGTTAAGGTGTCTGACACCCAGAATGCTACCACATCAGAATTATACCATTCTGAAACATTCTGGGATCTAGAATCAATGGACGGGTGAGTTCCAGAATGTCAGGGTGGCAAAACTCTAGAATCCTGGCGTGTCTGAACTCGAGAGTCATTCAATGTCCACATTCCAGAACTCTGGATGTCTGAATTATAGAAGCACCAAATGTCTGCATTCTAGAATCGGAATGTGGCGGAATTCCAGAATGCACAGCACGGCGGAATTCTAAAGTCCTAAAATGCCTGCTATCCAGAAGTCAAGGTGTCTGACATCCAGAATGTTACTAGGTCAGCATTCTACGGTTCTGAGAGATTCTGGGTTCTAGAATCAATTGATGGCAGAGTTCTGGAATGTCAGGGTGTTCAAACTCAAGAATACTTGCGTGTCTGAACTCGAGAGTCATTCAATGTCCATATTCCGGATCACAGGGTGTCTGAATTCCAGAAGCACCAAATGTCTGCATTCTAGAATCGGAATGTGGCGGAATTCTAGAATGCACAGCACAGCGGAATTCTAAAATCCTAAAATGCCTGCTATCCGGAAGTTAAGGTGTCTGACATCCAGAATGCTACCACGTCAGAATTATACCATTCTGAAAGATTCTGGGATCTAGAATCAATGGACGGCTGAGTTCCAGAATGTCAGGATTTCCAAACTCTAGAATCCTTGCGTGTCTGAACTCGAGAGTCATTCAATATCCACATTCCAGAACTCTGGATGTCGGAATTATAGAAGCAGGAAGTGTCTGCATTCTAGAATCGGAATGTGGCGGAATTCTAGAATGCACAGCACGGCGGAATTCTAAAGTCCTAAAATGCCTGCTATCCGAAAGTTAAGGTGTCTGACATCCAGAATGTTACTAGGTCAGCATTCCACCATTCTGTGAGATTCTGGGTTCTAGAATCAATGGACGGCAGAGTTCTGGAATGTCAGGGTGTCCAAACTCTAGAATCCTTCCGTGTCTGAACTCGTGAGTCATTCAATGTCCACACTCCGGATCACATGGTGTCTGAATTCCAGAAGCACCAAATGTCTTCATTCTAGAATCGGAATGTGGCGGAATTCTAGAATGCACAGCACGGCAGAATTCTAAAGTCCTAAAATGCCTGATATTCGGAAGTTAAGGAGTCTGACATCCAGAATGTTACTAGGTCAGCATTCTACCATTCTGAGAGATTCTGGGTTCTAGAATCAATTGACGGCAGAGATGTGGCATGTCAGGGTGTCCAAACTCTAGAATCCTTCCGTGTCTGAACTCGTGAGTCATTCAATGTCCACATTCCGGATCACAGAGTGTCTGAAATTCCAGAAGCACCAAATGTCTGCATTCTAGAATCGGAATGTGGCGGAATTCTAGAATGCACAGCACGGCGGAATTCGAAAGTCCTAAAATGCCTGCTATCCGGAAGTTAAGGTGTCTGACATCCAAAATGCTACCACGTCAGAATTATACCATTCTGAAAGATTCTGGGATCTAGAATCAATGGACGGCTGAGTTCCAGAATGTCAGGGTTTCCAAACTCTAGAATCCTGGCGTGTCTGAACTCGAGAGTCATTCAATGTCCACATTCCAGAACTCTGGATGTCTGAATTATAGAAGCACCAAATGTCTGCATTGTAGAATCGGAATGTGGTGGAATTCTAGAATGCACTGCACGGCGGAATTCTAAAGTCCTAAAATGCCTGCTATCCGGAAGTTAAGGTGTTTGACATCAAGAATGCTACCAAGTCAGAATTATACCATTCTGAAAGATTCTGGGATCTAGAATCAATGGACGGCTGAGTTCCAGAATGTCAGGGAAGCAAAACTCTAGAATCCTTGCGTGTCTGAACTCGAGAGTCATTCAATATCCACATTCCAGAACTCTGGATGTCTGAATTATAGAAGCACCAAATGTCTTCATTCTAGAATCGGAATGTGGCGGAATTCTAGAATGCACAGCACGGCGGAATTCTAAAGTCCTAAAATGCCTGCTATCCGGAAGTTAAGGTGTCTGACATCAAGAATGCTACCAAGTCAGAATTATACCATTCTGAAAGATTCTGGGATCTAGAATCAATGGACGGCTGAGTTCCAGAATGTCAGGGTGGCAAAACTCTAGAATCCTTGTGTGTCTGAACTCGAGAGTCATTCAATGTCCACATTCCAGAACTCTGGATGTCTGAATTATAGAAGCACGAAATGTCTGCATTCTAGAATCGGAATGTGGCGGAATTCTAGAATGCACAGCACTGCGGAATTCTAAAGTCCTAAAATGCCTGCTATCCGGAAGTTAAGGTGTCTGACATCAAGAATGCTACCAAGTCAGAATTATAACATTCTGAAAGATTCTGGGATCTAGAATCAATGGACGGCTGAGTTCCAGAATGTCAGGGTAGCAAAACTCTAGAATCCTTGCATGTCTGAACTCGAGAGTCATTCAATGTCCACATTCCAGAACTCTGGATGTCTGAATTATAGAAGCACCAAATGTCTGCATTCTAGAATCGGAATGTGGCGGAATTCTAGAATGCACAGCATGGCGGAATTCTAATGTCCTAAAATGCCTACAAGCCGAAAGTTAAGGTGTCTGACATCCAGAATGTTACTAGATCAGCATTCTACCGTTCTGAGAGATTCTGGGTTCTAGAATCAATGGACGGCAGAGTTCTGGAATGTCAGGGTGTCCAAACTCTAGAATCCTTCCATGTCTGAACTCGTGAGTCATTCAATGTCCACATTCCAGATCAAAGGGTGTCTGAATTCCAGAAGCAGCAAATGTCTGCATTCTAGAATCGGAATGTGGCAGAATTCTAGAATGCACAGCACGGCGGAATTCTAAAGTCCTAAAATGCCAGCTATCGGGAAGTTAAGGTGTCTGACATCCAGAATGTTACTAGGTCTGCATTCTACCGTTCTGAGAGATTCTGGGTTCTAGATTCAAAGGACGGCAGAGATCTAGCATGTCAGGGTGTCCAAACTCTAGAATCCTTGCGTGTCTGAACTCGAGAGTCATTCAGTGTCCACATTCCGGATCACAGGGTGTGTGAATTCCAGAAGCACCAAATGTCTGCATTCTAGAATCGGAATGTGGTGGAATTCTAGAATGCACAGCACGGCGGAATTCTAAAGTCCTAAAATGCCTGCCATCCGGAAGTTAAGGTGACTGACATCAAGAATGCTACGAAGTCAGAATTATACCATTCTGAAAGATTCTGGGATCTAGAATCAATGGACGGCTGAGTTCCAGAATGTCAGGGTGGCAAAACTCTAGAATCCTTGCGTGTCTGAAGTCGAGAGTCATTCAATGTCCACATTCCAGAACTCTGGATGTCTGAATTCCAGAAGCACCAAATGTCTGCATTCTAGAATCGGAATGTGGCGGAATTCTAGAATGCACAGCACGGCAGAATTCTAAAGTCCTAAAATGCCTGATATTCGGAAGTTAAGGTGTCTGACATCCAGAATGTTACTAGGTCAGCATTCTACCGCTCTGAGAGATTCTGGGTTCTAGAATCAATGGACGGCAGAGTTCTGGAATGTCAGGGTGTCCAAACTCTAGAATCCTTCCGTGTTTGAACTCATGAGTCATTCAATGTCCACATTCCAGATCAAAGGGTTTCTGAATTCCAGAAGCACCAAATGTCTGCATTCTAGAATTGGAATGTGGCGGAATTATAGAATGCACAGCACGGCGGATTTCTAAAGTCCTAAAATGCCTGCTCTCGGGAAGTTAAGGTGTCTGACATCCAGAATGTTACTAGGTCAGCATTCTACCGTTCTGAGAGATTCTGGGTTCTAGAATCAATGGACGGCAGAGATCTGGCATGTCAGGCTGTCCAAACTCTAGAATCCCTGCGTGTCTGAACTCGAGAGACATTCAATGTCCATTCCGGATCACAGGGTGTCTGAATTCCAGAAGCACCAAATGTCTGCATTCTAGAATCGGAATGTGGTAGAATTCTAGAATGCACAGCCCGGCGGAATTCTAAAGTCCTAAAATGCCTGCTATCCGGAAGTTAAGGTGTCTGACACCCAGAATGCTACCACATCAGAATTATACCATTCTGAAACATTCTGGGATCTAGAAACAATGGACGGGTGAGTTCCAGAATGTCAGGGTGGCAAAACTCTAGAATCCTGGCCTGTCTGAACTCGAGAGACATTCAGTGTCCACATTCCAGAACTCTGGATGTCTGAATTATAGAAGCACCAATTGTCTGCATTGTAGAATCGGAATGTGGCGGAATTCTAGAATGCACTGCACGGCGGAATTCTAAAGTCCTAAAATGCCTGCTATCCGGAAGTTAACATGTCTGACATCAAGAATGCTACCAAGTCAGAATTATACCATTCTGAAAGATTCTGGGATCTAGAATCAATGGACGGCTGAGTTCCAGAATGTCAGGGAAGCAAAACTCTAGAATCCTTGCGTGTCTGAACTCGAGAGTCATTCAATGTCCACATTCCAGAACTCTGGATGTCTGAATTATAGAAGCACCAAATGTCTGCATTCTAGAATCGGAATGTGGCGGAATTCTAAAATG
Source organism: Aotus nancymaae (assembly GCF_030222135.1). Taxonomy (NCBI): domain Eukaryota; kingdom Metazoa; phylum Chordata; class Mammalia; order Primates; family Aotidae; genus Aotus; species Aotus nancymaae. Next base: position 2,373,506 of record NW_026988470.1, on the reverse strand, counting down.
CACAGCACGGCGGAATTCTAAATTCCTAAAAGGCCTACTAGCCGAAAGTTAAGGTGTCTGATGAACAGTATGTTACTAGGTCAGCATTCTGCCGTTCTGAGAGATTCTGGGTTCTAGAATCAATGGACGGCAGAGATCTGGAACGTCAGGGTGTCCAAACTCTAGAATCCTTGCGTGTCTGAACTCGAGAGTCATTCAATGTCCACATTCCAGAACTCTGGATGTCTGAATTATAGAAGCACCAAATGTCTGCATTCTAGAATCGGAATGTGGCGGAATTCTAGAATGCACAGCACAGCGGAATTCTAAAGTCCTAAAATGCCTGTTATCCGGAAGTTAAGGTGTCTGACATCCCGAATGCTACCACGTCAGAATGATACCATTCTGAAACATTCTGGGATCTAGAATCAATGGACGGCTGAGTTCCAGAGTGCAAGGGTGGCAAAACTCCAGAATGCTTGCGTGTCTGAACTCGTGAGTCATTCAATGTCCACATTCCAGAACTCTGGATGTCTGAAATATAGAAGCACCAAATGTCTGCATTCTAGTATCAGAATGTGGCGGAATTCTAGAATGCACAGCACGGCGGAATTTTAAAGTCCTATAGTGCCTGCTATCCATAAGTCAAGGTGTCTGACATCCAGAATGTTACTAGGTCAGCATTCTACCGTTCTGAGAGATTCTGGGTTCTAGAGTCAATGGACGGCAGAGTTCCGGAATGTCAGGGTGTCCAAACTCTAGAATCCTTGAGTGTTTGAACTCGAGAGTCATTCAATATCCATATTCCGGGTCACAGGGTGACTGAATTCCAGAAGCACCAAATGTCTGCTTTCTAGAATCGGAATGTGGCGGAATTCTAGAATGCACAGCACGGCGGAATTCAAAAGTCCTAAAATGTCTGCTATCCGGAAGTTAAGGTGTCTGACATCAAGAATGCTACCAAGTCAGAATTATACCATTCTGAAAGATTCTGGGATCTAGAATCAATGGACGGCTGAGTTCCAGAATGTCAGGGTTTCCAAACTCTAGAATCCTTGCGTGTCTGAACTCGAGAGTCATTCAATGTCCACATTCCAGAACTCTGGATGTCTGAATTATAGAAGAACCAAATGTCTGCATTCTAGAATCTGAATGTGGCGGAATTCTAGAATGCACAGCACGGCGGAATTCTAAAGTCCTAAAATGCCTGCTATCCGGAAGTTAAGGTGTCTGACATCCAGAATGTTACTAGGTCAGCATTCTACCGTTCTGAGAGATTCTGGGTTCTAGAATCAATGGACGGCAGAGATCTGGCTTCTCAGGGTGTCCAAACTCTAGAATCCTTGCGTGTCTGAACTCGAGAGTCATTCAATGTCCACATTCCGGATCACAGGGTGTCTGAATTCCAGAAGCACCAAATGTCAGCATTCTGGAATCGGAATGTGGTAGAATTCTATAATGCACAGCATGGCGGAATTCTAAAGTCCTAAAATGCCTGCTATCCGGAAGTTAAGGTGTCTGACACCCAGAATGCTACCACATCAGAATTATACCATTCTGAAACATTCTGGGATCTAGAATCAATGGACGGGTGAGTTCCAGAATGTCAGGGAAGCAAAACTCTAGAATCCTTGCGTGTCTGAACTCGAGAGTCATTCAATGTCCACATTCCGGAACTCTGGATGTCTGAATTATAGAAGCACCAAATGTCTGCATTCTAGAATCGGAATGTGGCGGAATTCTAGAATGCACAGCACGGCGGAATTCTAAATTCCTAAAATGCCTACTAGCCGAAAGTTAAGGTGTCTGATGACCAGTATGTTACTAGGTCAGCATTCTACCGTTCTGAGAGATTCTGGGTTCTAGAATCAATGGACGGCAGAGATCTGGAACGTCAGGGTGTCCAAACTCTAGAATCCTTGCGTGTCTGAACTCGAGAGTCATTCAATGTCCACATTCCAGAACTCTGGATGTCTGAATTATGGAAGCACCAAATGTCTGCATTCTAGAATCAGAATGTGGCGGAATTCTAGAATGCACAGCACGGCGGAATTCTAAAGTCCTAAAATGCCTGTTATCCGGAAGTTAAGGTGTCTGACATCCCGAATGCTACCACGTCAGAATGATACCATTCTGAAACATTCTGGGATCTACAATCAATGGACGGCTGAGTTCCATAGTGCAAGGGTGGCAAAACTCCAGAATCCTTGCGTGTCTGAGCTCGTGAGTCATTCAATGTCCACATTCCAGAACTCTGGATGTCTGAAATATAGAAGCACCAAATGTCTGCATTCTAGTATCAGAATGTGGCGGAATTCTTGAATGCACAGCACGGCGGAATTTTAAAGTCCTATAGTGCCTGCTATCCAGAAGTCAAGGTGTCTGACATCCAGAATGTTACTAGGTCAGCATTCTGCCGTTCTGAGAGATTCTGGGTTCTAGAATCAATTGATGGCCGAGTTCTGGAATGTCAGGGTGTTCAAACTCAAGAATACTTGCGTGTCTGAACTCGAGAGTCATTCAATGTCCACATTCCGGATCACAGGGTGTCTGAATTCCAGAAGCACCAAATGTCTGCATTCTAGAATCGGAATGTGGCGGAATTCTAGAATGCACAGCACGGCGGATTTCTAAAGTCCTAAAATGCCTACTAGCCGAAAGTTAAGGTGTCTGATGACCAGAATGTTACTAGGTCAGCATTCTACCGTTCTGAGAGATTCTGGGTTCTAGAGTCAATGGACGGTAGAGTTCCGGAATGTCAGGGTGTCCAAACTCTAGAATCCTTGAAAGTTTGAACTCGAGAGTCATTCAATATCCATATTCCGGGTCACAGGGTGACTGAATTCCAGAAGCACCAAATGTCTGCTTTCTAGAATCGGAATGTGGCGGAATTCTAGAATGCACAGCACGGCGGAATTCGAAAGTCCTAAAATGCCTGCTATCCGGAAGTTAAGGTGTCTGACATCCAGAATGCTACCACGTCAGAATTATACCATTCTGAAAGATTCTGGGATCTAGAATCAATGGACGGCTGAGTTCCAGAATGTCAGGGTGGCAAAACTCTGGAATCCTTGCGTGTCTGAACTCGAGACTCATTCAATATCCACATTCCAGGACTCTGGATGTCTGAAATATAGAAGCAACAAATGTCTGCATTCTAGAATCGGAATGTGGTGAAATTCTAGAATGCACAGCACGGCAGAATTCTAAAGTCCTAAAATGCCTGCTATTCGGAACTTAAGGTGTCTGACATCCAGAATGTTACCAGGTCAGCATTCTACCGTTCTGAGAGATTCTGGGTTCTAGAATCAATGGATGGCAGAGTTCTGGAATGTCAGGGTGTCCAAACTCTAGAATCCTTCCGTGTCTGAACTCGTGAGTCATTCAATGTCCACATTCCGGATCACAGGGTGTCTGAATTCCAGAAGCACCAAATGTCTGCATTCTAGAATCGGAATGTTGCGGAATTCTAGAATGCACAGCACGGCAGAATTCTAAAGTCCTAAAATGCCTGATATTCGGAGGTTAAGGAGTCTGACATCCAGAATGTTACTAGGTCAGCATTCTACCGTTCTGAGAGATTCTGGGTTCTAGAATCAATGGACGGCAGAGTTCTGGAATGTCAGGGTGTCCAAACTCTAGAAACCTTCCATGTCTGAACTCGTGAGTCATTCAATGTCCACATTCCAGATCAAAGGGTGTCTGAATTCCAGAAGCACCAAATGTCTGCATTCTAGAATCGGAATGTGGCAGAATTATAGAATGCACAGCACGGCGGAATTCTAAAGTCCTAAAATGCCAGCTATCGGGAAGTTAAGGTGTCTGACATCCAGAATGTTACTAGGTCTGCATTCTACCGTTCTGAGAGATTCTGGGTTCTAGATTCAAAGGACGGCAGAGATCTGGCATGTCAGGGTGTCCAAACTCTAGAATCCTTGCATGTCTGAACTCGAGTGTCATTCAATGTCCACATTCCGGATCACAGGGTGTGTGAATTCCAGAAGCACCAAATGTCTGCATTCTAGAATCGGAATATGGTAGAATTCTAGAATGCACAGCACGGCGGAATTCTAAAGTCCTTAAATGCCTGCTATCCGGAAGTTAAGGTGTCTGACACCCAGAATGCTACCACATCAGAATTATACCATTCTGAAACATTCTGGGATCTAGAATCAATGGACGGGTGAGTTCCAGAATGTCAGGGTGGCAAAACTCGAGAATCCTGGCGTGTCTGAACTCGAGAGTCATTCAATGTCCACATTCCAGAACTCTGGATGTCTGAATTCCAGAAGCACCAAATGTCTGCATTCTAGAATCGGAATGTGGCGGAATTCTAGAATGCATAGCACGGCGGAATTCTAAAGTCTTAAAATGCCTCTTATCCGGAAGTTAAGGTGTCTGACATCCAGAATGCTACCACGTCAGAATTATACCATTCTGAAAGATTCTGGGATCTAGAATCAATGGACGGCTGAGTTCCAGAATGTCAGTGTGGCAAAACTCAAGAATCCTTGCGTGTCTGAACTCGAGAGTCATTCAATGTCCACATTCCAGACTCTGGATATCTGAATTATAGGAGCACCAAATGTCTGCATTCTAGAATCGGAATGTGGTGGAATTCTAGAATGCACAGAACGGCGGAATTCTAAAGTCCTAAAATGCCTGCCATCCGGAAGTTAAGGTGTCTGACATCAAGAATGCTACCAAGTCAGAATTATACCATTCTGAAAGATTCTGGGATCTAGAATCAATGGACGGCTGAGTTCCAGAATGTCAGGGTGGCAAAACTCTAGAATCCTTGCGTGTCTGAACTCGAGAGTCATTCAATGTCCACATTCCAGAACTCTGGATGTCTGAATTCCAGAAGCACGAAATGTCTGCATTCCAGAATCGGAATGTGGCGGAATTCTAGAATGCACAGCACGGCGGAATTCTAAAGTCCTAAAATGGCTGCTATCCGGAAGTTAAGGTGTCTGACATCCAGAATGCTACCACGTCAGAATTATACCATTCCGAAAGATTCTGGGATCTAGAATCAATGGACGGCTGAGTTCCAGAATGTCAGGGTGGCAAAACTCTAGAATCCTTGCGTGTCTGAACTCGAGAGTCATTCAATGTCCACATTCCAGAACTCTGGATGTCTGAATTATAGAAGCACTAAATGTCTGCATTCTAGAATCGGAATGTGGCGGAATTCTAGAATGCAGAGCACGGCGGAATTCCAAAATCCTAAAATGCCTACTAGCCGAAAGTTAAGGTGTCTGATGACCAGTATGTTACTAGGTCAGCATTCTACAGTTCTGAGAGATTCTGGGTTCTAGAATCAATGGATGGCAGAGATCTTGAATATCAGGGTGTCCAAACTCTAGAATCATTGCATGTCTGAACTCGAGAGTCATTCAATGTCCACATTCCGGATCACAGGGTGTCTGAATTCCAGAAGCACCAAATGTCTGCATTCTAGAATCGGAATGAGGTAGAATTCTAGAATGCACAGCACGGCGTAATTCGAAAGTCCTAAAATGCCGGCTATCCGGAAGTTAAGGTGTCTGACATCCAGAATGGTAACAAATCAGAATTATACCATTCTGAAACATTCTGCGATCTAGAATCAATGGACGGCTGAGTTCCAGAATGTCAGGGTTTCAAAACTCTAGAATCCTTGCGTGTCTGAACTCGAGAGTCATTCAATGTCCACATTCCAGAACTCTGGATGTCTGAATTATAGAAGCACCAAATGTCTGCATTCTAGAATCGGAATGTGGCGGAATTCTAGAATGCACAGCACGGCGGAATTCTAAATCCTAAAATGCCTACTAGCCGAAAGTTAAGGTGTCTGATGACCAGAATGTTACTAGGTCAGCCTTCTACCGTTCTGAGAGATTCTGGGTTCTAGAATCAATGGACGGCAGTGTTCTGGAATGTCTGGGTGTCCAAACTATAGAATACTTGAGTGTTTGAACTGGAGAGTCATTCAATTTCCATATTCCAGGTCACAGGGTGACTGAATTCCAGAAGAACCAAATGTCTGCATTGTAGAATCGGAATGTGGCGGAATTCTAGAATGCACAGCACGGCGGAATTCGAAAGTCCTAAAATGCCTGCTATCCGGAAGTTAAGGTGTCTGAAATCCAGAATGCTACCACGTCAGAAATATACCATTCTGAAAGATTCTGGGATCTAGAATCAATGGACGGCTGAGTTCCAGAATGTCAGGGTGGCAAAACTCTAGAATCCTTGCGTGTCTGAACTCGAGAGTCATTCAATGTCCACATTCCAGAACTCTGGATGTCTGAATTATAGAAGCACCAAATGTCTGCATTCTAGAATCGGAATGTGGCGGAATTCAAGAATGCACAGCACAGCGGAATTCTAAAGTCCTAAAATGCCTGCTATCCGGAAGTTAAGATGTCTGACATCCAGAATGTTACTAGGTCAGCATTCTACCGTTCTGAGAGATTCTGGGTTCTAGAATCAATGGACGGCAGAGTTCTGGAATGTCAGGGTGTCCAAACTCTAGAATCCTTCCGTGTCTGAACTCGTGAGTCATTCAATGTCCACATTCCGGATCACTGGGTGTCTGAATTCCAGAAGCACCAAATGTCTTCATTCTAGAATCGGAATGTGGCGGAACTCTAGAATGCACAGCACGGCAGAATTCTAAAGTCCTAAAATGCCTGATATTCGGAAGTTAAGGAGTCTGACATCCAGAATGTTACTAGGTCAGCATTCTACCATTCTGAGACATTCTGGATTCTAGAATCAAGGACGGCAGAGTTCTGGAATGTCAGGGTGTCCAAACTCTAGAATCCTTCCGTGTCTGAACTCGTGAGTCATTCAATGTCCACATTCCGGATCACATGGTGTCTGAATTCTAGAAGCACCAAATGTCTGCATTCTAGAATCGGAATGTGGCGGAATTCTAGAATGCACAGCACGGCAGAATTCTAAAGTCCTAAAATGCCTGATATTCGGAAGTTAAGGAGTCTGACATCCAGAATGTTACTAGGTCAGCATTCTACCATTCTGAGAGATTCTGGTTTCTAGAATCAATGGACGGCAGAGATCTGGCATGTCAGGCTGTCCAAACTCTAGAATCCTTCCGTGTCTGAACTCGTGAGTTCATCAATGTCCACATTCCAGATCACAGGGTGTCTGAATTCCAAAAGCACCAAATGTCTGCATTCTAGAATCGGAATGTGGCGGAATTCTAGAATGCACAGCACGGCGGAATTCTAAAGTCCTAAAATGCCTACTAGCCGAAAGTTAAGGTGTCTGATGACCAGTATGTTACTAGGTCAGCATTCTACCGTTCTGAGAGATTCTGGGTTCTAGAATTAATGGACGGCAGAGATCTGGAATATCAGGGTGTCCAAACTCTAGAATCCTTCCGTGTCTGAACTCGTGAGTCATTCAATGTCCACATTCCGGATCACAGGATGTCTGAATTCCAGAAGCACCAAATGTCTGCATTCTAGAATCGGAATGTGGCGGAATTCTAGAATGCACAGCACGGCAGAATTCTAAAGTCCTAAAATGCCTGATATTCGGAAGTTAAGGTGTCTGACATCCAGAACGTTACTAGGTCAGCATTCTACCGTTCTGAGGGATTCTGGGTTCTAGAATCAATGGACGGCAGAGTTCTGGAATGTCAGGGTGTCCAAACTCTAGAATCCTTCCGTGTTTGAACTCGTGAGTCATTCAATGTCCACATTCCAGATCAAAGGGTTTCTGAATTCCAGAAGCACCAAATGTCTGCATTCTAGAATTGGAATGTGGCGTAATTATAGAATGCACAGCATGGCGGAATTCTAAAGTCCTAAAATGCCTGCTATCGGGAAGTTAAGGTGTCTGACATCCAGAATGTTACTAGGTCAGCATTCTACCGTTCTGAGAGATTCTGGGTTCTAGAATCAATGGACGGCAGAGATCTGGCATGTCAGGCTGTCCAAACTCTAGAATCCCTGCGTGTCTGAACTCGAGAGTCATTCAATGTCCATTCCGGATCACAGGGTGTCTGAATTCCAGAAGCACCAAATGTCTGCATTCTAGAATCGGAATGTGGTAGAATTCTAGAATGCACAGCCCGGCGGAATTCTAAAGTCCTAAAATGCCTGCTATCCGGAAGTTAAGGTGTCTGACACCCAGAATGCTACCACATCAGAATTATACCATTCTGAAACATTCTGGGATCTAGAATCAATGGACGGGTGAGTTCCAGAATGTCAGGGTGGCAAAACTCTAGAATCCTGGCGTGTCTGAACTCGAGAGTCATTCAATGTCCACATTCCAGAACTCTGGATGTCTGAATTATAGAAGCACCAAATGTCTGCATTGTAGAATCGGAATGTGGCGGAATTCTAGAATGCATTGCACGGCGGAATTCTAAAGTCCTAAAATGCCTGCTATCCGGAAGTTAAGGTGTCTGCCATCAAGAATGCTACCAAGTCAGAATTATACCATTCTGAAAGATTGTGGGATCTAGAATCAATGGACGGCTGAGTTCCAGAATGTCAGGGAAGCAAAACTCTAGAATCCTTGCGTGACTGAACTCGAGAGTCATTCAAAGTCCACATTCCGGAACTCTGGATGTCTGAATTATAGAAGCACCAAATGTCTGCATTCTAGAATCGGAATGTGGCGGAATTCTAGAATGCACAGCACGGCGGAATTCTAAATTCCTAAAATGCCTACTAGCTGAAAGTTAAGGTGTCTGATGACCAGTATGTTACTAGGTCAGCATTCTACCGTTCTGAGAGATTCTGGGTTCTAGAATCAATGGACGGCAGAGATCTGGAAAGTCAGGGTGTCCAAACTCTAGAATCCTTGCGTGTCTGAACTCGAGAGTCATTCAATGTCCACGTTCCGGATCACAGGGTGTCTGAATTCCAGAAGCACCAAATGTCTGCATTCTAGAATCGGAATGTGGTAGAATTCTAGAATGCACAGCACGGTGGAATTCTAAATTCCCCAAATGCCTGCTATCCAGAAGTTAAGGTGTCTGACATCCAGAATGGTACCACATCAGAATTATACCATTCTGAAACATTCTGGGATCTAGAATAAAAGGACGGGTGAGTTCCAGAATGTCAGGGCGGCAAAACTCTAGAATCCTGGCTTGTCTGAACTCGAGAGTCATTCAATGTCCACATTCCAGAACTCTGGATGTCTGAATTATGGAAGCACCAAATGTCTGCATTCTAGAATCGGAATGTGGCGGAATTCTAGAATGCAAAGCACGGCGGAATTCTAAAGTCCTAATATGCCTGCTATCCGGAAGTTAAGGTGTCTGACATCCAGAATGCTACCACGTCAGAATTATACCATTCTGAAACATTCTTCGATCTAGAATCAATGGACGGCTGAGTTCCAGAATGCAAGGACGTCAAAACTCTAGAATCCTTGCGTGTCTGAACTCGAGAGTCATTCAATGTCCACATTCCAGAACTCTGGATGTCTGAAATATAGAAGCACCAAATGTCTGCATTCTAGAATCAGAATGTGGCGGAATTCTAGAATGCACAGCACGGCGGAATTCTAAAGTCCTAAAATGCCTGCTATCCAGAAGTCAAGGTGTCTGACATCCAGAATGTTACTAGGTCAGCATTCTACCGTTCTGAGAGATTCTGGGTTCTAGAATCAATGGATGGCAGTGTTCTGGAATGTCAGGGTGTTCAAACTCAAGAATACTTGCGTGTCTGAACTCGAGAGTCATTCAATGTCCACATTCCGGATCACAGGGTGTCTGAATTCCAGAAGCACAAAATGTCTGCATTCTAGAATCGGAAGGTGGCGGAATTCTAGAATGCACAGCACGGCGGAATTCGAAAGTCCTAAAATGCCTACTAGCCGAAAGATAAGGTGTCTGATGACCAGAATGTTACTAGGTCAGCATTCTAGCGTTCTGAGAGATTCTGGGTTCTAGAATCAATGGATGGCAGAGTTCTGGAATGTCAGGGTGTCCAAACTCTAGAATCCTTGTGTGTTTGAACTCGAGAGTCATTCAATTTCCATATTCCGGGTCACAGGGTGACTGAATTCCAGAAGCACCAAATGTCTGCATTCTAGAATCGGAATGTGGCGGAATTCTAGAGTGCACACCACGGCGGAATTCTGAAGTCCTAAAATGGCTGCTATCCGGAAGTTAAGGTGTCTGACATCCAGAATGCTATCACGTCAGAATTATACCATTCTGAAAGATTCTGGGATCTAGAATCAATGGACGGCTGAGTTCCAGAATGTCAGGGTGGCAAAACTCTAGAATCCTTGCGTGTCTGAACTCGAGAGTCATTCAATGTCCACATTCCAGAACTCTGGATGTCTGAATTATAGAAGCACCAAATGTCTGCATTCTAGAATCGGAATGTGGCGGAATTCTAGAATGCACAGCACGGCGGAATTCTAAAGTCCTAAAATGCCTGCTATCCGGAAGTTAAGATGTCTGACATCCAGAATGTTACTAGGTCAGCATTCTACCTTTCTGAGAGATTCTGGGTTCTAGAATCAATGGACGGCAGAGTTCTGGAATGTCAGAGTGTCCATACTCTAGAATCTTTCCGTGTCTGAACTCGTGAGTCATTCAATGTCCACATTCCGGATCACAGGGTGTCTGAATTCCAGAAGCACCAAATGTCTTCATTCTAGAATCGGAATGTGGCGGAATTCTAGAATGCACAGCACGGCGGAATTCTAAAGTCCTAAAATGCCTGCTATCGGGAAGTTAATGTGTCTGACATCCAGAATGCTACCACGTCTGAATTATACCATTCTGAAAGATTCTGGGATCTAGAATCAATGGACGGCTGAGTTCCAGAATATCAGGGTGGCAAAACTCTAGAATCCTTGCGTGTCTGAACTCGAGAGTCATTCAATGTCCACATTCCAGAACTCTGGATTTCTGAATTATAGAAGCACCAAATGTCTGCATTCTAGAATCAGAATGTGGCGGAATTCTAGAATGCACAGCACGGCAGAATTCTAAAGTCCTAAAATGCCTACTAGCCGAAAGTTAAGGTGTCTGATGACCAGAATGTTACTAGGTCAGCATTCTACCGTTCTGAGAGATTCTGGGTTCTAGAATCAATGGACGGCAGAGTTCTGGAATGTCAGGGTGTCCAAACTCTAGAATCCTTGAGTGTTTGAACTCAGGAGTCATATAATTTCCATATTCCGGGTAACAGAATGACTGAATTCCAGAAGCACCAAATGTCTGCATTCTAGAAACAGAATGTGGCGGAATTCTAGAATGCACAGCACGGCGGAATTCGAAACTCCTAAAATGCATGCTATCCGGAAGTTAAGGTGTCTGACATCCAGAATGCTACCACGTCAGAATTATACCATTCTGTAAGATTCTGGGATCTAGAATCAATGGACGGCTGAGTTCCAGAATATCAGGGTGGCAAAACTCTAGAATCCTTGCGTTTCTGAACTCGAGAGTCATTCAATGTCCACATTCCAGAACTCTGGATGTCTGAATTATAGAAGCACCAAATGTCTGCATTCTAGAATCGGAATGTGGCGGAATTCTAGAATGCACAGCACGGCAGAATTCTAAAGTCCTAAAATGCCTGCTATCAGGAAGTTAAGGTGTCTGACATCCAGAATACTACCACGTCAGAATTATACCATTCTGAAAGATTCAGGGATCTAGAATCAATGGACGGCTGAGTTCCAGAATGTCAGGGTGGCAAAACTCTAGAATCCTTGCGTGTCTGAACTCGAGAGTCATTCAATGTCCACATTCCAGAACTCTGGATGTCTGAATTATAGAAGCACCAAATGTCTGCATTCTAGAATCGGAATGTGGCGGTATTCTAGAATGCACAGCACGGCGGAATTCTAAAGTCCTAAAATCCCTACTAGCCGAAAGTTAAGGTGTCTGATGACCAGTATGTTACTAGGTCAGCATTCTACCGTTCTGAGAGATTCTGGGTTCTAGAATTAATGGACGGCAGAGATCTGGAATATCAGGGTTTCCAAACTCTAGAATCCTTGCGTGTCTGAACTCGAGAGTCATTCAATGTCCACATTCCGGATCACAGGGTGTCTGAATTCCAGAAGCACCAAAGGTCGGCATTCTAGAATCGGAATGTGGTGGAATTCTAGAATGCACAGCACGGCAGAATTCAAAAGTCCTAAAATGCCTGCTATCGGGAAGTTAAGTTGTCTGACATCCAGAATGCTACCACGTCAGAATTATAACATTCTGAAAGATTCTGGGATCTAGAATCAATGGACGGCTGAGTTCCAGAATGTCAGGGTGTTCAAACTCAAGAATACTTGCGTGTCTGAACTCGAGAGTCATTCAATGTCCACATTCCGGATCACAGGGTGTCTGAATTCCAGAAGCACAAAATGTCTGCATTCTAGAATCGGAATGTGGCGGAATTCTAGAATGCACAGCACGGCGGAATTCGAAAGTCCTAAAATGCCTACTAGCCGAAAGATAAGGTGTCTGATGACCAGAATGTTACTAGGTCAGCATTCTAGCGTTCTGAGACATTCTGGGTTCTAGAATCAATGGATGGCAGAGTTCTGGAATGTCAGGGTGTCCAAACTCTAGAATCCTTGTGTGTTTGAACTCGAGAGTCATTCAATTTCCATATTCCGGGTCACAGGGTGACTGAATTCCAGAAGCACCAAATGTCTGCATTCTAGAATCGGAATGTGGCGGAATTCTAGAGTGCACACCACGGCGGAATTCTGAAGTCCTAAAATGGCTGCTATCCGGAAGTTAAGGTGTCTGACATCCAGAATGCTACCACGTCAGAATTATACCATTCTGAAAGATTCTGGGATCTAGAATCAATGGACGGCTGAGTTCCAGAATGTCAGGGTGGCAAAACTCTAGAATCCTTGCGTGTCTGAACTCGAGAGTCATTCAATGTCCACATTCCAGAACTCTGGATGTCTGAATTATAGAAGCACCAAATGTCTGCATTCTAGAATCGGAATGTGGCGGAATTCTAGAATGCACAGCACGGCGGAATTCTAAAGTCCTAAAATGCCTGCTATCCGGAAGTTAAGATGTCTGACATCCAGAATGTTACTAGGTCAGCATTCTACCTTTCTGAGAGATTCTGGGTTCTAGAATCAATGGACGGCAGAGTTCTGGAATGTCAGAGTGTCCATACTCTAGAATCTTTCCGTGTCTGAACTCGTGAGTCATTCAATGTCCACATTCCGGATCACAGGGTGTCTGAATTCCAGAAGCACCAAATGTCTTCATTCTAGAATCGGAATGTGGCGGAATTCTAGAATGCACAGCACGGCGGAATTCTAAAGTCCTAAAATGCCTGCTATCGGGAAGTTAATGTGTCTGACATCCAGAATGCTACCACGTCTGAATTATACCATTCTGAAAGATTCTGGGATCTAGAATCAATGGACGGCTGAGTTCCAGAATATCAGGGTGGCAAAACTCTAGAATCCTTGCGTGTCTGAACTCGAGAGTCATTCAATGTCCACATTCCAGAACTCTGGATTTCTGAATTATAGAAGAACCAAATGTCTGCATTCTAGAATCAGAATGTGGCGGAATTCTAGAATGCACAGCACGGCGGAATTCTAAAGTCCTAAAATGCCTACTAGCCGAAAGTTAAGGTGTCTGATGACCAGAATGTTACTAGGTCAGCATTCTACCGTTCTGAGAGATTCTGGGTTCTAGAATCAATGGACGGCAGAGTTCTGGAATGTCAGGGTGTCCAAACTCTAGAATCCTTGAGTGTTTGAACTCAGGAGTCATATAATTTCCATATTCCGGGTAACAGAATGACTGAATTCCAGAAGAACCAAATGTCTGCATTCTAGAAACAGAATGTGGCGGAATTCTAGAATGCACAGCACGGCGGAATTCGAAACTCCTAAAATGCATGCTATCCGGAAGTTAAGGTGTCTGACATCCAGAATGCTACCACGTCAGAATTATACCATTCTGTAAGATTCTTGGATCTAGAATCAATGGACGGCTGAGTTCCAGAATATCAGGGTGGCAAAACTCTAGAATCCTTGCGTTTCTGAACTCGAGAGTCATTCAATGTCCACATTCCAGAACTCTGGATGTCTGAATTATAGAAGCACCAAATGTCTGCATTCTAGAATCGGAATGTGGCGGAATTCTAGAATGCACAGCACGGCAGAATTCTAAAGTCCTAAAATGCCTGCTATCAGGAAGTTAAGGTGTCTGACATCCAGAATACTACCACGTCAGAATTATACCATTCTGAAAGATTCAGGGATCTAGAATCAATGGACGGCTGAGTTCCAGAATGTCAGGGTGGCAAAACTCTAGAATCCTTGCGTGTCTGAACTCGAGAGTCATTCAATGTCCACATTCCAGAACTCTGGATGTCTGAATTATAGAAGCACCAAATGTCTGCATTCTAGAATCGGAATGTGGCGGTATTCTAGAATGCACAGCACGGCGGAATTCTAAAGTCCTAAAATCCCTACTAGCCGAAAGTTAAGGTGTCTGATGACCAGTATGTTACTAGGTCAGCATTCTACCGTTCTGAGAGATTCTGGGTTCTAGAATTAATGGACGGCGGAGATCTGGAATATCAGGGTTTCCAAACTCTAGAATCCTTGCGTGTCTGAACTCGAGAGTCATTCAATGTCCACATTCCGGATCACAGGGTGTCTGAATTCCAGAAGCACCAAATGTCTGCATTCTAGAATCGGAATGTGGTGGAATTCTAGAATGCACAGCACGGCAGAATTCGAAAGTCCTAAAATGCCTGCTATCGGGAAGTTAAGCTGTCTGACATCCAGAATGCTACCACGTCAGAATTATAACATTCTGAAAGATTCTGGGATCTAGAATCAATGGACGGCTGAGTTCCAGAATGTCAGGGTGTTCAAACTCAAGAATACTTGCGTGTCTGAACTCGAGAGTCATTCAATGTCCACATTCCGGATCACAGGGTGTCTCAATTCCAGAAGCACAAAATGTCTGCATTCTAGAATCGGAATGTGGCGGAATTCTAGAATGCACAGCACGGCGGAATTCGAAAGTCCTAAAATGCCTACCAGCCGAAAGATAAGGTGTCTGATGACCAGAATGTTACTAGGTCAGCATTCTAGCGTTCTGAGAGATTCTGGGTTCTAGAATCAATGGATGGCAGAGTTCTGGAATGTCAGGGTGTCCAAACTCTAGAATCCTTGTGTGTTTGAACTCGAGAGTCATTCAATTTCCATATTCCGGGTCACAGGGTGACTGAATTCCAGAAGCACCAAATGTCTGCATTCTAGAATCGGAATGTGGCGGAATTCTAGAATGCACACCACGGCGGAATTCTGAAGTCCTAAAATGGCTGCTATCCGGAAGTTAAGGTGTCTGACATCCAGAATGCTACCACGTCAGAATTATACCATTCTGAAAGATTCTGGGATCTAGAATCAATGGACGGCTGAGTTCCAGAATGTCAGGGTGGCAAAACTCTAGAATCCTTGCGTGTCTGAACTCGAGAGTCATTCAATGTCCACATTCCAGAACTCTGGATGTCTGAAATATAGAAGCACCAAATGTCTGCATTCTAGAATCGGAATGTGGCGGAATTCTAGAATGCACAGCACGGCGGAATTCTAAAGTCCTAAAATGCCTGCTATCCGGAAGTTAAGATGTCTGACATCCAGAATGTTACTAGGTCAGCATTCTACCTTTCTGAGAGATTCTGGGTTCTAGAATCAATGGACGGCAGAGTTCTGGAATGTCAGAGTGTCCATACTCTAGAATCTTTCCGTGTCTGAACTCGTGAGTCATTCAATGTCCACATTCCGGATCACAGGGTGTCTGAATTCCAGAAGCACCAAATGTCTTCATTCTAGAATCGGAATGTGGCGGAATTCTAGAATGCACAGCACGGCGGAATTCTAAATTCCTAAAATGCCTGCTATCGGGAAGTTAATGTGTCTGACATCCAGAATGCTACCACGTCTGAATTATACCATTCTGAAAGATTCTGGGATCTAGAATCAATGGACGGCTGAGTTCCAGAATATCAGGGTGGCAAAACTCTAGAATCCTTGCGTGTCTGAACTCGAGAGTCATTCAATGTCCACATTCCAGAACTCTGGATGTCTGAATTATAGAAGCACCAAATGTCTGCATTCTAGAATCAGAATGTGGCGGAATTCTAGAATGCACAGCACGGCGGAATTCTAAAGTCCTAAAATGCCTACTAGCCGAAAGTTAAGGTGTCTGATGACCAGAATGTTACTAGGTCAGCATTCTACCGTTCTGAGAGATTCTGGGTTCTAGAATCAATGGACGGCAGAGTTCTGGAATGTCAGGGTGTCCAAACTCTAGAATCCTTGAGTGTTTGAACTCAGGAGTCAAATAATTTCCATATTCCGGGTAACAGAATGACTGAATTCCAGAAGAACCAAATGTCTGCATTCTAGAAACAGAATGTGGCGGAATTCTAGAATGCACAGCACGGCGGAATTCGAAACTCCTAAAATGCATGCTATCCGGAAGTTAAGGTGTCTGACATCCAGAATGCTACCACGTCAGAATTATACCATTCTGTAAGATTCTGGGATCTAGAATCAATGGACGGCTGAGTTCCAGAATGTCAGGGTGGCAAAACTCTAGAATCCTTGCGTTTCTGAACTCGAGAGTCATTCAATGTCCACATTCCAGAACTCTGGATGTCTGAATTATAGAAGCACCAAATGTCTGCATTCTAGAATCGGAATGTGGCGGAATTCTAGAATGCACAGCACGGCAGAATTCTAAAGTCCTAAAATGCCTGCTATCAGGAAGTTAAGGTGTCTGACATCCAGAATACTACCACGTCAGAATTATACCATTCTGAAAGATTCAGGGATCTAGAATCAATGGACGGCTGAGTTCCAGAATGTCAGGGTGGCAAAACTCTAGAATCCTTGCGTGTCTGAACTCGAGAGTCATTCAATGTCCACATTCCAGAACTCTGGATGTCTGAATTATAGAAGCACCAAATGTCTGCATTCTAGAATCGGAATGTGGCGGTATTCTAGAATGCACAGCACGGCGGAATTCTAAAGTCCTAAAATCCCTACTAGCCGAAAGTTAAGGTGTCTGATGACCAGTATGTTACTAGGTCAGCATTCTACCGTTCTGAGAGATTCTGGGTTCTAGAATTAATGGACGGCAGAGATCTGGAATATCAGGGTTTCCAAACTCTAGAATCCTTGCGTGTCCGAACTCGAGAGTCATTCAATGTCCACATTCCGGATCACAGGGTGTCTGAATTCCAGAAGCACCAAATGTCTGCATTCTAGAATCGGAATGTGGTGGAATTCTAGAATGCACAGCACAGCAGAATTCGAAAGTCCTAAAATGCCTGCTATCGGGAAGTTAAGCTGTCTGACATCCAGAATGCTACCACGTCAGAATTATAACATTCTGAAAGATTCTGGGATCTAGAATCAATGGACGGCTGAGTTCCAGAATGTCAGGGTGGCAAAACTCTAGAATCCTTGCGTGTCTGAACTCGAGAGTCATTCAATGTCCACATTCCAGAACTCTGGATGTCTGAATTATAGAAGCACCAAATGTCTGCATTCTAGAATCGGAATGTGGCGGAATTCTAGAATGCACAGCATGGCGGAATTCTAAAGTCCTAAAATGCCTGCTATCCGGAAGTTAAGGTGTCTGACATCAAGAATGCTACCAAGTCAGAATTATACCATTCTGAAAGATTCTGGGATCTAGAATCAATGGACGGCTGAGTTCCAGAATGTCAGGGTGGCAAAACTCTAGAATACTTGCGTGTCTGAACTCGAGAGTCATTCAATGTCCACATTCCAGAACTCTGGATGTCTGAATTATAGAAGCACTAAATGTCTGCATTCTAGAATCGGAATGTGGCGGAATTCTAGAATGCAGAGCACGGCGGAATTCCAAAATCCTAAAATCCCTACTAGCCGAAAGTTAAGGTGTCTGATGACCAGTATGTTACTAGGTCAGCATTCTACCGTTCTGAGAGATTCTGGGTTCTAGAATT
The DNA here is from genome assembly GCF_030222135.1 of Aotus nancymaae. Taxonomy (NCBI): domain Eukaryota; kingdom Metazoa; phylum Chordata; class Mammalia; order Primates; family Aotidae; genus Aotus; species Aotus nancymaae. The sequence continues at coordinate 2,355,534 of NW_026988470.1, read as the reverse complement.
AATGGACGGCAGAGATCTGGAATATCAGGGTTTCCAAACTCTAGAATCCTTGCGTGTCTGAACTCGAGAGTCATTCAATGTCCACATTCCGGATCACAGGGTGTCTGAATTCCAGAAGCACCAAATGTCTGCATTCTAGAATCGGAATGTGGTGGAATTCTAGAATGCACAGCACGGCAGAATTCGAAAGTCCTAAAATGCCTGCTATCGGGAAGTTAAGCTGTCTGACATCCAGAATGCTACCACGTCAGAATTATAACATTCTGAAAGATTCTGGGATCTAGAATCAATGGACGGCTGAGTTCCAGAATGTCAGGGTGTTCAAACTCAAGAATACTTGCGTGTCTGAACTCGAGAGTCATTCAATGTCCACATTCCGGATCACAGGGTGTCTCAATTCCAGAAGCACAAAATGTCTGCATTCTAGAATCGGAATGTGGCGGAATTCTAGAATGCACAGCACGGCGGAATTCGAAAGTCCTAAAATGCCTACCAGCCGAAAGATAAGGTGTCTGATGACCAGAATGTTACTAGGTCAGCATTCTAGCGTTCTGAGAGATTCTGGGTTCTAGAATCAATGGATGGCAGAGTTCTGGAATGTCAGGGTGTCCAAACTCTAGAATCCTTGTGTGTTTGAACTCGAGAGTCATTCAATTTCCATATTCCGGGTCACAGGGTGACTGAATTCCAGAAGCACCAAATGTCTGCATTCTAGAATCGGAATGTGGCGGAATTCTAGAATGCACACCACGGCGGAATTCTGAAGTCCTAAAATGGCTGCTATCCGGAAGTTAAGGTGTCTGACATCCAGAATGCTACCACGTCAGAATTATACCATTCTGAAAGATTCTGGGATCTAGAATCAATGGACGGCTGAGTTCCAGAATGTCAGGGTGGCAAAACTCTAGAATCCTTGCGTGTCTGAACTCGAGAGTCATTCAATGTCCACATTCCAGAACTCTGGATGTCTGAAATATAGAAGCACCAAATGTCTGCATTCTAGAATCGGAATGTGGCGGAATTCTAGAATGCACAGCACGGCGGAATTCTAAAGTCCTAAAATGCCTGCTATCCGGAAGTTAAGATGTCTGACATCCAGAATGTTACTAGGTCAGCATTCTACCTTTCTGAGAGATTCTGGGTTCTAGAATCAATGGACGGCAGAGTTCTGGAATGTCAGAGTGTCCATACTCTAGAATCTTTCCGTGTCTGAACTCGTGAGTCATTCAATGTCCACATTCCGGATCACAGGGTGTCTGAATTCCAGAAGCACCAAATGTCTTCATTCTAGAATCGGAATGTGGCGGAATTCTAGAATGCACAGCACGGCGGAATTCTAAAGTCCTAAAATGCCTGCTATCGGGAAGTTAATGTGTCTGACATCCAGAATGCTACCACGTCTGAATTATACCATTCTGAAAGATTCTGGGATCTAGAATCAATGGACGGCTGAGTTCCAGAATATCAGGGTGGCAAAACTCTAGAATCCTTGCGTGTCTGAAATCGAGAGTCATTCAATGTCCACATTCCAGAACTCTGGATGTCTGAATTATAGAAGCACCAAATGTCTGCATTCTAGAATCAGAATGTGGCGGAATTCTAGAATGCACAGCACGGCGGAATTCTAAAGTCCTAAAATGCCTACTAGCCGAAAGTTAAGGTGTCTGATGACCAGAATGTTACTAGGTCAGCATTCTACCGTTCTGAGAGATTCTGGGTTCTAGAATCAATGGACGGCAGAGTTCTGGAATGTCAGGGTGTCCAAACTCTAGAATCCTTGAGTGTTTGAACTCAGGAGTCATATAATTTCCATATTCCGGGTAACAGAATGACTGAATTCCAGAAGAACCAAATGTCTGCATTCTAGAAACAGAATGTGGCGGAATTCTAGAATGCACAGCACGGCGGAATTCGAAACTCCTAAAATGCATGCTATCCGGAAGTTAAGGTGTCTGACATCCAGAATGCTACCACGTCAGAATTATACCATTCTGTAAGATTCTGGGATCTAGAATCAATGGACGGCTGAGTTCCAGAATGTCAGGGTGGCAAAACTCTAGAATCCTTGCGTTTCTGAACTCGAGAGTCATTCAATGTCCACATTCCAGAACTCTGGATGTCTGAATTATAGAAGCACCAAATGTCTGCATTCTAGAATCGGAATGTGGCGGAATTCTAGAATGCACAGCACGGCAGAATTCTAAAGTCCTAAAATGCCTGCTATCAGGAAGTTAAGGTGTCTGACATCCAGAATACTACCACGTCAGAATTATACCATTCTGAAAGATTCAGGGATCTAGAATCAATGGACGGCTGAGTTCCAGAATGTCAGGGTGGCAAAACTCTAGAATCCTTGCGTGTCTGAACTCGAGAGTCATTCAATGTCCACATTCCAGAACTCTGGATGTCTGAATTATAGAAGCACCAAATGTCTGCATTCTAGAATCGGAATGTGGCGGTATTCTAGAATGCACAGCACGGCGGAATTCTAAAGTCCTAAAATCCCTACTAGCCGAAAGTTAAGGTGTCTGATGACCAGTATGTTACTAGGTCAGCATTCTACCGTTCTGAGAGATTCTGGGTTCTAGAATTAATGGACGGCAGAGATCTGGAATATCAGGGTTTCCAAACTCTAGAATCCTTGCGTGTCCGAACTCGAGAGTCATTCAATGTCCACATTCCGGATCACAGGGTGTCTGAATTCCAGAAGCACCAAATGTCTGCATTCTAGAATCGGAATGTGGTGGAATTCTAGAATGCACAGCACAGCAGAATTCGAAAGTCCTAAAATGCCTGCTATCGGGAAGTTAAGCTGTCTGACATCCAGAATGCTACCACGTCAGAATTATAACATTCTGAAAGATTCTGGGATCTAGAATCAATGGACGGCTGAGTTCCAGAATGTCAGGGTGGCAAAACTCTAGAATCCTTGCGTGTCTGAACTCGAGAGTCATTCAATGTCCACATTCCAGAACTCTGGATGTCTGAATTATAGAAGCACCAAATGTCTGCATTCTAGAATCGGAATGTGGCGGAATTCTAGAATGCACAGCATGGCGGAATTCTAAAGTCCTAAAATGCCTGCTATCCGGAAGTTAAGGTGTCTGACATCAAGAATGCTACCAAGTCAGAATTATACCATTCTGAAAGATTCTGGGATCTAGAATCAATGGACGGCTGAGTTCCAGAATGTCAGGGTGGCAAAACTCTAGAATACTTGCGTGTCTGAACTCGAGAGTCATTCAATGTCCACATTCCAGAACTCTGGATGTCTGAATTATAGAAGCACTAAATGTCTGCATTCTAGAATCGGAATGTGGCGGAATTCTAGAATGCAGAGCACGGCGGAATTCCAAAATCCTAAAATGCCTACTAGCCGAAAGTTAAGGTGTCTGATGACCAGTATGTTACTAGGTCAGCATTCTACAGTTCTGAGAGATTCTGGGTTCTAGAATCAATGGATGGCAGAGATCTTGAATATCAGGGTGTCCAAACTCTAGAATCATTGCATGTCTGAACTCGAGAGTCATTCAATGTCCACATTCCGGATCACAGGGTGTCTGAATTCCAGAAGCACCAAATGTCTGCATTCTAGAATCGGAATGTGGTAGAATTCTAGAATGCACAGCACGGCGTAATTCGAAAGTCCTAAAATGGCTGCTATCCGGAAGTTAAGGTGTCTGACATCCAGAATGGTACCACATCAGAATTATACCATTCTGAAACATTCTGCGATCTAGAATCAATGGACGGCTGAGTTCCAGAATGTCAGGATTTCAAAACTCTAGAATCCTTGCGTGTCTGAACTCGAGAGTCATTCAATGTCCACATTCCAGAACTCTGGATGTCTGAATTATAGAAGCACCAAATGTCTGCATTCTAGAATCGGAATGTGGCGGAATTCTAGAATGCACAGCACGGCCGAATTCTAAATCCTAAAATGCCTACTAGCCGAAAGTTAAGGTGTCTGATGACCAGAATGTTACTAGGTCAGCCTTCTACCGTTCTGAGAGATTCTGGGTTCTAGAATCAATGGACGGCAGTGTTCTGGAATGTCTGGGTGTCCAAACTATAGAATACTTGAGTGTTTGAACTGGAGAGTCATTCAATTTCCATATTCCAGGTCACAGGGTGACTGAATTCCAGAAGAACCAAATGTCTGCATTGTAGAATCGGAATGTGGCGGAATTCTAGAATGCACAGCACGGCGGAATTCGAAAGTCCTAAAATGCCTGCTATCCGGAAGTTAAGGTGTCTGAAATCCAGAATGCTACCACGTCAGAAATATACCATTCTGAAAGATTCTGGGATCTAGAATCAATGGACGGCTGAGTTCCAGAATGTCAGGGTGGCAAAACTCTAGAATCCTTGCGTGTCTGAACTCGAGAGTCATTCAATGTCCACATTCCAGAACTCTGGATGTCTGAATTATAGAAGCACCAAATGTCTGCATTCTAGAATCGGAATGTGGTGGAATTCAAGAATGCACAGCACAGCGGAATTCTAAAGTCCTAAAATGCCTGCTATCCGGAAGTTAAGATGTCTGACATCCAGAATGTTACTAGGTCAGCATTCTACAGTTCTGAGAGATTCTGGGTTCTAGAATCAATGGACGGCAGAGTTCTGGAATGTCAGGGTGTCCAAACTCTAGAATCCTTCCGTGTCTGAACTCGTGAGTCATTCAATGTCCACATTCCGGATCACTGGGTGTCTGAATTCCAGAAGCACCAAATGTCTTCATTCTAGAATCGGAATGTGGCGGAACTCTAGAATGCACAGCACGGCAGAATTCTAAAGTCCTAAAATGCCTGATATTCGGAAGTTAAGGAGTCTGACATCCAGAATGTTACTAGGTCAGCATTCTACCATTCTGAGACATTCTGGATTCTAGAATCAAGGACGGCAGAGTTCTGGAATGTCAGGGTGTCCAAACTCTAGAATCCTTCCGTGTCTGAACTCGTGAGTCATTCAATGTCCACATTCCGGATCACATGGTGTCTGAATTCTAGAAGAACCAAATGTCTGCATTCTAGAATCGGAATGTGGCGGAATTCTAGAATGCACAGCACGGCGGAATTCTAAAGTCCTAAAATACCTGCTATCCGGAAGTTAAGGTGTCTGACACCCAGAATGCTACCACATCAGAATTATACCATTCTGAAACATTCTGGGATCTAGAATCAATGGACGGGTGAGTTCCAGAATGTCAGGGAAGCAAAACTCTAGAATCCTTGCGTGTCTGAACTCGAGAGTCATTCAATGTCCACATTCCGGAACTCTGGATGTCTGAATTATAGAAGCACCAAATGTCTGCATTCTAGAATCGGAATGTGGCGGAATTCTAGAATGCACAGCACGGCGGAATTCTAAATTCCTAAAATGCCTACTAGCCGAAAGTTAAGGTGTCTGATGACCAGTATGTTACTAGGTCAGCATTCTACCGTTCTGAGAGATTCTGGGTTCTAGAGTCAATGGACGGCAGAGATCTGGAACGTCAGGGTGTCCAAACTCTAGAATCCTTGCGTGTCTGAACTCGAGAGTCATTCAATGTCCACATTCCAGAACTCTGGATGTCTGAATTATGGAAGCACCAAATGTCTGCATTCTAGAATCAGAATGTGGCGGAATTCTAGAATGCACAGCACGGCCGAATTCTAAAGTCCTAAAATGCCTGTTATCCGGAAGTTAAGGTGTCTGACATCCCGAATCCTACCACGTCAGAATGATACCATTCTGAAACATTCTGGGATCTAGAATCAATGGACGGCTGAGTTCCATAGTGCAAGGGTGGCAAAACTCCAGAATCCTTGCGTGTCTGAACTCGTGAGTCATTCAATGTCCACATTCCAGAACTCTGTATGTCTGAAATATAGAAGCACCAAATGTCTGCATTCTAGTATCAGAATTTGGCGGAATTCTTGAATGCACAGCACGGCGGAATTTTAAAGTCCTATAGTGCCTGCTATCCAGAAGTCAAGGTGTCTGACATCCAGAATGTTACTAGGTCAGCATTCTGCCATTCTGAGAGATTCTGGGTTCTAGAATCAATTGATGGCAGAGTTCTGGAATGTCAGGGTGTTCAAACTCAAGAATACTTGCGTGTCTGAACTCGAGAGTCATTCAATGTCCACATTCCGGATCACAGGGTGTCTGAATTCCAGAAGCACCAAATGTCTGCATTCTAGAATCGGAATGTGGCGGAATTCTAGAATGCACAGCACGGCGGATTTCTAAAGTCCTAAAATGCCTACTAGCCGAAAGTTAAGGTGTCTGATGACCAGAATGTTACTAGGTCAGCATTCTACCGTTCTGAGAGATTCTGGGTTCTAGAGTCAATGGACGGCAGAGTTCCGGAATGTCAGGGTGTCCAAACTCTAGAATCCTTGACAGTTTGAACTCGAGAGTCATTCAATATCCATATTCCGGGTCACAGGGTGACAGAATTCCAGAAGCACCAAATGTCTGCTTTCTAGAATCGGAATGTGGCGGAATTCTAGAATGCACAGCACGGCGGAATTCGAAAGTCCTAAAATGCCTGCTATCCGGAAGTTAAGGTGTCTGACATCCAGAATGCTACCACGTCAGATTTATACCATTCTGAAAGATTCTGGGATCTAGAATCAATGGACGGCTGAGTTCCAGAATGTCAGGGTGGCAAAACTCTAGAATCCTTGCGTGTCTGAACTCGAGAGTCATTCAATGTCCACATTCCAGAACTCTGGATGTCTGAAATATAGAAGCAACAAATGTCTGCATTCTAGAATCGGAATGTGGTGAAATTCTAGAATGCACAGCACGGCAGAATTCTAAAGTCCTAAAATGCCTGCTATTCGGAAGTTAAGGTGTCTGACATCCAGAATGTTACCAGGTCAGCATTCTACCGTTCTGAGAGATTCTGGGTTCTAGAATCAATGGATGGCAGAGTTCTGGAATGTCAGGGTGTCCAAACTCTAGAATCCTTCCGTGTCTGAACTCGTGAGTCATTCAATGTCCACATTCCGGATCACAGGGTGTCTGAATTCCAGAAGCACCAAATGTCTGCATTCTAGAATCGGAATGTTGCGGAATTCTAGAATGCACAGCACGGCAGAATTCTAAAGTCCTAAAATGCCTGATATTCGGAAGTTAAGGAGTCTGACATCCAGAATGTTACTAGGTCAGCATTCTACCGTTCTGAGAGATTCTGGGTTCTAGAATCAATGGACGGCAGAGTTCTGGAATGTCAGGGTGTCCAAACTCTAGAAACCTTCCATGTCTGAACTCGTGAGTCATTCAATGTCCACATTCCAGATCAAAGGGTGTCTGAATTCCAGAAGCACCAAATGTCTGCATTCTAGAATCGGAATGTGGCAGAATTATAGAATGCACAGCACGGCGGAATTCTAAAGTCCTAAAATGCCAGCTATCGGGAAGTTAAGGTGTCTGACATCCAGAATGTTACTAGGTCTGCATTCTACCGTTCTGAGAGATTCTGGGTTCTAGATTCAAAGGACGGCAGAGATCTGACATGTCAGGGTGTCCAAACTCTAGAATCCTTGCATGTCTGAACTCGAGAGTCATTCAATGTCCACATTCCGGATCACAGGGTGTGTGAATTCCAGAAGCACCAAATGTCTGCATTCTAGAATCGGAATATGGTAGAATTCTAGAATGCACAGCACGGCGGAATTCTAAAGTCCTTAAATGCCTGCTATCCGGAAGTTAAGGTGTCTGACACCCAGAATGCTACCACATCAGAATTATACCATTCTGAAACATTCTGGGATCTAGAATCAATGGACGGGTGAGTTCCAGAATGTCAGGGTGGCAAAACTCGAGAATCCTGGCGTGTCTGAACTCGAGAGTCATTCAATGTCCACATTCCAGAACTCTGGATGTCTGAATTATAGAAGCACCATATGTCTGCATTCTAGAATCGGAATGTGGCGGAATTCTAGAATGCATAGCACGGCGGAATTCTAAAGTCTTAAAATGCCTCTTATCCGGAAGTTAAGGTGTCTGACATCCAGAATGCTACCACGTCAGAATTATACCATTCTGAAAGATTCTGGGATCTAGAATCAATGGACGGCTGAGTTCCAGAATGTCAGTGTGGCAAAACTCAAGAATCCTTGCGTGTCTGAACTCGAGAGTCATTCAATGTCCACATTCCAGACTCTGGATATCTGAATTATAGGAGCACCAAATGTCTGCATTCTAGAATCGGAATGTGGCGGAATTCTAGAATGCACAGCACGGCGGAATTCTAAAGTCCTAAAATGCCTGCCATCCGGAAGTTAAGGTGTCTGACATCAAGAAGGCTACCAAGTCAGAATTATACCATTCTGAAACATTCTGGGATCTAGAATCAATGGACGGCTGAGTTCCAGAATGTCAGGGTGGCAAAACTCTAGAATCCTTGCGTGTCTGAACTCGAGAGTCATTCAATGTCCACATTCCAGAACTCTGGATGTCTGAATTCCAGAAGCACGAAATGTCTGCATTCTAGAATCGGAATGTGGCGGAATTCTAGAATGCACAGCACGGCGGAATTCTAAAGTCCTAAAATGGCTGCTATCCGGAAGTTAAGGTGTCTGACATCCAGAATGCTACCACGTCAGAATTATACCATTCCGAAAGATTCTGGGATCTAGAATCAATGGACGGCTGAGTTCCAGAATGTCAGGGTGGCAAAACTCTAGAATCCTTGCGTGTCTGAACTCGAGAGTCATTCAATGTCCACATTCCAGAACTCTGGATGTCTGAATTATAGAAGCACCAAATGTCTGCATTCTAGAATCGGAATGTGGCGGAATTCTAGAATGCACAGCACGGCGGAATTCTAAAGTCCTAAAATGCCTGCTATCCGGAAGTTAAGGTGTCTGACATCCAGAATGTTACTTGGTCAGCATTCCACCATTCTGAGAGATTCTGGGATCTAGAATCAATGGACGGCAGAGTTCTGGAATGTCAGGGTTTCCAAACACTAGAATCCTTCCGTGTCTGAACTCGTGAGTCATTCAATGTCCACATTCCGGATCACAGGGTGTCTGAATTCCAGAAGCACCAAATGTCTTCATTCTAGAATCGGAATGTGGCGGAATTCTAGAATGCACAGCACGGCAGAATTCTAAAGTCCTAAAATGCCTGATATTCGGAAGTTAAGGAGTCTGACATCCAGAATGTTACTAGGTCAGCATTCTACCATTCTGAGAGATTCTGGGTTCTAGAATCAATGGACGGCAGAGATCTGGCATGTCAGGGTGTCCAAACTCTAGAATCCTTCCGTGTCTGAACTCGTGAGTTCATCAATGTCCACATTCCAGATCACAGGGTGTCTGAATTCCAAAAGCACCAAATGTCTGCATTCTAGAATCGGAATGTGGCGGAATTCTAGAATGCACAGCACGGCGGAATTCTAAAGTCCTAAAATGCCTACTAGCCGAAAGTTAAGGTGTCTGATGACCAGTATGTTACTAGGTCAGCATTCTACCGTTCTGAGAGATTCTGGGTTCTAGAATTAATGGACGGCAGAGATCTGGAATATCAGGGTGTCCAAACTCTAGAATCCTTGCGTGTCTGAACTCGAGAGTCATTCAATGTCCACATTCCGGATCACAGGGTGTCTGAATTCCAGAAGCACCAAATGTCTGCATTCTAGAATCGGAATGTGGCGGAATTCTAGAATGCACAGCACGGCAGAATTCGAAAGTACTAAAATGCCTGCTATCGGGAAGTTAAGCTGTCTGACATCCAGAATGCTACCACGTCAGAATTATACCATTCTGAAAGATTCTGGGATCTAGAATCAATGGACGGCTGAGTTCCAGAATGTCAGGGTGACAAAACTCTAGAATCCTTGCGTGTCTGAACTCGAGAGTCATTCAATGTCCACATTCCAGAACTCTGGATGTCTGAATTATAGAAGCACCAAATGTCTGCATTCTAGAATCGGAATGTGGCGGAATTCTAGAATGCACAGCACAGCGGAATTCTAAAATCCTAAAATGCCTGCTATCCGGAAGTTAAGGTGTCTGACATCAAGAATGCTACCAAGTCAGAATTATACCATTCTGAAAGATTCTGGGATCTAGAATCAATGGACGGCTGATTTCCAGAATATCAGGGTGGCAAAACCCTAGAATCCATGCGTGTCTGAACTCGAGACTCATTCAATGTCCACATTCCAGAATTCTGGATGTCTGAATTATAGAAGCACCAAATGTCTACCTTCTAGAATCGGAATGTGGCGTAATTCTAGAATGCACAGCACGGCGGAATTCTAAAGTCCTAAAATGCCTACTAGCCGAAAGTTAAGGTGTCTGATGACCAGTATGTTACTAGGTCAGCATTCTACCGTTTTGAGAGATTCTGGGTTCTAGAATCAATGGACGGCAGAGATCTGGAATGTCAGGGTGTCCAAACTCTAGAATCCTTGCGTGTCTGAACTCGAGAGTCATTCAATGTCCACATTCCGGATCACAGGGTGTCTGAATTCCAGAAGCACCAAATGTCTGCATTCTAGAATCGGAATGTGTTAGAATTCTAGAATGCACAGCACGGCGGAATTCTAAAGTCCCCAAATGCCTGCTATCCGGAAGTTAAGGTGTCTGACATCCAGAATGGTACCACATCAGAATTATACCATTCTGAAACATTCTGGGATCTAGAATCAATGGACGGGTGAGTTCCAGAATGTCAGGGTGGCAAAACTCTAGAATCCTGGCTTGTCTGAACTCGAGAGTCATTCAATGTCCACATTCCAGAACTCTGGATGTCTGAATTATGGAAGCACCTAATGTCTGCATTCTAGAATGGGATTGTGGCGGAATTCTAGAATGCACAGCACGGCGGAATTCTAAAGTCCTAAAATGCCTGCTATCCGGAAGTTAAGGTGTCTGACATCCAGAATGTTACTAGGTCAGCATTCCACCATTCTGAGAGATTCTGGGTTCTAGAATCAATGGACGGCAGAGTTCTGGAATGTCAGGGTGTCCAAACTCTAGAATCCTTCCGTGTCTGAACTCGTGAGTCATTCAATGTCCACATTCCGGATCACAGGGTGTCTGAATTCCAGAAGCACCAAATGTCTTCATTCTAGAATTGGAATGTGGCGGAATTCTAGAATGCACAGCACGGCAGAATTCTAAAGTCCTAAAATGCCTAATATTCGGAAGTTAAGGAGTCTGACATCCAGAATGTTACTAGGTCAGCATTCTACCATTCTGAGAGATTCTGGGTTCTAGAATCAATGGACGGCAGAGATCTGGCATGTCATGGTGTCCAAACTCTAGAATCCTTCCGTGTCTGAACTCGTGAGTCATTCAATGTCCACATTCCGGATCACAGGGTGCCTGAATTCCAGAAGCACCAAATGTCTGCATTCTAGAATCGGAATGTGGCGGAATTCTAGAATGCACAGCTCGCTGGAATTCGAAAGTCCTAAAATGCCTGCTATCCAGAAGTTAAGGTGTCTGACATCCAGAATGCTACCACGTCAGAATTATACCATTCTGAAAGATTCTGGGATCTAGAATCAATGGACGGCTGAGTTCCAGAATGTCAGGTTTTCCAAACTCTAGAATCGTTGCGCGTCTGAACTTGAGAGTCATTCAATATCCACATTCCAGGACTCTGGATGTCTGAAATATAGAAGCAACAAATGTCTGCATTCTAGAATCGGAATGTGGTGGAATTCTAGAATGCACAGCACGGCAGAATTCTAAAGTCATAAAATGCCTGCTATTCGGAACTTAAGGTGTCTGACATCCAGAATGTTACTAGGTCAGCATTCTACCGTTCTGAGAGATTCTGGGTTGTAGAATCAATGGACGGCAGAGTTATGGAATGTCAGGGTGTCCAAACTCTAGAATCCTTCCGTGTCTGAACTCGTGAGTCTTTCAATGTCCACATTCCGGATCACAGGATGTCTGAATTCCAGAAGCACCAAATGTCTGCATTCTAGAATCGGAATGTGGCGGAATTCTAGAATGCACAGCACGGCAGAATTCTAAAGTCCTAAAATGCCTGATATTCGGAAGTTAAGGTGTCTGACATCCAGAACGTTACTAGGTCAGCATTCTACCGTTCTGAGGGATTCTGGGTTCTAGAATCAATGGACGGCAGAGTTCTGGAATGTCAGGGTGTCCAAACTCTAGAATCCTTCCGTGTTTGAACTCGTGAGTCATTCAATGTCCACATTCCAGATCAAAGGGTTTCTGAATTCCAGAAGCACCAAATGTCTGCATTCTAGAATTGGAATGTGGTGTAATTATAGAATGCACAGCATGGCGGATTTCTAAAGTCCTAAAATGCCTGCTATCGGGAAGTTAAGGTGTCTGACATCCAGAATGTTACTAGGTCAGCATTCTACCGTTCTGAGAGATTCTGGGTTCTAGAATCAATGGACGGCAGAGATCTGGCATGTCAGGCTGTCCAAACTCTAGAATCCCTGCGTGTCTGAACTCGAGAGTCATTCAATGTCAATTCCGGATCACAGGGTGTCTGAATTCCATAAGCACCAAATGTCTTCATTCTAGAATCGGAATGTGGTAGAATTCTAGAATGCACAGCCCGGCGGAATTCTAAAGTCCTAAAATGCCTGCTATCCGGAAGTTAAGGTGTCTGACACCCAGAATGCTACCACATCAGAATTATACCATTCTGAAACATTCTGGGATCTAGAATCAATGGACGGGTGAGTTCCAGAATGTCAGGGTGGCAAAACTCTAGAATCCTGGCGTGTCTGAACTTGAGAGTCATTCAATGTCCACATTCCAGAACTCTGGATGTCTGAATTATAGAAGCACCAAATGTCTGCATTGTAGAATCGGAATGTGGCGGAATTCTAGAATGCATTGCACGGCGGAATTCTAAAGTCCTAAAATGCCTGCTATCCGGAAGTTAAGGTGTCTGCCATCAAGAATGCTACCAAGTCAGAATTATACCATTCTGAAAGATTGTGGGATCTAGAATCAATGGACGGCTGAGTTCCAGAATGTCAGGGAAGCAAAACTCTAGAATCCTTGCGTGTCTGAACTCGAGAGTCATTCAATGTCCACATTCCGGAACTCTGGATGTCTGAATTATAGAAGCACCAAATGTCTGCATTCTAGAATCGGAATGTGGCGGAATTCTAGAATGCACAGCACGGCGGAATTCTAAATTCCTAAAATGCCTACTAGCCGAAAGATAAGGTGTCTGATGACCAGAATGTTACTAGGTCAGCATTCTAGCGTTCTGAGAGATTCTGGGTTCTAGAATCAATGGACGGCAGAGATCTGGAAAGTCAGGGTGTCCAAACTCTAGAATCCTTGCGTGTCTGAACTCGAGAGTCATTCAATGTCCATATTCCGGGTCACAGGGTGACTGAATTCCAGAAGCACCAAATGTCTGCATTCTAGAATCGGAATGTGGCGGAATTCTAGAGTGCACACCACGGCGGAATTCTGAAGTCCTAAAATGGCTGCTATCCGGAAGTTAAGGTGTCTGACATCCAGAATGCTACCACGTCAGAATTATACCATTCTGAAAGATTCTGGGATCTAGAATCAATGGACGGCTGAGTTCCAGAATGTCAGGGTGGCAAAACTCTAGAATCCTTGCGTGTCTGAACTCGAGAGTCATTCAATGTCCACATTCCAGAACTCTGGATGTCTGAATTATAGAAGCACCAAATGTCTGCATTCTAGAATCGGAATGTGGCGGAATTCTAGAATGCACAGCACGGCGGAATTCTAAAGTCCTAAAATGCCTGCTATCCGGAAGTTAAGATGTCTGACATCCAGAATGTTACTAGGTCAGCATTCTACCATTCTGAGAGATTCTGGGTTCTAGAATCAATGGACGGCAGAGATCTGGCATGTCATGGTGTCCAAACTCTAGAATCCTTCCGTGTCTGAACTCGTGAGTCATTCAATGTCCACATTCCGGATCACAGGGTGCCTGATTTCCAGAAGCACCAAATGTCTGCATTCTAGAATCGGAATGTGGCGGAATTCTAGAATGCACAGCTCGGTGGAATTCGAAAGTCCTAAAATGCCTGCTATCCAGAAGTTAAGGTGTCTGACATCCAGAATGCTACCACGTCAGAATTATACCATTCTGAAAGATTCTGGGATCTAGAATCAATGGACGGCTGAGTTCCAGAATGTCAGGTTTTCCAAACTCTAGAATCGTTGCGCGTCTGAACTTGAGAGTCATTCAATATCCACATTCCAGGACTCTGGATGTCTGAAATATAGAAGCAACAAATGTCTGCATTCTAGAATCGGAATGTGGTGGAATTCTAGAATGCACAGCACGGCAGAATTCTAAAGTCATAAAATGCCTGCTATTCGGAACTTAAGGTGTCTGACATCCAGAATGTTACTAGGTCAGCATTCTACCGTTCTGAGAGATTCTGGGTTGTAGAATCAATGGACGGCAGAGTTATGGAATGTCAGGGTGTCCAAACTCTAGAATCCTTCCGTGTCTGAACTCGTGAGTCATTCAATGTCCACATTCCGGATCACAGGATGTCTGAATTCCAGAAGCACCAAATGTCTGCATTCTAGAATCGGAATGTGGCGGAATTCTAGAATGCACAGCACGGCAGAATTCTAAAGTCCTAAAATGCCTGATATTCGGAAGTTAAGGTGTCTGACATCCAGAACGTTACTAGGTCAGCATTCTACCGTTCTGAGGGATTCTGGGTTCTAGAAACAATGGACGGCAGAGTTCTGGAATGTCAGGGTGTCCAAACTCTAGAATCCTTCCGTGTTTGAACTCGTGAGTCATTCAATGTCCACATTCCAGATCAAAGGGTTTCTGAATTCCAGAAGCACCAAATGTCTGCATTCTAGAATTGGAATGTGGTGTAATTTTAGAATGCACAGCATGGCGGATTTCTAAAGTCCTAAAATGCCTGCTATCGGGAAGTTAAGGTGTCTGACATCCAGAATGTTACTAGGTCAGCATTCTACCGTTCTGAGAGATTCTGGGTTCTAGAATCAATGGACGGCAGAGATCTGGCATGTCAGGCTGTCCAAACTCTAGAATCCCTGCGTGTCTGAACTCGAGAGTCATTCAATGTCCATTCCGGATCACAGGGTGTCTGAATTCCAGAAGCACCAAATGTCTGCATTCTAGAATCGGAATGTGGTAGAATTCTAGAATGCACAGCCCGGCGGAATTCTAAAGTCCTAAAATGCCTGCTATCCGGAAGTTAAGGTGTCTGACACCCAGAATGCTACCACATCAGAATTATACCATTCTGAAACATTCTGGGATCTAGAATCAATGGACGGGTGAGTTCCAGAATGTCAGGGTGGCAAAACTCTAGAATCCTGGCGTGTCTGAACTCGAGAGTCATTCAATGTCCACATTCCAGAACTCTGGATGTCTGAATTATAGAAGCACCAAATGTCTGCATTGTAGAATCGGAATGTGGCGGAATTCTAGAATGCATTGCACGGCGGAATTCTAAAGTCCTAAAATGCCTGCTATCCGGAAGTTAAGGTGTCTGCCATCAAGAATGCTACCAAGTCAGAATTATACCATTCTGAAAGATTGTGGGATCTAGAATCAATGGACGGCTGAGTTCCAGAATGTCAGGGAAGCAAAACTCTAGAATCCTTGCGTGTCTGAACTCGAGAGTCATTCAATGTCCACATTCCGGAACTCTGGATGTCTGAATTATAGAAGCACCAAATGTCTGCATACTAGAATCGGAATGTGGCGGAATTCTAGAATGCACAGCACGGCGGAATTCTAAATTCCTAAAATGCCTACTAGCCGAAAGATAAGGTGTCTGATGACCAGAATGTTACTAGGTCAGCATTCTAGCGTTCTGAGAGATTCTGGGTTCTAGAATCAATGGACGGCAGAGATCTGGAAAGTCAGGGTGTCCAAACTCTAGAATCCTTGCGTGTCTGAACTCGAGAGTCATTCAATGTCCATATTCCGGGTCACAGGGTGACTGAATTCCAGAAGCACCAAATGTCTGCATTCTAGAATCGGAATGTGGCGGAATTCTAGAGTGCACACCACGGCGGAATTCTGAAGTCCTAAAATGGCTGCTATCCGGAAGTTAAGGTGTCTGACATCCAGAATGCTACCACGTCAGAATTATACCATTCTGAAAGATTCTGGGATCTAGAATCAATGGACGGCTGAGTTCCAGAATGTCAGGGTGGCAAAACTCTAGAATCCTTGCGTGTCTGAACTCGAGAGTCATTCAATGTCCACATTCCAGAACTCTGGATGTCTGAATTATAGAAGCACCAAATGTCTGCATTCTAGAATCGGAATGTGGCGGAATTCTAGAATGCACAGCACGGCGGAATTCTAAAGTCCTAAAACACCTGCTATCCGGAAGTTAAGATGTCTGACATCCAGAATGTTACTAGGTCAGCATTCTACCTTTCTGAGAGATTCTGGGTTCTAGAATCAATGGACGGCAGAGTTCTGGAATGTCAGAGTGTCCATACTCTAGAATCTTTCCGTGTCTGAACTCGTGAGTCATTCAATGTCTACATTCCGGATCACAGGGTGTCTGAATTCCAGAAGCACCAAATGTCTTCATTCTAGAATCCGAATGTGGCGGAATTCTAGAATGCACAGCACGGCGGAATTCTAAAGTCCTAAAATGCCTGCTATCGGGAAGTTAATGTGTCTGACATCCAGAATGCTACCACGTCTGAATTATACCATTCTGAAAGATTCTGGGATCTAGAATCAATGGACGGCTGAGTTCCAGAATATCAGGGTGGCAAAACTCTAGAATCCTTGCGTGTCTGAACTCGAGAGTCATTCAATGTCCACATTCCAGAACTCTGGATGTCTGAATTATAGAAGCACCAAATGTCTGCATTCTAGAATCAGAATGTGGCGGAATTCTAGAATGCACAGCACGGCGGAATTCTAAAGTCCTAAAATGCCTACTAGCCGAAAGTTAAGGTGTCTGATGACCAGAATGTTACTAGGTCAGCATTCTACCGTTCTGAGAGATTCTGGGTTCTAGAATCAATGGACGGCAGAGTTCTGGAATGTCAGGGTGTCCAAACTCTAGAATCCTTGAGTGTTTGAACTCAGGAGTCATATAATTTCCATATTCCGGGTAACAGAATGACTGAATTCCAGAAGAACCAAATGTCTGCATTCTAGAAACAGAATGTGGCGGAATTCTAGAATGCACAGCACGGCGGAATTCGAAACTCCTAAAATGCATGCTATCCGGAAGTTAAGGTGTCTGACATCCAGAATGCTACCACGTCAGAATTATACCATTCTGTAAGATTCTGGGATCTAGAATCAATGGACGGCTGAGTTCCAGAATGTCAGGGTGGCAAAACTCTAGAATCCTTGCGTTTCTGAACTCGAGAGTCATTCAATGTCCACATTCCAGAACTCTGGATGTCTGAATTCCAGAAGCACCAAATGTCTGCATTCTAGAATCGGAATGTGGTGGAATTCTAGAATGCACAGCACGGCAGAATTCGAAAGTCCTAAAATGCCTGCTATCGGGAAGTTAAGCTGTCTGACATCCAGAATGCTACCACGTCAGAATTATAACATTCTGAAAGATTCTGGGATCTAGAATCAATGGACGGCTGAGTTCCAGAATGTCAGGGTGTTCAAACTCAAGAATACTTGCGTGTCTGAACTCGAGAGTCATTCAATGTCCACATTCCGGATCACAGGGTGTCTGAATTCCAGAAGCACAAAATGTCTGCATTCTAGAATCGGAATGTGGCGGAATTCTAGAATGCACAGCACGGCGGAATTCGAAAGTCCTAAAATGCCTACTAGCCGAAAGATAAGGTGTCTGATGACCAGAACGTTACTAGGTCAGCATTCTAGCGTTCTGAGAGATTCTGGGTTCTAGAATCAATGGATGGCAGAGTTCTGGAATGTCAGGGTGTCCAAACTCTAGAATCCTTGTGTGTTTGAACTCGAGAGTCATTCAATTTCCATATTCCGGGTCACAGGGTGACTGAATTCCAGAAGCACCAAATGTCTGCATTCTAGAATCGGAATTTGGCGGAATTCTAGAATGCACACCACGGCGGAATTCTGAAGTCCTAAAATGGCTGCTATCCGGAAGTTAAGGTGTCTGACATCCAGAATGCTACCACGTCAGAATTATACCATTCTGAAAGATTCTGGGATCTAGAATCAATGGACGGCTGAGTTCCAGAATGTCAGGGTGGCAAAACTCTAGAATCCTTGCGTGTCTGAACTCGAGAGTCATTCAATGTCCACATTCCAGAACTCTGGATGTCTGAATTATAGAAGCACCAAATGTCTGCATTCTAGAATCGGAATGTGGCGGAATTCTAGAATGCACAGCACGGCGGAATTCTAAAGTCCTAAAATGCCTGCTATCCGGAAGTTAAGATGTCTGACATCCAGAATGTTACTAGGTCAGCATTCTACCTTTCTGAGAGATTCTGGGTTCTAGAATCAATGGACGGCAGAGTTCTGGAATGTCAGAGTGTCCATACTCTAGAATCTTTCCGTGTCTGAACTCGTGAGTCATTCAATGTCCACATTCCGGATCACAGGGTGTCTGAATTCCAGAAGCACCAAATGTCTTCATTCTAGAATCGGAATGTGGCGGAATTCTAGAATGCACAGCACGGCGGAATTCTAAAGTCCTAAAATGCCTGCTATCGGGAAGTTAATGTGTCTGACATCCAGAATGCTACCACGTCTGAATTATACCATTCTGAAAGATTCTGGGATCTAGAATCAATGGACGGCTGAGTTACAGAATATCAGGGTGGCAAAACTCTAGAATCCTTGCGTGTCTGAACTCGAGAGTCATTCAATGTCCACATTCCAGAACTCTGGATGTCTGAATTATAGAAGCACCAAATGTCTGCATTCTAGAATCAGAATGTGGCGGAATTCTAGAATGCACAGCACGGCGGAATTCTAAAGTCCTAAAATGCCTACTAGCCGAAAGTTAAGGTGTCTGATGACCAGAATGTTACTAGGTCAGCATTCTACCGTTCTGAGAGATTCTGGGTTCTAGAATCAATGGACGGCAGAGTTCTGGAATGTCAGGGTGTCCAAACTCTAGAATCCTTGAGTGTTTGAACTCAGGAGTCAAATAATTTCCATATTCCGGGTAACAGAATGACTGAATTCCAGAAGAACCAAATGTCTGCATTCTAGAAACAGAATGTGGCGGAATTCTAGAATGCACAGCACGGCGGAATTCGAAACTCCTAAAATGCATGCTATCCGGAAGTTAAGGTGTCTGACATCCAGAATGCTACCACGTCAGAATTATACCATTCTGTAAGATTCTGGGAACTAGAATCAATGGACGGCTGAGTTCCAGAATGTCAGGGTGGCAAAACTCTAGAATCCTTGCGTTTCTGAACTCGAGAGTCATTCAATGTCCACATTCCAGAACTCTGGATGTCTGAATTATAGAAGCACCAAATGTCTGCATTCTAGAATCGGAATGTGGCGGAATTCTAGAATGCACAGCACGGCAGAATTCTAAAGTCCTAAAATGCCTGCTATCAAGAAGTTAAGGTGTCTGACATCCAGAATACTACCACGTCAGAATTATACCATTCTGAAAGATTCAGGGATCTAGAATCAATGGACGGCTGAGTTCCAGAATGTCAGGGTGGCAAAACTCTAGAATCCTTGCGTGTCTGAACTCGAGAGTCATTCAATGTCCACATTCCAGAACTCTGGATGTCTGAATTATAGAAGCACCAAATGTCTGCATTCTAGAATCGGAATGTGGCGGTATTCTAGAATGCACAGCACGGCGGAATTCTAAAGTCCTAAAATCCCTACTAGCCGAAAGTTAAGGTGTCTGATGACCAGTATGTTACTAGGTCAGCATTCTACCGTTCTGGGAGATTCTGGGTTCTAGAATTAATGGACGGCAGAGATCTGGAATATCAGGGTTTCCAAACTCTAGAATCCTTGCGTGTCTGAACTCGAGAGTCATTCAATGTCCACATTCCGGATCACAGGGTGTCTGAATTCCAGAAGCACCAAATGTCTGCATTCTAGATTCGGAATGTGGTGGAATTCTAGAATGCACAGCACAGCAGAATTCGAAAGTCCTAAAATGCCTGCTATCGGGAAGTTAAGCTGTCTGACATCCAGAATGCTACCACGTCAGAATTATAACATTCTGAAAGATTCTGGGATCTAGAATCAATGGACGGCTGAGTTCCAGAATGTCAGGGTGGCAAAACTCTAGAATCCTTGCGTGTCTGAACTCGAGAGTCATTCAATGTCCACATTCCAGAACTCTGGATGTCTGAATTATAGAAGCACCAAATGTCTGCATTCTAGAATCGGAATGTGGCGGAATTCTAGAATGCACAGCATGGCGGAATTCTAAAGTCCTAAAATGCCTGCTATCCGGAAGTAAAGGTGTCTGACATCAAGAATGCTACCAAGTCAGAATTATACCATTCTGAAAGATTCTGGAATCTAGAATCAATGGACGGCTGAGTTCCAGAATGTCAGGGTGGCAAAACTCTAGAATACTTGCGTGTCTGAACTCGAGAGTCATTCAATGTCCACATTCCAGAACTCTGGATGTCTGAATTATAGAAGCACTAAATGTCTGCATTCTAGAATCGGAATGTGGCGGAATTCTAGAATGCAGAGCACGGCGGAATTCCAAAATCCTAAAATGCCTACTAGCCGAAAGTTAAGGTGTCTGATGACCAGTATGTTACTAGGTCAGCATTCTACAGTTCTGAGAGATTCTGGGTTCTAGAATCAATGGATGGCAGAGATCTTGAATATCAGGGTGTCCAAACTCTAGAATCATTGCATGTCTGAACTCGAGAGTCATTCAATGTCCACATTCCGGATCACAGGGTATCTGAATTCCAGAAGCACCAAATGTCTGCATTCTAGAATCGGAATGTGGTAGAATTCTAGAATGCACAGCACGGCATAATTCGAAAGTCCTAAAATGCCGGCTATCCGGAAGTTAAGGTGTCTGACATCCAGAATGGTACCACATCAGAATTATACCATTCTGAAACATTCTGCGATCTAGAATCAATGGACGGCTGAGTTCCAGAATGTCAGGGTTTCAAAACTCTAGAATCCTTGCGTGTCTGAACTCGAGAGTCATTCAATGTCCACATTCCAGAACTCTGGATGTCTGAATTATAGAAGCACCAAATGTCTGCATTCTAGAATCGGAATGTGGCGGAATTCTAGAATGCACAGCACGGCGGAATTCTAAATCCTAAAATGCCTACTAGCCGAAAGTTAAGGTGTCTGATGACCAGAATGTTACTAGGTCAGCCTTCTACCGTTCTGAGAGATTCTGGGTTCTAGAATCAATGGACGGCAGAGTTCTGGAATGTCTGGGTGTCCAAACTATAGAATACTTGAGTGTTTGAACTGGAGAGTCATTCAATTTCCATATTCCAGGTCACAGGGTGACTGAATTCCAGAAGAACCAAATGTCTGCATTGTAGAATCGGAATGTGGCGGAATTCTAGAATACACAGCACGGCGGAATTCGAAAGTCCTAAAATGCCTGCTATCTGGAAGTTAAGGTGTCTGAAATCCAGAATGCTACCACGTCAGAAATATACCATTCTGAAAGATTCTGGGATCTAGAATCAATGGACGACTGAGTTCCAGAATGTCAGGGTGGCAAAACTCTAGAATCCTTGCATGTCTGAACTCGAGAGTCATTCAATGTCCACATTCCAGAACTCTGGATGTCTGAATTATAGAAGCACCAAATGTCTGCATTCTAGAATCGGAATGTGGTGGAATTCAAGAATGCACAGCACAGCGGAATTCTAAAGTCCTAAAATGCCTGCTATCCGGAAGTTAAGATGTCTGACATCCAGAATGTTACTAGGTCAGCATTCTACCGTTCTGAGAGATTCTGGGTTCTAGAATCAATGGACGGCAGAGTTCTGGAATGTCAGGGTGTCCAAACTCTAGAATCCTTCCGTGTCTGAACTCGTGAGTCATTCAATGTCCACATTCCGGATCAAAGGGTGTCTGAATTCCAGAAGCACCAAATGTCTTCATTCTAGAATCGGAATGTGGCGGAACTCTAGAATGCACAGCACGGCAGAATTCTAAAGTCCTAAAATGCCTGATATTCGGAAGTTAAGGAGTCTGACATCCAGAATGTTACTAGGTCAGCATTCTACCATTCTGAGACATTCTGGATTCTAGAATCAAGGACGGCAGAGTTCTGGAATGTCAGGGTGTCCAAACTCTAGAATCCTTCCGTGTCTGAACTCGTGAGTCATTCAATGTCCACATTCCGGATCACATGGTGTCTGAATTCTAGAAGCACCAAATGTCTGCATTCTAGAATCGGAATGTGGCGGAATTCTAGAATGCACAGCACGGCGGAATTCTAAAGTCCTAAAATGCCTGCTATCCGGAAGTTAAGGTGTCTGACACCCAGAATGCTACCACATCAGAATTATACCATTCTGAAACATTCTGGGATCTAGAATCAATGGACGGGTGAGTTCCAGAATGTCAGGGAAGCAAAACTCTAGAATCCTTGCGTGTCTGAACTCGAGAGTCATTCAATGTCCACATTCCGGAACTCTGGATGTCTGAATTATAGAAGCACCAAATGTCTGCATTCTAGAATCGGAATGTGGCGGAATTCTAGAATGCACAGCACGGCGGAATTCTAAATTCCTAAAATGCCTACTAGCCGAAAGTTAAGGTGTCTGATGACCAGTATGTTACTAGGTCAGCATTCTACCGTTCTGAGAGATTCTGGGTTCTAGAGTCAATGGACGGCAGAGATCTGGAACGTCAGGGTGTCCAAACTCTAGAATCCTTGCGTGTCTGAACTCGAGAGTCATTCAATGTCCACATTCCAGAACTCTGGATGTCTGAATTATGGAAGCACCAAATGTCTGCATTCTAGAATCAGAATGTGGCGGAATTCTAGAATGCACAGCACGGCGGAATTCTAAAGTCCTAAAATGCCTGTTATCCGGAAGTTAAGGTGTCTGACATCCCGAATGCTACCACGTCAGAATTATACCATTCTGAAACATTCTGGGATCTAGAATCAATGGACGGCTGAGTTCCATAGTGCAAGGGTGGCAAAACTCCAGAATCCTTGCGTGTCTGAACTCGTGAGTCATTCAATGTCCACATTCCAGAACTCTGTATGTCTGAAATATAGAAGCACCAAATGTCTGCATTCTAGTATCAGAATGTGGCGGAATTCTTGAATGCACAGCACGGCGGAATTTTAAAGTCCTATAGTGCCTGCTATCCAGAAGTCAAGGTGTCTGACATCCAGAATGTTACTAGGTCAGCATTCTGCCATTCTGAGAGATTCTGGGTTCTAGAATCAATTGATGGCAGAGTTCTGGAATGTCAGGGTGTTCAAACTCAAGAATCCTTGCGTGTCTGAACTCGAGAGTCATTCAATGTCCACATTCTGGATCACAGGGTGTCTGAATTCCAGAAGCACCAAATGTCTGCATTCTAGAATCGGAATGTGGCGGAATTCTAGAATGCACAGCACGGCGGATTTCTAAAGTCCTAAAATGCCTACTAGCCGAAAGTTAAGGTGTCTGATGACCAGAATGTTACTAGGTCAGCATTCTACCGTTCTGAGAGATTCTGGGTTCTAGAGTCAATGGACGGCAGAGTTCCGGAATGTCAGGGTGTCCAAACTCTAGAATCCTTGACAGTTTGAAATCGAGAGTCATTCAATATCCATATTCCGGGTCACAGGGTGACAGAATTCCAGAAGCACCAAATGTCTGCTTTCTAGAATCGGAATGTGGCGGAATTCTAGAATGCACAGCACGGCGGAATTCGAAAGTCCTAAAATGCCTGCTATCCGGAAGTTAAGGTGTCTGACATCCAGAATGCTACCACGTCAGATTTATACCATTCTGAAAGATTCTGGGATCTAGAATCAATGGACGGCTGAGTTCCAGAATGTCAGGGTGGCAAAACTCTAGAATCCTTGCGTGTCTGAACTCGAGAGTCATTCAATGTCCACATTCCAGAACTCTGGATGTCTGAATTATAGAAGCACCAATTGTCTGCATTCTAGAATCGGAATGTTGCGGAATTCTAGAATGCACAGCACGGCGGAATTCTAAAGTCCTAAAGTGCCTGCTATCCAGAAGTCAAGGTGTCTGACATCCAGAATGTTACTAGGTCAGCATTCTACCGTTCTGAGAGATTCTGGGTTCTAGAATCAATTGATGGCAGAGTTCTGGAATGTCAGGGTGTTCAAACTCAAGAATACTTGCGTGTCTGAACTCGAGAGTCATTCAATGTCCACATTCAGAATCACAGGGTGTCTGAATTCCAGAAGCACCAAATGTCTGCATTCTAGAATCGGAATGTGACGGAATTCTAGAATGCACAGCACGGCGGAATTCGAAAGTCCTACAATGCATGCTATCTGGAAGTTAAGGTGTCTGACATCCAGAATGCTACCACGTCAGAATTATACCATTCTGAAAGATTCTGGGATCTAGAATCAATGGACGGCTGAGTTCCAGAATGTCAGGGTTTCCAAACTCTGGAATCCTTGCGTGTCTGAACTCGAGACTCATTCAATATCCACATTCCAGGACTCTGGATGTCTGAAATATAGAAGCAAAAAATGTCTGCATTCTAGAATCGGAATGTGGTGAAATTCTAGAATGCACAGCACGGCAGAATTCTAAAGTCCTAAAATGCCTGCTATTCGGAAGTTAAGGTGTCTGACATCCAGAATGTTACCAGGTCAGCATTCTACCGTTCTGAGAGATTCTGGGTTCTAGAATCAATGGATGGCAGAGTTCTGGAATGTCAGGGTGTCCAAACTCTAGAATCCTTCCGTGTCTGAACTCGTGAGTCATTCAATGTCCACATTCCGGATCACAGGGTGTCTGAATTCCAGAAGCACCAAATGTCTGCATTCTAGAATCGGAATGTTGCGGAATTCTAGAATGCACAGCACGGCAGAATTCTAAAGTCCTAAAATGCCTAATATTCGGAAGTTAAGGAGTCTGACATCCAGAATGTTACTAGGTCAGCATTCTACCGTTCTGAGAGATTCTGGGTTCTAGAATCAATGGACGGCAGAGTTCTGGAATGTCAGGGTGTCCAAACTCTAGAAACCTTCCATGTCTGAACTCGTGAGTCATTCAATGTCCACATTCCAGATCAAAGGGTGTCTGAATTCCAGAAGCACCAAATGTCTGCATTCTAGAATCGGAATGTGGCGGAATTCTAGAATGCACAGCACGGCGGAATTCTAAAGTCCTAAAATGCCTGCTATCCGGAAGTTAAGGTGTCTGACACCCAGAATGCTACCACATCAGAATTATACCATTCTGAAACATTCTGGGATCTAGAATCAATGGACGGGTGAGTTCCAGAATGTCAGGGAAGCAAAACTCTAGAATCCTTGAGTGTCTGAACTCGAGAGTCATTCAATGTCCACATTCCGGAACTCTGGATGTCTGAATTATAGAAGCACCAAATGTCTGCATTCTAGAATCGGAATGTGGCGGAATTCTAGAATGCACAGCACGGCAGAATTCTAAATTCCTAAAATGCCTACTAGCCGAAAGTTAAGGTGTCTGATGACCAGTATGTTACTAGGTCAGCATTCTACCGTTCTGAGAGATTCTGGGTTCTAGAGTCAATGGACTTCAGAGATCTGGAACGTCAGGGTGTCCAAACTCTAGAATCCTTGCGTGTCTGAACTCGAGAGTCATTCAATGTCCACATTCCAGAACTCTGGATGTCTGAATTATGGAAGCACCAAATGTCTGCATTCTAGAATCAGAATGTGGCGGAATTCTAGAATGCACAGCACGGCGGAATTCTAAAGTCCTAAAATGCCTGTTATCCGGAAGTTAAGGTGTCTGACATCCCGAATGCTACCACGTCAGAATGATACCATTCTGAAACATTCTGGGATCTAGAATCAATGGACGGCTGAGTTCCATAGTGCAAGGGTGGCAAAACTCCAGAATCCTTGCGTGTCTGAACTCGTGAGTCATTCAATGTCCACATTCCAAAACTCTGGATGTCTGAAATATAGAAGCACCAAATGTCTGCATTCTAGTATCAGAATGTGGCGGAATTCTTGAATGCACAGCACGGCGGAATTTTAAAGTCCTATAGTGCCTGCTATCCAGAAGTCAAGGTGTCTGACATCCAGAATGTTACTAGGTCAGCATTCTGCCGTTCTGAGAGATTCTGGGTTCTAGAATCAATTGATGGCAGAGTTCTGGAATGTCAGGGTGTTCAAACTCAAGAATACTTGCGTGTCTGAACTCGAGAGTCATTCAATGTCCACATTCCGGATCACAGGGTGTCTGAATTCCAGAAGCACCAAATGTCTGCATTCTAGAATCGGAATGTGGCGGAATTCTAGAATGCACAGCACGACGGATTTCTAAAGTCCTAAAATGCCTACTAGCCGAAAGTTAAGGTGTCTGATGACCAGAATGTTACTAGGTCAGCATTCTACCGTTCTGAGAGATTCTGGGTTCTAGAGTCAATGGACGGCAGAGTTCCGGAATGTCAGGGTGTCCAAACTCTAGAATCCTTGACAGTTTGAACTCGAGAGTCATTCAATATCCATATTCCGGGTCACAGGGTGACAGAATTCCAGAAGCACCAAATGTCTGCTTTCTAGAATCGGAATGTGGCGGAATTCTAGAATGCACAGCACGGCAGAATTCGAAAGTCCTAAAATGCCTGCTATCCGGAAGTTAAGGTGTCTGACATCCAGAATGCTACCACGTCAGATTTATACCATTCTGAAAGATTCTGGGATCTAGAATCAATGGACGGCTGAGTTCCAGAATGTCAGGGTGGCAAAACTCTAGAATCCTTGCGTGTCTGAACTCGAGAGTCATTCAATGTCCACATTCCAGAACTCTGGATGTCTGAATTATAGAAGCACCAATTGTCTGCATTCTAGAATCGGAATGTTGCGGAATTCTAGAATGCACAGCACGGCGGAATTCTAAAGTCCTAAAGTGCCTGCTATCCAGAAGTCAAGGTGTCTGACATCCAGAATGTTACTAGGTCAGCATTCTACCGTTCTGAGAGATTCTGGGTTCTAGAATCAATTGATGGCAGAGTTCTGGAATGTCAGGGTGTTCAAACTCAAGAATACTTGCGTGTCTGAACTCGAGAGTCATTCAATGTCCACATTCAGGATCACAGGGTGTCTGAATTCCAGAAGCACCAAATGTCTGCATTCTAGAATCGGAATGTGACGGAATTCTAGAATGCACAGCACGGCGGAATTCGAAAGTCTTAAAATGCATGCTATCTGGAAGTTAAGGTGTCTGACATCCAGAATGCTACCACGTCAGAATTATACCATTCTGAAAGATTCTGGGATCTAGAATCAATGGACGGCTGAGTTCCAGAATGTCAGGGTTTCCAAACTCTGGAATCCTTGCGTGTCTGAACTCGAGACTCATTCAATATCCACATTCCAGGACTCTGGATGTCTGAAATATAGAAGCAACAAATGTCTGCATTCTAGAATCGGAATGTGGTGAAATTCTAGAATGCACAGCACGGCAGAATTCTAAAGTCCTAAAATGCCTGCTATTCGGAAGTTAAGGTGTCTGACATCCAGAATGTTACCAGGTCAGCATTCTACCGTTCTGAGAGATTCTGGGTTCTAGAATCAATGGATGGCAGAGTTCTGGAATGTCAGGGTGTCCAAACTCTAGAAACCTTCCATGTCTGAACTCGTGAGTCATTCAATGTCCACATTCCAGATCAAAGGGTGTCTGAATTCCAGAAGCACCAAATGTCTGCATTCTAGAATCGGAATGTGGCAGAATTATAGAATGCACAGCACGGCGGAATTCTAAAGTCCTAAAATGCCAGCTATCGGGAAGTTAAGGTGTCTGACATCCAGAATGTTACTAGGTCTGCATTCTACCGTTCTGAGAGATTCTGGGTTCTAGATTCAAAGGACGGCAGAGATCTGGCATGTCAGGGTGTCCAAACTCTAGAATCCTTGCGTGTCTGAACTCGAGAGTCATTCAATGTCCACATTCCGGATCACAGGGTGTCTGAATTCCAGAAGCACCAAATGTCTGCATTCTAGAATCGGAATGTGGTAGAATTCTAGAATGCACAGCACGGCGGTATTCTAAAGTCCCCAAATGCCTGCTATCCGGAAGTTAAGGTGTCTGACATCCAGAATGGTACCACATCAGAATTATACCATTCTGAAACATTCTGGGATCTAGAATCAATGGACGGGTGAGTTCCAGAATGTCAGGGTGGCAAAACTCTAGAATCCTGGCTTGTCTGAACTCGAGAGTCATTCAATGTCCACATTCCAGAACTCTGGATGTCTGAATTATGGAAGCACCTAATGTCTGCATTCTAGAACGGGATTGTGGCGGAATTCTAGAATGCACAGCACGGCGGAATTCTAAAGTCCTAAAATGCCTGCTATCCGGAAGTTAAGGTGTCTGACATCCAGAATGTTACTAGGTCAGCATTCCACCATTCTGAGAGATTCTGGGTTCTAGAATCAATGGACGGCAGAGTTCTGGAATGTCAGGGTGTCCAAACTCTAGAATCCTTCCGTGTCTGAACTCGTGAGTCATTCAATGTCCACATTCCGGATCACAGGGTGTCTGAATTCCAGAAGCACCAAATGTCTTCATTCTGGAATCGGAATGTGGCGGAATTCTAGAATGCACAGCACGGCAGAATTCTAAAGTCCTAAAATGCCTAATATTCGGAAGTTAAGGAGTCTGACATCCAGAATGTTACTAGGTCAGCATTCTACCATTCTGAGAGATTCTGGGTTCTAGAATCAATGGACGGCAGAGATCTGGCATGTCATGGTGTCCAAACTCTAGAATCCTTCCGTGTCTGAACTCGTGAGTCATTCAATGTCCACATTCCGGATCACAGGGTGCCTGAATTCCAGAAGCACCAAATGTCTGCATTCTAGAATCGGAATGTGGCGGAATTCTAGAATGCACAGCACGGTGGAATTCGAAAGTCCTAAAATGCCTGCTATCCAGAAGTTAAGGTGTCTGACATCCAGAATGCTACCACGTCAGAATTATACCATTCTGAAAGATTCTGGGATCTAGAATCAATGGACGGCTGAGTTCCAGAATGTCAGGGTTTCCAAACTCTAGAATCGTTGCGCGTCTGAACTTGAGAGTCATTCAATATCCACATTCCAGGACTCTGGATGTCTGAAATATAGAAGCAACAAATGTCTGCATTCTAGAATCGGAATGTGGTGGAATTCTAGAATGCACAGCACGGCAGAATTCTAAAGTCATAAAATGCCTGCTATTCGGAACTTAAGGTGTCTGACATCCAGAATGTTACTAGGTCAGCATTCTACCGTTCTGAGAGATTCTGGGTTGTAGAATCAATGGAAGGCAGAGTTATGGAATGTCAGGGTGTCCAAACTCTAGAATCCTTCCGTGTCTGAACTCGTGAGTCATTCAATGTCCACATTCCGGATCACAGGGTGTCTGAATTCCAGAAGCACCAAATGTCTGCATTCTAGAATCGGAATGTGGCGGAATTCTAGAATGCACAGCACGGCAGAATTCTAAAGTCCTAAAATGCCTGATTTTCGGAAGTTAAGGTGTCTGACATCCAGAACGTTACTAGGTCAGCATTCTACCGTTCTGAGGGATCCTGGGTTCTAGAATCAATGGACGGCAGAGTTCTGGAATATCAGGGTGTCCAAACTCTAGAATCCTTCCGTGTTTGAACTCGTGAGTCATTCAATGTCCACATTCCAGATCAAAGGGTTTCTGAATTCCAGAAGCACCAAATGTCTGCATTCTAGAATTGGAATGTGGCGTAATTATAGAATGCACAGCATGGCGGATTTCTAAAGTCCTAAAATGCCTGCTATCGGGAAGTTAAGATGTCTGACATCCAGAATGTTACTAGGTCAGCATTCTACCGTTCTGAGAGATTCTGGGTTCTAGAATCAATGGACGGCAGAGATCTGGCATGTCAGGCTGTCCAAACTCTAGAATCCCTGCGTGTCTGAACTCGAGAGTCATTCAATGTCCATTCCGGATCACAGGGTGTCTGAATTCCAGAAGCACCAAATGTCTGCATTCTAGAATCGGAATGTGGTAGAATTCTAGAATGCACAGCCCGGCGGAATTCTAAAGTCCTAAAATGCCTGCTATCCGGAAGTTAAGGTGTCTGACACCCAGAATGCTACCACATCAGAATTATACCATTCTGAAACATTCTGGGATCTAGAATCAATGGACGGGTGAGTTCCAGAATGTCAGGGTGGCAAAACTCTAGAATCCTGGCGTGTCTGAACTCGAGAGTCATTCAATGTCCACATTCCAGAACTCTGGATGTCTGAATTATAGAAGCACCAAATGTCTGCATTGTAGAATCGGAATGTGGCGGAATTCTAGAATGCACTGCACGGCGGAATTCTAAAGTCCTAAAATGCCTGCTATCCGGAAGTTAAGGTGTCTGCCATCAAGAATGCTACCAAGTCAGAATTATACCATTCTGAAAGATTGTGGGATCTAGAATCAATGGACGGCTGAGTTCCAGAATGTCAGGGAAGCAAAACTCTAGAATCCTTGCGTGTCTGAACTCGAGAGTCATTCAATGTCCACATTCCGGAACTCTGGATGTCTGAATTATAGAAGCACCAAATGTCTGCATTCTAGAATCGGAATGTGGCGGAATTCTAGAATGCACAGCACGGCGGAATTCTAAATTCCTAAAATGCCTACTAGCTGAAAGTTAAGGTGTCTGATGACCAGTATGTTACTAGGTCAGCATTCTACCGTTCTGAGAGATTCTGGGTTCTAGAATCAATGGACGGCAGAGATCTGGAAAGTCAGGGTGTCCAAACTCTAGAATCCTTGCGTGTCTGAACTCGAGTGTCATTCAATGTCCACGTTCCGGATCACAGGGTGTCTGAATTCCAGAAGCACCAAATGTCTGCATTCTAGAATCGGAATGTGGTAGAATTCTAGAATGCAAAGCACGGTGGAATTCTAAATTCCCCAAATGCCTGCTATCCAGAAGTTAAGGTGTCTGACATCCAGAATGGTACCACATCAGAATTATACCATTCTGAAACATTCTGGGATCTAGAATCAAAGGACGGGTGAGTTCCAGAATGTCAGGGCGGCAAAACTCTAGAATCCTGGCTTGTCTGAACTCGAGAGTCATTCAATGTCCACATTCCAGAACTCTGGATGACTGAATTATGGAAGCACCAAATGTCTGCATTCTAGAATCGGAATGTGGCGGAATTCTAGAATGCAAAGCACGGCGGAATTCTAAAGTCCTAATATGCCTGCTATCCGGAAGTTAAGGTGTCTGACATCCAGAATGCTACCACGTCAGAATTATACCATTCTGAAAGATTCTGGGATCTAGAATCAATGGACGGCTGAGTTCCAGAATGTCAGGGTTTCCAAACTCTGGAATCCTTGCGTGTCTGAACTCGAGACTCATTCAATATCCACATTCCAGGACTCTGGATGTCTGAAATATAGAAGCAACAAATGTCTGCATTCTAGAATCGGAATGTGGTGAAATTCTAGAATGCACAGCACGGCAGAATTCTAAAGTCCTAAAATGCCTGCTATTCGGAAGTTAAGGTGTCTGACATCCAGAATGTTACCAGGTCAGCATTCTACCGTTCTGAGAGATTCTGGGTTCTAGATTCAAAGGACGGCAGAGATCTGGCATGTCAGGGTGTCCAAACTCTAGAATCCTTGCATGTCTGAACTCGAGAGTCATTCAATGTCCACATTCCGGATCACAGGGTGTGTGAATTCCAGAAGCACCAAATGTCTGCATTCTAGAATCGGAATGTGGTAGAATTCTAGAATGCACAGCACGGCGGAATTCTAAAGTCCTTAAATGCCTGCTATCCGGAAGTTAAGGTGTCTGACACCCAGAATGCTACCACATCAGAATTATACCATTCTGAAACATTCTGGGATCTAGAATCAATGCACGGGTGAGTTCCAGAATGTCAGGGTGGCAAAACTCGAGAATCCTGGCGTGTCTGAACTCGAGAGTCATTCAATGTCCACATTCCAGAACTCTGGATGTCTGAATTATAGAAGCACCAAATGTCTGCATTCTAGAATCGGAATGTGGCGGAATTCTAGAATGCATAGCACGGCGGAATTCTAAAGTCCTAAAATGCCTCCTATCCGGAAGTTAAGGTGTCTGACATCCAGAATGCTACCACGTCAGAATTATACCATTCTGAAAGATTCTGGGATCTAGAATCAATGGACGGCTGAGTTCCAGAATGTCAGTGTGGCAAAACTCAAGAATCCTTGCGTGTCTGAACTCGAGAGTCATTCAATGTCCACATTCCAGACTCTGGATATCTGAATTATAGGAGCACCAAATGTCTGCATTCTAGAATCGGAATGTGGCGGAATTCTAGAATGCACAGCACGGCGGAATTCTAAAGTCCTAAAATGCCTGCCATCCGGAAGTTAAGGTGTCTGACATCAAGAATGCTACCAAGTCAGAATTATACCATTCTGAAAGATTCTGGGATCTAGAATCAATGGACGGCTGAGTTCCAGAATGTCAGGGTGGCAAAACTCTAGAATCCTTGCGTGTCTGAAGTCGAGAGTCATTCAATGTCCACATTCCAGAACTCTGGATGTCTGAATTCCAGAAGCACCAAATGTCTGCATTCTAGAATCGGAATGTGGCGGAATTCTAGAATGCACAGCACGGCGGAATTCTAAAGTCCTAAAATGGCTGCTATCCGGAAGTTAAGGTGTCTGACATCCAGAATGCTACCACGTCAGAATTATAACATTCCGAAAGATTCTGGGATCTAGAATCAATGGACGGCTGAGTTCCAGAATGTCAGGGTGGCAAAACTCTAGAATCCTTGCGTGTCTGAACTCGAGAGTCATTCAACGTCCACATTCCAGAACTCTGGATGTCTGAATTATAGAAGCACCAAATGTCTGCATTCTAGAATCGGAATGTGGCGGAATTCTAGAATGCACAGCATGGCGGAATTCTAAAGTCCTAAAATGCCTGCTATCCGGAAGTTAAGGTGTCTGACATCCAGAATGTTACTTGGTCAGCATTCCACCATTCTGAGAGATTCTGGGATCTAGAATCAATGGACGGCAGAGTTCTGGAATGTCAGGGTTTCCAAACACTAGAATCCTTCCGTGTCTGAACTCGTGAGTCATTCAATGTCCACATTCCGGATCACAGGGTGTCTGAATTCCAGAAGCACCAAATGTCTTCATTCTAGAATCGGAATGTGGCGGAATTCTAGAATGCACAGCACGTCAGAATTCTAAAGTCCTAAAATGCCTGATATTCGGAAGTTAAGGAGTCTGACATCCAGAATGTTACTAGGTCAGCATTCTACCATTCTGAGAGATTCTGGGTTCTAGAATCAATGGACGGCAGAGATCTGGCATGTCAGGGTGTCCATATTCTAGAAACCTTCCGTGTCTGAACTCGTGAGTTAATCAATGTCCACATTCCAGATCACAGGGTGTCTGAATTCCAAAAGCACCAAATGTCTGCATTCTAGAATCGGAATGTGGCGGAATTCTAGAATGCACAGCACGGCGGAATTCTAAAGTCCTAAAATCCCTACTAGCCGAAACTTAAGGTGTCTGATGACCAGTATGTTACTAGGTCAGCATTCTACCGTTCTGAGAGATTCTGGGTTCTAGAATTAATGGACGGCAGAGATCTGGAATATCAGGGTGTCCAAACTCTAGAATCCTTGCGTGTCTGAACTCGAGATTCATTCAATTTCCACATTCCGGATCACAGGGTGTCTGAATTCCAGAAGCACCAAATGTCTGCATTCTAGAATCGGAATGTGGCGGAATTCTAGAATGCACAGCACGGCAGAATTCGAAAGTACTAAAATGCCTGCTATCGGGAAGTTAAGCTGTCTGACATCCAGAATGCTACCACGTCAGAATTATACCATTCTGAAAGATTCTGGGATCTAGAATCAATGGACGGCTGAGTTCCAGAATGTCAGGGTGACAAAACTCTAGAATACTTGCGTGTCTGAACTCGAGAGTCATTCAATGTCCACATTCCAGAACTCTGGATGTCTGAATTATAGAAGCACCAAATGTCTGCATTCTAGAATCGGAATGTGGTGGAATTCTAGAATGCACAGCACAGCGGAATTCTAAAATCCTAAAATGCCTGCTATCCGGAAGTTAAGGTGTCTGACATCAAGAATGCTACCAAGTCAGAATTATACCATTCTGAAAGATTCTGGGATCTAGAATCAATGGACGGCTGATTTCCAGAATATCAGGGTGGCAAAACCCTAGAATCCATGCGTGTCTGAACTCGAGACTCATTCAATGTCCACATTCCAGAATTATGGATGTCTGAATAATAGAAGCACCAAATGTCTACCTTCTAGAATCGGAATGTGGCGTAATTCTAGAATGCACAGCACGGCGGAATTCTAAAGTCCTAAAATGCCTACTAGCCGAAAGTTAAGGTGTCTGATGACCAGTATGTTACTAGGTCAGCATTCTACCGTTTTGAGAGATTCTGGGTTCTAGAATCAATGGACGGCAGAGATCTGGAATGTCAGGGTGTCCAAACTCTAGAATCCTTGCGTGTCTGAACTCGAGAGTCATTCAATATCCACATTCCGGATCACAGGGTGTCTGAATTCCAGAAGCACCAAATGTCTGCATTCTAGAATCGGAATGTGGTAGAATTCTAGAATGCACAGCACGGCGGAATTCTAAAGTCCCCAAATGCCTGCTATCCGGAAGTTAAGGTGTCTGACATCCAGAATGGTACCACATCAGAATTATACCATTCTGAAACATTCTGGGATCTAGAATCAATGGACGGGTGAGTTCCAGAATGTCAGGGTGGCAAAACTCTAGAATCCTGGCTTGTCTGAACTCGAGAGTCATTCAATGTCCACATTCCAGAACTCTGGATGTCTGAATTATGGAAGCACCTAATGTCTGCATTCTAGAATGGGATTGTGGCGGAATTCTAGAATGCACAACACGGCGGAATTCTAAAGTCCTAAAATGCCTGCTATCCGGAAGTTAAGGTGTCTGACATCCAGAATGTTACTAGGTCAGCATTCCACCATTCTGAGAGATTCTGCGTTCTAGAATCAATGGACGGCAGAGTTCTGGAATGTCAGGGTGTCCAAACTCTAGAATCCTTCCGTGTCTGAACTCGTGAGTCATTCAATGTCCACATTCCGGATCACAGGGTGTCTGAATTCCAGAAGCACCAAATGTCTTCATTCTAGAATCGGAATGTGGCGAAATTCTAGAATGCACAGCACGGCAGAATTCTAAAGTCCTAAAATGCCTAATATTCGGAAGTTAAAGAGTCTGACATCCAGAATGTTACTAGGTCAGCATTCTACCATTCTGAGAGATTCTGGGTTCTAGAATCAATGGACGGCAGAGATCTGGCATGTCATGGTGTCCAAACTCTAGAATCCTTCCGTGTCTGAACTCGTGAGTCATTCAATGTCCACATTCCGGATCACAGGGTGCCTGAATTCCAGAAGCACCAAATGTCTGCATTCTAGAATCGGAATGTGGCGGAATTCTAGAATGAACAGCACGGTGGAATTCGAAAGTCCTAAAATGCCTGCTATCCAGAAGTTAAGGTGTCTGACATCCAGAATGCTACCACGTCAGAATTATACCATTCTGAAAGATTCTGGGATCTAGAATCAATGGACGGCTGAGTTCCAGAATGTCAGGGTTTCCAAACTCTAGAATCGTTGCGCGTCTGAACTTGAGAGTCATTCAATATCCACATTCCAGGACTCTGGATGTCTGAAATATAGAAGCAACAAATGTCTGCATTCTAGAATCGGAATGTGGTGGAATTCTAGAATGCACAGCACGGCAGAATTCTAAAGTCATAAAATGCCTGCTATTCGGAACTTAAGGTGTCTGACATCCAGAATGTTACTAGGTCAGCATTCTACCGCTCTGAGAGATTCTGTGTTGTAGAATCAATGGACGGCAGAGTTATGGAATGTCAGGGTGTCCAAACTCTAGAATCCTTCCGTGTCTGAACTCGTGAGTCATTCAATGTC
Organism: Aotus nancymaae; assembly: GCF_030222135.1. Lineage (NCBI taxonomy): Eukaryota > Metazoa > Chordata > Mammalia > Primates > Aotidae > Aotus > Aotus nancymaae. The sequence goes on along the minus strand of NW_026988470.1, from coordinate 2,319,464 downwards.
CACATTCCGGATCACAGGGTGTCTGAATTCCAGAAGCACCAAATGTCTGCATTCTAGAATCGGAATGTGGCGGAATTCTAGAATGCACAGCACGGCAGAATTCTAAAGTCCTAAAATGCCTGATATTCGGAAGTTAAGGTGTCTGACATCCAGAACGTTACTAGGTCAGCATTCTACCGTTCTAAGGGATTCTGGGTTCTAGAATCAATGGACGGCAGAGTTCTGGAATGTCAGGGTGTCCAAACTCTAGAATCCTTCCGTGTTTGAACTCGTGAGTCATTCAATGTCCACATTCCAGATCAAAGGGTTTCTGAATTCCAGAAGCACCAAATGTCTGCATTCTAGAATTGGAATGTGGCGTAATTATAGAATGCACAGCATGGCGGATTTCTAAAGTCCTAAAATGCCTGCTATCGGGAAGTTAAGGTGTCTGACATCCAGAATGTTACTAGGTCAGCATTCTACCGTTCTGAGAGATTCTGGGTTCTAGAATCAATGGACGGCAGAGATCTGGCATGTCAGGCTGTCCAAACTCTAGAATCCCTGCGTGTCTGAACTCGAGAGTCATTCAATGTCCATTCCGGATCACAGGGTGTCTGAATTCCAGAAGCACCAAATGTCTGCATTCTAGAATCGGAATGTGGTAGAATTCTAGAATGCACAGCCCGGCGGAATTCTAAAGTCCTAAAATGCCTGCTATCCGGAAGTTAAGGTGTCTGACACCCAGAATGCTACCACATCAGAATTATACCATTCTGAAACATTCTGGGATCTAGAATCAATGGACGGGTGAGTTCCAGAATGTCAGGGTGGCAAAACTCTAGATTCCTGGCGTGTCTGAACTCGAGAGTCATTCAATGTCCACATTCCAGAACTCTGGATGTCTGAATTATAGAAGCACCAAATGTCTGCATTGTAGAATCGGAATGTGGCGGAATTCTAGAATGCACTGCACGGCGGAATTCTAAAGTCCTAAAATGCCTGCTATCCGGAAGTTAAGGTGTCTGCCATCAAGAATGCTACCAAGTCAGAATTATACCATTCTGAAAGATTGTGGGATCTAGAATCAATGGACCGCTGAGTTCCAGAATGTCAGGGAAGCAAAACTCTAGAATCCTTGCGTGTCTGAACTCGAGAGTCATTCAATGTCCACATTCCGGAACTCTGGATGTCTGAATTATAGAAGCACCAAATGTCTGCATTCAAGAATCGGAATGTGGCGGAATTCTAGAATGCACAGCACGGCGGAATTCTAAATTCCTAAAATGCCTACTAGCTGAAAGTTAAGGTGTCTGATGACCAGTATGTTACGAGGTCAGCATTCTACCGTTCTGAGAGATTCTGGGTTCTAGAATCAATGGACGGCAGAGATCTGGAACGTCAGGATGTCCAAACTCTAGAATCCTTGCATGTCTGAACTCGAGAGTCATTCAATGTCCACGTTCCGGATCACAGGGTGTCTGAATTCCAGAAGCACCAAATGTCTGCATTCTAGAATCGGAATGTGGTAGAATTCTAGAATGCACAGCACGGTGGAATTCTAAATTCCCCAAATGCCTGCTATCCAGAAGTTAAGGTGTCTGACATCCAGAATGGTACCACATCAGAATTATACCATTCTGAAACATTCTGGGATCTAGAATCAAAGGACGGGTGAGTTCCAGAATGTCAGGGTGGCAAAACTCTAGAATCCTGGCTTGTCTGAACTCGAGAGTCATTCAATGTCCACATTCCAGAACTCTGGATGTCTGAATTATGGAAGCACCAAATGTCTGCATTCTAGAATCGGAATGTGGCGGAATTCTAGAATGCAAAGCACGGCGGAATTCTAAAGTCCTAATATGCCTGCTATCCGGAAGTTAAGGTGTCTGACATCCAGAATGCTACCACGTCAGAATTATACCATTCTGAAACATTCTTGGATCTAGAATCAATGGACGGCTGACTTCCAGAATGCAAGGGCGGCAAAACTCTAGAATCCTTGCGTGTCTGAACTCGAGAGTCATTCAATGTCCACATTCCAGAACTCTGGATGTCTGAAATATAGAAGCACCAAATGTCTGCATTCTAGAATCAGAATGTGGCGGAATTCTAGAATGCACAGCACGGCGGAAATCTAAAGTCCTAAAATGCCTGCTATCCAGCAGTCAAGGTATCTGACATCCAGAATATTACTAGGTCAGCATTCTACCGTTCTGAGAGATTCTGGGTTCTAGAATCAATGGATGGCAGTGTTCTGGAATGTCAGGGTGTTCAAACTCAAGAATACTTGCGTGTCTGAACTCGAGAGTCATTCAATGTCCACATTCCGGATCACAGGGTGTCTGAATTCCAGAAACACAAAATGTCTGCATTCTAGAATCGGAATGTGGCGGAATTCTAGAATGCACAGCACGGCGGAATTCGAAAGTCCTAAAATGCCTACTAGCCGAAAGATAAGGTGTCTGATGACCAGAATGTTACTAGGTCAGCATTCTAGCGTTCTGAGAGATTCTGGGTTCTAGAATCAATGGATGGCAGAGTTCTGGAATGTCAGGGTGTCCAAACTCTAGAATCCTTGTGTGTTTGAACTCGAGAGTCATTCAATTTCCATATTCCGGGTCACAGGGTGACTGAATTCCAGAAGCACCAAATGTCTGCATTCTAGAATCGGAATGTGGCGGAATTCTAGAATGCACACCACGGCGGAATTCTGAAGTCCTAAAATGGCTGCTATCCGGAAGTTAAGGTGTCTGACATCCAGAATGCTACCACGTCAGAATTATACCATTCTGAAAGATTCTGGGATCTAGAATCAATGGACGGCTGAGTTCCAGAATGTCAGGGTGGCAAAACTCTAGAATCCTTGCGTGTCTGAACTCGAGAGTCATTCAATGTCCACATTCCAGAACTCTGGATGTCTGAATTATAGAAGCACCAAATGTCTGCATTCTAGAATCGGAATGTGGCGGAATTCTAGAATGCACAGCACGGCGGAATTCTAAAGTCCTAAAATGCCTGCTATCCGGAAGTTAAGATGTCTGACATCCAGAATGTTACTAGGTCAGCATTCTACCGTTCTGAGAGATTCTGGGTTCTAGAATCAATGGACGGCAGAGTTCTGGAATGTCAGAGTGTCCATACTCTAGAATCTTTCCGTGTCTGAACTCGTGAGTCATTCAATGTCCACATTCCGGATCACAGGGTGTCTGAATTCCAGAAGCACCAAATGTCTGCATTCTAGAATCGGAATGTGGCGGAATTCTAGAATGCACAGCACGGCGGAATTCTAAAGTCCTAAAATGCCTGCTATCGGGAAGTTAATGTGTCTGACATCCAGAATGCTACCACGTCTGAATTATACCATTCTGAAAGATTCTGGGATCTAGAATCAATGGACGGCTGAGTTCCAGAATGTCAGGGTGGCAAAACTCTAGAATCCTTGCGTGTCTGAAGTCGAGAGTCATTCAATGTCCACATTCCAGAACTCTGGATGTCTGAATTCCAGAAGCACCAAATGTCTGCGTTCTAGAATCGGAATGTGGCGGAATTCTAGAATGCACAGCACGGCGGAATTCTAAAGTCCTGAAATGGCTGCTATCCGGAAGTTAAGGTGTCTGACATCCAGAATGCTACCACGTCAGAATTATACCATTCCGAAAGATTCTGGGATCTAGAATCAATGGACGGCTGAGTTCCAGAATGTCAGGGTCGCAAAACTCTAGAATCCTTGCGTGTCTGAACTCGAGAGTCATTCAATGTCCACATTCCAGAACTCTGGATGTCTGAATTATAGAAGCACCAAATGTCTGCATTCTAGAATCGGAATGTGGCGGAATTCTAGAATGCACAGCACGGCGGAATTCTAAAGTCCTAAAATGCCTGCTATCCGGAAGTTAAGGTGTCTGACATCCAGAATGTTACTAGGTCAGCATTCCACCATTCTGAGAGATTCTGGGATCTAGAATCAATGGACGGCAGAGTTCTGGAATGTCAGGGTTTCCAAACACTAGAATCCTTCCGTGTCTGAACTCGTGAGTCATTCAATGTCCACATTCCGGATCACAGGGTGTCTGAATTCCAGAAGCACCAAATGTCTTCATTCTAGAATCGGAATGTGGCGGAATTCTAGAATGCACAGCACGGCAGAATTCTAAAGTCCTAAAATGCCTGATATTCGGAAGTTAAGGAGTCTGACATCCAGAATGTTACTAGGTCAGCATTCTGCCATTCTGAGAGATTCTGGGTTCTAGAATCAATGGACGGCAGAGATCTGGCATGTCAGGGTGTCCAAACTCTAGAATCCTTCCGTGTCTGAGCTCGTGAGTTAATCAATGTCCACATTCCAGACCACAGGGTGTCTGAATTCCAAAAGCACCAAATGTCTGCATTCTAGAATCGGAATGTGGCGGAATTCTAGAATGCACAGCACGGCAGAATTCGAAAGTACTAAAATGCCTGCTATCGGGAAGTTAAGCTGTCTGACATCCAGAATGCTACCACGTCAGAATTATACCATTCTGAAAGATTCTGGGATCTAGAATCAATGGACGGCTGAGTTCCAGAATGTCAGGGTGACAAAACTCTAGAATCCTTGCGTGTCTGAACTCGAGAGTCATTCAATGTCCACATTCCAGAACTCTGGATGTCTGAATTATAGAAGCACCAAATGTCTGCATTCTAGAATCGGAATGTGGCGAAATTCTAGAATGCACAGCACAGCGGAATTCTAAAATCCTAAAATGCCTGCTATCCGAAAGTTAAGGTGTCTGACATCAAGAATGCTACCAAGTCAGAATTATACCATTGTGAAAGAATCTGGGATCTAGAATCAATGGACGGCTGATTTCCAGAATATCAGGGTGGCAAAACCCTAGAATCCATGCGTGTCTGAACTCGAGACTCATTCAATGTCCACATTCCAGAATTCTGGATGTCTGAATTATAGAAGCACCAAATGTCTACCTTCTAGAATCGGAATGTGGCGTAATTCTAGAATGCACAGCACGGGCGAATTCTAAAGTCCTAAAATGCCTACTAGCCGAAAGTTAAGGTGTCTGATGACCAGTATGTTACTAGGTCAGCATTCTACCGTTTTGAGAGATTCTGGGTTCTAGAATCAATGGACGGCAGAGATCTGGAATGTCAGGGTGTCCAAACAATAGAATCCTTGCGTGTCTGAACTCGAGAGTCATTCAATGTCCACATTCCGGATCACAGGGTGTCTGAATTCCAGAAGCACCAAATGTCTGCATTCTAGAATCGGAATGTGTTAGAATTCTAGGATGCACAGCACGGCGGAATTCTAAAGTCCCCAAATGCCTGCTATCCGGAAGTTAAGGTGTCTGACATCCAGAATGGTATCACATCAGAATTATACCATTCTGAAACATTCTGGGATCTAGAATCAATGGACGGGTGAGTTCCAGAATGTCAGGGTGGCAAAACTCTAGAATCCTGGCTTGTCTGAACTCGAGAGTCATTCAATGTCCACATTCCAGAACTCTGGATGTCTGAATTATGGAAGCACCTAATGTCTGCATTCTAGAATGGGATTGTGGCGGAATTCTAGAATGCACAGCACGGCGGAATTCTAAAGTCCTAAAATGCCTGCTATCCGGAAGTTAAGGTGTCTGACATCCAGAATGTTACTAGGTCAGCATTCCACCATTCTGAGAGATTCTGGGTTCTAGAATCAATGGACGGCAGAGTTCTGGAATGTCAGGGTGTCCAAACTCTAGAATCCTTCCGTGTCTGAACTCGTGAGTCATTCAATGTCCACATTCCGGATCACAGGGTGTCTGAATTCCAGAAGCACCAAATGTCTTCATTCTAGAATTGGAATGTGGCGGAATTCTAGAATGCACAGCACGGCAGAATTCTAAAGTCCTAAAATGCCTAATTTTCGGAAGTTAAGTAGTCTGACATCCAGAATGTTACTAGGTCAGCATTCTACCATTCTGAGAGATTCTGGGTTCTAGAATCAATGGACGGCAGAGATCTGGCATGTCATGGTGTCCAAACTCTAGAATCCTTCCGTGTCTGAACTCGTGAGTCATTCAATGTCCACATTCCGGATCACAGGGTGCCTGAATTCCAGAAGCACCAAATGTCTGCATTCTAGAATCGGAATGTGGCGGAATTCTAGAATGCACAGCACGGTGGAATTCGAAAGTCCTAAAATGCCTGCTATCCAGAAGTTAAGGTGTCTGACATCCAGAATGCTACCACGTCAGAATTATACCATTCTGAAAGATTCTGGGATCTAGAATCAATGGACGGCTGAGTTCCAGAATGTCAGGGTTTCCAAACTCTAGAATCGTTGCGCGTCTGAACTTGAGAGTCATTCAATATCCACATTCCAGGACTCTGGATGTCTGAAATATAGAAGCAACAAATGTCTGCATTCTAGAATCGGAATGTGGTGGAATTCTAGAATGCACAGCACGGCAGAATTCTAAAGTCATAAAATGCCTGCTATTCGGAACTTAAGGTGTCTGACATCCAGAATGTTACTTGGTCAGAATTCTACCGCTCTGAGAGATTCTGGGTTGTAGAATCAATGGACGGCAGAGTTATGGAATGTCAGGGTGTCCAAACTCTAGAATCCTTCCGTGTCTGAACTCGTGAGTCATTCAATGTCCACATTCCGGATCACAGGGTGTCTGAATTCCAGAAGCACCAAATGTCTGCATTCTAGAATCGGAATGTGGCGGAATTCTAGAATGCACAGCACGGCAGAATTCTAAAGTCCTAAAATGCCTGATATTCGGAAGTTAAGGTGTCTGACATCCAGAAAGTTACTAGGTCAGCATTCTACCGTTCTGAGGGATTCTGGGTTCTAGAATCAATGGACGGCAGAGTTCTGGAATGTCAGGGTGTCCAAACTCTAGAATCCTTCCGTGTTTGAACTCGTGAGTCATTCAATGTCCACATTCCAGATCAAAGGGTTTCTGAATTCCAGAAGCACCAAATGTCTGCATTCTAGAACTGGAATGTGGCGTAATTATAGAATGCACAGCATGGCGGATTTCTAAAGTCCTAAAATGCCTGCTATCGGGAAGTTAAGGTGTCTGACATCCAGAATGTTACTAGGTCAGCATTCTACCGTTCTGAGAGATTCTGGGTTCTAGAATCAATGGACGGCAGAGATCTGGCATGTCAGGCTGTCCAAACTCTAGAATCCCTGCGTGTCTGAACTCGAGAGTCATTCAATGTCCATTCCGGATCACAGGGTGTCTGAATTCCAGAAGCACCAAATGTCTGCATTCTAGAATCGGAATGTGGTAGAATTCTAGAATGCACAGCACGGTGGAATTCTAAATTCCCCAAATGCCTGCTATCCAGAAGTTAAGGTGTCTGACATCCAGAATGGTACCACATCAGAATTATACCATTCTGAAACATTCTGGGATCTAGAATCAAAGGACGGGTGAGTTCCAGATTGTCAGGGCGGCAAAACTCTAGAATCCTGGCTTGTCTGAACTCGAGAGTCATTCAATGTCCACATTCCAGAACTCTGGATGTCTGAATTATGGAAGCACCAAATGTCTGCATTCTAGAATCGGAATGTGGCGGAATTCTAGAATGCAAAGCACGGCGGAATTCTAAAGTCCTAATATGCCTGCTATCCGGAAGTTAAGGTGTCTGACATCCAGAATGGTACCACGTCAGAATTATACCATTCTGAAACATTCTTGGATCTAGAATCAATGGACGGCTGAGTTCCAGAATGCAAGGGCGGCAAAACTCTAGAATCCTTGCGTGTCTGAACTCGAGAGTCATTCAATGTCCACATTCCAGAAGTCTGGATGTCTGAAATATAGAAGCACCAAATGTCTGCATTCTAGAATCAGAATGTGGTGGAATTCTAGAATGCACAGCACGGCGGAATTCTAAAGTCCTAAAATGCCTGCTATCCAGAAGTCAAGGTGTCTGACATCCAGAATGTTACTAGGTCAGCATTCTACCGTTTTGAGAGATTCTGGGTTCTAGAATCAATGGATGGCAGTGTTCTGGAATGTCAGGGTGTTCAAACTCAAGAATACTTGCGTGTCTGAACTCGAGAGTCATTCAATGTCCACATTCCGGATCACAGGGTGTCTGAATTCCAGAAGCTCAAAATGTCTGCATTCTAGAATCGGAATGTGGCGGAATTCTAGAATGCACAGCACGGCGGAATTCGAAAGTCCTAAAATGCCTACTAGCCGAAAGATAAGGTGTCTGATGACCAGAATGTTACTAGGTCAGCATTCTAGCGTTCTGAGAGATTCTGGGTTCTAGAATCAATGGATGGCAGAGTTCTGGAATGTCAGGGTGTCCAAACTCTAGAATCCTTGTGTGTTTGAACTCGAGAGTCATTCAATTTCCATATTCCGGGTCACAGGGTGACTGAATTCCAGAAGCACCAAATGTCTGCATTCTAGAATCGGAATGTGGCGGAATTCTAGAATGCACACCACGGCGGAATTCTGAAGTCCTAAAATGGCTGCTATCCGGAAGTTAAGGTGTCTGACATCCAGAATGCTACCACGTCAGAATTATACCATTCTGAAAGATTCTGGGATCTAGAATCAATGGACGGCTGAGTTCCAGAATGTCAGGGTGGCAAAACTCTAGAATCCTTGCGTGTCTGAACTCGAGAGTCATTCAATGTCCACATTCCAGAACTCTGGATGTCTGAATTATAGAAGCACCAAATGTCTGCATTCTAGAATCGGAATGTGGCGGAATTCTAGAATGCACAGCACGGCGGAAATCTAAAGTCCTAAAATGCCTGCTATCCGGAAGTTAAGGTGTCTGACATCCAGAATGTTACTAGGTCAGCATTCTACCTTTCTGAGAGATTCTGGGTTCTAGAATCAATGGACGGCAGAGTTCTGGCATGTCAGAGTGTCCAAACTCTAGAATCTTTCCGTGTCTGAACTCGTGAGTCATTCAATGTCCACATTCCGGATCACAGGGTGTCTGAATTCCAGAAGCACCAAATGTCTTCATTCTAGAATCGGAATGTGGCGGAATTCTAGAATGCACAGCACGGCGGAATTCTAAAGTCCTAAAATGCCTGCTATCGGGAAGTTAATGTGTCTGACATCCAGAATGCAACCACGTCTGAATTATACCATTCTGAAAGATTCTGGGATCTAGAATCAATGGACGGCTGAGTTCCAGAATATCAGGGTGGCAAAACTCTAGAATCCTTGCGTGTCTGAACTCGAGAGTCATTCAATGTCCACATTCCAGAACTCTGGATGTCTGAATTATAGAAGCACCAAATGTCTGCATTCTAGAATCGGAATGTGGCGGAATTCTAGAATGCACAGCACGGCGGAATTCTAAAGTCCTAAAATGCCTGCTATCCGGAAGTTAAGATGTCTGACATCCAGAATGTTACTAGGTCAGCATTCTACCGTTCTGAGAGATTCTGGGTTCTAGAATCAATGGACGGCAGAGTTCTGGAATGTCAGAGTGTCCATACTCTAGAATCTTTCCGTGTCTGAACTCGTGAGTCATTCAATGTCCACATTCCGGATCACAGGGTGTCTGAATTCCAGAAGCACCAAATATCTGCATTCTAGAATCGGAATGTGGCGGAATTCTAGAATGCACAGCACGGCGGAATTCTAAAGTCCTAAAATGCCTGCTATCGGGAAGTTAATGTGTCTGACATCCAGAATGCTACCACGTCTGAATTATACCATTCTGAAAGATTCTGGGATCTAGAATCAATGGACGGCTGAGTTCCAGAATGTCAGGGTGGCAAAACTCTAGAATCCTTGCGTGTCTGAAGTCGAGAGTCATTCAATGTCCACATTCCAGAACTCTGGATGTCTGAATCCCAGAAGCACCAAATGTCTGCATTCTAGAATCGGAATGTGGCGGAATTCTAGAATGCACAGCACGGCGGAATTCTAAAGTCCTAAAATGGCTGCTATCCGGAAGTTAAGGTGTCTGACATCCAGAATGCTACCACGTCAGAATTATACCATTCCGAAAGATTCTGGGATCTAGAATCAATGGACGGCTGAGTTCCAGAATGTCAGGGTGGCAAAACTCTAGAATCCTTGCGTGTCTGAACTCGAGAGTCATTCAATGTCCACATTCCAGAACTCTGGATGTCTGAATTATAGAAGCACCAAATGTCTGCATTCTAGAATCGGAATGTGGCGGAATTCTAGAATGCACAGCACGGCGGAATTCTAAAGTCCTAAAATGCCTGCTATCCGGAAGTTAAGGTGTCTGACATCCAGAATGTTACTAGGTCAGCATTCCACCATTCTGAGAGATTCTGGGATCTAGAATCAATGGACGGCAGAGTTCTGGAATGTCAGGGTTTCCAAACACTAGAATCCTTCCGTGTCTGAACTCGTGAGTCATTCAATGTCCACATTCCGGATCACAGGGTGTCTGAATTCCAGAAGCACCAAATGTCTTCATTCTAGAATCGGAATGTGGCGGAATTCTAGAATGCACAGCACGGCAGAATTCTAAAGTCCTAAAATGCCTGATATTCGGAAGTTAAGGAGTCTGACATCCAAAATGTTACTAGGTCAGCATTCTACCATTCTGAGAGATTCTGGGTTCTAGAATCAATGGACGGCAGAGATCTGGCATGTCAGGGTGTCCAAACTCTAGAATCCTTCCGTGTCTGAACTCGTGAGTTAATCAATGTCCACATTCCAGACCACAGTGTGTCTGAATTCCAAAAGCACCAAATGTCTGCATTCTAGAATCGGAATGTGGCGGAATTCTAGAATGCACAGCACGGCAGAATTCGAAAGTACTAAAATGCCTGCTATCGGGAAGTTAAGCTGTCTGACATCCAGAATGCTACCACGTCAGAATTATACCATTCTGAAAGATTCTGGGATCTAGAATCAATGGACGGCTGAGTTCCAGAATGTCAGGGTGACAAAACTCTAGAATCCTTGCGTGTCTGAACTCGAGAGTCATTCAATGTCCACATTCCAGAACTCTGGATGTCTGAATTATAGAAGCACCAAATGTCTGCATTCTAGAATCGGAATGTGGCGAAATTCTAGAATGCACAGCACAGCGGAATTCTAAAATCCTAAAATGCCTGCTATCCGAAAGTTAAGGTGTCTGACATCAAGAATGCTACCAAGTCAGAATTATACCATTCTGAAAGAATCTGGGATCTAGAATCAATGGACGGCTGATTTCCAGAATATCACGGTGGCAAAACCCTAGAATCCATGCGTGTCTGAACTCGAGACTCATTCAATGTCCACATTCCAGAATTCTGGATGTCTGAATTATAGAAGCACCAAATGTCTACCTTCTAGAATCGGAATGTGGCGTAATTCTAGAATGCACAGCACGGCGGAATTCTAACGTCCTAAAATGCCTACTAGCCGAAAGTTAAGGTGTCTGATGACCAGTATGTTACTAGGTCAGCATTCTACTGTTTTGAGAGATTCTGGGTTCTAGAATCAATGGACGGCAGAGATCTGGAATGTCAGGGTGTCCAAACAATAGAATCCTTGCGTGTCTGAACTCGAGAGTCATTCAATGTCCACATTCTGGATCACAGGGTGTCTGAATTCCAGAAGCACCAAATGTCTGCATTCTAGGATCGGAATGTGTTAGAATTCTAGAATGCACAGCACGGCGGAATTCTAAAGTCCCCAAATGCCTGCTATCCGGAAGTTAAGGTGTCTGACATCCAGAATGGTACCACATCAGAATTATACCATTCTGAAACATTCTGGGATCTAGAATCAATGGACGGGTGAGTTCCAGAATGTCAGGGTGGAAAAACTCTAGAATCCTGGCTTGTCTGAACTCGAGAGTCATTCAATGTCCACATTCCAGAACTCTGGATGTCTGAATTATGGAAGCACCTAATGTCTGCATTCTAGAATGGGATTGTGGCGGAATTCTAGAATGCACAGCACGGCGGAATTCTAAAGTCCTAAAATGCCTGCTATCCGGAAGTTAAGGTGTCTGACATCCAGAATGTTACTAGGTCAGCATTCCACCATTCTGAGAGATTCTGGGTTCTAGAATCAATGGACGGCAGAGTTCTGGAATGTCAGGGTGTCCAAACTCTAGAATCCTTCCGTGTCTGAACTCGTGAGTCATTCAATGTCCACATTCCGGATCACAGGGTGTCTGAATTCCAGAAGCACCAAATGTCTTCATTCTAGAATCGGAATGTGGCGGAATTCTAGAATGCACAGCACGGCAGAATTCTAAAGTCCTAAAATGCCTAATATTCGGAAGTTAAGGAGTCTGACATCCAGAATGTTACTAGGTCAGCATTCTACCATTCTGAGAGATTCTGGGTTCTAGAATCAATGGACGGCAGAGATCTGGCATGTCATGGTGTCCAAACTCTAGAATTCTTCCGTGTCTGAACTCGTGAGTCATTCAATGTCCACATTCCGGATCACAGGGTGCCTGAATTCCAGAAGCACCAAATGTCTGCATTCTAGAATCGGAATGTGGCGGAATTCTAGAATGCACAGCACGGTGGAATTCGAAAGTCCTAAAATGCCTGCTATCCAGAAGTTAAGGTGTCTGACATCCAGAATGCTACCACGTCAGAATTATACCATTCTGAAAGATTCTGGGATCTAGAATCAATGGACGGCTGAGTTCCAGAATGTCAGGGTTTCAAAACTCTAGAATCGTTGCGCGTCTGAACTTGAGAGTCATTCAATATCCACATTCCAGGACTCTGGATGTCTGAAATATAGAAGCAACAAATGTCTGCATTCTAGAATCGGAATGTGGTGGAATTCTAGAATGCACAGCACGGCAGAATTCTAAAGTCATAAAATGCCTGCTATTCGGAACTTAAGGTGTCTGACATCCAAAATGTTACTAGGTCAGCATTCTACCGCTCTGAGAGATTCTGGGTTGTAGAATCAATGGACGGCAGAGTTATGGAATGTCAGGGTGTCCAAACTCTAGGATACTTCCGTGTCTGAACTCGTGAGTCATTCAATGTCCACATTCCGGATCACAGGGTGTCTGAATTCCAGAAGCACCAAATGTCTGCATTCTAGAATCGGAATGTGGCGGAATTCTAGAATGCACAGCACGGCAGAATTCTAAAGTCCTAAAATGCCTGATATTCGGAAGTTAAGGTGTCTGACATCCAGAAAGTTACTAGGTCAGCATTCTACCGTTCTGAGGGATTCTGGGTTCTAGAATCAATGGACGGCAGAGTTCTGGAATGTCAGGGTGTCCAAACTCTAGAATCCTTCCGTGTTTGAACTCGTGAGTCATTCAATGTCCACATTCCAGATCAAAGGGTTTCTGAATTCCAGAAGCACCAAATGTCTGCATTCTAGAACTGGAATGTGGCGTAATTATAGAAGGCACAGCATGGCGGATTTCTAAAGTCCTAAAATGCCTGCTATCGGGAAGTTAAGGTGTCTGACATCCAGAATGTTACTAGGTCAGCATTCTACCGTTCTGAGAGATTCTGGGTTCTAGAATCAATGGACGGCAGAGATCTGGCATGTCAGGCTGTCCAAACTCTAGAATCCCTGCGTGTCTGAACTCGAGAGTCATTCAATGTCCATTCCGGATCACAGGGTGTCTGAATTCCAGAAGCACCAAATGTCTGCATTCTAGAATCGGAATGTGGTAGAATTCTAGAATGCACAGCACGGTGGAATTCTAAATTCCCCAAATGCCTGCTATCCAGAAGTTAAGGTGTCTGACATCCAGAATGGTACCACATCAGAATTATACCATTCTGAAACATTCTGGGATCTAGAATCAAAGGACGGGTGAGTTCCAGATTGTCAGGGCGGCAAAACTCTAGAATCCTGGCTTGTCTGAACTCGAGAGTCATTCAATGTCCACATTCCAGAACTCTGGATGTCTGAATTATGGAAGCACCAAATGTCTGCATTCTAGAATCGGAATGTGGCGGAATTCTAGAATGCAAAGCACGGCGGAATTCTAAAGTCCTAATATGCCTGCTATCCGGAAGTTAAGGTGTCTGACATCCAGAATGCTACCACGTCAGAATTATACCATTCTGAAACATCCTTGGATCTAGAATCAATGGACGGCTGAGTTCAAGAATGCAAGGGCGGCAAAACTCTAGAATCCTTGCGTGTCTGAACTCGAGAGTCATTCAATGTCCACATTCCAGAACTCTGGATGTCTGAAATATAGAAGCACCAAATGTCTGCATTCTAGAATCAGAATGTGGTGGAATTCTGGAATGCACAGCACGGCGGAATTCTAAAGTCCTGAAATGCCTGATATCCAGAAGTCAAGGTGTCTGACATCCAGAATGTTACTAGGTCAGCATTCTACCGTTCTGAGAGATTCTGGGTTCTAGAATCAATGGATGGCAGTGTTCTGGAATGTCAGGGTGTTCAAACTCAAGAATACTTGCGTGTCTGAACTCGAGAGTCATTCAATGTCCACATTCCGGATCACAGGGTGTCTGAATTCCAGAAGCTCAAAATGTCTGCATTCTAGAATCGGAATGTGGCGGAATTCTAGAATGCACAGCACGGCGGAATTCGAAAGTCCTAAAATGCCTACTAGCCGAAAGATAAGGTGTCTGATGACCAGAATGTTACTAGGTCAGCATTCTAGCGTTCTGAGAGATTCTGGGTTCTAGAATCAATGGATGGCAGAGTTCTGGAATGTCAGGGTGTCCAAACTCTAGAATCCTTGTGTGTTTGAACTCGAGAGTCATTCAATTTCCATATTCCGGGTCACAGGGTGACTGAATTCCAGAAGCACCAAATGTCTGCATTCTAGAATCGGAATGTGGCGGAATTCTAGAATGCACACCACGGCGGAATTCTGAAGTCCTAAAATGGCTGCTATCCGGAAGTTAAGGTGTCTGACATCCAGAATGCTACCACGTCAGAATTATACCATTCTGAAAGATTCTGGGATCTAGAATCAATGGACGGCTGAGTTCCAGAATGTCAGGGTGGCAAAACTCTAGAATCCTTGCATGTCTGAACTCGAGAGTCATTCAATGTCCACATTCCAAAACTCTGGATGTCTGAATTATAGAAGCACCAAATGTCTGCATTCTAGAATCGGAATGTGGCGGAATTCTAGAATGCACAGCACGGCGGAATTCTAAAGTCCTAAAATGCCTGCTATCCGGAAGTTAAGGTGTCTGACATCCAGAATGTTACTAGGTCAGCATTCCACCATTCTGAGAGATTCTGGGATCTAGAATCAATGGACGGCAGAGTTCTGGAATGTCAGGGTTTCCAAACACTAGAATCCTTCCGTGTCTGAACTCGTGAGTCATTCAATGTCCACATTCCGGATCACAGGGTGTCTGAATTCCAGAAGCACCAAATGTCTTCATTCTAGAATCGGAATGTGGCGGAATTCTAGAATGCACAGCACGGCAGAATTCTAAAGTCCTAAAATGCCTGATATTCGGAAGTTAAGGAGTCTGACATCCAAAATGTTACTAGGTCAGCATTCTACCATTCTGAGAGATTCTGGGTTCTAGAATCAATGGACGGCAGAGATCTGGCATGTCAGGGTGTCCAAACTCTAGAATCCTTCCGTGTCTGAACTCGTGAGTTAATCAATGTCCACATTCCAGACCACAGTGTGTCTGAATTCCAAAAGCACCAAATGTCTGCATTCTAGAATCGGAATGTGGCGGAATTCTAGAATGCACAGCACGGCAGAATTCGAAAGTACTAAAATGCCTGCTATCGGGAAGTTAAGCTGTCTGACATCCAGAATGCTACCACGTCAGAATTATACCATTCTGAAAGATTCTGGGATCTAGAATCAATGGACGGCTGAGTTCCAGAATGTCAGGGTGACAAAACTCTAGAATCCTTGCGTGTCTGAACTCGAGAGTCATTCAATGTCCACATTCCAGAACTCTGGATGTCTGAATTATAGAAGCACCAAATGTCTGCATTCTAGAATCGGAATGTGGCGAAATTCTAGAATGCACAGCACAGCGGAATTCTAAAATCCTAAAATGCCTGCTATCCGAAAGTTAAGGTGTCTGACATCAAGAATGCTACCAAGTCAGAATTATACCATTCTGAAAGAATCTGGGATCTAGAATCAATGGACGGCTGATTTCCAGAATATCACGGTGGCAAAACCCTAGAATCCATGCGTGTCTGAACTCGAGACTCATTCAATGTCCACATTCCAGAATTCTGGATGTCTGAATTATAGAAGCACCAAATGTCTACCTTCTAGAATCGGAATGTGGCGTAATTCTAGAATGCACAGCACGGCGGAATTCTAACGTCCTAAAATGCCTACTAGCCGAAAGTTAAGGTGTCTGATGACCAGTATGTTACTAGGTCAGCATTCTACCGTTTTGAGAGATTCTGGGTTCTAGAATCAATGGACGGCAGAGATCTGGAATGTCAGGGTGTCCAAACAATAGAATCCTTGCGTGTCTGAACTCGAGAGTCATTCAATGTCCACATTCTGGATCACAGGGTGTCTGAATTCCAGAAGCACCAAATGTCTGCATTCTAGGATCGGAATGTGTTAGAATTCTAGAATGCACAGCACGGCGGAATTCTAAAGTCCCCAAATGCCTGCTATCCGGAAGTTAAGGTGTCTGACATCCAGAATGGTACCACATCAGAATTATACCATTCTGAAACATTCTGGGATCTAGAATCAATGGACGGGTGAGTTCCAGAATGTCAGGGTGGAAAAACTCTAGAATCCTGGCTTGTCTGAACTCGAGAGTCATTCAATGTCCACATTCCAGAACTCTGGATGTCTGAATTATGGAAGCACCTAATGTCTGCATTCTAGAATGGGATTGTGGCGGAATTCTAGAATGCACAGCACGGCGGAATTCTAAAGTCCTAAAATGCCTGCTATCCGGAAGTTAAGGTGTCTGACATCCAGAATGTTACTAGGTCAGCATTCCACCATTCTGAGAGATTCTGGGTTCTAGAATCAATGGACGGCAGAGTTCTGGAATGTCAGGGTGTCCAAACTCTAGAATCCTTCCGTGTCTGAACTCGTGAGTCATTCAATGTCCACATTCCGGATCACAGGGTGTCTGAATTCCAGAAGCACCAAATGTCTTCATTCTAGAATCGGAATGTGGCGGAATTCTAGAATGCACAGCACGGCAGAATTCTAAAGTCCTAAAATGCCTAATATTCGGAAGTTAAGGAGTCTGACATCCAGAATGTTACTAGGTCAGCATTCTACCATTCTGAGAGATTCTGGGTTCTAGAATCAATGGACGGCAGAGATCTGGCATGTCATGGTGTCCAAACTCTAGAATCCTTCCGTGTCTGAACTCGTGAGTCATTCAATGTCCACATTCCGGATCACAGGGTGCCTGAATTCCAGAAGCACCAAATGTCTGCATTCTAGAATCGGAATGTGGCGGAATTCTAGAATGCACAGCACGGTGGAATTCGAAAGTCCTAAAATGCCTGCTATCCAGAAGTTAAGGTGTCTGACATCCAGAATGCTACCACGTCAGAATTATACCATTCTGAAAGATTCTGGGATCTAGAATCAATGGACGGCTGAGTTCCAGAATGTCAGGGTTTCAAAACTCTAGAATCGTTGCGCGTCTGAACTTGAGAGTCATTCAATATCCACATTCCAGGACTCTGGATGTCTGAAATATAGAAGCAACAAATGTCTGCATTCTAGAATCGGAATGTGGTGGAATTCTAGAATGCACAGCACGGCAGAATTCTAAAGTCATAAAATGCCTGCTATTCGGAACTTAAGGTGTCTGACATCCAAAATGTTACTAGGTCAGCATTCTACCGCTCTGAGAGATTCTGGGTTGTAGAATCAATGGACGGCAGAGTTATGGAATGTCAGGGTGTCCAAACTCTAGGATACTTCCGTGTCTGAACTCGTGAGTCATTCAATGTCCACATTCCGGATCACAGGGTGTCTGAATTCCAGAAGCACCAAATGTCTGCATTCTAGAATCGGAATGTGGCGGAATTCTAGAATGCACAGCACGGCAGAATTCTAAAGTCCTAAAATGCCTGATATTCGGAAGTTAAGGTGTCTGACATCCAGAAAGTTACTAGGTCAGCATTCTACCGTTCTGAGGGATTCTGGGTTCTAGAATCAATGGACGGCAGAGTTCTGGAATGTCAGGGTGTCCAAACTCTAGAATTCTTCCGTGTTTGAACTCGTGAGTCATTCAATGTCCACATTCCAGATCAAAGGGTTTCTGAATTCCAGAAGCACCAAATGTCTGCATTCTAGAACTGGAATGTGGCGTAATTATAGAAGGCACAGCATGGCGGATTTCTAAAGTCCTAAAATGCCTGCTATCGGGAAGTTAAGGTGTCTGACATCCAGAATGTTACTAGGTCAGCATTCTACCGTTCTGAGAGATTCTGGGTTCTAGAATCAATGGACGGCAGAGATCTGGCATGTCAGGCTGTCCAAACTCTAGAATCCCTGCGTGTCTGAACTCGAGAGTCATTCAATGTCCATTCCGGATCACAGGGTGTCTGAATTCCAGAAGCACCAAATGTCTGCATTCTAGAATCGGAATGTGGTAGAATTCTAGAATGCACAGCACGGTGGAATTCTAAATTCCCCAAAGGCCTGCTATCCAGAAGTTAAGGTGTCTGACATCCAGAATGGTACCACATCAGAATTATACCATTCTGAAACATTCTGGGATCTAGAATCAAAGGACGGGTGAGTTCCAGATTGTCAGGGCGGCAAAACTCTAGAATCCTGGCTTGTCTGAACTCGAGAGTCATTCAATGTCCACATTCCAGAACTCTGGATGTCTGAATTATGGAAGCACCAAATGTCTGCATTCTAGAATCGGAATGTGGCGGAATTCTAGAATGCAAAGCACGGCGGAATTCTAAAGTCCTAATATGCCTGCTATCCGGAAGTTAAGGTGTCTGACATCCAGAATGCTACCACGTCAGAATTATACCATTCTGAAACATTCTTGGATCTAGAATCAATGGACGGCTGAGTTCAAGAATGCAAGGGCGGCAAAACTCTAGAATCCTTGCGTGTCTGAACTCGAGAGTCATTCAATGTCCACATTCCAGAACTCTGGATGTCTGAAATATAGAAGCACCAAATGTCTGCATTCTAGAATCAGAATGTGGTGGAATTCTGGAATGCACAGCACGGCGGAATTCTAAAGTCCTGAAATGCCTGATATCCAGAAGTCAAGGTGTCTGACATCCAGAATGTTACTAGGTCAGCATTCTACCGTTCTGAGAGATTCTGGGTTCTAGAATCAATGGATGGCAGTGTTCTGGAATGTCAGGGTGTTCAAACTCAAGAATACTTGCGTGTCTGAACTCGAGAGTCATTCAATGTCCACATTCCGGATCACAGGGTGTCTGAATTCCAGAAGCTCAAAATGTCTGCATTCTAGAATCGGAATGTGGCGGAATTCTAGAATGCACAGCACGGCGGAATTCGAAAGTCCTAAAATGCCTACTAGCCGAAAGATAAGGTGTCTGATGACCAGAATGTTACTAGGTCAGCATTCTAGCGTTCTGAGAGATTCTGGGTTCTAGAATCAATGGATGGCAGAGTTCTGGAATGTCAGGGTGTCCAAACTCTAGAATCCTTGTGTGTTTGAACTCGAGAGTCATTCAATTTCCATATTCCGGGTCACAGGGTGACTGAATTCCAGAAGCACCAAATGTCTGCATTCTAGAATCGGAATGTGGCGGAATTCTAGAATGCACACCACGGCGGAATTCTGAAGTCCTAAAATGGCTGCTATCCGGAAGTTAAGGTGTCTGACATCCAGAATGCTACCACGTCAGAATTATACCATTCTGAAAGATTCTGGGATCTAGAATCAATGGACGGCTGAGTTCCAGAATGTCAGGGTGGCAAAACTCTAGAATCCTTGCATGTCTGAACTCGAGAGTCATTCAATGTCCACATTCCAAAACTCTGGATGTCTGAATTATAGAAGCACCAAATGTCTGCATTCTAGAATCGGAATGTGGCGGAATTCTAGAATGCACAGCACGGCGGAATTCTAAAGTCCTAAAATGCCTGCTATCCGGAAGTTAAGGTGTCTGACATCCAGAATGTTACTAGGTCAGCATTCTACCTTTCTGAGAGATTCTGGGTTCTAGAATCAATGGACGGCAGAGTTCTGGCATGTCAGAGTGTCCATACTCTAGAATCTTTCCGTGTCTGAACTCGTGAGTCATTCAATGTCCACATTCCGGATCACAGGGTGTCTGAATTCCAGAAGCACCAAATGTCTTCATTCTAGAATCGGAATGTGGCGGAATTCTAGAATGCACAGCACGGCGGAATTCTAAAGTCCTAAAATGCCTGCTATCGGGAAGTTAATGTGTCTGACATCCAGAATGCTACCACGTCTGAATTATACCATTCTGAAAGATTCTGGGATCTAGAATCAATGGACGGCTGAGTTCCAGAATATCAGGGTGGCAAAACTCTAGAATCCTTGCGTGTCTGAACTCGAGAGTCATTCAATGTCCACATTCCAGAACTCTGGATTTCTGAATTATAGAAGCACCAAATGTCTGCATTCTAGAATCAGAATGTGGCGGAATTCTAGAATGCACAGCACGGCGGAATTCTAAAGTCCTAAAATGCCTACTAGCCGAAAGTTAAGGTGTCTGATGACCAGAATGTTACTAGGTCAGCATTCTACCGTTCTGAGAGATTCTGGGTTCTAGAATCAATGGACGGCAGAGTTCTGGAATGTCAGGGTGTCCAAACTCTAGAATCCTTGAGTGTTTGAACTCAGGAGTCATATAATTTCCATATTCCGGGTAACAGAATGACTGAATTCCAGAAGAACCAAATGTCTGCATTCTAGAAAGAGAATGTGGCGGAATTCTAGAATGCACAGCACGGCGGAATTCGAAACTCCTAAAATGCATGCTATCCGGAAGTTAAGGTGTCTGACATCCAGAATGCTACCACGTCAGAATTATACCATTCTGAAAGATTCTGGGATCTAGAATCAATGGACGGCTGAGTTCCAGAATGTCAGGGTGGCAAAACTCTAGAAACCTTGCGTTTCTGAACTCGAGAGTCATTCAATGTCCACATTCCAGAACTCTGGATGTCTGAATTATAGAAGCACCAAATGTCTGCATTCTAGAATCGGAATGTGGCGGAATTCTAGAATGCACAGCACGGCAGAATTCTAAAGTCGTAAAATGCCTGCTATCAGGAAGTTAATGTGTCTGACATCCAGAATACTACCACGTCAGAATTATACCATTCTGAAAGATTCAGGGATCTAGAATCAATGGACGGCTGAGTTCCAGAATGTCAGGGTGGCAAAACTCTAGAATCCTTGCGTGTCTGAACTCGAGAGTCATTCAATGTCCACATTCCAGAACTCAGGATGTCTGAATTATAGAAGCACCAAATGTCTGCATTCTAGAATCGGAATGTGGCGGTATTCTAGAATGCACAGCACGGCGGAATTCTAAAGTCCTAAAATCCCTACTAGCCGAAAGTTAAGGTGTCTGATGACCAGTATGTTACTAGGTCAGCATTCTACCGTTCTGAGAGATTCTGGGTTCTAGAATTAATGGACGGCAGAGATCTGGAATATCAGGTTTTCCAAACTCTGGAATCCTTGCGTGTCTGAACTCGAGAGTCATTCAATGTCCACATTCCGGATCACAGGGTGTCTGAATTCCAGAAGCACCAAATGTCTGCATTCTAGAATCGGAATGTGGTGGAATTCTAGAATGCACAGCACGGCAGAATTCGAAAGTCCTAAAATGCCTGCTATCGGGAAGTTAAGCTGTCTGACATCCAGAATGCTACCACGTCAGAATTATAACATTCTGAAAGATTCTGGGATCTAGAATCAATGGACGGCTGAGTTCCAGAATGTCAGGGTGGCAAAACTCTAGAATCCTGGCGTGTCTGAACTCGAGAGTCATTCAATGTCCACATTCCAGAACTCTGGATGTCTGAATTATAGAAGCACCAAATGTCTGCATTCTAGAATCGGAATGTGGCGGAATACTAGAATGCACAGCATGGCGGAATTCTAAAGTCCTAAAATGCCTGCTATCCGGAAGTTAAGGTGTCTGGCATCAAGAATGCTACCAAGTCAGAATTATACCATTCTGAAAGATTCTGGGATCTAGAATCAATGGACGGCTGAGTTCCAGAATGTCAGGGTGGCAAAACTCTAGAATACTTGCGTGTCTGAACTCGAGAGTCATTCAATGTCCACATTCCAGAACTCTGGATGTCTGAATTATAGAAGCACTAAATGTCTGCATTCTAGAATCGGAATATGGCGGAATTCTAGAATGCAGAGCACGGCGGAATTCCAAAATCCTAAAATGCCTACTAGCCGAAAGTTAAGGTGTCTGATGACCAGTATGTTACTAGGTCAGCATTCTACAGTTCAGAGAGATTCTGGGTTCTAGAATCAATGGATGGCAGAGATCTTGAATATCAGGGTGTCCAAACTCTAGAATCATTGCGTGTCTGAATTCGAGAGTCATTCAATGTCCACATTCCGGATCACAGGGTGTCTGAATTCCAGAAGCACCAAATGTCTGCATTCTAGAATCGGAATGTGGTAGAATTCTAGAATGCACAGCACGGCGTAATTCGAAAGTCCTAAAATGCCGGCTATCCGGAAGTTAAGGTGTCTGACATCCAGAATGGTACCACATCAGAATTATACCATTCTGAAACATTCTGCGATCTAGAATCAATGGACAGGTGAGTTCCAGAATGTCAGGGTGGAAAAACTCTAGAATCCTTGCGTGTCTGAACTCGAGACTCATTCAATGTCCACATTCCAGAACTCTGGATGTCTGAATTATGGAAGCAACAAATGTCTGCATTCTAGAATCGGAATGTGGCGGAATTCTAGAATGCACAGCACGGTGGAATTCAAAAGTCCTAAAATGCCTACTAGCCGAAAGTTAAGGTGTCTGACGACCAGTAAGTTACTAGGTCAGCATTCTACCGTTCTGAGAGATTCTGGGTTCTAGAATCAATGGACGGCAGAGATCTGGAATGTCAGGGTGTCCAAACTCTAGAATCCTTGCGTGTCTGAATTCGAGAGTCATTCAATTTCCACATTCCGGATCACAGGGTGTCTGAATTCCAGAAGCACCAAATGTCTGCATTCTAGAATCGGAATGTGGCGGAATTCTAGAATGCACAGCACGGCAGAATTCGAAAGTCCTAAAATGCCTGCTATCGGGAAGTTAAGCTGTCTGATATCCAGAATGCTACCACGTCAGAATTATACCATTCTGAAAGATTCTGGGATCTAGAATCAATGGACGGCTGAGTTCCAGAATGTCAGTGTGGCAAAACTCTAGAATCCTTGCGTGTCTGAACTCGAGAGTCATTCAATGTCCACATTCCAGAACTCTGGATGTCTGAATTATAGAAGCACCAAATGTCTGCATTCTAGAATCGGAATGTGGCGGAATTCTAGAATGCACAGCACGGCGGAATTCTAAAATTCTAAAATGCCTGCTATCTGAAAGTTAAGGTGTCTGACATCAAGAATGCTACCAAGTCAGAATTATACCATTCTGAAAGATTCTGGGATCTAGAATCAATGGACGGCTGAGTTCCAGAATGTCAGGGTTTCAAAACTCTAGAATCCTTGCGTGTCTGAACTCGAGAGTCATTCAATGTCCACATTCCAGAACTCTGGATGTCTGAATTATAGAAGCACCAAATGTCTGCATTCTAGAATCGGAATGTGGCGGAATTCTAGAATGCACAGCACGGCGGAATTCTAAATCCTAAAATGCCTACTAGCCGAAAGTTAAGGTGTCTGAGGACCGGAATGTTACTAGGTCAGCCTTCTACCGTTCTGAGAGATTCTGTGTTCTAGAATCAATGGACGGCAGAGTTCTGGAATGTCTGGGTGTCCAAACTATAGAATACTTGAGTGTTTGAACTGGAGAGTCATTCAATTTCCATATTCCGGGTCACAGGGTGACTGAATTCCAGAAGAACCAAATGTCTGCATTGTAGAATCGGAATGTGGCGGAATTCTAGAATGCACAGCACGGCGGAATTCGAAAGTCCTAAAATGCCTGCTATCCGGAAGTTAAGGTGTCTGAAATCCAGAATGCTACCACGTCAGAAATATACCATTCTGAAAGATTCTGGGATCTAGAATCAATGGACGGCTGAGTTCCAGAATGTCAGGGTGGCAAAACTCTAGAATCCTTGCGTGTCTGAACTCGAGAGTCATTCAATGTCCACATTCCAGAACTCTGGATGTCTGAATTATAGAAGCACCAAATGTCTGCATTCTAGAATCGGAATGTGGCGGAATTCTAGAATGCACAGCACGGCGGAATTCTAAAGTCCTAAAATGCCTGCTATCCGGAAGTTAAGGTGTCTGACATCCAGAATGTTACTAGGTCAGCATTCTACCGTTCTGAGAGATTCTGGGTTCTAGAATCAATGGACGGCAGAGATCTGGCATGTCAGGGTGTCCAAACTCTAGAATCCTTGCGTGTCTGAACTCGAGAGTCATTCAATGTCCACATTCCGGATCACAGGGTGTCTGAATTCCAGAAGCACC
The DNA here is from genome assembly GCF_030222135.1 of Aotus nancymaae. NCBI lineage: Eukaryota > Metazoa > Chordata > Mammalia > Primates > Aotidae > Aotus > Aotus nancymaae. The sequence goes on along the minus strand of NW_026988470.1, from coordinate 2,294,953 downwards.
AAATGTCTGCATTCTAGAATCGGAATGTGGTAGAATTCTAGAATGCACAGCACAGCGGAATTCTAAAGTCCTAAAATGCCTGCTATCCGGAAGTTAAGATGTCTGACATCCAGAATGTTACTAGGTCAGCATTCTACCGTTCTGAGAGATTCTGGGTTCTAGAATCAATGGACGGCAGAGTTCTGGAATGTCAGGGTGTCCAAACTCTAGAATCCTTCCGTGTCTGAACTCGTGAGTCATTCAATGTCCACATTCCGGATCACAGGGTGTCTGAATGCCAGAAGCACCAAATGTCTTCATTCTAGAATCGGAATGTGGCGGAACTCTAGAATGCACAGCACGGCAGAATTCTAAAGTCCTAAAATGCCTGATATTCGGAAGTTAAGGAGTCTGACATCCAGAATGTTACTAGGTCAGCATTCTACCATTCTGAGACATTCTGGATTCTAGAATCAAGGACGGCAGAGTTCTGGAATGTCAGGGTGTCCAAACTCTAGAATCCTTCCGTGTCTGAACTCGTGAGTCATTCAATGTCCACATTCCGGATCACATGGTGTCTGAATTCCAGAAGCAACAAATGTCTGCATTCTAGAATCGGAATGTGGCGGAATTCTAGAATGCACAGCACGGCGGAATTCTAAAATCCTAAAATGCCTGCTATCCGGAAGTTAAGGTGTCTGACATCAAGAATGCTACCAAGTCAGAATTATACCATTCTGAAAGATTCTGGGATCTAGAATCAATGGACGGCTGAGTTCCTGAATGTCAGGGTAGCAAAACTCTAGAATCCTTGCGTGTCTGAACTCGAGATTCATTCAATGTCCACATTCCAGAACTCTGGATGTCTGAATTATGGAAGCACCAAATGTCTGCATTCTAGAATCGGAATGTGGCGGAATTTTAGAATGCAAAGCACGGCGGAATTCTAAAGTCCTAATATGCCTGCTATCCGGAAGTTAAGGTGTCTGACATCCAGAATGCTACCACGTCAGAATTATACCATTCTGAAAGATTCTGGGATCTAGAATCAATGGACGGCTGAGTTCCAGAATGTCAGGGTGGCAAAACTCTAGAATCCTTGCGTGTCTGAACTCGAGAGTCATTCAATGTCCACATTCCAGAACTCTGGATGTCTGAATTATAGAAGCACCAAATGTCTGCATTCTAGAATCGGAATGTGGCGGAATTCTAGAATGCACAGCACGGCGGAATTCTAAAGTCCTAAAATGCCTGCAATCCGGAAGTTAAGATGTCTGACATCCAGAATGTTACTAGGTCAGCATTCTACCGTTCTGAGAGATTCTGGGTTCTAGAATCAATGGACGGCAGAGTTCTGGAATGTCAGAGTGTCCATACTCTAGAATCTTTCCGTGTCTGAACTCCTGAGTCATTCAATGTCCACATTCCGGATCACAGGGTGTCTGAATTCCAGAAGCTCCAAATGTCTGCATTCTAGAATCGGAATGTGGCGGAATTCTAGAATGCACAGCACGGCGGAATTCTAAAGTCCTAAAATGCCTGCTATCGGGAAGTTAATGTGTCTGACATCCAGAATGCTACCACGTCTGAATTATACCATTCTGAAAGATTCTGGGATCTAGAATCAATGGACGGCTGAGTTCCAGAATGTCAGGGTGGCAAAAATCTAGAATCCTTGCGTGTCTGAAGTCGAGAGTCATTCAATGTCCACATTCCAGAACTCTGGATGTCTGAATTCCAGAAGCAACAAATGTCTGCATTCTAGAATCGGAATGTGGCGGAATTCTAGAATGCACAGCACGGCGGAATTCTAAAGTCCTAAAATGGCTGCTATCCGGAAGTTAAGGTGTCTGACATCCAGAATGCTACCACGTCAGAATTATACCATTCCGAAAGATTCTGGGATCTAGAATCAATGGACGGCTGAGTTCCAGAATGTCAGGGTGGCAAAACTCTAGAATCCTTGCGTGTCTGAACTCGAGAGTCATTCAATGTCCACATTCCAGAACTCTGGATGTCTGAATTATAGAAGCACCAAATGTCTGCATTCTAGAATCGGAATGTGGCGGAATTCTAGAATGCACAGCACGGCGGAATTCTAAAGTCCTAAAATGCCTGCTATCCGGAAGTTAAGGTGTCTGACATCCAGAATGTTACTAGGTCAGCATTCCACCATTCTGAGAGATTCTGGGATCTAGAATCAATGGACGGCAGAGTTCTGGAATGTCAGGGTTTCCAAACACTAGAATCCTTCCGTGTCTGAACTCGTGAGTCATTCAATGTCCACATTCCGGATCACAGGGTGTCTGAATTCCAGAAGCACCAAATGTCTTCATTCTAGAATCGGAATGTGGCGGAATTCTAGAATGCACAGCACGGCAGAATTCTAAAGTCCTAAAATGCCTGATATTCGGAAGTTAAGGAGTCTGACATCCAGAATGTTACTAGGTCAGCATTCTACCATTCTGAGACATTCTGGATTCTAGAATCAAGGACGGCAGAGTTCTGGCATGTCATGGTGTCCAAACTCTAGAATCCTTCCGTGTCTGAACTCGTGAGTCATTCAATGTCCACATTCCGGATCACATGGTGTCTGAATTCCAGAAGCACCAAATGTCTGCATTCTAGAATCGGAATGTGGCGGAATTCTAGAATGCACAGCACGGCGGAATTCTAAAATCCTAAAATGCCTGCTATCCGGAAGTTAAGGTGTCTGACATCAAGAATGCTACCAAGTCAGAATTATACCATTCTGAAAGATTCTGGGATCTAGAATCAATGGACGGCTGAGTTCCAGAATGTCAGGGTAGCAAAACTCTAGAATCCTTGCGTGTCTGAACTCGAGATTCATTCAATGTCCACATTCCAGAACTCTGGATGTCTGAATTATGGAAGCACCAAATGTCTGCATTCTAGAATCGGAATGTGGCGGAATTTTAGAATGCAAAGCACGGCGGAATTCTAAAGTCCTAATATGCCTGCTATCCGGAAGTTAAGGTGTCTGACATCCAGAATGCTACCACGTCAGAATTATACCATTCTGAAACATTCTTGGATCTAGAATCAATGGACGGCTGAGTTCCAGAATGCAAGGGCGGCAAAACTCTAGAATCCTTGCGTGTCTGAACTCGAGAGTCATTCAATGTCCACATTCCAGAACTCTGGATGTCTGAAATATAGAAGCACCAAATGTCTGCTTTCTAGAATCAGAATGTGGCGGAATTCTAGAATGCACAGCACGGCGGAATTCTAAAGTCCTAAAATGCCTGCTATCCAGAAGTCAAGGTGTCTGACATCCAGAATGTTACTAGTTCAGCATTCTACCGTTCTGAGAGATTCTGGGTTCTAGAATCAATGGATGGCAGTGTTCTGGAATGTCAGGGTGTTCAAACTCAAGAATACTTGCGTGTCTGAACTCGAGAGTCATTCAATGTCCACATTCCGGATCACAGGGTGTCTGAATTCCAGAAGCACAAAATGTCTGCATTCTAGAATCGGAATGTGGCGGAATTCTAGAATGCACAGCACGGCGGAATTCGAAAGTCCTAAAATGCCTACTAGCCGAAAGATAAGGTGTCTGATGACCAGAATGTTACTAGGTCAGCATTCTACCGTTCTGAGAGATTCTGGGTTCTAGAATCAATGGACGGCAGAGTTCTGGATTGTCAGAGTGTCCATACTCTAGAATGTCTCCGTGTCTGAACTCGTGAGTCATTCAATGTCCACATTCCGGATCACAGGGTGTCTGAATTCCAGAAGCTCCAAATGTCTGCATTCTAGAATCGGAATGTGGCGGAATTCTAGAATGCACAGCACGGCGGAATTCTAAAGTCCTAAAATGCCTACTAGCCGAAAGTTAAGATGTCTGATGACCAGTATGTTACTAGGTCAGCATTCTACCGTTCTGAGAGATTCTGGGTTCTAGAATTAATGGACGGCAGAGATCTGGAATATCAGGGTGTCCAAACTCTAGAATCCTTGCGTGTCTGTACTCGAGAGTCATTCAATTTCCACATTCCGGATCACAGGGTGTCTGAATTCCAGAAGCACCAAATGTCTGCATTCTAGAATCGGAATGTGGCGGAATTCTAGAATGCACAGCACGGCAGAATTCGAAAGTACTAAAATGCCTGCTATCGGGAAGTTAAGCTGTCTGACATCCAGAATGCTACCACGTCAGAATTATACCATTCTGAAAGATTCTGGGATCTAGAATCAATGGACGGCTGAGTTCCAGAATGTCAGGGTGACAAAACTCTAGAATCCTTGCGTGTCTGAACTCGAGAGTCATTCAATGTCCACATTCCAGAACTCTGGATGTCTGAATTATAGAAGCACCAAATGTCTGCATTCTAGAATCGGAATGTGGTGGAATTCTAGAATGCACAGCACAGCGGAATTCTAAAATCCTAAAATGCCTGCTATCCGGAAGTTAAGGTGTCTGACATCAAGAATGCTACCAAGTCAGAATTATACCATTCTGAAAGATTCTGGGATCTAGAATCAATGGACGGCTGATTTCCAGAATATCAGGGTGGCAAAACCCTAGAATCCATGCGTGTCTGAACTCGAGACTCATTCAATGTCCACATTCCAGAATTCTGGATGTCTGAATTATAGAAGCACCAAATGTCTACCTTCTAGAATCGGAATGTGACGTAATTCTAGAATGCACAGCACGGCGGAATTCTAAAGTCCTAAAATGCCTACTAGCCGAAAGTTAAGGTGTCTGATGACCAGTATGTTTCTAGGTCAGCATTCTACCGTTTTGAGAGATTCTGGGTTCTAGAATCAATGGACGGCAGAGATCTGGAATGTCAGGGTGTCCAAACAATAGAATCCTTGCGTGTCTGAACTCGAGAGTCATTCAATGTCCACATTCCGGATCACAGGGTGTCTGAATTCCAGAAGCACCAAATGTCTGCATTCTAGAATCGGAATGTGTTAGAATTCTAGAATGCACAGCACGGCGGAATTCTAAAGTCCCCAAATGCCTGCTATCCGGAAGTTAAGGTGTCTGACATCCAGAATGGTACCACATCAGAATTATACCATTCTGAAACATTCTGGGATCTAGAATCAATGGACGGGTGAGTTCCAGAATGTCAGGGTGGCAAAACTCTAGAATCCTGGCTTGTCTGAACTCGAGAAGTCATTTAATGTCCACATTCCAGAACTCTGGATGTCTGAATTATGGAAGCACCTAATGTCTGCATTCTAGAATGGGATTGTGGCGGAATTCTAGAATGCACAGCACGGCGGAATTCTAAAGTCCTAAAATGCCTGCTATCCGGAAGTTAAGGTGTCTGACATCCAGAATGTTACTAGGTCAGCATTCCACCATTCTGAGAGATTCTGGGTTCTAGAATCAATGGACGGCAGAGTTCTGGAATGTCAGGGTGTCCAAACTCTAGAATCCTTCCGTGTCTGAACTCGTGAGTCATTCAATGTCCACATTCCGGATCACAGGGTGTCTGAATTCCAGAAGCACCAAATGTCTTCATTCTAGAATCGGAATGTGGCGGAATTCTAGAATGCACAGCACGGCAGAATTCTAAAGTCCTAAAATGCCTAATATTCGGAAGTTAAGGAGTCTGACATCCAGAATGTTACTAGGTCAGCATTCTACCATTCTGAGAGATTCTGGGTTCTAGAATCAATGGACGGCAGAGATCTGGCATGTCATGGTGTCCAAACTCTAGAATCCTTCCGTGTCTGAACTCGTGAGTCATTCAATGTCCACATTCCGGATCACAGGGTGCCTGAATTCCAGAAGCACCAAATGTCTGCATTCTAGAATCGGAATGTGGCGGAATTCTAGAATGCACAGCACGGTGGAATTCGAAAGTCCTAAAATGCCTGCTATCCAGAAGTTAAGGTGTCTGACATCCAGAATGCTACCACGTCAGAATTATACCATTCTGAAAGATTCTGGGATCTAGAATCAATGGACGGCTGAGTTCCAGAATGTCAGGGTTTCCAAACTCTAGAATCGTTGCGCGTCTGAACTTGAGAGTCATTCAATATCCACATTCCAGGACTCTGGATGTCTGAAATATAGAAGCAACAAATGTCTGCATTCTAGAATCGGAATGTGGTGGAATTCTAGAATGCACAGCACGGCAGAATTCTAAAGTCATAAAATGCCTGCTATTCGGAACTTAAGGTGTCTGACATCCAGAATGTTACTAGGTCAGCATTCTACCGTTCTGAGAGATTCTGGGTTGTAGAATCAATGGAAGGCAGAGTTATGGAATGTCAGGGTGTCCAAACTCTAGAATCCTTCCGTGTCTGAACACGTAAGTCATTCAATGTCCACATTCCGGATCACAGGGTGTCTGAATTCCAGAAGCACCAAATGTCTGCATTCTAGAATCGGAATGTGGCGGAATTCTAGAATGCACAGCACGGCAGAATTCGAAAGTCCTAAAATGCCTGCTATCGGGAAGTTAAGCTGTCTGATATCCAGAATGCTACCACGTCAGAATTATACCATTCTGAAAGATTCTGGGATCTAGAATCAATGGACGGCTGAGTTCCAGAATGTCAGTGTGGCAAAACTCTAGAATCCTTGCGTGTCTGAACTCGAGAGTCATTCAATGTCCACATTCCAGAACTCTGGATGTCTGAATGCCAGAAGCACCAAATGTCTGCATTCTAGAATCGGAATGTGGCGGAATTCTAGAATGCACAGCACGACGGAATTCTAAAATTCTAAAATGCCTGCTATCCGGAAGTTAAGGTGTCTGACATCAAGAATGCTACCAAGTCAGAATTATACCATTCTGAAAGATTCTGGGATCTAGAATCAATGGACGGCTGAGTTCCAGAATGTCAGGGTTTCAAAACTCTAGAATCCTTGCGTGTCTGAACTCGAGAGTCATTCAATGTCCACATTCCAGAACTCTGGATGTCTGAATTATAGAAGCACCAAATGTCTGCATTCTAGAATCGGAATGTGGCAGAATTCTAGAATGCACAGCACGGCGGAATTCTAAATCCTAAAATGCCTACTAGCCGAAAGTTAAGGTGTCTGATGACCAGAATGTTACTAGGTCAGCCTTCTACCGTTCTGAGAGATTCTGGGTTCTAGAATCAATGGACGGCAGAGTTCTGGAATGTCTGGGTGTCCAACCTATAGAATACTTGAGTGTTTGAACTGGAGAGTCATTCAATTTCCATATTCCGGGTCACAGGGTGACTGAATTCCAGAAGAACCAAATGTCTGCATTGTAGAATCGGAATGTGGCGGAATTCTAGAATGCACAGCACGGCGGAATTCGAAAGTCCTAAAATGCCTGCTATCCGGAAGTTAAGGTGTCTGAAATCCAGAATGCTACCACGTCAGATATATACCATTCTGAAAGATTCTGGGATCTAGAATCAATGGACGGCTGAGTTCCAGAATGTCAGGGTGGCAAAACTCTAGAATCCTGGCTTGTCTGAACTCGAGAGTCATTCAATGTCCACATTCCAGAACTCTGGATGTCTGAATTATAGAAGCACCAAATGTCTGCATTCTAGAATCGGAATGTGGCGGAATTCTAGAATGCACAGCACGGCGGAATTCTAAAGTCCTAAAATGCCTGCTATCCGGAAGTTAAGGTGTCTGATATCCAGAATGTTACTAGGTCAGCATTCTACCGTTCTGAGAGATTCTGGGTTCTAGAATCAATGGACGGCAGAGATCTGGCATGTCAGGGTGTCCAAACTCTAGAATCCTTGCGTGTCTGAACTCGAGAGTCATTCAATGTCCACATTCCGGATCACAGGGTGTCTGAATTCCAGAAGCACCAAATGTCTGCATTCTAGAATCGGAATGTGGTAGAATTCTAGAATGCACAGCACGGCGGAATTCTAAAGTCCTAAAATGCCTGCTATCCGGAAGTTAAGATGTCTGACATCCAGAATGTTACTAGGTCAGCATTCTACCGTTCTGAGAGATTCTGGGTTCTAGAATCAATGGACGGCAGAGTTCTGGAATGTCAGGGTGTCCAAACTCTAGAATCCTTCCGTGTCTGAACTCGTGAGTCATTCAATGTCCACATTCCGGATCACAGGGTGTCTGAATTCCAGAAACACCAAATGTTTCATTCTAGAATCTGAATGTGGCGGAACTCTAGAATGCACAGCACGGCAGAATTCTAAAGTCCTAAAATGCCTGATATTCGGAAGTTAAGGAGTCTGACATCCAGAATGTTACTAGGTCAGCATTCTACCATTCTGAGACATTCTGGATTCTAGAATCAAGGACGGCAGAGTTCTGGAATGTCAGGGTGTCCAAACTCTAGAATCCTTCCGTGTCTGAACTCGTGAGTCATTCAATGTCCACATTCCGGATCACATGGTGTCTGAATTCCAGAAGCACCAAATGTCTGCATTCTAGAATCAGAATGTGGCGGAATTCTAGAATGCACAGCACGGCGGAATTCTAAAATCCTAAAATGCCTGCTATCCGGAAGTTAAGGTGTCTGACATCCAGAATGCTACCAAGTCAGAATTATACCATTCTGAAAGATTCTGGGATCTAGAATCAATGGACGGCTGAGTTCCAGAATGTCAGGGTAGCAAAACTCTAGAGTCCTTGCGTGTCTGAACTCGAGAGTCATTCAATGTCCACATTCCAGAACTCCGGATGTCTGAATTATGGAAGCACCAAATGTCTGCATTCTAGAATCGGAATGTGGCGGAATTCTAGAATGCAAAGCACGGCGGAATTCTAAAGTCCTAATATGCCTGCTATCCGGAAGTTAAGGTGTCTGACATCCAGAATGCTACCACGTCAGAATTATACCATTCTGAAACATTCTTGGATCTAGAATCAATGGACGGCTGAGTTCCAGAATGCAAGGGCGGCAAAACTCTAGAATCCTTGCGTGTCTGAACTCGAGAGTCATTCAATGTCCACATTCCAGAACTCTGGATGTCTGAAATATAGAAGCACCAAATGTCTGCATTCTAGAATCAGAATGTAGCGGAATTCTAGAATGCACAGCACGGCGGAATTCTAAAGTCCTAAAATGCCTGCTATCCAGAAGTCAAGGTGTCTGACATCCAGAATGTTACTAGGTCAGCATTCTACCGTTCTGAGAGATTCTGGGTTCTAGAATCAATGGATGGCAGTGTTCTGGAATGTCAGGGTGTTCAAACTCAAGAATACTTGCGTGTCTGAACTCGAGAGTCATTCAATGTCCACATTCCGGATCACAGGGTGTCTGAATTCCAGAAACACAAAATGTCTGCATTCTAGAATCGGAATGTGGCGGAATTCTAGAATGTACAGCACGGCGGAATTCGAAAGTCCTAAAATGCCTACTAGCCGAAAGATAAGGTGTCTGATGACCAGAATGTTACTAGGTCAGCATTCTAGCGTTCTGAGAGATTCTGGGTTCTAGAATCAATGGATGGCAGAGTTCTGGAATGTCAGGGTGTCCAAACTCTAGAATCCTTGTGTGTTTGAACTCGAGAGTCATTCAATTTCCATATTCCGGGTCACAGCGTGACTGAATTCCAGAAGCACCAAATGTCTGCATTCTAGAATCGGAATGTGGCGGAATTCTAGAAGGCACACCACGGCGGAATTCTGAAGTCCTAAAATGGCTGCTATCCGGAAGTTAAGGTGTCTGACATCCAGAATGCTACCACGTCAGAATTATACCATTCTGAAAGATTCTGGGATCTAGAATCAATGGACGGCTGAGTTCCAGAATGTCAGGGTGGCAAAACTCTAGAATCCTTGCGTGTCTGAACTCGAGAGTCATTCAATGTCCACATTCCAGAACTCTGGATGTCTGAATTATAGAAGCACCAAATGTCTGCATTCTAGAATCGGAATGTGGCGGAATTCTAGAATGCACAGCACGGCGGAATTCTAAAGTCCTAAAATGCCTACTAGCCGAAAGTTAAGGTGTCTGATGACCAGTATGTTACTAGGTCAGCATTCTACCGTTTTGAGAGATTCTGGGTTCTAGAATCAATGGACGGCAGAGATCTGGAATGTCAGGGCGTCCAAACAATAGAATCCTTGCGTGTCTGAACTCGAGAGTCATTCAATGTCCACATTCCGGATCACAGGGTGTCTGAATTCCAGAAGCACCAAATGTCTGCATTCTAGAATCGGAATGTGTTAGAATTCTAGAATGCACAGCACGGCGGAATTCTAAAGTCCCCAAATGCCTGCTATCCGGAAGTTAAGGTGTCTGACATCCAGAATGGTACCACATCAGAATTATACCATTCTGAAACATTCTGGGATCTAGAATCAATGGACGGGTGAGTTCCAGAATGTCAGGGTGGCAAAACTCTAGAATCCTGGCTTGTCTGAACTCGAGAGTCATTCAATGTCCACATTCCAGAACTCTGGATGTCTGAATTATGGAAGCACCTAATGTCTGCATTCTAGAATGGGATTGTGGCGGAATTCTAGAATGCACAGCACGGCGGAATTCTAAAGTCCTAAAATGCCTGCTATCCGGAAGTTAAGGTGTCTGACATCCAGAATGTTACTAGGTCAGCATTCCACCATTCTGAGAGATTCTGGGTTCTAGAATCAATGGACGGCAGAGTTCTGGAATGTCAGGGTGTCCAAACTCTAGAATCCTTCCGTGTCTGAACTCGTGAGTCATTCAATGTCCACATTCCGGATCACAGGGTGTCTGAATTCCAGAAGCACCAAATGTCTTCATTCTAGAATCGGAATGTGGCGGAATTCTAGAATGCACAGCACGGCAGAATTCTAAAGTCCTAAAATGCCTAATATTCGGAAGTTAAGGAGTCTGACATCCAGAATGTTACTAGGTCAGCATTCTACCATTCTGAGAGATTCTGGGTTCTAGAATCAATGGACGGCAGAGATCTGGCATGTCATGGTGTCCAAACTCTAGAATCCTTCCGTGTCTGAACTCGTGAGTCATTCAATGTCCACATTCCGGATCACAGGGTGCCTGAATTCCAGAAGCACCAAATGTCTGCATTCTAGAATCGGAATGTGGCGGAATTCTAGAATGCACAGCACGGAGGAATTCGACAGTCCTAAAATGCCTGCTATCCAGAAGTTAAGGTGTCTGACATCCAGAATGCTACCACGTCAGAATTATACCATTCTGAAAGATTCTGGGATCTAGAATCAATGGACGGCTGAGTTCCAGAATGTCAGGGTTTCCAAACTCTAGAATCGTTGCGCGTCTGAACTTGAGACTCATTCAATATCCACATTCCAGGACTCTGGATATCTGAAATATAGAAGCAACAAATGTCTGCATTCTAGAATCGGATTGTGGTGGAATTCTAGAATGCACAGCACGGCAGAATTTTAAAGTCATAAAATGCCTGCTATTCGGAACTTAAGGTGTCTGATATCCAGAATGTTACTAGGTCAGCATTCTACCGTTCTGAGAGATTCTGGGTTGTAGAATCAATGGAAGGCAGAGTTATGGAATGTCAGGGTGTCCAAACTCTAGAATCCTTCCGTGTCTGAACTCGTGAGTCATTCAATGTCCACATTCCGGATCACAGGGTGTCTGAATTCCAGAAGCACCAAATGTCTGCATTCTAGAATCGGAATGTGGCGGAATTCTAGAATGCACAGCACGGCAGAATTCGAAAGTCCTAAAATGCCTGCTATCGGGAAGTTAAGCTGTCTGATATCCAGAATGCTACCACGTCAGAATTATACCATTCTGAAAGATTCTGGGATCTAGAATCAATGGACGGCTGAGTTCCAGAATGTCAGTGTGGCAAAACTCTAGAATCCTTGCGTGTCTGAACTCGAGAGTCATTCAATGTCCACATTCCAGAACTCTGGATGTCTGAATTATAGAAGCACCAAATGTCTGCATTCTAGAATCGGAATGTGGCGGAATTCTAGAATGCACAGCACGGCGGAATTCTAAAATTCTAAAATGCCTGCTATCCGGAAGTTAAGGTGTCTGACATCAAGAATGCTACCAAGTCAGAATTATACCATTCTGAAAGATTCTGGGATCTAGAATCAATGGACGGCTGAGTTCCAGAATGTCAGGGTTTCAAAACTCTAGAATCCTTGCGTGTCTGAACTCGAGAGTCATTCAATGTCCACATTCCAGAACTCTGGATGTCTGAATTATAGAAGCACCAAATGTCTGCATTCTAGAATCGGAATGTGGCGGAATTCTAGAATGCACAGCACGGCGGAATTCTAAAGTCCTAAAATGCCTGCTATCCGGAAGTTAAGGTGTCTGACATCCAGAATGTTACTAGGTCAGCATTCTACCGTTCTGAGAGATTCTGGGTTCTAGAATCAATGGACGGCAGAGATCTGGCATGTCAGGGTGTCCAAACTCTAGAATCCTTGCGTGTCTGAACTCGAGAGTCATTCAATGTCCACATTCCGGATCACAGGGTGTCTGAATTCCAGAAGCACCAAATGTCTGCATTCTAGAATCGGAATGTGGTAGAATTCTAGAATGCACAGCACGGCGGAATTCTAAAGTCCTAAAATGCCTGCTATCGGGAAGTTAATGTGTCTGACATCCAGAATGCTACCACGTCTGAATTATACCATTCTGAAAGATTCTGGGATCTAGAATCAATGGACGGCTGAGTTCCAGAATGTCAGGGTGGCAAAACTCTAGAATCCTTGCGTGTCTGAAGTCGAGAGTCATTCAATGTCCACATTCCAGAACTCTGGATGTCTGAATTCCAGAAGCACCAAATGTCTGCATTCTAGAATCGGAATGTGGCGGAATTCTAGAATGCACAGCACGGCGGAATTCTAAAGTACTAAAATGGCTGCTATCCGGAAGTTAAGGTGTCTGACATCCAGAATGCTACCACGTCAGAATTATACCATTCCGAAAGATTCTGGGATCTAGAATCAATGGACGGCTGAGTTCCAGAATGTCAGGGTTTCAAAACTCTAGAATCCTTGCGTGTCTGAACTCGAGAGTCATTCAATGTCCACATTCCAGAACTCTGGATGTCTGAATTATAGAAGCACCAAATGTCTGCATTCTAGAATCGGAATGTGGCGGAATTCTAGAATGCACAGCACGGCGGAATTCTAAAGTCCTAAAATGCCTGCTATCCGGAAGTTAAGGTGTCTGACATCCAGAATGTTACTAGGTCAGCATTCCATCATTCTGAGAGATTCTGGGATCTAGAATCAATGGACGGCAGAGTTCTGGAATGTCAGGGTTTCCAAACACTAGAATCCTTCCGTGTCTGAACTCGTGAGTCATTCAATGTCCACATTCCGGATCACAGGGTGTCTGAATTCCAGAAGCACCAAATGTCTTCATTCTAGAATCGGAATGTGGCGGAATTCTAGAATGCACAGCACGGCAGAATTCTAAAGTCCTAAAATGCCTGATATTCGGAAGTTAAGGAGTCTGACATCCAGAATGTTACTAGGTCAGCATTCTACCATTCTGAGAGATTCTGGGTTCTAGAATCAATGGACGGCAGAGATCTGGCATGTCAGGGTGTCCAAACTCTAGAATCCTTCCGTGTCTGAACTCGTGAGTTAATCAATGTCCACCTTCCAGATCACAGGGTGTCTGAATTCCAAAAGCACCAAATGTCTGCATTCTAGAATCGGAATGTGGCGGAATTCTAGAATGCACAGCACGGCGGAATTCTAAAGTCCTAAAATGCCTACTAGCGGAAAGTTAAGGTGTCTGATGACCAGAATGTTACTAGGTCAGCATTCTACCGTTCTGAGAGATTCTGGGTTCTAGAATCAATGGACGGCAGAGTTCTGGAATGTCAGGGTGTCCAAACACTAGAATCCTTGACTGTTTGAACTCGACAGTCATATAATTTCCATATTCCGGGTAACAGAATGACTGAATTCCAGAAGAACCAAATGTCTGCATTCTAGAAACAAAATGTGGCGGAATTCTAGAATGCACAGCACGGCGGAATTCGAAAGTCATAAAATGCATGCTATCCGGAAGTTAAGGTGTCTGACATCCAGAATGCTACCACGTCAGAATTATACCATTCTGAAAGATTCTGGGATCTAGAATCAATGGACGGCTGAGTTCCAGAATGTCAGGGTGGCAAAACTCTAGAATCCTTGTGTTTCTGAACTCGAGAGTCATTCAATGTCCACATTCCAGAACTCTGGATGTCTGAATTATAGAAGCACCAAATGTCTGCATTCTAGAATCGGAATGTGGCGGAATTCTAGAATGCACAGCACGGCAGAATTCTAAAGTCCTAACATGCCAACTATCAGGAAGTTAAGGTGTCTGACATCCAGAATACTACCACGTCAGAATTATACCATTCTGAAAGATTCAGGGATCTAGAATCAATGGACGGCTGAGTTCCAGAATGTCAGGGTGGCAAAACTCTAGAATCCTTGCGTGTCTGAACTCGAGAGTCATTCAATGTCCACATTCCAGAACTCTGGATGTCTGAATTATAGAAGCACCAATGTCTGCATTCTAGAATCGGAATGTGGCGGTATTCTAGAATGCACAGCACGGCGGAATTCTAAAGTCCTAAAATCCCTACTAGCCCAAAGTTAAGGTGTCTGATGACCAGTATGTTACTAGGTCAGCATTCTACCGTTCTGAGAGATTCTGGGTTCTAGAATTAATGGACGGCAGAGATCTGGAATATCAGGGTTTCCAAACTCTAGAATCCTTGCGTGTCTGAACTCGAGAGTCATTCAATGTCCACATTCCGGATCACAGGGTGTCTGAATTCCAGAAGCACCAAATGTCTGCATTCTAGAATCGGAATGTGGTGGAATTCTAGAATGCACAGCACGGCAGAATTCGAAAGTCCTAAAATGCCTGCTATCGGGAAGTTAAGCTGTCTGACATCCAGAATGCTACCACGTCAGAATTATAACATTCTGAAAGATTCTGGGATCTAGAATCAATGGACGGCTGATTTCCAGAATGTCAGTGTGGCAAAACTCTAGAATCCTTGCGTGTCTGAACTCGAGAGTCATTCAATGTCCACATTCCAGAACTCTGGATGTCTGAATTATAGAAGCACCAAATGTCTGCATTCTAGAATCGGAATGAGGCGGAATTCTAGAATGCACAGCACGGCGGAATTCTAAAGTCCTAAAATGCCTGCTATCCGGAAGTAAAGGTGTCTGACATCAAGAATGCTACCAAGTCAGAATTATACCATTCTGAAAGATTCTGGGATCTAGAATCAATGGACGGCTGAGTTCCAGAATATCAGGGTGGCAAAACTCTAGAATCCTTGCGTGTCTGAACTCGAGAGTCATTCAATGTCCACATTCCAGGACTCTGGATGTCTGAATTATAGAAGCACTAAATGTCTGCATTCTAGAATCGGAATGTGGCGGAATTCTAGAATGCACAGCACGGCGGAATTCCAAAATCCTAAAATGCCTACTAGCCGAAAGTTAAGGTGTCTGATGACCAGTATGTTACTAGGTCAGCATTCTACAGTTCTGAGAGATTCTGGGTTCTAGAATCAATGGATGGCAGAGATCTGGAATATCAGGGTGTCCAAACTCTAGAATCCTTGCGTGTCTGAACTCGAGAGTCATTCAATGTCCACATTCCGGATCACAGGGTGTCTGAATTCCAGAAGCACCAAATGTCTGCATTCTAGAATCGGAATGTGGCGGAATTCTAGAATGCACAGCACGGCGGAATTCTAAAGTCCTAAAATGGCTACTAGCCGAAAGTTAAGGTGTCTGATGACCAGTATGTTACTAGGTCAGCATTCTACCGTTCTGAGAGATTCTGGGTTCTAGAATCAATGGACGGCTGAGTTCCAGAATGTCAGGGTAGCAAAACTCTAGAATCCTTGCGTGTCTGAACTCGAGAGTCATTCAATGTCCTCATTCCGGATCACAGGGTGTCTGAATTCCAGAAGCACCTAATGTCTGCATTCTAGAATCGGAATGTGGTAGAATTCTAGAATGCACAGCACGGCGGAATTCTAAAGTCCCCAAATGCCTGCTATCCGGAAGTTAAGGTGTCTGACATCCAGAATTGTACCACATCAGAATTATACCATTCTGAAACATTCTGGGATCTAGAATCAATGGACGGGTGAGTTCCAGAATGTCAGGGTGGCAAAACTCTAGAATCCTGGCTTGTCTGAACTCGAGAGTCATTCAATGTCCACATTCCAGAACTCTGGATGTCTGAATTATGGAAGAACCAAATGTCTGCATTCTAGAATCGGAATGTGGCGGAATTCTAGAATGCACAGCACGGCGGAATTCTAAAGTCCTAAAATGCCTCCTATCCGGAAGTTAAGGTGTCTGACATCCAGAATGTTACTAGGTCAGCATTCCATCGTTCTGAGAGATTCTGGGTTCTAGAATCAATGGACGGCAGAGTTCTGTAATGTCAGGTTGTCCAAACTCTAGAATCCTTCCGTGTCTGAACTCGTGAGTCATTCAATGTCCACATTCCGGATCACAGGGTGTCTGAATTCCAGAAGCACCAAATGTCTTCATTCTAGAATCGGAATGTGGCGGAATTCTAGAATGCACAGCACGGCAGAATTCTAAAGTCCTAAAATGACTGATATTCGGAAGTTAAGGAGTCTGACATCCAGAATGTTACTAGGTCAGCATTCTACCATTCTGAGAGATTCTGGGTTCTAGAATAAAGGGACGGCAGAGATGTGGTATGTCAGGGTGTCCAAACTCTAGAATCCTTCCGTGTCTGAACTCGTGAGTCATTCAATGTCCACATTGCGGATCACAGGGTGTCTGAATTCCAGAAGCACCAAATGTCTGCATTCCAGAATCAGAATGTGGCGGAATTCTAGAATGCACATCACGGCGGAATTCGAAAGTCCTAACATGCCTGCTATCGGGAAGTTAATGTGTCTGACATCCAGAATGCTACCACGTCAGAATTATACCATTCTGAAAGATTCTGGGATCTAGAATCAATGGACGGCTGAGTTCCAGAATGTCAGGGTGGCAAAACTCTAGAATCCTTGCGTGTCTGAACTCGAGAGTCATTCAATGTCCACATTCCAGAACTCTGGATGTCTGAATTATAGAAGCACCAAATGTCTGCATTCTAGAATCAGAATGTGTTGGAATTCTAGAATGCACAGCACGGCGGAATTCTAAAGTCCTAAAATGCCTACTAGCGGAAAGTTAAGGTGTCTGATGACCAGAATGTTACTAGGTCAGCATTCTACCGTTCTCAGAGATTCTGGGTTCTAGAATCAATGGACGGCAGAGTTCTGGAATGTCAGGGTGTCCAAACACTAGAATCCTTGACTGTTTGAACTCGACAGTCATATAATTTCCATATTCCGGGTAACAGAATGACTGAATTCCAGAAGAACCAAATGTCTGCATTCTAGAAACAGAATGTGGCGGAATTCTAGAATGCACAGCACGGCGGAATTCGAAAGTCCTAAAATGCATGCTATCCGGAAGTTAAGGTGTCTGACATCCAGAATGCTACCACGTCAGAATTATACCATTCTGAAAGATTCTGGGATCTAGAATCAATGGACGGCTGAGTTCCAGAATGTCAGGGTGGCAAAGCTCTAGAATCCTTGTGTTTCTGAACTCGAGAGTCATTCAATGTCCACATTCCAGAACTCTGGATGTCTGAATTATAGAAGCACCAAATGTCTGCATTCTAGAATCGGAATGTGGCGGAATTCTAGAATGCACAGCACGGCAGAATTCTAAAGTCCTAAAATGCCAACTATCAGGAAGTTAAGGTGTCTGACATCCAGAATACTACCACGTCAGAATTATACCATTCTGAAAGATTCAGGGATCTAGAATCAATGGACGGCTGAGTTCCAGAATGTCAGGGTGGCAAAACTCTAGAATCCTTGCGTGTCTGAACTCGAGAGTCATTCAATGTCCACATTCCAGAACTCTGGATGTCTGAATTATAGAAGCACCAATGTCTGCATTCTAGAATCGGAATGTGGCGGTATTCTAGAATGCACAGCACGGCGGAATTCTAAAGTCCTAAAATCCCTACTAGCCGAAAGTTAAGGTGTCTGATGACCAGTATGTTACTAGGTCAGCATTCTACCGTTCTGAGAGATTCTGGGTTCTAGAATTAATGGACGGCAGAGATCTGGAATATCAGGGTTTCCAAACTCTAGAATCCTTGCGTGTCTGAACTCGAGAGTCATTCAATGTCCACATTCCGGATCACAGGGTGTCTGAATTCCAGAAGCACCAAATGTCTGCATTCTAGAATCGGAATGTGGTGGAATTCTAGAATGCACAGCACGGCAGAATTCGAAAGTCCTAAAATGCCTGCTATCGGGAAGTTAAGCTGTCTGACATCCAGAATGCTACCACGTCAGAATTATAACATTCTGAAAGATTCTGGGATCTAGAATCAATGGACGGCTGAGTTCCAGAATGTCAGGGTGGCAAAACTCTAGAATCCTTGCGTGTCTGAACTCGAGAGTCATTCAATGTCCACATTCCAGAACTCTGGATGTCTGAATTATAGAAGCACCAAATGTCTGCATTCTAGAATCGGAATGAGGCGGAATTCCAGAATGCACAGCACGGCGGAATTCTAAAGTCCTAAAATGCCTGCTATCCGGAAGTTAAGGTGTCTGACATCAAGAATGCTACCAAGTCAGAATTATACCATTCTGAAAGATTCTGGGATCTAGAATCAATGGACGGCTGAGTTCCAGAATGTCAGGGTGGCAAAACTCTAGAATACTTGCGTGTCTGAACTCGAGAGTCATTCAATGTCCACATTCCAGGACTCTGGATGTCTGAATTATAGAAGCACTAAATGTCTGCATTCTAGAATCGGAATGTGGCGGAATTCTAGAATGCACAGCACGGCGGAATTCCAAAATCCTAAAATGCCTACTAGCCGAAAGTTAAGGTGTCTGATGACCAGTATGTTACTAGGTCAGCATTCTACAGTTCTGAGAGATTCTGGGTTCTAGAATCAATGGATGGCAGAGATCTGGAATATCAGGGTGTCCAAACTCTAGAATCCTTGCGTGTCTGAACTCGAGAGTCATTCAATGTCCACATTCCGGATCACAGGGTGTCTGAATTCCAGAAGCACCAAATGTCTGCATTCTAGAATCGGAATGTGGTAGAATTCTAGAATGCACAGCACGGCGTAATTCGAATGTCCTAAAATGCCGGCTATCCGGAAGTTAAGATGTCTGACATCCAGAATGGTGCCACATCAGAATTATACCATTCTGAAACATTCTGCGATCTAGAATCAATGGACGGGTGAGTTCCAGAATGTCAGGGTGGCAAAACTCTAGAATCCTGGCTTGTCTGAACTCGAGAGTCATTCAATGTCCACATTCCAGAACTCTGGATGTCTGAATTATGGAAGCAACAAATGTCTGCATTCTAGAATCGGAATGTGGCGGAATTCTAGAATGCACAGCACGGCGGAATTCTAAAGTCCTAAAATGCCTACTAGCCGAAAGTTAAGGTGTCTGACGACCAGTATGTTACTAGGTCAGCATTCTACCGTTCTGAGAGATTCTGGGTTCTAGAATCAATGGACGGCAGAGATCTGGAATGTCAGGGTGTCCAAACTCTAGAATCCTTGCGTGTCTGAACTCGAGAGTCATTCAATTTCCACATTCCGGATCACAGGGTGTCTGAATTCCAGAAGCACCAAATGTCTTCATTCTAGAATCGGAATGTGGCGGAATTCTAGAATGCACAGCACGGCAGAATTCGAAAGTCCTAAAATGCCTGCTATCGGGAAGTTAAGCTGTCTGATATCCAGAATGCTACCACGTCAGAATTATACCATTCTGAAAGATTCTGGGATCTAGAATCAATGGACGGCTGATTTCCAGAATGTCAGTGTGGCAAAACTCTAGAATCCTTGCGTGTCTGAACTCGAGAGTCATTCAATGTCCACATTCCAGAACTCTGGATGTCTGAATTATAGAAGCACCATATGTCTGCATTCTAGAATCGGAATGTGGCGGAATTCTAGAATGCACAGCACGGCGGAATTCTAAAATTCTAAAATGCCTGCTATCCGGAAGTTAAGGTGTCTGACATCAAGAATGCTACCAAGTCAGAATTATAACATTCTGAAAGATTCTGGGATCTAGAATCAATGGACGGCTGAGTTCCAGAATGTCAGGGTTTCAAAACTCTAGAATCCTTGCGTGTCTGAACTCGAGAGTCATTCAATGTCCACATTCCAGAACTCTGGATGTCTGAATTATAGAAGCACCAAATGTCTGCATTCTAGAATCGGAATGTGGCGGAATTCTAGAATGCACAGCACGGCGGAATTCTAAATCCTAAAATGCCTACTAGCCGAAAGTTAAGGTGTCTGATGACCAGAATGTTACTAGGTCAGCCTTCTACCGTTCTGAGAGATTCTGGGTTCTAGAATCAATGGACGGCAGAGATCTGGCATGTCAGGGTGTCCAAATTCTAGAATACTTGCGTGTCTGAACTCGAGAGTCATTCAATGTCCACATTCCGGATCACAGGGTGTCTGAATTCCAGAAGCACCAAATGTCTGCATTCTAGAATCGGAATGTGGTAGAATTCTAGAATGCACAGCACAGCGGAATTCTAAAGTCCTAAAATGCCTGCTATCCGGAAGTTAAGATGTCTGACATCCAGAATGTTACTAGGTCAGCATTCTACCGTTCTGAGAGATTCTGGGTTCTAGAATCAATGGACGGCAGAGTTCTGGAATGTCAGGGTGTCCAAACTCTAGAATCCTTCCGTGTCTGAACTCGTGAGTCATTCAATGTCCACATTCCGGATCACAGGGTGTCTGAATTCCAGAAGCACCAAATGTCTTCATTCTAGAATCGGAATGTGGCGGAACTCTAGAATGCACAGCACAGCAGAATTCTAAAGTCCTAAAATGCCTGATATTCGGAAGTTAAGGAGTCTGACATCCAGAATGTTACTAGGTCAGCATTCTACCATTCTGAGACATTCTGGATTCTAGAATCAAGGACGGCAGAGTTCTGGAATGTCAGGGTGTCCAAACTCTAGAATCCTTCCGTGTCTGAACTCGTGAGTCATTCAATGTCCACATTCCGGATCACATGGTGTCTGAATTCCAGAAGAACCAAATGTCTGCATTCTAGAATCGGAATGTGGCGGAATTCTAGAATGCACAGCATGGCGGAATTCTAAAATCCTAAAATGTCTGCTATCCGGAAGTTAAGCTGTCTGACATCAAGAATGCTACCAAGTCAGAATTATACCATTCTGAAACATTCTGGAATCTAGAATCAATGGACGGGTGAGTTCCAGAATGTCAGGGTGGCAAAACTCTAGAATCCTGGCTTGTCTGAACTCGAGAGTCATTCAATGTCCACATTCCAGAACTCTGGATGTCTGAATTATGGAAGAACCAAATGTCTGCATTCTAGAATCGGAATGTGGCGGAATTCTAGAATGCACAGCACAGCGGAATTCTAAAGTCCTAAAATGCCTCCTATCCGGAAGTTAAGGTGTCTGACATCCAGAATGTTACTAGGTCAGCATTCCACCGTTCTGAGAGATTCTGGGTTCTAGAATCAATGGACGGCAGAGTTCTGTAATGTCAGGTTGTCCAAACTCTAGAATCCTTCCGTGTCTGAACTCGTTGAGTCATTCAATGTCCACATTCCGGATCACAGGGTGTCTGAATTCCAGAAGCAACAAATGTCTTCATTCTAGAATCGGAATGTGGCGGAATTCTAGAATGCACAGCACGGCAGAATTCTAAAATCCTAAAATGACTGATATTCGGAAGTTAAGGAGTCTGACATCCAGAATGTTACTAGGTCAGCATTCTACCATTCTGAGAGATTCTGGGTTCTAGAATAAATGGACGGCAGAGATGTGGCATGTCAGGGTGTCCAAACTCTAGAATCCTTCCGTGTCTGAACTCGTGAGTCATTCAATGTCCACATTCCGGATCACAGGGTGTCTGAATTCCAGAAGAACCAAATGTCTGCATTATAGAATCGGAATGTGGCGGAATTCTAGAATGCACATCACGGCGGAATTCGAAAGTCCTAACAAGCCTGCTATCGGGAAGTTAATGTGTCTGACATCCAGAATGCTACCACGTCAGAATTATACCATTCTGAAAGATTCTGGGATCTAGAATCAATGGACGGCTGAGTTCCAGAATGTCAGGGTGGCAAAACTCTAGAATCCTTGCGTGTCTGAACTCGAGAGTCATTCAATGTCCACATTCCAGAACTCTGGATGTCTGAATTATAGAAGCACCAAATGTCTGCATTCTAGAATCAGAATGTGGCGGAATTCTAGAATGCACAGCACGGCGGAATTCTAAAGTCCTAAAATGCCTACTAGCCGAAAGTTAAGGTGTCTGATGACCAGAATGTTACTAGGTCAGCATTCTACCGTCCTGAGAGATTCTGGGTTCTAGAATCAATCGACGGCAGAGTTCTGGAATGTCAGGGTGTCCAAACACTAGAATCCTTGACTGTTTGAACTCGAGAGTCATATAATTTCCATATTCCGGGTAACAGAATGACTGAATTCCAGAAGAACCAAATGTCTGCATTCTAGAATCGGAATGTGGCGGAATTCTAGAATGCACAGCACGGCAGAATTCTAAAGTCCTAAAATGCCTGCTATCAGGAAGTTAAGGTGTCTGACATCCAGAATACTACCACGTCAGAATTATACCATTCTGAAAGATTCAGGGATCTAGAATCAATGGACGGCTGAGTTCCAGAATGTCAGGGTGGCAAAACTCTAGAATCCTTGCGTGTCTGAACTCGAGAGTCATTCAATGTCCACATTCCAGAACTCTGGATGTCTGAATTATAGAAGCACCAAATGTCTGCATTCTAGAATCGGAATGTGGCGGTATTCTAGAATGCACAGCACGGCGGAATTCCAAAATCCTAAAATGCCTACTAGCCGAAAGTTAAGGTGTCTGATGACCAGTATGTTACTAGGTCAGCATTCTACCGTTCTGAGAGATTCTGGGTTCTAGAATCAATGGACGGCAGAGATCTGGAATGTCAGGGTGTCCAAACTCTAGAATCCTTGCGTGTCTGAACTCGAGAGTCATTCAATTTCCACATTCCGGATCACAGGGTGTCTGAATTCCAGAAGCACCAAATGTCTTCATTCTAGAATCGGAATGTGGCGGAATTCTAGAATGCACAGCACGGCAGAATTCGAAAGTCCTAAAATGCCTGCTATCGGGAAGTTAAGCTGTCTGATATCCAGAATGCTACCACGTCAGAATTATACCATTCTGAAAGATTCTGGGATCTAGAATCAATGGACGGCTGATTTCCAGAATGTCAGTGTGGCAAAACTCTAGAATCCTTGCGTGTCTGAACTCGAGAGTCATTCAATGTCCACATTCCAGAACTCTGGATGTCTGAATTATAGAAGCACCAAATGTCTGCATTCTAGAATCGGAATGTGGCGGAATTCTAGAATGCACAGCACGGCGGAATTCTAAAATTCTAAAATGCCTGCTATCTGGAAGTTAAGGTGTCTGACATCAAGAATGCTACCAAGTCAGAATTATACCATTCTGAAAGATTCTGGGATCTAGAATCAATGGACGACAGAGTTCCAGAATGTCAGGGTTTCAAAACTCTAGAATCCTTGCGTGTCTGAACTCGAGAGTCATTCAATGTCCACATTCCAGAACTCTGGATGTCTGAATTATAGAAGCACCAAATGTCTGCATTCTAGAATCGGAATGTGGCGGAATTCTAGAATGCACAGCACGGCGGAATTCTAAATCCTAAAATGCCTACTAGCCGAAAGTTAAGGTGTCTGATGACCAGAATGTTACTAGGTCAGCCTTCTACCGTTCTGAGAGATTCTGGGTTCTAGAATCAATGGACGGCAGAGATCTGGCATGTCAGGGTGTCCAAACTCTAGAATCCTTGCGTGTCTGAACTCGAGAGTCATTCAATGTCCACATTCCGGATCACAGGGTGTCTGAATTCCAGAAGCACCAAATGTCTGCATTCTAGAATCGGAATGTGGTAGAATTCTAGAATGCACAGCACAGCGGAATTCTAAAGTCCTAAAATGCCTGCTATCCGGAAGTTAAGATGTCTGACATCCAGAATGTTACTAGGTCAGCATTCTACCGTTCTGAGAGATTCTGGGTTCTAGATTCAATGGACGGCAGAGTTCTGGAATGTCAGGGTGTCCAAACTCTAGAATCCTTCCGTGTCTGAACTCGTGAGTCATTCAATGTCCACATTCCGGATCACAGGGTGTCTGAGTTCCAGAAGCACCAAATGTCTTCATTCTAGAATCGGAATGTGGCGGAACTCTAGAATGCACAGCACAGCAGATTCTAAAGTCCTAAAATGCCTGATATTCGGAAGTTAAGGAGTCTGACATCCAGAATGTTACTAGGTCAGCATTCTACCATTCTGAGACATTCTGGATTCTAGAATCAAGGACGGCAGAGTTCTGGAATGTCAGGGTGTCCAAACTCTAGAATCCTTGACTGTTTGAACTCGAGAGTCATTCAATATCCACATTCCGGATCACAGGGTGTCTGAATTCCAGAAGCACCAAATGTCTGCATTCTAGAATCAGAATGTGGTAGAATTCTAGAATGCACAGCACGGCGTAATTCGAAAGTCCTAAAATGCCGGCTATCCGGAAGTTAAGGTGTCTGACATCCAGAATGATACCACATCAGAATTATACCATTCTGAAACATTCTGCGATCTAGAATCAATGGACGGGTGAGTTCCAGAATGTCAGGGTGGCAAAACTCTAGAATCCTGGCTTGTCTGAACTCGAGAGTCATTCAATGTCCACATTCCAGAACTCTGGATGTCTGAATTATGGAAGGACCAAATGTCTGCATTCTAGAATCGGAATGTGGCGGAATTCTAGAATGCACTGCACGGCGGAATTCTAAAGTCCTAAAATGCCTACTAGCCGAAAGTTAAGGTGTCTGACGACCAGTATGTTACTAGGTCAGCATTCTACCGTTCTGAGAGATTCTGGGTTCTAGAATCAATGGACGGCAGAGATCTGGAATGTCAGGGTGTCCAAACTCTAGAATCCTTGCCTGTCTGAACTCGAGAGTCATTCAATTTCCACATTCCGGATCACAGGGTGTCTGAATTCCAGAAGCACCAAATGTCTTCATTCTAGAATCGGAATGTGGCCGAATTCTAGAATGCACAGCACGGCAGAATTCGAAAGTCCTAAAATGCCTGCTATCGGGAAGTTAAGCTGTCTGATATCCAGAATGCTACCACGTCAGAATTATACCATTCTGAAAGATTCTGGGATCTAGAATCAATGGACGGCTGAGTTCCAGAATGTCAGTGTGGCAAAACTCTAGAATCCTTGCGTGTCTGAACTCGAGAGTCATTCAATGTCCACATTCCAGAACTCTGGATGTCTGAATTATAGAAGCACCAAATGTCTGCATTCTAGAATCGGAATGTGGCGGAATTCTAGAATGCACAGCACGGTGGAATTCTAAAATTCTAAAATGCCTGCTATCCGGAAGTTAAGGTGTCTGACATCAAGAATGCTACCAAGTCAGAATTATACCATTCGGAAAGATTCTGGGATCTAGAATCAATGGACGGCTGAGTTCCAGAATGTCAGGTTTTCAAAACTCTAGAATCCTTGCGTGTCTGAACTCGAGAGTCATTCAATGTCCACATTCCAGAACTCTGGATGTCTGAATTATAGAAGCACCAAATGTCTGCATTCTAGAATCGGAATGTGGCGGAATTCTAGAATGCACAGCACGGCGGAATTCTAAATCCTAAAATGCCTAATAGCCGAAAGTTAAGGTGTCTGATGACCAGAATGTTACTAGGTCAGCCTTCTACCGTTCTGAGAGATTCTGGGTTCTAGAATCAAAGGACGGCAGAGTTCTGGAATGTCTGGGTGTTCAAACTATAGAATACTTGAGTGTTTGAACTGGAGAGTCATTCAATTTCCATATTCCGGGTCACAGGGTGACTGAATTCCAGAAGAACCAAATGTCTGCATTGTAGAATCGGAATGTGGCGGAATTCTAGAATGCACAGCATGGCGGAATTCGAAAGTCCTAAAATGCCTGCTATCCGGAAGTTAAGGTGTCTGAAATCCAGAATGCTACCACGTCAGAAATATACCATTCTGAAAGATTCTGGGATCTAGAATCAATGGACGGCTGAGTTCCAGAATGTCAGGGTGGCAAAACTCTAGAATCCTTGCGTGTCTGAACTCGAGAGTCATTCAATGTCCACATTCCAGAACTCTGGATGTCTGAATTATAGAAGCACCAAATGTCTGCATTCTAGAATCGGAATGTGGCGGAATTCTAGAATGCACAGCACGGCGGAATTCTAAAGTCCTAAAATGCCTGCTATCCGGAAGTTAAGGTGTCTGACATCCAGAATGTTACTAGGTCAGCATTCTACCGTTCTGAAAGATTCTGGGATCTAGAATCAATGGACGGCTGAGTTCCAGAATGTCAGGGTGTCCAAACTCTAGAATCCTTCCGTGTCTGAACTCGTGAGTCATTCAATGTCCACATTCCGGATCACAGGGTGTCTGAATTCCAGAAGCACCAAATGTCTTCATTCTAGAATCGGAATGTGGCGGAACTCTAGAATGCACAGCACGGCAGAATTCTAAAGTCCTAAAATGCCTGATATTCGGAAGTTAAGGAGTCTGACATCCAGAATGTTACTAGGTCAGCATTCTACCATTCTGAGACATTCTGGATTCTAGAATCAAGGACGGCAGAGTTCTGGAATGTCAGGGTGTCCAAACTCTAGAATCCTTCCGTGTCTGAACTCGTGAGTCATTCAATGTCCACATTACGGATCACATGGTGTCTGAATTCCAGAAGCACCAAATGTCTGCATTCTAGAATCGGAATGTGGCGGAATTCTAGAATGCACAGCACGGCGGAATTCTAAAATCCTAAAATGCCTGCTATCCGGAAGTTAAGGTGTCTGACATCAAGAATGCTACCAAGTCAGAATTATACCATTCTGAAAGATTCTGGGATCTAGAATCAATGGACGGCTGAGTTCCAGAATGTCAGGGTAGCAAAACTCTAGAATCCTTGCGTGTCTGAACTCGAGAGTCATTCAATGTCCACATTCCAGAACTCTGGATGTCTGAATTATAGAAGCACCAAATGTCTGCATTCTAGAATCGGAATGTGGCGGAATTCTAGAATGCACAGCACGGCGGAATTCTAAAATCCTAAAATGCCTGCTATCCGGAAGTTAAGGTGTCTGACATCAAGAATGCTACGAAGTCAGAATTATACCATTCTGAAAGATTCAGGGATCTAGAATCAATGGACGGCTGAGTTCCAGAATGTCAGGGTGGAAAAATTCTAGAATCCTTGCGTGTCTGAACTCGAGAGTCATTCAATGTCCACATTCCAGAACTCTGGATGTCTGAATTATAGAAGCACCAAATGTCTGCATTCTAGAATCGGAATGTGGCGGAATTCTAGAATGCACAGCACGGCGGAATTCTAAAGTCCTAAAATGGCTACTAGCCGAAAGTTAAGGTGTCTGATGACCAGTATGTTACTAGGTCAGCATTCTACCGTTCTGAGAGATTCTGGGTTCTAGAATCAATGGACGGCAGAGATCTGGAATGTCAGGGTGTCCAAACTCTAGAATCCTTGCGTGTCTGAACTCGAGAGTCATTCAATTTCCAAATTCCGGATCACAGGGTGTCTGAATTCCAGAAGCACCAAATGTCTGCATTCTAGAATCGGAATGTGGCGGAATTCTAGAATGCACAGCACGGCAGAATTCGAAAGTCCTAAAATGCCTGCTATCGGGAAGTTAAGCTGTCTGATATCCAGAATGCTACCACGTCAGAATTATACCATTCTGAAAGATTCTGGGATCTAGAATCAATGGACGGCTGATTTCCAGAATGTCAGTGTGGCAAAACTCTAGAATCCTTGCGTGTCTGAACTCGAGAGTCATTCAATGTCCACATTCCAGAACTCTGGATGTCTGAATTATAGAAGCACCAAATGTCTGCATTCTAGAATCGGAATGTGGCGGAATTCTAGAATGCACAGCACGGCGGAATTCTAAAATTCTAAAATGCCTGCTATCCGGAAGTTAAGGTGTCTGACATCAAGAATGCTACCAAGTCAGAATTATACCATTCTGAAAGATTCTGGGATCTAGAATCAATGGACGGCTGAGTTCCAGAATGTCAGGGTTTCAAAACTCTAGAATCCTTGCGTGTCTGAACTCGAGAGTCATTCAATGTCCACATTCCAGAACTCTGGATGTCTGAATTATAGAAGCACCAAATGTCTGCATTCTAGAATCGGAATGTGGCGGAATTCTAGAATGCACAGCACGGCGGAATTCTAAATCCTAAAATGCCTACTAGCCGAAAGTTAAGGTGTCTGATGACCAGAATGTTACTAGGTCAGCCTTCTACCGTTCTGAGAGATTCTGGGTTCTAGAATCAATGGACGGCAGAGATCTGGCATGTCAGGGTGTCCAAACTCTAGAATCCTTGCGTGTCTGAACTCGAGAGTCATTCAATGTCCACATTCCGGATCACAGGGTGTCTGAATTCCAGAAGCACCAAATGTCTGCATTCTAGAATCGGAATGTGGTAGAATTCTAGAATGCACAGCACAGCGGAATTCTAAAGTCCTAAAATGCCTGCTATCCGGAAGTTAAGATGTCTGACATCCAGAATGTTACTAGGTCAGCATTCTACCGTTCTGAGAGATTCTGGGTTCTAGAATCAATGGACGGCAGAGTTCTGGAATGTCAGGGTGTCCAAACTCTAGAATCCTTCCGTGTCTGAACTCGTGAGTCATTCAATGTCCACATTCCGGATCACAGGGTGTCTGAGTTCCAGAAGCACCAAATGTCTTCATTCTAGAATCGGAATGTGGCGGAACTCTAGAATGCACAGCACAGCAGATTCTAAAGTCCTAAAATGCCTGATATTCGGAAGTTAAGGAGTCTGACATCCAGAATGTTACTAGGTCAGCATTCTACCATTCTGAGACATTCTGGATTCTAGAATCAAGGACGGCAGAGTTCTGGAATGTCAGGGTGTCCAAACTCTAGAATCCTTCCGTGTCTGAACTCGTGAGTCATTCAATGTCCACATTCCGGATCACATGGTGTCTGAATTCCAGAAGAACCAAATGTCTGCATTCTTGAATCGGAATGTGGCGGAATTCTAGAATGCACAGCATGGCGGAATTCAAAAATCCTAAAATGCCTGCTATCCGGAAGTTAAGGTGTCTGACATCAAGAATGCTACCAAGTCAGAATTATACCATTCTGAAACATTCTGGGATCTAGAATCAATGGACGGGTGAGTTCCAGAATGTCAGGGTGGCAAAACTCTAGAATCCTGGCTTGTCTGAACTCGAGAGTCATTCAATGTCCACATTCCAGAACTCTGGATGTCTGAATTATGGAAGAACCAAATGTCTGCATTCTAGAATCGGAATGTGGCGGAATTCTAGAATGCACAGCACAGCGGAATTCTAAAGTCCTAAAATGCCTCCTATCCGGAAGTTAAGGTGTCTGACATCCAGAATGTTACTAGGTCAGCATTCCACCGTTCTGAGAGATTCTGGGTTCTAGAATCAATGGACGGCAGAGTTCTGTAATGTCAGGTTGTCCAAACTCTAGAATCCTTCCGTGTCTGAACTCGTGAGTCATTCAATGTCCACATTCCGGATCACAGGGTGTCTGAATTCCAGAAGCAACAAATGTCTTCATTCTAGAATCGGAATGTGGCGGAATTCTAGAATGCACAGCACGGCAGAATTCTAAAGTCCTAAAATGACTGATATTCGGAAGTTAAGGAGTCTGACATCCAGAATGTTACTAGGTCAGCATTCTACCATTCTGAGAGATTCTGGGTTCTAGAATAAATGGACGGCAGAGATGTGGCATGTCAGGGTGTCCAAACTCTAGAATCCTTCCGTGTCTGAACTCGTGAGCCATTCAATGTCCACATTCCGGATCACAGGGTGTCTGAATTCCAGAAGAACCAAATGTCTGCATTCTAGAATCGGAATGTGGCGGAATTCTAGAATGCACATCACGGCGGAATTCGAAAGTCCTAACAAGCCTGCTATCGGGAAGTTAATGTGTCTGACATCCAGAATGCTACCACGTCAGAATTATACCATTCTGAAAGATTCTGGGATCTAGAATCAATGGACGCCTGAGTTCCAGAATGTCAGGGTGTCCAAACTCTAGAATCCTTGCATGTCTGAACTCGAGAGTCATTCAATGTCCACATTCCAGAACTCTGGATGTCTGAATTATAGAAGCACCAAATGTCTGCATTCTAGAATCAGAATGTGGCGGAATTCTAGAATGCACAGCACGGCGGAATTCTAAAGTCCTAAAATGCCTACTAGCCGAAAGTTAAGGTGTCTGATGACCAGAATGTTACTAGGTCAGCATTCTACCGTTCTGAGAGATTCTGGGTTCTAGAATCAATGGACGGCAGAGTTCTGGAATGTCAGGGTGTCCAAACACTAGAATCCTTGACTGTTTGAACTCGAGAGTCATATAATTTCCATATTCCGGGTAACAGAATGACTGAATTCCAGAAGAACCAAATGTCTGCATTCTAGAATCGGAATGTGGCGTAATTCTAGAATGCACAGCACGGCAGAATTCTAAAGTCCTAAAATGCCTGCTATCAGGAAGTTAAGGTGTCTGACATCCAGAATACTACCACGTCAGAATTATACCATTCTGAAAGATTCAGGGATCTAGAATCAATGGACGGCTGTGTTCCAGAATGTCAGGGTGGCAAAACTCTAGAATCCATGCGTGTCTGAACTCGAGAGTCATTCAATGTCCACATTCCAGAACTCTGGATGTATGAATTATAGAAGCACCAAATGTCTGCATTCTAGAATCGGAATGTGGCGGTATTCTAGAATGCACAGCACGGCGGAATTCCAAAATCCTAAAATGCCTACTAGCCGAAAGTTAAGGTGTCTGATTACCAGTATGTTACTAGGTCAGCATTCTACAGTTCTGAGAGATTCTGGGTTCTAGAATCAATGGATGGCAGAGATCTGGAATATCAGGGTGTCCAAACTCTAGAATCCTTGACTGTTTGAACTCGAGAGTCATTCAATATCCACATTCCGGATCACAGGGTGTCTGAATTCCAGAAGCACCAAATGTCTGCATTCTAGAATCGGAATGTGGTAGAATTCTAGAATGCACAGCACGGCGTAATTCGAAAGTCCTAAAATGCCGGCTATCCGGAAGTTAAGGTGTCTGACATCCAGAACGATACCACATCAGAATTATACCATTCTGAAACATTCTGCGATCTAGAATC
Organism: Aotus nancymaae; assembly: GCF_030222135.1. Taxonomy (NCBI): domain Eukaryota; kingdom Metazoa; phylum Chordata; class Mammalia; order Primates; family Aotidae; genus Aotus; species Aotus nancymaae. The sequence goes on along the minus strand of NW_026988470.1, from coordinate 2,263,698 downwards.
AATGGACGGGTGAGTTCCAGAATGTCAGGGTGGCAAAACTCTAGAATCCTGGCTTGTCTGAACTCGAGAGTCATTCAATGTCCACATTCCAGAACTCTGGATGTCTGAATTATGGAAGGACCAAATGTCTGCATTCTAGAATCGGAATGTGGCGGAATTCTAGAATGCACTGCACGGCGGAATTCTAAAGTCCTAAAATGCCTACTAGCCGAAAGTTAAGGTGTCTGACGACCAGTATGTTACTAGGTCAGCATTCTACCGTTCTGAGAGATTCTGGGTTCTAGAATCAATGGACGGCAGAGATCTGGAATGTCAGGGTGTCCAAACTCTAGAATCCTTGCTTGTCTGAACTCGAGAGTCATTCAATTTCCACATTCCGGATCACAGGGTGTCTGAATTCCAGAAGCACCAAATGTCTGCATTCTAGAATCGGAATGTGGCGGAATTCTAGAATGCACAGCACGGCAGAATTCGAAAGTCCTAAAATGCCTGCTATCGGGAAGTTAAGCTGTCTGATATCCAGAATGCTACCACGTCAGAATTATACCATTCTGAAAGATTCTGGGATCTAGAATCAATGGACGGCTGAGTTCCAGAATGTCAGTGTGGCAAAACTCTAGAATCCTTGCGTGTCTGAACTCGAGAGTCATTCAATGTCCACATTCCAGAACTCTGGATGTCTGAATTATAGAAGCACCAAATGTCTGCATTCTAGAATCGGAATGTGGCGGAATTCTAGAATGCACAGCACGGCGGAATTCTAAAGTCCTAAAATGGCTACTAGCCGAAAGTTAAGGTGTCTGATGACCAGTATGTTACTAGGTCAACATTCTACCGTTCTGAGAGATTCTGGGTTCTAGAATCAATGGACGGCAGAGATCTGGAATGTCAGGGTGTCCAAACCCTAGAATCCTTGCGTGTCTGAACTCGAGAGTCATTCAATTTCCACATTCCGGATCACAGGGTGTCTGAATTCCAGAAGCACCAAATGTCTTCATTCTAGAATCGGAATGTGGCGGAATTCTAGAATGCACAGCACGGCAGAATTCGAAAGTCCTAAAATGCCTGCTATCGGGAAGTTAAGCTGTCTGATATCCAGAATGCTACCACGTCAGAATTATACCATTCTGGAAGATTCTGGGATCTAGAATCAATGGACGGCTGATTTCCAGAATGTCAGTGTGGCAAAACTCTAGAATCCTTTCGTGTCTGAACTCGAGAGTCATTCAATGTCCACATTCCAGAACTCTGGATGTCTGAATTATAGAAGCACCAAATGTCTGCATTCTAGAATCGGAATGTGGCGGAATTCTAGAATGCACAGCACGGCGGAATTCTAAAATTCTAAAATGCCTGCTATCCGGAAGTTAAGGTGTCTGACATCAAGAATGCTACCAAGTCAGAATTATACCATTCTGAAAGATTCTGGGATCTAGAATCAATGGACGGCTGAGTTCCAGAATGTCAGGGTTTCAAAACTCTAGAATCCTTGCGTGTCTGAACTCGAGAGTCATTCAATGTCCACATTCCAGAACTCTGGATATCTGAATTATAGAAGCACCAAATGTCTGCATTCTAGAATCGGAATGTGGCGGAATTCTAGAATGCACAGCACGGCGGAATTCTAAATCCTAAAATGCCTACTAGCCGAAAGTTAAGGTGTCTGATGACCAGAATGTTACTAGGTCAGCCTTCTACCGTTCTGAGAGATTCTGGGTTCTAGAATCAATGGACGGCAGAGATCTGGCATGTCAGGGTGTCCAAACTCTAGAATACTTGCGTGTCTGAACTCGAGAGTCATTCAATGTCCACATTCCGGATCACAGGGTGTCTGAATTCCAGAAGCACCAAATGTCTGCATTCTAGAATCGGAATGTGGTAGAATTCTAGAATGCACAGCACAGCGGAATTCTAAAGTCCTAAAATGCCTGCTATCCGGAAGTTAAGATGTCTGACATCCAGAATGTTACTAGGTCAGCATTCTACCGTTCTGAGAGATTCTGGGTTCTAGAATCAATGAACGGCAGAGTTCTGGAATGTCAGGGTGTCCAAACTCTAGAATCCTTCCGTGTCTGAACTCGTGAGTCATTCAATGTCCACATTCCGGATCACAGGGTGTCTGAATTCCAGAAGCACCAAATGTCTTCATTCTAGAATCGGAATGTGGCGGAACTCTAGAATGCACAGCACAGCAGAATTCTAAAGTCCTAAAATGCCTGATATTCGGAAGTTAAGGAGTCTGACATCCAGAATGTTACTAGGTCAGCATTCTACCATTCTGAGACATTCTGGATTCTAGAATCAAGGACGGCAGAGTTCTGGAATGTCAGGGTGTCCAAACTCTAGAATCCTTCCGTGTCTGAACTCGTGAGTCATTCAATGTCCACATTCCGGATCACATGGTGTCTGAATTCCAGAAGAACCAAATGTCTGCATTCTAGAATCGGAATGTGGCGGAATTCTAGAATGCACAGCATGGCGGAATTCTAAAATCCTAAAATGTCTGCTATCCGGAAGTTAAGGTGTCTGACATCAAGAATGCTACCAAGTCAGAATTATACCATTCTGAAACATTCTGGAATCTAGAATCAATGGACGGGTGAGTTCCAGAATGTCAGGGTGGCAAAACTCTAGATTCCTGGCTTGTCTGAACTCGAGAGTCATTCAATGTCCACATTCCAGAACTCTGGATGTCTGAATTATGGAAGAACCAAATGTCTGCATTCTAGAATCGGAATGTGGCGGAATTCTAGAATGCACAGCACAGCGGAATTCTAAAGTCCTAAAATGCCTCCTATCCGGAAGTTAAGGTGTCTGACATCCAGAATGTTACTAGGTCAGCATTCCAACGTTCTGAGAGATTCTGGGTTCTAGAATCAATGGACGGCAGAGTTCTGTAATGTCAGGTTGTCCAAACTCTAGAATCCTTCCGTGTCTGAACTCGTTGAGTCATTCAATGTCCACATTCCGGATCACAGGGTGTCTGAATTCCAGAAGCAACAAATGTCTTCATTCTAGAATCGGAATGTGGCGGAATTCTAGAATGCACAGCACGGCAGAATTCTAAAGTCCTAAAATGACTGATATTCGGAAGTTAAGGAGTCTGACATCCAGAATGTTACTAGGTCAGCATTCTACCATTCTGAGAGATTCTGGGTTCTAGAATAAATGGACGGCAGAGATGTGGCATGTCAGGGTGTCCAAACTCTAGAATCCTTCCGTGTCTGAACTCGTGAGTCATTCAATGTCCACATTCCGGATCACAGGGTGTCTGAATTCCAGAAGAACCAAATGTCTGCATTCTAGAATCGGAATGTGGCGGAATTCTAGAATGCACATCACGGCGGAATTCGAAAGTCCTAACAAGCCTGCTATCGGGAAGTTAATGTGTCTGACATCCAGAATGCTACCACGTCAGAATTATACCATTCTGAAAGATTCTGGGATCTAGAATCAATGGACGGCTGAGTTCCAGAATGTCAGGGTGGCAAAACTCTAGAATCCTTGCGTGTCTGAACTCGAGAGTCATTCAATGTCCACATTCCAGAACTCTGGATGTCTGAATTATAGAAGCACCAAATGTCTGCATTCTAGAATCAGAATGTGGCGGAATTCTAGAATGCACAGCACGGCGGAATTCTAAAGTCCTAAAATGCCTACTAGCCGAAAGTTAAGGTGTCTGATGACCAGAATGTTACTAGGTCAGCATTCTACCGTTCTGAGAGATTCTGGGTTCTAGAATCAATCGACGGCAGAGTTCTGGAATGTCAGGGTGTCCAAACACTAGAATCCTTGACTGTTTGAACTCGAGAGTCATATAATTTCCATATTCCGGGTAACAGAATGACTGAATTCCAGAAGAACCAAATGTCTGCATTCTAGAATCGGAATGTGGCGGAATTCTAGAATGCACAGCACGGCAGAATTCTAAAGTCCTAAAATGCCTGCTATCAGGAAGTTAAGGTGTCTGACATCCAGAATACTACCACGTCAGAATTATACCATTCTGAAAGATTCAGGGATCTAGAATCAATGGACGGCTGAGTTCCAGAATGTCAGGGTGGCAAAACTCTAGAATCCTTGCGTGTCTGAACTCGAGAGTCATTCAATGTCCACATTCCAGAACTCTGGATGTCTGAATTATAGAAGCACCAAATGTCTGCATTCTAGAATCGGAATGTGGCGGTATTCTAGAATGCACAGCACGGCGGAATTCCAAAATCCTAAAATGCCTACTAGCCGAAAGTTAAGGTGTCTGATGACCAGTATGTTACTAGGTCAGCATTCTACCGTTCTGAGAGATTCTGGGTTCTAGAATCAATGGACGGCAGAGATCTGGAATGTCAGGGTGTCCAAACTCTAGAATCCTTGCGTGTCTGAACTCGAGAGTCATTCAATTTCCACATTCCGGATCACAGGGTGTCTGAATTCCAGAAGCACCAAATGTCTTCATTCTAGAATCGGAATGTGGCGGAATTCTAGAATGCACAGCACGGCAGAATTCGAAAGTCCTAAAATGCCTGCTATCGGGAAGTTAAGCTGTCTGATATCCAGAATGCTACCACGTCAGAATTATACCATTCTGAAAGATTCTGGGATCTAGAATCAATGGACGGCTGATTTCCGGAATGTCAGTGTGGCAAAACTCTAGAATCCTTGCGTGTCTGAACTCGAGAGTCATTCAATGTCCACATTCCAGAACTCTGGATGTCTGAATTATAGAAGCACCAAATGTCTGCATTCTAGAATCGGAATGTGGCGGAATTCTAGAATGCACAGCACGGCGGAATTCTAAAATTCTAAAATGCCTGCTATCTGGAAGTTAAGGTGTCTGACATCAAGAATGCTACCAAGTCAGAATTATACTATTCTGAAAGATTCTGGGATCTAGAATCAATGGACGACAGAGTTCCAGAATGTCAGGGTTTCAAAACTCTAGAATCCTTGCGTGTCTGAACTCGAGAGTCATTCAATGTCCACATTCCAGAACTCTGGATGTCTGAATTATAGAAGCACCAAATGTCTGCATTCTAGAATCGGAATGTGGCGGAATTCTAGAATGCACAGCACGGCGGAATTCTAAATCCTAAAATGCCTACTAGCCGAAAGTTAAGGTGTCTGATGACCAGAATGTTACTAGGTCAGCCTTCTACCGTTCTGAGAGATTCTGGGTTCTAGAATCAATGGACGGCAGAGATCTGGCATGTCAGGGTGTCCAAACTCTAGAATCCTTGCGTGTCTGAACTCGAGAGTCATTCAATGTCCACATTCCGGATCACAGGGTGTCTGAATTCCAGAAGCACCAAATGTCTGCATTCTAGAATCGGAATGTGGTAGAATTCTAGAATGCACAGCACAGCGGAATTCTAAAGTCCTAAAATGCCTGCTATCCGGAAGTTAAGATGTCTGACATCCAGAATGTTACTAGGTCAGCATTCTACCGTTCTGAGAGATTCTGGGTTCTAGAATCAATGGACGGCAGAGTTCTGGAATGTCAGGGTGTCCAAACTCTAGAATCCTTCCGTGTCTGAACTCGTGAGTCATTCAATGTCCACATTCCGGATCACAGGGTGTCTGAGTTCCAGAAGCACCAAATGTCTTCATTCTAGAATCGGAATGTGGCGGAACTCTAGAATGCACAGCACAGCAGATTCTAAAGTCCTAAAATGCCTGATATTCGGAAGTTAAGGAGTCTGACATCCAGAATGTTACTAGGTCAGCATTCTACCATTCTGAGACATTCTGGATTCTAGAATCAAGGACGGCAGAGTTCTGGAATGTCAGGGTGTCCAAACTCTAGAATCCTTCCGTGTCTGAACTCGTGAGTCATTCAATGTCCACATTCCGGATCACATGGTGTCTGAATTCCAGAAGAACCAAATGTCTGCATTCTTGAATCGGAATGTGGCGGAATTCTAGAATGCACAGCATGGCGGAATTCTAAAATCCTAAAATGCCTGCTGTCCGGAAGTTAAGGTGTCTGACATCAAGAATGCTACCAAGTCAGAATTATACCATTCTGAAACATTCTGGGATCTAGAATCAATGGACGGGTGAGTTCCAGAATGTCAGGGTGGCAAAACTCTAGAATCCTGGCTTGTCTGAACTCGAGAGTCATTCAATGTCCACATTCCAGAACTCTGGATGTCTGAATTATGGAAGAACCAAATGTCTGCATTCTAGAATCGGAATGTGGCGGAATTCTAGAATGCACAGCACAGCGGAATTCTAAAGTCCTAAAATGCCTCCTATCCGGAAGTTAAGGTGTCTGACATCCAGAATGTTACTAGGTCAGCATTCCACCGTTCTGAGAGATTCTGGGTTCTAGAATCAATGGACGGCAGAGTTCTGTAATGTCAGGTTGTCCAAACTCTATAATCCTTCCGTGTCTGAACTCGTGAGTCATTCAATGTCCACATTCCGGATCACAGGGTGTCTGAATTCCAGAAGCAACAAATGTCTTCATTCTAGAATCGGAATGTGGCGGAATTCTAGAATGCACAGCACGGCAGAATTCTAAAGTCCTAAAATGACTGATATTCGGAAGTTAAGGAGTCTGACATCCAGAATGTTACTAGGTCAGCATTCTACCATTCTGAGAGATTCTGGGTTCTAGAATAAATGGACGGCAGAGATGTGGCATGTCAGGGTGTCCAAACTCTAGAATCCTTCCGTGTCTGAACTCGTGAGCCATTCAATGTCCACATTCCGGATCACAGGGTGTCTGAATTCCAGAAGAACCAAATGTCTGCATTCTAGAATCGGAATGTGGCGGAATTCTAGAATGCACATCACGGCGGAATTCGAAAGTCCTAACAAGCCTGCTATCGGGAAGTTAATGTGTCTGACATCCAGAATGCTACCACGTCAGAATTATACCATTCTGAAAGATTCTGGGATCTAGAATCAATGGACGCCTGAGTTCCAGAATGTCAGGGTGTCCAAACTCTAGAATCCTTGCATGTCTGAACTCGAGAGTCATTCAATGTCCACATTCCAGAACTCTGGATGTCTGAATTATAGAAGCACCAAATGTCTGCATTCTAGAATCAGAATGTGGCGGAATTCTAGAATGCACAGCACGGCGGAATTCTAAAGTCCTAAAATGCCTACTAGCCGAAAGTTAAGGTGTCTGATGACCAGAATGTTACTAGGTCAGCATTCTACCGTTCTGAGAGATTCTGGGTTCTAGAATCAATGGACGGCAGAGTTCTGGAATGTCAGGGTGTCCAAACACTAGAATCCTTGACTGTTTGAACTCGAGAGTCATATAATTTCCATATTCCGGGTAACAGAATGACTGAATTCCAGAAGAACCAAATGTCTGCATTCTAGAATCGGAATGTGGCGGAATTCTAGAATGCACAGCACGGCGGAATTCTAAAATTCTAAAATGCCTGCTATCCGGAAGTTAAGGTGTCTGACATCAAGAATGCTACCAAGTCAGAATTATACCATTCTGAAAGATTCTGGGATCTAGAATCAATGGACGGCTGAGTTCCAGAATGTCAGGGTTTCAAAACTCTAGAATCCTTGCGTGTCTGAACTCGAGAGTCATTCAATGTCCACATTCCAGAACTCTGGATATCTGAATTATAGAAGCACCAAATGTCTGCATTCTAGAATCGGAATGTGGCGGAATTCTAGAATGCACATCACGGCGGAATTCGAAAGTCCTAACAAGCCTGCTATCGGGAAGTTAATGTGTCTGACATCCAGAATGCTACCACGTCAGAATTATACCATTCTGAAAGATTCTGGGATCTAGAATCAATGGACGGCTGAGTTCCAGAATGTCAGGGTGGCAAAACTCTAGAATCCTTGCGTGTCTGAACTCGAGAGTCATTCAATGTCCACATTCCAGAACTCTGGATGTCTGAATTATAGAAGCACCAAATGTCTGCATTCTAGAATCAGAATGTGGCGGAATTCTAGAATGCACAGCACGGCGGAATTCTAAAGTCCTAAAATGCCTACTAGCCGAAAGTTAAGGTGTCTGATGACCAGAATGTTACTAGGTCAGCATTCTACCGTTCTGAGAGATTCTGGGTTCTAGAATCAATCGACGGCAGAGTTCTGGAATGTCAGGGTGTCCAAACACTAGAATCCTTGACTGTTTGAACTCGAGAGTCATATAATTTCCATATTCCGGGTAACAGAATGACTGAATTCCAGAAGAACCAAATGTCTGCATTCTAGAATCGGAATGTGGCGGAATTCTAGAATGCACAGCACGGCAGAATTCTAAAGTCCTAAAATGCCTGCTATCAGGAAGTTAAGGTGTCTGACATCCAGAATACTACCACGTCAGAATTATACCATTCTGAAAGATTCAGGGATCTAGAATCAATGGACGGCTGAGTTCCAGAATGTCAGGGTGGCAAAACTCTAGAATCCTTGCGTGTCTGAACTCGAGAGTCATTCAATGTCCACATTCCAGAACTCTGGATGTCTGAATTATAGAAGCACCAAATGTCTGCATTCTAGAATCGGAATGTGGCGGTATTCTAGAATGCACAGCACGGCGGAATTCCAAAATCCTAAAATGCCTACTAGCCGAAAGTTAAGGTGTCTGATGACCAGTATGTTACTAGGTCAGCATTCTACCGTTCTGAGAGATTCTGGGTTCTAGAATCAATGGACGGCAGAGATCTGGAATGTCAGGGTGTCCAAACTCTAGAATCCTTGCGTGTCTGAACTCGAGAGTCATTCAATTTCCACATTCCGGATCACAGGGTGTCTGAATTCCAGAAGCACCAAATGTCTTCATTCTAGAATCGGAATGTGGCGGAATTCTAGAATGCACAGCACGGCAGAATTCGAAAGTCCTAAAATGCCTGCTATCGGGAAGTTAAGCTGTCTGATATCCAGAATGCTACCACGTCAGAATTATACCATTCTGAAAGATTCTGGGATCTAGAATCAATGGACGGCTGATTTCCGGAATGTCAGTGTGGCAAAACTCTAGAATCCTTGCGTGTCTGAACTCGAGAGTCATTCAATGTCCACATTCCAGAACTCTGGATGTCTGAATTATAGAAGCACCAAATGTCTGCATTCTAGAATCGGAATGTGGCGGAATTCTAGAATGCACAGCACGGCGGAATTCTAAAATTCTAAAATGCCTGCTATCTGGAAGTTAAGGTGTCTGACATCAAGAATGCTACCAAGTCAGAATTATACTATTCTGAAAGATTCTGGGATCTAGAATCAATGGACGACAGAGTTCCAGAATGTCAGGGTTTCAAAACTCTAGAATCCTTGCGTGTCTGAACTCGAGAGTCATTCAATGTCCACATTCCAGAACTCTGGATGTCTGAATTATAGAAGCACCAAATGTCTGCATTCTAGAATCGGAATGTGGCGGAATTCTAGAATGCACAGCACGGCGGAATTCTAAATCCTAAAATGCCTACTAGCCGAAAGTTAAGGTGTCTGATGACCAGAATGTTACTAGGTCAGCCTTCTACCGTTCTGAGAGATTCTGGGTTCTAGAATCAATGGACGGCAGAGATCTGGCATGTCAGGGTGTCCAAACTCTAGAATCCTTGCGTGTCTGAACTCGAGAGTCATTCAATGTCCACATTCCGGATCACAGGGTGTCTGAATTCCAGAAGCACCAAATGTCTGCATTCTAGAATCGGAATGTGGTAGAATTCTAGAATGCACAGCACAGCGGAATTCTAAAGTCCTAAAATGCCTGCTATCCGGAAGTTAAGATGTCTGACATCCAGAATGTTACTAGGTCAGCATTCTACCGTTCTGAGAGATTCTGGGTTCTAGAATCAATGGACGGCAGAGTTCTGGAATGTCAGGGTGTCCAAACTCTAGAATCCTTCCGTGTCTGAACTCGTGAGTCATTCAATGTCCACATTCCGGATCACAGGGTGTCTGAGTTCCAGAAGCACCAAATGTCTTCATTCTAGAATCGGAATGTGGCGGAACTCTAGAATGCACAGCACAGCAGATTCTAAAGTCCTAAAATGCCTGATATTCGGAAGTTAAGGAGTCTGACATCCAGAATGTTACTAGGTCAGCATTCTACCATTCTGAGACATTCTGGATTCTAGAATCAAGGACGGCAGAGTTCTGGAATGTCAGGGTGTCCAAACTCTAGAATCCTTCCGTGTCTGAACTCGTGAGTCATTCAATGTCCACATTCCGGATCACATGGTGTCTGAATTCCAGAAGAACCAAATGTCTGCATTCTTGAATCGGAATGTGGCGGAATTCTAGAATGCACAGCATGGCGGAATTCTAAAATCCTAAAATGCCTGCTATCCGGAAGTTAAGGTGTCTGACATCAAGAATGCTACCAAGTCAGAATTATACCATTCTGAAACATTCTGGGATCTAGAATCAATGGACGGGTGAGTTCCAGAATGTCAGGGTGGCAAAACTCTAGAATCCTGGCTTGTCTGAACTCGAGAGTCATTCAATGTCCACATTCCAGAACTCTGGATGTCTGAATTATGGAAGAACCAAATGTCTGCATTCTAGAATCGGAATGTGGCGGAATTCTAGAATGCACAGCACAGCGGAATTCTAAAGTCCTAAAATGCCTCCTATCCGGAAGTTAAGGTGTCTGACATCCAGAATGTTACTAGGTCAGCATTCCACCGTTCTGAGAGATTCTGGGTTCTAGAATCAATGGACGGCAGAGTTCTGTAATGTCAGGTTGTCCAAACTCTAGAATCCTTCCGTGTCTGAACTCGTGAGTCATTCAATGTCCACATTCCGGATCACAGGGTGTCTGAATTCCAGAAGCAACAAATGTCTTCATTCTAGAATCGGAATGTGGCGGAATTCTAGAATGCACAGCACGGCAGAATTCTAAAGTCCTAAAATGACTGATATTCGGAAGTTAAGGAGTCTGACATCCAGAATGTTACTAGGTCAGCATTCTACCATTCTGAGAGATTCTGGGTTCTAGAATAAATGGACGGCAGAGATGTGGCATGTCAGGGTGTCCAAACTCTAGAATCCTTCCGTGTCTGAACTCGTGAGCCATTCAATGTCCACATTCCGGATCACAGGGTGTCTGAATTCCAGAAGAACCAAATGTCTGCATTCTAGAATCGGAATGTGGCGGAATTCTAGAATGCACATCACGGCGGAATTCGAAAGTCCTAACAAGCCTGCTATCGGGAAGTTAATGTGTCTGACATCCAGAATGCTACCACGTCAGAATTATACCATTCTGAAAGATTCTGGGATCTAGAATCAATGGACGCCTGAGTTCCAGAATGTCAGGGTGTCCAAACTCTAGAATCCTTGCATGTCTGAACTCGAGAGTCATTCAATGTCCACATTCCAGAACTCTGGATGTCTGAATTATAGAAGCACCAAATGTCTGCATTCTAGAATCAGAATGTGGCGGAATTCTAGAATGCACAGCACGGCGGAATTCTAAAGTCCTAAAATGCCTACTAGCCGAAAGTTAAGGTGTCTGATGACCAGAATGTTACTAGGTCAGCATTCTACCGTTCTGAGAGATTCTGGGTTCTAGAATCAATGGACGGCAGAGTTCTGGAATGTCAGGGTGTCCAAACACTAGAATCCTTGACTGTTTGAACTCGAGAGTCATATAATTTCCATATTCCGGGTAACAGAATGACTGAATTCCAGAAGAACCAAATGTCTGCATTCTAGAATCGGAATGTGGCGGAATTCTAGAATGCACAGCACGGCGGAATTCTAAAATTCTAAAATGCCTGCTATCCGGAAGTTAAGGTGTCTGACATCAAGAATGCTACCAAGTCAGAATTATACCATTCTGAAAGATTCTGGGATCTAGAATCAATGGACGGCTGAGTTCCAGAATGTCAGGGTTTCAAAACTCTAGAATCCTTGCGTGTCTGAACTCGAGAGTCATTCAATGTCCACATTCCAGAACTCTGGATATCTGAATTATAGAAGCACCAAATGTCTGCATTCTAGAATCGGAATGTGGCGGAATTCTAGAATGCACAGCACGGCGGAATTCTAAATCCTAAAATGCCTACTAGCCGAAAGTTAAGGTGTCTGATGACCAGAATGTTACTAGGTCAGCCTTCTACCGTTCTGAGAGATTCTGGGTTCTAGAATCAATGGACGGCAGAGATCTGGCATGTCAGGGTGTCCAATCTCTAGAATACTTGCGTGTCTGAACTCGAGAGTCATTCAATGTCCACATTCCGGATCACAGGGTGTCTGAATTCCAGAAGCACCAAATGTCTGCATTCTAGAATCGGAATGTGGTAGAATTCTAGAATGCACAGCACAGCGGAATTCTAAAGTCCTAAAATGCCTGCTATCCGGAAGTTAAGATGTCTGACATCCAGAATGTTACTAGGTCAGCATTCTACCGTTCTGAGAGATTCTGGGTTCTAGAATCAATGAACGGCAGAGTTCTGGAATGTCAGGGTGTCCAAACTCTAGAATCCTTCCGTGTCTGAACTCGTGAGTCATTCAATGTCCACATTCCGGATCACAGGGTGTCTGAATTCCAGAAGCACCAAATGTCTTCATTCTAGAATCGGAATGTGGCGGAACTCTAGAATGCACAGCACAGCAGAATTCTAAAGTCCTAAAATGCCTGATATTCGGAAGTTAAGGAGTCTGACATCCAGAATGTTACTAGGTCAGCATTCTACCATTCTGAGACATTCTGGATTCTAGAATCAAGGACGGCAGAGTTCTGGAATGTCAGGGTGTCCAAACTCTAGAATCCTTCCGTGTCTGAACTCGTGAGTCATTCAATGTCCACATTCCGGATCACATGGTGTCTGAATTCCAGAAGAACCAAATGTCTGCATTCTAGAATCGGAATGTGGCGGAATTCTAGAATGCACAGCATGGCGGAATTCTAAAATCCTAAAATGTCTGCTATCCGGAAGTTAAGGTGTCTGACATCAAGAATGCTACCAAGTCAGAATTATACCATTCTGAAACATTCTGGAATCTAGAATCAATGGACGGGTGAGTTCCAGAATGTCAGGGTGGCAAAACTCTAGAATCCTGGCTTGTCTGAACTCGAGAGTCATTCAATGTCCACATTCCAGAACTCTGGATGTCTGAATTATGGAAGAACCAAATGTCTGCATTCTAGAATCGGAATGTGGCGGAATTCTAGAATGCACAGCACAGCGGAATTCTAAAGTCCTAAAATGCCTCCTATCCGGAAGTTAAGGTGTCTGACATCCAGAATGTTACTAGGTCAGCATTCCACCGTTCTGAGAGATTCTGGGTTCTAGAATCAATGGACGGCAGAGTTCTGTAATGTCAGGTTGTCCAAACTCTAGAATCCTTCCGTGTCTGAACTCGTTGAGTCATTCAATGTCCACATTCCGGATCACAGGGTGTCTGAATTCCAGAAGCAACAAATGTCTTCATTCTAGAATCGGAATGTGGCGGAATTCTAGAATGCACAGCACGGCAGAATTCTAAAGTCCTAAAATGACTGATATTCGGAAGTTAAGGAGTCTGACATCCAGAATGTTACTAGGTCAGCATTCTACCATTCTGAGAGATTCTGGGTTCTAGAATAAATGGACGGCAGAGATGTGGCATGTCAGGGTGTCCAAACTCTAGAATCCTTCCGTGTCTGAACTCGTGAGTCATTCAATGTCCACATTCCGGATCACAGGGTGTCTGAATTCCAGAAGAACCAAATGTCTGCATTCTAGAATCGGAATGTGGCGGAATTCTAGAATGCACATCACGGCGGAATTCGAAAGTCCTAACAAGCCTGCTATCGGGAAGTTAATGTGTCTGACATCCAGAATGCTACCACGTCAGAATTATACCATTCTGAAAGATTCTGGGATCTAGAATCAATGGACGGCTGAGTTCCAGAATGTCAGGGTGGCAAAACTCTAGAATCCTTGCGTGTCTGAACTCGAGAGTCATTCAATGTCCACATTCCAGAACTCTGGATGTCTGAATTATAGAAGCACCAAATGTCTGCATTCTAGAATCAGAATGTGGCGGAATTCTAGAATGCACAGCACGGCGGAATTCTAAAGTCCTAAAATGCCTACTAGCCGAAAGTTAAGGTGTCTGATGACCAGAATGTTACTAGGTCAGCATTCTACCGTTCTGAGAGATTCTGGGTTCTAGAATCAATCGACGGCAGAGTTCTGGAATGTCAGGGTGTCCAAACACTAGAATCCTTGACTGTTTGAACTCGAGAGTCATATAATTTCCATATTCCGGGTAACAGAATGACTGAATTCCAGAAGAACCAAATGTCTGCATTCTAGAATCGGAATGTGGCGGAATTCTAGAATGCACAGCACGGCAGAATTCTAAAGTCCTAAAATGCCTGCTATCAGGAAGTTAAGGTGTCTGACATCCAGAATACTACCACGTCAGAATTATACCATTCTGAAAGATTCAGGGATCTAGAATCAATGGACGGCTGAGTTCCAGAATGTCAGGGTGGCAAAACTCTAGAATCCTTGCGTGTCTGAACTCGAGAGTCATTCAATGTCCACATTCCAGAACTCTGGATGTCTGAATTATAGAAGCACCAAATGTCTGCATTCTAGAATCGGAATGTGGCGGTATTCTAGAATGCACAGCACGGCGGAATTCCAAAATCCTAAAATGCCTACTAGCCGAAAGTTAAGGTGTCTGATGACCAGTATGTTACTAGGTCAGCATTCTACCGTTCTGAGAGATTCTGGGTTCTAGAATCAATGGACGGCAGAGATCTGGAATGTCAGGGTGTCCAAACTCTAGAATCCTTGCGTGTCTGAACTCGAGAGTCATTCAATTTCCACATTCCGGATCACAGGGTGTCTGAATTCCAGAAGCACCAAATGTCTTCATTCTAGAATCGGAATGTGGCGGAATTCTAGAATGCACAGCACGGCAGAATTCGAAAGTCCTAAAATGCCTGCTATCGGGAAGTTAAGCTGTCTGATATCCAGAATGCTACCACGTCAGAATTATACCATTCTGAAAGATTCTGGGATCTAGAATCAATGGACGGCTGATTTCCGGAATGTCAGTGTGGCAAAACTCTAGAATCCTTGCGTGTCTGAACTCGAGAGTCATTCAATGTCCACATTCCAGAACTCTGGATGTCTGAATTATAGAAGCACCAAATGTCTGCATTCTAGAATCGGAATGTGGCGGAATTCTAGAATGCACAGCACGGCGGAATTCTAAAATTCTAAAATGCCTGCTATCTGGAAGTTAAGGTGTCTGACATCAAGAATGCTACCAAGTCAGAATTATACTATTCTGAAAGATTCTGGGATCTAGAATCAATGGACGACAGAGTTCCAGAATGTCAGGGTTTCAAAACTCTAGAATCCTTGCGTGTCTGAACTCGAGAGTCATTCAATGTCCACATTCCAGAACTCTGGATGTCTGAATTATAGAAGCACCAAATGTCTGCATTCTAGAATCGGAATGTGGCGGAATTCTAGAATGCACAGCACGGCGGAATTCTAAATCCTAAAATGCCTACTAGCCGAAAGTTAAGGTGTCTGATGACCAGAATGTTACTAGGTCAGCCTTCTACCGTTCTGAGAGATTCTGGGTTCTAGAATCAATGGACGGCAGAGATCTGGCATGTCAGGGTGTCCAAACTCTAGAATCCTTGCGTGTCTGAACTCGAGAGTCATTCAATGTCCACATTCCGGATCACAGGGTGTCTGAATTCCAGAATCACCAAATGTCTGCATTCTAGAATCGGAATGTGGTAGAATTCTAGAATGCACAGCACAGCGGAATTCTAAAGTCCTAAAATGCCTGCTATCCGGAAGTTAAGATGTCTGACATCCAGAATGTTACTAGGTCAGCATTCTACCGTTCTGAGAGATTCTGGGTTCTAGAATCAATGGACGGCAGAGTTCTGGAATGTCAGGGTGTCCAAACTCTAGAATCCTTCCGTGTCTGAACTCGTGAGTCATTCAATGTCCACATTCCGGATCACAGGGTGTCTGAGTTCCAGAAGCACCAAATGTCTTCATTCTAGAATCGGAATGTGGCGGAACTCTAGAATGCACAGCACAGCAGATTCTAAAGTCCTAAAATGCCTGATATTCGGAAGTTAAGGAGTCTGACATCCAGAATGTTACTAGGTCAGCATTCTACCATTCTGAGACATTCTGGATTCTAGAATCAAGGACGGCAGAGTTCTGGAATGTCAGGGTGTCCAAACTCTAGAATCCTTCCGTGTCTGAACTCGTGAGTCATTCAATGTCCACATTCCGGATCACATGGTGTCTGAATTCCAGAAGAACCAAATGTCTGCATTCTTGAATCGGAATGTGGCGGAATTCTAGAATGCACAGCATGGCGGAATTCTAAAATCCTAAAATGCCTGCTATCCGGAAGTTAAGGTGTCTGACATCAAGAATGCTACCAAGTCAGAATTATACCATTCTGAAACATTCTGGGATCTAGAATCAATGGACGGGTGAGTTCCAGAATGTCAGGGTGGCAAAACTCTAGAATCCTGGCTTGTCTGAACTCGAGAGTCATTCAATGTCCACATTCCAGAACTCTGGATGTCTGAATTATGGAAGAACCAAATGTCTGCATTCTAGAATCGGAATGTGGCGGAATTCTAGAATGCACAGCACAGCGGAATTCTAAAGTCCTAAAATGCCTCCTATCCGGAAGTTAAGGTGTCTGACATCCAGAATGTTACTAGGTCAGCATTCCACCGTTCTGAGAGATTCTGGGTTCTAGAATCAATGGACGGCAGAGTTCTGTAATGTCAGGTTGTCCAAACTCTAGAATCCTTCCGTGTCTGAACTCGTGAGTCATTCAATGTCCACATTCCGGATCACAGGGTGTCTGAATTCCAGAAGCAACAAATGTCTTCATTCTAGAATCGGAATGTGGCGGAATTCTAGAATGCACAGCACGGCAGAATTCTAAAGTCCTAAAATGACTGATATTCGGAAGTTAAGGAGTCTGACATCCAGAATGTTACTAGGTCAGCATTCTACCATTCTGAGAGATTCTGGGTTCTAGAATAAATGGACGGCAGAGATGTGGCATGTCAGGGTGTCCAAACTCTAGAATCCTTCCGTGTCTGAACTCGTGAGCCATTCAATGTCCACATTCCGGATCACAGGGTGTCTGAATTCCAGAAGAACCAAATGTCTGCATTCTAGAATCGGAATGTGGCGGAATTCTAGAATGCACATCACGGCGGAATTCGAAAGTCCTAACAAGCCTGCTATCGGGAAGTTAATGTGTCTGACATCCAGAATGCTACCACGTCAGAATTATACCATTCTGAAAGATTCTGGGATCTAGAATCAATGGACGCCTGAGTTCCAGAATGTCAGGGTGTCCAAACTCTAGAATCCTTGCATGTCTGAACTCGAGAGTCATTCAATGTCCACATTCCAGAACTCTGGATGTCTGAATTATAGAAGCACCAAATGTCTGCATTCTAGAATCAGAATGTGGCGGAATTCTAGAATGCACAGCACGGCGGAATTCTAAAGTCCTAAAATGCCTACTAGCCGAAAGTTAAGGTGTCTGATGACCAGAATGTTACTAGGTCAGCATTCTACCGTTCTGAGAGATTCTGGGTTCTAGAATCAATGGACGGCAGAGTTCTGGAATGTCAGGGTGTCCAAACACTAGAATCCTTGACTGTTTGAACTCGAGAGTCATATAATTTCCATATTCCGGGTAACAGAATGACTGAATTCCAGAAGAACCAAATGTCTGCATTCTAGAATCGGAATGTGGCGTAATTCCAGAATGCACAGCACGGCAGAATTCTAAAGTCCTAAAATGCCTGCTATCAGGAAGTTAAGGTGTCTGACATCCAGAATACTACCACGTCAGAATTATACCATTCTGAAAGATTCAGGGATCTAGAATCAATGGACGGCTGTGTTCCAGAATGTCAGGGTGGCAAAACTCTAGAATCCATGCGTGTCTGAACTCGAGAGTCATTCAATGTCCACATTCCAGAACTCTGGATGTATGAATTATAGAAGCACCAAATGTCTGCATTCTAGAATCGGAATGTGGCGGTATTCTAGAATGTACAGCACGGCGGAATTCCAAAATCCTAAAATGCCTACTAGCCGAAAGTTAAGGTGTCTGATTACCAGTATGTTACTAGGTCAGCATTCTACAGTTCTGAGAGATTCTGGGTTCTAGAATCAATGGATGGCAGAGATCTGGAATATCAGGGTGTCCAAACTCTAGAATCCTTGCGTGTCTGAACTCGAGAGTCATTCAATATCCACATTCCGGATCACAGGGTGTCTGAATTCCAGAAGCACCAAATGTCTGCATTCTAGGATCGGAATGTGGTAGAATTCTAGAATGCACAGCACGGCGTAATTCGAAAGTCCTAAAATGCCGGCTATCCGGAAGTTAAGGTGTCTGACATCCAGAATGATACCACATCAGAATTATACCATTCTGAAACATTCTGCGATCTAGAATCAATGGACGGGTGAGTTCCAGAATGTCAGGGTGGCAAAACTCTAGAATCCTGGCTTGTCTGAACTCGAGAGTCATTCAATGTCCACATTCCAGAACTCTGGATGTCTGAATTATGGAAGGACCAAATGTCTGCATTCTAGAATCGGAATGTGGCGGAATTCTAGAATGCACTGCACGGCGGAATTCTAAAGTCCTAAAATGCCTACTAGCCGAAAGTTAAGGTGTCTGACGACCAGTATGTTACTAGGTCAGCATTCTACCGTTCTGAGAGATTCTGGGTTCTAGAATCAATGGACGGCAGAGATCTGGAATGTCAGGGTGTCCAAACTCTAGAATCCTTGCCTGTCTGAACTCGAGAGTCATTCAATTTCCACATTCCGGATCACAGGGTGTCTGAATTCCAGAAGCACCAAATGTCTGCATTCTAGAATCGGAATGTGGCGGAATTCTAGAATGCACAGCACGGCAGAATTCGAAAGTCCTAAAATGCCTGCTATCGGGAAGTTAAGCTGTCTGATATCCAGAATGCTACCACGTCAGAATTATACCATTCTGAAAGATTCTGGGATCTAGAATCAATGGACGGCTGAGTTCCAGAATGTCAGTGTGGCAAAACTCTAGAATCCTTGCGTGTCTGAACTCGAGAGTCATTCAATGTCCACATTCCAGAACTCTGGATGTCTGAATTATAGAAGCACCAAATGTCTGCATTCTAGAATCGGAATGTGGCGGAATTCTAGAATGCACAGCACGGTGGAATTCTAAAATTCTAAAATGCCTGCTATCCGGAAGTTAAGGTGTCTGACATCAAGAATGCTACCAAGTCAGAATTATACCATTCGGAAAGATTCTGGGATCTAGAATCAATGGACGGCTGAGTTCCAGAATGTCAGGTTTTCAAAACTCTAGAATCCTTGCGTGTCTGAACTCGAGAGTCATTCAATGTCCACATTCCAGAACTCTGGATGTCTGAATTATAGAAGCACCAAATGTCTGCATTCTAGAATCGGAATGTGGCGGAATTCTAGAATGCACAGCACGGCGGAATTCTAAATCCTAAAATGCCTAATAGCCGAAAGTTAAGGTGTCTGATGACCAGAATGTTACTAGGTCAGCCTTCTACCGTTCTGAGAGATTCTGGGTTCTAGAATCAAAGGACGGCAGAGTTCTGGAATGTCTGGGTGTTCAAACTATAGAATACTTGAGTGTTTGAACTGGAGAGTCATTCAATTTCCATATTCCGGGTCACAGGGTGACTGAATTCCAGAAGAACCAAATGTCTGCATTGTAGAATCGGAATGTGGCGGAATTCTAGAATGCACAGCACGGCGGAATTCGAAAGTCCTAAAATGCCTGCTATCCGGAAGTTAAGGTGTCTGAAATCCAGAATGCTACCACGTCAGAAATATACCATTCTGAAAGATTCTGGGATCTAGAATCAATGGACGGCTGAGTTCCAGAATGTCAGGGTGGCAAAACTCTAGAATCCTTGCGTGTCTGAACTCGAGAGTCATTCAATGTCCACATTCCAGAACTCTGGATGTCTGAATTATAGAAGCACCAAATGTCTGCATTCTAGAATCGGAATGTGGCGGAATTCTAGAATGCACAGCACGGCGGAATTCTAAAGTCCTAAAATGCCTGCTATCCGGAAGTTAAGGTGTCTGACATCCAGAATGTTACTAGGTCAGCATTCTACCGTTCTGAGAGATTCTGGGTTCTAGAATCAATGGACGGCAGAGATCTGGCATGTCAGGGTGTCCAAACTCTAGAATCCTTGCGTGTCTGAACTCGAGAGTCATTCAATGTCCACATTCCGGATCACAGGGTGTCTGAATTCCAGAAGCACCAAATGTCTGCATTCTAGAATCGGAATGTGGTAGAATTCTAGAATGCACAGCACAGCGGAATTCTAAAATCCTAAAATGCCTGCTATCCGGAAGTTAAGATGTCTGACATCCAGAATGTTACTAGGTCAGCATTCTACCGTTCTGAGAGATTCTGGGTTCTAGAATCAATGGACGGCAGAGTTCTGGAATGTCAGGGTGTCCAAACTCTAGAATCCTTCCGTGTCTGAACTCGTGAGTCATTCAATGTCCACATTCCGGATCACAGGGTGTCTGAATTCCAGAAGCACCAAATGTCTTCATTCTAGAATCGGAATGTGGCGGAACTCTAGAATGCACAGCACGGCAGAATTCTAAAGTCCTAAAATGCCTGATATTCGGAAGTTAAGGAGTCTGACATCCAGAATGTTACTAGGTCAGCATTCTACCATTCTGAGACATTCTGGATACTAGAATCAAGGACGGCAGAGTTCTGGAATGTCAGGGTGTCCAAACTCTAGAATCCTTCCGTGTCTGAACTCGTGAGTCATTCAATGTCCACATTACGGATCACATGGTGTCTGAATTCCAGAAGCACCAAATGTCTGCATTCTAGAATCGGAATGTGGCGGAATTCTAGAATGCACAGCACGGCGGAATTCTAAAGTCCTAAAATGGCTACTAGCCGAAAGTTAAGGTGTCTGATGACCAGTATGTTACTAGGTCAGCATTCTACCGTTCTGAGAGATTCTGGGTTCTAGAATCAATGGACGGCTGAGTTCCAGAATGTCAGGGTAGCAAAACTCTAGAATCCTTGCGTGTCTGAACTCGAGAGTCATTCAATGTCCTCATTCCGGATCACAGGCTGTCTGAATTCCAGAAGCACCTAATTTCTGCATTCTAGAATCGGAATGTGGTAGAATTCTAGAATGCACAGCACGGCGGAATTCTAAAGTCCCCAAATGCCTGCTATCTGGAAGTTAAGGTGTCTGACATCCAGAATTGTACCACATCAGAATTATACCATTCTGAAACATTCTGGGATCTAGAATCAATGGACGGGTGAGTTCCAGAATGTCAGGGTGGCAAAACTCTAGAATCCTGGCTTGTCTGAACTCGAGAGTCATTCAATGTCCACATTCCAGAACTCTGGATGTCTGAATTATGGAAGCACCAAATGTCTGCATTCTAGAATCGGAATGTGGCGGAATTCTAGAATGCACAGCACGGCAGAATTCTAAAGTCCTAAAATGACTGATATTCGGAAGTTAAGGAGTCTGACATCCAGAATGTTACTAGGTCAGCATTCTACCATTCTGAGACATTCTGGGTTCTAGAATCAATGGACGGCAGAGATCTGGCATGTCAGGGTGTCCAAACTCTAGAATCCTTCCGTGTCTGAACTCGTGAGTCATTCAATGTCCACATTCCGGATCACAGGGTGTCTGAATTCCAGAAGCACCAAATGTCTGCATTCTAGAATCGGAATGTGGCGGAATTCTAGAATGCACAGCACGGCGGAATTCGAAAGTCCTAAAATGCCTGCTATCGGGAAGTTAATGTGTCTGACATCCAGAATGCTACCACGTCAGAATTATACCATTCTGAAAGATTCTGGGATCTAGAATCAATGGACGGCTGAGTTCCAGAATGTCAGGGTTTCAAAACTCTAGAATCCTTGCGTGTCTGAACTCGAGAGTCATTCAATGTCCACATTCCAGAACTCTGGATGTCTGAATTATAGAAGCACCAAATGTCTGCATTCTAGAATCGGAATGTGGCGGAATTCTAGAATGCACAGCACGGCGGAATTCTAAAATCCTAAAATGCCTGCTATCCGGAAGTTAAGGTGTCTGACATCAAGAATGCTACGAAGTCAGAATTATACCATTCTGAAAGATTCAGGGATCTAGAATCAATGGACGGCTGAGTTCCAGAATGTCAGGGTGGCAAAATTCTAGAATCCTTGCGTGTCTGAACTCGAGAGTCATTCAATGTCCACATTCCAGAACTCTGGATGTCTGAATTATAGAAGCACCAAATGTCTGCATTCTAGAATCGGAATGTGGCGGAATTCTAGAATGCACAGCACGGCGGAATTCTAAAGTCCTAAAATGGCTACTAGCCGAAAGTTAAGGTGTCTGATGACCAGTATGTTACTAGGTCAGCATTCTACCGTTCTGAGAGATTCTGGGTTCTAGAATCAATGGACGGCTGAGTTCCAGAATGTCAGGGTAGCAAAACTCTAGAATCCTTGCGTGTCTGAACTCGAGAGTCATTCAATGTCCTCATTCCGGATCACAGGCTGTCTGAATTCCAGAAGCACCTAATTTCTGCATTCTAGAATCGGAATGTGGTAGAATTCTAGAATGCACAGCACGGCGGAATTCTAAAGTCCCCAAATGCCTGCTATCTGGAAGTTAAGGTGTCTGACATCCAGAATTGTACCACATCAGAATTATACCATTCTGAAACATTCTGCGATCTAGAATCACTGGACGGGTGAGTTCCAGAATGTCAGGGTGGCAAAACTCTAGAATCCTGGCTTGTCTGAACTCGAGAGTCATTCAATGTCCACATTCCAGAACTCTGGATGTCTGAATTATGGAAGCACCAAATGTCTGCATTCTAGAATCGGAATGTGGCGGAATTCTAGAATGCACAGCACAGCGGAATTCTAAAGTCCTAAAATGCCTCCTATCCGGAAGTTAAGGTGTCTGACATCCAGAATGTTACTAGGTCAGCATTCCACCGTTCTGAGAGATTCTGGGTTCTAGAATCAATGGACGGCAGAGTTCTGTAATGTCAGGTTGTCCAAACTCTAGAATCCTTCCGTGTCTGAACTCGTGAGTCATTCAATGTCCACCTTCCGGATCACAGGGTGTCTGAATTCCAGAAGCACCAAATGTCTTCATTCTAGAATCGGAATGTGGCGGAATTCTAGAATGCACAGCACGGCAGAATTCTAAAGTCCTAAAATGACTGATATTCGGAAGTTAAGGAGTCTGACATCCAGAATGTTACTAGGTCAGCATTCTACCATTCTGAGACATTCTGGGTTCTAGAATCAATGGACGGCAGAGATCTGGCATGTCAGGGTGTCCAAACTCTAGAATCCTTCCGTGTCTGAACTCGTGAGTCATTCAATGTCCACATTCCGGATCACAGGGTGTCTGAATTCCAGAAGCACCAAATGTCTGCATTCTAGAATCGGAATGTGGCGGAATTCTAGAATGCACAGCACGGCGGAATTCGAAAGTCCTAAAATGCCTGCTATCGGGAAGTTAATGTGTCTGACATCCAGAATGCTACCACGTCAGAATTATACCATTCTGAAAGATTCTGGGATCTAGAATCAATGGACGGCTGAGTTCCAGAATGTCAGGGTTTCAAAACTCTAGAATCCTTGCGTGTCTGAACTCGAGAGTCATTCAATGTCCACATTCCAGAACTCTGGATGTCTGAATTATAGAAGCACCAAATGTCTGCATTCTAGAATCGGAATGTGGCGGAATTCTAGAATGCACAGCACGGCGGAATTCTAAATCCTAAAATGCCTAATAGCCGAAAGTTAAGGTGTCTGATGACCAGAATGTTACTAGGTCAGCCTTCTACCGTTCTGAGAGATTCTGGGTTCTAGAATCAATGGACGGCAGAGTTCTGGAATGTCTGGGTGTCCAAACCATAGAATACTTGAGTGTTTGAACTGGAGAGTCATTCAATTTCCATATTCCGGGTCACAGGGTGACTGAATTCCAGAAGAACCAAATGTCTGCATTGTAGAATCGGAATGTGGCGGAATTCTAGAATGCACAGCACGGCGGAATTCGAAAGTCCTAAAATGCCTGCTATCCGGAAGTTAAGGTGTCTGAAATCCAGAATGCTACCACGTCAGAAATATACCATTCTGAAAGATTCTGGGATCTAGAATCAATGGACGGCTGAGTTCCAGAATGTCAGGGTGGCAAAACTCTAGAATCCTTGCGTGTCTGAACTCGAGAGTCATTCAATGTCCACATTCCAGAACTCTGGATGTCTGAATTATAGAAGCACCAAATGTCTGCATTCTAGAATCGGAATGTGGCGGAATTCTAGAATGCACAGCACGGCGGAATTCTAAAGTCCTAAAATGCCTGCTATCCGGAAGTTAAGGTGTCTGACATCCAGAATGTTACTAGGTCAGCATTCTACCGTTCTGAGAGATTCTGGGTTCTAGAATCAATGGACGGCAGAGATCTGGCATGTCAGGGTGTCCAAACTCTAGAATCCTTGCGTGTCTGAACTCGAGAGTCATTCAATG
Source organism: Aotus nancymaae (assembly GCF_030222135.1). NCBI lineage: Eukaryota > Metazoa > Chordata > Mammalia > Primates > Aotidae > Aotus > Aotus nancymaae. Next base: position 2,239,152 of record NW_026988470.1, on the reverse strand, counting down.
TCCACATTCCGGATCACAGGGTGTCTGAATTCCAGAAGCACCAAATGTCTGCATTCTAGAATCGGAATGTGGTAGAATTCTAGAATGCACAGCACAGCGGAATTCTAAAGTCCTAAAATGCCTGCTATCCGGAAGTTAAGATGTCTGACATCCAGAATGTTACTAGGTCAGCATTCTACCGTTCTGAGAGATTCTGGGTTCTAGAATCAATGGACGGCAGAGTTCTGGAATGTCATGGTGTCCAAACTCTAGAATCCTTCCGTGTCTGAACTCGTGAGTCATTCAATGTCCACATTCCGGATCACAGGGTGTCTGAATTCCAGAAGCACCAAATGTCTTCATTCTAGAATCGGAATGTGGCGGAACTCTAGAATGCACAGCACGGCAGAATTCTAAAGTCCTAAAATGCCTGATATTCGGAAGTTAAGGAGTCTGACATCCAGAATGTTACTAGGTCAGCATTCTACCATTCTGAGACATTCTGGATTCTAGAATCAAGGACGGCAGAGTTCTGGAATGTCAGGGTGTACAAACTCTAGAATCCTTCCGTGTCTGAACTCGTGAGTCATTCAATGTCCACATTCCGGATCACAGGGTGTCTGAATTCCAGAAGCACCAAATGTCTGCATTCTAGAATCGGAATGTGGCGGAATTCTAGAATGCACAGCACGGCGGAATTCTAAAATCCTAAAATGCCTGCTATCCGGAAGTTAAGGTGTCTGACATCAAGAATTCTACCAAGTCAGAATTATACCATTCTGAAAGATTCTGGGATCTAGAATCAATGGACGGCTGAGTTCCAGAATGTCAGGGTAGCAAAACTCTAGAATCCTTGCGTGTCTGAACTCGAGAGTCATTCAATGTCCACATTCCAGAACTCTGGATGTCTGAATTATAGAAGCACCAAATGTCTGCATTCTAGAATCGGAATGTGGCGGAATTCTAGAATGCACAGCACGGCGGAATTCTAAAATCCTAAAATGCCTACTAGCCGAAGGTTAAGGTGTCTGACATCAAGAATGCTACGAAGTCAGAATTATACCATTCTGAAAGATTCAGGGATCTGGAATCAATGGACGGCTGAGTTCCAGAATGTCAGGGTGGCAAAATTCTAGAATCCTTGCGTGTCTGAACTCGAGAGTCATTCAATGTCCACATTCCAGAACTCTGGATGTCTGAATTATAGAAGCACCAAATGTCTGCATTCTAGAATCGGAATGTGGCGGAATTCTAGAATGCACAGCACGGCGGAATTCTATAGTCCTAAAATGGCTACTAGCCGAATGTTAAGTTGTCTGATGACCAGTATGTTACTAGGTCAGCATTCTACCGTTCTGAGAGATTCTGGGTTCTAGAATCAATGGACGGCTGAGTTCCAGAATGTCAGGGTAGCAAAACTCTAGAATCCTTGCGTGTCTGAACTCGAGAGTCATTCAATGTCCTCATTCCGGATCACAGGCTGTCTGAATTCCAGAAGCACCTAATTTCTGCATTCTAGAATCGGAATGTGGTAGAATTCTAGAATGCACAGCACGGCGGAATTCTAAAGTCCCCAAATGCCTGCTATCTGGAAGTTAAGGTGTCTGACATCCAGAATTGTACCACATCAGAATTATACCATTCTGAAACATTCTGGGATCTAGAATCAATGGACGGGTGAGTTCCAGAATGTCAGGGTGGCAAAACTCTAGAATCCTGGCTTGTCTGAACTCGAGAGTCATTCAATGTCCACATTCCAGAACTCTGGATGTCTGAATTATGGAAGCACCAAATGTCTGCATTCTAGAATCGGAATGTGGCGGAATTCTAGAATGCACAGCACAGCGGAATTCTAAAGTCCTAAAATGCCTCCTATCCGGAAGTTAAGGTGTCTGACATCCAGAATGTTACTAGGTCAGCATTCCACCGTTCTGAGAGATTCTGGGTTCTAGAATCAATGGACGGCAGAGTTCTGTAATGTCAGGTTGTCCAAACTCTAGAATCCTTCCGTGTCTGAACTCGTGAGTCATTCAATGTCCACCTTCCGGATCACAGGGTGTCTGAATTCCAGAAGCACCAAATGTCTTCATTCTAGAATCGGAATGTGGCGGAATTCTAGAATGCACAGCACGGCAGAATTCTAAAGTCCTAAAATGACTGATATTCGGAAGTTAAGGAGTCTGACATCCAGAATGTTACTAGGTCAGCATTCTACCATTCTGAGACATTCTGGGTTCTAGAATCAATGGACGGCAGAGATCTGGCATGTCAGGGTGTCCAAACTCTAGAATCCTTCCGTGTCTGAACTCGTGAGTCATTCAATGTCCACATTCCGGATCACAGGGTGTCCGAATTCCAGAAGCACCAAATGTCTGCATTCTAGAATCGGAATGTGGCGGAATTCTAGAATGCACAGCACGGCGGAATTCGAAAGTCCTAAAATGCCTGCTATCGGGAAGTTAATGTGTCTGACATCCAGAATGCTACCACGTCAGAATTATACCATTCTGAAAGATTCTGGGATCTAGAATCAATGGACGGCCGAGTTCCAGAATGTCAGGGTGGCAAAACTCTAGAATCCTTGCGTGTCTGAACTCGAGAGTCATTCAATGTCCACATTCCAGAACTCTGGATGTCTGAATTATAGAAGCACCAAATGTCTGCATTCTAGAATCAGAATGTGGCGGAATTCTAGAATGCACAGCACGGCGGAATTCTAAAGTCCTAAAATGCCTGCTATTCGGAAGTTAATGTGTCTGACACCCAGAATGTTACTAGGTCAGCATTCTACCGTTCTGTGAGATTCTGGGTTCTAGAATCAATGGACGGCAGAGTTCTGGAATGTCAGGGTGTCCAAACTCTAGAATCCTTCCGTGTCTGAACTCGTGAGTCATTCAATGTCAACATTCCGGATCACAGGCTGTCTGAATTCCAGAAGCACCAAATGTCTGCATTCTAGAATCGGAATGTGGCGGAATTCTAGAATGCACAGCACGGCAGAATTCTAAAGTCCTAAAATGCCTGATATTCGGAAGCTAAGGAGTCTGACATCCAGAATGTTACTAGGTCAGCATTCTACTGTTCTGAGAGATTCTGGGTTCTAGATTCAATGGACGGCAGAGTTCTGGAATGTCAGGGTGTCCAAACTCCAGAATCCTTCCGTGTCTGAACTCGTGAGTCATTCAATGTCCACATTCCAGATCAAAGGGTGTCTGAATTCCAGAAGCACCAAATGTCTGCATTCTAGAATCGGAATGTGGCGGAATTCTAGAATGCACAGCACGGCGGAATTCTAAAGTCCTAAAATGCCTACTAGCCGAAAGTTAAGGTGTCTGATTACCAGAATGTTACTAGGTCAGCATTCTACTGTTCTGAGAGATTCTGGGTTCTAGAATCAATGGACGGAAGAGTTCTGGAATGTCAGGGTGTCCAAACTCTAGAATCCATGAGTGTTTGAACATGAGAGTCATTCAATTTCCATATTCCGGGTCACAGGGTGACTGAATTCCAGAAGCACCAAATGTCTGCATTCTAGAATCGGAATATGGCGGAATTCTAGAATGCACAGCACGGCGGAATTCGAAAGTCCTAAAATGCCTGCTATCCGGAAGTTAAGGTGTCTGACATCCAGAATGCTACCACGTCAGAATTATACCATTCTGATAGATTCTGGGATCTAGAATCAATGGACGGCTGAGTTCCAGAATGTCAGGGTGGCAAAACTCTAGAATCCTTGCGTGTCTGAACTCGAGACTCACTCAGTGTCCACATTCCAGAACTCTGGATGTCTGAAATATAGAAGCACCAAATGTCTGCATTCTAGAATCGGAATGTGGCGGAATTCTAGAATGCACAGCACGGCGGGATTCTAAAGTCCTAAAATGCCTGCTATCCGGAAGTTAAGGTGTCTGACATCAAGAATGCTACCAAGTCATTATTATACCATTCTGAAAGATTCCGGGATCTAGAATCAATGGACGGCTGAGTTCCAGAATGTCAGGGTGGCAAAACTCTAGAATCCTGGCGTGTCTGAACTCGAGAGTCATTCAATGTCCACATTCCAGAACTCTGGATGTCTGAATTATAGAAGCACCAAATGTCTGCATTCTAGAATCGGAATGTGGCGGAATTCTAGAATGCACAGCACGGCGGAATTCTAAAGTCCTAAAATGCCTACTAGCCGAAAATTAAGGTGTCTGATGACCAGTATGTTACTAGGTCAGCATTCTACCGTTCTGAGAGATTCTCGGTTCTAGAATCAATGGACGGCAGAGACCTGGAATGTCAGTGTGTCCAAACTCTAGAATCCTTGCGTGTCTGAACTCGAGAGTCATTCAATGTCCACATTCCGGATCACAGGGTGTCTGAATTCCAGAAGAACCAAATGTCTGCATTCTAGAATCGGAATGTGGTAGAATTCCAGAATGCACAGCACGGCGGAATTCTAAAGTCCTAAAATGCATGCTATCCGGAAGTTAAGGTTTCTGACATCCAGAATGTTACTAGGTCAGCATTCTACCGTTCTGTGAGATTCTGGGTTCTAGAATCAATGGACGGCAGAGTTCTGGAATGTCAGGGTGTCCAAACTCTAGAATCCTTCCGTGTCTGAACTCGTGAGTCATTCAATGTCCACATTCCGGATCACAGGGTGTCTGAATTCCAGAAGCAACAAATGTCTGCATTCTAAAATCGGAATGTGGCGGAATTCTAGAATGCTCAGCACGGCAGAATTCTAAAGTCCTAAAATGCCTGATATTCGGAATTAAGGTGTCTGACATCAAGAATGCTACCAAGTCAGAATTATACCATTCTGAAAGATTCTGGGATCTAGAATCAATGGAGGGCTGAGTTCCAGAATGTCATGGTGGCAAAACTCTAGAATCCTTGTGTGTCTGAACTCTAGAGTCATTCAATGTCCACATTCCAGAACTCTGGATGTCTGAATTATAGAAGCACCAAATGTCTGCATTCTACAATCGGAATGTGGCGGAATTCTAGAATGCACAGCACGGCGGAATTCTAAAGTCCTAAAATGCCTGCTCTCCGGAAGTTAAGGTGTCTGACATCAAGAATGCTACCAAGTCAGAATTATACCATTCTGAAAGATTCTGGGATCTAGAATCAATGGACGGCTGAGTTCCAGAGTGTCAGGGTGGCAAAACTCTAGAATACTTGCGTGTCTGAACTCGAGAGTCATTCAATGTCCACATTCCAGAACTCTGGATGTCTCAATTATAGAAGCACTAAATGTCTGCATTCTAGAATCGGAATGTGGCGTAATTCTAGAATGCACAGCACGGCGGAATTCTAAAGTCCTAAAATGCCTACTTGCCGAAAGTTAAGGTGTCTGATGTCCAGTATGTTACTAGGTCAGCATTCTGCAGTTCTGAGAGATTCTGGGTTCTAGAATCAATGGACAGCAGAGATCTGGAATATCATGGTGTACAAACTCTAGAATCCTTGCGTGTCTGAACTCGAGAGTCATTCAATGTCCACATTCCGGATCACAGGGTGTCTGAATTCCAGAAGCACCAAATGTCTGCATTCTAGAATCGGAATGTGGTAGAATTCTAGAATGCACAGCACGGCGTAATTCGAAAGTCCCAAAATGCCGGCTATCCGGGAGTTAAGGTGTCTGACATCCAGAATGCTACCACGTCAGAATTATACCATTCTGAAAGATTCTGGGATCTAGAATCAATGGACGGCTGAGTTCCAGAATGTCAGGGTGGCAAAAGTCTAGAATCCTTGCGTGTCTGAACTCGAGACTCATTCAGTGTCCACATTCCAGAACTCTGGATGTCTGAAATATAGAAGCACCAAATGTCTGCATTCTAGAATCGGAATGTGGCGGAATTCTAGAATGCACAGCACGGCGGGATTCTAAAGTCCTAAAATGCCTGCTATCCGGAAGTTAAGGTGTCTGACATCAAGAATGCTACCAAGTCAGAATTATACCATTCTGAAAGATTCCGGGATCTAGAATCAATGGACGGCTGAGTTCCAGAATGTCAGGGTGGCAAAACTCTAGAATCCTTGCGTGTCTGAACTCGAGAGTCATTCAATGTCCACATTCCAGAACTCTGGATGTCTGCATTCTAGAAGCACCAACTGTCTGCATTCTAGAATCGGAATGTGGCGGAATTCTGGAATGCACAGCACGGCGGAATTCTAAAGTCCTAAAATGCCTACTAGCCGAAAGTTAAGGTGTCTGATGACCAGTATGTTACTAGGTCAGCATTCTACCGTTCTGAGAGATTCTGGTTTCTAGAATCAATGGACGGCCGAGATCTGGAATGTCAGTGTGTCCAAACTCTAGAATCCTTGCGTGTCTGAACTCGAGAGTCATTCAATGTCCACATTCCGGTTCACAGGGTGTCTGAATTCCAGAAGAACCAAAAGTCTGCATTCTAGAATCGGAATGTGGTAGAATTCTAGAATGCACAACACGGTGGAATTCTAAAGTCCTAAAATGCCTGCTATCCGGAAGGTAAGGTGTCTGACATCAAGAATGCTACCACGTCAGAATTATACCATTCTGAAACATTCTGGGATCAAGAATCAATGGACGGATGAGTTCAAGAATGTCAGGGTGGCAAAACTCTAGAATCCTGGCATGTCTGAACTCGAGGGTCATTCAATGTCCACATTCCACAACTCTGGATGTCTGAATTATAGAAGCACCAAATGTCTGCATTCTAGAATCGGAATGTGGCGGAATTCTAGAATGCACAGCACGGGGGAATTCTAAAGTCCTAAAATGCCTACTAGCCGAAAGTTAAGGTGTCTGATGACCAGAACGTTACTAGGTCAGCATTCTACCGTTCTGAGAGATTCTGGGTTCTAGAATCAATGGACGGCAGAGTTCTGGAAAGTCAGGGTGTCCAAACTCTAGAATCCTTGAGTGTTTGAACTCGAGAGTCATTCAATGTCCACATTCCGGGTCACAGGATGACTGAATTCCAGAAGCACCAAATGTCTGCATTCTAGAATCGGAATGTGGCGGAATTCTAGAATGCACAGCACGGCGGAATTCTAAAGTCCTAAAATGCCTGCTATCCGGAAGTTAAGGTGTCCGACATCCAGAATGCTACCACGTCAGAATTATACCATTCTGAAACATTCTGGGATCTAGAATCAATGGACGGCTGAGTTCCAGAATATCAGGGTGGCAAAACTCTAGAAACCTTGCGTGTCTGAACTCAAGAGTCATTCAATGTCCACATTCCAGAACTCTGGATGTCTGAATTATAGAAGCACCAAATGTCTGCATTCTAGAATCGGAATGTGGCAGAATTCTAGAATGCACAGCACGGCGGAATTTTAAAGTCCTAAAATGAATGCTATCCGGAAGTTAAGGTGTCTGACATCAAGAATGCTACCAAGTCAGAATTATACCATTCTGAAAGATTCTGGGATCTAGAATCAATGGACGGCTGAGTTCCAGAATATCAGGGTGCAAAACTCTAGAATCCTTGTGAGTCTGAACTCGAGATTCATTCAATGTCCACATTCCAGAACTCTGGATGTCTGAATTATAGAAGCACCAAATGTCTGCATTCTAGAATCGGAATGTGGCGGAATTCTAGAATGCACAGCACGGCGGAATTCTAAAGTCCTAAAATGCCTGCTATCCGGAAGTTAAGGTGTCTGACATCCAGAATGCTACCACGTCAGAATTATACCATTCTGAAAGATTCTGGGATCTAGAATCAATGGACGGCTGAGTTCCAGAGTGTCAGGGTGGCAAAACTCTAGAATACTTGCGTGTCTGAACTCGAGATTCATTCAATGTCCACATTCCAGAACTCTGGATGTCTGAATTATAGAAGCACTAAATGTCTGCATTCTAGAATCGGAATGTGGCGGAATTCTAGAATGCACAGCACGGCGGAATTCTAAAGTCCTAAAATGCCTACTAGCCGAAAGTTAAGGTGTCTGATGACCAGTATGTTACTAGGTCAGCATTCTGCAGTTCTGAGAGATTCTGGGTTCTAGAATCAATGGACGGCAGAGATCTGGAATATCATGGTGTCCAAACTCTAGAATCCTTGCGTGTCTGAACTCGAGAGTCATTCAATGTCCACATTCCGGATCACAGGGTGTCTGAATTCCAGAAGCACCAAATGTCTGCATTCTAGAATCGGAATGTGGCAGAATTCTAGAATGCACAGCACGGCGGAATTTTAAAGTCCTAAAATGAATGCTATCCGGAAGTTAAGGTGTCTGACATCAAGAATGCTACCAAGTCAGAATTATACCATTCTGAAAGATTCTGGGATCTAGAATCAATGGACGGCTGAGTTCCAGAATATCAGGGTGGCAAAACTCTAGAATCCTTGTGAGTCTGAACTCGAGATTCATTCAATGTCCATATTCCAGAACTCTGGATGTCTGAATTATAGAAGCACCAAATATCTGCATGCTAGAATCGGAATGTGGTAGAATTCTAGAATGCACAGAACGGCGTAATTCGAAAGTCCTAAAATGCCGGCTATCCGGAAGTTAAGGTGTCTGACATCCAGAATGGTACCACATGAGAATTATACCATTCTGAAACATTCTGCGATCTAGAATCAATGGACGGGTGAGTTCCAGAATGTCAGGGTGGCAAAACTCTAGAATCCTGGCTTGTCTGAACTCGAGAGTCATTCAATGACCACATTCCAGAACTCTGGATGTCTGAAATATAGAAGCACCAAATGTCTGCATTCTAGAATCGGAATGTGGCGGAATTCTAGAATGCACAGCACGGCGGAATTCTAAAGTCCTAAAATGCCTGCTATCCGGAAGTTAAGGTGTCTGACATCAAGAATGCTACCAAGTCAGAATTATACCATTCTGAAAGATTCTGGGATCTAGAATCAATGGACGGCTGAGTTCCAGAGTGTCAGGGTGGCAAAACTCTAGAATCCTTGCGTGTCTGAACTCGAGAGTCATTCAATGTCCACATTCCAGAACTCTGGATGTCTGAATAATATAAGCACTAAATGTCTGCATTCTAGAATCGGAATGTGGCGGAATTTTAGAATGCACAGCACGGCGGAATTCTAAAGTCCTAAAATGCCTACTAGCCGAAAGTTAAGGTGTCTGATGACCAGTATGTTACTAGGTCAGCATTCTGCAGTTCTGAGAGATTCTGGGTTCTAGAATCAATGGACGGCAGAGATCTGGAATATCATGTCGTCCAAACTCTGGAATCCTTGCGTGTCTGAACTGGAGAGTCATTCAATGTCCACATTCCGGATCACAGGGTGTCTGAATTCCAGAAGCACCAAATGTGTGCATTCTAGAATCGGAATGTGGCGGAATTCTAGAATGCACAGCATGGCAGAATTCTAAAGTCCTAAAATGCCTGATATTCGGAAGCTAAGGTGTCTGACATCCAGAATGTTACTAGGTCAACATTCTACTGTTCTGAGAGATTCTGGGTTCTGGAATCAATGGAAGGCAGAGTTCTGGAATGTCAGGGTGTCCAAACTCTAGTATCCATGAGTGTTTGAACTCGAGAGTCATTCAATTTCCATATTCCGAGTCACAGGGTGACTGAATTCCAGAAGCACCAAATGTCTGCATTCTAGAATCGGAATGTGGCGGAATTCTAGAATGCACAGCACGGCGGAATTCGAAAGTCCTAAAATGCCTGCTATCCGGAAGTTAAGGTGTCTGACATCCAGAATGCTACCACGTCAGAATTATACCATTCTGATAGATTCTGGGATCTAGAATCAATGGACGGCTGAGTTCCAGAATGTCAGGGTGGCAAAACTCTAGAATCCTTGCGTGTCTGAACTCGAGACTCTTTCAGTGTCCACATTCCAGAACTCTGGATTTCTGAAATATAGAATCACCAAATGTCTGCATTCTAGAATCGGAATGTGGCAGAATTCTAGAATGCATAGCACGGCGGTATTCGAAAGTCCTAAAATGCCTGCTATTCGGAAGTTAAGGTGTCTGACATCCAGAATGCTACCACGTCAGAATTATACCATTCTGAAAGATTCTGGGATCTAGAATCAATGAACGGCCGAGTTCCAGAATGTCCGCGTTTCCAAACTCTAGAATCCTTGCGTGTCTGAACTCGAGAGTCATTCAATATCCACATTCCAGGACTCTGGATGTCTGAAATATAGAAGCAACAAATGTCTGCATTCTTGAATCGGAATGTGGTGGAATTCTAGAATGCACAGCACGGCAGAATTCTAAAGTCCTAAAATGCCTGCTATTCGGAAGTTAATGTGTCTGACATCCAGAATGTTACTAGGTCAGCATTCTACCGTTCTGTGAGATTCTGGGTTCTAGAATCAATGGACGGCAGAGTTCTGGAATGTCAGGGTGTCCAAACTCTAGAATCCTTCCGTGTCTGAACCCGTGAGTCATTCAATGTCTACATTCCGGATCACAGGGTGTCTGAATTCCAGAAGCACCAAATGTCTGCATTCTAGAATCGGAATGTGGCGGAATTCTAGAATGCACAGCACGGCAGAATTCTAAAGTCCGAAAATGCCTGATATTCGGAAGCTAAGGAGTCTGACATCCAGAATGTTACTAGGTCAGCATTCTACTGTTCTGAGAGATTCTGGGTTCTAGAATCAATGGACGGCAGAGTTCTGGAATGTCAGGGTGTCCAAACTCTAGAATCAATGAGTGTTTGAACTCGAGAGTCATTCAATTTCCATATTCCGGGTCACAGGGTGACTGAATTCCAGAAGCACCAAATGTCTGCATTCTAGAATCGGAATGTGGCGGAATCCTAGAATGCACAGCACGGCGGAATTCGAAAGTCCTAAAATGCCTGCTATCCGGAAGTTAAGGTGTCTGACATCAAGAATGCTACCAAGTCAGAATTACACCATTCTGAAAGATTCCGGGATCTAGAATCAATGGACGGCTGAGTTCCAGAATGTCAGGGTGGCAAAACTCTAGAATCCTGGCGTGTCTGAACTCGAGAGTCATTCAATGTCCACATTCCCGAACTCTGGATGTCTGAATTATAGAAGCACCAAATGTCTGCATTCTAGAATCGGAATGTGGCGGAATTCTAGAATGCACAGCACGGCGGAATTCTAAAGGCCTAAAATGCCTGCTATCCGGAAGTTAAGGTGTCTGACATTAAGAATGCTACCAAGTCAGAATTATAACATTTTGAAAGATTCTGGGATCTAGAATCAATGGAAGGCTGAGTTCCAGAATGTCAGGGTGGCAAAACTCTAGAATCCTTGCATGTCTGAACTCGAGAGTCATTCAATGTCCTCATTCCAGAACTCTGGATGTCTGAATTATAGAAGCACCAAATGTCTGCATTCTAGAATCGGAATGTGGCGGAATTCTAGAATGCACATCACGGCAGAATTCTAAAGTCCAAAAATGCCTACTAGCCGAAAGTTAAGGTGTCTGATGACCAGTATGTTACTAGGTCAGCATTCTACCGTTCTGAGAGATTCTGGGTTCTAGAATCAATGGACGGCAGAGACCTGGAATGTCAGTGTGTCCAAACTCTAGAATCCTTGCGTGTCTGAACTCGAGAGTCATTCAACGTCCACATTCCGGATCACAGGGTGTCTGAATTCCAGAAGCACCAAATGTCTGCATTCTAGAATCGGAATGTGGTAGAATTCTAGAATGCACAGCACGGCGGAATTCTAAAGTCCTAAAATGCCTGCTATCCGGAAGTTAAGGTGTCTTCCATCCAGAATGCTACCACATCAGAATTATACCATTCTGAAAGATTCTGGGATCTAGAATCAATGGACGGGTGAGTTCCAGAATGTCAGGGTGGCAAAACTCTAGAATCCTGGCTTGTCTGAACTCGAGAGTCATTCAATGTCCTCATTCCAGAACTCTGGATATCTGAATTATGGAAGCACCAAATGTCTGCATTCTAGAATCGGAATGTGGCGGAATTCTAGAATGCACAGCACGGCGGAATTCGAAAGTCCTAAAATGCCTGCTATCCTGAAGTTAAGGTGTCTGACATCCAGAATGCTACCACGTCAGAATTATACCATTCTGAAAGATTCTGGTGTCTAGAATCAATGGACGGCTGAGTTCCAGAATGTCAGGGTTTGCAAACTCTAGAATCCTTGCGTGTCTGAACTCGAGAGTCATTCAATATCCACATTCCAGGACTCTGGATATCTGAAATATAGAAGCAACAAAGGTCTGCATTCTAGAATCGGAATGTGGTGGATTTCTAGAATGCACAGCACGGCAGAATTCTAAAGTCCTAAAATGCCTGCTATCCGGAAGTTAAGGTGTCTGACATCCAGAATGTTACTAGGTCAGCATTCTACCGTTCTGAGAGATTCTGGGTTCTAGAATCAATGAATGGCAGAGTTCTGGAATGTCAGGGTGTCCAAACTCTAGAGTCCTTCCGTGTCTGAACTCGTGAGTCATTCAATGTCCACATTCCAGAACTCTGGATGTCTGAATAATAGAAGCACTAAATGTCTGCATTCTAGAATCGCAATGTGGCGGAATTCTAGAATGCACAGCACGGCGGAATTCTAAAATCCTAAAATGCCTACTAGCCGAAAGTTAAGGTGTCTGATGACCAGTATGTTACTAGGTCAGCATTCTGCAGTTCTGAGAGATTCTGGGTTCTAGAATCAATGGACGGCAGAGATCTGGAATATCATGGTGTCCAAACTCTAGAATCCTTGCATGTCTGAACTCGAGAGTCATTCAATGTCCACATTCCGGATCACAGGGTGTCTGAATTCCAGAAGCACCAAATGTCTGCATTCTAGAATCGGAATGTGGTAGAATTCTAGAATGCACAGCACGGCGTAATTCGAAAGTACTAAAATGCCGGATATCCGGAAGTTAAGGTGTCTGACATCCAGAATGGTACCACATCAGAATTATACCATTCTGAAACATTCTGAGATCTAGAATCTATGGACGGGTGAGTTCCAGAATGTCAGGGTTGCAAAACTCTAGAATCCTGGCTTGTCTGAACTTGAGAGTCATTCAATGTCCACATTCCAGAACTCTGGATGTCTGAATTATGGAAGCACCAAATGTCTGCATTCTAGAATCGGAATGTGGCGGAATTCTAGAATGCACAGCACGGCGAAATTCTAAAGTCCTAAAATGCCTGCTATCTGGAATTTATGGTGTCTGACATCCAGAATGCTACCACGTCAGAATTATACCATTCTGAAACATTCTGAGATCAAGAATCATTGGACGGCTGAGTTCCAGAATGCAAGGGTGGCAAAACTCTAGAATCCTTGCGTGTCTGAACTCGAGAGTCATTCAATGTAGACATTCCAGAACTCTGGATGTCTAAAATATAGAAGCACCAAATGTCTGCATTCTAGAATCAGAATGTGGCGGAATTCTAGAATGCACAGCACGGCGGAATTTTAAAGTCGTAAAATGCCTGCTATCCAGAAGTCAAGGTGTCTGACATCCAGAATGTTACTAGGTCCGCATTCTACCGTTCTGAGAGATTCCGGTTTCTAGAATCAATGGATGGCAGAGTTCTGGAATGTCAGGGTGTTCAAACTCAAGAATACTTGCGTGTCTGAACTCGAGAGTCATTCAATGTCCACATTACGGATCACAGTGTGTTCGAATACCAGAAGCACCAAATGTCTGCATTCTAGAATCGGAATGTGGCAGAATTCTAGAATGCATAGCACGGCGGTATTCGAAAGTCCTAAAATGCCTGCTATTCGGAAGTTAAGGTGTCTGACATCCAGAATGCTACCACGTCAGAATTATACCATTCTGAAAGATTCTGGGATCTAGAATCAATGGACGGCCGAGTTCCAGAATGTCCGGGTTTCCAAACTCTAGAATCCTTGCGTGTCTGAACTCGAGAGTCATTCAATATCCACATTCCAGGACTCTGGATGTCTGAAATATAGAAGCAACAAATGTCTGCATTCTTGAATCGGAATGTGGTGGAATTCTAGAATGCACAGCACGGCAGAATTCTAAAGCCCTAAAATGCCTGCCATTCGGAAGTTAAGGTGTCTGACATCCAGAATGTTACTAGGTCAGCATTCTACCGTTCTGTGAGATTCTGGGTTCTAGAATCAATGGACGGCAGAGTTCTGGAATGTCAGGGTGTCCAAACTCTAGAATCCTTCCGTGTCTGAACTCGTGAGTCATTCAATGTCCACATTCCGGATCACAGGGTGTCTGAATTCCAGAAGCACCAAATGTCTGCATTCTAGAATCGGAATGTGGCGGAATTCTAGAATGCACAGCACGGCAGAATTCTAAAGTCCTAAAATGCCTGATATTCGGAAGCTAAGGAGTCTGACATCCAGAATGTTACTAGGTCAGCATTCTACTGTTCTGAGAGATTTTGGGTTCTAGATTCAATGGACGGCAGAGTTCTGGAATGTCAGGATGTCCAAACTCTAGAATCCTTCCGTGTCTGAACTCGTGAGTCATTCAATCTCCACATTCCAGATCAAAGGGTGTCTGAATTCCAGAAGCACCAAATGTCTGCATTCTAGAATCGGAATGTGGCGGAATTCTAGAATGCACAGCACGGCGGAATTCTAAAGTCCTAAAATGCCTACTAGCCGAAAGTTAAGGTGTCTGATGACCAGAATGTTACTAGGTCAGCATTCTAGTGTTCTGAGAGATTCTGGGTTCTGGAATCAATGGAAGGCAGAGTTCTGGAATGTCAGGGTGTCCAAACTCTAGAATCCATGAGAGTTTGAACTCGAGAGTCATTCAATTTCCATATTCCGGGTCACAGGGTGACTGAATTCCAGAAGCACCAAATGTCTGCATTCTAGAATCGGAATGTGGCGGAATTCTAGAATGCACAGCACGGCGGAATTCGAAAGTCCTAAAATGCCTGCTATCCGGAAGTTAAGGTGTCTGACATCCAGAATGATACCACGTCAGAATTATACCATTCTGATAGATTCTGGGATCTAGAATCAATGGACGGCTGAGTTCCAGAATGTCAGGGTGGCAAAACTCTAGAATCCTTGCGTGTCTGAACTCGAGACTCAATCAGTGTCCACATTCCAGAACTCTGGATGTCTGAAATATAGAAGCACCAAATGTCTGCATTCCAGAATCGGAATGTGGCAGAATTCTAGAATGCATAGCACGGCGGTATTCGAAAGTCCTAAAATGCCTGCTATTCGGAAGTTAAGGTGTCTGACATCCAGAATGCTACCACGTCAGAATTATACCATTCTGAAAGATTCTGGGATCTAGAATCAATGAACGGCCGAGTTCCAGAATGTCCGGGTTTCCAAACTCTAGAATCCTTGCGTGTCTGAACTCGAGAGTCATTCAATATCCACATTCCAGGACTCTGGATGTCTGAAATATAGAAGCAACAAATGTCTGCATTCTTGAATCGGAATGTGGTGGAATTCTAGAATGCACAGCACGGCAGAATTCTAAAGTCCTAAAATGCCTGCTATTCGGAAGTTAATGTGTCTGACATCCAGAATGTTACTAGGTCAGCATTCTACCGTTCTGTGAGATTCTGGGTTCTAGAATCAATGGACGGCAGAGTTCTGGAATGTCAGGGTGTCCAAACTCTAGAATCCTTCCGTGTCTGAACCCGTGAGTCATTCAATGTCCACATTCCGGATCACAGGGTGTCTGAATTCCAGAAGCACCAAATGTCTGCATTCTAGAATCGGAATGTGGCGGAATTCTAGAATGCACAGCACGGCAGAATTCTAAAGTCCTAAAATGCCTGATATTCGGAAGCTAAGGAGTCTGACATCCAGAATGTTACTAGGTCAGCATTCTACTGTTCTGAGAGATTCTGGGTTCTAGAATCAATGGACGGCAGAGTTCTGGAATGTCAGGGTGTCGAAACTCTAGAATCCATGAGTGTTTCAACTCGAGAGTCATTCAATTTCCATATTCCGGGTCACAGGGTGACTGAATTCCAGAAGCACCAAATGTCTGCATTCTAGAATCGGAATGTGGCGGAATTCTAGAATGCACAGCACGGCGGAATTCGAAAGTCCTAAAATGCCTGCTATCCGGAAGTTAAGGTGTCTGACATCAAGAATGCTACCAAGTCAGAATTATACCATTCTGAAAGATTCCGGGATCTAGAATCAATGGACGGCTGAGTTCCAGAATGTCAGGGTGGCAAAACTCTAGAATCCTGGCGTGTCTGAACTCGAGAGTCATTCAATGTCCACATTCCAGAACTCTGGATGTCTGAATTATAGAAGCACCAAATGTCTGCATTCTAGAATCGGAATGTGGCGGAATTCTAGAATGCACAGCACGGCGGAATTCTAAAGTCCTAAAATGCCTGCTATCCGGAAGTTAAGGTGTCTGACATTAAGAATGCTACCAAGTCAGAATTATAACATTTTGAAAGATTCTGGGATCTAGAATCAATGGAAGGCTGAGTTCCAGAATGTCAGGGTGGCAAAACTCTAGAATCCTTGCGTGTCTGAACTCGAGAGTCATTCAATGTCCACATTCCAGAACTCTGGATGTCTGAATTATAGAAGCACCAAATGTCTGCATTCTAGAATCGGAATGTGGCGGAATTCTAGAATGCACAGCACGGCGGAATTCTAAAGTCCTAAAATGCCTACTAGCCGAAAGTTAAGGTGTCTGATGACCAGTATGTTACTAGGTCAGCATTCTACCGTTCTGAGAGATTCTCGGTTCTAGAATCAATGGACGGCAGAGACCTGGAATGTCAGTGTGTCCAAACTCTAGAATCCTTGCGTGCCTGAACTCGAGAGTCATTCAATGTCCACATTCCGGATCACAGGGTGTCTGAATTCCAGAAGGACCAAATGTCTGCATTCTAGAATCGGAATGTGGTAGAATTCAAGAATGCACAGCACGGCGGAATTCTAAAGTCCTAAAATGCCTACTAGCCGAAAGTTAAGGTGTCTGATGACCAGAATGTTACTAGGTCAGCATTCTACTGTTCTGAGAGATTCTGGGTTCTAGAATCAATGGACGGAAGAGTTCTGGAATGTCAGGGTGTCCAAACTCTAGAATCCATGAGTGTTTGAACTCGACAGTCATTCAATTTCCATATTCCGGGTCACAGGGTGACTGAATTCCAGAAGCACCAAATGTCTGCATTCTAGAATTGGAATATGGCGGAATTCTAGAATGCACAGCACGGCGGAATTCGAAAGTCCTAAAATGCCTGCTATCCGGAAGTTAAGGTGTCTGACATCCAGAATGCTACCACGTCAGAATTATACCATTCTGATAGATTCTGGGATCTAGAATCAATGGACGGCTGAGTTCCAGAATGTCAGGGTGGCAAAACTCTAGAATCCTTGCGTGTCTGAACTCGAGACTCATTCAGTGTCCACATTCCAGAACTCTGGATGTCTGAAATATAGAAGCACCAAATGTCTGCATTCCAGAATCGGAATGTGGCGGAATTCTAGAATGCACAGCACGGCGGGATTCTAAAGTCCTAAAATGCCTGCTATCCGGAAGTTAAGGTGTCTGACATCAAAAATGCTACCAAGTCATTATTATACCATTCTAAAAGATTCCGGAATCTAGAATCAATGGACGGCTGAATTCCAGAATGTCAGGGTGGCAAAACTCTAGAATCCTGGCGTGTCTGAACTCGAGAGTCATTCAATGTCCACATTCCAGAACTCTGGATGTCTGAATTATAGAAGCACCAAATGTCTGCATTCTAGAATCGGAATGTGGCGGAATTCTAGAATGCACAGCACGGCGGAATTCTAAAGTCCTAAAATGCCTGCTATCCGGAAGTTAAGGTGTCTGACATCAAGAATGCTACCAAGTCAGAATTATACCATTCTGAAAGATTCCGGGATCTAGAATCAATGGACGGCTGAGTTCCAGAATGTCAGGTTGGCAAAACTCTAGAATCCTGGCGTGTCTGAACTCGAGAGTCATTCAATGTCCACATTCCAGAACTCTGGATGTCTGAATTATAGAAGCACCAAATGTCTGCATTCTAGAATCGGAATGTGGCGGAATTCTAGAATGCACAGCACGGCGGAATTCCAAAATCCTAAAATGCCTACTAGCCGAAAGTTAAGGTGTCTGATGACCAGTATGTTACTAGGTCAGCATTCTACAGTTCTGAGAGATTCTGGGTTCTAGAATCAATGGAAGGCAGAGATCTGGAATATCAGGGTGTCCAAACTCTAGAATCCTTGCGTGTCTGAACTCGAGAGTCATTCAATGTCCACATTCCGGATCACAGGGTGTCTGAATTCCAGAAGTACCAAATGTCTGCATTCTAGAATCGGAATGTGGTAGAATTCTAGAATGCACAGCACGGCGTAATTCGAATGTCCTAAAATGCCGGCTATCCGGAAGTTAAGGTGTCTGACATCCAGAATGGTACCACATCAGAATTATACCATTCTGAAACATTCTGCGATCTAGAATCAATGGACGGGTGAGTTCCAGAATGTCAGGGTGGCAAAACTCTAGAATCCTGGCTTGTCTGAACTCGAGAGTCATTCAATGTCCACATTCCAGAACTCTGGATGTCTGAATTATGGAAGCACCAAATGTCTGCATTCTAGATTCGGAATGTGGCGGAATTCTAGAATGCACAGCACGGCGGAATTCTAAAGTCCTAAAATGCCTACTAGCTGAAAGTTAAGGTGTCTGATGACCAGTATGTTACTAGGTCAGCATTCTACCGTTCTGAGAGATTGTGGGTTCTAGAATCAATGGACGGCAGAGATCTGGAATGTCAGGGTGTCCAAACTCTAGAATCCTTGCGTGTCTGAACTCGAGAGTCATTCAATTTCCACATTCCGGATCACAGGGTGTCTGAATTCCAGAAGCACCAAATGTCTTCATTCTAGAATCGGAATGTGGCGGAATTCTAGAATGCACAGCACGGCAGAATTCGAAAGTCCTAAAATGCCTGCTATCGGGAAGTTAAGCTGTCTGATATCCAGAATGCTACCACGTCAGAATTATACCATTCTGAAAGATTCTGGGATCTAGAATCAATGGACGGCTGATTTCCAGAATGTCAGTGTGGCAAAACTCTAGAATCCTTGCGTGTCTGAACTCGAGAGTCATTCAATGTCCACATTCCAGAACTCTGGATGTCTGAATTATAGAAGCACCAAATGTCTGCATTCTAGAATCGGAATGTGGCGGAATTCTAGAATGCACAGCACGGCGGAATTCTAAAATTCTAAAATGCCTGCTATCCGGAAGTTAAGGTGTCTGACATCAAGAATGCTACCAAGTCAGAATTATACCATTCTGAAAGATTCTGGGATCTAGAATCAATGGACGGCTGAGTTCCAGAATGTCAGGGTTTCAAAACTCTAGAATCCTTGCGTGTCTGAACTCGAGAGTCATTCAATGTCCACATTCCAGAACTCTGGATGTCTGAATTATAGAAGCACCAAATGTCTGCATTCTAGAATCGGAATGTGGCGGAATTCTAGAATGCACAGCACGGCGGAATTCTAAATCCTAAAATGCCTACTAGCCGAAAGTTAAGGTGTCTGATGACCAGAATGTTACTAGGTCAGCCTTCTACCGTTCTGAGAGATTCTGGGTTCTAGAATCAATGGACGGCAGAGATCTGGCATGTCAGGGTGTCCAAACTCTAGAATCCCTGCGTGTCTGAACTCGAGAGTCATTCAATGTCCACATTCCGGATCACAGGGTGTCTGAATTCCAGAAGCACCAAATGTCTGCATTCTAGAATCGGAATGTGGTAGAATTCTAGAATGCACAGCACAGCGGAATTCTAAAGTCCTAAAATGCCTGCTATCCGGAAGTTAAGATGTCTGACATCCAGAATGTTACTAGGTCAGCATTCTACCGTTCTGAGAGATTCTGGGTTCTAGAATCAATGGACGGCAGAGTTCTGGAATGTCAGGGTGTCCAAACTCTAGAATCCTTCCGTGTCTGAACTCGTGAGTCATTCAATGTCCACATTCCGGATCACAGGGTGTCTGAATTCCAGAAGCACCAAATGTCTTCATTCTAGAATCGGAATGTGGCGGAACTCTAGAATGCACAGCACAGCAGAATTCTAAAGTCCTAAAATGCCTGATATTCGGAAGTTAAGGAGTCTGACATCCAGAATGTTACTAGGTCAGCATTCTACCATTCTGACAGATTCTGGGTTCTAGAATAAATGGACGGCAGAGATGTGGCATGTCAGGGTGTCCAAACTCTAGAATCCTTCCGTGTCTGAACTCTTGAGCCATTCAATGTCCACATTCCGGATCACAGGGTGTCTGAATTCCAGAAGAACCAAATGTCTGCATTCTAGAATCGGAATGTGGCGGAATTCTAGAATGCACATCACGGCGGAATTCGAAAGTCCTAACAAGCCTGCTATCGGGAAGTTAATGTGTCTGACATCCAGAATGCTACCACGTCAGAATTATACCATTCTGAAAGATTCTGGGATCTAGAATCAATGGACGGCTGAGTTCCAGAATGTCAGGGTGGCAAAACTCTAGAATCCTTGCGTGTCTGAACTCGAGAGTCATTCAATGTCCACATTCCAGAACTCTGGATGTCTGAATTATAGAAGCACCAAATGTCTGCATTCTAGAATCAGAATGTGGCGGAATTCTAGAATGCACAGCACGGCGGAATTCTAAAGTCCTAAAATGCCTACTAGCCGAAAGTTAAGGTGTCTGATGACCAGAATGTTACTAGGTCAGCATTCTACCGTTCTGAGAGATTCTGGGTTCTAGAATCAATGGACGGCAGAGTTGTGGAATGTCAGGGTGTCCAAACACTAGAATCCATGACTGTTTGAACTCGAGAGTCATATAATTTCCATATTCCGGGTAACAGAATGACTGAATTCCAGAAGAACCAAATGTCTGCATTCTTGAATCGGAATGTGGCGGAATTCTAGAATGCACAGCACGGCAGAATTCTAAAGTCCTAAAATGCCTGCTATCAGGAAGTTAAGGTGTCTGACATCCAGAATACTACCACGTCAGAATTATACCATTCTGAAAGATTCAGGGATCTAGAATCAATGGACGGCTGAGTTCCAGAATGTCAGGGTGGCAAAACTCTAGAATCCTTGCGTGTCTGAACTCGAGAGTCATTCAATGTCCACATTCCAGAACTCTGGATGTCTGAATTATAGAAGCACCAAATGTCTGCATTCTAGAATCGGAATGTGGCGGTATTCTAGAATGCACAGCACGGCGGAATTCCAAAATCCTAAAATGCCTACTAGCCGAAAGTTAAGGTGTCTGATGACCAGTATGTTACTAGGTCAGCATTCTACAGTTCTGAGAGATTCTGGGTCCTAGAATCAATGGATGGCAGAGATCTGGAATATCAGGGTGTCCAAACTCTAGAATCCTTGCGTGTCTGAACTCGAGAGTCATTCAATGTCCACATTCCGGATCACAGGGTGTCTGAATTCCAGAAGCACCAAATGTCTGCATTCTAGAATCGGAATGTGGTAGAATTCTAGAATGCACAGCACGGCGTAATTCGAAAGTCCTAAAATGCCGGCTATCCGGAAGTTAAGGTGTCTGACATCCAGAATGGTACCACATCAGAATTATACCATTCTGAAACATTCTGCGATCTAGAATCAATGGACGGGTGAGTTCCAGAATGTCAGGGTGGCAAAACTCTAGAATCCTGACTTGTCTGAACTCGAGAGTCATTCAATGTCCACATTCCAGAACTCTGGATGTCTGAATTATGGAAGCACCAAATGTCTGCATTCTGGAATCGGAATGTGGCGGAATTCTAGAATGCACAGCACGGCGGAATTCTAAAGTCCTAAAATGCCTACTAGCCGAAAGTTAAGGTGTCTGACGACCAGTATGTTATTAGGTCAGCATTCTACCGTTCTGAGAGATTCTGGGTTCTAGAATCAATGGACGGCAGAGATCTGGAATGTCAGGGTGTCCAAACTCTAGAATCCTTGCGTGTCTGAACTCGAGAGTCATTCAATGTCCACATTCCGGATCACAGGGTGTCTGAATTCCAGAAGCACCAAATGTCTTCATTCTAGAATCGGAATGTGGCGGAATTCTAGAATGCACAGCACGGCAGAATTCGAAAGTCCTAAAATGCCTGCTATCGGGAAGTTAAGCTGTCTGATATCCAGAATGCTACCACGTCAGAATTATACCATTCTGAAAGATTCTGTGATCTAGAATCAATGGACGGCTGATTTCCAGAATGTCAGTGTGGCAAAACTCTAGAATCCTTGCGTGTCTGAACTCGAGAGTCATTCAATGTCCACATTCCAGAACTCTGGATGTCTGAATTATAGAAGCACCAAATGTCTGCATTCTAGAATCGGAATGTGGCGGAATTCTAGAATGCACAGCACGGCGGAATTCTAAAATTCTAAAATGCCTGCTATCCGGAAGTTAAGGTGTCTGACATCAAGAATGCTACCAAGTCAGAATTATACCATTCTGAAAGATTCTGGGATCTAGAATCAATGGACGACTGAGTTCCAGAATGTCAGGGTTTCAAAACTCTAGAATCCTTGCGTGTCTGAACTCTAGAGTCATTCAATGTCCACATTCCAGAACTCTGGATGTCTGAATTATAGAAGCACCAAATGTCTGCATTCTAGAATCGGAATGTGGCGGAATTCTAGAATGCACAGCACGGCGGAATTCT
This sequence comes from Aotus nancymaae, assembly GCF_030222135.1. Taxonomy (NCBI): domain Eukaryota; kingdom Metazoa; phylum Chordata; class Mammalia; order Primates; family Aotidae; genus Aotus; species Aotus nancymaae. The sequence goes on along the minus strand of NW_026988470.1, from coordinate 2,216,586 downwards.
AAATCCTAAAATGCCTACTAGCCGAAAGTTAAGGTGTCTGATTACCAGAATGTTATTAGGTCAGCCTTCTACCGTTCTGAGAGATTATGGGTTCTAGAATCAATGGACGGCAGAGATCTGGCATGTCAGGGTGTCCAAACTCTAGAATCCTTGAGTGTCTGAACTCGAGAGTCATTCAATGTCCACATTCCGGATCACAGGGTGTCTGAATTCCAGAAGCACCAAATGTCTGCATTCTAGAATCGGAATGTGGTAGAATTCTAGAATGCCCAGCACAGCGGAATTCTAAAGTCCTAAAATGCCTGCTATCCGGAAGTTAAGATGTCTGACATCCAGAATGTTACTTGGTCAGCATTCTACCGTTCTGAGAGATTCTGGGTTCTAGAATCAATGGACGGCAGAGTTCTGGAATGTCAGGGTGTCCAAACTCTAGAATCCTTCCGTGTCTGAACTCGTGAGTCATTCAATGTCCACATTCCGGATCACAGGGTGTCTGAGTTCCAGAAGCACCAAATGTCTTCATTCTAGAATCGGAATGTGGCGGAACTCTAGAATGCACAGCACAGCAGAATTCAAAAGTCCTAAAATGCCTGATATTCGGAAGTTAAGGAGTCTGACATCCAGAATGTTACTAGGTCAGCATTCTACCATTCTGAGACATTCTGGATTCTAGAATCAAGGACGGCAGTGTTCTGGAATGTCAGGGTGTCCACACTCTAGAATCCTTCCGTGTCTGAACTCGTGAGTCATTCAATGTCCACATTCCGGATCACATGGTGTCTGAATTCCAGAAGAACCAAATGTCTGCATTCTAGAATCGGAATGTGGCGGAATTCTAGAATGCACAGCATGGCGGAATTCTAAAATCCTAAAATGCCTGCTATCCGGAAGTTAAGGTGTCTGACATCAAGAATGCTACCAAGTCAGAATTATACCATTCTGAAACATTCTGGGATCTAGAATCAATGGACGGGTGAGTTCCAGAATGTCAGGGTGGCAAAACTCTAGAATCCTGGCTTGTCTGAACTCGAGAGTCATTCAATGTCCACATTCCAGAACTCTGGATGTCTGAATTATGGAAGAACCAAATGTCTGCATTCTAGAATCGGAATGTGGCGGAATTCTAGAATGCACAGCACAGCGGAATTCTAAAGTCCTAAAATGCCTCCTATCCGGAAGTTAAGGTGTCTGACATCCAGAATGTTACTAGGTCAGCATTCCACCGTTCTGAGAGATTCTGGGTTCTAGAATCAATGGACGGCAGAGTTCTGTAATGTCAGGTTGTCCAAACTCTAGAATCCTTCCGTGTCCGAACTCGTGAGTCATTCAATGTCCACATTCCGGATCACAGGGTGTCTGAATTCCAGAAGCAACAAATGTCTTCATTCTAGAATCGGAATGTGGCGGAATTCTAGAATGCACAGCACGGCGGAATTCTAAATCCTAAAATGCCTAATAGCCGAAAGTTAAGGTGTCTGATGACCAGAATGTTACTAGGTCAGCCTTCTACCGTTCTGAGAGATTCTGGGTTCCAGAATCAATGGACGGCAGAGTTCTGGAATGTCTGGGTGTTCAAACTATAGAATACTTGAGTGTTTGAACTGGAGAGTCATTCAATTTCCATATTCCGGGTCACAGGGTGACTGAATTCCAGAAGAACCAAATGTCTGCATTGTAGAATCGGAATGTGGCGGAATTCTAGAATGCACAGCACGGCGGAATTCGAAAGTCCTAAAATGCCTGCTATCCGGAAGTTAAGGTGTCTGAAATCCAGAATGCTACCACGTCAGAAATATACCATTCTGAAAGATTCTGGGATCTAGAATCAATGGACGGCTGAGTTCCAGAATGTCAGGGTGGCAAAACTCTAGAATCCTTGCGTGTCTGAACTCGAGAGTCATTCAATGTCCACATTCCAGAACTCTGGATGTCTGAATTATAGAAGCACCAAATGTCTGCATTCTAGAATCGGAATGTGGCGGAATTCTAGAATGCACAGCACGGCGGAATTCTAAAGTCCTAAAATGCCTGCTATCCGGAAGTTAAGGTGTCTGACAACCAGAATGTTACTAGGTCAGCATTCTACCGTTCTGAGAGATTCTGGGTTCTAGAATCAATGGACGGCAGAGATCTGGCATGTCAGGGTGTCCAAACTCTAGAATCCTTGCGTGTCTGAACTCGAGAGTCATTCAATGTCCACATTCCGGATCACAGGGTGTCTGAATTCCAGAAGCACCAAATGTCTGCATTCTAGAATCGGAATGTGGTAGAATTCTAGAATGCACAGCACAGCGGAATTCTAAAGTCCTAAAATGCCTGCTATCCGGAAGTTAAGATGTCTGACATCCAGAATGTTACTAGGTCAGCATTCTACCGTTCTGAGAGATTCTGGGTTCTAGAATCAATGGACGGCAGAGTTCTGGAATGTCAGGGTGTCCAAACTCTAGAATCCTTCCGTGTCTGAACTCGTGAGTCATTCAATGTCCACATTCCGGATCACAGGGTGTCTGAATTCCAGAAGCACCAAATGTCTTCATTCTAGAATCGGAATGTGGCGGAACTCTAGAATGCACAGCACGGCAGAATTCTAAAGTCCTAAAATGCCTGATATTCGGAAGTTAAGGAGTCTGACATCCAGAATGTTACTAGGTCAGCATTCTACCATTCTGAGACATTCTGGATTCTAGAATCAAGGACGGCAGAGTTCTGGAATGTCAGAGTGTCCAAACTCTAGAATCCTTCCGTGTCTGAACTCGTGAGTCATTCAATGTCCACATTACGGATCACATGGTGTCTGAATTCCAGAAGCACCAAATGTCTGCATTCTAGAATCGGAATGTGGCGGAATTCTAGAATGCACAGCACGGCGGAATTCTAAAATCCTAAAATGCCTGCTATCCGGAAGTTAAGGTGTCTGACATCAAGAATGCTACCAAGTCAGAATTATACCATTCTGAAAGATTCTGGGATCTAGAATCAATGGACGGCTGAGTTCCAGAATGTCAGGGTAGCAAAACTCTAGAATCCTTGCGTGTCTGAACTCGAGAGTCATTCAATGTCCACATTCCAGAACTCTGGATGTCTGAATTATAGAAGCACCAAATGTCTGCATTCTAGAATCGGAATGTGGCGGAATTCTAGAATGCACAGCACGGCGAAATTCTAAAATCCTAAAATGCCTGCTATCCGGAAGTTAAGGTGTCTGACATCAAGAATGCTGCGAAGTCAGAATTATACCATTCTGAAAGATTCAGGGATATAGAATCAATGGACGGCTGAGTTCCAGAATGTCAGGGTTTCCAAACTCTAGAATCCTTGCGTGTCTGAACTCGAGGGTCATTCAATGTCCACATTCCAGAACTCTGGATGTCTGAATTATAGAAGCACCAAATGTCTGCATTCTAGAATCGGAATGTGGCGGAATTCTAGAATGCACAGCACGGCGGAATTCTAAAGTCCTAAAATGGCTACTAGCCGAAAGTTAAGGTGTCTGATGACCAGTATGTTACTAGGTCAGCATTCTACCGTTCTGAGAGATTCTGGGTTCTAGAATCAATGGACGGCTGAGTTCCAGAATGTCAGGGTAGCAAAACTCTAGAATCCTTGCGTGTCTGAACTCGAGAGTCATTCAATGTCCTCATTCCGGATCACAGGCTGTCTGAATTCCAGAAGAACCTAATTTCTGCATTCTAGAATCGGAATGTGGTAGAATTCTAGAATGTACAGCACGGCGGAATTCTAAAGTCCCCAAATGCCTGCTATCTGGAAGTTAAGGTGTCTGACATCCAGAATTGTACCACATCAGAATTATACCATTCTGAAACATTCTGGGATCTAGAATCAATGGACGGGTGAGTTCCAGAATGTCAGGGTGGCAAAACTCTAGAATCCTGGCTTGTCTGAACTCGAGAGTCATTCAATGTCCACATTCCAGAACTCTGGATGTCTGAATTATGGAAGCACCAAATGTCTGCATTCTAGAATCGGAATGTGGCGGAATTCTACAATGCACAGCACAGCGGAATTCTAAAGTCCTAAAATGCCTCCTATCCGGAAGTTAAGGTGTCTGACATCCAGAATGTTACTAGGTCAGCATTCCACCGTTCTGAGAGATTCTGGGTTCTAGAATCAATGGACGGCAGAGTTCTGTAATGTCAGGTTGTCCAAACTCTAGAATCCTTCCGTGTCTGAACTCGTGAGTCATTCAATGTCCACCTTCCGGATCACAGGGTGTCTGAATTCCAGAAGCACCAAATGTCTTCATTCTAGAATCGGAATGTGGCGGAATTCTAGAATGCACAGCACGGCAGAATTCTAAAGTCCTAAAATGACTGATATTCGGAAGTTAAGGAGTCTGACATCCAGAATGTTACTAGGTCAGCATTCTACCATTCTGAGACATTCTGGGTTCTAGAATCAATGGACGGCAGAGATCTGGCATGTCAGGGTGTCCAAACTCTAGAATCCTTCCGTGTCTGAACTCGTGAGTCATTCAATGTCCACATTCCGGATCACAGGGTGTCTGAATTCCAGAAGCACCAAATGTCTGCATTCTAGAATCGGAATGTGGCGGAATTCTAGAATGCACAGCACGGCGGAATTCGAAAGTCCTAAAATGCCTGCTATCGGGAAGTTAATGTGTCTGACATCCAGAATGCTACCACGTCAGAATTATACCATTCTGAAAGATTCTGGGATCTAGAATCAATGGACGGCTGAGTTCCAGAATGTCAGGGTTTCAAAACTCTAGAATCCTTGCGTGTCTGAACTCGAGAGTCATTCAATGTCCACATTCCAGAACTCTGGATGTCTGAATTATAGAAGCACCAAATGTCTGCATTCTAGAATCGGAATGTGGCGGAATTCTAGAATGCACAGCACGGCGGAATTCTAAAGTCCTAAAATGCCTGCTATCCGGAAGTTAAGGTGTCTGACATCCAGAATGTTACTATGTCAGCATTCTACCGTTCTGAGAGATTCTGGGTTCTAGAATCAATGGACGGCAGAGATCTGGCATGTCAGGGTGTCCAAACTCTAGAATCCTTGCGTGTCTGAACTCGAGAGTCATTCAATGTCCACATTCCGGATCACAGGGTGTCTGAATTCCAGAAGCACCAAATGTCTGCATTCTAGAATCGGAATGTGGTAGAATTCTAGAATGCACAGCACAGCGGAATTCTAAAGTCCTAAAATGCCTGCTATCCGGAAGCTAAGATGTCTGACATCCAGAATGTTACTAGGTCAGCATTCTACCGTTCTGAGAGATTCTGGGTTCTAGAATCAATGGACGGCAGAGTTCTGGAATGTCAGGGTGTCCAAACTCTAGAATCCTTCCGTGTCTGAACTCGTGTGTCATTCAATGTCCACATTCCGGATCACAGGGTGTCTGAATTCCAGAAGCACCAAATGTCTTCATTCTAGAATCGGAATGTGGCGGAACTCTAGAATGCACAGCACGGCAGAATTCTAAAGTCCTAAAATGCCTGATATTCGGAAGTTAAGGAGTCTGACATCCAGAATGTTACTAGGTCAGCATTCTACCATTCTGAGACATTCTGGATTCTAGAATCAAGGACGGCAGAGTTCTGGAATGTCAGAGTGTCCAAACTCTAGAATCCTTCCGTGTCTGAACTCGTGAGTCATTCAATGTCCACATTACGGATCACATGGTGTCTGAATTCCAGAAGCACCAAATGTCTGCATTCTAGAATCGGAATGTGGCGGAATTCTAGAATGCACAGCACGGCGGAATTCTAAAATCCTAAAATGCCTGCTATCCGGAAGTTAAGGTGTCTGACATCAAGAATGCTACCAAGTCAGAATTATACCATTCTGAAAGATTCTGGGATCTAGAATCAATGGACGGCTGAGTTCCAGAATGTCAGGGTAGCAAAACTCTAGAATCCTTGCGTGTCTGAACTCGAGAGTCATTCAATGTCCACATTCCAGAACTCTGGATGTCTGAATTATAGAAGCACCAAATGTCTGCATTCTAGAATCGGAATGTGGCGGAATTCTAGAATGCACAGCACGGCGGAATTCTAAAATCCTAAAATGCCTGCTATCCGGAAGTTAAGGTGTCTGACATCAAGAATGCTACGAAGTCAGAATTATACCATTCTGAAAGATTCAGGGATATAGAATCAATGGACGGCTGAGTTCCAGAATGTCAGGGTTTCCAAACTCTAGAATCCTTGCGTGTCTGAACTCGAGGGTCATTCAATGTCCACATTCCAGAACTCTGGATGTCTGAATTATAGAAGCACCAAATGTCTGCATTCTAGAATCGGAATGTGGCGGAATTCTAGAATGCACAGCACGGCGGAATTCTAAAGTCCTAAAATGGCTACTAGCCGAAAGTTAAGGTGTCTGATGACCAGTATGTTACTAGGTCAGCATTCTACCGTTCTGAGAGATTCTGGGTTCTAGAATCAATGGACGGCTGAGTTCCAGAATGTCAGGGTAGCAAAACTCTAGAATCCTTGCGTGTCTGAACTCGAGAGTCATTCAATGTCCTCATTCCGGATCACAGGCTGTCTGAATTCCAGAAGAACCTAATTTCTGCATTCTAGAATCGGAATGTGGTAGAATTCTAGAATGCACAGCACGGCGGAATTCTAAAGTCCCCAAATGCCTGCTATCTGGAAGTTAAGGTGTCTGACATCCAGAATTGTACCACATCAGAATTATACCATTCTGAAACATTCTGGGATCTAGAATCAATGGACGGGTGAGTTCCAGAATGTCAGGGTGGCAAAACTCTAGAATCCTGGCTTGTCTGAACTCGAGAGTCATTCAATGTCCACATTCCAGAACTCTGGATGTCTGAATTATGGAAGCACCAAATGTCTGCATTCTAGAATCGGAATGTGGCGGAATTCTACAATGCACAGCACAGCGGAATTCTAAAGTCCTAAAATGCCTCCTATCCGGAAGTTAAGGTGTCTGACATCCAGAATGTTACTAGGTCAGCATTCCACCGTTCTGAGAGATTCTGGGTTCTAGAATCAATGGACGGCAGAGTTCTGTAATGTCAGGTTGTCCAAACTCTAGAATCCTTCCGTGTCTGAACTCGTGAGTCATTCAATGTCCACCTTCCGGATCACAGGGTGTCTGAATTCCAGAAGCACCAAATGTCTTCATTCTAGAATCGGAATGTGGCGGAATTCTAGAATGCACAGCACGGCAGAATTCTAAAGTCCTAAAATGACTGATATTCGGAAGTTAAGGAGTCTGACATCCAGAATGTTACTAGGTCAGCATTCTACCATTCTGAGACATTCTGGGTTCTAGAATCAATGGACGGCAGAGATCTGGCATGTCAGGGTGTCCAAACTCTAGAATCCTTCCGTGTCTGAACTCGTGAGTCATTCAATGTCCACATTCCGGATCACAGGGTGTCTGAATTCCAGAAGCACCAAATGTCTGCATTCTAGAATCGGAATGTGGCGGAATTCTAGAATGCACAGCACGGCGGAATTCGAAAGTCCTAAAATGCCTGCTATCGGGAAGTTAATGTGTCTGACATCCAGAATGCTACCACGTCAGAATTATACCATTCTGAAAGATTCTGGGATCTAGAATCAATGGACGGCTGAGTTCCAGAATGTCAGGGTTTCAAAACTCTAGAATCCTTGCGTGTCTGAACTCGAGAGTCATTCAATGTCCACATTCCAGAACTCTGGATGTCTGAATTATAGAAGCACCAAATGTCTGCATTCTAGAATCGGAATGTGGCGGAATTCTAGAATGCACAGCACGGCGGAATTCTAAATCCTAAAATGCCTAATAGCCGAAAGTTAAGGTGTCTGATGACCAGAATGTTACTAGGTCAGCCTTCTACCGTTCTGAGAGATTCTGGGTTCTAGAATCAATGGACGGCAGAGTTCTGGAATGTCTGGGTGTCCAAACTATAGAATACTTGAGTGTTTGAACTGGAGAGTCATTCAATTTCCATATTCCGGGTCACAGGGTGACTGAATTCCAGAAGAACCAAATGTCTGCATTGTAGAATCGGAATGTGGCGGAATTCTAGAATGCACAGCACGGCGGAATTCGAAAGTCCTAAAATGCCTGCTATCCGGAAGTTAAGGTGTGTGAAATCCAGAATGCTACCACGTCAGAAATATACCATTCTGAAAGATTCTGGGATCTAGAATCAATGGACGGCTGAGTTCCAGAATGTCAGGGTGGCAAAACTCTAGAATCCTTGCGTGTCTGAACTCGAGAGTCATTCAATGTCCACATTCCAGAACTCTGGATGTCTGAATTATAGAAGCACCAAATGTCTGCATTCTAGAATCGGAATGTGGCGGAATTCTAGAATGCACAGCACGGCGGAATTCTAAAGTCCTAAAATGCCTGCTATCCGGAAGTTAAGGTGTCTGACATCCAGAATGTTACTATGTCAGCATTCTACCGTTCTGAGAGATTCTGGGTTCTAGAATCAATGGACGGCAGAGATCTGGCATGTCAGGGTGTCCAAACTCTAGAATCCTTGCGTGTCTGAACTCGAGAGTCATTCAATGTCCACATTCCGGATCACAGGGTGTCTGAATTCCAGAAGCACCAAATGTCTGCATTCTAGAATCGGAATGTGGTAGAATTCTAGAATGCACAGCACAGCGGAATTCTAAAGTCCTAAAATGCCTGCTATCCGGAAGCTAAGATGTCTGACATCCAGAATGTTACTAGGTCAGCATTCTACCGTTCTGAGAGATTCTGGGTTCTAGAATCAATGGACGGCAGAGTTCTGGAATGTCAGGGTGTCCAAACTCTAGAATCCTTCCGTGTCTGAACTCGTGTGTCATTCAATGTCCACATTCCGGATCACAGGGTGTCTGAATTCCAGAAGCACCAAATGTCTTCATTCTAGAATCGGAATGTGGCGGAACTCTAGAATGCACAGCACGGCAGAATTCTAAAGTCCTAAAATGCCTGATATTCGGAAGTTAAGGAGTCTGACATCCAGAATGTTACTAGGTCAGCATTCTACCATTCTGAGACATTCTGGATTCTAGAATCAAGGACGGCAGAGTTCTGGAATGTCAGGGTGTCCAAACTCTAGAATCCTTCCGTGTCTGAACTCGTGAGTCATTCAATGTCCACATTACGGATCACATGGTGTCTGAATTCCAGAAGCACCAAATGTCTGCATTCTAGAATCGGAATGTGGCGGAATTTTAGAATGCACAGCATGGCGGAATTCTAAAATCCTAAAATGCCTGCTATCCGGAAGTTAAGGTGTCTGACATCAAGAATGCTACCAAGTCAGAATTATACCATTCTGAAAGATTCTGGGATCTAGAATCAATGGACGGCTGAGTTCCAGAATGTCAGGGTAGCAAAACTCTAGAATCCTTGCGTGTCTGAACTCGAGGGTCATTCAATGTCCACATTCCAGAACTCTGGATGTCTGAATTATAGAAGCACCAAATGTCTGCATTCTAGAATCGGAATGTGGCGGAATTATAGAATGCACAGCACGGCGGAATTCTAAAATCCTAAAATGCCTCCTATCCGGAAGTTAAGGTGTCTGACATCAAGAATGCTACGAAGTCAGAATTATACCATTCTGAAAGATTCAGGGATCTAGAATCAATGGACGGCTGAGTTCCAGAATGTCAGGGTGGCAAAATTCTAGAATCCTTGCGTGTCTGAACTCGAGAGTCATTCAATGTCCACATTCCAGAACTCTGGATGTCTGAATTATAGAAGCACCAAATGTCTGCATTCTAGAATCGGAATGTGGCGGAATTCTAGAATGCACAGCACGGCGGAATTCTAAAGTCCTAAAATGGCTACTAGCCGAAAGTTAAGGTGTCTGATGACCAGTATGTTACTAGGTCAGCATTCTACCGTTCTGAGAGATTCAGGGATCTAGAATCAATGGACGGCTGAGTTCCAGAATGTCAGGGTAGCAAAACTCTAGAATCCTTGCGTGTCTGAACTCGAGAGTCATTCAATGTCCTCATTCCGGATCACAGGCTGTCTGAATTCCAGAAGCACCTAATTTCTGCATTCTAGAATCGGAATGTGGTAGAATTCTAGAATGCACAGCACGGCGGAATTCTAAAGTCCTAAAATGCCTACTAGCCGAAAGTTAAGGTGTCTGATGAGCAGAATGTTACTAGGTCAGCATTCTACCGTTCTGAGAGATTCTGGGTTCTAGAATCAATGGACGGCAGAGTTCTGGAATGTCAGGGTGTCCAAACTCTAGAATCCTTGAGTGTTTGAACACGAGAGTCATATAATTTCCATATTCCGGGTAACAGAATGACTGAATTCCAGAAGAACCAAATGTCTGCATTCTAGAAACAGAATGTGGCGGAATTCTAGAATGCACAGCACGGCGGAATTCGAAAGTCCTAAAATGCATGCTATCCGGAAGTTAAGGTGTCTGACATCCAGAATGCTACCACGTCAGAATTATACCATTCTGAAAGATTCTGGGATCTAGAATCAATGGACGGCTGAGTTCCAGAATGTCAGGGTGGCAAAACTCTAGAATCCTTGCGTTTCTGAACTCGAGAGTCATTCAATGTCCACATTCCAGAACTCTGGATGTCTGAATTATAGAAGCACCAAATGTCTGCATTCTAGAATCGGAATGTGGCGGAATTCTAGAATGCACAGCACGGCGGAATTCTAAAGTCCTAAAATGCCTGCTATCCAGAAGTAAAGGTGTCTGACATCCAGAATGTTACTAGGTCAGCATTCTACCGTTCTGAGAGATTCTGGGTTCTAGAATCAATGGACGGCAGAGATCTGGCATGTCAGGGTGTCCAAACTCTAGAATCCTTGCGTGTCTGAACTCGAGAGTCATTCAATGTCCACATTCCGGATCACAGGGTGTCTGAGTTCCAGAAGCACCAAATGTCTGCATTCTAGAATCGGAATGTGGTAGAATTCTAGAATGCACAGCACAGCGGAATTCTAAAGTCCTAAAATGCCTGCTATCCGGAAGTTAAGATGTCTGACATCCAGAATGTTACTAGGTCAGCATTCTACCGTTCTGAGAGATTCTGGGTTCTAGAATCAATGGACGGCAGAGTTCTGGAATGTCAGGGTGTCCAAACTCTAGAATCCTTCCGTGTCTGAACTCGTGAGTCATTCAATGTCCACATTCCGGGTCACATGGTGTCTGAATTCCAGAAGAACCAAATGTCTGCATTCTAGAATCGGAATGTGGCGGAATTCTAGAATGCACAGCATGGCGGAATTCTAAAATCCTAAAATGCCTGCTATCCGGAAGTTAAGGTGTCTGACATCAAGAATGCTACCAAGTCAGAATTATACCATTCTGAAACATTCTGGGATCTAGAATCAATGGACGGGTGAGTTCCAGAATGTCAGGGTGGCAAAACTCTAGAATCCTGGCTTGTCTGAACTCGAGAGTCATTCAATGTCCACATTCCAGAACTCTGGATGTCTGAATTATGGAAGAACCAAATGTCTGCATTCTAGAATCGGAATGTGGCGGAATTCTAGAATGCACAGCACAGCGGAATTCTAAAGTCCTAAAATGCCTCCTATCCGGAAGTTAAGGTGTCTGACATCCAGAATGTTACTAGGTCAGCATTCCACCGTTCTGAGAGATTCTGGGTTCTAGAATCAATGGACGGCAGAGTTCTGTAATGTCAGGTTGTCCAAACTCTAGAATCCTTCCGTGTCTGAACTCGTGAGTCATTCAATGTCCACATTCCGGATCACAGGGTGTCTGAATTCCAGAAGCAACAAATGTCTTCAATCTAGAATCGGAATGTGGCGGAATTCTAGAATGCACAGCACGGCAGAATTCTAAAGTCCTAAAATGACTGATATTCGGAAGTTAAGGAGTCTGACATCCAGAATGTTACTAGGTCAGCATTCTACCATTCTGAGACATTCTGGGTTCTAGAATAAATGGACGGCAGAGATGTGGCATGTCAGGGTGTCCAAACTCTAGAATCCTTCCGTGTCTGAACTCGTGAGCCATTCAATGTCCACATTCCGGATCACAGGGTGTCTGAATTCCAGAAGAACCAAATGTCTGCATTCTAGAATCGGAATGTGGCGGAATTCTAGAATGCACATCACGGCGGAATTCGAAAGTCCTAACAAGCCTGCTATCGGGAAGTTAATGTGTCTGACATCCAGAATGCTACCACGTCAGAATTATACCATTCTGAAAGATTCTGGGATCTAGAATCAATGGACGGCTGAGTTCCAGAATGTCAGGGTGGCAAAACTCTAGAATCCTTGCGTATCTGAACTCGAGAGTCATTCAATGTCCACATTCCAGAACTCTGGATGTCTGAATTATAGAAGCACCAAATGTCTGCATTCTAGAATCAGAATGTGGCGGAATTCTAGAATGCACAGCACGGCGGAATTCTAAAGTCCTAAAATGCCTACTAGACGAAAGTTAAGGTGTCTGATGACCAGAGTGTTACTAGGTCAGCATTCTACCGTTCTGAGAGATTCTGGGTTCTAGAATCAATGGACGGCAGAGTTCTGGAATGTCAGGGTGTCCAAACACTAGAATCCTTGACTGTTTGAACTCGAGAGTCATATAATTTCCATATTCCGGGTAACAGAATGACTGAATTCCAGAAGAACCAAATGTCTGCATTCTAGAATCGGAATGTGGTGGAATTCTAGAATGCACAGCACGGCAGAATTCTAAAGTCCTAAAATGCCTGCTATCAGGAAGTTAAGGTGTCTGACATCCAGAATACTACCACGTCAGAATTATACCATACTGAAAGATTCAGGGATCTAGAATCAATGGACGGCTGAGTTCCAGAATGTCAGGGTGGCAAAACTCTAGAATCCTTGCGTGTCTGAACTCGAGAGTCATTCAATGTCCACATTCCAGAACTCTGGATGTCTGAATTATAGAAGCACCAAATGTCTGCATTCTAGAATCGGAATGTGGCGGTATTCTAGAATGCACAGCACGGCGGAATTCCAAAATCCTAAAATGCCTACTAGCCGAAAGTTAAGGTGTCTGATGACCAGTATGTTACTAGGTCAGCATTCTACAGTTCTGAGAGATTCTGGGTTCTAGAATCAATGGATGGCAGAGATCTGGAATATCAGGGTGTCCAAACTCTAGAATCCTTGCGTGTCTGAACTCGAGAGTCATTCAATGTCCACATTCCGGATCACAGGGTGTCTGAATTCCAGAAGCACCAAATGTCTGCATTCTAGAATCGGAATGTGGTAGAATTCTAGAATGCACAGCACGGCGTAATTCGAAAGTCCTAAAATGCCGGCTATCCGGAAGTTAAGGTGTCTGACATCCAGAATGATACCACATCAAAATTATACCATTCTGAAACATTCTGCGATCTAGAATCAATGGACGGGTGAGTTCCAGAATGTCAGGGTGGCAAAACTCTAGAATCCTGGCTTGTCTGAACTCGAGAGTCATTCAATGTCCACATCCCAGAACTCTGGATGTCTGAATTATGGAAGCACCAAATGTCTGCATTCTAGAATCGGAATGTGGCGGAATTCTAGAATGCACAGCACGGCGGAATTCTAAAGTCCTAAAATGCCTACTAGCCGAAAGTTAAGGTGTCTGACGACCAGTATGTTACTAGGTCAGCATTCTACCGTTCTGAGAGATTCTGGGTTCTAGAATCAATGGACGGCAGAGATCTGGAATGTCAGGGTGTCCAAACTCTAGAATCCTTGCCTGTCTGAACTCGAGAGTCATTCAATTTCCACATTCCGGATCACAGGGTGTCTGAATTCCAGAAGCACCAAATGTCTGCATTCTAGAATCGGAATGTGGCGGAATTCTAGAATGCACAGCACGGCAGAATTCGAAAGTCCTTAAATGCCTGCTATCGGGAAGTTAAGCTGTCTGATATCCAGAATGCTACCACGTCAGAATTATACCATTCTGAAAGATTCTGGGATCTATAATCAATGGACGGCTGAGTTCCAGAATGTCAGTGTGGCAAAACTCTAGAATCCTTGCGTGTCTGAACTCGAGAGTCATTCAATGTCCACATTCCAGAACTCTGGATGTCTGAATTATAGAAGCACCAAATGTCTGCATTCTAGAATCGGAATGTGGCGGAATTCTAGAATGCACAGCACGGTGGAATTCTAAAATTCTAAAATGCCTGCTATCCGGAAGTTAAGGTGTCTGACATCAAGAATGCTACCAAGTCAGAATTATACCATTCTGAAAGATTCTGGGATCTAGAATCAATGTACGGCTGAGTTCCAGAATGTCAGGGTTTCAAAACTCTAGAATCCTTGCGTGTCTGAACTCGAGAGTCATTCAATGTCCACATTCCAGAACTCTGGATGTCTGAATTATAGAAGCACCAAATGTCTGCATTCTAGAATCGGAATGTGGCGGAATTCTAGAATGCACAGCACGGCGGAATTCTAAATCCTAAAATGCCTAATAGCCGAAAGTTAAGGTGTCTGATGACCAGAATGTTACTAGGTCAGCCTTCTACCGTTCTGAGAGATTCTGGGTTCTAGAATCAATGGACGGCAGAGTTCTGGAATGTCTGGGTGTTCAAACTATAGAATACTTGAGTGTTTGAACTGGAGAGTCATTCAATTTCCATATTCCGGGTCACAGGGTGACTGAATTCCAGAAGAACCAAATGTCTGCATTGTAGAATCGGAATGTGGCGGAATTCTAGAATGCACAGCACGGCGGAATTCGAAAGTCCTAAAATGCCTGCTATCCGGAAGTTAAGGTGTCTGAAATCCAGAATGCTACCACGTCAGAAATATACCATTCTGAAAGATTCTGGGATCTAGAATCAATGGACGGCTGAGTTCCAGAATGTCAGGGTGGCAAAACTCTAGAATCCTTGCGTGTCTGAACTCGAGAGTCATTCAATGTCCACATTCCAGAACTCTGGATGTTTGAATTATAGAAGCACCAAATGTCTGCATTCTAGAATCGGAATGTGGCGGAATTCTAGAATGCACAGCACGGCGGAATTCTAAAGTCCTAAAATGCCTGCTATCCGGAAGTTAAGGTGTCTGACATCCAGAATGTTACTAGGTCAGCATTCTACCGTTCTGAGAGATTCTGGGTTCTAGAATCAATGGACGGCAGAGATCTGGCATGTCAGGGTGTCCAAACTCTAGAATCCTTGCGTGTCTGAACTCGAGAGTCATTCAATGTCCACATTCCGGATCACAGGGTGTCTGAATTCCAGAAGCACCAAATGTCTGCATTCTAGAATTGGAATGTGGTAGAATTCTAGAATGCACAGCACAGCGGAATTCTAAAGTCCTAAAATGCCTGCTATCCGGAAGTTAAGATGTCTGACATCCAGAATGTTACTAGGTCAGCATTCTACCGTTCTGAGAGATTCTGGGTTCTAAAATCAATGGTCGGCAGAGTTCTGGAATGTCAGGGTGTCCAAACTCTAGAATCCTTCCGTGTCTGAACTCGTGAGTCATTCAATGTCCACATTCCGGATCACAGGGTGTCTGAATTCCAGAAGCACCAAATGTCTTCATTCTAGAATCGGAATGTGGCGGAACTCTAGAATGCACAGCACGGCAGAATTCTAAAGTCCTAAAATGCCTGATATTCGGAAGTTAAGGAGTCTGACATCCAGAATGTTACTAGGTCAGCATTCTACCATTCAGAGACATTCTGGATTCTAGAATCAAGGACGGCAGAGTTCTGGAATGTCAGGGTGTCCAAACTCTAGAATCCTTCCGTGTCTGAACTCGTGAGTCATTCAATGTCCACATTACGGATCACATGGTGTCTGAATTCCAGAAGCACCAA
Organism: Aotus nancymaae; assembly: GCF_030222135.1. Taxonomy (NCBI): domain Eukaryota; kingdom Metazoa; phylum Chordata; class Mammalia; order Primates; family Aotidae; genus Aotus; species Aotus nancymaae. Next base: position 2,200,817 of record NW_026988470.1, on the reverse strand, counting down.
ATGTCTGCATTCTAGAATCGGAATGTGGCGGAATTCTAGAATGCACAGCACGGCGGAATTCTAAAATCCTAAAATGCCTGCTATCCGGAAGTTAAGGTGTCTGACATCAAGAATGCTACCAAGTCAGAATTATACCATTCTGAAAGATTCTGGGATCTAGAATCAATGGACGGCTGAGTTCCAGAATGTCAGGGTAGCAAAACTCTAGAATCCTTGCGTGTCTGAACTCGAGAGTCATTCAATGTCCACATTCCAGAACTCTGGATGTCTGAATTATAGAAGCACCAAATGTCTGCATTCTACAATCGGAATGTGGCGGAATTCTAGAATGCACAGCACGGCGGAATTCTAAAATCCTAAAATGCCTGCTATCCGGAAGTTAAGGTGTCTGACATCAAGAATGCTACCAAGTCAGAATTATACCATTTTGAAAGATTCAGGGATCTAGAATCAATGGACGTCTGAGTTCCAGAATGTCAGGGTGGCAAAATTCTAGAATCCTTGCGTGTCTGAACTCGAGAGTCATTCAATGTCCACATTCCAGAACTCTGGATGTCTGAATTATAGAAGCACCAAATGTCTGCATTCTAGAATCGGAATGTGGCGGAATTCTAGAATGCACAGCACGGCGGAATTCTAAAGTCCTAAAATGGCTACTAGCCGAAAGTTAAGGTGTCTGATGACCAGTATGTTACTAGGTCAGCATTCTACCGTTCTGAGAGATTCTGGGTTCTAGAATCAATGGACGGCTGAGTTCCAGAATGTCAGGGTAGCAAAACTCTAGAATCCTTGCGTGTCTGAACTCGAGAGTCATTCAATGTCCTCATTCTGGATCACAGGCTGTCTGAATTCCAGAAGCACCTAATTTCTGCATTCTAGAATCGGAATGTGGTAGAATTCTAGAATGCACAGCACGGCGGAATTCTAAAGTCCCCAAATGCCTGCTATCTGGAAGTTAAGGTGACTGACATCCAGAATTGTACCACATCAGAATTATACCATTCTGAAACATTCTGGGATCTAGAATCAATGGACGGGTGAGTTCCAGAATGTCAGGGTGGCAAAACTCTAGAATCCTGGCTTGTCTGAACTCGAGAGTCATTCAATGTCCACATTCCAGAACTCTGGATGTCTGAATTATGGAAGCACCAAATGTCTGCATTCCAGAATCGGAATGTGGCGGAATTCTAGAATGCACAGCACAGCGGAATTCTAAAGTCCTAAAATGCCTCCTATCCGGAAGTTAAGGTGTCTGACATCCAGAATGTTACTAGGTCAGCATTCCACCGTTCTGAGAGATTCTGGGTTCTAGAATCAATGGACGGCAGAGTTCTGTAATGTCAGGTTGTCCAAACTCTAGAATCCTTCCGTGTCTGAACTCGTGAGTCATTCAATGTCCACCTTCCGGATCACAGGGTGTCTGAATTCCAGAAGCACCAAATGTCTTCATTCTAGAATCGGAATGTGGCGGAATTCTAGAATGCACAGCACGGCAGAATTCTAAAGTCCTAAAATGACTGATATTCGGAAGTTAAGGAGTCTGACATCCAGAATGTTACTAGGTCAGCATTCTACCATTCTGAGACATTCTGGGTTCTAGAATCAATGGACGGCAGAGATCTGGCATGTCAGGGTGTCCAAACTCTAGAATCCTTCCGTGTCTGAACTCGTGAGTCATTCAATGTCCACATTCCGGATCACAGGGTGTCTGAATTCCAGAAGCACCAAATGTCTGCATTCTAGAATCGGAATGTGGCGGAATTCTAGAATGCACAGCACGGCGGAATTCTAAAGTCCTAAAATGCCTGCTATCGGGAAGTTAATGTGTCTGACATCCAGAATGCTACCACGTCAGAATTATACCATTCTGAAAGATTCTGGGATCTAGAATCAATGGACGGCTGAGTTCCAGAATGTCAGGGTTTCAAAACTCTAGAATCCTTGCGTGTCTGAACTCGAGAGTCATTCAATGTCCACATTCCAGAACTCTGGATGTCTGAATTATAGAAGCACCAAATGTCTGCATTCTAGAATCGGAATGTGGCGGAATTCTAGAATGCACAGCACGGCGGAATTCTAAATCCTAAAATGCCTAATAGCCGAAAGTTAAGGTGTCTGATGACCAGAATGTTACTAGGTCAGCCTTCTACCGTTCTGAGAGATTCTGGGTTCTAGAATCAATGGACGGCAGAGTTCTGGAATGTCTGGGTGTCCAAACTATAGAATACTTGAGTGTTTGAACTGGAGAGTCATTCAATTTCCATATTCCGGGTCACAGGGTGACTGAATTCCAGAAGAACCAAATGTCTGCATTGTAGAATCGGAATGTGGCGGAATTCTAGAATGCACAGCACGGCGGAATTCGAAAGTCCTAAAATGCCTGCTATCCGGAAGTTAAGGTGTCTGAAATCCATAATGCTACCACGTCAGAAATATACCAATCTGAAAGATTCTGGGATCTAGAATCAATGGACGGCTGAGTTCCAGAATGTCAGGGTGGCAAAACTCTAGAATCCTTGCGTGTCTGAACTCGAGAGTCATTCAATGTCCACATTCCAGAACTCTGGATGTCTGAATTATAGAAGCACCAAATGTCTGCATTCTAGAATCGGAATGTGGCGGAATTCTAGAATGCACAGCTCGGCGGAATTCTAAAGTCCTAAAATGCCTGCTATCCGGAAGTTAAGGTGTCTGACATCCAGAATGTTACTAGGTCAGCATTCTACCGTTCTGAGAGATTCTGGGTTCTAGAATCAATGGACGGCAGAGATCTGGCATGTCAGGGTGTCCAAACTCTAGAATCCTTGCATGTCTGAACTCGAGAGTCATTCAATGTCCACATTCCGGATCACAGGGTGTCTGAATTCCAGAAGCACCAAATGTCTGCATTCTAGAATCGGAATGTGGTAGAATTCTAGAATGCCCAGCACAGCGGAATTCTAAAGTCCTAAAATGCCTGCTATCCGGAAGTTAAGATGTCTGACATCCAGAATGTTACTAGGTCAGCATTCTACCGTTCTGAGAGATTCTGGGTTCTAGAATCAATGGACGGCAGAGTTCTGGAATGTCAGGGTGTCCAAACTCTAGAATCCTTCCGTGTCTGAACTCGTGAGTCATTCAATGTCCACATTCCGGATCACAGGGTGTCTGAATTCCAGAAGCACCAAATGTCTTCATTCTAGAATCGGAATGTGGCGGAACTCTAGAATGCACAGCACGGCAGAATTCTAAAGTCCTAAAATGCCTGATATTCGGAAGTTAAGGAGTCTGACACCCAGAATGTTACTAGGTCAGCATTCTACCATTCTGAGACATTCTGGATTCTAGAATCAAGGACGGCAGAGTTCTGGAATGTCAGGGTGTCCAAACTCTAGAATCCTTCCGTGTCTGAACTCGTGAGTCATTCAATGTCCACATTACGGATCACATGGTGTCTGAATTCCAGAAGCACCAAATGTCTGCATTCTAGAATCGGAATGTGGCGGAATTCTAGAATGCACAGCACGGCGGAATTCTAAAGTCCTAAAATGGCTACTAGCCGAAAGTTAAGGTGTCTGATGACCAGTATGTTACTAGGTCAGCATTCTACCGTTCTGAGAGATTCTGGGTTCTAGAATCAATGGACGGCTGAGTTCCAGAATGTCAGGGTAGCAAAACTCTAGAATCCTTGCGTGTCTGAACTCGAGAGTCATTCAATGTCCTCATTCCGGATCACAGGCTGTCTGAATTCCAGAAGCACCTAATTTCTGCATTCTAGAATCGGAATGTGGTAGAATTCTAGAATGCACAGCACGGCGGAATTCTAAAGTCCCCAAATGCCTGCTATCTGGAAGTTAAGGTGTCTGACATCCAGAATTGTACCACATCAGAATTATACCATTCTGAAACATTCTGGGATCTAGAATCAATGGACGGGTGAGTTCCAGAATGTCAGGGTGGCAAAACTCTAGAATCCTGGCTTGTCTGAACTCGAGAGTCATTCAATGTCCACATTCCAGAACTCTGGATGTCTGAATTATGGAAGCACCAAATGTCTGCATTCTAGAATCGGAATGTGGCGGATTTCTAGAATGCACAGCACAACGGAATTCTAAAGTCCTAAAATGCCTCCTATCCGGAAGTTAAGGTGTCTGACATCCAGAATGTTACTAGGTCAGCATTCCACCGTTCTGAGAGATTCTGGGTTCTAGAATCAATGGACGGCAGAGTTCTGTAATGTCAGGTTGTCCAAACTCTAGAATCCTTCCGTGTCTGAACTCGTGAGTCATTCAATGTCCACCTTCCGGATCACAGGGTGTCTGAATTCCAGAAGCACCAAATGTCTTCATTCTAGAATCGGAATGTGGCGGAATTCTAGAATGCACAGCACGGCAGAATTCTAAAGTCCTAAAATGACTGATATTCGGAAGTTAAGGAGTCTGACATCCAGAATGTTACTAGGTCAGCATTCTACCATTCTGAGACATTCTGGGTTCTAGAATCAATGGACGACAGAGATCTGGCATGTCAGGGTGTCCAAACTCTAGAATCCTTCCGTGTCTGAACTCGTGAGTCATTCAATGTCCACATTCCGGATCACAGGGTGTCTGAATTCCAGAAGCACCAAATGTCTGCATTCTAGAATCGGAATGTGGCGGAATTCTAGAATGCACAGCACGGCGGAATTCGAAAGTCCTAAAATGCCTGCTATCGGGAAGTTAATGTGTCTGACATCCAGAATGCTACCACGTCAGAATTATACCATTCTGAAAGATTCTGGGATCTAGAATCAATGGACGGCTGAGTTCCAGAATGTCAGGGTGGCAAAACTCTAGAATCCTTGCGTGTCTGAACTCGAGAGTCATTCAATGTCCACATTCCAGAACTCTGGATGTCTGAATTATAGAAGCACCAAATGTCTGCATTCTAGAATCAGAATGTGGCGGAATTCTAGAATGCACAGCACGGCGGAATTCTAAAGTCCTAAAATGCCTACTAGCCGAAAGTTAAGGTGTCTGATGACCAGAATGTTACTAGGTCAGCATTCTACCGTTCTGAGAGATTCTGGGTTCTAGAATCAATGGACGGCAGAGTTCTGGAATGTCAGGGTGTCCAAACACTAGAATCCTTGAGTGTTTGAACTCGAGAGTCATATAATTTCCATATTCCGGGTAACAGAATGACTGAATTCCAGAAGAACCAAATGTCTGCATTCTAGAAACAGAATGTGGCGGAATTCTAGAATGCACAGCACGGCGGAATTCGAACGTCCTAAAATGCATGCTATCCGGAAGTTAAGGTGTCTGACATCCAGAATGCTACCACGTCAGAATTATACCATTCTGAAAGATTCTGGGATCTAGAATCAATGGACGGCTGAGTTCCAGAATGTCAGGGTGGCAAAACTCTAGAATCCTTGCGTTTCTGAACTCGAGAGTCATTCAATGTCCACATTCCAGAACTCTGGATGTCTGAATTATAGAAGCACCAAATGTCTGCATTCTAGAATCGGAATGTGGCGGAATTCTAGAATGCACAGCACGGCAGAATTCTAAAGTCCTAAAATGCCTACTAGCCGAAAGTTAAGGTGTCTGATGACCAGAATGTTACCAGGTCAGCATTCTACTGTTCTGAGAGATTCTGGGTTCTAGAATCAATGGACGGAAGAGTTCTGGAATGTCAGGGTGTCCAAACTCTAGAATCCATGAGTGTTTGAACACGAGAGTCATTCAATTTCCATATTCCGGGTCACAGGGTGACTGAATTCCAGAAGCACCAAATGTCTGCATTCTAGAATCGGAATATGGCGGAATTCTTGAATGCACAGCACGGCAGAATTCGAAAGTCCTAAAATGCCTGCTATCTGGAATTTATGGTGTCTGACATCCAGAATGCTACCACGTCAGAATTATACCATTCTGAAACATTCTGAGATCAAGAATCATTGGACGGCTGAGTTCCAGAATGCAAGGGTGGCAAAACTCTAGAATCCTTGCGTGTCTGAACTCGAGAGTCATTCAATGTAGACATTCCAGAACTCTGGATGTCTGAAATATAGAAGCACCAAATGTCTGCATTCTAGAATCAGAATGTGGCGGAATTCTAGAATGCACAGCACGGCAGAATTTTAAAGTCGTAAAATGCCTGCTATCCAGAAGTCAAGGTGTCTGACATCCAGAATGTTACTAGGTCCGCATTCTACCGTTCTGAGAGATTCCGGTTTCTAGAATCAATGGATGGCAGAGTTCTGGAATGTCAGGGTGTTCAAACTCAAGAATACTTGCGTGTCTGAACTCGAGAGTCATTCAATGTCCACATTACGGATCACAGGGTGTCCGAATACCAGAAGCACCAAATGTCTGCATTCTAGGATCGGAATGTGGCAGAATTCTAGAATGCATAGCACGGCGGTATTCGAAAGTCCTAAAATGCCTGCTATTCGGAAGTTAAGGTGTCTGACATCCAGAATGCTACCACGTCAGAATTATACCATTCTGAAAGATTCTGGGATCTAGAATCAATGGACGGCCGAGTTCCAGAATGTCCGGGTTTCCAAACTCTAGAATCCTTGCGTGTCTGAACTCGAGAGTCATTCAATATCCACATTCCAGGACTCTGGATGTCTGAAATATAGAAGCAACAAATGTCTGCATTCTTGAATCGGAATGTGGTGGAATTCTAGAATGCACAGCACGGCAGAATTCTAAAGTCCAAAAATGCCTGCTATTCGGAAGTTAATGTGTCTGACACCCAGAATGTTACTAGGTCAGCATTCTACCGTTCTGAGAGATTCTGGGTTCTAGAATCAATGGACGGCAGAGTTCTGGAATGTCAGGGTGTCCAAACTCTAGAATCCTTCCGTGTCTGAACTCGTGAGTCATTCAATGTCCACATTCCGGATCACAGGCTGTCTGAATTCCAGAAGCACCAAATGTCTGCATTCTAGAATCGGAATGTGGCGGAATTCTAGAATGCACAGCACGGCAGAATTCTAAAGTCCTAAAATGCCTGATATTCGGAAGCTAAGGAGTCTGACATCCAGAATGTTACTAGGTCAGCATTCTACTGTTCTGAGAGATTCTGGGTTCTAGATTCAATGGACGGCAGAGTTCTGGAATGTCAGGGTGTCCAAACTCTAGAATCCTTCCGTGTCTGAACTCGTGAGTCATTCAATGTCCACATTCCAGATCAAAGGGTGTCTGAATTCCAGAAGCACCAAATGTCTGCATTCTAGAATCGGAATGTGGCGGAATTCTAGAATGCACAGCACGGCGGAATTCTAAAGTCCTAAAATGCCTACTAGCCGAAAGTTAAGGTGTCTGATTACCAGAATGTTACTAGGTCAGCATTCTACTGTTCTGAGAGATTCTGGGTTCTAGAATCAATGGACGGCAGAGTTCTGGAATGTCAGGGTGTCCACACTCTAGAATCCTTCCGTGTCTGAACTCGTGAGTCATTCAATGTCCACATTCCGGATCACAGGGTGTCTGAATTCCAGAAGCAACAAATGTCTGCATTCTAAAATCGGAATGTGGCGGAATTCTAGAATGCTCAGCACGGCAGAATTCTAAAGTCCTAAAATGCCTGATATTCGGAATTAAGGTGTCTGACATCAAGAATGCTACCAAGTCAGAATTATACCATTCTGAAAGATTCTGGGATCTAGAATCAATGGAGGGCTGAGTTCCAGAATGTCAGGGTGGCAAAACTCTAGAATCCTTGTGTGTCTGAACTCGAGAGTCATTCAATGTCCACATTCCAGAACTCTGGATGTCTGAATTATAGAAGCACCAAATGTCTGCATTCTAGAATCGGAATGTGGCGGAATTCTAGAATGCACAGCACGGCGGAATTCTAAAGTCCTAAAATGCCTGCTCTCCGGAAGTTAAGGTGTCTGACATCAAGAATGCTACCAAGTCAGAATTATACCATTCTGAAAGATTCTGGGATCTAGAATCAATGGACGGCTGAGTTCCAGAGTGTCAGGGTGGCAAAACTCTAGAATACTTGCGTGTCTGAACTCGAGAGTCATTCAATGTCCACATTCCAGAACTCTGGATGTCTCAATTATAGAAGCACTAAATGTCTGCATTCTAGAATCGGAATGTGGCGGAATTCTAGAATGCACAGCACGGCGGAATTCTAAAGTCCTAAAATGCCTACTAGCCGAAAGTTAAGGTGTCTGATGTCCAGTATGTTACTAGGTCAGCATTCTGCAGTTCTGAGAGATTCTGGGTTCTAGAATCAATGGACAGCAGAGATCTGGAATATCATGGTGTACAAACTCTAGAATCCTTGCGTGTCTGAACTCGAGAGTCATTCAATGTCCACATTCCGGATCACAGGGTGTCTGAATTCCAGAAGCACCAAATGTCTGCATTCTAGAATCGGAATGTGGTAGAATTCTAGAATGCACAGCACGGCGTAATTCGAAAGTCCCAAAATGCCGGCTATCCGGGAGTTAAGGTGTCTGACATTCAGAATGCTACCACGTCAGAATTATCCCATTCTGAAAGATTCTGGGATCTAGAATCAATGGACGGGTGAGTTCCAGAATGTCAGGGTGGCAAAACTCTAGAATCCTTGCGTGTCTGAACTCGAGACTCATTCAGTGTCCACATTCCAGAACTCTGGATGTCTGAAATATAGAAGCACCAAATGTCTGCATTCTAGAATCGGAATGTGGCGGAATTCTAGAATGCACAGCACGGCGGGATTCTAAAGTCCTAAAATGCCTGCTATCCGGAAGTTAAGGTGTCTGACATCAAGAATGCTACCAAGTCAGAATTATACCATTCTGAAAGATTCCGGGATCTAGAATCAATGGACGGCTGAGTTCCAGAATGTCAGGGTGGCAAAACTCTAGAATCCTTGCGTGTCTGAACTCGAGAGTCATTCAATGTCCACATTCCAGAACTCTGGATGTCTGCATTCTAGAAGCACCAACTGTCTGCATTCTAGAATCGGAATGTGGCGGAATTCTGGAATGCACAGCACGGCGGAATTCTAAAGTCCTAAAATGCCTACTAGCCGAAAGTTAAGGTGTCTGATGACCAGTATGTTACTAGGTCAGCATTCTACCGTTCTGAGAGATTCTGGTTTCTAGAATCAATGGACCGCCGAGATCTGGAATGTCAGTGTGTCCAAACTCTAGAATCCTTGCGTGTCTGAACTCGAGAGTCATTCAATGTCCACATTCCGGTTCACAGGGTGTCTGAATTCCAGAAGAACCAAAAGTCTGCATTCTAGAATCGGAATGTGGTAGAATTCTAGAATGCACAACACGGTGGAATTCTAAAGTCCTAAAATGCCTGCTATCCGGAAGGTAAGGTGTCTGACATCAAGAATGCTACCAAGTCAGAATTATACCATTCTGAAACATTCTGGGATCAAGAATCAATGGACGGGTGAGTTCAAGAATGTCAGGGTGGCAAAACTCTAGAATCCTGGCATGTCTGAACTCGAGGGTCATTCAATGTCCACATTCCACAACTCTGGATGTCTGAATTATAGAAGCACCAAATGTCTGCATTCTAGAATCGGAATGTGGCGGAATTCTAGAATGCACAGCACGGCGGAATTCTAAAGTCCTAAAATGCCTACTAGCCGAAAGTTAAGGTGTCTGATGACCAGAACGTTACTAGGTCAGCATTCTACCGTTCTGAGAGATTCTGGGTTCTAGAATCAATGGACGGCAGAGTTCTGGAAAGTCAGGGTGTCCAAACTCTAGAATCCTTGAGTGTTTGAACTCGAGAGTCATTCAATGTCCACATTCCGGGTCACAGGATGACTGAATTCCAGAAGCACCAAATGTCTGCATTCTAGAATCGGAATGTGGCGGAATTCTAGAATGCACAGCACGGCGGAATTCTAAAGTCCTAAAATGCCTGCTATCCGGAAGTTAAGGTGTCCGACATCCAGAATGCTACCACGTCAGAATTATACCATTCTGAAAGATTCTGGGATCTAGAATCAATGGACGGCTGAGTTCCAGAATATCAGGGTGGCAAAACGCTAGAAACCTTGCGTGTCTGAACTCAAGAGTCATTCAATGTCCACATTCCAGAACTCTGGATGTCTGAATTATAGAAGCACCAAATGTCTGCATTCTAGAATCGGAATGTGGCAGAATTCTAGAATGCACAGCACGGCGGAATTCTAAAGTCCTAAAATGAATGCTATCCGGAAGTTAAGGTGTCTGACATCAAGAATGCTACCAAGTCAGAATTATACCATTCTGAAAGATTCTGGGATCTAGAATCAATGGACGGCTGAGTTCCAGAGTGTCAGGGTGGCAAAACTCTAGAATACTTGCGTGTATGAACTCGAGAGTCATTCAATGTCCACATTCCAGAACTCTGGATGTCTGAATAATATAAGCACTAAATGTCTGCATTCTAGAATCGGAATGTGGCGGAATTCTAGAATGCACAGCACGGCGGAATTCTAAAGTCCTAAAATGCCTGCTATTCGGAAGTTAATGTGTCTGACATCCAGAATGTTACTAGGTCAGCATTCTACCGTTCTGTGAGATTCTGGGTTCTAGAATCAATGGACGGCAGAGTTCTGGAATGTCAGGGTGTCCAAACTCTAGAATCCTTCCGTGTCTGAACCCGTGAGTCATTCAATGTCCACATTCCGGATCACAGGGTGTCTGAATTCCAGAAGCACCAAATGTCTGCATTCTAGAATCGGAATGTGGCGGAATTCTAGAATGCACAGCACGGCAGAATTCTAAAGTCCTAAAATGCCTGATATTCGGAAGCTAAGGAGTCTGACATCCAGAATGTTACTAGGTCAGCATTCTACTGTTCTGAGAGATTCTGGGTTCTAGAATCAATGGACGGCAGAGTTCTGGAATGTCAGGGTGTCCAAACTCTAGAATCCTTCCGTGTCTGAACTCGAGAGTCATTCAATTTCCATATTCCGGGTCACAGGGTGACTGAATTCCAGAAGCACCAAATGTCTGCATTCTAGAATCGGAATGTGGCGGAATTCTAGAATGCACAGCACGGCGGAATTCGAAAGTCCTAAAATGCCTGCTATCCGGAAGTTAAGGTGTCTGACATCAAGAATGCTACCAAGTCAGAATTATACCATTCTGAAAGATTCCGGGATCTAGAATCAATGGACGGCTGAGTTCCAGAATGTCAGGGTGGCAAAACTCTAGAATCCTGGCGTGTCTGAACTCGAGAGTCATTCAATGTCCACATTCCCGAACTCTGGATGTCTGAATTATAGAAGCACCAAATGTCTGCATTCTAGAATCGGAATGTGGCGGAATTCTAGAATGCACAGCACGGCGGAATTCTAAAGTCCTAAAATGCCTGCTATCCGGAAGTTAAGGTGTCTGACATTAAGAATGCTACCAAGTCAGAATTATAACATTTTGAAAGATTCTGGGATCTAGAATCAATGGAAGGCTGAGTTCCAGAATGTCAGGGTGGCAAAACTCTAGAATCCTTGCGTGTCTGAACTCGAGAGTCATTCAATGTCCTCATTCCAGAACTCTGGATGTCTGAATTATAGAAGCACCAAATGTCTGCATTCTAGAATCGGAATGTGGCGGAATTCTAGAATGCACATCACGGCGGAATTCTAAAGTCCTAAAATGCCTACTAGCCGAAAGTTAAGGTGTCTGATGACCAGTATGTTACTAGGTCAGCATTCTACCGTTCTGAGAGATTCTGGGTTCTAGAATCAATGGACGGCAGAGACCTGGAATGTCAGTGTGTCCAAACTCTAGAATCCTTGCGTGTCTGAACTCGAGAGTCATTCAACGTCCACATTCCGGATCACAGGGTGTCTGAATTCCAGAAGCACCAAATGTCTGCATTCTAGAATCGGAATGTGGTAGAATTCTAGAATGCACAGCACGGCGGAATTCTAAAGTCCTAAAATGCCTGCTATCCGGAAGTTAAGGTGTCTGACATCCAGAATGCTACCACATCAGAATTATACCATTCTGAAAGATTCTGGGATCTAGAATCAATGGACGGGTGAGTTCCAGAATGTCAGGGTGGCAAAACTCTAGAATCCTGGCTTGTCTGAACTCGAGAGTCATTCAATGTCCTCATTCCAGAACTTTGGATGTCTGAATTATGGAAGCACCAAATGTCTGCATTCTAGAATCGGAATGTGGCGGAATTCTAGAATGCACAGCACAGCGGAATTCGAAAGTCCTAAAATGCCTGCTATCCTGAAGTTAAGGTGTCTGACATCCAGAATGCTACCACGTCAGAATTATACCATTCTGAAAGATTCTGGTGTCTAGAATCAATGGACGGCTGAGTTCCAGAATGTCAGGGTTTGCAAACTCTAGAATCCTTGCGTGTCTTAACTCGAGAGTCATTCAATATCCACATTCCAGGACTCTGGATGTCTGAAATATAGAAGCAACAAAGGTCTGCATTCTAGAATCGGAATGTGGTGGATTTCTAGAATGCACAGCACGGCAGAATTCTAAATTCCTAAAATGCCTGCTATCCGGAAGTTAAGGTGTCTGACATCCAGAATGTTACTAGGTCAGCATTCTACCGTTCTGAGAGATTCTGGGTTCTAGAATCAATGAATGGCAGAGTTCTGGAATGTCAGGGTGTCCAAACTCTAGAGTCCTTCCGTGTCTGAACTCGTGAGTCATTCAATGTCCACATTCCAGAACTCTGGATGTCTGAATAATAGAAGCACTAAATGTCTGCATTCTAGAATCGGAATGTGGCGGAATTCTAGAATGCACAGCACGGCGGAATTCTAAAGTCCTAAAATGCCTACTAGCCGAAAGTTAAGGTGTCTGACATCCAGAATGTTACTAGGTCAGCATTCTGCAGTTCTGAGAGATTCTGGGTTCTAGAATCAATGGACGGCAGAGATCTGGAATATCATGGTGTCCAAACTCTAGAATCCTTGCATGTCTGAACTCGAGAGTCATTCAATGTCCACATTCCGGGTCACAGGGTGTCTGAATTCCAGAAGCACCAAATGTCTGCATTCTAGAATCGGAATGTGGTAGAATTCTAGAATGCACAGCACGGCGTAATTCGAAAGTACTAAAATGCCGGATATCCGGAAGTTAAGGTGTCTGACATCCAGAATGGTACCACATCAGAATTATACCATTCTGAAACATTCTGAGATCTAGAATCAATGGACGGGTGAGTTCCAGAATGTCAGGGTGGCAAAACTCTAGAATCCTGGCTTGTCTGAACTCGAGAGTCATTCAATGTCCACATTCCAGAACTCTGGATGTCTGAATTATGGAAGCACCAAATGTCTGCATTCTAGAATCGGAATGTGGCGGAATTCTAGAATGCACAGCACGGCGGAATTCTAAAGTCCTAAAATGCCTGCTATCTGGAATTTATGGTGTCTGACATCCAGAATGCTACCACGTCAGAATTATACCATTCTGAAACATTCTGAGATGAAGAATCATTGGACGGCTGAGTTCCAGAATGCAAGGGTGGCAAAACTCTAGAATCCTTGCGTGTCTGAACTCGAGAGTCATTCAATGTAGACATTCCAGAACTCTGGATGTCTGAAATATAGAAGCACCAAATGTCTGCATTCTAGAATCAGAATGTGGCGGAATTCTAGAATGCACATCACGGCGGAATTTTAAAGTCGTAAAATGCCTGCTATCCAGAAGTCAAGGTGTCTGACATCCAGAATGTTACTAGGTCCGCATTCTACCGTTCTGAGAGATTCCGGTTTCTAGAATCAATGGATGGCAGAGTTCTGGAATGTCAGGGTGTTCAAACTCAAGAATACTTGCGTGTCTGAACTCGAGAGTCATTCAATGTCCACATTACGGATCACAGGGTGTCCGAATACCAGAAGCACCAAATGTCTGCATTCTAGAATCGGAATGTGGCAGAATTCTAGATTGCATAGCACGGCGGTATTCGAAAGTCCTAAAATGCCTGCTATTCGGAAGTTAAGGTGTCTGACATCCAGAATGCTACCACGTCAGAATTATACCATTCTGAAAGATTCTGGGATCTAGAATCAATGGACGGCCGAGTTCCAGAATGTCCGGGTTTCCAAACTCTAGAATCCTTGCGTGTCTGAACTCGAGAGTCATTCAATATCCACATTCCAGGACTCTGGATGTCTGAAATATAGAAGCAACAAATGTCTGCATTCTTGAATCGGAATGAGGTGGAATTCTAGAATGCACAGCACGGCAGAATTCTAAAGTCCTAAAATGCCTGCTATTCGGAAGTTAAGGTGTCTGACATCCAGAATGTTACTAGGTCAGCATTCTACCGTTCTGTGAGATTCTGGGTTCTAGAATCAATGGACGGCAGAGTTCTGGAATGTCAGGGTGTCCAAACTCTAGAATCCTTCCGTGCCTGAACTCGTGAGTCATTCAATGTCCACATTCCGGATCACAGGCTGTCTGAATTCCAGAAGCACCAAATGTCTGCATTCTTGAATCGGAATGTGGCGGAATTCTAGAATGCACAGCACGGCAGAATTCTAAAGTCCTAAAATGCCTGATATTCGGAAGCTAAGGAGTCTGACATCCAGAATGTTACTAGTTCAGCATTCTACTGTTCTGAGAGATTCTGGGTTCTAGATTCAATGGACGGCAGAGTTCTGGAATGTCAGGATGTCCAAACTCTAGAATCCTTCCGTGTCTGAACTCGTGAGTCATTCAATGTCCACATTCCAGATCAAAGGGTGTCTGAATTCCAGAAGCACCAAATGTCTGCATTCTAGAATCGGAATGTGGCGGAATTCTAGAATGCACAGCACGGCGGAATTCTAAAGTCCTAAAATGCCTACTAGCCGAAAGTTAAGTTGTCTGATGACCAGAATGTTACTAGGTCAGCATTCTAGTGTTCTGAGAGATTCTGGGTTCTAGAATCAATGGACGGAAGAGTTCTGGAATGTCAGGGTGTCCAAACTCTAGAATCCATGAGTGTTTGAACTCGAGAGTCATTCAATTTCCATATTCCGGGTCACAGGGTGACTGAATTCCAGAAGCACCAAATGTCTGCATTCTAGAATCGGAATATGGCGGAATTCTAGAATGCACAGCACGGCGGAATTCGAAAGTCCTAAAATGCCTGCTATCCGGAAGTTAAGGTGTCTGACATCCAGAATGCTACCACGTCAGAATTATACCATTCTGATAGATTCTGGGATCTAGAATCAATGGACGGCTGAGTTCCAGAATGTCAGGGTGGCAAAACTCTAGAATCCTTGCGTGTCTGAACTCGAGACTCATTCAGTGTCCACATTCCAGAACTCTGGATGTCTGAAATATAGAAGCACCAAATGTCTGCATTCCAGAATCGGAATGTGGCGGAATTCTAGAATGCACAGCACGGCGGGATTCTAAAGTTCTAAAATGCCTGCTATCCGGAAGTTAAGGTGTCTGACATCAAGAATGCTACCAAGTCATTATTATACCATTCTGAAAGATTCCGGGATCTAGAATCAATGGACGGCTGAGTTCCAGAATGTCAGGGTGGCAAAACTCTAGAATCCTGGTGTGTCTGAACTCGAGAGTCATTCAATGTCCACATTCCAGAACTCTGGATGTCTAAATTATAGAAGCACCAAATGTCTGCATTCTAGAATCGGAATGTGGCGGAATTCTAGAATGCACAGCACGGCGGAATTCTAAAGTCCTAAAATGCCTGCTATCCGGAAGTTAAGGTGTCTGACATCAAGAATGGTACCAAGTCAGAATTATAACATTCTGAAAGATTCTGGGATCTAGAATCAATGGAAGGCTGAGTTCCAGAATGTCAGGGTGGCAAAACTCTAGAATCCTTGTTTGTCTGAACTCGAGAGTCATTCAATGTCCACATTCCAGAACTCTGGATGTCTGAATTATAGAAGCACCAAATGTCTGCATTCTAGAATCAGAATGTGGCGGAATTCTAGAATGCACAGCACGGCGGAATTCTAAAGTCCTAAAATGCCTACTAGCCGAAAGTTAAGGTGTCTGATGACCAGTATGTTACTAGGTCAGCATTCTACCGTTCTGAGAGATTCTCGGTTCTAGAATCAATGGATGGCAGAGACCTGGAATGTCAGTGTGTCCAAACTCTAGAATCCTTGCGTGCCTGAACTCGAGAGTCATTCAATGTCCACATTCCGGATCACAGGGTGTCTGAATTCCAGAAGGACCAAATGTCTGCATTCTAGAATCGGAATGTGGTAGAATTCAAGAATGCACAGCACGGCGGAATTCTAAAGTCCTAAAATGCCTGCTATCCGGAAGTTAAGGTGTCTGACACCCAGAATGCTACCACATCAGAATTATACCATTCTGAAAGATTCTGGGATCTAGAATCAATGGACGGGTGAGTTCCAGAATGTCAGGGTGGCAAAACTCTAGAATCCTGGCTTGTCTGAACTCGAGAGTCATTCAATGTCCACATTCCAGAACTCTGGATGTCTGAATTATGGAAGCACCAAATGTCTGCATTCTAGAATCGGAATGTGGCGGAATTCTAGAATGCAGAGCACGGCGGAATTCTAAAGTCCTAAAATGCCTGCTATCTGGAATTTATGGTGTCTGACATCCAGAATGCTACCACGTCAGAATTATACCATTCTGAAACATTCTGAGATCAAGAATCATTGGACGGCTGAGTTCCAGAATGCAAGGGTGGCAAAACTCTAGAATTCTTGCGTGTCTGAACTCGAGAGTCATTCAATGTAGACATTCCAGAACTCTGGATGTCTGAAATATAGAAGCACCAAATGTCTGCATTCTAGAATCAGAATGTGGCGGAATTCTAGAATGCACAGCACGGCGGAATTTTAAAGTCGTAAAATGCCTGCTATCCAGAAGTCAAGGTGTCTGACATCCAGAATGTTACTAGGTCCGCATTCTACCGTTCTGAGAGATATCGGTTTCTAGAATCAATGGATGGCAGAGTTCTGGAATGTCAGGGTGTTCAAACTCAAGAATACTTGCGTGTCTGAACTCGAGAGTCATTCAATGTCCACATTACGGATCACAGGGTGTCCGAATACCAGAAGCACCAAATGTCTGCATTCTAGAATCGGAATGTGGCAGAATTCTAGAATGCATAGCACGGCGGTATTCGAAAGTCCTAAAATGCCTGCTATTCGGAAGTTAAGGTGTCTGACATCCAGAATGCTACCACGTCAGAATTATACCATTCTGAAAGATTCTGGGATCTAGAATCAATGGACGGCCGAGTTCCAGAATGTCCGGGTTTCCAAACTCTAGAATCCTTGCGTGTCTGAACTCGAGAGTCATTCAATATCCACATTCCAGGACTCTGGATGTCTGAAATATAGAAGCAACAAATGTCTGCATTCTTGAATCGGAATGTGGTGGAATTCTAGAATGCACAGCACGGCAGAATTCTAAAGTCCTAAAATGCCTGCTATTCGGAAGTTAAGGTGTCTGACATTCAGAATGTTACTAGGTCAGCATTCTACCGTTCTGTGAGATTCTGGTTTCTAGAATCAATGGACGGCAGAGTTCTGGAATGTCAGGGTGTCCAAACTCTAGAATCCTTCCGTGTCTGAACACGTGAGTCATTCAATGTCCACATTCCAGATCAAAGGGTGTCTGAATTCCAGAAGCACCAAATGTCTGCATTCTAGAATCGGAATGTGGCGGAATTCTAGAATGTACAGCACGGCGGAATTCTAACGTCCTAAAATGCCTACTAGCCGAAAGTTAAGGTGTCTGATGACCAGAATGTTACTAGGTCAGCATTCTACTGTTCTGAGAGATTCTGGGTTCTAGAATCAATGGACGGAAGAGTTCTGGAATGTCAGGGTGTCCAAACTCTAGAATCCATGAGTGTTTGAACTCGAGAGTCATTCAATTTCCATATTCCGGGTCACAGGGTGACTGAATTCCAGAAGCACCAAACGTCTGCATTCTAGAATTGGAATATGGCGGAATTCTAGAATGCACAGCACGGCGGAATTCGAAAGTCCTAAAATGCCTGCTATCCGGAAGTTAAGGTGTCTGACATCCAGAATGCTACCACATCAGAATTATACCATTCTGATAGATTCTGGGATCTAGAATCAATGGACGGCTGAGTTCCAGAATGTCAGGGTGCTAAAACTCTAGAATCCTTGCGTGTCTGAACTCGAGACTCATTCAGTGTCCACATTCCAGAACTCTGGATGTCTGAAATATAGAAGCACCAAATGTCTGCATTCTAGAATCGGAATGTGGCAGAATTCTAGAATGCACAGCACGGCGGGATTCTAAAGTCCTAAAATGCCTGCTATCCGGAAGATAAGGTGTCTGACATCAAGAATGCTACCAAGTCATTATTATACCATTCTGAAAGATTCTGGGATCTAGAATCAATGGACGGCTGAGTTCCAGAATGTCAGGGTGGCAAAACTCTAGAATCCTGGCGTGTCTGAACTCGAGAGTCATTCAATGTCCACATTCCAGAACTCTGGATGTCTGAATTATAGAAGCACCAAATGTCTGCATTCTAGAATCGGAATGTGGCGGAATTCTAGAATGCACAGCACGGCGGAATTCTAAAGTCCTAAAATGCCTACTAGCCGAAAGTTAAGGTGTCTGATGACCAGTATGTTACTAGGTCAGCATTCTACCGTTCTGAGAGATTCTCGGTTCTAGAATCAATGGACGGCAGAGACCTGGAATGTCAGTGTGTCCAAACTCTAGAATCCTTGCGTGCCTGAACTCGAGAGTCATTCAATGTCCACATTCCGGATCACAGGGTGTCTGAATTCCAGAAGAACCAAATGTCTGCATTCTGGAATCGGAATGTGGTAGAATTCTAGAATGCACAGCACGGCGGAATTCTAAAGTCCTAAAATGCCTGCTATCCGGAAGTTAAGGTGTCTGACATCCAGAATGCTACCACATCAGAATTATACCATTCTGAAAGATTCTGGGATCTAGAATCAATGGACGGGTGAGTTCCAGAATGTCAGGGTGGCAAAACTCAAGAATCCTGGCTTGTCTGAACTCGAGAGACATTCAATGTCCACATTCCAGAACTCTGGATGTCTGAATTATGGAAGCACCAAATGTCTGCATTCTAGAATCGGAATGTGGCGGAATTCTAGAAAGCACAGCACGGCGGAATTCGAAAGTCCTAAAATGCCTGCTATCCGGAAGTTAAGGTGTCTGACATCCAGAATGCTACCACGTCAGAATTATACCATTCTGAAAGATTCTGGTGTCTGGAATCAATGGACGGCTGAGTTCCAGAATGTCAGGGTTTGCAAACTCTAGAATCCTTGCGTGTCTGAACTCGAGAGTCATTCAATATCCACATTCCAGGACTCTGGATGTCTGAAATATAGAAGCAACAAAGGTCTGCATTCTAGAATCGGAATGTGGTGGAATTCTAGAATGCACAGCACGGCAGAATTCTAAAGTCCTAAAATGCCTGCTATCCGGAAGTAAAGGTGTCTGACATCCAGAATGTTACTAGGTCAGCATTCTACCGTTCTGAGAGATTCTGGGTTCTAGAATCAATGAATGGCAGAGTTCTGGAATGTCAGGGTGTCCAAACTCTAGAGTCCTTCCGTGTCTGAACTCGTGAGTCATTCAATGTCCACATTCCGGATCACAGGGTGTCTGAAATATAGAAGCACCAAATGTCTGCATTCTAGAATCGGAATGTGGCGGAATTCTAGAATGCACAGCACGTCAGAATACTAAAGTCCTAAAATGCGTGATATTCGGAAGTTAAGGAGTCTGACATCCAGAATGTTACTAGGTCAGCATTCTACCGTTCTGAGAGATTCTGGGTTCTAGAATCAATGGACGGCAGAGTTCTGGAATGTCAGGGTGTCCAAACTCTAGAATCCTTCCGTGTCTGAACTCGTGAGTCATTCAATGTCCACATTCCGGATCAAAGGGTGTCTGAATTCCAGAAGCACCAAATGTCTGCATTCTAGAATCGGAATGTGGCGGAATTCTAGAATGCACAGCACGGCGGAATTCGGAAGTCCTAAAATGCCTGCTATCGGGAAGTTAAGGTGTCTGACATCCAGAATGCTACCACGTCAGAATTATACCATTCTGAAAGATTCTGGGATCTAGAATCAATGGACGGCTGAGTTCCCGAATGTCAGGGTGGCAAAACTCTAGAATCCTGGCGTGTCTGAACTCGAGAGTCTTTCAATGTCCACATTCCAGAACTCTGGATGTCTGAATTATAGAAGCACCAAATGTCTGCATTCTAGAATCGGAATGTGGCGGAATTCTAGAATGCACAGCACGGTGGAATTCTAAAATCCTAAAATGCCTGCTATCCGGAAGTTAAGGTGTCTGACATCAAGAATGCTACCAAGTCAGAATTATACCATTCTGAAAGATTCTGGGATCTAAAATCAATGGACGGCTGAGTTCCAGAATGTCAGGGTGGCAAAACTCTAGAATCCTTGCGTGTCTGAACTCGAGAGTCAGTCAATGTCCACATTCCAGAACTCTGGATGTCTGAATTATAGAAGCACCAAATGTCTGCATTCTAGCATCGGAAAGTGGCGGAATTCTAGCATGCACAGCACGGCGGAATTCTAAAATCCTAAAATGCCTGCTATCCGGAAGTTAAGGTGTATGACATCAAGAATGTTACCAAGTCAGAATTATACCATTCTGAAAGATTCTGGGATCTAGAATCAATGGACGGCTGAGTTCCAGAAGTTCAGGTTGGCAAAACTCTAGAATACTTGCGTGTCTGAACTCGAGAGTCTTTCAATTTCCACATTCCAGAACTCTGGATGTCTGAATTATAGAAGCAGCAAATGTCTGCATTCTAGAATCGGAATGTGGCGGAATTCTAGAATGCAAGGCACGGCGGAATTCTAAAGTCCTAAAATGACTACTAGCCGAACGTTAAGGTGTCTGATGACCAGAATGTTACCAGGTCAGCATTCTACCGTTCTGAGAGATTCTGGGTTCTAGAATCAATGGACGGCAGAGTTCTGGAATGTCAGGGTGTCCAAACTCTAGAATACCTGAGTGTTTGAACTCGAGAGTCATTCAATTTCCATATTCCGGGTCACAGGGTGACTGAATTCCAGAAGCACCAAATGTCTGCATTCTAGAATCGGAACGTGGCGGAATTCTAGAATGCACAGCACGGCGGAATTCGAAAGTCCTAAAATGCCTGCTATCGGGAAGTTAAGGTGTCTGACATCCAGAATGCTACCACGTCAGAATTATACCATTCTGAAAGATTCTGGGATCTAGAATCAATGGACGGCTGAGTTCCAGAATGTCAGGGTAGCAAAACTCTAGAATCCTTGCGTGTCTGAACTCGAGAGTCATTCAATGTCCACATTCCAGAACTCTGGATGTCTGAATTATAGAAGCACCAAATGTCTGCATTCTAGAATCGGAATGTGGCGGAACTCTAGAATGCACAGCACGGCGGAATTCTAAAATACTAAAATGCCTGCTATCCGGAAGTTAAGGTGTCTCACATCAAGAATGCTACCAAGTCAGAATTATACCATTCTGAAAGATTCTGGGATCTAAAATCAATGGACGGCTGAGTTCCAGAATGTCAGGGTGGCAAAACTCTAGAATCCTTGCGTGTCTGAACTCGAGAGTCATTCAATGTCCACATTCCAGAACTCTGGATGTCTGAATTATAGAAGCACCAAATGTCTGCATTCTAGAATCGGAATGTGGCGGAATTCTAGAATGCACAACACGGCGCAATTCTAAAGTCCTAAAATGCCTACTAGCCGAAAGTTAAGGTGTCTGATGACCAGAATGTTACTAGGTCAGCATTCTACCGTTCTGAGAGATTCTCTGTTCTAGAATCAATGGATGGCAGAGTTTTGGAATGTCAGGGTGTCCAAACTCTAGAATCCTTGAGTGTTTGAACTCGAGAGTCATTCAATTTCCATATTCCGGGTCACAGGGTGTCTGAATTCCAGAAGCACCAAATGTCTGCCTTCTAGAATCGGAATGTGGCAGAATTCTAGAATGCACAGCATGGCAGAATTCTAAAGACGTAAAATGACTGATATTCGGAAGTTAAGGTGTCTGACATCCAGAATGTTACTAGGTCAGCATTCTACCGTTCTGAGAGATTCTTGGTTCTAGAATCAATGGACGGCAGAGTTCTGGAATGTCAGGGTGTCCAAACTCCAGAATCCTTCCGTGTCTGAACTCCTGAGTCATTCAATGTCCACATTCCGGATCACAGGGTGTCTGAATTCCAGAAGCACCAAATGTCTGCATTCTAGAATCGGAATGTGGCGGAATTCTAGAATGCACAGCACGGCGGAATTTGAAAGTCCTAAAATGCCTGCTATCGGGAAGTAAAGGTGTCTGACATCCAGAATGCTACCAGGTCAGAATTACACCATTCTGAAAGATTCTGGGATCTAGAATCAATGGACGGCTGAGTTCCAGAATGTCAGGATGGCAAAACTCTAGAATCCTTGCGTGTCTGAACTCGAGAGTCATTCAATGTCCACATTCCAGAACTCTGGATGTCTGAATTATAGAAGCAACAAATGACTGCATTCTTGCATCGGAATGTGGCGGAATTCTAGCATGCACAGCACGGCGGAATTCTAAAATCCTAAAATGCCTGATATCTGGAATTTATGGTGTCTGACATCCAGAATGCTACCACGTCAGAATTATACCATTCTGAAACATTCTGAGATCAAGAATCATTGGACGGCTGAGTTCCAGAATGCAAGGGTGGCAAAACTCTAGAATCCTTGCGTGTCTGAACTCGAGAGTCATTCAATGTAGACATTCCAGAACTCTGGATGTCTGAAATATAGAAGCACCAAATGTCTGCATTCTAGAATCAGAATGTGGCAGAATTCTAGAATGCACAGCACGGCGGAATTTTAAAGTCGTAAAATGCCTGCTATCCAGCAGTCAAGGTGTCTGACATCCAGAATGTTACTAGGTCCGCATTCTACCGTTCTGAGAGATTCCGGTTTCTAGAATCAATGGATGGCAGAGTTCTGGAATGTCAGGGTGTTCAAACTCAAGAATACTTGCGTGTCTGAACTCGAGAGTCATTCAATGTCCACATTACGGATCACAGGGTGTCCGAATACCAGAAGCACCAAATGTCTGCATTCTAGAATCGGAATGTGGCAGAATTCTAGAATGCATAGCACGGCGGTATTCGAAAGTCCTAAAATGCCTGCTATTCGGAAGTTAAGGTGTCTGACATCCAGAATGCTACCACGTCAGAATTATACCATTCTGAAAGATTCTGGGATCTAGAATCAATGGACGGCCGAGTTCCAGAATGTCCGGGTTTCCAAACTCTAGAATCCTTGCGTGTCTGAACTCGAGAGTCATTCAATATCCACATTCCAGGACTCTGGATGTCTGAAATATAGAAGCAACAAATGTCTGCATTCTTGAATCGGAATGTGGTGGAATTCTAGAATGCACAGCACGGCAGAATTCTAAAGTCCTAAAATGCCTGCTATTCGGAAGTTAAGGTGTCTGACATCCAGAATGTTACTAGGTCAGCATTCTACCGTTCTGTGAGATTCTGGTTTCTAGAATCAATGGACGGCAGAGTTCTGGAATGTCAGGGTGTCCAAACTCTAGAATCCTTCCGTGTCTGAACTCGTGAGTCATTCAATGTCCACATTCTGGATCACAGGGTGTCTGAATTCCAGAAGCACCAAATGTCTGCATTCTAGAATCGGAATGTGGCGGAATTCTAGAATGCACAGCACGGCAGAATTCTAAAGTCCTAAAATGCCTGATATTCGGAAGCTAAGGAGTCTGACATCCAGAATGTTACTAGGTCAGCATTCTACTGTTCTGAGAGATTCTGGGTTCTAGATTCAATGGACGGCAGAGTTCTGGAATGTCAGGGTGTCCAAACTCTAGAATCCTTCCGTGTCTGAACACGTGAGTCATTCAATGTCCACATTCCAGATCAAAGGGTGTCTGAATTCCAGAAGCACCAAATGTCTGCATTCTAGAATCGGAATGTGGCGGAATTCTAGAATGTACAGCACGGCGGAATTCTAAAGTCCTAAAATGCCTACTAGCCGAAAGTTAAGGTGTCTGATGACCAGAATGTTACTAGGTCAGCATTCTACTGTTCTGAGAGATTCTGGGTTCTAGAATCAATGGACGGAAGAGTTCTGGAATGTCAGGGTGTCCAAACTCTAGAATCCATGAGTGTTTGAACTCGAGAGTCATTCAATTTCCATATTCCGGGTCACAGGGTGACTGAATTCCAGAAGCACCAAACGTCTGCATTCTAGAATCGGAATATGGCGGAATTCTAGAATGCACAGCACGGCGGAATTCGAAAGTCCTATAATGCCTGCTATCCGGAAGTTAAGGTGTCTGACATCCAGAATGCTACCACGTCAGAATTATACCATTCTGATAGATTCTGGGATCTAGAATCAATGGACGGCTGAGTTCCAGAATGTCAGGGTGCTAAAACTCTAGAATCCTTGCGTGTCTGAACTCGAGACTCATTCAGTGTCCACATTCCAGAACTCTGGATGTCTGAAATATAGAAGCACCAAATGTCTGCATTCTAGAATCGGAATGTGGCGGAATTCTAGAATGCACAGCACGGCGGGATTCTAAAGTCCTAAAATGCCTGCTATCCGGAAGATAAGGTGTCTGACATCAAGAATGCTACCAAGTCATTATTATACCATTCTGAAAGATTCCGGGATCTAGAATCAATGGACGGCTGAGTTCCAGAATGTCAGGGTGGCAAAACTCTAGAATCCTGGCGTGTCTGAACTCGAGAGTCATTCAATGTCCACATTCCAGAACTCTGGATGTCTGAATTATAGAAGCACCAAATGTCTGCATTCTAGAATCGGAATGTGGCAGAATTCTAGAATGCACAGCACGGTGGAATTCTAAAGTCCTAAAATGCCTGCTATCCGGAAGTTAAGGTGTCTGACATCAAGAATGCTACCAAGTCAGAATTATAACATTCTGAAAGATTCTGGGATCTAGAATCAATGGAAGGCTGAGTTCCAGAATGTCAGGGTGGCAAAACTCTAGAATCCTTGTGTGTCTTAACTCGAGAGTCATTCAATGTCCACATTCCAGAACTCTGGATGTCTGAATTATAGAAGCACCAAATGTCTGCATTCTAGAATCGGAATGTGGCGGAATTCTAGAATGCACAGCACGGCGGAATTCTAAAGTCCTAAAATGCCTACTAGCCGAAAGTTAAGGTGTCTGATGACCAGTATGTTACTAGGTCAGCATTCTACCGTTCTGAGAGATTCTCGGTTCTAGAATCAATGGACGGCAGAGACCTGGAATGTCAGTGTGTCCAATCTCTAGAATCCTTGCGTGCCTGAACTCGAGAGTCATTCAATGTCCACATTCCGGATCACAGGGTGTCTGAATTCCAGAAGAACCAAATGTCTGCATTCTGGAATCGGAATGTGGTAGAATTCTAGAATGCACAGCACGGCGGAATTCCAAAGTCCTAAAATGCCTGCTATCCGGAAGTTAAGGTGTCTGACATCCAGAATGCTACCACATCAGAATTATACCATTCTGAAAGATTCTGGGATCTAGAATCAATGGACGGGTGAGTTCCAGAATGTCAGGGTGGCAAAACTCTAGAATCCTTGCGTTTCTGAACTCGAGAGTCATTCAATGTCCACATTCCAGAACTCTGGATGTCTGAATTATGGAAGCACCAAATGTCTGCATTCTAGAATCGGAATGTGGCGGAATTCTAGAATGCACAGCACGGCGGAATTCGAAAGTCCTAAAATGCCTGCTATCCGGAAGTTAAGGTGTCTGACATCCAGAATGCTACCACGTCAGAATTATACCATTCTGAAAGATTCTGGTGTCTGGAATCAATGGACGGCTGAGTTCCAGAATGTCAGGGTTTGCAAACTCTAGAATCCTTGCGTGTCTGAACTCGAGAGTCATTCAATATCCACATTCCAGGACTCTGGATGTCTGAAATATAGAAGCAACAAAGGTCGGCATTCTAGAATCGGAATGTGGTGGAATTCTAGAATGCACAGCACGGCAGAATTCTAATGTCCTAAAATGCCTGCTATCCGGAAGTTAAGGTGTCTGACATCCAGAATGTTACTAGGTCAGCATTCTACCGTTCTGAGAGATTCTGGGTTCTAGAATCAATGAATGGCAGAGTTCTGGAATATCAGGGTGTACAAACTCTAGAGTCCTTCCGTGTCTGAACTCGTGAGTCATTCAATGTCCACATTCCGGATCACAGGGTGTCTGAATTATAGAAGCACCAAATGTCTGCATTCTAGAATCGGAATGTGGCGGAATTCTAGAATGCACAGCACGTCAGAATACTAAAGTCCTAAAATGCCTGATATTCGGAAGTTAAGATTCTGACATCCAGAATGTTACTAGGTCAGCATTCTACCGTTCTGAGAGATTCTGGGTTCTAGAATCAATGGACGGCAGAGTTCTGGAATGTCAGGGTGTCCAAACTCTAGAATCCTTCCGTGTCTGAACTCGTGAGTCATTCAATGTCCACATTCCGGATCAAAGGGTGTCTGAATTCCAGAAGCACCAAATGTCTGCATTCTAGAATCGGAATGTGGCGGAATTCTAGAATGCACAGCACGGCGGAATTCGGAAGTCCTAAAATGCCTGCTATCGGGAAGTTAAGGTGTCTGACATCCAGAATGCTACCACGTCAGAATTATACCATTCTGAAAGATTCTGGGATCTAGAATCAATGGACGGCTGAGTTCCCGAATGTCAGGGTGGCAAAACTCTAGAATCCTAGCGTGTCTGAACTCGAGAGTCATTCAATGTCCACATTCCAGAACTCTGGATGTCTGAATTATAGAAGCACCAAATGTCTGCATTCTAGAATCGGAATGTGGCGGAATTCTAGAATGCACAGCACGGTGGAATTCTAAAATCCTAAAATGCCTGCTATCCGGAAGTTAAGGTGTCTGACATCAAGAATGCTACCAAGTCAGAATTATACCATTCTGAAAGATTCTGGGATCTAAAATCAATGGACGGCTGAGTTCCAGAATGTCAGGGTGGCAAAACTCTAGAATCCTTGCGTGTCTGAACTCGAGAGTCATTCAATGTAGACATTCCAGAACTCTGGATGTCTGAACTATAGAAGCACCAAATGTCTGCATTCTAGCATCGGAAAGTGGCGGAATTCTAGCATGCACAGCACGGCGGAATTCTAAAATCCTAAAGTGCCTGCTATCCGGAAGTTAAGGTGTATGACATCAAGAATGCTACCAAGTCAGAATTATACCATTCTGAAAGATTCTGGGATCTAGAATCAATGGACGGCTGAGTTCCAGAAGTTCAGGGTGGCAAAACTCTAGAATACTTGCGTGTCTGAACTCGAGAGTCTTTCAATTTCCACATTCCAGAACTCTGGATGTCTGAATTATAGAAGCAGCAAATGTCTGCATTCTAGAATCGGAATGTGGCGGAATTCTAGAATGCAAGGCACGGCGGAATTCTAAAGTCCTAAACTGCCTACTAGCCGAAAGTTAAGGTGTCTGATGACCAGAATGTTACCAGGTCAGCATTCTACCGTTCTGAGAGATTCTGGGTTCTAGAATCAATGGATGGCAGAGTTCTGGAATCTCAGGGAGTCCAAACTCTAGAATACCTGAGTGTTTGAACTCGAGAGTCATTCAATTTCCATATTCCGGGTCACAGGGTGACTGAATTCCAGAAGCACCAAATGTCTGCATTCTAGAATCGGAATGTGACGGAATTCTAGAATGCACAGCACGGCGGATTTCGAAAGTCCTAAAATGCCTGCTATCGGGAAGTTAAGGTGTCTGACATCCAGAATGCTACCACGTCAGAATTATACCATTCTGAAAGATTCTGGGATCTAGAATCAATGGACGGCTGAGTTCCAGAATGTCAGGGTGGCAAAACTCTAGAATCCTTGCGTGTCTGAACTCGAGAGTCATTCAATGTCCACATTCCAGAACTCTGGATGTCTGAATTATAGAAGCACCAAATGTCTGCATTCTAGAATCGGAATGTGGCGGAACTCTAGAATGCACAGCACGGCGGAATTCTAAAATACTAAAATGCCTGCTATCCGGAAGTTAAGGTGTCTCACATCAAGAATGCTACCAAGTCAGAATTATACCATTCTGAAAGATTCTGGGATCTAAAATCAATGGACGGCTGAGTTCCAGAATGTCAGGGTGGCAAAACTCTAGAATCCTTGCGTGTCTGAACTCGAGAGTCATTCAATGTCCACATTCCAGAACTCTGGATGTCTGAATTATAGAAGCAACAAATGTCTGCATTCTAGAATCGGAATGTGGCGGAATTCTAGAATGCACAGCACGGCGCAATTCTAAAGTCCTAAAATGCCTACTAGCCGAAAGTTAAGGTGTCTGATGACCAGAATGTTACTAGGTCAGCATTCTACCGTTCTGAGAGATTCTGGGTTCTAGAATCAATGGATGGCAGAGTTCTGGAATGTCAGGGTGTCCAAACTCTAGAATCCTTGAGTGTTTGAACTCGAGAGTCATTCAATTTCCATATTCCGGGTCACAGGGTGTCTGAATTCCAGAAGCACCAAATGTCTGCATTCTAGAATCGGAATGTGGCAGAATTCTAGAATGCACAGCATGGCAGAATTCTAAAGACGTAAAATGACTGATATTCGGAAGTTAAGGTGTCTGACATCCAGAATGTTACTAGGTCAGCATTCTACCGTTCTGAGAGATTCTTGGTTCTAGAATCAATGGACGGCAGAGTTCTGGAATGTCAGGGTGTCCAAACTCTAGAGTCCTTCCGTGTCTGAACTCGTGAGTCATTCAATGTCCACATTCCGGATCACAGGGTGTCTGAATTATAGAAGCACCAAATGTCTGCATTCTAGAATCGGAATGTGGCGGAATTCTAGAATGCACAGCACGTCAGAATACTAAAGTCCTAAAATGCCTGATATTCGGAAGTTAAGATTCTGACATCCAGAATGTTACTAGGTCAGCATTCTACCGTTCTGAGAGATTCTGGGTTCTAGAATCAATGGACGGCAGAGTTCTGGAATGTCAGGGTGTCCAAACTCTAGAATCCTTCCGTGTCTGAACTCGTGAGTCATTCAATGTCCACATTCCGGATCAAAGGGTGTCTGAATTCCAGAAGCACCAAATGTCTGCATTCTAGAATCGGAATGTGGCGGAATTCTAGAATGCACAGCACGGCGGAATTCGGAAGTCCTAAAATGCCTGCTATCGGGAAGTTAAGGTGTCTGACATCCAGAATGCTACCACGTCAGAATTATACCATTCTGAAAGATTCTGGGATCTAGAATCAATGGACGGCTGAGTTCCCGAATGTCAGGGTGGCAAAACTCTAGAATCCTGGCGTGTCTGAACTCGAGAGTCATTCAATGTCCACATTCCAGAACTCTGGATGTCTGAATTATAGAAGCACCAAATGTCTGCATTCTAGAATCGGAATGTGGCGGAATTCTAGAATGCACAGCACGGTGGAATTCTAAAATCCTAAAATGCCTGCTATCCGGAAGTTAAGGTGTCTGACATCAAGAATGCTACCAAGTCAGAATTATACCATTCTGAAAGATTCTGGGATCTAAAATCAATGGACGGCTGAGTTCCAGAATGTCAGGGTGGCAAAACTCTAGAATCCTTGCGTGTCTGAACTCGAGAGTCATTCAATGTCCACATTCCAGAACTCTGGATGTCTGAATTATAGAAGCACCAAATGTCTGCATTCTAGCATCGGAAAGTGGCGGAATTCTAGCATGCACAGCACGGCGGAATTCTAAAATCCTAAAGTGCCTGCTATCCGGAAGTTAAGGTGTATGACATCAAGAATGCTACCAAGTCAGAATTATACCATTCTGAAAGATTCTGGGATCTAGAATCAATGGACGGCTGAGTTCCAGAAGTTCAGGGTGGCAAAACTCTAGAATACTTGCGTGTCTGAACTCGAGAGTCTTTCAATTTCCACATTCCAGAACTCTGGATGTCTGAATTATAGAAGCAGCAAATGTCTGCATTCTAGAATCGGAATGTGGCGGAATTCTAGAATGCAAGGCACGGCGGAATTCTAAAGTCCTAAACTGCCTACTAGCCGAAAGTTAAGGTGTCTGATGACCAGAATGTTACCAGGTCAGCATTCTACCGTTCTGAGAGATTCTGGGTTCTAGAATCAATGGATGGCAGAGTTCTGGAATCTCAGGGAGTCCAAACTCTAGAATACCTGAGTGTTTGAACTCGAGAGTCATTCAATTTCCATATTCCGGGTCACAGGGTGACTGAATTCCAGAAGCACCAAATGTCTGCATTCTAGAATCGGAATGTGACGGAATTCTAGAATGCACAGCACGGCGGATTTCGAAAGTCCTAAAATGCCTGCTATCGGGAAGTTAAGGTGTCTGACATCCAGAATGCTACCACGTCAGAATTATACCATTCTGAAAGATTCTGGGATCTAGAATCAATGGACGGCTGAGTTCCAGAATGTCAGGGTGGCAAAACTCTAGAATCCTTGCGTGTCTGAACTCGAGAGTCATTCAATGTCCACATTCCAGAACTCTGGATGTCTGAATTATAGAAGCACCAAATGTCTGCATTCTAGAATCGGAATGTGGCGGAACTCTAGAATGCACAGCACGGCGGAATTCTAAAATACTAAAATGCCTGCTATCCGGAAGTTAAGGTGTCTCACATCAAGAATGCTACCAAGTCAGAATTATACCATTCTGAAAGATTCTGGGATCTAAAATCAATGGACGGCTGAGTTCCAGAATGTCAGGGTGGCAAAACTCTAGAATCCTTGCGTGTCTGAACTCGAGAGTCATTCAATGTCCACATTCCAGAACTCTGGATGTCTGAATTATAGAAGCAACAAATGTCTGCATTCTAGAATCGGAATGTGGCGGAATTCTAGAATGCACAGCACGGCGCAATTCTAAAGTCCTAAAATGCCTACTAGCCGAAAGTTAAGGTGTCTGATGACCAGAATGTTACTAGGTCAGCATTCTACCGTTCTGAGAGATTCTGGGTTCTAGAATCAATGGATGGCAGAGTTCTGGAATGTCAGGGTGTCCAAACTCTAGAATCCTTGAGTGTTTGAACTCGAGAGTCATTCAATTTCCATATTCCGGGTCACACGGTGTCTGAATTCCAGAAGCACCAAATGTCTGCATTCTAGAATCGGAATGTGGCAGAATTCTAGAATGCACAGCATGGCAGAATTCTAAAGACGTAAAATGACTGATATTCGGAAGTTAAGGTGTCTGACATCCAGAATGTTACTAGGTCAGCATTCTACCGTTCTGAGAGATTCTTGGTTCTAGAATCAATGGACGGCAGAGTTCTGGAATGTCAGGGTGTCCAAACTCCAGAATCCTTCCATGTCTGAACTCCTGAGTCATTCAATGTCCACATTCCGGATCACAGGGTGTCTGAATTCCAGAAGCACCAAATGTCTGCATTCTAGAATCGGAATGTGGCGGAATTCTAGAATGCACAGCACGGCGGAATTTGAAAGTCCTAAAATGCCTGCTATCGGGAAGTAAAGGTGTCTGACATCCAGAATGCTACCAGGTCAGAATTACACCATTCTTAAAGATTCTGGGATCTAGAATCAATGGACGGCTGAGTTCCAGAAGGTCAGGATGGCAAAACTCTAGAATCCTTGCGTGTCTGAACTCGAGAGTCATTCAATGTCCACATTCAAGAACTCTGGATGTCTGAATTATAGAAGCACCAAATGACTGCATTCTTGCATCGGAATGTGGCGGAATTCTAGCATGCACAGCACGGCGGAATTCTAAAATCCTAAAATGCCTGCTGTCCGGAAGTTAAGGTGTCTGACATCAAGAATGCTACCAAGTCAGAATTATACCGTTCTGAAAGATTCTGGGATCTAGAATCAATGGACGGCTGAGTTCCAGAATGTCAGGGTGGCAAAACTGTAGAATACTTGCGTGTCTGAACTCGAGAGTCTTTCAATGTCCACATTCCAGAACTCTGGATGTCTGAATTATAGAAGCACCAAATCTCTGCATTCTAGAATCGGAATGTGGCGGAATTCTAGAATGCACAGCACGGCGGAATTCTAAAGTCCTAAAATGCCTACTAGCCGAAAGTTAAGGTGTCTGATGACCAGAACGTTACCAGGTCAGCATTCTACCGTTCTGAGAGATTCTGGGTTCTAGAATCAATGGACGGCAGAGTTCTGGAATGTCAGGCTGTCCAAACTCTAGAATCCCTGAGTGTTTGAACTCGAGAGTCATTCAATTTCCATATTCCGGGTCACAGGGTGACTGAATTCCAGAAGCACCAAATGTCTGCATTCTAGAATCGGAATGTGGCGGAATTCTAGAATGCACAGCACGGCAGAATTCGAAAGACCTAAAATGCCTGCTATCCGGAAGTTAAGGTGTCTGACATCCAGAATGCTACCACGTCAGAATTATAACATTCTGAAAGATTCTGGGATCTAGAATCAATGGACGGCTGAGTTCCAGAATGTCAGGTTTTCCAAACTCTAGAATCCTTGCGTGTCTGAACTCGAGAGTCATTCAATATCCACATTCCAGGACTCTGGATGTCTGAAATATAGAAGCACCAAATGTCTGCATTCTAGAATCGTAATGTGGTGGAATTCTAGAATGCACAGCATGGCAGAATATTAAAGTCCTAAAATGCCTGCTATTCGGAAGTTAAAGTGTCTGACATCCAGAATGTTACTAGGTCAGCATTCTACCGTTCTGGGAGATTCTGGGTTCTAGAATCAATGGACGGCAGAGTTCTGGAATGTCAGGGTGTCCAAACTCTAGAATCCTTCCGTGTCTGAACTCGTGAGTCATTCAATGTCCACATTCCGGATCACAGGGTGTCTGAATGCCAGAAGCACCAAATGTCTGCATTCTAGAATCGGAATGTGACGGAATTCTAGAATGCACAGCACGGCGGAATTCGAAAGACCTAAAATGCCTGCTATCGGGAAGTTAAGGTGTCTGACATCCAGAATGCTACCACGTCAGAAATATACCATTCTGATAGATTCTGGGATGTAGAATCAATGGACGGCTGAGTTCCAGAATGTCAGGGTGGCAAAACTCTAGAATCCTTGCGTGTCTGAACTCGAGAGTCATTCAATGTCCACATTCCAGAACTCTGGATGACTGAAATATAGAAGCACCAAATGTCTGCATTCTAGAATCAGAATGTGGCGGAATTCTAGAATGCACAGCACGGCGGAATTTTAAAGTCCTAAAATGCCTGCTATCCAGAAGTCAAGGTGTCTGACATCCAGAATGTTACTAGGTCAGCATTCTACCGTTCTGAGAGATTCTGGGCTTTAGAATCAATGGATGGCAGAGTTCTGGAATGTCAGGGTGTTCAAACTCAAGAATACTTGCGTGTCTTAACTCGAGAGTCATTCAATGTCCACATTCCGGATCACAGGGTGTCTGAATTCCAGAAGCACCGAATGTCTGCATTCTAGAATCGGAATGAGGCGGAATTCTAGAATGCACAGCATGGCGGAATTCGAAAGTCCTAAAATGCCTGCTATCCGGAAGTTAAGGTGTCTGACATCCAGAATGCTACCACGTCAGAATTATAATATTCTGAAAGATTCTGGGATCTAGAATCAATGGACGGCTGAGTTCCAGAATGTCAGGGTTTCCAAACTCTAGAATCCTTGCGTGTCTGAACTCGAGAGTCATTCAATATCCACATTCCAGGACTCTGGATGTCTGAAATATAGAAGCAACAAATGTCTGCATTCTAGAATCGAAATGTGGTGGAATTCTAGAATGCACAGCATGGCAGAATTCTAAAGTCCTAAAATGCCTGCTATTCGGAAGTTAAGGTGTCTGACATCCAGAATGTTACTAGGTCAGCATTCTACCGTTCTGGGAGATTCTGGGTTCTAGAATCAATGGACGGCAGAGTTCTGGAATGTCAGGGTGTCCAAACTCTAGAATCCTTCCGTGTCTGAACTCGCGAGTCATTCAATGTCCACATTCCGGATCACAGGGTGTCTGAATTCCAGAAGCACCAAATGTCTGCATTCTAGAATCGGAATGTGGCGGAATCCTAGAATGCACAGCACGGTGGAATTCGAAAGTCCTAAAATGCCTGCTATCGGGAAGTTAAGGTGTCTGACATCCAGAATGCTACCACGTCAGAATTATACCATTCTGATAGATTCTGGGATCTAGAATCAATGGACGGCTGAGTTCCAGAATGTCAGGGTGGCAAAACTCTAGAATCCTTGCGTGTCTGAACTCGAGAGTCATTCAATGTCCACATTCCAGAACTCTGGATGTCTGAAATATAGAAGCACCAAATGTCTGCATTCTAGAATCAGAATGTGGCGGAATTCTATAATGCACAGCACGGCGGAATTTTAAAGTCCTAAAATGCCTGCTATGCAGAAGTCAAGGTGTCTGACTTCCAGAATGTTACTAGGTCAGCATTCTAAAATTCTGAGAGACTCTGGGTTCTAGAATCAATGGACGGCAGAGATCTGGAATGTCAGGGTGTCCAAACTCAAGAATACTTGCGTGTCTGAACTCGAGAGTCATTCAATGTCCACATTCCGCATCACAGGGTGTCTGAATTCCAGAAACACCAAATGTCTGCATTCTAGAATCGGAATGTGGTAGAATTCTAGAATGCACAGCACGGCGGAATTCTAAAGTCCAAAAATGCCTGCTATCCGGAAGTTAAGGTGTCTGTCACCCAGAATGCTACCACATCAGAATTATACCATTCTGAAACAATCTGGGATCTAGAATCAATGGACGGGTGAGTTCCAGAATGTCAGGTTTTCCAAACTCTAGAATCCTTGCGTGTCTGAACTCGATAGTCATTCAATATCCACATTCCAGGACTCTGGATGTCTGAAATATAGAAGCACCAAATGTCTGCATTCTAGAATCGGAATGTGGCGGAATTCTAGAATGCACAGCACGGCGGAATTCTAAAGTCCTAAAATGCCTGCTATCCGGAAGTTAAGGTGTCTGACATCAAGAATGCTACCAAGTTAGAATTATAACATTCTGAAATATTCTGGGATCTAGAATCAATGGACAGCTGAGTTCCAGAATGTCAGGGTGGCAAAACTCTAGAATCCTTGCGTGTCTGAACTCGAGAGTCATTCAATGTCCACATTCCAGAACTCTGGATGTCTGAAATATAGAAGCACCAAATGTCTGCATTCTAGAATCAGAATGTGGCGGAATTCTAGAATGCACAGCACGGCGGAATTTTAAAGTCCTAAAATGCCTGCTATCCGGAAGTCAAGGTGTCTGACATCCAGAATGTTACTAGGTCAGCATTCTACCATTCTGAGAGATTCTGGGTTCTAGAATCAATGGACGGCAGAGTTCTGGAATGTCAGGGTGTCCAAACTCTAGAATCCTTCTGTGTCTGAACTCGTGAGTCATTCAATGTCCACATTCCGGATCACAGGGTGTCTGAATTCCAGAAGCACCAAATGTCTTCATTCTAGAATCGGAATGTGTCGGAATTCTAGAATGCACAGCACGGCGGAATTCGAAAGTCCTAAAATGCCTGCTATCCGGAAGTTAAGGTGTCTGACATCCAGAATGCTACGACGTCAGAATTATACCATTCTGAAAGATTCTGGGATCTAGAATCAATGGACGGCTGAGTTCCAGAATGTCAGGTTTTCCAAACTCTAGAATCCTTGCGTGTCTGAACTCGAGAGTCATTCAATGTCCACATTCCAGAACTCTGGATGTCTGAATTATGGAAGCACCAAATGTCTGCATTCTAGAATCGGAATGTGGCGGAATTCTAGAATGCACAGCACGGCGGAATTCGAAAGTCCTAAAATGCCTGCTATCCGGAAGTTAAGGTGTCTGACATCCAGAATGCTACCACGTCAGAAT
Source organism: Aotus nancymaae (assembly GCF_030222135.1). Classification (NCBI taxonomy): domain Eukaryota; kingdom Metazoa; phylum Chordata; class Mammalia; order Primates; family Aotidae; genus Aotus; species Aotus nancymaae. The sequence goes on along the minus strand of NW_026988470.1, from coordinate 2,164,980 downwards.
TATACCATTCTGAAACATTCTGGGATCTAGAATCAATGGACGGCTGTGTTCCAGAATGTCAGGGTGTCCAAACTCTAGAATCCTTGCGTGTCTGAACTCGAGAGTCATTCAATATCCACATTCCAGGACTCTGGATGTCTGAAATATAGAAGCAACAAATGTCTGCATTCTAGAATCGGAATGTGGTGGAATTCTAGAATGCAAAGCACGGCAGAATTCTAAAGTCCTAAAATGCCTGCCATCCGGAAGTTAAGGTGTCTGACATCCAGAATGTTACTAGGTCAGCATTCTACCGTTCTGAGAGATTCTGGGTTCTAGAATCAATGGACGGCAGAGTTCTGGAATGTCAGGGTGTCCAAACTCTAGAATCCTTCCGTGTCTGAACTCGTGAGTCATTCAATGTCCACATTCCGGATCACAGGGTGTCTGAATTCCAGAAGCACCAAATGTCTGCATTCTAGAATCGGAATGTGGCGGAATTCTAGAAACCACAGCACGGCAGAATTCTAAAGTCCTAAAATGCCGGCTATTCGGAAGTTAAGGTGTCTGACATACAGAAAGTTACTAGGTCAGCATTCTACCGTTCTGAGAGATTCTGGGTTCTAGAATCAATGGACGGCAGATTTCTGGAATGTCAGGGTGTCCAAACTCTAGATTCCTTCCGTGTCTGAACATGTGAGTCATTCAATGTCCACATTCCGGATCACAGGGTGTCTGAATTCCAGAAGCACCAAATGTCTGCATTCTAGAATCGGAATGTGGCGGAATTCTAGAATGCACAGCACGGCGGAATTCGAAAGTCCTAAAATGCCTGCTATCGGGAAGTTAAGGTGTCTGACATCCAGAATGCTACCACGTCAGAATTATACCATTCTGAAAGATTCTGGGATCTAGAATCAATGGACGGCTGAGTTCCAGAATGTCAGGGTTTCCAAACTCTAGAATCCTTGCGTGTCTGAACTCGAGAGTCATTCAATATCCATATTCCAGGACTTTGGATGTCTGAGATATAGAAGCAACAATTGTCTGCATTCTAGAATCGGAATGTGGTGGAATTCTAGAATTCACAGCACGGCAGAATTCTAAAGTCCTAAAATGCCTGCTATTCGGAAGTTAAGGTATCTGACATCCAGAATGTTACTAGGTCAGCATTCTACCGTTCTGAGAGATTCTGGGTTCTAAAATCAATGGACGGCAGAGTTCTGGAATGTCAGGGTGTCCAAACTCTAGAATCCTTCCGTGTCTGAACTCGTGAGTCATTCAATGTCCACATTCCGGATCACAGGGTGTCTGAATTCCAGAAGCACCAAATGTCTGCATTCTAGAATCGGAATGTGGCGGAATTCTAGAATGCACAGCACGGCGGAATTCTAAAGTCCTAAAATGACTGATATTCGGAAGTTAAGGAGTCTGACATCCAGAATGTTACTAGGTCAGCATTCTACCGTTCTGAGAGATTCTGGGTTCTGGAATCTATGGACGGCAGAGTTCTGGAATGTCAGGGTGTCCAAACTCTAGAATCCTTCCGTGTCTGAACTCGTGTGTCATTCAATGTCCACATTCCGGATCACAGGGTGTCTGAATTCCAGAAGCACCAAATGTCTGCATTCTAGAATCGGAATGTGGTAGAATTCTAGAATGCACAGCACGGCCGAATTCTAAAGTCCTAAAATGCCTGCTATTCGGAAGTTAAGGTGTCTGACACCCAGAATTCTACCACATCAGAATTATGCCATTCTGAAACATTCTGGGATCTAGAATCAATGCACGGGTGAGTTCCAGAATGTCAGGTTGGCAAAACTCTAGAATCCTGGCGTGTCTGAACTCGAGAGTCATTCAATGTCCACATTCCAGAACTCTGGATGTCTGAATTATGGAAGCACCAAATGTCTGCATTCTAGAATCAGAATGTGGCGGAAGTTAAGGTGTCTGACATCCAGAATGCTACCACGTCAGAATTATACCATTCTGAAAGATTCTGGGATCTAGAATCAATGGACGGCTGAGTTCCAGAATGTCAGGGTGGCAAAACTCAAGAATCCTTGCGTGTCTGAACTCGAGAGTCATTCAATGTCCACATTCCGGATCACAGGGTGTCTGAATTCCAGAAGCACCAAATGTCTGCATTCTAGAATCGGAATGTGGTGGAATTCTAGAATGCAAAGCACGGCAGAATTCTAAAGTCCTAAAATGCCTGCTATTCGGAAGTTAAGGTGTCTGACATCCAGAATGTTACTAGGTCAGCATTCTGCCGTTCTGAGAGATTCTGGGTTCTAGAATCAATGGACGGCAGAGTTCTGGAATGTCAGGGTGTCCAAACTCTAGAATCCTTCCGTGTCTGAACTCGTGAGTCATTCAATGTCCACATTCCGGATCACAGGGTGTCTGAATTCCAGAAGCACCAAATGTCTGCATTCTAGAATTGGAATGTGGCGGAATTCTAGAATGCACATCACGGCAGAATTCTAAAGTCCTAAAATGCGTGATATTCGGAAGTTAAGTAGTCTGACATCCAGAATGTTACTAGGTCAGCATTCTACCGTTCTGAGAGATTCTGGGTTCTAGAATCAATGGACGGCATAGTTCTGGAATGTCAGGGTGTCCAAACTCTAGAATCCTTCCGTGTCTGAACTCGTGAGTCATTCAATGTCCACATTCCGGATCACAGGGTGTCTGAATTCCAGAAGCACCAAATGTCTGCATTCTAGCATCGGAACGTGGTGGAATTCTAGAATGCACAGCACGGCGGAATTCTAAAGTTCTAAAATGCCTGCTATCCGGAAGTTAAGGTGTCTGACATCAAGAATGCTACCAAGTCAGAATTATAACATTCTGAAAGATTCTGGGATATAGAATCAATGGACGGCTGAGTTCCAGAATGTCAGGGTGGCAAAACTCTAGAATCCTTGCGTGTCTGAACTCGAGAGTCATTCAATGTCCACATTCCGAATCACAGGGTGTCTGAATTCCAGAAGCACCAAATGTCTGCATTCTAGAATCGGAATGTGGTAGAATTCTAGAATGCACAGCACGACGGAATTCTAAAGTCCTAAAATGCCTGCTATCCAGAAGTTAAGGTGTCTGACACCCAGAATGCTACCACATCAGAATTATACCATTCTGAAACATTCTGGGATCTAGAATCAATGGACGGGTGAGTTCCAGAATGTCAGGGTGGCAAAACTCTAGTGTCCTGGTGTGTCTGAACTCGAGAGTCATTCAATGTCCACATTCCAGAACTCTGGATGTCTGAAATATAGAAGCAACAAATGTCTGCATTCTAGAATCGGAATGTGGCGGAATTCTAGAATGCACAGCATGGCGGAATTCTAAAATCCTAAAATGCCTGCTATCCGGAAGTTAATGTGTATGACATCCGGAATGCTACCAAGTCACAATTATACCATTCTGAAAGATTCTGGGATCTAGAATCAATGGACGGCTGAGTTCCAGTAATTCAGGGTTTCCAAACTCTAGAATCCTTGCGTGTCTGAACTCGAGGGTCATTCAATGTCCACATTCCAGAACTCTGGATGTCTGAATTATAGAAGCACCAAATGTCTGCATTCTAGAATCGGAATGTGGCGGAATTCTAGAATGCAAAGCACGGAGGAATTCTAACGTCCTAAAATGCCTACTAGCCGAAAGTTAAGGTGTCTGATGACCAGAATGTTACTAGGTCAGCATTCTACCGTTCTGAGAGATTCTGGGTTCTAGAATCAATGGATGGCAGAGTTCTGGAATGTCAGGGTGTCCAAGCTCTAGAATCCTTGAGTGTTTGAACTCGAGAGTCATTCAATTTCCATATTCCGGGTCACAGGGTGACTGAATTCCGGAAGCACCAAATGTCTGCATTCTAGAATCGGAATATGGCGGAATTCTAGAATGCACAGCACGGCGGAATTCTAAAGTCCTAAAATGCCTGCTATCCGGAAGTTAAGGTGTCTGACATCCGGAATGTTACTAGGTCAGCATTCTACCGTTCTGAGAGATTCTGGGTTCTAGAATCAATGGACGGCAGAGTTCTGGAATGTCAGGGTGTCCAAACTCTAGAATCCTTCCGTGTCTGAAATCGTGAATCATTCAATGTCCACATTCCGGATCACAGGGTGTCTGAATTATAGAAGCACCAAATGTCTGCATTCTAGAATCGGAATGTGGCGGAATTCTAGAATGCACAGCACGGCAGAATTCTAAAGTCCTAAAATGCCTGATATTCGGAAGTTAAGGAGTCTGACATCCAGAATGTTACTAGGTCAGCATTCTACCGTTCTGAGAGATTCTGGGTTCTAGAATCAATGGACGGCAGAGTTCTGGAATGCCAGGGTGTCCAAACTCTAGAATCCTTCCGTGTCTGAACTCGTGAGCCATTCAATGTCCACATTCCAGATCACAGGATGTCTGAATTCCAGAAGCACCAAATGTCTGCATTCTAGAATCGGAATGTGGCGGAATTCTAGAATACACAGCACGGCAGAATTCTAAAGTCCTAAAATGCCTGATATTCGGTAGTTAAGGAGTCTGACATCCAGAATGTTACTAGGTCAGCATTCTACCGTTCTGAGAGATTCTGGGTTCTAGAATCAATGGACGGCAGAGTTCTGGAATGTCAGGGTGTACAAACTCTAGAATCTTCCATTTCTGAACACGTGAGTCATTCAATGTCCACATTCCAGATCAAAGGGTGTCTGAATTCCAGAAGCACCAAGTGTCTGCATTCTTGAATCGGAATGTGGCGGAATTCTAGAATGCACAGCACGGCGGAATTCGAAACTCCTAAAATGCCTGCTATCCAGAATTAAGGTGTCTGACATTCAGAATACTACCACGTCAGAATTATACCATTCTGAAAGATTCTGGGATCTAGAATAAATGGACGGCTGGGTACCAGAATGTCAGGGTGGCAAAACTCTAGAATCCTTGCGTGTCTGAACTCGAGAGTCATTCAATCTCCACATTCCAGAACTCTGGATGTCTGAATTATAGAAGCACCAAATGTCTGCATTCTAGAATCGGAATGTGGCGGAATTCTAGAATGCACAGCACGGCGGAATTCTAAAGTCCTAAAATGCCTGCTATCCGGAAGTTAAGGTGTCTGACATCCAGAATATTACTAGGTCAGCATTCTAACGTTCTGAGAGCCTCTGGGTTCTAGAATCAATGGAGGGCAGAGATCTGGCATGTCAGGGTGTCCAAACTCTAGAATCCTTGTGTGTCTGAACTCGAGAGTCATTCAATGTCCACATTCCGGATCACAGGGTGTCTGAATTCCAGAAGCACCAAATGTCTGCATTCTAGAATCGGAATGTGGTAGAATTCTAGAATGCACAGCACGGCGGAATTCTAAAGTCCAAAAATGCCTGCTATCCGGAAGTTAAGGTGTCTGTCACCCAGAATGCTACCACATCAGAATTATACCATTCTGAATCATTCTGGGATCTAGAATCAATGGACGGGTGAGTTCCAGAATGTCAGGGTGGCAAAACTCTAGAATCCTGGCGTGTCTGAACTCGAGAGTCATTCAATGTCCACATTCCAGAACTCGGGATGTCTGAATTGTAGAAGCACCAAATGTCTGCATTCTAGAATCGGAATGTGGCGGAATTCTAGAATGCACAGCACGGCGGAATTCTAAAGTCCTAAAATGCCTGCTATCCGGAAGTTAAGGTGTCTGACATCAAGAATGCTACCAAGTTAGAATTATAACATTCTGAAATATTCTGGGATCTAGAATCAATGGAGAGCTGAGTTCCAGAATGTCAGGGTGGCAAAACTCTAGAATCCTTGCGTGTCTGAACTCGAGAGTCATTCAATGTCCACATTCCAGAACTCTGGATGTCTGAAATATGGAAGCACCAAATGTCTGCATTCTAGAATCAGAATGTGGCGGAATTCTAGAATGCACAGCACGGCGGAATTTTAAAGTCCTAAAATGCCTGCTATCCGGAAGTCAAGGTGTCTGACATCCAGAATGTTACTAGGTCAGCATTCTACAGTTCTGAGAGATTCTGGGTTCTAGAATCAATGGATGGCAGAGTTCTGGAATGTCAGGGTGTTCAAACTCAAGAATACTTGCGTGTCTGAACTCGAGAGTCATTCAATGTCCACATTTCGCATCACAGGGTGTCTGAATTCCAGAAGCACCAAATGTCTGCATTCTAGAATCGGAATGTGGCGGAATTCTAGAATGCACAGCACGGCAGAATTCTAAAGTCCTAAAATGCCTGCTATTCGGACGTTAAGGTGTCTGACATCCAGAATGTTACTAGGTCAGCATTCTACCATTCTGAGAGATTCTGGGTTCTAGAATCAATGGACGGCAGAGTTCTGGAATGTCAGGGTGTCCAAACTCTAGAATCCTTCTGTGTCTGAACTCGTGAGTCATTCAATGTCCACATTCCGGATCACAGGGTGTCTGAATTCCAGAAGCACCAAATGTCTTCATTCTAGAATCGGAATGTGGCGGAATTCTAGAAAGCACAGCACGGCGGAATTCGAAAGTCCTAAAATGTCTGCTATCCGGAAGTTAAGGTGTCTGACATCCAGAATGCTACGACGTCAGAATTATACCATTCTGAAAGATTCTGGGATCTAGAATCAATGGACGGCTGAGTTCCAGAATGTCAGGTTTTCCAAACTCTAGAATCCTTGCGTGTCTGAACTCGACAGTCATTCAATATCCACATTCCAGGACTCTGGATGTCTGAAATATAGAAGCACCAAATGTCTGCATTCTAGAATCGGAATGTGGCGGAATTCTAGAAAGCACAGCACGGCAGAATTCTAAAGTCCTAAAATGCCTGCTATTCGGAAGTTAAGGTGTCTGACATCCAGAAAGTTACTAGGTCAGCATTCTACCGTTCTGAGTGATTCTGGGTTCTTGAATCAATGGACGGCAGATTTCTGGAATGTCAGGGTGTCCAAACTCTAGATTCCTTCCGTGTCTTAACATGTGAGCCATTCAATGTCCACATTCTGGATCACAGGGTGTCTGAATTCCAGAAGCACCAAATGTCTGCATTCTAGAATCGGAATGTGGCGGAATTCTAGAATGCACAGCACGGCGGAATTCTAAAGTCCTAAAATGCCTGCTATCCGGAAGTTAAGGTGTCTGACACCCAGAATTCTACCACATCAGAATTATACCATTCTGAAACATTCTGGGATCTAGAATCAATGGACGGGTGAGTTCCAGAATGTCAGGGTGGCAAAACTCTAGAATCCTGGCGTGTCTGAACTCGAGAGTCATTCAATGTCCACATTCCAGAACTCTGGATGTCTGAATTATGGAAGCACCAAATGTCTGCATTCTAGAATCGGAATGTGGCGGAATTCTAGAATGCACAGCACGGCGGAATTCTAAAGTCCTAAAATGCCTGCTATCCGGAAGTTAAGGTGTTTGACATCCAGAATGCTACCACGTCAGAATTATACCATTCTGAAAGATTCTGGGATCTAGAATCAATGGACGGCTGAGTTCCAGAATGTCAGGGTGTCCAAACTCTAGAATCCTTGCGTGTCTGAACTCGAGAGTCATTCAATATCCACATTCCAGGACTCTGGATGTCTGAAATATAGAAGCAACAAATGTCTGCATTCTAGAATCGGAATGTGGTGGAATTCAAGAATGCAAAGCACGGCAGAATTCTAAAGTCCTAAAATGCCTGCTATTCGGAAGTTAAGGTGTCTGACATCCAGAATGATACGAGGTCAGCATTCTACCGTTCTGAGAGATTCTGGGTTCTAGAATCAATGGACGGCAGAGTTCTGGAATGTCAGGGTGTCCAAACTCTAGAATCCTTCCGTGTCTGAACTCGTGAGTCATTCAATGTCCACATTCCGGATCACAGGGTGTCTGAATTCCAGAAGCACCAAAAGTCTGCATTCTAGAATCGGAATGTGGCGGAAATCTAGAATGCACAGCACGGCAGAATTCTAAAGTCCTAAAATACCTGATATTCGGAAGTTAAGGAGTCTGACATCCAGAATGTTACTAGGTCAGCATTCTACCGTTCTGAGAGATTCTGGGTTCTGGAAACTATGGAGGGCAGAGTTCTGGAATGTCAGGGTGTCCAAACTCTAGAATCCTTCCGTGTCTGAACTCGTGAGTCATTCAATGTCCACATTCCGGATCACAGGGTGTCTGAATTCCAGAAGCACCAAATGTCTGCATTCTAGAATCGGAATATGGCGGAATTCTAGAAACCACAGCACGGCAGAATTCTAAAGTCCTAAAATGCCGGCTATTCGGAAGTTAAGGTGTCTGACATACAGAAAGTTACTAGGTCAGCATTCTACAGTTCTGAGAGATTCTGGGTTCTAGAATCAATGGACGGCAGATTTCTGGAATGTCAGGGTGTCCAAACTCTAGATTCCTTCCGTGTCTGAACATGTGAGTCATTCAATGTCCACATTCCGGATCACAGGGTGTCTGAATTCCAGAAGCACCAAATGTCTGCATTCTAGAATCGGAATGTGGCGGAATTCTAGAATGCACAGCACGGCAGAATTCTAAAGTCCTAAAATGCCTGCTATTCGGAAGTTAAGGTGTCTGACATCCAGAATGTTACTAGGTCAGCATTCTACCGTTCTGAGAGATTCTGGATTCTAGAATCAATGGACGGCAGAGTTCTGGAATGTCAGGGTGTCCAAACTCTAGAATCCTTCTGTGTCTGAACTCGTGAGTTATTCAATGTCCACATTCCGGATCACAGGGTGTCTGAATTCCAGAAGCACCAAATGTCTGCATTCTAGAATCGGAATGTGGCGGAATTCTAGAATGCACAGCACGGCGGAATTCGAAAGTCCTAAAATGCCTGCTATCAGGAAGTTAAGGTGTCTGACATCCAGAATGCTACCACGTCAGAATTATACCATTCTGAAAGATTCTGGGATCTAGAATCAATGGACGGCTGAGTTCCAGAATGTCAGGGTGGCAAAACTCAAGAATCCTTGCGTGTCTGAACTCGAGAGTCATTCAATGTCCACATTCCGGATCACAGGGTGTCTGAATTCCAGAAGCACCAAATGTCTGCATTCTAGAATCGGAATGTGGCGGAATTCTAGAATGCACAGCACGGCGGAATTCGAAAGTCCTAAAATGCCTGCTATCGGGAAGTTAAGGTGTCTGACATCCAGAATGCTACCACGTCAGAATTATACCATTCTGAAAGATTCTGGGATCTAGAATCAATGGACGGCTGAGTTCCAGAATGTCATTTTTTCCAAACTCTAGAATCCTTGCGTGTCTGAACTCGATAGTCATTCAATATCCACATTCCAGGACTCTGGATGTCTGAAATATAGAAGCACCAAATGTCTGCATTCTAGAATCGGAATGTGGCGGAATTCTAGAATGCACAGCACGGCAGAATTCTAAAGTCCTAAAATGCCTGCTATGCGGAAGTTAAGGTGTCTGACATCCAGAAAGTTACTAGGTCAGCATTCTACCGTTCTGAGAGATTCTGGGTTCTTGAATCAATGGACGGCAGATTTCTGGAATGTCAGGGTGTCCAAACTCTAGATTCCTTCCGTGTCTGAACGTGTGAGTCATTCAATGTCCACATTCTGGATCACAGGGTGTCTGAATTCCAGAAGCACCAAATGTCTGCATTCTAGAATCGGAATGTGGCGGAATTCTAGAATGCACAGCACGGCGGAATTCTAAAGTCCTAAAATGCCTGCTATCCGGAATTTAAGGTGTCTGACACCCAGAATTCTACCACATCAGAATTATACCATTCTGAAACATTCTGGGATCTAGAATCAATGGACGGGTGAGTTCCAGAATGTCAGGGTGGCAAAACTCTAGAATCCTTGCGTGTCTGAACTCGAGAGTCATTCAATGTCCACATTCCAGAACTCTGGATGTCTGAAATATAGAAGCACCAAATGTCTGCATTCTAGAATCAGAATGTGGTGGAATTCTAGAATGCACAGCAGGGCGGAATTTTAAAGTCCTAAAATGCCTGCTATCCAGAAGTCAAGGTGTCTGACATCCAGAATGTTACTAGGTCAGCATTCTACCGTTCTGAGAGATTCCGGGTTTTAGCATCAATGGATGGCAGAGTTCTGGAATGTCAGGGTGTTCAAACTCAAGAATACTTGCGTGTCTTAACTCGAGAGTCATTCAATGTCCACATTCCGGATCACAGGGTGTCTGATTTCCAGAAGCACCGAATGTCTGCATTCTAGAATCGGAATGAGGCGGAATTCTAGAATGCACAGCATGGCGGAATTCGAAAGTCCTAAAATGCCTGCTATCCGGAAGTTAAGGTGTCTGACATCCAGAATGCTACCACGTCAGAATTATAACATTCTGAAAGATTCTGGTATCTAGAATCAATGGACGGCTGAGTTCCAGAATGTCAGGGTTTCCTAACTCTAGAATCCTTGCGTGTCTGAACTCGAGAGTCATTCAATATCCACATTCCAGGACTCTGGATGTCTGAAATATAGAAGCACCAAATGTCTGCATTCTAGAATCGAAATGTGGTGGAATTCTAGAATGCACAGCATGGCAGAATTCTAAAGTCCTAAAATGCCTGCTATCGGGAAGTTAAGGTGTCTGACATCCAGAATGCTACCACGTCATATTTATACCATTCTGAAAGATTCTGGGATCTAGAATCAATGGATGGCTGAGTTCCAGAATGTCAGGGTGGCAAAACTCTAGAATTCTTGCGTGACTGAACCTGAGAGTCATTCAATGTCCACATTCCAGAACTCTGGATGTCTGAATAATAGAAGCACCAAATGTCTGCATTCTAGAATCGGAATGTGGCGGAATTCTAGAATGCACAGCACGGCGGAATTCTAAAGTCCTAAAATGCCTGCTATCCGGAAGTTAAGGTGTCTGACATCCAGAATATTACTAGGTCAGCATTCTAACGTTCTGAGAGCCTCTGGGTTCTAGAATCAATGGACGGCAGAGATCTGGCATGTCAGGGTGTCCAAACTCTAGAATCCTTGTGTGTCTGAACTCGAGAGTCATTCAATGTCCACATTCCGGATCACAGGGTGTCTGAATTCCAGAAACACCAAATGTCTGCATTCTAGAATCGGAATGTGGTAGAATTCTAGAATGCACAGCACGGCGGAATTCTAAAGTCCAAAAATGCCTGCTATCCGGAAGTTAAGGTGTCTGTCACCCAGAATGCTACCACATCAGAATTATACCATTCTGAAACATTCTGGGATCTAGAATCAATGGACGGGTGAGTTCCAGAATGTCAGGGTGGCAAAACTCTAGAATCCTGGCGTGTCTGAACTCGAGAGTCATTCAATGTCCACATTCCAGAACTCGGGATGTCTGAATTGTAGAAGCACCAAATGTCTGCATTCTAGAATCGGAATGTGGCGGAATTCTAGAATGCACAGCACGGCGGAATTCTAAAGTCCTAAAATGCCTGCTATCCGGAAGTTAAGGTGTCTGACATCCAGAATGCTACCACGTCAGAATTATAACATTCTGAAAGATTCTGGGATCTAGAATCAATGGACGGCTGAGTTCCAGAATGTCAGGTTTTCCAAACTCTAGAATCCTTGCGTGTCTGAACTCGAGAGTCATTCAATATCCACATTCCAGGACTCTGGATGTCTGAAATATAGAAGCAACAAATGTCTGCATTCTAGAATCGGAATGTGGTGGAATTCTAGAATGCACAGCACGGCAGAATTCTGAAGTCCTAAAATGCCTGCTATTCGGAATTTAAGGTGTCTGACATCCAGAATGTTACTAGGTCAGCATTCTACCGTTCTGAGAGATTCTGGGTTCTAGAATCAATGGACGGCAGAGTTCTGGAATGCCAGGGTGTCCAAACTCTAGAATCCTTCCGTGTCTGAACTCGTGAGTCATTCAATGTCCACATTCCAGATCACAGGGTGTCTGAATTCCAGAAGCACCAAATGTCTGCATTCTAGAATCGGAATGTGGCGGAATTCTAGAATGCACAGCACGGCGGAATTCGAAAGTCCTAAAATGCCTGCTATCCGGAAGTTAAGGTGTCTGACATCAAGAATGCTACCAAGTTAGAATTATAACATTCTGAAATATTCTGGGATCTAGAATCAATGGACGGCTGAGTTCCAGAATGTCAGGGTGGCAAAACTCTAGAATCCTTGCGTGTCTGAACTCGAGAGTCATTCAATGTCCACATTCCAGAACTCTGGATGTCTGAAATATAGAAGCACCAAATGTCTGCATTCTAGAATCAGAATGTTGCGGAATTCTAGAATGCACAGCACGGCGGAATTTTAAAGTCCTAAAATGTCTGCTATCCGGAAGTCAAGGTGTCTGACATCCAGAATGTTACTAGGTCAGCATTCTACAGTTCTGAGAGATTCTGGGTTCTAGAATCAATGGATGGCAGAGTTCTGGAATGTCAGGGTGTTCAAACTCAAGAATACTTGCGTGTCTGAACTCGAGAGTCATTCAATGTCCACATTTCGCATCACAGGGTGTCTGAATTCCAGAAGCACCAAATGTCTGCATTCTAGAATCGGAATGTGGCGGAATTCTAGAATGCACAGCACGGCAGAATTCTAAAGTCCTAAAATGCCTGCTATTCGGACGTTAAGGTGTCTGACATCCAGAATGTTACTAGGTCAGCATTCTACCATTCTGAGAGATTCTGGGTTCTAGAATCAATGGACGGCAGAGTTCTGGAATGTCAGGGTGTCCAAACTCTAGAATCCTTCTGTGTCTGAACTCGTGAGTCATTCAATGTCCACATTCCGGATCACAGGGTGTCTGAATTCCAGAAGCACCAAATGTCTTCATTCTAGAATCGGAATGTGGCGGAATTCTAGAAAGCACATCACGGCAGAATTCTAAAGTCCTAAAATGCCTGCTATTCGGAAGTTAAGGTGTCTGACATCCAGAAAGTTACTAGGTCAGCATTCTACCGTTCTGAGTGATTCTGGGTTCTTGAATCAATGGACGGCAGATTTCTGGAATGTCAGGGTGTCCAAACTCTAGATTCCTTCCGTGTCTGAACATGTGAGCCATTCAATGTCCACATTCTGGATCACAGGGTGTCTGAATTCCAGAAGCACCAAATGTCTGCATTCTAGAATCGGAATGTGGCGGAATTCTAGAATGCACAGCACGGCGGAATTCTAAAGTCCTAAAATGCCTGCTATTCGGAAGTTAAGGTGTCTGACACCCAGAATTCTACCACATCAGAATTATACCATTCTGAAACATTCTGGGATCTAGAATCAATGGACGGGTGAGTTCCAGAATGTCAGGGTGGCAAAACTCTAGAATCCTGGCGTGTCTGAACTCGAGAGTCATTCAATGTCCACATTCCAGAACTCTGGATGTCTGAATTATGGAAGCACCAAATGTCTGCATTCTAGAATCGGAATGCGGCGGAATTCTAGAATGCACAGCACGGCGGAATTCTAAAGTCCTAAAATGCCTGCTATCCGGAAGTTAAGGTGTCTGACATCCAGAATGCTACCACGTCAGAATTATACCATTCTGAAAGATTCTGGGATCTAGAATCAATGGACGGCTGAGTTCCAGAATGTCAGGGTGTCCAAACTCTAGAATCCTTGCGTGTCTGAACTCGAGAGTCATTCAATATCCACATTCCAGGACTCTGGATGTCTGAAATATAGAAGCAACAAATGTCTGCATTCTAGAATCGGAATGTGGTGGAATTCAAGAATGCAAAGCACGGCAGAATTCTAAAGTCCTAAAATGCCTGCTATTCGGAATTTAAGGTGTCTGACATCCAGAATGATACGAGGTCAGCATTCTACCGTTCTGAGAGATTCTGGGTTCTAGAATCAATTGACGGCAGAGTTCTGGAATGTCAGGGTGTCCAAACTCTAGAATCCTTCCGTGTCTGAACTCGTGAGTCATTCAATGTCCACATTCCGGATCACAGGGTGTCTGAATTCCAGAAGCACCAAAAGTCTGCATTCTAGAATCGGAATGTGGCGGAATTCTAGAATGCACAGCACGGCAGAATTCTAAAGTCCTAAAATACCTGATATTCGGAAGTTAAGGAGTCTGACATCCAGAATGTTACTAGGTCAGCATTCTACCGTTCTGAGAGATTCTGGGTTCTGGAATCTATGGAGGGCAGAGTTCTGGAATGTCAGGGTGTCCAAACTCTAGAATCCTTCCGTGTCTGAACTCGTGAGTCATTCAATGTCCACATTCCGGATCACAGGGTGTCTGAATTCCAGAAGCACCAAATGTCTGCATTCTAGAATCGGAATGTGGCGGAATTCTAGAAACCACAGCACGGCAGAATTCTAAAGTCCTAAAATGCCGGCTATTCGGAAGTTAAGGTGTCTGACATACAGAAAGTTACTAGGTCAGCATTCTACCGTTCTGAGAGATTCTGGGTTCTAGAATCAATGGACGGCAGATTTCTGGAATGTCAGGGTGTCCAAACTCTAGATTCCTTCCGTGTCTGAACATGTGAGTCATTCAATGTCCACATTCCGGATCACAGGGTGTCTGAATTCCAGAAGCACCAAATGTCTGCATTCTAGAATCGGAATGTGGCGGAATTCTAGAATGCACAGCACGGCAGAATTCTAAAGTCCTAAAATGCCTGCTATTCGGAAGTTAAGGTGTCTGACATCCAGAATGTTACTAGGTGAGCATTCTACCGTTCTGAGAGATTCTGGGTTCTAGAATCAATGGACGGCAGAGTTCTGGAATGTCAGGGTGTCCAAACTCTAGAATCCTTCTGTGTCTGAACTCGTGAGTTATTCAATGTCCACATTCCGGATCACAGGGTGTCTGAATTCCAGAAGCACCAAATGTCTGCATTCTAGAATCGGAATGTGGCGGAATTCTAGAATGCACAGCACGGCGGAATTCGAAAGTCCTAAAATGCCTGCTATCGGGAAGTTAAGGTGTCTGACATCCAGAATGCTACCACGTCAGAATTATACCATTCTGAAAGATTCTGGGATCTAGAATCAATGGACGGCTGAGTTCCAGAATGTCATTTTTTCCAAACTCTAGAATCCTTGCGTGTCTGAACTCGATAGTCATTCAATATCCACATTCCAGGACTCTGGATGTCTGAAATATAGAAGCACCAAATGTCTGCATTCTAGAATCGGAATGTGGCGGAATTCTAGAAAGCACAGCACGGCAGAATTCTAAAGTCCTAAAATGCCTGCTATGCGGAAGTTAAGGTGTCTGACATCCAGAAAGTTACTTGGTCAGCATTCTACCGTTCTGAGAGATTCTGGGTTCTTGAATCAATGGACGGCAGATTTCTGGAATGTCAGGGTGTCCAAACTCTAGATTCCTTCCGTGTCTGAACATGTGAGTAATTCAATGTCCACATTCTGGATCACAGGGTGTCTGAATTCCAGAAGCACCAAATGTCTGCGTTCTAGAATCGGAATGTGGCGGAATTCTAGAATGCACAGCACGGCGGAATTCTAAAGTCCTAAAATGCCTGCTATCCGGAATTTAAGGTGTCTGACATCCAGAATGCTACCACGTCAGAATTAAAACATTCTGAAAGATTCTTGGATCTAGAATCAATGGACGGCTGAGTTCCAGAATGTCAGGGTTTCCTAACTCTAGAATCCTTGCGTGTCTGAACTCGAGAGTCATTCAATATCCACATTCCAGGACTCTGGATGTCTGAAATATAGAAGCAACAAATGTCTGCATTCTAGAATCGAAATGTGGTGGAATTCTAGAATGCACAGCATGGCAGAATTCTAAAGTCCTAAAATGCCTGCTATCGGGAAGTTAAGGTGTCTGACATCCAGAATGCTACCACGTCATATTTATACCATTCTGAAAGATTCTGGGATCTAGAATCAATGGATGGCTGAGTTCCAGAATGTCAGGGTGGCAAAACTCTAGAATCCTTGCGTGTCTGAACCTGAGAGTCATTCAGTGTCCACATTCCAGAACTCTGGATGTCTGAATAATAGAAGCACCAAATGTCTGCATTCTAGAATCGGAATGTGGCGTAATTCTAGAATGCACAGCACGGCGGAATTCTAAAGTCCTAAAATGCCTACTAGCCGAAAGTTAAGGTGTCTGATGACCAGAATGTTACTTGGTCAGCATTCTACCGTTCTGAGAGATTCTGGGTTCGAGAATCAATGGATGGCTGAGTTCTGGAATGTCAGGGTGTCCAAACTCTAGAATCCTTGAGTGTTTGAACTCGAGAGTCATTCAATTTCCATACTCCGGGTCACAGGGTGACTGAATTCCAGAAGCACCAAATGTCTGCATTCTAGAATCGGAATGTGGTAGAATTCTAGAATGCACAGCACGGCAGAATTCTAAAGTCCTAAAATGCCTCCTATCCGGAAGTTAAGGTGTCTGACACCCAGAACGCTACCACATAAGAATTATACCATTCTGAAACGTTCTGGGATCTAGAATCAATGGACGGGTGAGTTCCCGAATGTCAGTGTGGCAAAACTCTAGAATCCTGGCGTGTCTGAACTCGAGAGTCATTCAATGTCCACATTCCAGAACTCTAGATGTCTGAATTATAGAAGCACCAAATGTCTGCATTCTAGAATCGGAATGTGGCGGAATTCTAGAATGCACAGCACGGCGGAATTCTAAAGTCCTGAAATGCCTGCTATCCGCAAGTTAAGCTGTCTGACATCCAGAATGCTACCACGTCAGAATTATACCATTCTGAAAGATTCTGGGATCTAGAATCAATGGACGGCTGAGTTCCAGAATGTCAGTGTGGCAAAACTCTAGAATCCTTGTGTGTCTGAACTCGAGAGTCATTCAATATCCACATTCCAGAACTCAGGATGTCTGAGTTATAGAAGCACCAAATCTCTGCATTCTAGAATCGGAATGTGGCGGAATTCTAGAATGCACAGCACGGCGGAATTCTAAAGTCCTGAAATGCCTGCTATCCGGAAGTTAAGGTGTCTGACATCCAGAATGTTACTAGGTCAGCATTCTACCGTTCTGAGAGATTCTGGGTTCTAGAATCAATGGACGGCAGAGTTCTGGAATGTCAGGGTGTCCAAACTCTGGAATCATTCCGTGTCTGAAGTCGTGAGTCATTCAATGTCCACATTCCGGATCACAGGGTGTCTGAATTCCAGAAGCATCAAATGTCTGCATTCTAGAAACGGAATGTGGCGGAATTCTAGAATGCACAGCACGGCGGAATTCTAAAGTCCTAAAATGCCTGGTATACGGAAGTTAAGGTGTCTGACATCCAGAATGCTACCACGTTAGAATTATACCATTCTGAAAGATTCTGGGATCTAGAATCAATGGACGGCTGAGTTCCAGAATGTCAGGGTTTCCAAACTCTAGAATCCTTGCGTGTCTGAACTCGAGAGTCATTCAATATCCACATTCCAGGACTCTGGATGTCTGAAATATAGAAGCACCAAATGACTGCATTCTAGAATCGGAATGTGGCGGAATTCTAGAATGCACAGCACGGCAGAATTCTAAAGTCCTAAAAGGCCTGCTATTCGGAAGTTAAGGTGTCTGACATCCAGAATGTTACTAGGTCAGCATTCTACCGTTCTGAGAGATTCTGGGTTCTAGAATCAATGGACGGCAGAGTTCTGGAATGTCAGGGTGTCCAAACTCTAGAATCCTTCCGTGTCTGAACTCGTGAGTCATTCAATGTCCACATTCCGGATCACAGGGTGTCTGAATTCCAGAAGCACCAAATGTCTTCATTCTAGAATCGGAATGTGGCGGAATTCTAGAATGCACAGCACGGCAGGTTTCTGAAGACCTAAAATGCCTGATATTCGGAAGTTAAAGAGTCTGACATCCAGAATGTTACTAGGTCAGCATTCTACCGTTCTGAGAGATTCTGGGTTCAAGAATCAATGGACGGCAGAGTTCTGGAATGTCAGGGTGTCCAAACTCTAGAATTCTTCCGTGTCTGAACTCGTGAGTCATTCAATGTCCACATTCCGGATCACAGGGTGTCTGAATGACAGAAGTACCAAATGTCTGCATTCTAGAATCGGAATTTTGCGGAATTCTAGAATGCACAGCACGGCGGAATTCGAAAGACCTAAAATGCCTGCTATCGGGAAGTTAAGGTGTCTGACATCCAGAATGCTACCACGTCAGTAATATACCATTCTGATAGATTCTGGGATCTAGAATCAATGGACGGCTGAGTTCCAGAATGTCAGGGTGGCAAAACTCTAGAATCCTTGCGTGTCTGAACTCGAGAGTCATTCAATGTCCACATTCCAGAACTCTGGATGTCTGAAATATAGAAGCACCAAATGTCTGCATTCTAGAATCAGAATGTGGCGGAATTCTATAATGAACAGCACGGCGGAATTTTAAAGTCCTAAAATGCCTGCTATGCAGAAGTCAAGGTGTCTGACTTCCAGAATGTTACTAGGTCAGCATTCTACCGTTCTGAGAGATTCTGGGTTCTAGAATCAATGGATGGCTGAGTTTTGGAATGTCAGCATGTCCAAATTCTAGAATCCTTGAGTGTTTGACCTCGAGATTCATTCAATTTCCCTATTCCGGGTCACAGGGTGACTGAATTCCAGAAGCACCAAATGTCTGCATTCCAGAATCGGAATGGGGCGGAATTCTAGAATGCACAGCACGGCGGAATTCGAACGTCCTAAAATGCCTGCTATCCGGAAGTTAAGGTGTCTGACATCCAGAATGCTACCACGTCAGAATTATACCATTCTGAAAGATTCTGGGATCTAGAATCAATGGACGGCTGAGTTCCAGAATGTCAGGGTGGCAAAACTCTAGAATACTTGCGTGTCTGAACTCGAGAGTCATTCAATGTCCACATTCCAGAACTCTGGATGTCTGAATTATAGAAGCACCAAATGTCTGCATTGTAGAATCGGAATGTGGCGGAATTCTAGAATGCACAGCACGGCTGAATTCTAAAGTCCTAAAATGCCTGCTATCCGGAAGTTAAGGTGTCTGACATCCAGAATGTTACTAGGTCAGCATTCTACCATTCTGAGAGATTCTGGGTTCTAGAATCAATGGACGGCAGAGATCTGGCATGTCAGGGTGTCCAAACTCTAGAATCCCTTTGTGTCTGAACTCGAGAGTCATTCAATGTCCACATTCCGGATCACAGGGTGTCTGAATTCCTGAAACACCAAATGTCTGCATTCTAGAATCGGAATGTGGTAAAATTCTAGAATGCACAGCACGGCGGAATTCTAATGTCCTAAAATGCCTGCTATCCGGAAGTTAAGGTGTCTGACACCCAGAATCCTACCACATAAGAATTATACCATTCTGAAACGTTCTGGGATCTAGAATCAATGGACGGGTGAGTTCCCGAATGTCAGGGTGGCAAAACTCTAGAATCCTGGCGTGTCTGAACTCGAGAGTCATTCAATGTCCACATTCCAGAACTCTAGATGTCTGACTTATAGAAGCACCAAATGTCTGCATTCTAGAATCGGAATGTGGCGGAATTCTAGAATGCACAGCACGGCGGAATTCTAAAGTCCTGAAATGCCTGCTATCCGGAAGTTAAGGTGTCTGACATCCAGAATGCTACCACGTCAGAATTATAACATTCTGGAAGATTCTGGTATCTAGAATCAATGGACGGCTGAGTTCCAGAATGTCAGTGTGGCAAAACTCTAGAATCCTTGTGTGTCTGAACTCGAGAGTCATTCAATATCCACATTTCCGAACTCTGGATGTCTGAATTATAGAAGCACCAAATGTCTGCATTCTAGAATCGGAATGTGGCGGAATTCTAGAATGCACAGCACGGCGGAATTCTAAAGTCCTGAAATGCCTGCTATCCGGAAGTTAAGGTGTCTGACATCCAGAATGTTACTAGGTCAGCATTCTACCGTTCTGAGAGATTCTGGGTTCTAGAATCAATGGACGGCAGAGTTCTGGAATGTCAGGGTGTCCAAACTCTGGAATCATTCCGTGTCTGAACTCGTGAGTCATTCAATGTCCACTTTCCGGATCACAGGGTGTCTGAATTCCAGAAGTATCAAATGTCTGCATTCTAGAAACGGAATGTGGCGGAATTCTAGAATGCACAGCACGGCAGAATTCTAAAGTCCTAAAATGCCTGCTATACGGAAGTTAAGGTGTCTGACATCCAGAATGCTACCACGTCAGAATTATACCATTCTGAAAGATTCTGGGATCTAGAATCAATGGACGGCTGAGTTCCAGAATGTCAGGGTTTCCAAACTCTAGAATCCTTGCGTGTCTGAACTCGAGAGTCATTCAATATCCACATTCCAGGCTCTGGATGTCTGAAATATAGTAGCAACAAATGTCTGCATTCTAGAATCGGAATGTGGCGGAATTCTAGAATGCACAGCACGGCAGAATTCTAAAGTCCTAAAAGGCCTGCTATTCGGAAGTTAAGGTGTCTGACATCCAGAATGTTACTAGGTCAGCATTCTACCGTTCTGAGAGATTCTGGGTTCTGGAATCTATGGAGGGCAGAGTTCTGGAATGTCAGGGTGTCCAAACTCTAGAATCCTTCCGTGTCTGAACTCGTGAGTCATTCAATGTCCACATTCCGGATCACAGGGTGTCTGAATTCCAGAAGCACCAAATGTCTGCATTCTAGAATCGGAATGTGGCGGAATTCTAGAATGCACAGCACGGCAGAATTCGAAAGTCCTAAAATGCCTGCTATCCGGAAGTTAAGGTGTCTGACATCCAGAATGCTACCACGTCAGAATTATACCATTCTGAAAGATTCTGGGATCTAGAATCAATGGACGGCTGAGTTCCAGAATGTCAGGGTTTCCAAACTCTAGAATCCTTGCATGTCTGAACTCGAGAGTCATTCAATATCCATATTCCAGGACTTTGGATGTCTGAGATATAGAAGCAACAAATGCCTGCATTCTAGAATCGGAATGTGGTGGAATTCTAGAATTCACAGCACGGCAGAATTCTAAAGTCCTAAAATGCCTGCTATTCGGAAGTTAAGGTATCTGACATCCAGAATGTTACTAGGTCAGCATTCTACCGTTCTGAGAGATTCTGTGTTCTAGAATCAATGGACGGCAGAGTTCTGGAATGTCAGGGTGTCCAAACTCTAGAATCCTTCCGTGTCTGAACTCGTGAGTCATTCAATGTCCACATTCCGGATCACAGGGTGTCTGAGTTCCAGAAGCACCAAATGTCTGCATTCTAGAATCGGAATGTGGCGGAATTCTAGAATGCACAGCACGGCGGAAGTCTAAAGTCCTAAAATGCCTGATATTCGGAAGTTAAGGAGTCTGACATCCAGAATGTTACTAGGTCAGCATTCTACCGTTCTGAGAGATTCTGGGTTCTGGAATCTATGGACGGCAGAGTTCTGGAATGTCAGGGTGTCCAAACTCTAGAATCCTTCCGTGTCTGAACTCGTGAGTCATTCAATGTCCACATTCCGGATCACAGGGTGTCTGAATTCCAGAAGCACCAAATGTCTGCATTCTAGAATCGGAATGTGGTAGAATTCTAGAATGCACAGCACGGCGGAATTCTAAAGTCCTAAAATGCCTGCTATCCGGAAGTTAAGGTGTCTGACACCCAGAATTCTTCCACATCAGAATTATACCATTCTGAAACATTCTGGGATCTAGAATCAATGCACGGGTGAGTTCCAGAATGTCAGGGTGGCAAAACTCTAGAATCCTGGCGTGTCTGAACTCGAGAGTCATTCAATGTCCACATTCCAGAACTCTGGATGTCTGAATTATGGAAGCACCAAATGTCTGCATTCTAGAATCGGAATGTGGCGGAATTCTAGAATGCACAGCACGGCGGAATTCTAAAGTCCTAAAATGCCTGCTATCCGGAAGTTAAGGTGTCTGATATCCAGAATGCTACCACGTCAGAATTATACCATTCTGAAAGATTCTGGGATCTAGAATCAATGGACGGCTGAGTTCCAGAATGTCAGGGTGTCCAAACTCTAGAATCCTTGCGTGTCTGAACTCGAGAGTCATTCAATATCCACATTCCAGTACTCTGGATGTCTGAAATATAGAAGCAACAAATGTCTGCATTCTAGAATCAGAATGTGGTGGAATTCTAGAATGCAAAGCACGGCAGAATTCTAAAGTCCTAAAATGCCTGCTATTCGGAAGTTAAGGTGTCTGACATCCAGAATGTTACTAGGTCAGCATTCTACCGTTCTGAGAGATTCTGGGTTCTAGAATCAATGGACGGCAGAGTTCTGGAATGTCAGGGTGTCCAAACTCTAGAATCCTTCCGTGTCTGAACTCGTGAGTCATTCAATGTCCACATTCCGGATCACAGGGTGTCTGAATTCCAGAAGCACCAAATGTCTGCATTCTAGAATCGGAATGTGGCGGAATTCTAGAATGCACAGCACAGCAGAATTCTAAGGTCCTAAAATGCGTGATATTCGGAAGTTAAGGAGTCTGACATCCAGAATGTTACTAGGTCAGCATTCTACCGTTCTGAGAGATTCTGGGTTCTAGAATCAATGGACGGCAGAGTTCTGGAATGTCAGCGTGTCCAAACTCTAGAATCCTTCCGTTTCTGAACTCGTGAGTCATTCAATGTCCACATTCCGGATCACAGGGTGTCTGAATTCCAGAAGCACCAAATGTCTGCATTCTAGCATCGGAATGTGGCGGAATTCTAGAATGCACAGCACGGCGGAATTCTAAAGTTCTAAAATGCCTGCTATCTGGAAGTTAAGGTGTCTGACATCAAGAATGCTACCAAGTCAGAATTATAACATTCTGAAAGATTCTGGGATATAGAATCAATGGACGGCTGAGTTCCAGAATGTCAGGGTTGCAAAACTCTAGAATCCTTGCGTGTCTGAACTCGAGAGTCATTCAATGTCCACATTCCGAATCACAGGGTGTCTGAATTCCAGAAGCACCAAATGTCTGCATTCTAGAATCGGAATGTGGTAGAATTCTAGAATGCACAGCACGACGGAATTCTAAAGTCCTAAAATGCCTGCTATCCGGAAGTTAAGGTGTCTGACACCCAGAATGCTACCACATCAGAATTATACCATTCTGAAACATTCTGGGATCTAGAATCAATGGACTGGTGAGTTCCAGAATGTCAGGGTGGCAAAACTCTAGAGTCCTGGTGTGTCTGAACTCGAGAGTCATTCAATGTCCACATTCCAGAACTCTGGATGTCTGAAATATAGAAGCAACAAATGTCTGCATTCTAGAATCGGAATGTGGCGGAATTCTAGAATGCACAGCATGGCGGAATTCTAAAATCCTAAAATGCCTGCTATCCGGAAGTTAATGTGTCTGACATCCGGAATGCTACCAAGTCACCATTATACCATTCTGAAAGATTCTGGAATCTAGAATCAATGGACGGCTGAGTTCCAGAATTTCAGGGTTTCCAAACTCTAGAATCCTTGCGTGTCTGAACTCGAGGGTCATTCAATGTCCACATTCCAGAACTCTGGATGTCTGAATTATAGAAGCACCAAATGTCGGCATTCTAGAATCGGAATGTGGCGGAATTCTAGAATGCAAAGCACGGAGGAATTCTAAAGTCCTAAAATGCCTACTAGCCGAAAGTTAAGGTGTCTGATGACCAGAATGTTACTAGGTCAGCATTCTACCGTTCTGAGAGATTCTGGGTTCTAGAATCAATGGATGGCAGAGTTCTGGAATGTCAGGGTGTCCAAGCTCTAGAATCCTTGAGTGTTTGAACTCGAGAGTCATTCAATTTCCATATTCCGGGTCACAGGGTGACTGAATTCCAGAAGCACCAAATGTCTGCATTCTAGAATCGGAATATGGCGGAATTCTAGAATGCACAGCACGGCGGAATTCTAAAGTCCTAAAATGCCTGCTATCCGGAAGTTAAGGTGTCGGACATCCGGAATGTTACTAGGTCAGCATTCTACCGTTCTGACAGATTCTGGGTTCTAGAATCAATGGACGGCAGAGTTCTGGAATGTCAGGGTGTCCAAACTCTAGAATCCTTCCGTGTCTGAAATCGTGAGTCATTCAATGTCCACATTCCGGATCACAGGGTTTCTGAATTCTAGAAGCACCAAATGTCTGCATTCTAGAATCGGAATGTGGCGGAATTCTAGAATGCACAGCACGGCAGAATTCTAAAGTCCTAAAATGCCTGATATTCGGAAGTTAAGGAGTCTGACATCCAGAATGTTACTAGGTCAGCATTCTACCGTTCTGAGAGATTCTGGGTTCTAGAATCAATGGACGGCAGAGTTCTGGAATGCCAGGGTGTCCAAACTCTAGAATCCTTCCGTGTCTGAACTCGTGAGTCATTCAATGTCCACATTCCAGATCACAGGGTGTCTGAATTCCAGAAGCACCAAATGTCTGCATTCTAGAATCGGAATGTGGCGGAATTCTAGAATACACAGCATGGCAGAATTCTAAAGTCCTAAAATGCCTGATATTCGGTAGTTAAGGAGTCTGACATCCAGAATGTTACTAGGTCAGCATTCTGCCGTTCTGAGAGATTCTGGGTTCTAGAATCAATGGACGGCAGAGTTCTGGAATGTCAGGGTGTCCAAACTCTAGAATCCTTCCGTTTCTGAACACGTGAGTCATTCAATGTCCACATTCCAGATCAAAGGGTGTCTGAATTCCAGAAGCACCAAGTGTCTGCATTCTAGAATCGGAATGTGGCGGAATTCTAGAATGCACAGCACGGCGGAATTCGAAACTCCTAAAATGCCTGCTATCCAGAATTAAGGTGTCTGACATTCAGAATGCTACCACGTCAGAATTATACCATTCTGAAAGATTCTGGGATCTAGAATAAATGGAGGGCTGGGTTCCAGAATGTCAGGGTGGCAAAACTCTAGAATCCTTGCGTGTCTGAACTCGAGAGTCATTCAATCTCCACATTCCAGAACTCTGGATGTCTGAATTATAGAAGCACCAAATGTCTGCATTCTAGAATCGGAATATGGCGGAATTCTAGAATGCACAGCACGGCGGAATTCTAAAGTCCTAAAATGCCTGCTATCCGGAAGTTAAGGTGTCTGACATCCAGAATGTTACTAGGTCAGCATTATAACATTCTGAGAGATTCTGGGTTCTAGAATCAATGGACGGCAGAGATGTGGCGTGTCAGGGTGTCCAAACTCTAGAATCCCTTTGTGTCTGAACTCGAGAGTCATTCAATGTCCACATTCCGGATCACAGGGTGTCTGAATTCCTGAAACACCAAATGTCTGCATTCTAGAATCGGAATGTGGTAGAATTCTAGAATGCACAGCACGGCAGAATTCTAAAGTCCTAAAATGCCTGCTATCCGGAAGTTAAGGTGTCTGACACCCAGAACGCTACCACATAAGAATTATACCATTCTGAAACGTTCTGGGATCTAGAATCAATGGACGGGTGAGTTCCCGAATGTCAGTGTGGCAAAACTCTAGAATCCTTGCGTGTCTGAACTCGAGAGTCATTCAATGTCCACATTCCAGAACTCTAGATGTCTGAATTATAGAAGCACCAAATGTCTGCATTCTAGAATCGGAATGTGGCGGAATTCTAGAATGCACAGCACGGCGGAATTCTAAATTCCTGAAATGCCTGCTATCCGCAAGTTAAGCTGTCTGACATCCAGAATGCTACCACGTCAGAATTATACCATTCTGAAAGATTCTGGGATCTAGAATCAATGGACGGCTGAGTTCCAGAATGTCAGTGTGGCAAAACTCTAGAATCCTTGTGTGTCTGAACTCGAGAGTCATTCAATATCCACATTCCAGAACTCAGGATGTCTGAATTATAGAAGCACCAAATCTCTGCATTCTAGAATCGGAATGTGGCGGAATTCTAGAATGCACAGCACGGCGGAATTCTAAAGTCCTGAAATGCCTGCTATCCGGAAGTTAAGGTGTCTGACATCCAGAATGTTACTAGGTCAGCATTCTACCGTTCTGAGAGATTCTGGGTTCTAGAATCAATGGACGGCAGATTTCTGGAATGTCAGGGTGTCCAAACTCTGGAATCATTCCGTGTCTGAAGTCGTGAGTCATTCAATGTCCACATTCCGGATCACAGGGTGTCTGAATTCCAGAAGCATCAAATGTCTGCATTCTAGAAACGGAATGTGGCGGAATTCTAGAATGCACAGCACGGCGGAATTCTAAAGTCCTAAAATGCCTGCTATACGGAAGTTAAGGTGTCTGACATCCAGAATGCTACCACGTTAGAATTATACCATTCTGAAAGATTCTGGGATCTAGAATCAATGGACGGCTGAGTTCCAGAATGTCAGGGTTTCCAAACTCTAGAATCCTTGCGTGTCTGAACTCGAGAGTCATTCAATATCCACATTCCAGGACTCTGGATGTCTGAAATATAGAAGCACCAAATGTCTGCATTCTAGAATCGGAATGTGGCGGAATTCTAGAATGCACAGCACGGCAGAATTCTAAAGTCCTAAAAGGCCTGCTATTCGGAAGTTAAGGTGTCTGACATCCAGAATGTTACTAGGTCAGCATTCTACCGTTCTGAGAGATTCTGGGTTCTAGAATCAATGGACGGCAGAGTTCTGGAATGTCAGGGTGTCCAAACTCTAGAATCCTTCCGTGTCTGAACTCGTGAGTCATTCAATGTCCACATTCCGGATCACAGGGTGTCTGAATTCCAGAAGCACCAAATGTCTGCATTCTAGAATCGGAATGTGGCGGAATTCTAGAATGCACAGCACGGCAGATTTCTGAAGTCCTAAAATGCCTGATATTCGGAAGGTAAAGAGTCTGACATCCAGAATGTTACTAGGTCAGCATTCTACCGTTCTGAGAGATTCTGGGTTCAAGAATCAATGGACGGCAGAGTTCTGGAATGTCAGGGTGTCCAAACTCTAGAATTCTTCCGTGTCTGAACTCGTGAGTCATTCAATGTCCACATTCCGGATCACAGGGTGTCTGAATGCCAGAAGTACCAAATGTCTGCATTCTAGAATCGGAATGTTGCGGAATTCTAGAATGCACAGCACGGCGGAATTCGAAAGACCTAAAATGCCTGCTATCGGGAAGTTAAGGTGTCTGACATCCAGAATGCTACCACGTCAGTAATATACCATTCTGATAGATTCTGGGATCTAGAATCAATGGACGGCTGAGTTCCAGAATGTCAGGGTGGCAAAACTCTAGAATCCTTGCGTGTCTGAACTCGAGAGTCATTCAATGTCCACATTCCAGAACTCTGGATGTCTGAAATATAGAAGCACCAAATGTCTGCATTCTAGAATCAGAATGTGGCGGAATTCTATAATGAACAGCACGGCGGAATTTTAAAGTCCTAAAATGCCTGCTATGCAGAAGTCAAGGTGTCTGACTTCCAGAATGTTACTATGTCAGCATTCTAAAGTTCTGAGAGATTCTGGGTTCTAGAATCAATGGATGGCTGAGTTTTGGAATGTCAGCATGTCCAAATTCTAGAATCCTTGAGTGTTTGACCTCGAGATTCATTCAATTTCCCTATTCCGGGTCACAGGGTGACTGAATTCCAGAAGCACCAAATGTCTGCATTCCAGAATCGGAATGTGGCGGAATTCTAGAATACACAGCACGGCGGAATTCGAACGTCCTAAAATGCCTGCTATCCGGAAGTTAAGGTGTCTGACATCCAGAATGCTACCACGTCAGAATTATACCATTCTGAAAGATTCTGGGATCTAGAATCAATGGACGGCTGAGTTCCAGAATGTCAGGGTGGCAAAACTCTAGAATACTTGCGTGTCTGAACTCGAGAGTCATTCAATGTCCACATTCCAGAACTCTGGATGTCTGAATTATAGAAGCACCAAATGTCTGCATTGTAGAATCGGAATGTGGCGGAATTCTAGAATGCACAGCACGGCTGAATTCTAAAGTCCTAAAATGCCTGCTATCCGGAAGTTAAGGTGTCTGACATCCAGAATGTTACTAGGTCAGCATTCTACCATTCTGAGAGATTCTGGGTTCTAGAATCAATGGACGGCAGAGATCTGGCATGTCAGGGTGTCCAAACTCTAGAATCCCTTTGTGTCTGAACTCGAGAGTCATTCAATGTCCACATTCCGGATCACAGGGTGTCTGAATTCCTGAAACACCAAATGTCTGCATTCTAGAATCGGAATGTGGTAAAATTCTAGAATGCATAGCACGGCGGAATTCTAATGTCCTAAAATGCCTGCTATCCGGAAGTTAAGGTGTCTGACACCCAGAATCCTACCACATAAGAATTATACCATTCTGAAACGTTCTGGGATCTAGAATCAATGGACGGGTGAGTTCCAGAATGTCAGGGTGGCAAAACTCTAGAATCCTGGCGTGTCTGAACTCGAGAGTCATTCAATGTCCACATTCCAGAACTCTAGATGTCTGACTTATAGAAGCACCAAATGTCTGCATTCTAGAATCGGAATGTGGCGGAATTCTAGAATGCACAGCACGGCGGAATTCTAAAGTCCTGAAATGCCTGCTATCCGGAAGTTAAGGTGTCTGACATCCAGAATGCTACCACGTCAGAATTATAACATTCTGAAAGATTCTGGGATCTAGAATCAATGGACGGCTGAGTTCCAGAATGTCAGTGTGGCAAAACTCTAGAATCCTTGTGTGTCTGAACTCGAGAGTCATTCAATATCCACATTTCCGAACTCTGGATGTCTGAATTATAGAAGCACCAAATGTCTGCATTCTAGAATCGGAATGTGGCAGAATTCTAGAATGCACAGCACGGCGGAATTCTAAAGTCCTGAAATACCTGCTATCTGGAAGTTAAGGTGTCTGACATCCAGAATGTTACTAGGTCAGCATTCTACCGTTCTGAGAGATTCTGGGTTCTAGAATCAATGGACGGCAGAGTTCTGGAATGTCAGGGTGTCCAAACTCTGGAATCATTCCGTGTCTGAACTCGTGAGTCATTCAATGTCCACTTTCCGGATCACAGGGTGTCTGAATTCCAGAAGTATCAAATGTCTGCATTCTAGAAACGGAATGTGGCGGAATTCTAGAATGCACAGCACGGCAGAATTCTAAAGTCCTAAAATGCCTGCTATACGGAAGTTAAGGTGTCTGACATCCAGAATGCTACCACGTCAGAATTATACCATTGTGAAAGATTCTGGGATCTAGAATCAATGGACGGCTGAGTTCCAGAATGTCAGGGTTTCCAAACTCTAGAATCCTTGTGTGTCTGAACTCGAGAGTCATTCAATATCCACATTCCAGGCTCTGGATGTCTGAAATATAGTAGCAACAAATGTCTGCATTCTAGAATCGGAATGTGGCGGAATTCTAGAATGCACAGCACGGCAGAATTCTAAAGTCCTAAAAGGCCTGCTATTCGGAAGTTAAGGTGTCTGACATCCAGAATGTTACTAGGTCAGCATTCTACCGTTCTGAGAGATTCTGGGTTCTGGAATCTATGGAGGGCAGAGTTCTGGAATGTCAGGGTGTCCAAACTCTAGAATCCTTCCGTGTCTGAACTCGTGAGTCATTCAATGTCCACATTCCGGATCACAGGGTGTCTGAATTCCAGAAGCACCAAATGTCTGCATTCTAGAATCGGAATGTGGCGGAATTCTAGAATGCACAGCACGGCAGAATTCGAAAGTCCTAAAATGCCTGCTAATCGGAAGTTAAGGTGTCTGACATCCAGAATGCTACCACGTCAGAATTATACCATTCTGAAAGATTCTGGGATCTAGAATCAATGGACGGCTGAGTTCCAGAATGTCAGGGTTTCCAAACTCTAGAATCCTTGCGTGTCTGAACTCGAGAGTCATTCAATATCCATATTCCAGGACTTTGGATGTCTGAGATATAGAAGCAACAAATGCCTGCATTCTAGAATCGGAATGTGGTGGAATTCTAGAATTCACAGCACGGCAGAATTCTAAAGTCTTAAAATGCCTGCTATTCGGAAGTTAAGGTATCTGACATCCAGAATGTTACTAGGTCAGCATTCTACCGTTCTGAGAGATTCTGTGTTCTAGAATCAATGGACGGCAGAGTTCTGGAATGTCAGGGTGTCCAAACTCTAGAATCCTTCCGTGTCTGAACTCGTGAGTCATTCAATGTCCACATTCCGGATCACAGGGTGTCTGAATTCCAGAAGCACCAAATGTCTGCATTCTAGAATCGGAATGTGGCGGAATTCTAGAATGCACAGCACGGCGGAAGTCTAAAGTCCTAAAATGCCTGATATTCGGAAGTTAAGGAGTCTGACATCCAGAATGTTACTAGGTCAGCATTCTACCGTTCTGAGAGATTCTGGGTTCTGGAACCTATGGACGGCAGAGTTCTGGAATGTCAGGGTGTCCAAACTCTAGAATCCTTCCGTGTCTGAACTCGTGAGTGATTCAATGTCCACATTCCGGATCACAGGGTGTCTGAATTCCAGAAGCACCAAATGTCTGCATTCTAGAATCGGAATGTGGTAGAATTCTAGAATGCACAGCACGGCGGAATTCTAAAGTCCTAAAATGCCTGCTATCCGGAAGTTAAGGTGTCTGACACCCAGAATTCTTCCACATCAGAATTATACCATTCTGAAACATTCTGGGATCTAGAATCAATGCACGGGTGAGTTCCAGAATGTCAGGGTGGCAAAACTCTAGAATCCTGGCGTGTCTGAACTCGAGAGTCATTCAATGTCCACATTCCAGAACTCTGGATGTCTGAATTATGGAAGCACCAAATGTCTGCATCCTAGAATCGGAATGTGGCGGAATTCTAGAATGCACAGCACGGCGGAATTCTAAAGTCCTAAAATGCCTGCTATCCGGAAGTTAAGGTGTCTGATATCCAGAATGCTACCACGTCAGAATTATACCATTCTGAAAGATTCTGGGATCTAGAATCAATGCACGGCTGAGTTCCAGAATGTCAGGGTGTCCAAACTCTAGAATCCTTGCGTGTCTGAACTCGAGAGTCAGTCAATATCCACATTCCAGTACTCTGGATGTCTGAAATATAGAAGCAACAAATGTCTGCATTCTAGAATCTGAATGTGGTGGAATTCTAGAATGCAAAGCACGGCAGAATTCTAAAGTCCTAAAATGCCTGCTATTCGGAAGTTAAGGTGTCTGACATCCAGAATGTTACTAGGTCAGCATTCTACCGTTCTGAGAGATTCTGGGTTCTAGAATCAATGGACGGCAGAGTTCTGGAATGTCAGGGTGTCCAAACTCTAGAATCCTTCCGTGTCTGAACTCGTGAGTCATTCAATGTCCACATTCCGGATCACAGGGTGTCTGAATTCTAGAAGCACCAAATGTCTGCATTCTAGAATCGGAATGTGGCGGAATTCTAGAATGCACAGCACGGCAGAATTCTAAAGTCCTAAAATGCCTGATATTCGGAAGTTAAGGAGTCTGACATCCAGAATGTTACTAGGTCAGCATTCTACCGTTCTGAGAGATTCTGGGTTCTAGAATCAATGGACGGCAGAGTTCTGGAATGCCAGGATGTCCAAACTCTAGAATCCTTCCGTGTCTGAACTCGTGAGTCATTCAATGTCCACATTCCAGATCACAGGGTGTCTGAATTCCGGAAGCACCAAATGTCTGCATTCTAGAATCGGAATGTGGCGGAATTCTAGAATACACAGCATGGCAGAATTCTAAAGTCCTAAAATGCCTGATATTCGGTAGTTAAGGAGTCTGACATCCAGAATGTTACTAGGTCAGCATTCTACCGTTCTGAGAGATTCTGGGTTCTAGAATCAATGGACGGCAGAGTTCTGGAATGTCAGGGTGTCCAAACTCTAGAATCCTTCCGTTTCTGAACACGTGAGTCATTCAATGTCCACATTCCAGATCAAAGGGTGTCTGAATTCCAGAAGCACCAAGTGTCTGCATTCTAGAATCGGAATGTGGCGGAATTCTAGAATGCACAGCACGGCGGAATTCGAAACTCCTAAAATGCCTGCTATCCAGAATTAAGGTGTCTGACATTCAGAATGCTACCTCGTCAGAATTATACCATTCTGAAAGATTCTGGGATCTAGAATAAATGGAGGGCTGGGTTCCAGAATGTCAGGGTGGCAAAACTCTAGAATCCTTGCGTGTCTGAACTCGAGAGTCATTCAATCTCCACATTCCAGAACTCTGGATGTCTGAATTATAGAAGCACCAAATGTCTGCATTCTAGAATCGGAATATGGCGGAATTCTAGAATGCACAGCACGGCGGAATTCTAAAGTCCTAAAATGCCTGCTATCCGGAAGTTAAGGTGTCTGACATCCAGAATGTTACTAGGTCAGCATTATAACATTGTGAGAGATTCTGGGTTCTAGAATCAATGGACGGCAGAGATGTGGCGTGTCAGGGTGTCCAAACTCTAGAATCCCTTTGTGTCTGAACTCGAGAGTCATTCAATGTCCACATTCCGGATCACAGGGTGTCTGAATTCCTGAAACACCAAATGTCTGCATTCTAGAACCGGAATGTGGTAGAATTCTAGAATGCACAGCACGGCAGAATTCTAAAGTCCTAAAATGCCTGCTATCCGGAAGTTAAGGTGTCTGACACCCAGAACGCTACCACATAAGAATTATACCATTCTGAAACGTTCTGGGATCTAGAATCAATGGACGGGTGAGTTCCCGAATGTCAGTGTGGCAAAACTCTAGAATCCTTGCGTGTCTGAACTCGAGAGTCATTCAATGTCCACATTCCAGAACTCTAGATGTCTGAATTATAGAAGCACCAAATGTCTGCATTCTAGAATCGGAATGTGGCGGAATTCTAGAATGCACAGCACGGCGGAATTCTAAATTCCTGAAATGCCTGCTATCCGCAAGTTAAGCTGTCTGACATCCAGAATGCTACCACGTCAGAATTATACCATTCTGAAAGATTCTGGGATCTAGAATCAATGGACGGCTGAGTTCCAGAATGTCAGTGTGGCAAAACTCTAGAATCCTTGTGTGTCTGAACTCGAGAGTCATTCAATATCCACATTCCAGAACTCACGATGTCTGAATTATAGAAGCACCAAATCTCTGCATTCTAGAATCGGAATGTGGCGGAATTCTAGAATGCACAGCACGGCGGAATTCTAAAGTCCTGAAATGCCTGCTATCCGGAAGTTAAGGTGTCTGACATCCAGAATGTTACTAGGTCAGCATTCTACCGTTCTGAGAGATTCTGGGTTCTAGAATCAATGGACGGCAGATTTCTGGAATGTCAGGGTGTCCAAACTCTGGAATCATTCCGTGTCTGAAGTCGTGAGTCATTCAATGTCCACATTCCGGATCACAGGGTGTCTGAATTCCAGAAGCATCAAATGTCTGCATTCTAGAAACGGAATGTGGCGGAATTCTAGAATGCACAGCACGGCGGAATTCTAAAGTCCTAAAATGCCTGCTATACGGAAGTTAAGGTGTCTGACATCCAGAATGCTACCACGTTAGAATTATACCATTCTGAAAGATTCTGGGATCTAGAATCAATGGACGGCTGAGTTCCAGAATGTCAGGGTTTCCAAACTCTAGAATCCTTGCGTGTCTGAACTCGAGAGTCATTCAATATCCACATTCCAGGACTCTGGATGTCTGAAATATAGAAGCACCAAATGTCTGCATTCTAGAATCGGAATGTGGCGGAATTCTAGAATGCACAGCACGGCGGAATTCTAAAGTCCTAAAAGGCCTGCTATTCGGAAGTTAAGGTGTCTGACATCCAGAATGTTACTAGGTCAGCATTCTACCGTTCTGAGAGATTCTGGGTTCTAGAATCAATGGACGGCAGAGTTCTGGAATGTCAGGGTGTCCAAACTCTAGAATCCTTCCGTGTCTGAACTCGTGAGTCATTCAATGTCCACATTCCGGATCACAGGGTTTCTGAATTCCAGAAGCACCAAATGTCTGCATTCTAGAATCGGAATGTGGCGGAATTCTAGAATGCACAGCACGGCAGAATTCTAAAGTCCTAAAATGCCTGATATTCGGAAGTTAAGGAGTCTGACATCCAGAATGTTACTAGGTCAGCATTCTACCGTTCTGAGAGATTCTGGGTTCTAGAATCAATGGACGGCAGAGTTCTGGAATGCCAGGGTGTCCAAACTCTAGAATCCTTCCGTGTCTGAACTCGTGAGTCATTCAATGTCCACATTCCAGATCACAGGGTGTCTGAATTCCAGAAGCACCAAATGTCTGCATTCTAGAATCGGAATGTGGCGGAATTCTAGAATACACAGCATGGCAGAATTCTAAAGTCCTAAAATGCCTGATATTCGGTAGTTAAGGACTCTGACATCCAGAATGTTACTAGGTCAGCATTCTACCGTTCTGAGAGATTCTGGGTTCTAGAATCAATGGACGGCAGAGTTCTGGAATGTCAGGGTGTCCAAACTCTAGAATCCTTCCGTTTCTGAACACGTGAGTCATTCAATGTCCACATTCCAGATCAAAGGGTGTCTGAATTCCAGAAGCACCAAGTGTCTGCATTCTAGAATCGGAATGTGGCGGAATTCTAGAATGCACAGCACGGCGGAATTCGAAACTCCTAAAATGCCTGCTATCCAGAATTAAGGTGTCTGACATTCAGAATGCTACCACGTCAGAATTATACCATTCTGAAAGATTCTGGGATCTAGAATAAATGGAGGGCTGGGTTCCAGAATGTCAGGGTGGCAAAACTCTAGAATCCTTGCGTGTCTGAACTCGAGAGTCATTCAATCTCCACATTCCAGAACTCTGGATGTCTGAATTATAGAAGCACCAAATGTCTGCATTCTAGAATCGGAATATGGCGGAATTCTAGAATGCACAGCACGGCGGAATTCTAAAGTCCTAAAATGCCTGCTATCCGGAAGTTAAGGTGTCTGACATCCAGAATGTTACTAGGTCAGCATTATAACATTCTGAGAGATTCTGGGTTCTAGAATCAATGGACGGCAGAGATGTGGCGTGTCAGGGTGTCCAAACTCTAGAATCCCTTTGTGTCTGAACTCGAGAGTCATTCAATGTCCACATTCCGGATCACAGGGTGTCTGAATTCCTGAAACACCAAATGTCTGCATTCTAGAATCGGAATGTGGTAGAATTCTAGAATGCACAGCACGGCAGAATTCTAAAGTCCTAAAATGCCTGCTATCCGGAAGTTAAGGTGTCTGACACCCAGAACGCTACCACATAAGAATTATACCATTCTGAAACGTTCTGGGATCTAGAATCAATGGACGGGTGAGTTCCCGAATGTCAGTGTGGCAAAACTCTAGAATCCTTGCGTGTCTGAATTCGAGAGTCATTCAATGTCCACATTCCAGAACTCTAGATGTCTGAATTATAGAAGCACCAAATGTCTGCATTCTAGAATCGGAATGTGGCGGAATTCTAGAATGCACAGCACGGCGGAATTCTAAATTCCTGAAATGCCTGCTATCCGCAAGTTAAGCTGTCTGACATCCAGAATGCTACCACGTCAGAATTATACCATTCTGAAAGATTCTGGGATCTAGAATCAATGGACGGCTGAGTTCCAGAATGTCAGTGTGGCAAAACTCTAGAATCCTTGTGTGTCTGAACTCGAGAGTCATTCAATATCCACATTCCAGAACTCACGATGTCTGAATTATAGAAGCACCAAATCTCTGCATTCTAGAATCGGAATGTGGCGGAATTCTAGAATGCACAGCACGGCGGAATTCTAAAGTCCTGAAATGCCTGCTATCCGGAAGTTAAGGTGTCTGACATCCAGAATGTTACTAGGTCAGCATTCTACCGTTCTGAGACATTCTGGGTTCTAGAATCAATGGACGGCAGATTTCTGGAATGTCAGGGTGTCCAAACTCTGGAATCATTACGTGTCTGAAGTCGTGAGTCATTCAATGTCCACATTCCGGATCACAGGGTGTCTGAATTCCAGAAGCATCAAATGTCTGCATTCTAGAAACGGAATGTGGCGGAATTCTAGAATGCACAGCACGGCGGAATTCTAAAGTCCTAAAATGCCTGCTATACGGAAGTTAAGGTGTCTGACATCCAGAATGCTACCACGTTAGAATTATACCATTCTGAAAGATTCTGGGATCTAGAATCAATGGACGGCTGAGTTCCAGAATGTCAGGGTTTCCAAACTCTAGAATCCTTGCGTGTCTGAACTCGAGAGTCATTCAATATCCACATTCCAGGACTCTGGATGTCTGAAATATAGAAGCACCAAATGTCTGCATTCTAGAATCGGAATGTGGCGGAATTCTAGAATGCACAGCACGGCAGAATTCTAAAGTCCTAAAAGGCCTGCTATTCGGAAGTTAAGGTGTCTGACATCCAGAATGTTACTAGGTCAGCATTCTACCGTTCTGAGAGATTCTGGGTTCTAGAATCAATGGACGGCAGAGTTCTGGAATGTCAGGGTGTCCAAACTCTAGAATCCTTCCGTGTCTGAACTCGTGAGTCATTCAATGTCCACATTCCGGATCACAGGGTGTCTGAATTCCAGAAGCACCAAATGTCTGCATTCTAGAATCGGAATGTGGCGGAATTCTAGAATGCACAGCACGGCGGAATTCTAAAGTTCTAAAATGCCTGCTATCTGGAAGTTAAGGTGTCTGACATCAAGAATGCTACCAAGTCAGAATTATAACATTCTGAAAGATTCTGGGATATAGAATCAATGGACGGCTGAGTTCCAGAATGTCAGGGTGGCAAAACTCTAGAATCCTTGCGTGTCTGAACTCGAGAGTCATTCAATGTCCACATTCCGAATCACAGGGTGTCTGAATTCCAGAAGCACCAAATGTCTGCATTCTAGAATCGGAATGTGGTAGAATTCTAGAATGCACAGCACGACGGAATTCTAAAGTCCTAAAATGCCTGCTATCCGGAAGTTAAGGTGTCTGACACCCAGAATGCTACCACATCAGAATTATACCATTCTGAAACATTCTGGGATCTAGAATCAATGGACTGGTGAGTTCCAGAATGTCAGGGTGGCAAAACTCTAGAGTCCTTTTGTGTCTGAACTCGAGAGTCATTCAATGTCCACATTCCAGAACTCTGGATGTCTGAAATAGAGAAGCAACAAATGTCTGCATTCTAGAATCGGAATGTGGCGGAATTCTAGAATGCACAGCATGGCGGAATTCTAAAATCCTAAAATGCCTGCTATCCGGAAGTTAATGTGTCTGACATCCGGAATGCTACCAAGTCACAATTATACCATTCTGAAAGATTCTGGAATCTAGAATCAATGGACGGCTGAGTTCCAGAATTTCAGGGTTTCCAACTCTAGAATCCTTGCGTGTCTGAACTCGAGGGTCATTCAATGTCCACATTCCAGAACTCTGGATGTCTGAATTATAGAAGCACCAAATGTCTGCATTCTAGAATCGGAATGTGGCGGAATTCTAGAATGCACAGCACGGCGGAATTCTAAAGTCCTAAAATGCCTGCTATCCGGAAGTTAAGGGGTCTGATATCAAGAATGCTACCAAGTCACAATTATACCATTCTGAAAGATTCTGGGGTCTAGAATCAATGGACGGCTGAGCTCCAGAATGTCAGGGTAGCAAAACTCTAGAATCCTTGCGTGTCTGAACTCGAGAGTCATTCAATGTCCACATTCCAGAACTCTGGATGTCTGAATTATAGAAGCACCAAATGTCTGCATTCTAGAATCGGAATGTGGCGGAATTCTAGAATGCACAGCACGGCGGAATTCTAAAGTCCTTAAATGCCTACTAGCCGAAAGTTAAGGTGTCTGATGACCAGTATGTTACTAGGTCAGCATTGTACCGTTCTGAGAGATTCTGGGTTCTAGAATCAATGGACAGCAGAGATCTGGAATGTCAGGGTGTCCAAACTCAAGAATACTTGCGTGTCTGAACTCGAGATTCATTCAATGTCCACATTCCGGATCACAGGGTGTCTGAATTCCAGAAACACCAAATGTTTGCATTCTAGAATCGGAATGTGGCGGAATTCTAGAATGCACAGCACGGCGGAATTCGAAAGTCCTAAAATGCCAGCTATCCGGAAGTTAAGGTGTCTGACATCCAGAATGCTACCACGTCAGATTTATACCATTCTGAAAGATTCTGGGATCTATAATGAATGGACGGCTGAGTTCCAGAATGTCAGGGTTTCCAAACTCTAGAATCTTTGTGTGTCTGAACTCGAGAGTTATTCAATATCCACATTCCAGGACTCTGGATGTCTGAAATATAGAAGCAACAAATGTCTGCATTCTAGAATCGGAATGTCGTGGAATTCTAGAATGCACAGCACGGCAGAATTCTAAAGTCCTAAAATGCCTGCTATTCGGAAGTTAAGGTGTCTGACATCCAGAATGTTACTAGGTCAGCATTCTACCGTTCTGAGAGATTCTGGGTTCTAGAATCAATGGACGGCAGAGTTCTGGAATGTCAGGGTGTCCAAACTCTAGAATCCTTCCGTGTCTGAACTCGTGAGTCATTCAATGTCCACATACCGGATCACAGGGTGTCTGAATTCCAGAAGCACCAAATGTCTGCATTCTAGAATCGGAATGTGGCGGAATTCTAGAATGCACAGCACGGCAGAATTCTAAAGTCCTAAAATGCCTGATATTCGGAAGTTAAGGAGTCTGACATCCAGAATGTTACTAGGTCAGCATTCTATCGTTCTGAGAGATTCTGGGTTCTAGAATCAATGGACGGCAGAATTCTGGAATGTCAGGGTGTCCAAACTCTAGAATCCTTCCGTGTTTGAACTCGTGAGTCATTCAATGTCCACATTCCATATCAAAGTGTGTCTGAATTCCAGAAGCACCAAATGTCTGCATTCTAGAATCGGAATGTGGCGGAATTCTAGAATGCACAGCACGGCGGATTTCTAAAGTCCTAAAATGCCTGCTATCGGGAAGTTAAGGTGTCTGACATCCAGAATGTTACTAGGTCAGCATTCTACCGTTCTGAGAGGTTCTGGGTTCTAGAATCAATGGACGGCAGAGATCTGGCATGTCAGGTTGTCCAAACTCTAGAATCCTTGCGTGTCTGAACTCGAGAGTCATTCAATGTCCACATTCCGGATCACAGGGTGTCTGAATTCCAGAAGCACCAAATGTCTGCATTCTAGAATCGGAATGTGGCGGAATTCCAGAATGCACAGCACAGCAGAATTCGAAAGTCCTAAAATGCCTGCTATCCGGAAGTTAAGGTGTCTGACATCCAGAATGCTACCACGTCAGAATTATACCATTCTGAAAGATTCTGTGATCTAGAATCAATGGACGGCTGAGTTCCAGAAGTTCAGGTTGGCAAAACTCTAGAATCCTTGCGTGTCTGAACACGAGAGTCATTCAATGTCCACATTCCAGAACTCTGGATGTCTGAATTATAGAAGCACCAAATGTCTGCATTCCAGAATCGGAATGTGGCGGAATTCTAGAATGCACAGCACGGCGGAATTCTAAAGTCCTAAATGCCTGCTATCTGGAAGTTAAGGTTTCTGACACCCAGAATGCTACCACATCAGAATTATACCATTCTGAAACATTCTGGGATCTAGAATCAATGGACAGGTGAGTTCCAGAATGTCAGGGTGGCAATACTCTAGAGTCCTGGCGTGTCAGAACTCGAGTGTCATTCAATGTCCACATTCCAGAACTCTGGATGTCTGAATTATAGAAGCACCAAATGTCTGCATTCTAGAATCGGAATGTGGCAGAATTCTAGAATGCACAGCACGGCGGAATTCTAAAGACCTAAAATGCCTGCTATCCGGAAGTTAAGGTGTCTGACATCCAGAATGCTACCAAGTCAGAATTATACCATTCTGAAAGATTCTGGGATCTAGAATCAATGGACAGCTGAGTTCCAGAATGTCAGGGTGGCAAAACTCTAGAATCCTTGCGTGTCTGAACATGAGAGTCATTCATTGTCCACATTCCAGAACTCTGGATGTCTGAATTATAGAAGCACCAAATGTCTGCATTCTAGAATCGGAATGTGGCGGAATTCTAAAATGCACAGCACGGCGGAATTCTAAAGTCCTAAAATGCCTGCTATCCGGAAGTTAAGGGGTCTGACATCCGGAATGTAACTAGGTCAGCATTCTACCGTTCTGAGAGTTTCTGGGTTCTAGAATCAATGGACGGCAGAGATCTGGCTTGTCAGGGTGTCCAAACTCTAGAATCCTTGCGTGTCTGAACTCGAGAGTCATTCAATGTCCACATACCGGATCACAGGGTGTCTGAATTCCAGAAGCACCAAATGTCTGCATTCTAGAATCGGAATGTGGTAGAATTCTAGAATGCACAGCACGGCGGAATTCTAAAGTCCTAAAATGCCTGCTATCCGGAAGTTAAGGTGTCTGACACCCAGAATGCTACCACATCAGAATTATACCATTCTGAAACATTCTGGGATCTAGAATCAATGGAGGGGTGAGTTCCAGAATGTCAGGGTGGCAAAACTCTAGAGTCCTGTTGTGTCTGAACTCGAGAGTCATTCAATGTCCACAATCCAGAACTCTGGATGTCTGAATTATAGAAGCACCAATTGTCTGCATTCTAGAATCGGAATGTGTCGGAATTCTAGAATGCTTAGCACGGCGGAATTCGAAAGTCCTAAAATGCCTGCTATCCGGAAGTTAAGGTGTCTGACATCCAGAATGCGACCACGTCAGAATTATACCATTCTGAAAGATTTTGGATCTAGAATCAATGGACGGCTGAGTTCCAGAATGTCGGGGTTTCCAAACTCTAGAATCCTTGCGTGTCTGAACTCGGGAGTCATTCAATATCCACATTCCAGGACTCTGGATGTCTGAAATATAGAAGCAACAAATGTCTGCATTCTAGAATCGGAATGTGGCGGAATTCTAGAATGCACACCACGGCAGAATTCTAAAGTCCTAAAAGGCCTGCTATTCGGAAGTTAAGGTGTCTGACATCCAGAATGTTACTAGGTCAGCATTCTACCGTTCTGAGAGATTCTGGGTTCTGGAATCTATGGAGGGCAGAGTTCTGGAATGTCAGGGTGTCCAAACTCTAGAATCCTTCCGTGTCTGAACTCGTGAGTCATTCAATGTCCACATTCCGGATCACAGGGTGTCTGAATTCCAGAAGCACCAAATGTCTGCATTCTAGAATCGGAATGTGGCGGAATTCTAGAATGCACAGCACGGCAGAATTCGAAAGTCCTAAAATGCCTGCTATCCGGAAGTTAAGGTGTCTGACATCCAGAATGCTACCACGTCAGAATTATACCATTCTGAAAGATTCTGGGATCTAGAATCAATGGACGGCTGAGTTCCAGAATGTCAGGGTTTCCAAACTCTAGAATCCTTGCGTGTCTGAACTCGAGAGTCATTCAATATCCATATTCCAGGACTTTGGATGTCTGAGATATAGAAGCAACAAATGCCTGCATTCTAGAATCGGAATGTGGTGGAATTCTAGAATTCACAGCACGGCAGAATTCTAAAGTCCTAAAATGCCTGCTATTCGGAAGTTAAGGTATCTGACATCCAGAATGTTACTAGGTCAGCATTCTACCGTTCTGAGAGATTCTGTGTTCTAGAATCAATGGACGGCAGAGTTCTGGAATGTCAGGGTGTCCAAACTCTAGAATCCTTCCGTGTCTGAACTCGTGAGTCATTCAATGTCCACATTCCGGATCACAGGGTGTCTGAATTCCAGAAGCACCAAATGTCTGCATTCTAGAATCGGAATGTGGCGGAATTCTAGAATGCACAGCACGGCGGAAGTCTAAAGTCCTAAAATGCCTGATATTCGGAAGTTAAGGAGTCTGACATCCAGAATGTTACTAGGTCAGCATTCTACCGTTCTGAGAGATTCTGGGTTCTGGAATCTATGGACGGCAGAGTTCTGGAATGTCAGGGTGTCCAAACTCTAGAATCCTTCCGTGTCTGAACTCGTGAGTGATTCAATGTCCACATTCCGGATCACAGGGTGTCTGAATTCCAGAAGCACCAAATGTCTGCATTCTAGAATCGGAATGTGGCGGAATTCTAGAATGCACAGCACGGCGGAATTCTAAAGTCTTAAATGCCTGCTATCCGGAAGTTAAGGTGTCTGACACCCAGAATTCTTCCACATCAGAATTATATCATTCTGAAACATTCTGGGATCTAGAATCAATGCACGGGTGAGTTCCAGAATGTCAGGGTGGCAAAACTCTAGAATCCTGGCGTGTCTGAACTCGAGAGTCATTCAATGTCCACATTCCAGAACTCTGGATGTCTGAATTATGGAAGCACCAAATGTCTGCATTCTAGAATCGGAATGTGGCGGAATTCTAGAATGCACAGCATGGCGGAATTCTAAAGTCCTAAACTGCCTGCTATCCGGAAGTTAAGGTGTCTGATATCCAGAATGCTACCACGTCAGAATTATACCATTCTGAAAGATTCTGGGATCTAGAATCAATGGACGGCTGAGTTCCAGAATGTCAGGGTGTCCAAACTCTAGAATCCTTGCGTGTCTGAACTCGAGAGTCATTCAATATCCACATTCCAGTACTCTGGATGTCTGAAATATAGAAGCAACAAATGTCTGCATTCTAGAATCGGAATGTGGTGGAATTCTAGAATGCAAAGCACGGCAGAATTCTAAAGTCCTAAAATGCCTGCTATTCGGAAGTTAAGGTGTCTGACATCCAGAATGTTACTAGGTCAGCATTCTAACGTTCTGAGAGATTCTGGGTTCTGGAATCAATGGACGGCAGAGTTCTGGAATGTCAGGGTGTCCAAACTCTAGAATCCTTCCGTGTCTGAACTCGTGAGTCATTCAATGTCCACATTCCGGATCACAGGGTGTCTGAATTCCAGAAGCACCAAATGTCTGCATTGTAGAATCGGAATGTGGCGGAATTCTAGAATGCACAGCACGGCAGAATTCTAAAGTCCTAAAATGCGTGATATTCGGAAGTTAAGGAGTCTGACATCCAGAATGTTACTAGGTCAGCATTCTACCGTTCTGAGAGATTCTGGGTTCTAGAATCAATGGACGGCGGAGTTCTGGAATGTCAGGGTGTCCAAACTCTAGAATCCTTCCGTGTCTGAACTCGTGAGTCATTCAATGTCCACATTCCGGATCACAGGGTGTCTGAATTCCAGAAGCACCAAATGTCTGCATTCTAGCATCGGAATGTGGCGGAATTCTAGAATGCACAGCATGGCGGAATTCTAAAGTTCTAAAATGCCTGCTATCTGGAAGTTAAGGTGTCTGACATCAAGAATGCTACCAAGTCAGAATTATAACATTCTGAAAGATTCTGGGATATAGAATCAATGGACGGCTGAGTTCCAGAATGTCAGGGTGGCAAAACTCTAGAATCTTTGCGTGTCTGAACTCGAGAGTCATTCAATGTCCACATTCCGAATCACAGGGTGTCTGAATTCCAGAAGCACCAAATGTCTGCATTCTAGAATCGGAATGTGGTAGAATTCTAGAATGCACAGCACGACGGAATTCTAAAGTCCTAAAATGCGTGCTATCCGGAAGTTAAGGTGTC
The DNA here is from genome assembly GCF_030222135.1 of Aotus nancymaae. Lineage (NCBI taxonomy): Eukaryota > Metazoa > Chordata > Mammalia > Primates > Aotidae > Aotus > Aotus nancymaae. The sequence goes on along the minus strand of NW_026988470.1, from coordinate 2,121,589 downwards.
TGACACCCAGAATGCTACCACATCAGAATTATACCATTCTGAAACATTCTGGGATCTAGAATCAATGGACTGGTGAGTTCCAGAATGTCAGGGTGGCAAAACTCTAGAGTCCTGGTGTGTCTGAACTCGAGAGTCATTCAATGTCCACATTCCAGAACTCTGGATGTCTGAAATATAGAAGCAACAAATGTCTGCATTCTAGAATCGGAATGTGGCGGAATTCTTAAATGCACAGCATGGCGGAATTCTAAGATCCTAAATTGCCTGCTATCCGGAAGTTAATGTGTCTGACATCCGGAATGCTACCAAGTCACAATTATACCATTCTGAAAGATTCTGGAATCTAGAATCAATGGACGGCTGAGTTCCAGAATTTCAGGGTTTCCAACTCTAGAATCCTTGCGTGTCTGAACTCGAGGGTCATTCAATGTCCACATTCCAGAACTCTGGATGTCTGAATTATAGAAGCACCAAATGTCTGCATTCTAGAATCGGAATGTGGCGGAATTCTAGAATGCACAGCACGGCGGAATTCTAAAGTCCTAAAATGCCTGCTATCCGGAAGTTAAGGGGTCTGACATCAAGAATGCTACCAAGTCACAATTATACCATTCTGAAAGATTCTGGGGTCTAGAATCAATGGACGGCTGAGCTCCAGAATGTCAGGGTAGCAAAACTCTAGAATCCTTGCGTGTCTGAACTCGAGAGTCATTCAATGTCCACATTCCAGAACTATGGATGTCTGAATTATAGAAGCACCAAATGTCTGCATTCTAGAATCGGAATGTGGCGGAATTCTAGAATGCACAGCACGGCGGAATTCTAAAGTCCTTAAATGCCTACTAGCCGAAAGTTAAGGTGTCTGATGACCAGTATGTTACTAGGTCAGCATTGTACCGTTCTGAGAGATTCTAGGTTCTAGAATCAATGGACAGCAGAGATCTGGAATGTCAGGGTGTCCAAACTCAAGAATACTTGCGTGTCTGAACTCGAGATTCATTCAATGTCCACATTCCGGATCACAGGGTGTCTGAATTCCAGAAGCACCAAATGTCTGCATTCTAGAATCGGAATGTGGCGGAATTCTAGAATGCACAGCACGGCGGAATTCGAAAGTCCTAAAATGCCAGCTATCCGGAAGTTAAGGTGTCTGACATCCAGAATGCTACCACGTCAGATTTATACCATTCTGAAAGATTCTGGGATCTAGAATGAATGGACGGCTGAGTTCCAGAATGTCAGGGTTTCCAAACTCTAGAATCTTTGTGTGTCTGAACTCGAGAGTTATTCAATATCCACATTCCAGGACTCTGGATGTCTGAAATATAGAAGCAACAAATGTCTGCATTCTAGAATCGGAATGTCGTGGAATTCTAGAATGCACAGCACGGCAGAATTCTAAAGTCCTAAAATGCCTGCTATTCGGAAGTTAAGGTGTCTGACATCCAGAATGTTACTAGGTCAGCATTCTACCATTCTGAGAGATTCTGGGTTCTAGAATCAATGGACGGCAGAGTTCTGGAATGTCAGGGTGTCCAAACTCTAGAATCCTTCCGTGTCTGAACTCGTGAGTCATTCAATGTCCACATACCGGATCACAGGGTGTCTGAATTCCAGAAGCACCAAATGTCTGCATTCTAGAATCGGAATGTGGCGGAATTCTAGAATGCACAGCACGGCAGAATTCTAAAGTCCTAAAATGCCTGATATTCGGAAGTTAAGGAGTCTGACATCCAGAATGTTACTAGGTCAGCATTCTATCGTTCTGAGAGATTCTGGGTTCTAGAATCAATGGACGGCAGAATTCTGGAATGTCAGGGTGTCCAAACTCTAGAATCCTTCCGTGTCTGAACTCGTGAGTCATTCAATGTCCACATTCCATATCAAAGTGTGTCTGAATTCCAGAAGCACCAAATGTCTGCATTCTAGAATCGGAATGTGGCGGAATTCTAGAATGCACAGCACGGCGGATTTCTAAAGTCCTAAAATGCCTGCTATCGGGAAGTTAAGGTGTCTGACATCCAGAATGTTACTAGGTCAGCATTCTACCGTTCTGAGAGGTTCTGGGTTCTAGAATCAATGGACGGCAGAGATCTGGCATGTCAGGTTGTCCAAACTCTAGAATCCTTGCGTGTCTGAACTCGAGAGTCATTCAATGTCCACATTCCGGATCACAGGGTGTCTGAATTCCAGAAGCACCAAATGTCTGCATTCTAGAATCGGAATGTGGCGGAATTCTAGAATGCACAGCACAGCAGAATTCGAAAGTCCTACAATGCCTGCTATCCGGAAGTTAAGGTGTCTGACATCCAGAATGCTACCACGTCAGAATTATACCATTCTGAAAGATTCTGTGATCTAGAATCAATGGACGGCTGAGTTCCAGAATGTCAGGGTGGCAAAACTCTAGAATCCTTGCGTGTCTGAACACGAGAGTCATTCAATGTCCACATTCCAGAACTCTGGATGTCTGAATTATAGAAGCACCAAATGTCTGCATTCCAGAATCGGAATGTGGCGGAATTCTAGAATGCACAGCACGGCGGAATTCTAAAGTCCTAAAATGCCTGCTATCTGGATGTTAAGGTTTCTGACACCCAGAATGCTACCACATCAGAATTATACCATTCTGAAACATTCTGGGATCTAGAATCAATGGACAGGTGAGTTCCAGAATGTCAGGGTGGCAATACTCTAGAGTCCTGGCGTGTCAGAACTCGAGTGTCATTCAATGTCCACATTCCAGAACTCTGGATGTCTGAATTATAGAAGCACCAAATGTCTGCATTCTAGAATCGGAATGTGGCAGAATTCTAGAATGCACAGCACGGCGGAATTCTAAAGACCTAAAATGCCTGCTATCCGGAAGTTAAGGTGTCTGACATCCAGAATGCTACCAAGTCACAATTATACCATTCTGAAAGATTCTGGGATCTAGAATCAATGGACAGCTGAGTTCCAGAATGTCAGGGTGGCAAAACTCTAGAATCCTTGCGTGTCTGAACATGAGAGTCATTCATTGTCCACATTCCAGGACTCTGGATGTCTGAATTATAGAAGCACCAAATGTCTGCATTCTAGAATCGGAATGTGGCGGAATTCTAGAATGCACAGCACGGCAGAATTCTAAAGTCCTAAAATGCCTGCTATTCGGAATTAAGGTGTCTGACATCCAGAATGTTACTAGGTAAGCATTCTACCGTTCTGAGAGATTCTGGGTTCTAGAATCCATGGACGGCAGAGTTCTGGAATGTCAGCGTGTCCAAACTCTAGAATCCTTCCGTGTCTGAACTCGAGAGTCATTCAATGTCCACATTCAGGATCACAGGGTGTCTGAATTCCAGAAGCACCAAATGTCTGCATTCTAGAATCGGAATGTGGCGGAATTCTAGAATGCACAGCACTGCAGAATTTTGAAGTCCTAAAATGCCTGATATTCGGAAGTTAAGGAGTCTGACATCCAGAATTTTACTTGGTCAGCATTCTACCGTTCTGAGAGATTCCGGCTTCTAGAATCAATGGACGGCAGAGTTCTGAAATGTCAGGGTGTCCAAACTGTAGAATCCCTCCGTGTCTGGACTCGTGAGTCATTCAATGTCCACATTCCGGATCACAGGGTGTCTGAATTCCAGAAGCACCAAATGTCTGCATTCTAGAATCGGAATGTGGCGGAATTCTATAATGCACAGCACGGCAGAATTCTAAATTCCTAAAATGCCTGCTATCCGGATGTTAGGGTGTCTTACATCAAGAATGCTACCAAGTCAGAATTATAACATTCTGAAAGATTCTGGGATCTAGAATCAGTGGACGGCTGAGTTCCAAAATGTCAAGGTGGCAAAACTCTAGAATCCTTGCGTGTCTGAACTCGAGAGTCATTCAATGTCCACATTCCAGAACTCTGGATGTCTGAAATATAGAAGCACCAAATGTCTGCATTCTAGAATCGGAATGTGGCGGAATTCTAGAATGCACAGCACGGCAGAATTCTAAAGTCCTAAAATGCCTGCTATTCGGAAGTTAAGTTGTCTGACATCCAGAATGTTACTAGGTCATCATTCTACCTTTCTGAGAGATTCTGGGTTCTAGAATCAATGGACGGGAGAGTTCCAGAATGTCAGGGTGGCAAAACTCTAGAATCCTTCCGTGTCTGAACTCGTGAGTCATTCAAAATCCACATTCCGGATCACAGGGTGTCTGAATTCCAGAAGCACCAAATGTCTGCATTCTAGAATCGGATTGTGGCGGAATTCTAGAATGCACAACACGGCGGAATTCGAAAGTCCTAAAATGCCTGCTATCAGGAATTTCAGGTGTCTGACATCCAGAATGCTACCACGTCAGAATTATACCATTCTGAAAGATTCTGGGATCTAGAATCAATGGACGGCTGAGTTCCAGAATGTCAGGGGGGCAAAACTCAAGAATCCTTGCGTGTCTGAACTCGAGAGTCATTCAATGTCCACATTCCAGAACTCTGGATGTCTGAATTATAGAAGCACCAAATGTCTGCATTCTAGAATCGGAATGTGGCGGAATTCTAGAATGCACAGCACGGCGGAATTCGAAAGTACTAAAATGCCTGCTATCCGGAAGTTAAGGTGTCTGACATCCAGAATGCTACCACGTCAGAATTATACCATTCTGAAAGATTCTGGGATCTAGAATCAATGGACGGCTGAGTTCCAGAATGTCAGGTTTTCCAAACTCTAGAATCCTTGCGTGTCTGAACTCGAGAGTCATTCAATGTCCACATTCCAGAACTCTGGATGTCTGAATTATAGAAGCACCAAATGTCTGCATTCTAGAATCGGAATGTGGCGGAATTCTAGAATGCACAGCAAGGCGTATTTCTAAAGTCCTAAAATGCCTACTAGCCGAAAGTTAAGGTGTCTGATGACCAGAATGTTACTAGGTCAGCATTCTACCGTTCTGAGAGATTCTGGGTTCTAGAATCAATGGACGGCAGAGTTCTGGAATCTCAGGGTGTCCAAACCCTAGAATCCTTGAGTGTTTGAACTCGAGAGTCATTCAATTTCCATATTCCGGGTCACAGGGTGACTGAACTCCAGAAGCACCAAATGTCTGCGTTCTAGAATCGGAATGTGGCGGAATTCTAGAATGCACAGCACGGCGGAATTCTAAAGCCGTAAAATGCCTGCTATCCGGAAGTTAAGGTGTCTGACATCCAGAATGTTACTAGGTCAGCATTCTACCGTTCTGAGAGATTCTGGGTTCTAGAATCAATGGACGGCAGAGATCTGGCATGTCAGGGTGTCCAAACTCTAGAATCCTTGCGTGTCTGAACTCGAGAGTCATTCAATGTCCACATTCCGGATCACAGGGTGTCTGAATTCCAGAAGCACCAAATGTCTGCATTCTAGAATCGGAATGTGGCGGAATTCTAGAATGCACAGCACGGCGGAATTCTAAAGTCTTAAATGCCTGCTATCCGGAAGTTAAGGTGTCTGACACCCAGAATTCTTCCACATCAGAATTATATCATTCTGAAACATTCTGGGATCTAGAATCAATGCACGGGTGAGTTCCAGAATGTCAGGGTGGCAAAACTCTAGAATACTGGCGTGTCTGAACTCGAGAGTCATTCAATGTCCACATTCCAGAACTCTGGATGTCTGAATTATGGAAGCACCAAATGTCTGCATTCTAGAATCGGAATGTGGCGGAATTCTAGAATGCACAGCATGGCGGAATTCTAAAGTCCTAAACTGCCTGCTATCCGGAAGTTAAGGTGTCTGATATCCAGAATGCTACCACGTCAGAATTATACCATTCTGAAAGATTCTGGGATCTAGAATCAATGGACGGCTGAGTTCCAGAATGTCAGGGTGTCCAAACTCTAGAATCCTTGCGTGTCTGAACTCGAGAGTCATTCAATATCCACATTCCAGTACTCTGGATGTCTGAAATATAGAAGCAACAAATGTCTGCATTCTAGAATCGGAATGTGGTGGAATTCTAGAATGCAAAGCACGGCAGAATTCTAAAGTCCTAAAATGCCTGCTATTCGGAAGTTAAGGTGTCTGACATCCAGAATGTTACTAGGTCAGCATTCTAACGTTCTGAGAGATTCTGGGTTCTAGAATCAATGGACGGCAGAGTTCTGGAATGTCAGGGTGTCCAAACTCTAGAATCCTTCCGTGTCTGAACTCGTGAGTCATTCAATGTCCACATTCCGGATCACAGGGTGTCTGAATTCCAGAAGCACCAAATGTCTGCATTGTAGAATCGGAATGTGGCGGAATTCTAGAATGCACAGCACGGCAGAATTCTAAAGTCCTAAAATGCGTGATATTCGGAAGTTAAGGAGTCTGACATCCAGAATGTTACTAGGTCAGCATTCTACCGTTCTGAGAGATTCTGGGTTCTAGAATCAATGGACGGCGGAGTTCTGGAATGTCAGGGTGTCCAAACTCTAGAATCCTTCCGTGTCTGAACTCGTGAGTCATTCAATGTCCACATTCCGGATCACAGGGTGTCTGAATTCCAGAAGCACCAAATGTCTGCATTCTAGCATCGGAATGTGGCGGAATTCTAGAATGCACAGCATGGCGGAATTCTAAAGTTCTAAAATGCCTGCTATCTGGAAGTTAAGGTGTCTGACATCAAGAATGCTACCAAGTCAGAATTATAACATTCTGAAAGATTCTGGGATATAGAATCAATGGACGGCTGAGTTCCAGAATGTCAGGGTGGCAAAACTCTAGAATCTTTGCGTGTCTGAACTCGAGAGTCATTCAATGTCCACATTCCGAATCACAGGGTGTCTGAATTCCAGAAGCACCAAATGTCTGCATTCTAGAATCGGAATGTGGTAGAATTCTAGAATGCACAGCACGACGGAATTCTAAAGTCCTAAAATGCGTGCTATCCGGAAGTTAAGGTGTCTGACACCCAGAATGCTACCACATCAGAATTATACCATTCTGAAACATTCTGGGATCTAGAATCAATGGACTGGTGAGTTCCAGAATGTCAGGGTGGCAAAACTCTAGAGTCCTGGTGTGTCTGAACTCGAGAGTCATTCAATGTCCACATTCCAGAACTCTGGATGTCTGAAATATAGAAGCAACAAATGTCTGCATTCTAGAATCGGAATGTGGCGGAATTCTTAAATGCACAGCATGGCGGAATTCTAAGATCCTAAATTGCCTGCTATCCGGAAGTTAATGTGTCTGACATCCGGAATGCTACCAAGTCACAATTATACCATTCTGAAAGATTCTGGAATCTAGAATCAATGGACGGCTGAGTTCCAGAATTTCAGGGTTTCCAACTCTAGAATCCTTGCGTGTCTGAACTCGAGGGTCATTCAATGTCCACATTCCAGAACTCTGGATGTCTGAATTATAGAAGCACCAAATGTCTGCATTCTAGAATCGGAATGTGGCGGAATTCTAGAATGCACAGCACGGCGGAATTCTAAAGTCCTAAAATGCCTGCTATCCGGAAGTTAAGGGGTCTGACATCAAGAATGCTACCAAGTCACAATTATACCATTCTGAAAGATTCTGGGGTCTAGAATCAATGGACGGCTGAGCTCCAGAATGTCAGGGTAGCAAAACTCTAGAATCCTTGCGTGTCTGAACTCGAGAGTCATTCAATGTCCACATTCCAGAACTATGGATGTCTGAATTATAGAAGCACCAAATGTCTGCATTCTAGAATCGGAATGTGGCGGAATTCTAGAATGCACAGCACGGCGGAATTCTAAAGTCCTTAAATGCCTACTAGCCGAAAGTTAAGGTGTCTGATGACCAGTATGTTACTAGGTCAGCATTGTACCGTTCTGAGAGATTCTAGGTTCTAGAATCAATGGACAGCAGAGATCTGGAATGTCAGGGTGTCCAAACTCAAGAATACTTGCGTGTCTGAACTCGAGATTCATTCAATGTCCACATTCCGGATCACAGGGTGTCTGAATTCCAGAAGAACCAAATGTCTGCATTCTAGAATCGGAATGTGGCGGAATTCTAGAATGCACAGCACGGCGGAATTCGAAAGTCCTAAAATGCCAGCTATCCGGAAGTTAAGGTGTCTGACATCCAGAATGCTACCACGTCAGATTTATACCATTCTGAAAGATTCTGGGATCTAGAATGAATGGACGGCTGAGTTCCAGAATGTCAGGGTTTCCAAACTCTAGAATCTTTGTGTGTCTGAACTCGAGAGTTATTCAATATCCACATTCCAGGACTCTGGATGTCTGAAATATAGAAGCAACAAATGTCTGCATTCTAGAATCGGAATGTCGTGGAATTCTAGAATGCACAGCACGGCAGAATTCTAAAGTCCTAAAATGCCTGCTATTCGGAAGTTAAGGTGTCTGACATCCAGAATGTTACTAGGTCAGCATTCTACCGTTCTGAGAGATTCTGGGTTCTAGAATCAATGGATGGCAGAGTTCTGGAATGTCAGGGTGTCCAAACTCTAGAATCCTTCCGTGTCTGAACTCGTGAGTCATTCAATGTCCACATACCGGATCACAGGGTGTCTGAATTCCAGAAGCACCAAATGTCTGCATTCTAGAATCGGAATGTGGCGGAATTCTAGAATGCACAGCACGGCAGAATTCTAAAGTCCTAAAATGCCTGATATTCGGAAGTTAAGGAGTCTGACATCCAGAATGTTACTAGGTCAGCATTCTATCGTTCTGAGAGATTCTGGGTTCTAGAATCAATGGACGGCAGAATTCTGGAATGTCAGGGTGTCCAAACTCTAGAATTCTTCCGTGTCTGAACTCGTGAGTCATTCAATGTCCACATTCCATATCAAAGTGTGTCTGAATTCCAGAAGCACCAAATGTCTGCATTCTAGAATCGGAATGTGGCGGAATTCTAGAATGCACAGCACGGCGGATTTCTAAAGTCCTAAAATGCCTGCTATCGGGAAGTTAAGGTGTCTGACATCCAGAATGTTACTAGGTCAGCATTCTACCGTTCTGAGAGGTTCTGGGTTCTAGAATCAATGGACGGCAGAGATCTGGCATGTCAGGTTGTCCAAACTCTAGAATCCTTGCGTGTCTGAACTCGAGAGTCATTCAATGTCCACATTCCGGATCACAGGGTGTCTGAATTCCAGAAGCACCAAATGTCTGCATTCTAGAATCGGAATGTGGCGGAATTCTAGAATGCACAGCACAGCAGAATTCGAAAGTCCTACAATGCCTGCTATCCGGAAGTTAAGGTGTCTGACATCCAGAATGCTACCACGTCAGAATTATACCATTCTGAAAGATTCTGTGATCTAGAATCAATGGACGGCTGAGTTCCAGAATGTCAGGGTGGCAAAACTCTAGAATCCTTGCGTGTCTGAACACGAGAGTCATTCAATGTCCACATTCCAGAACTCTGGATGTCTGAATTATAGAAGCACCAAATGTCTGCATTCCAGAATCGGAATGTGGCGGAATTCTAGAATGCACAGCACGGCGGAATTCTAAAGTCCTAAAATGCCTGCTATCTGGATGTTAAGGTTTCTGACACCCAGAATGCTACCACATCAGAATTATACCATTCTGAAACATTCTGGGATCTAGAATCAATGGACAGGTGAGTTCCAGAATGTCAGGGTGGCAATACTCTAGAGTCCTGGCGTGTCAGAACTCGAGTGTCATTCAATGTCCACATTCCAGAACTCTGGATGTCTGAATTATAGAAGCACCAAATGTCTGCATTCTAGAATCGGAATGTGGCAGAATTCTAGAATGCACAGCACGGCGGAATTCTAAAGACCTAAAATGCCTGCTATCCGGAAGTTAAGGTGTCTGACATCCAGAATGCTACCAAGTCACAATTATACCATTCTGAAAGATTCTGGGATCTAGAATCAATGGACAGCTGAGTTCCAGAATGTCAGGGTGGCAAAACTCTAGAATCCTTGCGTGTCTGAACATGAGAGTCATTCATTGTCCACATTCCAGGACTCTGGATGTCTGAATTATAGAAGCACCAAATGTCTGCATTCTAGAATCGGAATGTGGCGGAATTCTAGAATGCACAGCACGGCAGAATTCTAAAGTCCTAAAATGCCTGCTATTCGGAATTAAGGTGTCTGACATCCAGAATGTTACTAGGTAAGCATTCTACCGTTCTGAGAGATTCTGGGTTCTAGAATCCATGGACGGCAGAGTTCTGGAATGTCAGCGTGTCCAAACTCTAGAATCCTTCCGTGTCTGAACTCGAGAGTCATTCAATGTCCACATTCAGGATCACAGGGTGTCTGAATTCCAGAAGCACCAAATGTCTGCATTCTAGAATCGGAATGTGGCGGAATTCTAGAATGCACAGCACTGCAGAATTTTGAAGTCCTAAAATGCCTGATATTCGGAAGTTAAGGAGTCTGACATCCAGAATTTTACTTGGTCAGCATTCTACCGTTCTGAGAGATTCCGGCTTCTAGAATCAATGGACGGCAGAGTTCTGAAATGTCAGGGTGTCCAAACTGTAGAATCCCTCCGTGTCTGGACTCGTGAGTCATTCAATGTCCACATTCCGGATCACAGGGTGTCTGAATTCCAGAAGCACCAAATGTCTGCATTCTAGAATCGGAATGTGGCGGAATTCTATAATGCACAGCACGGCAGAATTCTAAATTCCTAAAATGCCTGCTATCCGGATGTTAGGGTGTCTTACATCAAGAATGCTACCAAGTCAGAATTATAACATTCTGAAAGATTCTGGGATCTAGAATCAGTGGACGGCTGAGTTCCAAAATGTCAAGGTGGCAAAACTCTAGAATCCTTGCGTGTCTGAACTCGAGAGTCATTCAATGTCCACATTCCAGAACTCTGGATGTCTGAAATATAGAAGCACCAAATGTCTGCATTCTAGAATCGGAATGTGGCGGAATTCTAGAATGCACAGCACGGCAGAATTCTAAAGTCCTAAAATGCCTGCTATTCGGAAGTTAAGTTGTCTGACATCCAGAATGTTACTAGGTCATCATTCTACCTTTCTGAGAGATTCTGGGTTCTAGAATCAATGGACGGGAGAGTTCCAGAATGTCAGGGTGGCAAAACTCTAGAATCCTTCCGTGTCTGAACTCGTGAGTCATTCAAAATCCACATTCCGGATCACAGGGTGTCTGAATTCCAGAAGCACCAAATGTCTGCATTCTAGAATCGGATTGTGGCGGAATTCTAGAATGCACAACACGGCGGAATTCGAAAGTCCTAAAATGCCTGCTATCAGGAATTTCAGGTGTCTGACATCCAGAATGCTACCACGTCAGAATTATACCATTCTGAAAGATTCTGGGATCTAGAATCAATGGACGGCTGAGTTCCAGAATGTCAGGGGGGCAAAACTCAAGAATCCTTGCGTGTCTGAACTCGAGAGTCATTCAATGTCCACATTCCAGAACTCTGGATGTCTGAATTATAGAAGCACCAAATGTCTGCATTCTAGAATCGGAATGTGGCGGAATTCTAGAATGCACAGCACGGCGGAATTCGAAAGTACTAAAATGCCTGCTATCCGGAAGTTAAGGTGTCTGACATCCAGAATGCTACCACGTCAGAATTATACCATTCTGAAAGATTCTGGGATCTAGAATCAATGGACGGCTGAGTTCCAGAATGTCAGGTTTTCCAAACTCTAGAATCCTTGCGTGTCTGAACTCGAGAGTCATTCAATGTCCACATTCCAGAACTCTGGATGTCTGAATTATAGAAGCACCAAATGTCTGCATTCTAGAATCGGAATGTGGCGGAATTCTAGAATGCACAGCAAGGCGTATTTCTAAAGTCCTAAAATGCCTACTAGCCGAAAGTTAAGGTGTCTGATGACCAGAATGTTACTAGGTCAGCATTCTACCGTTCTGAGAGATTCTGGGTTCTAGAATCAATGGACGGCAGAGTTCTGGAATCTCAGGGTGTCCAAACTCTAGAATCCTTGAGTGTTTGAACTCGAGAGTCATTCAATTTCCATATTCCGGGTCACAGGGTGACTGAACTCCAGAAGCACCAAATGTCTGCGTTCTAGAATCGGAATGTGGCGGAATTCTAGAATGCACAGCACGGCGGAATTCTAAAGCCGTAAAATGCCTGCTATCCGGAAGTTAAGGTGTCTGACATCCAGAATGTTACTAGGTCAGCATTCTACCGTTCTGAGAGATTCTGGGTTCTAGAATCAATGGACGGCAGAGTTCTGGAATGTCAGGGTGTCCAAACTCTAGAATCCTTCCGTGTCTGAAATCGTGAGTCATTCAATGTCCACATTCCGGATCACAGGGTGTCTGAATTCCAGAAGCACCAAATGTCTGCATTCTACAATCGGAATGTGGCGGAATTCTAGAATGCACAGCACGGCAGAATTCTAAAGTCCTAAAATGCCTGATATTCGGAAGTTAAGGAATCTGACATCCAGAATGTTACTAGGTCAGCATTCTACCGTTCTGAGAGATTCTGGGTTCTAGAATCAATGGACGGCAGAGTTCTGGAATATCAGGGTGTCCAAACTCTAGAATCCTTCCGTGTCTGAACTCGTGAGTCATTCAATGTCCACATTCCGGATCACAGGGTGTCTGAATTCCAGAAGCACCAAATGTCTGCATTCTAGAATCGGAATGTGGTAGAATTCTAGAATGCACAGCACGGCGGAATTCTAAAGTCCTAAAATGCCTGCTATCCGGAAGTTAAGGTGTCTGACACCCAGAATGCTACCACATCAGAATTATACCATTCTGAAACATTCTGGGATCTAGAATCAATGGACGGGTGAGTTCCAGAATGTCAGGGTGGCAAAACTCTAGAGTCCTGGCGTGTCTGAACTCGAGAGTCATTCAATGTCCACATTCCAGAACTCTGGATGTCTGAATTATAGAAGCACCAAATGTCTGCATTCTAGAATCGGAATGTGGCGGAATTCTAGAATGCACAGCACGGCGGAATTCTAAAGACCTAAAATGCCTGCTATCCGGAAGTTAAGGTGTCTGACATCCAGAATGCTACCAAGTCAGAATTATAACATTCTGAAAGATTCTGGGTTCTAGAATCAATGGACGGCTGAGTTCCAGAATGTCAGGGTGGCAAAACTCTAGAATCCTTGCGTGTCTGAACTCGAGAGTCATTCAATGTCCACATTCCAGAACTCTGGATGTCTGAATTGTAGAAGCACCAAATGTCTGCATTCTAGAATCGGAATGTGGCGGAATTCTAGAATGCACAGCACGGCGGAATTCTAAAGTCCTAAAATGCCTGCTATCAGGAAGATAAGGTGTCTGACATCCAGAATGCTACCACGTCAGAATTATACCATTCTGAAAGATTCTGGGATCTAGAATCAATGGACGGCTGAGTTCCAGAATGTCAGGGGGGCAAAACTCAAGAATCCTTGCGTGTCTGAACTCGAGAGTCATTCAATGTCCACATTCCAGAACTCTGGATGTCTGAATTATAGAAGCACCAAATGTCTGCTTTCTAGAATCGGAATGTGGCGGAATTCTAGAATGCACAGCACGGCGGAATTCGAAAGTACTAAAATGCCTGCTATCCGAAAGTTAAGGTGTCTGACATCCAGAATGCTACCACGTCAGAATTATACCATTCTGAAAGATTCTGGGATCTAGAATCAATGGACGGCTGAGTTCCAGAATGTCAGGTTTTCCAAACTCTAGAATCCTTGCGTGTCTGAACTCGAGAGTAACTCAATATCCACATTCCAGGACTCTGGATGTCTGAAATATAGAAGCACCAAATGTCTGCATTCTACAATCGGAATGTGGTGGAATTCTAGAATGCACAGCGCGGCAGTATTCTAAAGTCCTAAAATGCCTATTAGCCGAAAGCTAAAGTGTCTGATGACCAGAATGTTACTAGGTCAGCATTCTACCGTTCTGAGAGATTCTGGGTTCTAGAATCAATGGACGGCAGAGTTCTGGAATGTCTGGGTGTCCAAACTCTAGAATCCTTGAGTGTTTGAACTCGAGAGTCATTCAATTTCCATATTCCGGGTCACAGGGTGACTGAATTCCAGAAGCACCAAATGTCTGCATTCTAGAATCGGAATGTGGCGGAATTCTAGAATGCACAGCACGGCGGAATTCGAAGGTCCTAAAATGCCTGCTATCCGGAAGTTAAGGTGTCTGACATCAAGAATGCTACCAAGTCAGAATTATACCATTCTGAAAGATTCTGGGATCTAGAATCAATAGACGGCTGAGTTTCAGAATGTCAGGGTGGCAAAACTCTAGAATCCTTGTGTGTCTGAACTCGAGAGTCATTCAATGTCCACATTCCAGAACTCTGGATGTCTGAATTATACAAGCACCAAATGTCTGCATTCTAGAATCGGAATGTGGCGGAATTCTAGAATGCACAGCACGGTGGAATTCTAAATTCCTAAAATGCCTGCTATCCGGAAGTTAAGGTGTCTGACATCAAGAATGCTACCAAGTCAAAATTATATCATTCTGAAAGATTCTGGGATCTAGAATCAATGGACGGCTGAGTTCCAGAATGTCAGGGTGGCAAAACTCTAGAATACTTGCGTGTCTGAACTCGAGAGTCATTCGATGTCCACATTCCAGAACTCTGGATGTCTGAATTATAGAAGCACCAAATGTCTGTATTCTAGAATCGGAATGTGGCGGAATTCTAGAATGCACAGCAAGGCGTATTTCTAAAGTCCTAAAATGCCTACTAGCCGAAAGTTAAGGTGTCTGATGACCAGAATGTTACTAGGTCAGCATTCTACCGTTCTGAGAGATTCTGGGTTCTAGAATCAATGGACGGCAGAGTTCTGGAATCTCAGGGTGTCCAAACTCTAGAATCCTTGAGTGTTTGAACTCGAGAGTCATTCAATTTCCATATTCCGGGCCACAGGGTGACTGAATTCCAGAAGCACCAAATGTCTGCGTTCTAGAATCGGAATGTGGCGGAATTCTAGAATGCACAGCACGGCGGAATTCTAAAGTCGTAAAATGCCTGCTATCCGGAAGTTAAGGTGTCTGACATCCAGAATGTTACTAGGTCAGCATTCTACCGTTCTGAGAGATTCTGGGTCCTAGAATCAATGGACGGCAGAGTTCTGGAATGTCAGGGTGTCCAAACTCTAGAATCCTTCCGTATTTGAACTCGTGAGTCATTCAATGTCCACATTCCAGATCAAAGTGTGTCTGAATTCCAGAAGCACCAAATGTCTGCATTCTAGAATCGGAATGTGGCGGAATTCTAGAATGCACAGCACGGCGGATTTCTAAAGTCCTAAAATGCCTGCTATTGGGAAGTTAAGGTGTCTGACATCCAGAATGTTACTAGGTCAGCATTCTACCGTTCTGAGAGGTTATGGGTTCTAGAATCAATGGACGGCAGAGATCTGGCATGTCAGGTTGTCCAAACTCTAGAATCCTTGCGTGTCTGAACTCGAGAGTCATTCAATGTCCACATTCCGGATCACAGGGTGTCTGAATTCCAGAAGCACCAAATGTCTGCATTCTAGAATCGGAATGTGGTAGATTTCTAGATTGCACAACACGGCGGAATTCTAAAGTCCTAAAATGCCTGCTCTCCGGAAGTTAAGATGTCTCACACCCAGAATGCTACCACATCAGAATTATACCATTCTGAAATATTCTGGGATCTAGAATCAATGGACGGGTGAGTTCCAGAATGTCAGGGTGGCAAAACTCTAGAATCCTGGCGTGTCTGAACTCGAGAGTCATTCAATGTCCACATTCCAGAACTCTGGATGTCTGAATTATAGAAGCACGAAATGTCTGCATTCTAGAATCGGAATGTGGCGGAATTCTAGAATGCACAGCACGGCGGAATTCTAAAGTCCTAAAATGCCTGCTATCCGGAAGTTAAGGTGTCTGACATCAAGAATGCTACCAAGTCAGAATTATAACATTCTGAAAGATTCTGGGATCTAGAGTCAATGGACGGCTGAGTTCCAGATTGTCAGGGTAGCAAAACTCTAGAATTCTTGCATGTCTGAACTCGAGAGTCATTCAATGTCCACATTCCAGAACTCTGGATGTCTGAAATATAGGAGCACCAAATGTCTGCATTCTAGAATCGGAATGTGGCGGAATTCTAGAATGCACAGCACGGCGGAATTCTAAAGTCCTAAAATGCCTACATGCCGAAAGTTAAGGTGTCTGATGACCAGTATGTTACTAGGTCCGCATTCTACCATTCTGAGAGATTCTGGGTTCTAGAATCAATGGACGGCAGAGATCTGAAATGTCAGGGTGTCCAAACTCTAGAATCCTTGCGTGTCTGAACTCGAGAGTCATTCAATGTCCACATTCCGGATCACAGGGTGTCTGAATTCCAGAAGCACCAAATGTCTGCATTCTAGAATCGGAATGTGGTAGAAATCTAGAATGCACAGCACGGCGGAATTCTAAAGTCCTAAAATGCCTGCTATCCGGAAGTTAAGGTGTCTGACATCCAGAATGGTACCACATCAGAATTATACCATTCTGAAACATTCTGGGATCTAGAATCAATGGACGGGTGAGTTCCAGAATGTTAGGGCAGCAAAACTCTAGAATCCTGGCTTGTCTGAACTCGAGAGTCATTCAATGTCCACATTCCAGAACTTTGGATGTCTGAATTATGGAAGCACCAAATGTCTGCATTCTAGAATCGGAATGTGGCGGAATTCTAGAATGCACAGCACGGCGGAATTCTAAAGTCCTAAAATGCCTGTTATCCGGAAGTTAAGGTGTCTGACATCCCGAAAGCTACCACGTCAGAATTATACCATTCTGAAACATTCTGGGATCTAGAATCAATGGACGGCTCAGTTCCAGAGTGCAAGGGTGGCAAAACTCCAGAATCCTTGCGTGTCTGAACTCGAGAGTCATTCAATGTCCACATTCCAGAATTCTGGATGTCTGAAATATAGAAGCACCAAATGTCTGCATTCTAGTATCAGAATGTGGCGGAATTCTAGAATGCACAGCACGGCGGAATTTTAAAGTCCTAAAGTGCCTGCTATCCAGAAGTCAAGGTGTCTGACATCCAGAATGTTACTAGGTCAGCATTCTACCGTTCTGAGAGATTCTGGGTTCTAGAATCAATTGGTGGCAGTGTTCTGGAATGTCAGGGTGTTCAAACTCAAGAATACTTGCGTGTCTGAACTCGAGAGTCATTCAATGTCAACATTCCGGATCACAGGGTGTCTGAATTCCAGAAGCACCAAATGTCTGCATTCTAGAATCGGAATGTGGCGGAATTCTAGAATGCACAGCACGGCGGAATTCTAAAGTCCTAAAACGCCTACTAGCCGAAAGTTAAGGTGTCTGATGACCAGTATGTTACTAGGTCAGCATTGTACCATTCTGAGAGATTCTGTGTTCTAGAATCAATGGACGGCAGAGATCTGGAATGTCAGGCTGTCCAAACTCTAGAATACTTGCGTGTCTGAACTCGAGAGTCATTCAATGTCCACATTCCAGAACTCTGGATGTCTGAATTATGGAAGCACGAAATGTCTGCATTCTAGAATCGGAATGTGGCGGAATTCTAGAATGCACAGCACGGCGGAATTCTAAAGTCCTAAAATGCCTGCTATCCGGAAGTTAAGGTGTCTGACATCAAGAATGCTACCAAGTCAGAATTATAACATTCTGAAAGATTCTGGGATCTAGAATCAATGGACGGCTGAGTTCCAGAATGTCAGGGTGGCAAAACTCTAGAATTCTTGCATGTCTGAACTCGAGAGTCATTCAATGTCCACATTCCAGAACTCTGGATGTCTGAAACATAGGAGCACCAAATGTCTGCATTCTAGAATCGGAATGTGGCGGAATTCTAGAATGCACAGCACGGTGGAATTCTAAAGTCCTAAAATGCCTACATGCCGAAAGTTAAGGTGTCTGATGACCAGTATGTTACTAGGTCCGCATTCTACCATTCTGAGAGATTCTGGGTTCTAGAATCAATGGACGGCAGAGATCTGAAATGTCAGGGTGTCCAAACTCTAGAATCCTTGCGTGTCTGAACTCGAGAGTCATTCAATGTCCACATTCCAGAACTCTGGATGTCTGAATTATAGAAGCACCAAATGTCTGCATTCTAGAATCGGAATGTGGCGGAATTCTAGAATGCACAGCACGGCGGAATTCTAAAATCCTAAAATGCCTGCTATCCGGAAGTTAAGTTGTCTGACATCAAGAATGCTACCAAGTCAGAATTATACCATTCTGAAAGATTCTGGGATCTAGAATCAATGGACGGCTGAGTTCCAGAATGTCAGGGTGGCAAAACTCTAGAATCCTGGCGTGTCTGAACTCGAGAGTCATTCAATGTCCACATTCCAGAACTCTGGATGTCTGAATTATAGAAGCAACCAAATGTCTGCATTCTAGAATCGGAATGTGGCGGAATTCTAGAATGCACAGCACGGCGGAATTCTAAAGTCCTAAAATGCCTGCTAGCCGAAAGTTAAGGTGTCTGATGACCAGTATGTTACTAGGTCAGCATTCTACCGTTCTGAAAGATTCTGGGTTCTAGAATCAATGGACGGCAGAGATCTGGAATGTCAGGGTGTCCAAACTCTAGAATCCTTGCGTGTCTGAACTCGAGACTCATTCAATGTCCACATTCCTGATCACAGGGTGTCTGAATTCCAGAAGCACCAAATGTCTGCATTCTAGAATCGGAATGTGGTAGAATTCTAGAATGCACAGCACGGCGGAATTCTAAATTCCCCAAATGACTGCTATCCAGAAGTTAAGGTGTCTGACATCCAGAATGGTACCACATCAGAATTATACCATTCTGAAACATTCTGGGATCTAGAATCAAAAGACGGGTGAGTTCCAGAATGTCAGGGCGGCAAAACTCTAGAATCCTGGCTTGTCTGAACTCGAGAGTCATTCAATGTCCACATTCCAGAACTCTGGATGTCTGAATTATGGAAGCACCAAATGTCTGCATTCTAGAATCGGAATGTGGCGGAATTCAAGAATGCAAAGCCCGGCGGAATTCTACAGTCCTAATATGCCTGCTATCCGGAAGTTAAGGTGTCTGACATCCAGAATGCTACCACATCAGAATTATTCCATTCTGGAAGATTCTGGGATCTAGAATCAATGGACGGCTGAGTTCCAGAATGTCAGGGTGGCAAAACTCTAGAATCCTTGCGTGTCTGAACTCGAGAGTCATTCAATGTCCACATTCCAGAACTCTGGATGTCTGAATTATAGAAGCACCAAATGTCTGCATTCTAGAATCGGAATGTGGCGGAATTCTAGAATGCACAGCACAGCGGAATTCTAAAATCCTAAAATGCCTGCTATCCGGAAGTTAAGGTTTCTGACATCAAGAATTCTACCAAGTCAGAATTATACCATTCTGAAAGATTCTGGGATCTAGAATCAATGGACGGCTGAGTTCCAGAATGTCAGGGTGGCAAAACTCTAGAATCCTTGCGTGTCTGAAGTCGAGAGTCATTGAATGTCCACATTCCAGAACTCTGGATGTCTGAATTATAGAAGCACCAAATGTCTGCATTCTAGAATCGGAATGTGGAGGAATTCTAGAATGCACAGCACGGCGGAATTCTAAATTCCTAAAATGCCTACTAGCCGAAAGTTAAGGTGTCTGATGACCAGTATGTTACTAGGTCAGCATTCTACCGTTCTGAGAATTTCTGGGTTCTAGAATCAATGGACGGCAGAGATCTGAAATGTCAGGGTGTCCAAACTCAAGAATACTTGCGTGTCTGAACTTGAGATTCATTCAATGTCCACATTCCGGATCACAGGGTGTCTGAATTCCAGAAGCACCAAATGTCTGCATTCTAGAATCGGAATGTGGCAGAATTCCAGAATGCACAGCACGGCGGAATTCTAAAGTCCCCAAATGCCTGCTATCCGGAAGTTAAGGTGTCTGACATCCAGAATGGTACCACATCAGAATTATACCATTCTGAAACATTCTGGGATCTAGAATCAATGGACGGGTGAGTTCCAGAAAGTCAGGGTGGCAAAACTCTAGAATCCTGGCTTGTCTGAACTCGAGAGTCATTTAATGTCCACATTCCAGAACTCTGGATGTCTGAATTATGGAAGCACCAAATGTCTGCATTCTAGAATCGGAATGTGGCGGAATTCTAGAATGCACAGCACGGCGGAATTCTAAAGTCCTAAAATGCCTGCTATCCGGAAGTTAAGGTGTCTGACATTCAGAATGTTACTAGGTCAGCATTCCACCATTCTGAGAGCTTCTGGGTTCTAGAATCAATGGACGGCAGAGTTCTGGAATGTCAGGGTGTCCAAACTCTAGAATCCTTCCGTGTCTGAACTCGTGAGTCATTCAATGTCCACATTCCGGATCACAGGGTGTCTGAATTCCAGAAGCACCAAATGTCTTCATTCTAGAATCGGAATGTGGCGGAATTCTAGAATGCACAGCACGGCAGAATTCTAAAGTCCTAAAATGCCTGATATTCGGAAGATAAGGTGTCTGACATCCAGAATGTTACTACGTCAGCATTCTACCATTCTGAGAGATTCTGGGTTCTAGCTCAATGGACGGCAGAGATCTGGCATGTCAGGGTGTCCAAACTCTAGAATCCTTCCGTGTCTGAACTCGTGAGTCATTCAATGTCCACATTCCAGAACTCTGGATGTCTGAATTTTAGAAGCACCAAATGTCTGCATTGTAGAATCGGAATATGGCGGAATTCTAGAATGCACTGCACGGCGGAATTCTAAAGTCCTAAAATGCCTGCTATCCGGAAGTTAAGGTGTCTGACATCAAGAATGCTACCAAGTCAGAATTATACCATTCTGAAAGATTCTGGGATCTAGAATCAATGGACGGCTGAGTTCCAGAATGTCAGGGTGGCAAAACTCTAGAATCCTTGTGTGTCTGAACTCGAGAGTCATTCAATGTCCACATTCCAGAACTCTGGATGTCTGAATTATAGAAGCACGAAATGTCTGCATTCTAGAATCGGAATGTGGCGGAATTCTAGAATGCACAGCACGGCGGAATTCTAAAGTCCTAAAATGCCTGCTATCCGGAAGTTAAGGTGTCTGACATCAAGAATGCTACCAAGTCAGAATTACAACATTCTGAAAGATTCTGGGATCTAGAATCAATGGACGGCTGAGTTCCAGAATGTCAGGGTAGCAAAACTCTAGAATCCTTGCATGTCTGAACTCGAGAGTCATTCAATGTCCACATTCCAGAACTCTGGATGTCTGAAATATAGAAGCACCAAATGTCTGCATTCTAGTATCAGAATGTGGCGGAATTCTAGAATGCACAGCACGGCGGAATTTTAAAGTCCTAAAGTGCCTGCTATCCAGAAGTCAAGGTGTCTGACATCCAGAATGTTACTAGGTCAGCATTCTACCGTTCTGAGAGATTCTGGGTTCTAGAATCAATTGATGGCAGAGTTCTGGAATGTCAGGGTGTTCAAACTCAAGAATACTTGCGTGTCTGAACTCGAGAGTCATTCAATGTCCACATTCCGGATCACAGGGTGTCTGAATTCCAGAAGCACCAAATGTCTTCATTCTAGAATCGGAATGTGGCGGAATTCTAGAATGCACAGCACGGCAGAATTCTAAAGTCCAAAAATGCCTGATATTCGGAAGCTAAGGAGTCTGACATCCAGAATGTTACTAGGTCAGCATTCTACCATTCTGAGAGATTCTGGGTTCTAGAATCAATGGACGGCAGAATTCTGGAATGTCAGGGTGTCCAAACTCTAGAATCCTTCCGTGTCTGAACTCGTGAGTCATTCAATGTCCACATTCCGGATCACAGGGTGTCTGAATTCCAGAAGCACCAAATGTCTTCATTCTAGAATCGGAATGTGGCGGAATTCTAGAATGCACAGCACGGCAGAATTCTAAAGCCCTAAAATGCCTGATATTCGGAAGTTAAGGAGTCTGACATCCAGAATGTTACTAGGTCAGCATTCTACCATTCTGAGAGATTCTGGGTTCTAGAATCAATGGACGGCAGAGATCTGGCATGTCAGGGTGTCCAAACTCTAGAATCCTTCCGTGTCTGAACTCGTGAGTTAATCAATGTCCACATTCCAGATCACAGGGTGTCTGAATTCCAAAAGCACCAAATGTCTGCATTCTAGAATCGGAATGTGGCGGAATTCTAGAATGCACAGCACGGCGGAATTCTAAAGTCCTAAAATGCCTACTAGCCGAAAGTTAAGGTGTCTGATGACCAGTATGTTACTAGGTCAGCATTCTAACGTTCTGAGAGATTCTGGGTTCTAGAATTAATGGACGGCAGAGATCTGGAATATCAGGGTGTCTAAACTCTAGAATCCTTGCGTGTCTGAACTCGAGAGTCATTCAATTTCCACATTCCGGATCACAGGGTGTCTGAATTCCATAAGCCCCAAATGTCTGCATTCTAGAATCGGAATGTGTCGGAATTCGAGAATGCACAGCACGGCAGAATTCGAAAGTCCTAAAATGCCTGCTATCGGGAAGTTAAGCTGTCTGACATCCAGAATGCTACCACGTCAGAATTATACCATTCTGAAAGATTCTGGGATCTAGAATCAATGGACGGCTGAGTTCCAGAATGTCAGGGTGGCAAAACTCTAGAATCCTGGCGTGTCTGAACTCGAGAGTCATTCAATTTCCACATTCCAGAACTCTGGATGTCTGAATTATAGAAGCACCAAATGTCTGCATTCTAGAATCGGAATGTGGCGGAATTCTAGAATGCACAGCACAGCGGAATTCTAAAATCCTAAAATGCCTGCTATCCGGAAGTTAATGTGTCTGACATCAAGAATGCTACCAAGTCAGAATTATACCATTCTGAAAGATTCTGGGATCTAGAATCAATGGACGGCTGAGTTCCAGTATATCAGGGTGGCAAAACTCTAGAATCCATGCGTGTCTGTACTCGAGACTCATTCAATGTCCACATTCCAGAATTCTGGATGTCTGAATTATAGAAGCACCAAATGTCTGCATTCTAGAATCGGAATGTGGCGGAATTCTAGAATGCACAGCACGGCGGAATTCTAAAGTCCTAAAATGCCTACTAGCCGAAAGTTAAGGTGTCTGATGACCAGTATGTTACTAGGTCAGCATTCTACCGTTCTGAGAGATTCTGGGTTCTAGAATCAATGGACGGCAGAGATCTGGAATGTCAGGGTGTCCAAACTCTAGAATCCTTGCGTGTCTGAACTCGAGAGTCATTCAATGTCCACATTCCGGATCACAGGGTGTCTGAATTCCAGAAGCACCAAATGTCTGCATTCTAGAATCGGAATGTGGTAGAATTCTAGAATGCACAGCACGGCGGAATTCTAAAGTCACCAAATGCCTGCTATCGGGAAGTTAAGGTTTCTGACATCCAGAATGGTACCACATCAGAATTATACCATTCTGAAACATTCTGGGATCTAGAATCAATGGACGGGTGAGTTCCAGAATGTCAGGGTGGCAAAACTCTAGAATCCTGGCTTGTCTGAACTCGAGAGTCATTCAATGTCCACATTCCAGAACTCTGGATGTCTGAATTATAGAAGCACCACATGTCTGCATTCTAGAATCGGAATGAGGCGGAATTCTAGAATGCACAGCACAGCGGAATTCTAAAATCCTAAAATGCCTGCTATCCGGGAGTTAAGGTGTCTGACATCAAGAATGCTACCAAGTCAGAATTATACCATTCTGAAAGATTCTGGGATCTAGAATCAATGGACGGCTGAGTTCCAGAATATCAGGGTGGCAAAACTCTAGAATCCATGCGTGTCTGAACTCGAGACTCATTCAATGTCCACATTCCAGAATTCTGGATGTCTGAATTATAGAAGCATCAAATGTCTGCATTCTAGAATCGGAATGTGGCGGAATTCTAGAATGCACAGCACGGCGGAATTCTAAAGTCCTAAAATGCCTACTAGCCGAAAGTTAAGGTGTCTGATGACCAGTATGTTACTAGGTCAGCATTCTACCGTTCTGAGAGATTCTGGGTTCTAGAATCAATGGACGGCAGAGATCTGGCATGTCAGGGTGTCCAAACTCTAGAATCCTTGCGTGTCTGAACTCGAGAGTCATTCAATGTCCACATTCCGGATCACAGGGTGTCTGAATTCCAGAAGCACCAAAGGTCTGCATTCTAGAATCGGAATGTGGTGGAATTCTAGAATGCACAGCACGGCGGAATTCTAAAGTCCCCAAATGCCTGCTATCGGGAAGTTAAGGTTTCTGACATCCAGAATGGTACCACATCAGAATTATACCATTCTGAAACATTCTGGGATCTAGAATCAATGGACGGGTGAGTTCCAGTATGTCAGGGTGGCAAAACTCTAGAATCCTGGCTTGTCTGAACTTGAGAGTCATTCAATGTCCACATTCCAGAACTCTGGATGTCTGAATTATGGAAGCACCTAATGTCTGCATTCTAGAATCGGATTGTGGCGGAATTCTAAAATGCACAGCACGGCGGAATTCTAAAGTCCTAAAATGCCTGCTATCCGGAAGTTAAGGTGTCTGACATCCAGAATGTTACTAGGTCAGCATTCCACCATTCTGAGAGATTCTGGGTTCTAGAATCAATGGACGGCAGAGTTCTGGAATGTCAGGGTGTCCAAACTCTAGAATCCGTCCGAGTCTGAACTCGTGCGTCATTAAATGTCCACATTCCGGATCACAGGGTGTCTGAATTCCAGAAGCACCAAATGTCTTCATTCTAGAATCGGAATGTGGCGGAATTCTAGAATGCACAGCACGGCAGAATTCTAAAGTCCTAAAATGCCTGATATTCAGAAGATAAGGTGTCTGACATCCAGAATGTTACTAGGTCAGCATTCTACCATTCTGAGAGATTCTGGGTTCTAGAATCAATGGACGGCAGAGATCTGGCATGTCAGGGTGTCCAAACTCTAGAATCCTTCCGTGTCTGAACTCGTGAGTCATTCAATGTCCACATTCCGGATCACAGGGTGTCTGAATTCCAGAAGCACCAAATGTCTGCATTCTAGAATCGGAATGTGGCGGAATTCTAGAATGCACAGCACGGCGGAATTCGAAAGTCCTAAAATGCCTGCTATACAGAAGTTAAGGTGTCTGACATCCAGAATGCTACCACGTCAGAATTATACAATTCTGAAAGATTCTGGGATCTAGAATCAATATACGGCTGAGTTCCAGAATGTCAGGGTTTCCAAACTCTAGAATCCTTGCGTGTCTGAACTTGAGAGTCATTCAATATCCACATTCCAGGACTCTGGATGTCTGAAATATAGAAGCAACAAATGTCTGCATTCTAGAATCGGAATGTGGTGGAATTCTAGAATGCACAGCACGGCAGAATTCTAAAGTCCTAAAATGCCTGCCAATCGGAAGTTAAGGTGTCTGACATCCAGAATGTTACTAGGTCAGCATTCTACCGTTCTGAGAGATTCTGGGTTGTAGAGTCAATGGACGGCAGAGTTATGGAATGTCAGGGTGTCCAAACTCTAGAATCCTTCCGTGTCTGAACTCGTGAGTCATTCAATGTCCACATTCCGGATCACAGGGTGTCTGAATTCCAGAAGCAACAAATGTCTGCATTCTAGAATCGGAATGTGGTGGAATTCTAGAATGCAATGCACGGCGGAATTCTAAAGTCCTAAAATGCCTACTAGCCGAAAGTTAAGGTGTCTGATGACCAGTATGTTACTAGGTCAGCATTCTACCGTTCTGAGAGATTCTGGGTTCTAGAATTAATGGACGGCAGAGATCTGGAATATCAGGGTGTCCAAACTCTAGAATCCTTGCGTGTCTGAACTCGAGAGTCATTCAATTTCCACATTCCGGATCACAGGGTGTCTGAATTCCAGAAGCCCCATATGTCTGCATTCTAGAATCGGAATGTGTCGGAATTCTACAATGCACAGCACGGCAGAATTCGAAAGTACTAAAATGCCTGCTATCGGGAAGTTAAGCTGTCTGACATCCAGAATGCTACCACGTCAGAATTATACCATTCTGAAAGATTCTGGGATCTAGAATCAATGGACGGCTGAGTTCCAGAATGTCAGGGTGGCAAAACTCTATAATCCTGGCGTGTCTGAACTCGAGAGTCATTCAATGTCCACATTCCAGAACTCTGGATGTCTGAATTATAGAAGCACCAAATGTCTGCATTCTAGAATCGGAATGTGGCGGAATTCTAGAATGCACAGCACAGCGGAATTCTAAAAGCCTAAAATGCCTGCTATCCGGAAGTTAATGTGTCTGACATCAAGAATGCTACCAAGTCAGAATTATACCATTCTGAAAGATTCTGGGATCTAGAATCAATGGACGGCTGAGTTCCAGAATATCAGGGTGGCAAAACTCTAGAATCCATGCGTGTCTGAACTTGAGACTCATTCAATGTCCACATTCCAGAATTCTGGATGTCTGAATTATAGAAGCACCAAATGTCTGCATTCTAGAATCGGAATGTGGCGGAATTCCAGAATGCACAGCACGGCGGATTTCTAAAGTCCTAAAATGCCTACTAGCCGAAAGTTAAGGTGTCTGATGACCAGTATGTTACTAGGTCAGCATTCTACCGTTCTGAGAGATTCTGGGTTCTAGAATCAATGCACGGCAGAGATCTGGAATGTCAGGGTGTTCAAACTCTAGAATCCTTGCGTGTCTGAACTCGAGAGTCATTCAATGTCCACATTCCGGATCACAGGGTGTCTGAATTCCAGAAGCACCAAATGTCTGCATTCTAGAATCGGAATGTGGTAGAATTCTAGAATGCACAGCACGGCGGAATTCTGAAGTCCACAAATGCCTGCTATCGGGAAGTTAAGTTTTCTGACATCCAGAATGGTACCACAACAGAATTATACCATTCTGAAACATTCTGGGATCTAGAATCAATGGACGGGTGAGTTCCAGAATGTCAGGGTGGCAAAACTCTAGAATCCTGGCGTGTCTGAACTCGAGAGTCATTCAATGTCCACATTCCAGAACTCTGGATGTCTGAATTATGGAAGCACCAAATGTCTGCATTCTAGAATCGGAATGTGGCGGAATTCTAGAATGCACAGCACAGCGGAATTCTAAAATCCTAAAATGCCTGCTATCCGGAAGTTAATGTGTCTGACATCAAGAATGCTACCAAGTCAGAATTATACCATTCTGAAAGATTCTGGGTTCTAGAATTAATGGACGGCTGAGTTCCAGAATATCAGGGTGGCAAAACCCTAGAATCCATGCGTGTCTGAACTCGAGACTCATTCAATGTCCACATTCCAGAATTCTGGATGTCTGAATTATAGAAGCACCAAATGTCTGCATTCTAGAATCGGAATGTGGCGGAATTCTACAATGCACAGCACGGCGGAATTCTAAAGTCCTAAAATGCCTACTAGCCGAAAGTTAAGGTGTCTGATGACCAGTATGTTACTAGGTCAGCATTCTACCGTTCTGAGAGATTCTGGGTTCTAGAATCAATGGACGGCAGAGATCTGGCATGTCAGGGTGTCCAAACTCTAGAATCCTTGCGTGTCTGAACTCGAGAGTCATTCAATGTCCACATTCCGGATCACAGGGTGTCTGAATTCCAGAAGCACCAAATGTCTGCATTCTAGAATCAGAATGTGGTAGAATTCTAGAATGCACAGCACGGCGGAATTCTAAAGTCCCCAAATGCCTGCTATCGGGAAGTTAAGGTTTCTGACATCCAGAATGGTACCACATCAGAATTATACCATTCTGAAACATTCTGGGATCTAGAATCAATGGACGGGTGAGTTCCAGAATGTCAGGGTGGCAAAACTCTAGAATCCTGGCTTGTCTGAACTCGAGAGTCATTCAATGTCCACATTCCAGAACTCTGGATGTCTGAATTATGGAAGCACCTAATGTCTGCATTCTAGAATCGGATTGTGGCGGAATTCTAAAATGCACAGCACGGCGGAATTCTAAACTCCTAAAATGCCTGCTATCCGGAAGTTAAGGTGTCTGACATCCAGAATGTTACTAGGTCAGCATTCCACCATTCTGAGAGATTCTGGGTTCTAGAATCAATGGACGGCAGAGTTCTGGAATGTCAGGGTGTCCAAACTCTAGAATCCGTCCGAGTCTGAACTCGTGAGTCATTCAATGTCCACATTCCGGATCACAGGGTGTCTGAATTCCAGAAGCACCAAATGTCTTCATTCTAGAATCGGAATGTGGCGGAATTCTAGAATGCACAGCACGGCAGAATTCTAAAGTCCTAAAATGCCTGATATTCGGAAGTTAAGGAGTCTGACATCCAGAATGTTACTAGGTCAGCATTCTACCATTCTGAGACATTCTGGGTTCTAGAATCAATGGACGGCAGAGATCTGGCATGTCAGGGTGTCCAAACTCTAGAATCCTTCCGTGTCTGAACTCGTGAGTCATTCAATGTCCACATTCCGGATCACAGGGTGTCTGAATTCCAGAAGCACCAAATGTCTGCATTCTAGAATCGGAATGTGGCGGAATTCTAGAATGCACAGCACGGCGGAATTCGAAAGTCCTAAAATGCCTGCTATCGGGAAGTTAATGTGTCTGACATCCAGAATGCTACCACGTCAGAATTATACCATTCTGAAAGATTCTGGGATCTAGAATCAATGGACGGCTGAGTTCCAGAATGTCAGGGTTTCCAAACTCTGGAATCCTTGCGTGTCTGAACTTGAGAGTCATTCAATATCCATATTCCAGGGCTCTGGATGTCTGAAATATAGAAGCAACAAATGTCTGCATTCTAGAATCGGATCGTGGTGGAATTCTAGAATGCACAGCACGGCAGAATTCTAAAGTCCTAAAATGCCTGCTATTCGGAAGTTAAGGTGTCTGACATCCAGAATGTTACTAGGTCAGCATTCTACCGTTCTGAGAGATTATGGGTTGCAGAATCAATGGACGGCAGAGTTCTGGAATGTCAGGGTGTCCAAACTCTAGAATCCTTCCGTGTCTGAACTCGTGAGTCATTCAATGTCCACATTCCGGATCACAGGGTGTCTGAATTCCAGAAGCACCAAATGTCTGCATTCTAGAATCGGAATGTGGCGGAATTCTAGAATGCACAGCACGGCAGAATTCTAAAGTCCTAAAATGCCTGATATTCGGAAGTTAAGGTGTCTGACATCCAGAATGTTACTAGGTCAGCATTCTACCGTTCTGAGAGATTCTGGGTTCTAGAATCAATGGACGGCAGAGTTCTGGAATGTCAGGGTGTCCAAACTCTAGAATCCTTCCGTGTTTGAACTCGTGAGTCATTCAATGTCCACATTCCAGATCAAAGGGTGTCTGAATTCCAGAAGCACCAAATGTCTGCATTATACAATTGGAATGTGGCGGAATTCTAGAATGCACAGCACGGCGGATTTCTAAAGTCCTAAAATGCCTGCTATCGGGAACTTAAGGTGTCTGACATCCAGAATGTTACTAGGTCAGCATTCTACCGTTCTGAGAGATTCTGGGTTCTAGAATCAATGGACGGCAGAGATCTGGCATGTCAGGGTGTCCAAACTCTAGAATCCCTGCGTGTCTGAACTCGAGAGTCATTCAATGTCCACATTCCGGATCACAGGGTGTCTGAATTCCTGAAGCACCAAATGTCTGCATTCTAGAATCGGAATGTGGTAGAATTCTAGAATGCACAGCCCGGCGGAATTCTAATGTCCTAAAATGACTGCTATCCGGAAGTTAAGGTGTCTGACACCCAGAATGCTACCACATCAGAATTATACCATTCTGAAACATTCTGGGATCTAGAATCAATGGACGGGTGAGTTCCAGAATGTCAGGGTGGCATAACTCTAGAATCCTGGCGTGTCTGAACTCGAGAGTCATTCAATGTCCACATTCCAGAACTCTGGATGTCTGAATTATAGAAGCACCAAATGTCTGCATTGCAGAATCGGAATGTGGCGGAATTCTAGAATGCACAGCACGGCGGAATTCTAAAGTCCTAAAATGCCTGCTATCCGGAAGTTAAGGTGTCTGACATCAAGAATGCTACCAAGTCAGAATTATACCTTTCTGAAAGATTCTGGGATCTAGAATCAATGGACGGCTGAGTTCCAGAATGTCAGGGAAGCAAAACTCTAGAATCCTTGCGTGTCTGAACTCGAGAGTCATTCAATGTCCACATTCCAGAACTCTGGATGTCTGAATTATTGAAGCACCAAATGTCTGCATTCTAGAATCGGAATGTGGCGGAATTCTAGAATGCACAGCACGGCGGAATTCTAAAGTCCTAAAATGGCTACTAGCCGAAAGTAAAGGTGTCTGATGACCAGTATGTTACTACATCAGCATTCTACCGTTCTGAGAGATTCTGGGTTCTAGAATCAATGGACGGCATAGATCTGGAACGTCAGGGTGTCCAAACTCTAGAATCCTTGCGTGTCTGAACTCGAGAGTCATTCAATGTCCACATTCCGGATCACAGGGTGTCTGAATTCCAGAAGCACCAAATGTCTGCATTCTAGAATCGGAATGTGGTAGAATTCAAGAATGCACAGCACGGTGGAATTCTAAATTCCCCAAATGCCTGCTATCCAGAAGTTAAGGTGCCTGACATCCAGAATGATACCACATCAGAATTATACCATTCTGAAACATTCTGGGATCTAGAATCAAAGGACGTGTGAGTTCCAGAATGTCAGGGTGGCAAAACTCTAGAATCCTGGCTTGTCTGAACTCGAGAGTCATTCAATGTCCACATTCCAGAACTCTGGATGTCTGAATTATGGAAGCACCAAATGTCTGCATTCTAGAATCGGAATGTGACGGAATTCTAGAATGCACAGCACGGCGGAATTCTAAAGTCCTAAAATGCCTGCTATCCGGAAGTTAAGATGTCTGACATCCAGAATGTTACTAGGTCAGCATTCTACCATTCTGAGAGATTCTGGGTTCTAGAATCAAGGACGGCAGAGTTCTGGAATGTCAGGGTGTCCAAACTCTAGAATCCTTCCGTGTCTGAACTCGTGAGTCATTCAATGTCCACATTCCGGATCACAGGGTGTCTGAATTCCAGAAGCACCAAATGTCTGCATTCTAGAATCGGAATGTGGCGGAATTCTAGAATGCACAGCACGGCGGAATTCTAAAATCCTAAAATGCCTGCTATCCGGAAGTTAAGGTGTCTGACATCAAGAATTCTACCAAGTCAGAATTATACCATTCTGAAAGATTCAGGGATCTAGAATCAATGGACGGCTGAGTTCCAGAATGTCAGGGTGGCAAAACTCTATAATCCTTGCGTGTCTGAACTCGAGAGTCATTCAATGTCCACATTCCAGAACTCTGGATGTCTGAATTATAGAAGCACCAAATGTCTGCATTCTAGAATCAGAATGTGGCGGAATTCTAGAATGCACAGCACGGCGGAATTCTAAATTCCTAAAATGCCTACTAGCCGAAAGTTAAGGTGTCTGATGACCAGAATGTTACTAGGTTAGCATTCTACCGTTCTGAGAGATTCTGGGTTCTAGAATCAATGGACGGCAGGGTTCTGGAATGTCAGGGTGTCCAAACTCTAGAATCCTTGAGTGTTTGAACTCGAGACTCATTCAATTTCCATATTCCGGGTCACAGAGTGACTGAATACCAGAAGAACCAAATGTCTGCATTCTAGAAACAGAATGTGGCGGAATTCTAGAATGCACAGCACGGCGGAATTCGAAAGTCCTAAAATGCATGCTATCCGGAAGTTAAGGTGTCTGACATCCAGAATGCTACCACGTCAGAATTATACCATTCAGAAAGATTCTGGGATCTAGAATCAATGGACGGCTGAGTTCCAGAATTTCAGGGTGGCAAAACTCTAGAATCCTTGCGTGTCTGAACTCGAGAGTCATTCAATGTCCACATTCCAGAACTCTGGATGTCTGAATTATAGAAGCACCAAATGTCTGCATTCTAGAATCGGAATGTGGTGGAATTCTAGAATGCACAGCACGGCGGAATTCTAAAATTCTAAAATGCCTGCTATACGGAAGTTAAGGTGTCTGACATCAAGAATGCTACCAAGTCAGAATTATATCATTCTGAAAGATTCTGGGGTCTAGTATCAATGGACGGCTGAGTTCCAGAATGTCAGAGTTTCAAAACTCTAGAATCCTTGCGTGTCTGAACTCGAGAGTCATTCAATGTCCACATTCCAGAAATCTGGATGTCTGAATTATAGAAGCACCAAATGTCTGCATTCTAGAATCAGAATGTGGCGGAATTCTAGAATGCACAGCACGGTGGAATTCTAAAATCCTAAAATGCCTACTAGCCGAAAGTTAAGGTGTCTGATGACCAGAATGTTACTAGGTCAGCATTCTACCGTTCTGAGAGATTCTGGGTTCTGGAATCAATGGACGGCAGAGTTCTGGAATGTCAGGGTGTCCAATCTCTAGAATCCTTGAGTGTTTGAACTCGAGAGTCATTCAATTTCCATATTCCGGGTCACAGGGTGACTGAATTCCAGAAGAACCAAATGTCTGCATTCTAGAATCGGAATGTGGCGGAATTCTAGAATGCACATCACGGCGGAATTCGAAAGTCCTAAAATGCATGCTATCCGGAAGTTAAGGTGTCTGACATCCAGAATGCTACCACGTCAGAATTATACCATTCTGAAAGATTCTGGGATCTAGAATCAATGGATGGCTGAGTTCCAGAATGTCAGGGTGGCAAAACTCTAGAATCCTTGCGTTTCTGAACTCGAGAGTCATTCAATGTCCACATTCCAGAACTCTGGATGTCTGAATTATAGAAGCACCAAATGTCTGCATTCTAGAATCGGAATGTGGCGGAATTCTAGAATGCAAAGCACGCGGAATTCTAAAGTCCTAAAATGCCTGCTATCCGGAAGTTAAGGTGTCTGACATCCAGAATGTTACTAGGTCAGCATTCTACCGTTCTGAGAGATTCTGGGTTCTAGAATCAATGGACGGCAGAGATCTGGCATGTCAGGGTGTCCAAACTCTAGAATCCTTGCATGTC
Organism: Aotus nancymaae; assembly: GCF_030222135.1. Lineage (NCBI taxonomy): Eukaryota > Metazoa > Chordata > Mammalia > Primates > Aotidae > Aotus > Aotus nancymaae. Next base: position 2,088,643 of record NW_026988470.1, on the reverse strand, counting down.
TGAACTCGAGAGTCATTCAATGTCCACATTCCGGATCACAGGGTGTCTGAATTCCAGAAGCACCAAATGTCTGCATTCTAGAATCGGAATGTGGTAGAATTCTAGAATGCACAGCACGGCGGAATTCTAAAGTCCTAAAATGCCTGCTATCCGGAAGTTAAGGTGTCTGACACCCAGAATGCTACCACATCAGAATTATACCATTCTGAAACATTCTGGGATCTAGAATCAATGGACGGGTGAGTTCCAGAATGTCAGGGTGTCCAAACTCTAAAATCCTGGCGTGTCTGAACTCGAGAGACATTCAATGTCCACATTCCAGAACTCTGGATGTCTGAATTATAGAAGCACCAAATGTCTGCATTCTATAAACGGAATGTGGCGGAATTCTAGAATGCACAGCACGGAGGATTTCGAAAGTCCTAAAATGTATGCTATCAGGAAGTTAATGTGTCTGACATCCAGAATTGTACCACATCAGAATTATACCACTCTGAAACATTCTGGGATCTAGAATCAATGGACGGGTAAGTTCCAGAATGTCAGGGTGGCAAAACTCTAGAATCCTGGCTTGTCGGAACTCGAGAGTCATTCAATGTCCACATTCCAGAACTCTGGATGTCTGAATTATGGAAGCACCAAATGTCTGCATTCTAGAATCACAATGTGGTGGAATTCTAGAATGCACAGCACGGCGGAATTCTAAAGTCCTAAAATGCCTGCTATCCGGAAGTTAAGGTGTCTGACATCAAGAATGCTACCAAGTCAGAATTATAACATTCTGAAAGATTCTGGGATCTAGAATCAATGGACGGCAGAGTTCTGGAATGTCAGGGTGTCCAGACTCTAGAATCCTTGAGTGTTTGAACTCGAGAGTCATTCAATTTCCATATTCCGGGTCACAGGGTGACTGAATTCCGGAAGAACCAAATGTCTGCATTCTAGAATCGGAATGTGGCGGAATTCTAGAATGCACAGCACGGCGGAATTCGAAAGTCCTAAAATGCATGCTATCCGGAAGTTAAGGTGTCTGCCATCTAGAATGCTACCACGTCAGAATTATACCATTCTGAAAGATTCTGGGATCTAGAATCAATGGACGGCTGAGTTCCAGAATGTCAGGCTGGCAAAACTCTAGAATCCTTGCGTTTCTGAACTCGAGAGTCATTCAATGTCCACATTCCAGAACTCTGGATGTCTGAATTATAGAAGCACCAAATGTCTGCATTCTAGAATCGGAATGTGGCGGAATTCTAGAATGCACAGCACGGCGGAATTCTAAAGTCCTAAAATGGCTACTAGCCGAAAGTTAACGTGTCTGATGACCAGTATGTTATTAGGTCAGCATTCTACCGTTCTGAGAGATTCTGGGTTCTAGAATCAATGGACAGCTGAGTTCCAGAATGTAGGGTAGCAAAACTCTAGAATCCTTGCGTGTCTGAACTCGAGAGTCATTCCATGTCCACATTCCGGATCACAGGGTTTCTGAATTCCAGAAGCACCTAATGTCTGCATTCTAGAATCGTAATGTGGTAGAATTCTAGAATGCACAGCACGGCGGAATTCTAAAGTCCCCAAATGCCTGCTATCCGGAAGTTAAGGTGTCTGACATCCAGAATTGTACCACATCAGAATTATACCATTCTGAAACATTCTGGGATCTAGAATCAATGGACGGGTGAGTTCCAGAATGTCAGGGTGGCAAAACTCTAGAATACTGGCTTGTCTGAACTCGAGAGTCATTCAATGTCCACATTCCAGAACTCTGGATGTCTGAATCATGGAAGCACCAAATGTCTGCATTCTAGAATCGGAATGTGGCGGAATTCTAGAATGCACAGCACGGCGGAATTCTAAAGTCCTAAAATGCCTACCAGCCGAAAGTTAAGGTGTCTGATGACCAGTATGTTACTAGGTCAGCATTCTACCGTTCTGAGAGATTCTGGGTTCTAGAATTAATGGACGGTAGAGATCTGGAATATCAGGGTGTCCAAACTCTAGAATCCTTGCGTGTCTGAACTCGAGAGTCATTCAATTTCCACATTCCGGATCACAGGGTGTCTGAATTCCAGAAGCACCAAATGTCTGCATTCTAGAATCAGAATGTGGCGGAATTCTAGAATGCACAGCACGGCAGAATTCGAAAGTCCTAAAATGCCTGCTATCGGGAAGTTAAGCTGTCTGATATCCAGAATGCTACCACGTCAGAATTATACCATTCTGAAAGATTCTGGGATCTAGAATCAATGGACGGCTGAGTTCCAGAATGTCAGGGTGGCAAAACTCTAGAATCCTTGCGTGTCTGAACTCGAGAGTCATTCAATGTCCACATTCCAGAACTCTGGATGTCTGAATTATAGAAGCACCAAATGTCTGCTTTCTAGAATCGGAATGTGGCGGAATTCTAGAATGCACAGCACGGTGGAATTCTAAAGTCCTAAAATGCCTGCTTTCCGGAAGTTAAGGTGTCTGACATCCAGAATGTTACTAGGTCAGCATTCTACCGTTCTGAGAGATTCTGGGTTCTAGAATCAATGGACGGCACAGATCTGGAATATCAGGGTGTCCAAACTCTAGAATCCTTGCGTGTCTGAACTCGAGAGTCATTCAATTTCCACATTCCGGATCACAGGGTGTCTGAATTCCAGAAGCACCAAATGTCTGCATTCTAGAATCGGAATGTGGCGGAATTCTAGAATGCACAGCAGGGCAGAATTCGAAAGTCCTAAAATGCCTGCTATCGGGAAGTTAAGCTGTCTGATATCCAGAATGCTACCACGTCAGAATTATACCATTCTGAAAGATTCTGGGATCTAGAATCAATGGACGGCTGAGTTCCAGAATGTCAGTGTGGCAAAACTCTAGAATCCTTGCGTGTCTGAACTCGAGAGTCATTCAATGTCCACATTCCAGAACTCTGGATGTCTGAATTATAGAAGCACCAAATGTATGCATTCTAGAATCGAAATGTGGCGGAATTCTAGAATGCACAGCACGGCGGAATTCTAAAATTCTAAAATGCCTGCTATCCGGAAGTTAAGGTGTCTGACATCAAGAATGCTACCAAGTCAGAATTATACCATTCTGAAAGATTCTGGGATCTAGAATCAATGGACGGCTGAGTTCCAGAATGTCAGGTTGGCAAAACTCTAGATTCCTTGCGTGTCTGAACTCGAGAGTCATTCAATGTCCACATTCCAGAACTCTGGATGTCTGAATTATAGAAGCACCAAATGTCCGCATTCTAGAATCGGAATGTGGCGGAATTCTAGAATGCACAGCACGGCGGAATTCTAAAGTCCTAAAATGCCTGCTATCCGGAAGTTAAGGTGTCTGACATCCAGAATGTTAGTAGGTCAGCATTCTACCGTTCTGAGAGATTCTGGGTTCTTGAATCAATGGACGGCAGAGATCTGGCATGTCAGGGTGTCCAAACTCTAGAATCCTTGCGTGTCTGAACTCGAGAGTCATTCAATGTCCACATTCCGGATCACAGGGTGTCTGAATTCCAGAAGCACCAAATGTCTGCATTCTAGAATCGGAATGTGGTAGAATTCTAGAATGCACAGCACGGAAGTATTCTAAAGTCCTAAAATGCCTGCTATCCGGAAGTTAAGATGTCTGACATCCAGAATGTTACTAGGTCAGCATTCTACCATTCTGAGAGATTCTGGGTTCTAGAATCAAGGACGGCAGAGTTCTGGAATGTCAGGGTGTCCAAACTCTAGAATCCTTCCGTGTCTGAACTCGTGAGTCATTCAATGTCCACATTCCGGATCACAGGGTGTCTGAATTCCAGAAGCACCAAATGTCTGCATTCTAGAATCGGAATGTGGCGGAATTCTAGAATGCACAGCACGGCGGAATTCTAAAATCCTAAAATGCCTGCTATCCGGAAGTTAAGGTGTCTGACATCAAGAATGCTACCAAGTCAGAATTATACCATTCTGAAAGATTCAGGGATCTAGAATCAATGGACGGCTGAGTTCCAGAATGTCAGGGTGGCAAAACTCTAGAATCCTTGCGTGTCTGAACTCGAGAGTCATTCAATGTCCACATTCCAGAACTCTGGATGTCTGAATTATAGAAGCACTAAATGTCTGTATTCTACAATCGGAATGTGGCGGAATTCTAGAATGCACAGCACGGCGGAATTCTAAAGTCCTAAAATGGCTACTAGCCGAAAGTTAAGGTGTCTGATGACCAGTATGTTACTAGGTCAGCATTCTACCGTTCTGAGAGATTCTGGGTTCTAGAATCAATGGACGGCTGAGTTCCAGAATGTCAGGGTAGCAAAACTCTAGAATCCTTGCGTGTCTGAACTCGAGAGTCATTCAATGTCCTCATTCCGGATCACAGGGTGTCTGAATTCCAGAAGCACCAAATGTCTTCATTCTAGAATCGGAATGCGGCGGAATTCTAGAATGCACAGCACGGCAGAATTCTAAAGTCCTAAAATGACTGATATTTGGAAGTTAAGGAATCTGACATCCAGAATGTTACTAGGTCAGCATTCTACCATTCCGAGAGATTCTTTGTTCTAGAATCAATGGACGACAGGGATCTGGCATGTCAGAGTGTCCAAACTCTAGAATGTTTCCGAGTCTGAACTCGTGAGTCATTCAATGTCCACATTCCGGATCACAGGGTGTCTGAATTCCAGAAGCACCAAATGTCTGCATTCTAGAATCGGAAAGTGGCGGAATTCTAGAATGCACAGCACGGCGGAATTCGAAAGTCCTAAAATGCCTGCTATCGGGAAGTTAATGTGTCTGACATCCAGAATGCTACCACGTCAGAATTATACCATTCTGAAAGATTCTGGGATCTAGAATCAATGGACGGCTGAGTTCCAGAATATCAGGGTGGCAAAACTCTATAATCCTTGCGTGTCTGAACTCGAGAGTCATTCAATGTCCACATTCCAGAACTCTGGATGTCTGAATTATAGAAGCACCAAATGTCTGCATTCTAGAATCAGAACGTGGCGGAATTCTAGAATGCACAGCACGGCGGAATTCTAAAGTCCTAAAATGCCTACTAGCCGAAAGTTAAGGTGTCTGATGACCAGAATGTTACTAGGTCAGCATTCTACCGTTCTGAGAGATTCTGGGTTCTAGAATCAATGGACGGCAGAGTTCTGGAATGTCAGGGTGTCCAAACTCTAGAATCCTTGAGTGTTTGAACTCGAGACTCATTCAATTTCCATATTCCGGGTCACAGAGTGACTGAATTCCAGAAGAACCAAATGTCTGCATTCTAGAATCGGAATGTGGCGGAATTCTAGAATGCACAGCACGGCGGAATTCGAAAGTCCTAAAATGCATGCTATCCGGAAGTTAAGGTGTCTGACATCCAGAATGCTACCAAGTCAGAATTATACCATTCTGAAAGATTCTGGGATCTAGAATCAATGGATGGCTGAGTTCCAGAATGTCAGGGTGGCAAAACTCTAGAATCCTTGCGTTTCTGAACTCGAGAGTCATTCAATGTCCACATTCCAGAACTCTGGATGTCTGAATTATAGAAGCACCAAATGTCTGCATTCTAGAATCGGAATGTGGCGGAATTCTAGAATGCACAGCACGCGGAATTCTAAAGTCCTAAAATGCCTGCTATCCGGAAGTTAAGGTGTCTGACATCCAGAATGTTACTACATCAGCATTCTACCGTTCTGAGAGATTCTGGGTTCTAGAATCAATGGACGGCAGAGATCTGGCATGTCAGGGTGTCCAAACTCTAGAATCCTTGCGTGTCTGAACTCGAGAGTCATTCAATGTCCACATTCCGGATCACAGGGTGTCTGAATTCCAGAAGCACCAAATGTCTGCATTCTAGAATCGGAATGTGGTAGAATTCTAGAATGCACAGCACGGCGGAATTCTAAAGTCCTAAAATGCCTGCTATCCGGAAGTTAAGGTGTCTGACACCCAGAATGCTACCACATCAGAATTATACCATTCTGAAACATTCTGGGATCTAGAATCAATGGACGGGTGAGTTCCAGAATGTCAGGGTGTCCAAACTCTAAAATCCTGGCGTGTCTGAACTCGAGAGACATTCAATGTCCACATTCCAGAACTCTGGATGTCTGAATTATAGAAGCACCAAATGTCTGCATTCTATAAACGGAATGTGGCGGAATTCTAGAATGCACAGCAGGGAGGATTTCGAAAGTCCTAAAATGCATGCTATCAGGAAGTTAATGTGTCTGACATCCAGAATTGTACCACATCAGAATTATACCACTCTGAAAGATTCTGGGATCTAGAATCAATGGACGGCTGAGTTCCAGAATATCAGGGTGGCAAAACTCTATAATCCTTGCGTGTCTGAACTCGAGAGTCATTCAATGTCCACATTCCAGAACTCTGGATGTCTGAATTATAGAAGCACCAAATGTCTGCATTCTAGAATCAGAATGTGGCGGAATTCTAGAATGCACAGCACGGCGGAATTCTAAAGTCCTAAAATGCCTACTAGCCGAAAGTTAAGGTGTCTGATGACCAGAATGTTACTAGGTCAGCATTCTACCGTTCTGAGAGATTCTGGGTTCTAGAATCAATGGACGGCAGAGTTCTGGAATGTCAGGGTGTCCAAACTCTAGAATCCTTGAGTGTTTGAACTCGAGACTCATTCAATTTCCATATTCCGGGTCACAGAGTGACTGAATTCCAGAAGAACCAAATGTCTGCATTCTAGAATCGGAATGTGGCGGAATTCTAGAATGCACAGCACGGCGGAATTCGAAAGTCCTAAAATGCATGCTATCCGGAAGTTAAGGTGTCTGACATCCAGAATGCTACCAAGTCAGAATTATACCATTCTGAAAGATTCTGGGATCTAGAATCAATGGATGGCTGAGTTCCAGAATGTCAGGGTGGCAAAACTCTAGAATCCTTGCGTTTCTGAACTCGAGAGTCATTCAATGTCCACATTCCAGAACTCTGGATGTCTGAATTATAGAAGCACCAAATGTCTGCATTCTAGAATCGGAATGTGGCGGAATTCTAGAATGCACAGCACGCGGAATTCTAAAGTCCTAAAATGCCTGCTATCCGGAAGTTAAGGTGTCTGACATCCAGAATGTTACTACATCAGCATTCTACCGTTCTGAGAGATTCTGGGTTCTAGAATCAATGGACGGCAGAGATCTGGCATGTCAGGGTGTCCAAACTCTAGAATCCTTGCGTGTCTGAACTCGAGAGTCATTCAATGTCCACATTCCGGATCACAGGGTGTCTGAATTCCAGAAGCACCAAATGTCTGCATTCTAGAATCGGAATGTGGTAGAATTCTAGAATGCACAGCACGGCGGAATTCTAAAGTCCTAAAATGCCTGCTATCCGGAAGTTAAGGTGTCTGACACCCAGAATGCTACCACATCAGAATTATACCATTCTGAAACATTCTGGGATCTAGAATCAATGGACGGGTGAGTTCCAGAATGTCAGGGTGTCCAAACTCTAAAATCCTGGCGTGTCTGAACTCGAGAGACATTCAATGTCCACATTCCAGAACTCTGGATGTCTGAATTATAGAAGCACCAAATGTCTGCATTCTATAAACGGAATGTGGCGGAATTCTAGAATGCACAGCAGGAAGGATTTCGAAAGTCCTAAAATGCATGCTATCAGGAAGTTAATGTGTCTGACATCCAGAATTGTACCACATCACAATTATACCACTCTGAAACATTCTGGGATCTAGAATCAATGGACGGCTGAGTTCCAGAATGCAAGGTTGGCAAAACTCTAGAATCCTTGCGTGTCTGAACTCGAGAGTCATTCAATGTCCACATTCCAGAACTCTGGATGTCTGAATTATAGAAGCACCAAATGTCTGCATTCTAGAATCGGAATGTGGCGGAATTCTAGAATGCACAGCACGGCGGAATTCTAAAGTCCTAAAATGCCTGCAATCCGGAAGTTAAGGTGTCTGACATCAAGAATGCTACCAAGTCAGAATTATACCATTCTGAAAGATTCTGGGATCTAGAATCAATGGACGGCTGAGTTCCAGAATGTCAGGGTTTCCAAACTCTAGAATCCTTGCGTGTCTGAACTCGAGAGTCATTCAATGTCCACATTCCAGAACTCTGGATGTCTGAATTATAGAAGCACCAAATGTCTGCATTCTAGAATCGGAATGTGGCGGAATTCTAGAATGCACAGCACGGCGGAATTCTAAAGTCCTAAAATGCCTACTAGCCGAAAGTTAAGGTGTCTGATGACCAGAATGTTACTAGGTCAGCATTCTACCGTTCTGAGAGATACTGGTTTCTAGAATAAATGGATGGCAGAGTTCTGGAATGTCAGGGTGTTCAAACTCAAGAATACCTGCGTGTCTGAACTCGAGAGTCATTCACTGTCCACATTCCAGAACTCTGGATGTCTGAATTATGGAAGCACCAAATGTCTGCATTCTAGAATCGGAATGTGGCGGAATTCTAGAATGCACAGCACAGCGGAATTCTAAAGTCCTAAAATGCCTCCTATCCGGAAGTTAATGTGTCTGACATCCAGAATGTTACTAGGTCAGCATTCCACCGTTCTGAGAGATTCTGGGTTCTAGAATCAATGGACGGCAGAGATCTGGCATGTCAGGGTGTCCAAACACTAGAATCCTTCCGTGTCTGAACTCGTGAGTCATTCAATGTCCACATTCCGGATCACAGTGTGTCTGAATTCCAGAAGCACCAAATGTCTGCATTCTAGAAACGGAATGTGGCGGAATTCTAGAATGCACAGCACGGCGGAATTCTAAAGTCCTAAAATGCCTGCTATCGGGAAGTTAATGTGTCTGACATCCAGAATGCTACCACGTCAGAATTATACCATTCTGAAAGATTCTGGGATCTAGAATCAATGGACGGCTGAGTTCCAGAATATCAGGGTGGCAAAACTCTAGAATCCTTGCGTGTCTGAACTCGAGAGTCATTCAATGTCCACATTCCAGAACTCTGGATGTCTGAATTATAGAAGCACCAAATGTCTGCATTCTAGAATCAGAATGTGGCGGAATTCTAGAATGCACAGCACGGCGGAATTCTAAAGTCCTAAAATGCCTACTAGCCGAAAGTTAAGGTGTCTGATGACCAGAATGTTACTAGGTCAGCATTCTACCGTTCTGAGAGATTCTGGGTTCTAGAATCAATGGACGGCAGAGTTCTGGAATGTCAGGGTGTCCAAACTCTAGAATCCTTGAGTGTTTGAACTCGAGAGTCATTCAATTTCCATATTCCGGGTCACAGAGTGACTGAATTCCAGGAGAACCAAATGTCTGCATTCTAGAAACAGAATGTGGCGGAATTCTAGAATGCACAGCACGGCGGAATTCGAAAGTCCTAAAATGCATGCTATCCGGAAGTTAAGGTGTCTGACATCCAGAATGCTACCACGTCAGAATTATACCATTCTGAAAGATTCTGGGATCTAGAATCAATGGACGGCTGAGTTCCAGAATGTCAGGGTGGCAAAACTCTAGAATCCTTGCGTTTCTGAACTCGAGAGTCATTCAATGTCCACATTCCAGAACTCTGGATGTCTGAATTATAGAAGCACCAAATGTCTGCATTCTAGAATCGGAATGTGGAGGAATTCTAGAATGCACAGCACCGCGGAATTCTAAAGTCCTAAAATGCCTGCTATCCGGAAGTTAAGGTGTCTGACATCCAGAATGTTACTAGGTCAGCATTCTACCGTTCTGAGAGATTCTGGGTTCTAGAATCAATGGACGGCAGAGATCTGGCATGTCAGGGTGTCCAAACTCTAGAATCCTTGCGTGTCTGAACTCGAGAGTCATTCAATGTCCATATTCCGGATCACAGGGTGTCTGAATTCCAGAAGCACCAAATGTCTGCATTCTAGAATCGGAATGTGGTAGAATTCTAGAATGCACACCACGGCGGAATTCTAAAGTCCTAAAATGCCTGCTATCCGGAAGTTAAGGTGTCTGACATCCAGAATGGTACTACATCAGAATTATACCATTCTGAAACATTCTGGGATCTAGAATCAATGGACGGCTGAGTTCCAGAATGCAAGGGTGGCAAAACTCTAGAATCCTTGCGTGTCTGAACACGAGAGTCATTCAATGTCCACATTCCAGAACTCTGGATGTCTGAATTATAGAAGCACCAAATGTCTGCATTCTAGAATCGGAAAGTGGCGGAATTCTAGAATGCACAACACGGCGGAATTCGAAAGTCCTAAAATGCCTACTAGCCGAAGGTTAAGGTGTCTGATGACCAGAATATTACTAGGTCAGCATTCTACCGTTCTGAGAGATTCTGGGTTCTAGAATCAATGGACGGCATAGTTCTGGAATGTCAGGGTGTAGAAACTCTAGAATCCTTGAGTGTTTGAACTCGAGAGTCATTCAATGTCCACATTCCAGAACTCTGGATGTCTGAATTATAGAAGCACCAAATGTCTGCATTCTAGAATCGGAATGTGGCGGAATTCTAGAATGCACAGCACGGCGGAATTCGAAAGTCCTAAAATGCCTGCTATCCGGAAGTTTAGGTATCTGACATCCAGAATGCTACCACGTCAGAATTATACCATTCTGAAAGATTCTGGGATCTAGAATCAATGGAAGGCTGAGTTCCAGAATGTCAGGGTGGCAAAACTCTAGAATCCTTGCGTGTCTGAACTCGAGAGTCATTCAATGTCCACATTCCAGAACTCTGGATGTCTGAATTATAGAAGCACCAAATGTCTGCATTCTAGAATCGGAATGTGGCGGAATTCAAGAATGCACAGCACGGCGGAATTCTAAAGTCCTAAAATGCCTGCTATCCGGAAGTTAAGCTTTCTGACATCAAGAATGCTACCAAGTCAGAATTATACCATTCTGAAAGATTCTGGGATCTAGAATCAATGGACGGCTGAGTTCCAGAATGCAAGGGTGGCAAAACTCTAGAATCCTTGCGTGTCTGAACTCGAGAGTCATTCAATGTCCACATTCCAGAACTCTGGATGTCTGAATTATAGAAGCACCAAATGTCTGCATTCTAGAATCGGAATGTGGCGGAATTCTAGAATGCACAGCACGGCGGAATTCTAAAGTCCTAAAATGCCTGCTATCCGGAAGTTAAGGTGTCTGACATCAAGAATGCTACCAAGTCAGAATTATACCATTCTGAAAGATTCTGGGATCTAGAATCAATGGACGGCTGAGTTCCAGAATGTCAGGGTTTCCAAACTCTAGAATCCTTGCGTGTCTGAACTCGAGAGTCATTCAATGTCCACATTACAGAACTCTGGATGTCTGAATTATAGAAGCACCAAATGTCTGCATTCTAGAATCGGAATGTGGCGGAATTCTAGAATGCACAGCACGGCGGAATTCTAAAGTCCTAAAATGCCTACTAGACGAAAGTTAAGGTGTCTGACATCTAGAATGTTTCTAGGTCAGCATTCTACCGTTCTGAGAGATTCTCAGTTCTAGAATCAATGGACGCAGAGATCTGGCATGTCAGGGTGTCCAAACTCTAGAATCCTTGCGTGTCTGAACTCGAGAGTCATTCAATGTCCACATTCCGGATCACAGGGTGTCTGAATTCCAGAAGCACCAAATGTCTGCATTCTAGAATCGGAATGTGGTAGAATTCAAGAATGCACAGCACGGCGGAATTCTAAAGTACTAAAATGCCTGCTATTCGGATGTTAAGGTGTCTGACATCCAGAATGTTACTAGGTCAGCATTCTACCGTTCTGAAAGATTCTGGGTTCTAGAATCAATGGATGGCAGAGGTCTGGAATGTCAGGGTGTTCAAACTCAAGAATTCTTGCGTGTCTGAACTTGAGAGTCATTCAATGTCCACATTCCGGATCACAGGGTGTCTGAATTCCAGAAGCACCAAATGTCTGCATTCTAGAATCGGAATGTGGCGGAATTCTAGAATGCACAGCACGGCAGATTTCTGAAGTCCTAAAATGCCTGATATTCGGAAGTTAAAGAGTCTGACATCCAGAATGTTACTAGGTCAGCATTCTACCGTTCTGAGAGATTCTGGGTTCTAGAATCAATGGATGGCTGAGTTCTGGAATGTCAGCGTGTCCAAACTCTAGAATCCTTGAGTGTTTGACCTCGAGAGTCATTCAATTTCCATATTCCGGGTCACAGGGTGACTGAATTCCAGAAGCACCAAATGTCTTCATTCCAGAATCGGAATGTGGCGGAATTCTAGAATGCACAGCACGGCGGAATTCGAACGTCCTAAAATGCCTGCTATCCGGAAGTTAATGTGTCTGACATCCAGAATGCTACCACGTCAGAATTATACCATTCTGAAAGATTCTGGGATCTAGATTCAATGGACGGCTGAGTTCCAGAATGTCAGGGTGGCAAAACTCTAGAATACTTGCGTGTCTGAACCCGAGAGTCATTCAATGTCCACATTCCAGAACTCTGGATGTCTGAATTATAGAAGCACCAAATGTCTGCATTGTAGAATCGGAATGTGGCGGAATTCTAGAATACACAGCATGGCTGAATTCTAAAGTCCTAAAATACCTGCTATCCGGAAGTTAAGGTGTCTGACATCCAGAATGTTACTAGGTCAGCATTCTACCATTCTGAGAGATTCTGGGTCCTAGAATCAATGGACGGCAGAGATCTGGCATGTCAGGGTGTCCAAACTGTAGAATCCCTTTGTGTCTGAACTCGAGAGTCATTCAATGTCCACATTCCGGATCACAGGGTGTCTGAATTCCTGAAACACCAAATGTCTGCATTCTAGAATCGGAATGTGGTAGAATTCTAGAATGCACAGCACGGCGGAATTCTAAAGTCCTAAAATGCCTGCTATCCGGAAGTTAAGGTGTCTGACACCCAGAATGCTACCACATAAGAATTATACCATTCTGAAACGTTCTGGGATCTAGAATCAATGGACGGGTGAGTTCCCGAATGTCAGGGTGGCAAAACTCTAGAATCCTGGCGTGTCTGAACTCGAGAGTCATTCAATGTCCACATTCCAGAACTCTGGATGTCTGAATTCCAGAAGCACCAAATGTCTGCATTCTAGAATCGGAATGTGGTAGAATTCAAGAATGCACAGCACGGCGGAATTCTAAAGTCCTTAAATGACTGCTATCCGGAAGTTAAGGTGTCTGACATCCAGAATGGTACCACATCAGAATTATACCATTCTGAAAGATTCTGGGATCTAGAATCAATGGACGGCAGAGTTCCAGAATGCAAGGGTGGCAAAACTCTAGAATCCTTGCGTGTCTGAACTCGAGAGTCATTCAATGTCCACATTCCAGAACTCTGGATGTCTGAATTATAGAAGCACCAAATGTCTGCATTCTAGAATCGGAATGTGGCGGAATTCAAGAATGCACAGCACGGCGGAATTCTAATGTCCTAAAATGCCTACTAGCCGAAAGTTAAGGTGTCTGATGACCAGAATGTTACTAGGTCAGCATTCTACCGTTCTGAGAGATTCTGGGTTCTAGAATAAATGGATGTCAGAGTTCTGGAATGTCAGGGTGTTCAAACTCAAGAATACTTGCGTGTCTGAACTCGAGAGTCATTCAATGTCCACATTTCGTATCACAGGGTGTCTGAATTCCAGAAGCACCAAATGTCTGCATTCTAGAATCGGAATGTGGCGGAATTCTAGAATGCACAGCACGGCGGAATTCGAAAGTCCTAAAATGCCTGCTATCCGGAAGTTAAGGTGTCTGACATCCAGAATGCTACCACGTCAGAATTATACCATTCTGAAAGATTCTGGAATCTAGAATCAATGGAAGGCTGAGTTCCAGAATGTCAGGGTGGCAAAACTCTAGAATCCTTGCGTGTCTGAACTCGAGAGTCATTCAATGTCCACATTCCAGAACTCTGGATGTCTGAATTGTAGAAGCACCAAATGTCTGCATTCTAGAATCGGAATGTGGCGGAATTCTAGAATGCACAGCACGGCGGAATTCTAAAATCCTAAAATGCCTGCTATCCGGAAGTTAAGGTGTCTGACATCGAGAATGCTACCAAGTCAGAATTATACCATTCTGAAAGATTCTGGGATCTAGAATCAATGGACGGCTGAGTTCCAGAATGTCAGGGTGGCAATACTCTAGAATCCTTGCGTGTCTGAACTCGAGAGTCATTCAATGTACACATTCCAGAACTCTGGATGTCTGAATTATAGAAGCACCAAATGTCTGCATTCTAGAATCGGAATGTGGTGGAATTCAAGAATGCACAGCACGGCGGAATTCTAAAGTCCTAAAATGCCTGCTATCCGGAAGTTAAGGTTTCTGACATCAAGAATGCTACCAAGTCAGAATTATACCATTCTGAAAGATTCTGGGATCTAGAATCAATGGACGGCTGAGTTCCAGAATGCAGGGGTGGCAAAACTCTAGAATCCTGGCGTGTCTGAACTCGAGAGTCATTCAATGTCCACATTCCGGATCACAGGGTGTCTGAATTCCAGAAGCACCAAATGTCTGCATTCTAGAATCGGAATGTGGTAGAATTCAAGAATGCACAGCACGGCGGAATTCTAAAGTCCTAAAATGCCTGCTATCAGGAAGTTAAGGTGTCTGACATCCAGAATGGTACCACATCAGAATTATACCATTCTGAAAGATTCTGGGATCTAGAATCAATGGACGGCTGAGTTCCAGAATGCAAGGGTGGCAAAACTCTAGAATCCTTGCGTGTCTGAACTCGAGAGTCATTCAATGTCCACATTCCAGAACTCTGGATGTCTGAATTATAGAAGCACCAAATGTCTGCATTGTAGAATCGTAATGTGGCGGAATTCTAGAATGCACAGCACGGCGGAATTCTAAAGTCCTAAAATGCCTGCTATCCGGAAGTTAAGGTGTCTGACATCAAGAATGCTACCAAGTCAGAATTATACCATTCTGAAAGATTCTGGGATCTAGAATCAATGGACGGCTGAGTTCCAGAATGCAAGGGTGGCAAAACTCTAGAATCCTTGCGTGTCTGAACTCGAGAGTCATTCAATGTCCACATTCCAGAACTCTGGATGTCTGAAATATAGAAGCACCAAATGTCTGCATTCTAGAATCGGAATGTGGCGGAATTCTAGAATGCACAGCACGGCGGAATTTTAAAGTCGTAAAATGCCTGCTATCCAGAAGTCAAGGTGTCTGACATCCAGAAGGTTACTAGGTACGCATTCTACCGTTCTGAGAGATTCCGGTTTCTAGAATCAATGGATGGCAGAGTTCTGGAATGTCAGGGTGTTCAAACTCAAGAATACTTGCGTGTCTGAACTCGAGAGTCATTCAATGTCCACATTCCGGATCACAGGGTGTCCGAATACCAGAAGCACCAAATGTCTGCATTCTAGAATCGGAATGTGGCGGAATTCTAGAATGCATAGCACGGCGGTATTCGAAAGTCCTAAAATGCCTGCTATTCGGAAGTTAAGGTGTCTGACATCCAGAATGCTACCACGTCAGAATTATAACATTCTGAAAGATTCTGGGATCTAGAATCAATGGACGGCCGAGTTCCAGAATGTCCGGGTTTCCAAACTCTAGAATCCTTGCGTGTCTGAACTCGAGAGTCATTCAATATCCACATTCCAGGACTCTGGATGTCTGAAATATAGAAGCAACAAATGTCTGCATTCTTGAATCGGAATGTGGTGGAATTCTAGAATGCACAGCACGGCAGAATTCTAAAGTCCTAAAATGCCTGCTATTCGGAAGTTAAGGTGTCTGACATCCAGAATGTTACTAGGTCAGCATTCTACCATTCTGTGAGATTCTGGGTTCTAGAATCAATGGACGGCAGAGTTCTGGAATGTCAGGGTGTCCAAACTCTAGAATCCTTCCGTGTCTGAACTCGTGAGTCATTCAATGTCCACATTCCGGATCACAGGGTGTCTGAATTCCAGAAGCACCAAATGTCTGCATTCTAGAATCGGAATGTGGCGGAATTCTAGAATGCACAGCACGGCGGAATTCTAAAGTCCTAAAATGCCTACTAGCCGAAAGTTAAGGTGTCTGATGACCAGTATGTTACTAGGTCAGCATTCTACTGTTCTGAGAGATTCTGGGTTCTAGATTCAATGGACGGCAGAGTTCTGGAATATCAGGGTGTCCAAACTCTAGAATCCTTCCATGTCTGAACTCGTGAGTCATTCAATGCCCACATTCCGGATCACAGGGTGTCTGAATTCCAGAAGCACCAAATGTCTGCATTCTAGAATCGGAATGTGGCGGAATTCTAGAATGCACAGCACGGCGGAATTCTAAAGTCCTAAAATGCCTACTAGCCGAAAGTTAAGGTGTCTGATGACCAGAATGTTACTAGGTCAGCATTCTACCGTTCTGAGAGATTCTGGGTTCTAGAATCAATGGACGGAAGAGTTCTGGAATGTCAGGGTGTCCAAACTCTAGAATCCATGAGTGTTTGAACTCGAGAGTCATGCAATTTCCATATTCCGGGTCACAGGGTGACTGAATTCCAGAAGCACCAAATGTCTGCATTCTAGAATCGGAATATGGCGGAATTCTAGAATGCACAGCACGGCGGAATTCGAAAGTCCTAAAATGCCTGCTATCCGGAAGTTAAGGTGTCTGACATCCAGAATGCTACCACGTCAGAATTATACCATTCTGATAGATTCTGGGATCTAGAATCAATGGACGGCTGAGTTCCAGAATGTCAGGGTGGCAAAACTCTAGAATCCTTGTGTGTCTGAGCTCGAGACTCATTCAGTGTCCACATTCCAGAACTCTGGATGTCTGAAATATAGAAGCACCAAATGTCTGCATTCTAGAATCGGAATGCGGCGGAATTCTAGAATGCACAGCACGGCGGGATTCTAAAGTCCTAAAATGCCTGCTATCCGGAAGTTAAGGTGTCTGACATCAAGAATGCTACCAAGTCATTATTATACCATTCTGAAAGATTCCGGGATCTAGATTCAATGGACGGCTGAGTTCCAGAATGTCAGGGTGGCAAAACTCTAGAATCCTGGCGTGTCTGAACTCGAGAGTCATTCAATGTCCACATTCCAGAACTCTGGATGTCTGAATTATAGAAGCACCAAATGTCTGCATTCTAGAATCGGAATGTGGCGGAATTCTAGAATGCACAGCACGGCGGAATTCTAAAGTCCTAAAATGCCTGCTATCCGGAAGTTAAGGTGTCTGACATCAAGAATGCTACCAAGTCAGAATTATAACATTCTGAAAGATTCTGGGATCTAGAATCAATGGAAGGCTGAGTTCCAGAATGTCAGGGTGGCAAAACTCTAGAATCCTTGCGTGTCTGAACTCGAGAGTCATTCAATGTCCACATTCCAGAACTCTGGATGTCTGAATTATAGAAGCACCAAATGTCTGCATTCTAGAATCAGAATGTGGCGGAATTCTAGAATGCACAGCACGGCGGAATTCTAAAGTCCTAAAATGCCTACTAGCCGAAAGTGAAGGTGTCTGATGACCAGTATGTTACTGGGTCAGCATTCTACCGTTCTGAGAGATTCTCGGTTCTAGAATCAATGGACGGCAGATACCTGGAATGTCAGTGTGTCCAAACTCTAGAATCCTTGCGTGTCTGAACTCGAGAGTCATTCAATGTCCACATTCCGGATCACAGGGTGTCTGAATTCCAGAAGAACCAAATGTCTGCATTCTAGAATCGGAATGTGGTAGAATTCTAGAATGCACAGCACGGCGGAATTCTAAAGTCCTAAAATGCCTGCTATCCGGAAGTTAAGGTGTCTGACATCCAGAATGCTACCACATCAGAATTATACCATTCTGAAAGATTCTGGGATCTAGAATCAATGGAGGGGTGAGTTCCAGAATGTCAGGGTGGCAAAACTCTAGAATCCTGGCTTGTCTGAACTCGAGAGTCATTCAATGTCCACATTCCAGAACTCTGGATGTCTGAAATATAGAAGCAACAAAGGTCTGCATTCTAGAATCGGAATGTGGTGGAATTCTAGAATGCACAGCACGGCAGAATTCTAAAGTCCTAAAATGCCTGCTATCCGGAAGTCAAGGTGTCTGACATCCAGAATGTTACTAGGTCAGCATTCTACCGTTCTGAGACATTCTGGATTCTAGAATCAATTGATGGCAGAGTTCTGGAATGTCAGGGTGTTCAAACTCAAGTATACTTGCGTGTCTGAACTCGAGAGTAATTCAATTTCCATATTCCGGGTCACAGGGTGTCTGAATTCCAGAAGCACCAAATGTCTGCATTCTAGAATCGGAATGTGGCGGAATTCTAGAATGCACAGCACGGCGGAATTCTAAAGTCCTAAAATGCCTGCTATCCGGAAGTTAAGGTGTCTGACATCAAGAATGCTACCAAGTCAGAATTATATCATTCTGAAAGATTCTGGGATCTAGAATCAATGGACGGCTGAGTTCCAGAATGTCAGGGTGGCAAAACTCTAGAATACTTGCGTGTCTGAACTCGAGAGTCATTCAATGTCCACATTCCAGAACTCTGGATGTCTGAATTATAGAAGCACCAAATGTCTGCATTCTAGAATCGGAATGTGGCGGAATTCTAGAATGCACAGCACGGCGGATTTCTAAAGTCCTAAAATGCCTACTAGCCGAAAGTTAAGGTGTCTGATGACCAGAATGTTACTAGGTCAGCATTCTACCGCTCTGAGAGATTCTGGGTTCTAGAGTCAATGGACGGCAGAGTTCCGGAATGTCAGGGTGTCCAAACTCTAGAATCCTTGAGTGTTTGAACTCGAGAGTCATTCAATATCCATATTCCGGGTCACAGGGTGACTGAATTCCAGAAGCACCAAATGTCTGCTTTCTAGAATCGGAATGTGGCGGAATTCTAGAATGCACAGCACGGCGGAATTCGAAAGTCCTAAAATGCCTGCTATCCGGATGTTAAGGTGTCTGACATCCAGAATGCTACCACGTCAGAATTATACCATTCTGAAAGATTCTGGGATCTAGAATCAATGGACGGCTGAGTTCCAGAATGTCAGGGTGGCAAAACTCTAGAACCCTTGCGTGTCTGAACTCGAGAGTCATTCAATGTCCACATTCCAGAACTCTGGATGTCTGAATTATAGAAGCACCAAATGTCTGCATTCTAGAATCGGAATGTGGTGGAATTCTAGAATGCACAGCACGGCGGAATTCTAAAGTCCTAAAATGCCGGCGGAATTCTAAAGTCCTAAAATGCCTGCTATCCGGAAGTTAAGGTGTCTGACATCCAGAATGTTACTACGTCAGCATTCTACCGTTCTGAGAGATTCTGGGTTCTAGAATCAATGGACGGCAGAGATCTGGCTTCTCAGGGTGTCCAAACTCTAGAATCCTTGCGTGTCTGAACTCGAGAGTCATTCAATGTCCACATTCCAGATCACAGGGTGTCTGAATTCCAGAAGCACCAAATGTCAGCATTCTAGAATCGGAATGTGGTAGAATTCTATAATGCACAGCATGGCGGAATTCTAAAGTCCTAAAATGCCTGCTATCCGGAAGTTAAGGTGTCTGACACCCAGAATGCTACCACATCAGAATTATACCATTCTGAAACATTCTGGGATCTAGAATCAATGGACGGGTGAGTTCCAGAATGTCAGGGTGGCAAAACTCTAGAATCCTGGCGTGTCTGAACTCGAGAGTCATTCAATGTCCACATTCCAGAACTCTGGATGTCTGAATTATAGAAGCACCAAATGTCTGCATTCTAGAATCGGAATGTGGCGGAATTCTAGAATGCACAGCACGGCGGAATTCTAAAGTCCTAAAATGTCTGCTATCCGGCAGTTAAGGTGTCTGACATCCAGAATGCTACCACGTCAGAATTATACCATTCTGAAAGATTCTGGGATCTAGAATCAATGGACGGCTGAGTTCCAGAATGACAGGGTGGCAAAACTCTAGAATCCTTGCGTGTCTGAACTCGAGAGTCATTCAATGTCCACATCCCAGAACTCTGGATTTCTGAATTATAGAAGCACCAATTGTCTGCATTCTAGAATCGGAATGTGGCGGAATTCTAGAATGCACAGCACGGCGGAATTCTAAAGTCCTAAAGTGCCTGCTATCCAGAACTCAAGGTGTCTGACATCCAGAATGTTACTAGGTCAGCATTCTACCGTTCTGAGAGATTCTGGGTTCTAGAATCAATTGATGGCAGAGTTCTGGAATGTCAGGGTGTTCAAACTCAAGAATACTTGCGTGTCTGAACTCGAGAGTCATTCAATGTCCACATTCCGGATCACAGGGTGTCTGAATTCCAGAAGCACCAAATGTCTGCATTCTAGAATCGGAATGTGGCGGAATTCTAGAATGCACAGCACGGCGGAATTCGAAAGTCCTAAAATGCATGCTATCCGGAAGTTAAGGTGTCTGACATCCAGAATGCTACCACGTCAGAATTATACCATTCTGAAAGATTCTGTGATCTAGAATCAATGGACGGCTGAGTTCCAGAATGTCAGGGTTTCCAAAATCTAGAATCCTTGCGTGTCTGAACTCGAGACTCATTCAATATCCACATTCCAGGACTCTGGATGTCTGAAATATAGAAGCAACAAATGTCTGCATTCTAGAATCGGAATGTGGTGGAATTCAAGAATGCACAGCACGGCAGAATTCTAAAGTCCTAAAATGCCTGCTATTCGGAAGTTAAGGTGTCTGACATCCAGAATGTTACGAGGTCAGCATTCTACCGTTCTGAGAGATTCTGGGTTCTAGAATCAATGGATGGCAGAGTTCTGGAATGTCAGGGTGTCCAAACTCTAGAATCCTTCCGTGTCTGAACTCGTGAGTCATTCAATGTCCACATTCCGGATCACAGGGTGTCTGAATTCCAGAAGCACCAAATGTCTGCATTCTAGAATCGGAATGTGGCAGAATTCTAGAATGCACAGCACGACGGAATTCTAAAGTCCTAAAATGCCTGCTATCGGGAAGTTAAGTTGTCTGACATCCAGAATGTTACTAGGTCTGCATTCTACCGTTCTGAGAGATTCTGGGTTCTAGATTCAATGGACGGCATAGATCTGGCATGTCAGGGTGTCCAAACTCTAGAATCCTTGCGTGTCTGAACTCGAGAGTCATTCAATGTCCACATTCCGGATCACAGGGTGTGTGAATTCCAGAAGCACCAAATGTCTGCATTCTAGAATCGGAATGTGGTAGAATTATAGAATGCACAGCACGGCGGAATTCTAAAGTCCTAAAATGCCTGCTATGCGGAAGTTAAGGTGTCTGACACCCAGAATGCTACCACATCAGAATTATACCACTCTGAAACATTCTGGGATCTAGAATCAATTGACGGGTGAGTTCCAGAACGTCAGGGTGGCAAAACTCGAGAATCCTGGCGTATCTGAACTCGAGAGTCATTCAATGTCCACATTCCAGAACTCTGGATGTCTGAATTATAGAAGCACCAAATGTCTGCATTCTAGAATCGGAATGTGGCGGAATTCTAGAATGCACAGCACGGCGGAATTCTAAAGTCCTAAAATACCTGCTATCCGGAAGTTAAGGTGTCTGACATCCAGAATGCTACCAAGTCAGAATTATACCATTCTGGAAGATTCTGGGATCTAGAATCAATGGACGGCTGAGTTCCAGAATGTCAGGGTGGCAAAACTCAAGAATCCTTGCGTGCCTGAACTCGAGAGTCATTCAATGTCCACATTCCAGAACTCTGGATGTCTGAATTATAGGAGCACCAAATGTCTGCATTCTAGAATCGGAATGTGGCAGAATTCTAGAATGCACAGCACGGCGGAATTCTAAAGTCCTAAAATGCCTGCCATCCGGAAGTTAAGGTGTCTGACATCAAGAATGCTACCAAGTCAGAATTATACCATTCTGAAAGATTCTGGGATCTAGAATCAATGGACGGCTGAGTTCCAGAATGTCAGGGTGGCAAAACTCTAGAATCCTTGTGTGTCTGAAGTCGAGAGTCATTCAATGTCCACATTCCAGAACTCTGGATGTCTGAATTCCAGAAGCACCAAATGTCTGCATTCTAGAATCGGAATGTGGCGGAATTCAAGAATGCACAGCACGGCAGAATTCTAAAGTCCTAAAATGGCTGCTATCCGGAAGTTAAGGTGTCTGACATCCAGAATGCTACCACGTCAGAATTATACCATTCTGAAAGATTCTGGGATCTAGAATCAATGGACGGCTGAGTTCCAGAATGTCAGGGTGGCAAAACTCTAGAATCCTTGCGTGTCTGAACTCGAGAGTCATTCAATGTCCACATTCCAGAACTCTGGATGTCTGAAGTATAGAAGCACCAAATGTCTGCATTCTAGAATCGGAATGTGGCGGAATTCTAGAATGCACAGCACGGCGGAATTCTAAAGTCCTAAAATGCCTACTTGCCGAAAGTTAAGGTGTCTGATGACCAGTATGTTACTAGGTCAGCATTCTACCGTTCTGAGAGATTCTGGGTTCTAGAATCAATGGACGGCAGAGATCTGGAATGTCAGGGTGTCCAAACTCTAGAATCCTTGCGTGTCTGAACTCGAGAGTCATTCAATGTCCACATTCCGGATCACAGGGTGTCTGAATTCCAGAAGCACCAAATGTCTGCATTCTAGAATCGGAATGTGGTAGAATTCCAGAATGCACATCACGGCGGAATTCTAAAGTCCCCAAATGCCTGCTATCCGGAAGTTAAGGTGTCTGACATCCAGAATGGTACCACATCAGAATTATACCATTCTGAAACATTCTGGGATCTAGAATCAATGGACGGGTGAGTTCCAGAATATCAGGGTGGCAAAACTCTAGAATCCTGGCTTGTCTGAACTCGAGAGTCAATCAATGTCCACATTCCAGAACTCTGGATGCCTGAATTATGGAAGCACCAAATGTCTGCATTCTAGAATCGGAATGTGGCAGATTTCTAGAATGCACAGCACGGCGGAATTCTAAAGTCCTAAAATGCCTGCTATCCGGAAGTTAAGGTGTCTGACATCCAGAATGTTACTAGGTCAGCATTCCACCATTCTGAGAGATTCTGGGTTCTAGAATCAATGGACGGCAGAATTCTGGAATGTCAGGGTTTCCAAACTCTAGAATCCTTCCGTGTCTGAACTCGTGAGTCATTCAATGTCCACATTCCGGATCACAGGGTGTCTGAATTCCAGAAGCACCAAATGTCTTCATTCTAGAATCGGAATGTGGCGGAATTCTAGAATGCACAGCACGGCAGAATTCTAAAGCCCTAAAATGCCTGATATTCGGAAGTTAAGGAGTCTGATATCCAGAATGTTACTAGGTCAGCATTCTACCATTCTGAGAGATTCTGGGTTCTAGAATCAATGGACGGCAGAGATCTGGCATGTCAGGGTGTCCAAACTCTAGAATCCTTCCGTGTCTGAACTCGTGAGTTAATCAATGTCCACATTCCAGATCACAGGGTGTCTGAATTCCAAAAGCACCAAATGTCTGCATTCTAGAATCGGAATGTGGCGGAATTCTAGAATGCACACCACGGCGGAATTCTAAAGTCCTAAAATGCCTACTAGCCGAAAGTTAAGGTGTCTGATGACCAGTATGTTACTAGGTCAGCATTCTAACGTTCTGAGAGATTCTGGGTTCTAGAATTAATGGACGGCAGAGATCTGGAATATCAGGGTGTCCAAACTCTAGAATCCTTGCGTGTCTGAACTCGAGAGTCATTCAATTTCCACATTCCGGATCACAGGGTGTCTGAATTCCATAAGCCCCAAATGTCTGCATTCTAGAATCGGAATGTGCCAGAATTCTAGAATGCACAGCACGGCAGAATTCGAAAGTACTAAAATGCCTGCTATCGGGAAGTTAAGCTGTCTGACATCCAGAATGCTACCACGTCAGAATTATACCATTCTGAAAGATTCTGGGATCTAGAATCAATGGACGGCTGAGTTCCAGAATGTCAGGGTGGCAAAACTCTAGAATCCTGGTGTGTCTGAACTGGAGAGTCATTCAATGTCCACATTCCAGAACTCTGGATGTCTGAATTATAGAAGCACCAAATGTCTGCATTCTAGAATCGGAATGTGGCGGAATTCTAGAATGCACAGCACAGCGGAATTCTAAAATCCTAAAATGCCTGCTATCCGGAAGTTAATGTGTCTGACATCAAGAATGCTACCAAGTCAGAATTATACCATTCTGAAAGATTCTGGGATCTAGAATCAATGGACGGCTGAGTTCCAGAATATCAGGGTGGCAAAACTCTAGAATCCATGCGTGTCTGAACTCGAGACTCATTCAATGTCCACATTCCAGAATTCTGGATGTCTGAATTATAGAAGCACCAAATGTCTGCATTCTAGAATCGGAATGTGGCGGAATTCTAGAATGCACAGCACGGCGCTATTCTAAAGTCCTAAAATGCCTACTAGCCGAAAGTTAAGGTGTCTGATGACCAGTATGTTACTAGGTCAGCATTCTACCGTTCTGAGAGATTCTGGGTTCTAGAATCAATGGACGGCAGAGATCTGGAATGTCAGGGTGTCCAAACTCTAGAATCCTTGCGTGTCTGAACTCGAGAGTCATTCAATCTCCACATTCCGGATCACAGGGTGTCTGAATTCCAGAAGCACCAAATGTCTGCATTCTAGAATCGGAATGTGGTAGAATTCTAGAATGCACAGCATGGCGGAATTCTAAAGTCACCAAATGCCTGCTATCGGGAAGTTAAGGTTTCTGACATCCAGAATGGTACCACATCAGAATTTTACCATTCTGAAACATTCTGGGATCTAGAATCAATGGACGGGTGAGTTCCAGAATGTCAGGGTGGCAAAACTCTAGAATCCTGGCTTGTCTGAACTCGAGAGTCATTCAATGTCCACATTCCAGAACTCTGGATGTCTGAAGTATAGAAGCACCAAATGTCTGCATTCTAGAATCGGAATGTGGCGGAATTCTAGAATGCACAGCACAGCGGAATTCTAAAATCGTAAAATGCCTGCTATCCGGGAGTTAAGGTGTCTGACATCAAGAATGCTACCAAGTCAGAATTATACCATTCTGAAAGACTCTGGGATCTAGAATCAATGGACGGCTGAGTTCCAGAATATCAGGGTGGCAAAACTCTAGAATCCATGCGTGTCTGAACTCAAGACTCATTCAATGTCCACATTCCAGAATTCTGGATGTCTGAATTATAGAAGCACCAAATGTCTGCATTCTAGAATCGGAATGTGGCGGAATTCTAGAATGCACAGCACGGCGGAATTCTAAAGTCCTAAAATGCCTACTAGCCGAAAGTTAAGGTGTCTGATGACCAGTATGTTACTAGGTCAGCATTCTACCGTTCTGAGAGATTCTGGGTTCTAGAATCAATGGACGGCAGAGATCTGGAATGTCAGGGTGTCGAAACTCTAGAATCCTTGCGTGTCTGAACTTGAGAGTCATTCAATGTCCACATTCCGGATCACAGGGTGTCTGAATTCCAGAAGCACCAAAGGTCTGCATTCTAGAATCGGAATGTGGCGGAATTCTAGAATGCACAGTACGGCGGAATTCTAAAGTCCCCAAATGCCTGCTATCGGGAAGTTAAGGTTTCTGACATCCAGAATGGTACCACATCAGAATTATACCATTCTGAAACATTCTGGTATCTAGAATCAATGGACGGGTGAGTTCCAGAATGTCAGGGTGGCAAAACTCTAGAATCCGTCCGAGTCTGAACTCGTGAGTCATTCAATGTCCACATTCCGGATCACAGGGTGTCTGAGTTCCAGAAGCACCAAATGTCTTCATTCTAGAATCGGAATGTGGCGGAATTCTAGAATGCACAGCACGGCAGAATTCTAAAGTCCTAAAATGCCTGATATTCGTAAGTTAAGGAGTCTGACATCCAGAATGTTACTAGGTCAGCATTCTACCATTCTGAGAGATTCTGGGTTCTAGAATCAATGGACGGCAGAGATCTGGCATGTCAGGGTGTCCAAACTCTAGAATCCTTCCGTGTCTGAACTCGTGAGTCATTCAATGTCCACATTCCGGATCACAGGGTGTCTGAATGCCAGAAGCACCAAATGTCTGCATTCTAGAATCGGAATGTGGCGGAATTCTAGAATGCACAGCACGGCGGAATTCGAAAGTCCTAAAATGCCTGCTATACAGAAGTTAAGGTGTCTGACATCCAGAATGCTACCACGTCAGAATTATACAATTCTGAAAGATTCTGGGATCTAGAATCAATGGACGGCTGAGTTCCAGAATGTCAGGGTTTCCAAACTCTAGAATCCTTGCGTGTCTGAACTTGAGAGTCATTCAATATCCACATTCCAGGACTCTGGATGTCTGAAATATAGAAGCAACAAATGTCTGCATTCTAGAATCGGAATGTGGTGGAATTCTAGAATGCACAGCACGGCAGAATTCTAAAGTCCTAAAATGCCTGCCAATCGGAAGTTAAGGTGTCTGACATCCAGAATGTTACTAGGTCAGCATTCTACCGTTCTGAGAGATTCTGGGTTGTAGAATCAATGGACGGCAGAGTTATGGAATGTCAGGGTGTCCAAACTCTAGAATCCTTCCGTGTCTGAACTCGTGAGTCATTCAATGTCCACATTCCGGATCACAGGGTGTCTGAATTCCAGAAGCACCAAATGTCTGCATTCTAGAATCGGAATGTGGTGGAATTCTAGAATGCACTGCACGGCGGAATTCTAAAGTCCTAAAATGCCTACTAGCCGAAAGTTAAGGTGTCTGATGACCAGTATGTTACTAGGTCAGCATTCTACCGTTCTGAGAGATTCTGGGTTCTAGAATTAATGGACGGCAGAGATCTGGAATATCAGGGTGTCCAAACTCTAGAATCCTTGCGTGTCTGAACTCGAGAGTCATTCAATTTCCACATTCCGGATCACAGGGTGTCTGAATTCCAGAAGCCCCATATGTCTGCATTCTAGAATCGGAATGTGTCGGAATTCTACAATGCACAGCACGGCAGAATTCGAAAGTACTAAAATGCCTGCTATCGGGAAGTTAAGCTGTCTGACATCCAGAATGCTACCACGTCAGAATTATACCATTCTGAAAGATTCTGGGATCTAGAATCAATGGACAGCTGAGTTCCAGAATGTCAGGGTGGCAAAACTCTAGAATCCTGGCGTGTCTGAACTCGAGAGTCATTCAATGACCACATTCCAGAACTCTGGATGTCTGAATTATAGAAGCACCAAATGTCTGCATTCTAGAATCGGAATGTGGCGGAATTCTAGAATGCACAGCACAGCGGAATTCTAAAATCCTAAAATGCCTGCTATCCGGAAGTTAATGTGTCTGACATCAAGAATGCTACCAAGTCAGAATTATACCATTCTGAAAGATTCTGGGATCTAGAATCAATGGACGGCTGAGTTCCAGAATATCAGGGTGGCAAAACAATAGAATCCTTGCGTGTCTGAACTCGAGATTCATTCAATGTCCACATTCCAGAATTCTGGATGTCTGAATTATAGAAGCACCAAATGTCTGCATTCTAGAATCGGAATGTGGCGGAATTCTAGAATGCACAGCACGGCGGATTTCTAAAGTCCTAAAATGCCTACTAGCCGAAAGTTAAGGTGTCTGATGACCAGTATGTTACTAGGTCAGCATTCTACCGTTCTGAGAGATTCTGGGTTCTAGAATCAATGCACGGCAGAGATCTGGAATGTCAGGGTGTCCAAACTCTAGAATCCTTGCGTGTCTGAACTCGAGAGTCATTCAATGTCCACATTCCGGATCACAGGGTGTCTGAATTCCAGAAGCACCAAATGTCTGCATTCTAGAATCGGAATGTGGTAGAATTCTAGAATGCACAGCACGGCGGAATTCTGAAGTCCCCAAATGCCTGCTATCGGGAAGTTAAGGTTTCTGACATCCAGAATGGTACCACAACAGAATTATACCATTCTGAAACATTCTGGGATCTAGAATCAATGGACGGGTGAGTTCCAGGATGTCAGGGTGGCAAAACTCTAGAATCCTGGCTTGTCTGAACTCGAGAGTCATTCAATGTCCACATTCCAGAACTCTGGATGTCTGAATTATAGAAGCACCAAATGTCTGCATTCTAGAATTGGAATGTGGCGGAATTCTAGAATGCACAGCACAGCGGAATTCTAAAATCCTAAAATGCCTGCTATCCGGAAGTTAATGTGTCTGACATCAAGAATGCTACCAAGTCAGAATTATACCATTCTGAAAGATTCTGGGTTCTAGAATTAATGGACGGCTGAGTTCCAGAATATCAGGGTGGCAAAACCCTAGAATCCATGCGTGTCTGAACTCGAGACTCATTCAATGTCCACATTCCAGAATTCTGGATGTCTGAATTATAGAAGCACCAAATGTCTGCATTCCAGAATCGGAATGTGGCGGAATTCTAGAATGCAGAGCACGGCGGAATTCTAAAGTCCTAAAATGCCTACTAGCCGAAAGTTAAGGTGTCTGATGACCAGTATGTTACTAGGTCAGCATTCTACCGTTCTGAGAGATTCTGGGTTCTAGAATCAATGGACGGCAGAGATCTGGAATGTCAGGGTGTCGAAACTCTAGAATCCTTGCGTGTCTGAACTTGAGAGTCATTCAATGTCCACATTCCGGATCACAGGGTGTCTGAATTCCAGAAGCACCAAAGGTCTGCATTCTAGAATCGGAATGTGGCGGAATTCTAGAATGCACAGCACGGCGGAATTCTAAAGTCCCCAAATGCCTGCTATCGGGAAGTTAAGGTTTCTGACATCCAGAATGGTACCACATCAGAATTATACCATTCTGAAACATTCTGGGATCTAGAATCAATGGACGGGTGAGTTCCAGAATGTCAGGGTGGCAAAACTCTAGAATCCTGGCTTGTCTGAACTCGAGAGTCATTCAATGTCCACATTCCAGAACTCTGGATGTCTGAATGATGGAAGCACCTAATGTCTGCATTCTAGAATCGGATTGTGGCGGAATTCTAAAATGCACAGCACGGCGGAATTCTAAAGTCCTAAAATGCCTGCTATCCGGAAGTTAAGGTGTCTGACATCCAGAATGTTACTAGGTCAGCATTCCACCATTCTGAGAGATTCTGGGTTCTAGAATCAGTGGACGGCAGAGTTCTGGAATGTCAGGGTGTCCAAACTCTAGAATCCGTCCGAGTCTGAACTCGTGAGTCATTCAATGTCCACATTCCGGATCACAGGGTGTCTGAGTTCCAGAAGCACCAAATGTCTTCATTCTAGAATCGGAATGTGGCGGAATTCTAGAATGCACAGCACGGCAGAATTCTAAAGTCCTAAAATGCCTGATATTCGGAAGTTAAGGAGTCTGACATCCAGAATGTTACTAGGTCAGCATTCTACCATTCTGAGAGATTCTGGGTTCTAGAATCAATGGACGGCAGAGATCTGGCATGTCAGGGTGTCCAAACTCTAGAATCCTTCCGTGTCTGAACTCGTGAGTCATTCAATGTCCACATTCCGGATCACAGGGTGTCTGAATGCCAGAAGCACCAAATGTCTGCATTCTAGAATCGGAATGTGGCGGAATTCTAGAATGCACAGCACGGCGGAATTCGAAAGTCCTAAAATGCCTGCTATCCAGAAGTTAAGGTGTCTGACATCCAGAATGCTACCACGTCAGAATTATACAATTCTGAAAGATTCTGGGATCTAGAATCAATGGACGGCTGAGTTCCAGAATGTCAGGGTTTCCAAACTCTAGAATCCTTGCGTGTCTGAACTTGAGAGTCATTCAATATCCACATTCCAGGACTCTGGATGTCTGAAATATAGAAGCAACAAATGTCTGCATTCTAGAATCGGAATGTGGTGGAATTCTAGAATGCACAGCACGGCAGAATTCTAAAGTCCTAAAATGCCTGCCAATCGGAAGTTAAGGTGTCTGACATCCAGAATGTTACTAGGTCAGCATTCTACCGTTCTGAGAGATTCTGGGTTGTAGAATCAATGGACGGCAGAGTTATGGAATGTCAGGGTGTCCAAACTCTAGAATCCTTCCGTGTCTGAACTCGTGAGTCATTCAATGTCCACATTCCGGATCACAGGGTGTCTGAATTCCAGAAGCACCAAATGTCTGCATTCTAGGATCGGAATGTGGTGGAATTCTAGAATGCACTGCACGGCGGAATTCTAAAGTCCTAAAATGCCTACTAGCCGAAAGTTAAGGTGTCTGATGACCAGTATGTTACTAGGTCAGCATTCTACCGTTCTGAGAGATTCTGGGTTCTAGAATTAATGGACGGCAGAGATCTGGAATATCAGGGTGTCCAAACTCTAGAATCCTTGCGTGTCTGAACTCGAGAGTCATTCAATTTCCACATTCCGGATTACAGGGTGTCTGAATTCCAGAAGCCACATATGTCTGCATTCTAGAATCGGAATGTGTCGGAATTCTACAATGCACAGCACGGCAGAATTCGAAAGTACTAAAATGCCTGCTATCGGGAAGTTAAGCTGTCTGACATCCAGAATGCTACCACGTCAGAATTATACCATTCTGAAAGATTCTGGGATCTAGAATCAATGGACGGCTGAGTTCCAGAATGTCAGGGTGGCAAAACTCTAGAATCCTGGCGTGTCTGAACTCGAGAGTCATTCAATGACCACATTCCAGAACTCTGGATGTCTGAATTATAGAAGCACCAAATGTCTGCATTCTAGAATCGGAATGTGGCGGAATTCTAGAATGCACAGCACAGCGGAATTCTAAAATCCTAAAATGCCTGCTATCCGGAAGTTAATGTGTCTGACATCAAGAATGCTACCAAGTCAGAATTATACCATTCTGAAAGATTCTGGGATCTAGAATCAATGGACGGCTGAGTTCCAGAATATCAGGGTGGCAAAACTCTAGAATCCATGCGTGTCTGAACTCGAGATTCATTCAATGTCCACATTCCAGAATTCTGGATGTCTGAATTATAGAAGCACCAAATGTCTGCATTCTAGAATCGGAATGTGGCGGAATTCTAGAATGCACAGCACGGCGGATTTCTAAAGTCCTAAAATGCCTACTAGCCGAAAGTTAAGGTGTCTGATGACCAGTATGTTACTAGGTCAGCATTCTACCGTTCTGAGAGATTCTGGGTTCTAGAATCAATGCACGGCAGAGATCTGGAATGTCAGGGTGTCCAAACTCTAGAATCCTTGCGTGTCTGAACTCGAGAGTCATTCAATGTCCACATTCCGGATCACAGGGTGTCTGAATTCCAGAAGCACCAAATGTCTGCATTCTAGAATCGGAATGTGGTAGAATTCTAGAATGCACAGCACGGCGGAATTCTGAAGTCCCCAAATGCCTGCTATCGGGAAGTTAAGGTTTCTGACATCCAGAATGGTACCACAACAGAATTATACCATTCTGAAACATTCTGGGATCTAGAATCAATGGACGGGTGAGTTCCAGGATGTCAGGGTGGCAAAACTCTAGAATCCTGGCTTGTCTGAACTCGAGAGTCATTCAATGTCCACATTCCAGAACTCTGGATGTCTGAATTATAGAAGCACCAAATGTCTGCATTCTAGAATTGGAATGTGGCGGAATTCTAGAATGCACAGCACAGCGGAATTCTAAAATCCTAAAATGCCTGCTATCCGGAAGTTAATGTGTCTGACATCAAGAATGCTACCAAGTCAGAATTATACCATTCTGAAAGATTCTGGGTTCTAGAATTAATGGACGGCTGAGTTCCAGAATATCAGGGTGGCAAAACCCTAGAATCCATGCGTGTCTGAACTCGAGACTCATTCAATGTCCACATTCCAGAATTCTGGATGTCTGAATTATAGAAGCACCAAATGTCTGCATTCCAGAATCGGAATGTGGCGGAATTCTAGAATGCAGAGCACGGCGGAATTCTAAAGTCCTAAAATGCCTACTAGCCGAAAGTTAAGGTGTCTGATGACCAGTATGTTACTAGGTCAGCATTCTACCGTTCTGAGAGATTCTGGGTTCTAGAATCAATGGACGGCAGAGATCTGGAATGTCAGGGTGTCGAAACTCTAGAATCCTTGCGTGTCTGAACTTGAGAGTCATTCAATGTCCACATTCCGGATCACAGGGTGTCTGAATTCCAGAAGCACCAAAGGTCTGCATTCTAGAATCGGAATGTGGCGGAATTCTAGAATGCACAGCACGGCGGAATTCTAAAGTCCCCAAATGCCTGCTATCGGGAAGTTAAGGTTTCTGACATCCAGAATGGTACCACATCAGAATTATACCATTCTGAAACATTCTGGGATCTAGAATCAATGGACGGGTGAGTTCCAGAATGTCAGGGTGGCAAAACTCTAGAATCCTGGCTTGTCTGAACTCGAGAGTCATTCAATGTCCACATTCCAGAACTCTGGATGTCTGAATGATGGAAGCACCTAATGTCTGCATTCTAGAATCGGATTGTGGCGGAATTCTAAAATGCACAGCACGGCGGAATTCTAAAGTCCTAAAATGCCTGCTATCCGGAAGTTAAGGTGTCTGACATCCAGAATGTTACTAGGTCAGCATTCCACCATTCTGAGAGATTCTGGGTTCTAGAATCAGTGGACGGCAGAGTTCTGGAATGTCAGGGTGTCCAAACTCTAGAATCCGTCCGAGTCTGAACTCGTGAGTCATTCAATGTCCACATTCCGGATCACAGGGTGTCTGAGTTCCAGAAGCACCAAATGTCTTCATTCTAGAATCGGAATGTGGCGGAATTCTAGAATGCACAGCACGGCAGAATTCTAAAGTCCTAAAATGCCTGATATTCGGAAGTTAAGGAGTCTGACATCCAGAATGTTACTAGGTCAGCATTCTACCATTCTGAGAGATTCTGGGTTCTAGAATCAATGGACGGCAGAGATCTGGCATGTCAGGGTGTCCAAACTCTAGAATCCTTCCGTGTCTGAACTCGTGAGTCATTCAATGTCCACATTCCGGATCACAGGGTGTCTGAATGCCAGAAGCACCAAATGTCTGCATTCTAGAATCGGAATGTGGCGGAATTCTAGAATGCACAGCACGGCGGAATTCGAAAGTCCTAAAATGCCTGCTATCCAGAAGTTAAGGTGTCTGACATCCAGAATGCTACCACGTCAGAATTATACAATTCTGAAAGATTCTGGGATCTAGAATCAATGGACGGCTGAGTTCCAGAATGTCAGGGTTTCCAAACTCTAGAATCCTTGCGTGTCTGAACTTGAGAGTCATTCAATATCCACATTCCAGGACTCTGGATGTCTGAAATATAGAAGCAACAAATGTCTGCATTCTAGAATCGGAATGTGGTGGAATTCTAGAATGCACAGCACGGCAGAATTCTAAAGTCCTAAAATGCCTGCCAATCGGAAGTTAAGGTGTCTGACATCCAGAATGTTACTAGGTCAGCATTCTACCGTTCTGAGAGATTCTGGGTTGTAGAATCAATGGACGGCAGAGTTATGGAATGTCAGGGTGTCCAAACTCTAGAATCCTTCCGTGTCTGAACTCGTGAGTCATTCAATGTCCACATTCCGGATCACAGGGTGTCTGAATTCCAGAAGCACCAAATGTCTGCATTCTAGGATCGGAATGTGGTGGAATTCTAGAATGCACTGCACGGCGGAATTCTAAAGTCCTAAAATGCCTACTAGCCGAAAGTTAAGGTGTCTGATGACCAGTATGTTACTAGGTCAGCATTCTACCGTTCTGAGAGATTCTGGGTTCTAGAATTAATGGACGGCAGAGATCTGGAATATCAGGGTGTCCAAACTCTAGAATCCTTGCGTGTCTGAACTCGAGAGTCATTCAATTTCCACATTCCGGATTACAGGGTGTCTGAATTCCAGAAGCCACATATGTCTGCATTCTAGAATCGGAATGTGTCGGAATTCTACAATGCACAGCACGGCAGAATTCGAAAGTACTAAAATGCCTGCTATCGGGAAGTTAAGCTGTCTGACATCCAGAATGCTACCACGTCAGAATTATACCATTCTGAAAGATTCTGGGATCTAGAATCAATGGACGGCTGAGTTCCAGAATGTCAGGGTGGCAAAACTCTAGAATCCTGGCGTGTCTGAACTCGAGAGTCATTCAATGACCACATTCCAGAACTCTGGATGTCTGAATTATAGAAGCACCAAATGTCTGCATTCTAGAATCGGAATGTGGCGGAATTCTAGAATGCACAGCACAGCGGAATTCTAAAATCCTAAAATGCCTGCTATCCGGAAGTTAATGTGTCTGACATCAAGAATGCTACCAAGTCAGAATTATACCATTCTGAAAGATTCTGGGATCTAGAATCAATGGACGGCTGAGTTCCAGAATATCAGGGTGGCAAAACTCTAGAATCCATGCGTGTCTGAACTCGAGATTCATTCAATGTCCACATTCCAGAATTCTGGATGTCTGAATTATAGAAGCACCAAATGTCTGCATTCTAGAATCGGAATGTGGCGGAATTCTAGAATGCACAGCACGGCGGATTTCTAAAGTCCTAAAATGCCTACTAGCCGAAAGTTAAGGTGTCTGATGACCAGTATGTTACTAGGTCAGCATTCTACCGTTCTGAGAGATTCTGGGTTCTAGAATCAATGCACGGCAGAGATCTGGAATGTCAGGGTGTCCAAACTCTAGAATCCTTGCGTGTCTGAACTCGAGAGTCATTCAATGTCCACATTCCGGATCACAGGGTGTCTGAATTCCAGAAGCACCAAATGTCTGCATTCTAGAATCGGAATGTGGTAGAATTCTAGAATGCACAGCACGGCGGAATTCTGAAGTCCCCAAATGCCTGCTATCGGGAAGTTAAGGTTTCTGACATCCAGAATGGTACCACAACAGAATTATACCATTCTGAAACATTCTGGGATCTAGAATCAATGGACGGGTGAGTTCCAGGATGTCAGGGTGGCAAAACTCTAGAATCCTGGCTTGTCTGAACTCGAGAGTCATTCAATGTCCACATTCCAGAACTCTGGATGTCTGAATTATAGAAGCACCAAATGTCTGCATTCTAGAATTGGAATGTGGCGGAATTCTAGAATGCACAGCACAGCGGAATTCTAAAATCCTAAAATGCCTGCTATCCGGAAGTTAATGTGTCTGACATCAAGAATGCTACCAAGTCAGAATTATACCATTCTGAAAGATTCTGGGTTCTAGAATTAATGGACGGCTGAGTTCCAGAATATCAGGGTGGCAAAACCCTAGAATCCATGCGTGTCTGAACTCGAGACTCATTCAATGTCCACATTCCAGAATTCTGGATGTCTGAATTATAGAAGCACCAAATGTCTGCATTCCAGAATCGGAATGTGGCGGAATTCTAGAATGCAGAGCACGGCGGAATTCTAAAGTCCTAAAATGCCTACTAGCCGAAAGTTAAGGTGTCTGATGACCAGTATGTTACTAGGTCAGCATTCTACCGTTCTGAGAGATTCTGGGTTCTAGAATCAATGGACGGCAGAGATCTGGAATGTCAGGGTGTCCAAACTCTAGAATGCTGGCGTGTCTGAACTCGAGAGTCATTCAATGTCCACATTCCGGATCACAGGGTGTCTGAATTCCAGAAGCACCAAATGTCTGCATTCTAGAATCGGAATGTGGTAGAATTCTAGAATGCACAGCACGGCGGAATTCTAAAGTCCCCAAATGCCTGCTATCGGGAAGTTAAGGTTTCTGACATCCAGAATGGTACCACATCAGAATTATACCATTCTGAAACATTCTGGGATCTAGAATCAATGGACGGGTGAGTTCCAGAATGTCAGGGTGGCAAAACTCTAGAATCCTGGCTTGTCTGAACTCGAGAGTCATTCAATGTCCACATTCCAGAACTCTGGATGTCTGAATGATGGAAGCACCTAATGTCTGCATTCTAGAATCGGATTGTGGCGGAATTCTAAAATGCACAGCACGGCGGAATTCTAAAGTCCTAAAATGCCTGCTATCCGGAAGTTAAGGTGTCTGACATCCAGAATGTTACTAGGTCAGCATTCCACCATTCTGAGAGATTCTGGGTTCTAGAATCAATGGACGGCAGAGTTCTGGAATGTCAGGGTGTCCAAACTCTAGAATCCGTCCGTGTCTGAACTCGTGAGTCATTCAATGTCCACATTCCGGATCACAGGGTGTCTGAATTCCAGAAGCACCAAATGTCTTCAATCTAGAATCGGAATGTGGCGGAATTCTAGAATGCACAGCACGGCAGAATTCTAAAGTCCTAAAATGCCTGATATTCGGAAGTTAAGGAGTCTGACATCCAGAATGTTACTAGGTCAGCATTCTACCATTCTGAGAGATTCTGGGTTCTAGAATCAATGGACGGCAGAGATCTGGCATGTCAGGGTGTCCAAACTCTAGAATCCTTCCGTGTCTGAACTCGTGAGTCATTCAATGTCCACATTCCGGATCACAGGGTGTCTGAATGCCAGAAGCACCAAATGTCTGCATTCTAGAATCGGAATGTGGCGGAATTCTAGAATGCACAGCACGGCGGAATTTGAAAGTCCTAAAATGCCTGCCTTCCAGAAGTTAAGGTGTCTGACATCCAGAATGCTACCACGTCAGAATTATACCATTCTGAAAGATTCTGGGATCTAGAATCAATGGACGGCTGAGTTCCAGAATGTCAGGGTTTCCAAACTCTGGAATCCTTGCGTGTCTGAACTTGAGAGTCATTCAATATCCACATTCCAGGGCTCTGGATGTCTGAAATATAGAAGCAACAAATGTCTGCATTCTAGAATCGGAACGTGGTGGAATTCTATAATGCACAGCACGGCAGAATTCTAAAGTCCTAAAATGCCTGCTATTCGGAAGTTAAGGTGTCTGACATCCAGAATGTTACTAGGTCAGCATTCTACCGTTCTGAGAGATTCTGGTTTGCAGAATCAATGGACGGCAGAGTTATGGAATGTCAGGGTGTCCAAACTCTAGAATCCTTCCGTGTCTGAACTCGTGAGTCATTCAATGTCCACATTCCGGATCACAGGGTGTCTGAATTCCAGAAGCACCAAATGTCTGCATTCTAGAATCGGAATGTGGCGGAATTCTAGAATGCACAGCACGGCAGAATTCTAAAGTCCTAAAATGCCTGATATTCGGAAGTTAAGGTGTCTGACATCCAGAATGTTACTAGGTCAGCATTCTACCGTTCTGAGAGATTCTGGGTTCTAGAATCAATGGACGGCAGGGTTCTGGAATGTCAGGGTGTCCAAACTCTAGAATCCTTCCGTCTTTGAACTCGTGAGTCATTCAATGTCCACATTCCAGATCAAAGGGTGTCTGAATTCCAGAAGCACCAAATGTCTGCATTCTACAATTGGAATGTGGCGGAATTCTAGAATGCACAGCACGGCGGATTTCTAAAGTCCTAAAATGCCTGCTATTGGGAACTTAAGGTGTCTGACATCCAGAATGTTACTAGGTCAGCATTCTACCGTTCTGAGAGATTCTGGGTTTTAGAATCAATGGACGGCAGAGATCTGGCATGTCAGGGTGTCCAAACTCTAGAATCCCTGCGTGTCTGAACTCGAGAGTCATTCAATGTCCACATTCCGGATCACAGGGTGTCTGAATTCCAGAAGCACCAAATGTCTGCATTCTAGAATCGGAATGTGGTAGAATTCTAGAATGCACAGCCCGGCGGAATTCTAATGTCCTAAAATGACTGCTATCCGGAAGTCAAGGTGTCTGACATCCAGAATGCTACCACATCAGAATTATACCATTCTGAAACATTATGGGATCTAGAATCAATGGACGGGTGAGTTCCAGAATGTCAGGGTGGCATAACTCTAGAATCCTGGCGTGTCTGAACTCGAGAGTCATTCAATGTCCACATTCCAGAACTCTGGATGTCTGAATTATAGAAGCACCAAATGTCTGCATTGCAGAATCGGAATGTGGCGGAATTCTAGAATGCACTGCATGGCGGAATTCTAAAGTCCTAAAATGCCTGCTATCCGGAAGTTAATGTGTCTGACATCAAGAATGCTACCAAGTCAGAATTATACCTTTCTGAAAGATTCTGGGATCTAGAATCAATGGACGGCTGAGTTCCAGAATGTCAGGGAAGCAAAACTCTAGAATCCTTGCGTGTCTGAACTCGAGAGTCATTCAATGTCCACATTCCAGAACTCTGGATGTCTGAATTATAGAAGCACCAAATGTCTGCATTCTAGAATCGGAATGTGGCGGAATTCTAGAATGCACAGCACGGCGGAATTCTAAAGTCCTAAAATGCCTACTAGCCGAAAGTAAAGGTGTCTGATGACCAGTATGTTACTACATCAGCATTCTACCGTTCTGAGAGTTTCTGGGTTCTAGAATCAATGGACGGCAGAGATCTGGAACGTCAGGGTGTCCAAACTCTAGAATCCTTGCGTGTCTGGACTCGAGAGTCATTCAATGTCCACATTCCGGATCACAGGGTGTCTGAATTCCAGAAGCAACAAATGTCTGCATTCTAGAATCGGAATGTGGTAGAATTCTAGAATGCACAGCACGGTGGAATTCTAAATTCCCCAAATGCCTGCTATCCAGAAGTTAAGGTGCCTGACATCCAGAATGGTACCACATCAGAATTATACCATTCTGAAAGATTCTGGGATCTAGAATCAATGGACGGCTGAGTTCCAGAATATCAGGGTGGCAAAACTCTAGAATCCTTGCGTGTCTGTACTCGAGAGTCATTCAATGTCCACATTCCAGAACTCTGGATGTCTGAATTATAGAAGCACCAAATGTCTGCATTCTAGAATCAGAATGTGGCGGAATTCTAGAATGCACAGCACGGCGGAATTCTAAAGTCCTAAAATGCCTACTAGCCGAAAGTTAAGGTGTCTGATGACCAGAATGTTACTAGGTCAGCATTCTACCGTTCTGAGAGATTCTGGGTTCTAGAATCAATGGACGGCAGAGTT
The DNA here is from genome assembly GCF_030222135.1 of Aotus nancymaae. Lineage (NCBI taxonomy): Eukaryota > Metazoa > Chordata > Mammalia > Primates > Aotidae > Aotus > Aotus nancymaae. The sequence goes on along the minus strand of NW_026988470.1, from coordinate 2,049,783 downwards.
CTGGAATGTCAGGGTGTCCAAACTCTAGAATCCTTGAGTGTTTGAACTCGAGAGTCATTCAATTTTCATATTCCGGGTCACAGAGTGACTGAATTCCAGAAGAACCAAATGTCTGCATTCTAGAAACAGAATGTGGCGGAATTCTAGAATGCACAGCACGGCGGAATTCGAAAGTCCTAAAATGCATGCTATCCGGAAGTTAAGGTGTCTGACATCCAGAATGCTACCACGTCAGAATTATACCATTCTGAAAGATTCTGGGATCTAGAATCAATGGACGGCTGAGTTCCAGAATGTCAGGGTGGCAAAACTCTAGAATCCTTGCGTTTATGAACTCGAGAGTCATTCAATGTCCACATTCCAGAACTCTGGATGTCTGAATTATAGAAGCACCAAATGTCTGCATTCTAGAATCGGAATGTGGCGGAATTCTAGAATGCACAGCACCGTGGAATTCTAAAGTCCTAAAATGCCTGCTATCCGGAAGTTAAGGTGTCTGACATCCAGAATGTTACTAAGCCAGCATTCTACCGTTCTGAGAGATTCTGGGTTCTAGAATCAATGGACGGCAGAGATCTGGCATGTCAGGGTGTCCAAAATCTAGAATCCTTGCGTGTCTGAACTCGAGAGTCATTCAATGTCCACATTCCGGATCACAGGGTTTCTGAATTCCAGAAGCACCAAATGTCTGCATTCTAGAATCGGAATGTGGCGGAATTCTAGAATGCACAGCACGGCGGAATTCGAAAGTCCTAAAATGCATGCTATCCGGAAGTTAAGGTGTCTGACATCCAGAATGCTACCACGTCAGAATTATACCATTCTGAAAGATTCTGGGATCTAGAATCAATGGACGACTGAGTTCCAGAATGCAAGGGTGGCAAAACTCTAGAATCCTTGCGTGTCTGAACTCGAGAGTCATTCAATGTCCACATTCCAGAACTCTAGATGTCTGAATTATAGAAGCACCAAATGTCTGCATTCTAGAATCGGAATGTTGCGGAATTGTAGAATGCACAGCACGGCGGAATTCGGAAGTCCTAAAATGCCTGCTATCCGGGAGGTAAGGTGTCTGACATCCAGAATGTTACTAGGTCAGCATTCTACCGTTCTGAGAGATTCTGGGTTCTAGAATCAATGGACGGCAGAGATCTGGCATGTCAGGGTGTCCAAACTCTAGAATCCTTGCGTGTCTGAACTCGAGAGTCATTCAATGTCCATATTCCGGATCACAGGATGTCTGAATTCCAGAAGCACCAAATGTCTGCATTCTAGAATCGGAATGTGGTAGAATTCTAGAATACACAGCACGGCGGAATTCTAAAGTCCTAAAATGCCTGCTATCCGGAAGTTAAGGTGTCTGACATCCAGAATGGTACTACATCAGAATTATACCATTCTGAAACATTCTGGGATCTAGAATCAATGGACGGCTGTGTTCCAGAATGCAAGGGTGGCAAAACTCTAGAATCCTTGCGTGTCTGAACTCGAGAGTCATTCAATGTCCACATTCCAGAACTCTGGATGTCTGAATTATAGAAGCACCAAATGTCTGCATTCTAGAATCGGAAAGTGGCGGAATTCTAGAATGCACAACACGGCGGAATTCGAAAGTCCTAAAATGCCTACTAGCCGAAGGTTAAGGTGTCTGATGACCAGAATATTACTAGGTCAGCATTCTACAGTTCTGAGAGATTTTGGGTTCTAGAATCAATGGACGGCATAGTTCTGGAATGTCAGGGTGTAGAAACTCTAGAATCCTTGAGTGTTTGAACTCGAGAGTCATTCAATTTCCATATTCCGGGTCACAGGGTGACTGAATTCCAGAAGCACCAAATGTCTGCATTCTAGAATCGGAATGTGGCGGAATTCTAGAATGCACAGCACGGCGGAATTCGAAAGTCCTAAAATTCCTGCTATCCGGAAGTTTAGGTATCTGACATCCAGAATGCTACCACGTCAGAATTATACCATTCTGAAAGATTCTGGAATCTAGAATCAATGGACGGCTGAGTTCCAGAATGTCAGGGTGGCAAACCTCTAGAATCCTTGCGTGTCTGAACTCGAGAGTCATTCAATGTCCACATTCCAGAACTCTGGATGTCTGAATTGTAGAAGCACCAAATGTCTGCATTCTAGAATCGGAATGTGGCAGAATTCTAGAAAGCACAGCACGGCGGAATTCTAAAATCCTAAAATGCCTGCTATCCGGAAGTTAAGGTGTCTGACATCGAGAATGCTACCAAGTCAGAATTATACCATTCTGAAAGATTCTGGGATCTAGAATCAATGGACGGCTGAGTTCCAGAATGTCAGGGTGGCAAAACTCTAGAATCCTTGCGTGTCTGAACTCGAGAGTCATTCAATGTCCACATTCCAGAACTCTGGATGTCTGAATTATAGAAGCACCAAATGTCTGCATTCTAGAATCGGTATGTGGCGGAATTCAAGAATGCACAGCACGGCGGAATTCTAAAGTCCTAAAATGCCTGCTATCCGGAAATTAAGCTTTCTGACATCAAGAATGCTACCAAATCAGAATTATACCATTCTGAAAGATTCTGGGATCTTGAATCAATGGACGGCTGAGTTCCAGAATGCAAGGGTGGCAAAACTCTGGAATCCTTGCGTGTCTGAACTCGAGAGTCATTCAATGTCCACATTCCAGAACTCTGGATGTCTGAATTATAGAAGCACCAAATGTCTGCATTCTAGAATCGGAATGTGGCGGAATTCTAGAATGAACAGCACGGCGGAATTCTAAAGTCCTAAAATGCCTGCTATCCGGAAGTTAAGGTGTCTTACATCAAGAATGCTTCCAAGTCAGAATTATACCATTCTGAAAGATTCTGGGATCTAGAATCAATGGACGGCTGAGTTCCAGAATGTCAGGGTTTCCAAACTCTAGAATCCTTGCGTGTCTGAACTCGAGAGTCATTCAATGTCCACATTGCAGAACTCTGGATGTCTGAATTATAGAAGCACCAAATGTCTGCATTCTAGAATCGGAATGTGGCAGAATTCTAGAATGCACAGCACGGCGGAATTCTAAAGTCCTAAAATGCCTACTAGCCGAAAGTTAAGGTGTCTGATGACCAGAATGTTACTAGGTCAGCATTCTACCGTTCTGAGAGATACTGGTTTCTAGAATAAATGGATGGCAGAGTTCTGGAATGTCAGGGTGTTCAAACTCAAGAATACTTGCGTGTCTGAACTTGAGACTCATTCAATGTCCACATTCCGGATCACAGGGTGTCTGAATTCCAGAAGCACCAAATGTCTGCATTCCAGAATCGGAATGTCGCGGAATTCTAGAATGCACAGCACGGCGGAATTCGAAAGTCCTAAAATGCCTGCTATCCGGAAGTTAAGGTGTCTGACATCCATAATGCTACCACGTCAGAATTATACCATTCTGAAAGATTCTGGGATCTAGCATCAATGGACGGCTGAGTTCCAGAATGTCAGGGTGGCAAAACTCTAGAATCCTGGCGTGTCTGAACTCGAGAGTCATTCAATGTCCACATTCCAGAACTCTGTATGTCTGAATTATAGAAGCACCAAATGTCTGCATTCTAGAATCGGAATGTGGCGGAATTCTAGAATGCACAGCACGGCGGAATTCTAAAATCCTAAAATGCCTGCTATCCGGAAGTTAAGGTGTCTGACATCAAGAATGCTACCAAGTCAGAATTATACCATTCTGAAAGATTCTGGGATCTAGAATCAATGGACGACTGAGTTCCAGAATGTCAGGGTGGCAAAACTCTAGAATCCTTGCGGGTCTGAACTCGAGAGTCATTCAATGTCCACATTCCAGAACTCTGGATGTCTGAATTACAGAAGCACCAAATGTCTGCATTCTAGAATCGGAATGTGGCGGAATTCTAGAATGCACAGCACGGCGGAATTCGAAAGTCCTAAAATGCCTGCTATCCGGAAGTTAAGGTGTCTGACATCCAGAATGCTACCACGTCAGAATTATACCATTCTGAAAGGTTCTGGTGTCTAGAATCAATGGACGGCTGAGTTCCAGAATGTCAGGGTTTGCAAACTCTAGAATCCTTGCGTGTCTGAACTCGAGAGTCATTCAATATCCACATTCCAGGACTCTGGATGTCTGAAATATAGAAGCACCAAATGTCTGCATTCTAGAATCGGAATGTGGTGGAATTCTAGAATGCACGGCACGGCGGAATTCTAAAGTCCTAAAGTGCCTGCTATCCGGAAGTTAAGGTGTCTGACATCCAGAATGCTACTACGTCAGAATTATACCATTCTGGAAGATTCTGGGATCTAGAATCAATGGACGACTGAGTTCCAGAATGTCAGGGTGGCAAAACTCTAGAATCCTTGCGTGTCTGAACTCGAGAGTCATTCAATGTCCACATTCCAGAACTCTGGATGTCTGAATTATAGAAGCACCAAATGTCTGCATTCTAGAATCGGAATGTGGCGGAATTCTAGAATGCACAGCACGGCGGAATTTTTAAGTCCTAAAATGCCTGCTATCCGGAAGTCAAGGTGTCTGACATCCAGAATGTTACTAGGTCAGCATTCTACCGTTCTGAGAGATTCTGGGTTCTAGAATCAATGGATGGCAGAGTTCTGGAATGTCAGGGTGTTCAAACTCAAGAATTCTTGCGTGTCTGAACTTGAGAGTCATTCAATGTCCACATTCCGCATCACAGGTGTCTGAATTCCAGAAGCACCAAATGTCTGCATTCTAGAATCGGAATGTGGCGGAATTCTAGAATGCACAGCACGGCGGAATTCGAAAGTCCTAAAATGCCTGCTATCCGGAAGTTAAGGTGTCTGACATCCAGAATGCTACCACGTCAGAATTATACCATTCTGAAAGATTCTGGGATCTAGAATCAATGGACGGCTGAGTTCCAGAATGTCAGGGTTTCCAAACTCTAGAATCCTTGCGTGTCTAAACTCGAGAGTCATTCAATATCCACATTCCAGGACTCTGGATGTCTGAAATATAGAAGCACCAAATGTCTGCATTCTGGAATCGGAATGTGGCGGAATTCTAGAATGCACAGCACGGCAGAATTCTAAAGTACTAAAATGCCTGCTCTTCGGAAGTTAAGGTGTCTGACATCCAGAATGTTACTAGGTCAGCATTCTACCGTTCTGAAAGATTCTGGGTTCTAGAATCAATGGATGGCAGAGTTCTGGAATGTCAGGGTGTTCAAACTCAAGAATTCTTGCGTGTCTGAACTTGAGAGTCATTCAATGTCCACATTCCGGATCACAGGGTGTCTGAATTCCAGAAGCACCAAATGTCTGCATTCTAGAATCGGAATGTGGCGGAATTCTAGAATGCACAGCACGGCAGATTTCTGAAGTCCTAAAATGCCTGATATTCGGAAGTTAAAGAGTCTGACATCCAGAATGTTACTAGGTCAGCATTCTACCGTTCTGAGAGATTCTGGGTTTTAGAATCAATGGATGGCTGAGTTCTGGAATGTCAGCGTGTCCAAACTCTAGAATCCTTGAGAGTTTGACCTCGAGAGTCATTCAATTTCCATATTCCGGGTCACAGGGTGACTGAATTTCAGAAGCACCCGATGTCTGCATTCCAGAATCGGAATGTGGCGGAATTCTAGAATGCACAGCACGGCGGAATTCGAACGTCCTAAAATGCCTGCTATCCGGAAGTTAAGGTGTCTGACATCCAGAATGCTACCACGTCAGAATTATACCATTCTGAAAGATTCTGGGATCTAGATTCAATGGACGGCTGAGTTCCAGAATGTCAGGGTGGCAAAACTCTAGAATACTTGCGTGTCTGAACTCGAGAGTCATTCAATGTCCACATTCCAGAACTCTGGATGTCTGAATTATAGAAGCACCGAATGTCTGCATTGTAGAATCGGAAAGTGGCGGAATTCTAGAATGCACAGCACGGCTGAATTCTAAAGTCCTAAAATACCTGCTATCCGGAAGTTAAGGTGTCTGACATCCAGAATGTTACTAGGTCAGCATTCTACCATTCTGAGAGATTCTGGGTCCTAGAATCAATGGACGGCAGAGATCTGGCATGTCAGGGTGTCCAAACTCTAGAATCCCTTTGTGTCTGAACTCGAGAGTCATTCAATGTCCACATTCCGGATCACAGGGTGTCTGAATTCCTGAAACACCAAATGTCTGCATTCTAGAATCGGAATGTGGTAGAATTCTAGAATGCACAGCACGGCGGAATTCTAAAGTCCTAAAATGCCTGCTATCCGGAAGTTAAGGTGTCTGACACCCAGAATGCTACCACATAAGAATTATACCATTCTGAAAGATTCTGGGATCTAGAATCAAAGGACGGCTGAGTTCCCGAATGTCAGGGTGGCAAAACTCTAGAATCCTGGCGTGTCTGAACTCGAGAGTCATTCAATGTCCACATTCCAGAACTCTGGATGTCTGAAATATAGAAGCACCAAATGTCTGCATTCTAGAATCAGAATGTGGCGGAATTCTAGAATGCACAGCACGGCGGAATTTTAAAGCCGTAAAATGCCTGCTATCCAGAAGTCAAGGTGTCTGACATCCAGAATGTTACTAGGTACGCATTCTACCGTTCTGAGGGATTCCGGTTTCTAGAATCAATGGATGACAGAGTTCTGGAATGTCAGGGTGTTCAAACTCATGAATACTTGCGTGTCTGAACTCGAGAGTCATTCAATGTCCACATTCCGTATCACAGGGTGTCTGAATTCCAGAAGCACCAAATGTCTGCATTCTAGAATCGGAATGTGGCGGAATTCTAGAATGCACAGCACGGCGGAATTCGAAAGTCCTAAAATGCCTGCTATCCGGAAGTTAAGGTGTCTGACATCCAGAATGCTACCACGTCAGAATTATACCATTCTGAATGATTCTGGGATCTAGAATCAATGGACGGCTGCGTTCCAGAATGTCAGAGTGGCAAAACTCTAGAATCCTTGCGTTTCTGAACTCGAGAGTCATTCAATGTCCACATTCCAGAACTCTGGATGTCTGAATTGTAGAAGCACCAAATGTCTGCATTCTAGAATCGGAATGTGGCGGAATTCTAGAATGCACAGCACGGCGGAATTCTAAAATCCTAAAATACCTGCTATCCGGAAGTTAAGGTGTCTGACATCGAGAATGCTACCAAGTCAGAATTATACCATTCTGAAAGATTCTGGGATCTAGAACCAATGGACGGCTGAGTTCCAGAATGTCAGGGTGGCAATACTCTAGAATCCTTGCGTGTCTGAAGTCGAGAGTCATTCAATGTCCACATTCCAGAACTCTGGATGTCTGAATTATAGAAGCACCAAATGTCTGCATTCTAGAATCGGAATGTGGTGGAATTTAAGAATGCACAGCACGGCGGAATTCTAAAGTCCTAAAATGACTGGATCCGGAAGTTAAGGTTTCTGACATCATGAATGCTATCAAATCAGAATTATACCATTCTGAAAGATTCTGGGATCTAGAATCAATGGACGGCTGAGTTCCAGAATGCAAGGGTGGCAAAACTCTAGAATCCTGGCGTGTCTGAACTCGAGAGTCATTCAATATCCACATTCCAGAACTCTGGATGTCTGAATTATAGAAGCACCAAATGTCTGCATTCTAGAATCGGAATGTGGCGGAATTCTAGAATGCACAGCACGGCGGAATTCTAAAGTCCTAAAATGCCTGCTATCCGGAAGTTAAGTTGTCTGACATCTAGAATGTTTCTAGGTCAGCATTCTACCGTTCAGAGAGATTCTGGGTTCTAGAATCAATGGACGGCAGAGATCTGGCATGTCAGGGTGTAAAAACTCTAGAATCCTTGCGTGTCTGAACTCGAGAGTCATTAAATGTCCACATTCCGGATCACAGGGTGTCTGAATTCCAGAAGCACCAAATGTCTGCATTCTAGAATCGGAATGTGGTAGAATTCAAGAATGCACAGCACGGCGGAATTCTAAAGTCCTAAAATGCCTGCTATCAGGAAGTTAAGTTGTCTGACATCCAGAATGCTACCACGTCAGAATTATACCATTCTGAAACATTCTGGGATCTAGAATCAATGGACGGCTGAGTTCCAGAATGTCAGGGTTTCCAAACTCTAGAATACTTGCGTGTCTGAACTCGAGAGTCATTCAATGTCCACATTCCAGAACTCTGGATGTCTGAAATATAGAAGCACCAAATGTCTGCATTCTAGAATCGGAATGTGGCGGAATTCTAGAATGCACAACACGGCGGAATTCTAAAGTCCTAAAATGCCTGCTATCCGGAATTTAAGGTGTCTGACATCCAGAATGCTACCACGTCAGAATTATACCATTCTGAAACATTCTTGGATCTAGAATCAATGGACGGCTGAGTTCCAGAATGTCAGGGTTTCCAAACTCTAGAATCCTTGTGTGTCTGAACTCGAGAGTCATTCAATGTCCACATTCCAGAACTCTGGATGTCTGCATTATAGAAGCACCAAATGTCTGCATTCTAGAATCGGAATGTGTCAGAATTCTAGAATGCACAGCACGTCGGAATTCTAAAGTCCTAAAATACCTGCTATCCGGAAGTTAAGGTGTCTGACATCAAGAATGCTACCAAGTCAGAATTATACCATTCTGAAAGATTCTGGGATCAAGAATCAATGGACGGCTGAGTTCCAGAATGTCAGGGTGGCAAAACTCTAGAATACTTGCGTGTCTGAACTCGAGAGTCATTCAATGTCCACATTCCAGAACTCTGGATGTCTGAATTGTAGAAGCACCAAATGTCTGCATTCTAGAATCGGAATGTGGCGGAATTATAGAATGCACAGCACGGCGGAATTCCAAAGTCCTAAAATGCCTACTAGCCGAAAGTTAAGGTGTCTGATGACCAGTATGTTACTAGGTCAGCATTCTACAGTTCTGAGAGATTATGGGTTCTAGAATCAATGGACGGCAGAGATCTGGAATATCAGGGTGTCCAAACTCTAGAATCCTTGCGTGTCTGAACTCGAGAGTCATTCAATGTCCACATTCCGGATCACAGGGTGTCTGAATTCCAGAAGCACCAAATGTCTGCATTCTAGAATCGGAATGTGGTAGAATTCTAGAATGCACAGCACGGCGTAATTCGAAAGTCCTAAAATGCCTGCTATCAGGAAGTTAAGGTGTCTGACATCCAGAATGGTACCACATCAGAATTATACCATTCTGAAAGATTCTGGGATCTAGAATCAATGGACGGCTGAGTTCCAGAATGCAAGGGTGGGAAAACTCTAGAATCCTTGCGTGTCTGAACTCGAGAGTCATTCAATGTCCACATTCCAGAACTCTGGATGTCTGAATTATAGAAGCACCAAATGTCTGCATTGTAGAATCGTAATGTGGCGGAATTCTAGAATGCACAGCACGGCGGAATTCTAAAGTCCTAAAATGCCTGCTATCCGGAAGTTAAGGTGTCTGACATCAAGAATGCTACCAAGTCAGAATTATACCATTCTGAAAGATTCTGGGATCTAGAATCAATGGACGGCTGAGTTCCAGAATGCAAGGGTGGCAAAACTCTAGAATCCTTGCGTGTCTGAACTCGAGAGTCATTCAATGTCCACATTCCAGAACTCTGGATGTCTGAAATATAGAAGCACCAAATGTCTGCATTCTAGAATCGGAATGCGGCGGAATTCTAGAATGCACAGCACGGCGGAATTTTAAAGTCGTAAAATGCCTGTTATCCAGAAGTCAAGGTGTCTGACATCCAGAAGGTTACTAGGTACGCATTCTACCGTTCTGAGAGATTCCGGTTTCTAGAATCAATGGATGGCAGAGTTCTGGAATGTCAGGGTGTTCAAACTCAAGAATACTTGCGTGTCTGAACTCGAGAGTCATTCAATGTCCACATTCCGGATCACAGGGTGTCCGAATACCAGAAGCACCAAATGTCTGCATTCTAGAATCGGAATGTGGCGGAATTCTAGAATGCATAGCACGGCGGTATTCGAAAGTCCGAAAATGCCTGCTATTCGGAAGTTAAGGTGTCTGACATCCAGAATGCTACCACGTCAGAATTATACCATTCTGAAAGATTCTGGGATCTAGAATCAATGGACGGCCGAGTTCCAGAATGTCCGGGTTTCCAAACTCTAGAATCCTTGCGTGTCTGAACTCGAGAGTCATTCAATATCCACATTCAAGGACTCTGGATGTCTGAAATATAGAAGCAACAAATGTCTGCATTCTTGAATCGGAATGTGGTGGAATTCTAGAATGCACAGCACGGCAGAATTCTAAAGTCCTAAAATGCCTGCTATTCGGAAGTTAAGGTGTCTGACATCCAGAATGTTACTAGGTCAGCATTCTACCATTCTGTGAGATTCTGGGTTCTAGAATCAATGGACGGCAGAGTTCTGGAATGTCAGGGTGTCCAAACTCTAGAATCCTTCCGTGTCTGAACTCGTGAGTCATTCAATGTCCACATTCCGGATCACAGGGTGTCTGAATTCCAGAAGCACCAAATGTCTGCATTCTAGAATCGGAATGTGGCGGAATTCTAGAATGCACAGCACGGCGGAATTCTAAAGTCCTAAAATGCCTACTAGCCGAAAGTTAAGGTGTCTGATGACCAGTATGTTACTAGGTCAGCATTCTACTCTCCTGAGAGATTCTGGGTTCTAGATTCAATGGACGGCAGAGTTCTGGAATGTCAGGGTGTCCAAACTCTAGAATCCTTCCGTGTCTGAACTCGTGAGTCATTCAATGTCCACATTCCGGATCACAGGGTGTCTGAATTCCAGAAGCACCAAATGTCTGCATTCTAGAATCGGAATGTGGCGGAATTCTAGAATGCACAGCACGGCGGAATTCTAAAGTCCTAAAATGCCTACTAGCCGAAAGTTAAGGTGTCTGATGACCAGAATGTTACTAGGTCAGCATTCTACTGTTCTGAGAGATTCTGGGTTCTAGAATCAATGGACGGAAGAGTTCTGGAATGTCAGGGTGTCCGAACTCTAGAATCCATGAGTGTTTGAACTCGAGAGTCATTCAATTTCCATATTCCGGGTCACAGGGTGACTGAATTCCAGAAGCACCAAATGTCTGCATTCTAGAATCGGAATATGGCGGAATTCTAGAATGCACAGCACGGCGGAATTCGAAAGTCCTAAAATGCCTGCTATCCGGAAGTTAAGGTGTCTGACATCCAGAATGCTACTACGTCAGAATTATACCATTCTGGAAGATTCTGGGATCTAGAATCAATGGACGACTGAGTTCCAGAATGTCAGGGTGGCAAAACTCTAGAATCCTTGCGTGTCTGAACTCGAGAGTCATTCAATGTCCACATTCCAGAACTCTGGATGTCTGTATTATAGAAGCACCAAATGTCTGCATTCTAGAATCGGAATGTGGCGGAATTCTAGAATGCACAGCACTGCGGAATTTTTAAGTCCTAAAATGCCTGCTACCCGGAAGTTAAGGTGTCTGACATCCAGAATGTTACTAGGTCAGCATTCTACCGTTCTGAGAGATTCTGGGTTCTAGAATCAATGGATGGCAGAGTTCTGGAATGTCAGGGTGTTCAAACTCAAGAATTCTTGCGTGTCTGAACTTGAGAGTCATTCAATGTCCACATTCCGCATCACACGTGTCTGAATTCCAGAAGCACCAAATGTCTGCATTCTAGAATCGGAATGTGGCGGAATTCTAGAATGCACAGCACGGCGGAATTCTAAAGTCCTAAAATGCCTGCTATCCGGAAGTTAAGGTGTCTGACATCCAGAATGCTACCACGTCAGAATTATACCATTCTGAAAGATTCTGGGATCTAGAATCAATGGACGGCTGAGTTCCAGAATGTCAGGGTTTCCAAACTCTAGAATCCTTGCGTGTCTGAACTCGAGAGTCATTCAATATCCACATTCCAGGACTCTGGATGTCTGAAATATAGAAGCACCAAATGTCTGCATTCTGGAATCGGAATGTGGCGGAATTCTAGAATGCACAGCACGGCAGATTTCTGAAGTCCTAAAATGCCTGATATTCGGAAGTTAAAGAGTCTGACATCCAGAATGTTACTAGGTCAGCATTCTACCGTTCTGAGAGATTCTGGGTTTTAGAATCAATGGATGGCTGAGTTCTGGAATGTCAGCGTGTCCAAATTCTAGAATCCTTGAGTGTTTGACCTCGAGAGTCATTCAATTTCCATATTCCGGGTCACAGGGTGACTGAATTCCAGAAGCACCAAATGTCTGCATTCTAGAATCGGAATATGGCGGAATTCTAGAATGCACAGCACGGCGGAATTCGAAAGTCCTAAAATGCCTGCTATCCGGAAGTTAAGGTGTCTGACATCCAGAATGCTACCACGTCAGAATTATACCATTCTGATAGATTCTGGGATCTAGAATCAATGGACGGCTGAGTTCCAGAATGTCAGGGTGGCAAAACTCTAGAATCCTTGCGTGTCTGAACTCGAGACTCATTCAGTGTCCACATTCCAGAACTCTGGATGTCTGAAATATAGAAGCACCAAATGTCTGCATTCTAGAATCGGAATGTGGCGGAATTCTAGAATGCACAGCACGGCAGGAATCTAAAGTCCTAAAATGCCTGCTATCCGGAAGTTAAGGTGTCTGACATCAAGAATGCTACCAAGTCATTATTATACCATTCTGAAAGATTCCGGGATCTAGAATCAATGGACGGCTGAGTTCCAGAATGTCAGGATGGCAAAACTCTAGAATCCTGGCGTGTCTGAACTCGAGAGTCATTCAATGTCCACATTCCAGAACTCTGGATGTCTGAATTATAGAAGCACCAAATGTCTGCATTCTAGAATCGGAATGTGGCGGAATTCTAGAATGCACAGCACGGCGGAATTCTAAAGTCATAAAATGCCTGCTATCCGGAAGTTAAGGTGTCTGACATCAAGAATGCTACCAAGTCAGAATTATAACATTCTGAAAGATTCTGGGATCTAGAATCAATGGACGACTGAGTTCCAGAATGTCAGGGTGGCAAAACTCTAGAATCCTTGCATGTCTGAACTCGAGAGTCATTCAATGTCCACATTACAGAACTCTGGATGTCTGAATTATAGAAGCACCAAATGTCTGCATTCTAGAATCGGAATGTGGCGGAATTCTAGAATGCACAGCACGGCGGAATTCTAAAGTCCTAAAATGCCTACTAGACGAAAGTTAAGGTGTCTGACATCTAGAATGTTTCTAGGTCAGCATTCTACCGTTCTGAGAGATTCTCAGTTCTAGAATCAATGGACGCAGAGATCTGGCATGTCAGGGTGTCCAAACTCTAGAATCCTTGCGTGTCTGAACTCGAGAGTCATTCAATGTCCACATTCCGGATCACAGGGTGTCTGAATTCCAGAAGCACCAAATGTCTGCATTCTAGAATCGGAATGTGGTAGAATTCAAGAATGCACAGCACGGCGGAATTCTAAAGTCCTTAAATGACTGCTATCCGGAAGTTAAGGTGTCTGACATCCAGAATGGTACCACATCAGAATTATACCATTCTGAAATCTTCTGGGATCTAGAATCAATGGACGGCAGAGTTCCAGAATGCAAGGGTGGCAAAACTCTAGAATCCTTGCGTGTCTGAACTCGAGAGTCATTCAATGTCCACATTCCAGAACTCTGGATGTCTGAATTATAGAAGCACCAAATGTCTGCATTCTAGAATCGGAATGTGGCGGCATTCAAGAATGCACACCACGGCGGAATTCTAAAGTCCTAAAATGCCTACTAGCCGAAAGTTAAGGTGTCTGATGACCAGAATGTTACTAGGTCAGCATTCTACCGTTCTGAGAGATTCTGGGTTCTAGAATCAATGGACGGCAGAGTTCTGGAATGTCAGGTTGTCCAAACTCTAGTATCCTTGAGTGTTTGAACTCGAGAGTCATTCAATGTCCACATTCCGGATCACAGGGTGTCTGAATTCCAGAAGAACCAAATGTCTGCATTCTAGAATCGGAATGTGGTAGAATTCTAGAATGCACAGCACGGCGGAATTCTAAAGTCCTAAAATGCCTGCTATCCGGAAGTTAAGGTGTCTGACATCCAGAATGCTACCACGTCAGAATTATACCATTCTGAAAGATTCTGGTGTCTAGAATCAATGGACGGCTGAGTTCCAGAATGTCAGGGTTTGCAAACTCTAGAATACTTGCGTGTCTGAACTCGAGAGTCATTCAATATCCACATTCCAGGACTCTGGATGTCTGAAATATAGAAGCACCAAATGTCTGCATTCTAAAATCGGAATGTGGTGGAATTCTAGAATGCACGGCACGGCGGAATTCTAAAGTCCTAAAGTGCCTGCTATCCGGAAGTTAAGGTGTCTGACCTCCAGAATGCTACTACGTCAGAATTATACCATTCTGAAAGATTCTGGGATCTAGAATCAATGGACGACTGAGTTTCAGAATGTCAGGGTGGCAAAACTCTAGAATCCTTGCGTGTCTGAACTCGAGAGTCATTCAATGTCCACATTCCAGAACTCTGGATGTCTGAATTATAGAAGCACCAAATGTCTGCATTCTAGAATCGGAATGTGGCGGAATTCTAGAATGCACAGCACGGCGGAATTTTTAAGTCCTAAAATGACTGCTATCCGGAAGTCAAGGTGTCTGACATCCAGAATGTTACTAGGTCAACATTCTACCGTTCTGAGAGATTCTGGGTTCTAGAATCAATGGATGGCAGAGTTCTGGAATGTCAGGGTGTTCAAACTCAAGAATTCTTGCGTGTCTGAACTTGAGAGTCATTCAATGTCCACATTCCGCATCACACGTGTCTGAATTCCAGAAGCACCAAATGTCTGCATTCTAGAATCGGAATGTGGCGGAATTCTAGAATGCACAGCACGGCGGAATTCGAAAGTCCTAAAATGCCTGCTATCCGGAAGTTAAGGTGTCTGACATCCAGAATGCTACCACGTCAGAATTATACCATTCTGAAAGATTCTGGGATCTAGAATCAATGGACGGCTGAGTTCCAGAATGTCAGGGTTTCCAAACTCTAGAATCCTTGCGTGTCTGAACTCGAGAGTCATTCAATATCCACATTCCAGGACTCTGGATGTCTGAAATATAGAAGCACCAAATGTCTGCATTCTGGAATCGGAATGTGGCGGAATTCTAGAATGCACAGCACGGCGGAATTCGAAAGTATTAAAATACCTGCTATTCGGAAGTTAAGGTGTCTGACATCCAGAATGTTACTAGGTCAGCATTCTACCGTTCTGAAAGATTCTGGGTTCTAGAATCAATGGATGGCAGAGTTCTGGAATGTCAGGGTGTTCAAACTCAAGAATTCTTGCGTGTCTGAACTTGAGAGTCATTCAATGTCCACATTCCGGATCACAGGGTGTCTGAATTCCAGAAGCACCAAATGTCTGCATTCTAGAATCGGAATGTGGCGGAATTCTAGAATGCACAGCACGGCAGATTTCTGAAGTCCTAAAATGCCTGATATTCGGAAGTTAAAGAGTCTGACATCCAGAATGTTACTAGGTCAGCATTCTACCGTTCTGAGAGATTCTGGGTTTTAGAATCAATGGATGGCTGAGTTCTGGAATGTCAGCGTGTCCAAACTCTAGAATCCTTGAGAGTTTGACCTCGAGAGTCATTCAATTTCCATATTCCGGGTCACAGGGTGACTGAATTCCAGAAGCACCAAATGTCTTCATTCCAGAATCGGAATGTGGCGGAATTCTAGAATGCACAGCACGGCGGAATTCGAACGACCTAAAATGCCTGCTATCCGGAAGTTAAGGTGTCTGACATCCAGAATGCTACCACGTCAGAATTATACCATTCTGAAAGATTCTGGGATCTAGATTCAATGGACGGCTGAGTTCCAGAATGTCAGGGTGGCAAAACTCTAGAATACTTGCGTGTCTGAACTCGAGAGTCATTCAATGTCCACATTCCAGAACTCTGGATGTCTGAATTATAGAAGCACCAAATGTCTGCATTGTAGAATCGGAATGTGGCGGAATTCTAGAATGCACAGCACGGCTGAATTCTAAAGTCCTAAAATACCTGCTATCCGGAAGTTAAGGTGTCTGACATCCAGAATGTTACTAGGTCAGCATTCTACCATTCTGAGAGATTCTGGGTCCTAGAATCAATGGACGGCAGAGATCTGGCATGTCAGGGTGTCCAAACTGTAGAATCCCTTTGTGTCTGAACTCGAGAGTCATTCAATGTCCACATTCCGGATCACAGGGTGTCTGAATTCCTGAAACACCAAATGTCTGCATTCTAGAATCGGAATGTGGTGGAATTCTAGAATGCACAGCACGGCGGAATTCTAAAGTCCTAAAATGCCTGCTATCCGGAAGTTAAGGTGTCTGACACCCAGAATGCTACCACGTCAGAATTATACCATTCTGAAACGTTCTGGGATCTAGAATCAATGGACGGGTGAGTTCCCGAATGTCAGGGTGGCAAAACTCTAGAATCCTTGCGTGTCTGAACTCGAGAGTCATTCAATGTCCACATTACAGAACTCTGGATGTCTGAATTATAGAAGCACCAAATGTCTGCATTCTAGAATCGGAATGTGGCGGAATTCTAGAATGCACAGCACGGCGGAATTCTAAAGTCCTAAAATGCCTACTAGACGAAAGTTAAGGTGTCTGACATCTAGAATGTTTCTAGGTCAGCATTCTACCGTTCTGAGAGATTCTCAGTTCTAGAATCAATGGACGCAGAGATCTGGCATGTCAGGGTGTCCAAACTCTAGAATCCTTGCGTGTCTGAACTCGAGAGTCATTCAATGTCCACATTCCGGATCACAGGGTGTCTGAATTCCAGAAGCACCAAATGTCTGCATTCTAGAATCGGAATGTGGTAGAATTCAAGAATGCACAGCACGGCGGAATTCTAAAGTCCTTAAATGACTGCTATCCGGAAGTTAAGGTGTCTGACATCCAGAATGGTACCACATCAGAATTATACCATTCTGAAATCTTCTGGGATCTAGAATCAATGGACGGCAGAGTTCCAGAATGCAAGGGTGGCAAAACTCTAGAATCCTTGCGTGTCTGAACTCGAGAGTCATTCAATGTCCACATTCCAGAACTCTGGATGTCTGAATTATAGAAGCACCAAATGTCTGCATTCTAGAATCGGAATGTGGCGGCATTCAAGAATGCACACCACGGCGGAATTCTAAAGTCCTAAAATGCCTACTAGCCGAAAGTTAAGGTGTCTGATGACCAGAATGTTACTAGGTCAGCATTCTACCGTTCTGAGAGATTCTGGGTTCTAGAATCAATGGACGGCAGAGTTCTGGAATGTCAGGTTGTCCAAACTCTAGTATCCTTGAGTGTTTGAACTCGAGAGTCATTCAATGTCCACATTCCGGATCACAGGGTGTCTGAATTCCAGAAGAACCAAATGTCTGCATTCTAGAATCGGAATGTGGTAGAATTCTAGAATGCACAGCACGGCGGAATTCTAAAGTCCTAAAATGCCTGCTATCCGGAAGTTAAGGTGTCTGACATCCAGAATGCTACCACGTCAGAATTATACCATTCTGAAAGATTCTGGTGTCTAGAATCAATGGACGGCTGAGTTCCAGAATGTCAGGGTTTGCAAACTCTAGAATACTTGCGTGTCTGAACTCGAGAGTCATTCAATATCCACATTCCAGGACTCTGGATGTCTGAAATATAGAAGCACCAAATGTCTGCATTCTAAAATCGGAATGTGGTGGAATTCTAGAATGCACGGCACGGCGGAATTCTAAAGTCCTAAAGTGCCTGCTATCCGGAAGTTAAGGTGTCTGACCTCCAGAATGCTACTACGTCAGAATTATACCATTCTGAAAGATTCTGGGATCTAGAATCAATGGACGACTGAGTTTCAGAATGTCAGGGTGGCAAAACTCTAGAATCCTTGCGTGTCTGAACTCGAGAGTCATTCAATGTCCACATTCCAGAACTCTGGATGTCTGAATTATAGAAGCACCAAATGTCTGCATTCTAGAATCGGAATGTGGCGGAATTCTAGAATGCACAGCACGGCGGAATTTTTAAGTCCTAAAATGACTGCTATCCGGAAGTCAAGGTGTCTGACATCCAGAATGTTACTAGGTCAACATTCTACCGTTCTGAGAGATTCTGGGTTCTAGAATCAATGGATGGCAGAGTTCTGGAATGTCAGGGTGTTCAAACTCAAGAATTCTTGCGTGTCTGAACTTGAGAGTCATTCAATGTCCACATTCCGCATCACACGTGTCTGAATTCCAGAAGCACCAAATGTCTGCATTCTAGAATCGGAATGTGGCGGAATTCTAGAATGCACAGCACGGCGGAATTCGAAAGTCCTAAAATGCCTGCTATCCGGAAGTTAAGGTGTCTGACATCCAGAATGCTACCACGTCAGAATTATACCATTCTGAAAGATTCTGGGATCTAGAATCAATGGACGGCTGAGTTCCAGAATGTCAGGGTTTCCAAACTCTAGAATCCTTGCGTGTCTGAACTCGAGAGTCATTCAATATCCACATTCCAGGACTCTGGATGTCTGAAATATAGAAGCACCAAATGTCTGCATTCTGGAATCGGAATGTGGCGGAATTCTAGAATGCACAGCACGGCGGAATTCGAAAGTATTAAAATACCTGCTATTCGGAAGTTAAGGTGTCTGACATCCAGAATGTTACTAGGTCAGCATTCTACCGTTCTGAAAGATTCTGGGTTCTAGAATCAATGGATGGCAGAGTTCTGGAATGTCAGGGTGTTCAAACTCAAGAATTCTTGCGTGTCTGAACTTGAGAGTCATTCAATGTCCACATTCCGGATCACAGGGTGTCTGAATTCCAGAAGCACCAAATGTCTGCATTCTAGAATCGGAATGTGGCGGAATTCTAGAATGCACAGCACGGCAGATTTCTGAAGTCCTAAAATGCCTGATATTCGGAAGTTAAAGAGTCTGACATCCAGAATGTTACTAGGTCAGCATTCTACCGTTCTGAGAGATTCTGGGTTTTAGAATCAATGGATGGCTGAGTTCTGGAATGTCAGCGTGTCCAAACTCTAGAATCCTTGAGAGTTTGACCTCGAGAGTCATTCAATTTCCATATTCCGGGTCACAGGGTGACTGAATTCCAGAAGCACCAAATGTCTTCATTCCAGAATCGGAATGTGGCGGAATTCTAGAATGCACAGCACGGCGGAATTCGAACGACCTAAAATGCCTGCTATCCGGAAGTTAAGGTGTCTGACATCCAGAATGCTACCACGTCAGAATTATACCATTCTGAAAGATTCTGGGATCTAGATTCAATGGACGGCTGAGTTCCAGAATGTCAGGGTGGCAAAACTCTAGAATACTTGCGTGTCTGAACTCGAGAGTCATTCAATGTCCACATTCCAGAACTCTGGATGTCTGAATTATAGAAGCACCAAATGTCTGCATTGTAGAATCGGAATGTGGCGGAATTCTAGAATGCACAGCACGGCTGAATTCTAAAGTCCTAAAATACCTGCTATCCGGAAGTTAAGGTGTCTGACATCCAGAATGTTACTAGGTCAGCATTCTACCATTCTGAGAGATTCTGGGTCCTAGAATCAATGGACGGCAGAGATCTGGCATGTCAGGGTGTCCAAACTGTAGAATCCCTTTGTGTCTGAACTCGAGAGTCATTCAATGTCCACATTCCGGATCACAGGGTGTCTGAATTCCTGAAACACCAAATGTCTGCATTCTATAATCGGAATGTGGTAGAATTCTAGAATGCACAGCACGGCGGAATTCTAAAGTCCTAAAATGCCTGCTATCCGGAAGTTAAGGTGTCTGACACCCAGAATGCTACCACGTCAGAATTATACCATTCTCAAACGTTCTGGGATCTAGAATCAATGGACGGGTGAGTTCCCGAATGTCAGGGTGGCAAAACTCTAGAATCCTGGCGTGTCTGAACTCGAGAGTCATTCAATGTCCACATTCCAGAACTCTGGATGTCTGAATTCCAGAAGCACCAAATGTCTGCATTCTAGAATCGGAATGTGGTAGAATTCAAGAATGCACAGCACGGCGGAATTCTAAAGTCCTTAAATGACTGCTATCCGGAAGTTAAGGTGTCTGACATCCAGAATGGTACCACATCAGAATTATACCATTCTGAAAGATTCTGGGATCTAGAATCAATGGACGGCAGAGTTCCAGAATGCAAGGGTGGCAAAACTCTAGAATCCTTGCGTGTCTGAACTCGAGAGTCATTCAATGTCCACATTCCGGATCACAGGGTGTCCGAATACCAGGAGCACCAAATGTCTGCATTCTAGAATCGGAATGTGGCGGCATTCAAGAATGCACAGCACGGCGGAATTCTAAAGTCCTAAAATGCCTACTAGCCGAAAGTTAAGGTGTCTGATGACCAGAATGTTACTAGGTCAGCATTCTACCGTTCTGAGAGATTCTGGGTTCTAGAATAAATGGATGTCAGAGTTCTGGAATGTCAGGGTGTTCAAACTCAAGAATACTTGCGTGTCTGAACTCGAGAGTCATTCAATGTCCACATTCCGTATCACAGGGTGTCTGAATTCCAGAAGCACCAAATGTCTGCATTCTAGAATCGGAATGTGGCAGAATTCTAGAATGCACAGCACGGCGGAATTCGAAAGTCCTAAAATGCCTGCTATCCGGAAGTTAAGGTGTCTGACATCCAGAATGCTACCACGTCAGAATTATACCATTCTGAAAGATTCTGGAATCTAGAATCAATGGAAGGCTGAGTTCCAGAATGTCAGGGTGGCAAAACTCTAGAATCCTTGCGTGTCTGAACTCGAGAGTCATTCAATGTCCACATTCCAGAACTCTGGATGTCTGAATTGTAGAAGCACCAAATGTCTGCATTCTAGAATCGGAATGTGGCAGAATTCTAGAATGCACAGCACGGCGGAATTCTAAAATCCTAAAATGCCTGCTATCCGGAAGTTAAGGTGTCTGACATCGAGAATGCTACCAAGTCAGAATTATACCATTCTGAAAGATTCTGGGTTCTAGAATTAATGGACGGCTGAGTTCCAGAATATCAGGGTGGCAAAACCCTAGAATCCATGCGTGTCTGAACTCGAGACTCATTCAATGTCCACATTCCAGAATTCTGGATGTCTGAATTATAGAAGCACCAAATGTCTGCATTCCAGAATCGGAATGTGGCGGAATTCTAGAATGCAGAGCACGGCGGAATTCTAAAGTCCTAAAATGCCTACTAGCCGAAAGTTAAGGTGTCTGATGACCAGTATGTTACTAGGTCAGCATTCTACCGTTCTGAGAGATTCTGGGTTCTAGAATCAATGGACGGCAGAGATCTGGAATGTCAGGGTGTCCAAACTCTAGAATCCTGGCGTGTCTGAACTCGAGAGTCATTCAATGTCCACATTCCGGATCACAGGGTGTCTGAATTCCAGAAGCACCAAATGTCTGCATTCTAGAATCGGAATGTGGTAGAATTCTAGAATGCACAGCACGGCGGAATTCTAAAGTCCCCAAATGCCTGCTATCGGGAAGTTAAGGTTTCTGACATCCAGAATGGTACCACATCAGAATTATACCATTCTGAAACATTCTGGGATCTAGAATCAATGGACGGGTGAGTTCCAGAATGTCAGGGTGGCAAAACTCTAGAATCCTGGCTTGTCTGAACTCGAGAGTCATTCAATGTCCACATTCCAGAACTCTGGATGTCTGAATTATGGAAGCACCTAATGTCTGCATTCTAGAATCGGATTGTGGCGGAATTCTAAAATGCACAGCACGGCGGAATTCTAAAGTCCTAAAATGCCTGCTATCCGGAAGTTAAGGTGTCTGACATCCAGAATGTTACTAGGTCAGCATTCCACCATTCTGAGAGATTCTGGGTTCTAGAATCAATGGACGGCAGAGTTCTGGAATGTCAGGGTGTCCAAACTCTAGAATCCGTCCGTGTCTGAACTCGTGAGTCATTCAATGTCCACATTCCGGATCACAGGGTGTCTGAATTCCAGAAGCACCAAATGTCTTCATTCTAGAATCGGAATGTGGCGGAATTCTAGAATGCACAGCACGGCAGAATTCTAAAGTCCTAAAATGCCTGATATTCGGAAGTTAAGGAGTCTGACATCCAGAATGTTACTAGGTCAGCATTCTACCATTCTGAGAGATTCTGGGTTCTAGAATCAATGGACGGCAGAGATCTGGCATGTCAGGGTGTCCAAACTCTAGAATCCTTCCGTGTCTGAACTCGTGAGTCATTCAATGTCCACATTCCGGATCACAGGGTGTCTGAATGCCAGAAGCACCAAATGTCTGCATTCTAGAATCGGAATGTGGCGGAATTCTAGAATGCACAGCACGGCGGAATTTGAAAGTCCTAAAATGCCTGCCTTCCAGAAGTTAAGGTGTCTGACATCCAGAATGCTACCACGTCAGAATTATACCATTCTGAAAGATTCTGGGATCTAGAATCAATGGACGGCTGAGTTCCAGAATGTCAGGGTTTCCAAACTCTGGAATCCTTGCGTGTCTGAACTTGAGAGTCATTCAATATCCACATTCCAGGGCTCTGGATGTCTGAAATATAGAAGCAACAAATGTCTGCATTCTAGAATCGGAACGTGGTGGAAATCTATAATGCACAGCACGGCAGAATTCTAAAGTCCTAAAATGCCTGCTATTCGGAAGTTAAGGTGTCTGACATCCAGAATGTTACTAGGTCAGCATTCTACCGTTCTGAGAGATTCTGGGTTGCAGAATCAATGGACGGCAGAGTTATGGAATGTCAGGGTGTCCAAACTCTAGAATCCTTCCGTGTCTGAACTCGTGAGTCATTCAATGTCCACATTCCGGATCACAGGGTGTCTGAATTCCAGAAGCACCAAATGTCTGCATTCTAGAATCGGAATGTGGCGGAATTCTAGAATGCACAGCACGGCAGAATTCTAAAGTCCTAAAATGCCTGATATTCGGAAGTTAAGGTGTCTGACATCCAGAATGTTACTAGGTCAGCATTCTACCGTTCTGAGAGATTCTGGGTTCTAGAATCAATGGACGGCAGGGTTCTGGAATGTCAGGGTGTCCAAACTCTAGAATCCTTCCGTCTTTGAACTCGTGAGTCATTCAATGTCCACATTCCAGATCAAAGGGTGTCTGAATTCCAGAAGCACCAAATGTCTGCATTCTACAATTGGAATGTGGCGGAATTCTAGAATGCACAGCACGGCGGATTTCTAAAGTCCTAAAATGCCTGCTATCGGGAACTTAAGGTGTCTGACATCCAGAATGTTACTAGGTCAGCATTCTACCGTTCTGAGAGATTCTGGGTTCTAGAATCAATGGACGGCAGAGATCTGGCATGTCAGGGTGTCCAAACTCTAGAATCCCTGCGTGTCTGAACTCGAGAGTCATTCAATGTCCACATTCCGGATCACAGGGTGTCTGAATTCCAGAAGCACCAAATGTCTGCATTCTAGAATCGGAATGTGGTAGAATTCTAGAATGCACAGCCCGGCGGAATTCTAATGTCCTAAAATGACTGCTATCCGGAAGTTAAGGTGTCTGACATCAAGAATGCTACCAAGTCAGAATTATACCTTTCTGAAAGATTCTGGGATCTAGAATCAATGGAAGGCTGAGTTCCAGAATGTCAGGGAAGCAAAACTCTAGAATCCTTGCGTGTCTGAACTCGAGAGTCATTCAATGTCCACATTCCAGAACTCTGGATGTCTGAATTATAGAAGCACCAAATGTCTGCATTCTAGAATCGGAATGTGGCGGAATTCTAGAATGCACAGCACGGCGGAATTCTAAAGTCCTAAAATGCCTACTAGCCGAAAGTAAAGGTGTCTGATGACCAGTATGTTACTACATCAGCATTCTACCGTTCTGAGAGTTTCTGGGTTCTAGAATCAATGGACGGCAGAGATCTGGAACGTCAGGGTGTCCAAACTCTAGAATCCTTGCGTGTCTGGACTCGAGAGTCATTCAATGTCCACATTCCGGATCACAGGGTGTCTGAATTCCAGAAGCACCAAATGTCTGCATTCTAGAATCGGAATGTGGTAGAATTCTAGAATGCACAGCACGGTGGAATTCTAAATTCCCCAAATGCCTGCTATCCAGAAGTTAAGGTGCCTGACATCCAGAATGGTACCACATCAGAATTATACCATTCTGAAAGATTCTGGGATCTAGAATCAATGGACGGCTGAGTTCCAGAATATCAGGGTGGCAAAACTCTAGAATCCTTGCGTGTCTGTACTCGAGAGTCATTCAATGTCCACATTCCAGAACTCTGGATGTCTGAATTATAGAAGCACCAAATGTCTGCATTCTAGAATCAGAATGTGGCGGAATTCTAGAATGCACAGCACGGCGGAATTCTAAAGTCCTAAAATGCCTACTAGCCGAAAGTTAAGGTGTCTGATGACCAGAATGTTACTAGGTCAGCATTCTACCGTTCTGAGAGATTCTGGGTTCTAGAATCAATGGACGGCAGAGTTCTGGAATGTCAGGGTGTCCAAACTCTAGAATCCTTGAGTGTTTGAACTCGAGAGTCATTCAATTTTCATATTCCGGGTCACAGAGTGACTGAATTCCAGAAGAACCAAATGTCTGCATTCTAGAAACAGAATGTGGCGGAATTCTAGAATAGACAGCACGGCGGAATTCGAAAGTCCTAAAATGCATGCTATCCGGAAGTTAAGGTGTCTGACATCCAGAATGCTACCACGTCAGAATTATACCATTCTGAAAGATTCTGGGATCTAGAATCAATGGACGGCTGAGTTCCAGAATGTAAGGGTGGCAAAACTCTAGAATCCTTGTGTTTATGAACTCGAGAGTCATTCAATGTCCACATTCCAGAACTCTGGATGTCTGAATTATAGAAGCACCAAATGTCTGCATTCTAGAATCGGAATGTGGCGGAATTCTAGAATGCACAGCACCGCGGAATTCTAAAGTCCTAAAATGCCTGCTATCCGGAAGTTAAGGTGTCTGACATCCAGAATGTTACTAAGCCAGCATTCTACCGTTCTGAGAGATTCTGGGTTCTAGAATCAATGGACGGCAGAGATCTGGCATGTCAGGGTGTCCAAACTCTAGAATCCTTGCGTGTCTGAACTCGAGAGTCATTCATTGTCCATATTCCGGATCACAGGATGTCTGAATTCCAGAAGCACCAAATGTCTGCATTCTAGAATCGGAATGTGGTAGAATTCTAGAATACACAGCACGGCGGAATTCTAAAGTACTAAAATGCCTGCTATCCGGAAGTTAAGGTGTCTGACATCCAGAATGGTACTACATCAGAATTATACCATTCTGAAACATTCTGGGATCTAGAATCAATGGACGGCTGAGTTCCAGAATGCAAGGGTGGCAAAACTCTAGAATCCTTGCGTGTCTGAACTCGAGAGTCATTCAATGTCCACATTCCAGAACTCTGGATGTCTGAATTATAGAAGCACCAAATGTCTGCATTCTAGAATCGGAAAGTGGCGGAATTCTAGAATGCACAACACGGCGGAATTCGAAAGTCCTAAAATGCCTACTAGCCGAAGGTTAAGGTGTCTGATGACCAGAATATTACTAGGTCAGCATTCTACCGTTCTGAGAGATTCTGGGTTCTAGAATCAATGGACGGCATAGTTCTGGAATGTCAGGGTGTAGAAACTCTAGAATCCTTGAGTGTTTGAACTCGAGAGTCATTCAATTTCCATATTCCGGGTCACAGGGTGACTGAATTCCAGAAGCACCAAATGTCTGCATTCTAGAATCGGAATGTGGCGGAATTCTAGAATGCACAGCACGGCGGAATTCGAAAGTCCTAAAATTCCTGCTATCCGGAAGTTTAGGTATCTGACATCCAGAATGCTACCACGTCAGAATTATACCATTCTGAAAGATTCTGGAATCTAGAATCAATGGACGGCTGACTTCCAGAATGTCAGGGTGGCAAAACTCTAGAATCCTTGCGTGTCTGAACTCGAGAGTCATTCAATGTCCACATTCCAGAACTCTGGATGTCTGAATTGTAGAAGCACCAAATGTCTGCATTCTAGAATCGGAATGTGGCAGAATTCTAGAATGCACAGCACGGCGGAATTCTAAAATCCTAAAATGCCTGCTATCCGGAAGTTAAGGTGTCTGACATCGAGAATGCTACCAAGTCAGAATTATACCATTCTGAAAGATTCTGGGATCTAGAATCAATGGACGGCTGAGTTCCAGAATGTCAGGGTGGCAAAACTCTAGAATCCTTGCGTGTCTGAACTCGAGAGTCATTCAATGTCCACATTCCAGAACTCTGGATGTCTGAATTATAGAAGCACCAAATGTCTGCATTCTAGAATCGGAATGTGGCGGAATTCAAGAATGCACAGCACGGCGGAATTCTAAAGTCCTAAAATGCCTGCTATCCGGAAGTTAAGCTTTCTGACATCAAGAATGCTACCAAATCAGAATTATACCATTCTGAAAGATTCTGGGATCTAGAATCAATGGACGGCTGAGTTCCAGAATGCAAGGGTGGCAAAACTCTGGAATCCTTGCGTGTCTGAACTCGAGAGTCATTCAATGTCCACATTCCAGAACTCTGGATGTCTGAATTATAGAAGCACCAAATGTCTGCATTCTAGAATCGGAATGTGGCGGAATTCTAGAATGCACAGCACGGCGGAATTCTAAAGTCCTAAAATGCCTGCTATCCGGAAGTTAAGGTGTCTTACATCAAGAATGCTACCAAGTCAGAATTATACCATTCTGAAAGATTCTGGGATCTAGAATCAATGGACGGCTGAGTTCCAGAATGTCAGGGTTTCCAAACTCTAGAATCCTTGCGTGTCTGAACTCGAGAGTCATTCAATGTCCACATTCCAGAACTCTGGATGTCTGAATTATAGAAGCACCAAATGTCTGCATTCTAGAATCGGAATGTGGCAGAATTCTAGAATGCACAGCACGGCGGAATTCTAAAGTCCTAAAATGCCTACTAGCCGAAAGTTAAGGTGTCTGATGACCAGAATGTTCCTAGGTCAGCATTCTACCGTTCTGAGAGATACTGGTTTCTAGAATAAATGGATGGCAGAGTTCTGGAATGTCAGGGTGTTCAAACTCAAGAATTCTTGCGTGTCTGAACTTGAGACTCATTCAATGTCCACATTCCGGATCACAGGGTGTCTGAATTCCAGAAGCACCAAATGTCTGCATTCCAGAATCGGAATGTCGCGGAATTCTAGAATGCACAGCACGGCGGAATTCGAAAGTCCTAAAATGCCTGCTATCCGGAAGTTAAGGTGTCTGACATCCATAATGCTACCACGTCAGAATTATACCATTCTGAAAGATTCTGGGATCTAGAATCAATGGACGGCTGAGTTCCAGAATGTCAGGGTGGCAAAACTCTAGAATCCTGGCGTGTCTGAACTCGAGAGTCATTCAATGTCCACATTCCAGAACTCTGTATGTCTGAATTATAGAAGCACCAAATGTCTGCATTCTAGAATCGGAATGTGGCGGAATTCTAGAATGCACAGCACGGCGGAATTCTAAAATCCTAAAATGCCTGCTATCCGGAAGTTAAGGTGTCTGACATCAAGAATGCTACCAAGTCAGAATTATACCATTCTGAAAGATTCTGGGATCTAGAATCAATGGACGACTGAGTTCCAGAATGTCAGGGTGGCAAAACTCTAGAATCCTTGCGGGTCTGAACTCGAGAGTCATTCAATGTCCACATTCCAGAACTCTGGATGTCTGAATTACAGAAGCACCAAATGTCTGCATTCTAGAATCGGAATGTGGCGGAATTCTAGAATGCACAGCACGGCGGAATTCTAAAGTCCTAAAATGCCTGCTATCCGGAAGTTAAGGTGTCTGACATCTAGAATGTTTCTAGGTCAGCATTCTACCGTTCTGAGAGATTATCGGTTCTAGAATCAATGGACGCAGAGATCTGGCATGTCAGGGTGTCCAAACTCTAGAATCCTTGCGTGTCTGAACTCGAGAGTCATTCAATTTCCACATTCCGGATCACAGGGTGTCTGAATTCCAAAAGCACCAAATGTCTGCATTCTAGAATCGGAATGTGGTAGAATTCAAGAATGCACAGCACGGCGGAATTCTAAAGTCCTAAAATGACTGCTATCCGGAAGTTAAGGTGTCTGACATCCAGAATGGTACCACATCAGAATTATACCATTCTGAAAGATTCTGGGATCTAGAATCAATGGACGGCTGAGTTCCAGAATGCAAGGGTGGCAAAACTCTAGAATCCTTGCGTGTCTGAACTCGAGAGTCATTCAATGTCCACATTCCAGAACTCTGGATGTCTGAATTATAGAAGCACCAAATGTCTGCATTCTAGAATCGGAATGTGGCGGAATTATAGAATGCACAGCACGACAGAATTCTAAAGTCCTAAAATGCCTGCTATTCGGAATTTAAGGTGTCTGACATCCAGAATGTTACTAGGTCAGCATTCTACCGTTCTGAGAGATTCTGGGTTCTAGAATCAATGGACGGCAGAGTTCTGGAATGTCAGGGTGTCCAAACTCTAGATTCCTTCCGTGTCTGAACTCGTGAGTCATTCAATGTCCACATTCCGGATCACAGGGTGTCAGAATTCCTGAAGCACCAAATGTCTGCATTCTAGAATTGGAATGTGGTAGAATTCTAGAATGCACAACACGGTGGAATTCTAAAGTCATAAAATGCCTGCTATCCAGAAGTTAAGGTGTCTGACATCCAGAATGGTACCACATCAGAATTATACCATTCTGAAACATTCTGGGATCTAGAATCAATGGACGGGTGAGTTCAAGAATGTCAGGGTGGCAAAACTCTAGAATCCTGGCATGTCTGAACTCGAGGGTTATTCAATGTCCACATTCCAGAACTCTGGATGTCTGAATTATAGAAGCACCAAATGTCTGCATTCTAGAATCGGAATGTGGCGGAATTCTAGAATGCACAGGACGGCGGAATTCTAAAGTCCTAAAATGCCTACTAGCCGAAAGTTAAGGTGTCTAATGACCAGAATGTTACTAGGTCAGCATTCTACCGTTCTGAGAGATTCTGGGTTCTAGAATCAATGGACGGCAGAGTTCTGGAATGTCAGGGTGTCCAAACTCTAGAATCCTTGAGTGTTTGAACTCGAGAGTCATTCAATGTCCACATTCCGGGTCACAGGATGACTGAATTCCAGAAGCACCAAATGTCTGCATTCTAGAATCGGAATGTGGCGGAATTCTATAATGCACAGCACGGCGGAATTCTAAAGTCCTAAAATGCCTGCTATCCGGAAGTTAAGGTTTCCGACATACAGAATGCTACCACGTCAGAATTATACCATTCTGAAACATTCTGGGATCTAGAATCAATGGACGGCTGAGTTCCAGAATGTCAGGGTGGCAAAACTCTAGAATACTTGCGTGTCTGAACTCGAGAGTCATTCAATGTCCATATTCCAGAACTCTGGATGTGTGAATTATAGCAGCACTAAATGTCTGCATTCTAGAATCGGAATGTGGCGGAATTATAGAATGCACAGCACGGCGGAATTCCAAAGTCCTAAAATGCCTGCTATCCGGAAGTTAAGGTATCTGGCATCCAGAATGTTACTAGGTCAGCATTCTACCTATCTGAGAGATTCTGGGTTCTAGAATCAATGGACGGCAGAGATGTGGCATGTCAGGGTGTCCAAACTCTAGAATCCCTTTGTGTCTGAACTCGAGAGTCATTCAATGTCCACATTCCGGATCACAGGGTGTCTGAATTCCTGAAACACCAAATGTCTGCATTCTAGAATCGGAATGTGGTAGAATTCTAGAATGCACAGCACGGCAGAATTCTAAAGTCCTAAAATGCCTGCTATCCGGAAGTTAAGGTGTCTGACACCCAGAATGCTACCACATAAGAATTATACCATTCTGAAACGTTCTGGGATCTAGAATCAATGGACGGGTGAGTTCCCGAATGTCAGGGTGGCAAAACTCTAGAATCCTTGCGTGTCTGAACTCGAGAGTCATTCAATATCCACATTCCAGGACTCTGGATGTCTGAAATATAGAAGCACCAAATGTCTGCATTCTAGAATCGGAATGTGGCGGAATTCTAGAATGCACAGCACGGCAGAATTCTAAAGTCCTAAAAGGCCTGCTATTCGGAAGTTAAGGTGTCTGACATCCAGAATGTTACTAGGTCAGCATTCTACCGTTCTGAGAGATTCTGGGTTCTAGAATCAATGGACGGCAGAGTTCTGGAATGTCAGGGTGTCAAAACTCTTCAATCCTTCCGTGTCTGAACTCGTGAGTCATTCAATGTCCACATTCCGGATCACAGGGTGTCTGAATTCCAGAAGCACCAAATGTCTGCATTCTAGAATCGGAATGTGGCGGAATTCTAGAATGCACAGCACGGCAGAATTCTGAAGTCCTAAAATGCCTGCTATCGGGAAGTTAAGGTGTCTGACATCCAGAATGCTACCACATCAGAATTACACCATTCTGAAAGATTCTGGGATCTAGAATCAATTGACGGCTGAGTTCCAGAATGTCAGGGTGGCAAAACTCTAGAATCCTTGCGTGTGTGAACTCGAGAGTCATTCAATGTTCACATTCCAGAACTCTGGATGTCTGAATTATAGAAGCACCAAATGTCTGCATTCTAGAATCGGAATGTGGTGGAATTCTAGAATGCACGGCACGGCGGAATTCTAAAGTCCTAAAGTGCCTGCTATCCGGAAGTTAAGGTGTCTGACATCCAGAATGCTACTACGTCAGAATTATACCATTCTGAAAGATTCTGGGATCTAGAATCAATGGACGACTGAGTTCCAGAATGTCAGGGTGGCAAAACTCTAGAATCCTTGCGTGTCTGAACTCGAGAGTCATTCAATGTCCACATTCCAGAACTCTGGATGTCTGAATTATAAAAGCACCAAATGTCTGCATTCTAGAATCGGAATGTGGCGGAATTCTAGAATGCACAGCACGGCGGAATTTTTAAGTCCTAAAATGCCTGCTATCCGGAAGTCAAGGTGTCTGACATCCAGAATGTTACTAGGTCAGCATTCTACCGTTCTGAGAGATTCTGGGTTCTAGAATCAATGGACGGCAGAGTTCTGGAATGTCAGGGTGTCAAAACTCTTCAATCCTTCCGTGTCTGAACTCGTGAGTCATTCAATGTCCACATTCCGGATCACAGGGTGTCTGAATTCCAGAAGCACCAAATGTCTGCATTCTAGAATCGGAATGTGGCGGAATTCTAGAATGCACAGCACGGCAGAATTCTGAAGTCCTAAAATGCCTATCGGGAAGTTAAGGTGTCTGACATCCAGAATGCTACCACATCAGAATTACACCATTCTGAAAGATTCTGGGATCTAGAATCAATTGACGGCTGAGTTCCAGAATGTCAGGGTGGCAAAACTCTAGAATCCTTGCGTGTCTGAACTCGAGAGTCATTCAATGTTCACATTCCAGAACTCTGGATGTCTGAATTATAGAAGCACCAAATGTCTGCATTCTAGAATCGGAATGTGGTGGAATTCTAGAATGCACGGCACGGCGGAATTCTAAAGTCCTAAAGTGCCTGCTATCCGGAAGTTAAGGTGTCTGACATCCAGAATGCTACTACGTCAGAATTATACCATTCTGAAAGATTCTGGGATCTAGAATCAATGGACGACTGAGTTCCAGAATGTCAGGGTGGCAAAACTCTAGAATCCTTGCGTGTCTGAACTCGAGAGTCATTCAATGTCCACATTCCAGAACTCTGGATGTCTGAATTATAGAAGCACCAAATGTCTGCATTCTAGAATCGGAATGTGGCGGAATTCTAGAATGCACAGCACGGCGGAATTTTTAAGTCAAAAATGCCTGCTATCCGGAAGTCAAGGTGTCTGACATCCAGAATGTTACTAGGTCAGCATTCTACCGTTCTGTGAGATTCTGGGTTCTAGAATCAATGGATGGCAGAGTTCTGGAATGTCAGGGTCTTCAAACTCAAGAATTCTTGCGTGTCTGAACTTCAGAGTCATTCAATGTCCACATTCCGCATCACAGGTGTCTGAATTCCAGAAGCACCAAATGTCTGCATTCTAGAATCGGAATGTGGCGGAATTCTAGAATGCACAGCACGGCGGAATTCGAAAGTCCTAAAATGCCTGCTATCCGGAAGTTAAGGTGTCTGACATCCAGAATGCTACCACGTCAGAATTATACCATTCTGAAAGATTCTGGGATCTAGAATCAATGGACGGCTGAGTTCCAGAATGTCAGGGTTTCCAAACTCTAGAATCCTTGCGTGTCTGAACTCGAGAGTCATTCAATATCCACATTCCAGGACTCTGGATGTCTGAAATATAGAAGCACCAAATGTCTGCATTCCAGAATCGGAATGTTGCGGAATTCTAGAATGCACAGCAGGGCAGAATTCTGAAGTCCTAAAATGCATGATATTCGGAAGTTAAGGTGTCTGACATCCAGAATGTTACTAGGTCAGCATTCTACCGTTCTGAAAGATTCTGGGTTCTAGAAACAATGGACGGCAGAGTTCTGGAATGTCAGGGTGTCCAAACTCGAGAATCCTTCCGTGTCTGAACTCGTGAGTCATTCAATGTCCACATTCCAGAACTCTGGATGTCTGAATTATAGAAACACCAAATGTCTGCATTCTAGAATCGGAATGTGGCGGAATTCTAGAATGCACAGCACGGCAGAATTCTAAAGTACTAAAATGCCTGCTATTCGGAAGTTAAGGTGTCTGACATCCAGAATGTTACTAGGTCAGCATTCTACCGTTCTGAAAGATTCTGGGTTCTAGAATCAATGGACGGCAGAGTTTTGGAATGTCAGGTTGTCCAAACGCGAGAATCCTTCCGTGTCTGAACTCGTGAGTCATTCAATGTCCACATTCCGGATCACAGGGTGTCTGAATTCCAGAAGCACCAAATGTCTGCATTCTAGAATCGGAATGTGGCAGAATTCTAGAATGCACAGCACGGCAGAATTCTAAAGTCCTAAAAGGCCTGCTATTCGGAAGTTAAGGTGTCTGACATCCAGAATGTTACTAGGTCAGCATTCTACCGTTCTGAGAGATTCTGGGTTCTAGAATCAATGGACGGCAGAGATCTGGCATGTCAGGGTGTCCAAACTCTAGAATCCCTTTGTGTCTGAACTCGAGAGTCATTCAATGTCCACATTCCGGATCACAGGGTGTCTGAATTCCTGAAACACCAAATGTCTGCATTCTAGAATCGGAATGTGGTAGAATTCTAGAATGCACAGCACGGCGGAATTCGAAAGTCCTAAAATGCCTGCTATCCGGAAGTTAAGGTGTCTGACACCCAGAATGCTACCACATAAGAATTATACCATTCTGAAACGTTCTGGGATCTAGAATCAATGGACGGGTGAGTTCCCGAATGTCAGGGTGGCAAAACTCTAGAATCCTGGCGTGTCTGAACTCGAGAGTCATTCAATGTCCACATTCCAGAACTCTAGATGTCCGAATTATAGAAGCACCAAATGTCTGCATTCTAGAATCGGAATGTGGCGGAATTCTAGAATGCACAACACGGTGGAATTCGAAAGACCTAAAATGCCTGCTATCGGGAAGTTAAGGTGTCTGACATCCAAAATGCTACCACGTCAGAAATATACCATTCTGATAGATTCTGGGACCTAGAATCAATGGACGGCTGAGTTCCAGAATGTCAGGGTGCCAAAACTCTACAATCCTTGCGTGTCTGAACTCGAGAGTCATTCAATGTCCACATTCCAGAACTCTGGATGTCTGAAATAGAGAAGCACCAAATGTCTGCATTCTAGAATCAGAATGTGGCGGAATTCTAGAATGCACAGCACGGCGGAATTTTAAAGTCCTGAAATCCCTGCTATCCAGAAGTCAAGGTGTCTGACATCCAGAATGTTACTAGGTACGCATTCTACCGTTCTGAGAGATTCTGGGTTTTAGAATCAATGGATGGCAGAGTTCTGGAATGTCAGGGTGTTCAAACTCAAGAATACTTGCGTGTCTGAACTCGAGAGTCATTCAATGTCCACATTCCGGATCACAGGGTGTCTGAATTCCAGAAGCACCAAATGTCTGCATTCTAGAATCGGAATGTGGCGGAATTCTAGAATGCACAGCATGGCGGAATTCGAAAGTCCTAAAATGCCTGCTATCCGGAAGTTAAGGTGTCTGACATCCAGAATGCTACCACGTCAGAATTATAACATTCTGAAAGATTCTGGGATCTAGAATCAATGGACAGCCGAGTTCCAGAATGTCCGGGTTTCCAAACTCTAGAATCCTAGCGTGTCTGAACTCGAGAGTCATTCAATATCCACATTCCAGGACTCTGGATGTCTGAAATATAGAAGCAACAAATATCTGCATTCTTGAATCGGAATGTGGTGGAATTCTAGAATGCACAGCACGGCAGAATTCTAAAGTCCTAAAATGCCTGATATTCGGAAGCTAAGGAGTCTGACATCCAGAATGTTACTAGGTCAGCATTCTACTGTTCTGAGAGATTCTGGGTTCTAGATTCAATGGACGGCAGAGTTCTGGAATGTCAGGGTGTCCAAACTCTAGAATCCATGAGTGTTTGAACTCGAGAGTCATTCAATTTCCATATTCCGGGTCACAGGGTGACTGAATTCCAGAAGCACCAAATGTCTGCATTCTAGAATCGGAATATGGCGGAATTCTAGAATGCACAGCACGCCGGAATTCGAAAGTCCTAAAATGCCTGCTATCCGGAAGTTAAGGTGTCTGAAATCCAGAATGCTACCACGTCAGAATTATACCATTCTGATAGATTCTGGGATCTAGAATCAATGGACGGCTGAGTTCCAGAATGTCAGGGTGGCAAAACTCTAGAATCCTTGCGTGTCTGAACTCGAGACTCATTCAGTGCCCACATTCCAGAACTCTGGATGTCTGAAATATAGAAGCACCAAATGTCTGCATTCTAGAAACGGAATGTGGCGGAATTCTAGAATGCACAGCACGGCAGGATTCTAAAGTCCTAAAATGCCTGCTATCCGGATGTTAAGGTGTCTGACATCAAGAATGCTACCAAGTCATTATTATACCATTCTGAAAGATTCCGGGATCTAGAATCAATGGACGGCTGAATTCCAGAATGTCAGGGTGGCAAAACTCTAGAATCCTGGCGTGTCTGAACTCGAGAGTCATTCAATGTCCACATTCCAGAACTCTGGATGTCTGAATTATAGAAGCACGAAATGTCTGCATTCTAGAATCGGAATGTGGCGGAATTCTAGAATGCACAGCACGGCGGAATTCTAAAGTCCTAAAATGCCTGCTATCCGGAAGTTAAGGTGTCTGACATCAAGAATGCTACCAAGTCAGAATTATAACATTCTGAAAGAATCTGGGATCTAGAATCAATGGAAGGCTGAGTTCCAGAATGTCAGGGTGGCAAAACTCTAGAATCCTTGCGTGTCTGAACTCGAGAGTCATTCAATGTCCACATTCCAGAACTCTGGATGTCTGAATTATAGAAGCAACAAATGTCTGCATTGTAGAATCGGAATGTGGCGGAATTCTAGAATGCACAGCATGGCGGAATTCTAAAGTCCTAAAATGCCTACTAGCCGAAAGTTAAGGTGTCTGATGACCAGTATGTTACTAGGTCAGCATTCTACCATTCTGAGAGATTCTCGGTTCTAGAATCAATGGACGGCAGAGATCTGGAATGTCAGTGTGTCCAAACTCTAGAATCCTTGCGTGTCTGAACTCGAGAGTCATTCAATGTCCACATTCCGGATCACAGGGTGTCTGAATTCCAGAAGAACCAAATGTCTGCATTCTAGAATCGGAATGTGGTAGAATTCTAGAATGCACAGCACGGCGGAATTCTAAAGTCCTAAAATGCCTGCTATCCGGAAGTTAAGGTGTCTGACATCCAGAATGCTACCACATCAGAATTATACCATTCTGAAAGATTCTGGGATCTAGAATCAATGGACGGGTGAGTTCCAGAATGTCAGGGTGGCAAAACTCTAGAATCCTTGCGTGTCTGAACTCGAGAGTCATTCAATGTCCACATTCCAGAACTCTGGATGTCTGAATTATGGAAGCACCAAATGTCTGCATTCTAGCATCGGAATGTGGCGGAATTCTAGAATGCACAGCACGGCGGAATTCGAAAGTCCTAAAATGCCTGCTATCCGGAAGTTAAGGTGTCTGACATCCAGAATGCTACCACGTCAGAATTATACCATTCTGAAAGATTCTGGTGTCTAGAATCAATGGACGGCTGAGTTCCAGAATGTCAGGGTTTGCAAACTCTAGAATCCTTGCGTGTCTGAACTCGAGAGTCATTCAATATCCACATTCCAGGACTCTGGATGTCTGAAATATAGAAGCACCAAATGTCTGCATTCTAGAATCGGAATGTGGTGGAATTCTAGAATGCACGGCACGGCGGAATTCTAAAGTCCTAAAGTGCCTGCTATCCGGAAGTTAAGGTGTCTGACATCCAGAATGCTACTACGTCAGAATTATACCATTCTGGAAGATTCTGGGATCTAGAATCAATGGACGACTGAGTTCCAGAATGTCAGGGTGGCAAAACTCTAGAATCCTTGCGTGTCTGAACTCGAGAGTCATTCAATGTCCACATTCCAGAACTCTGGATGTCTGAATTATAGAAGCACCAAATGTCTGCATTCTAGAATCGGAATGTGGCGGAATTCTAGAATGCACAGCACGGCGGAATTTTTAAGTCCTAAAATGCCTGCTATCCGGAAGTTAAGGTGTCTGACATCCAGAATGTTACTAGGTCAGCATTCTACCGTTCTGAGAGATTCTGGGTTCTAGAATCAATGGATGGCAGAGTTCTGGAATGTCAGGGTGTTCAAACTCAAGAATTCTTGCGTGTCTGAACTTGAGAGTCATTCAATGTCCACATTCCGCATCACAGGTGTCTGAATTCCAGAAGCACCAAATGTCTGCATTCTAGAATCGGAATGTTGCGGAATTCTAGAATGCACAGCACGGCGGAATTCGAAAGTCCTAAAATGCCTGCTATCCGGAAGTTAAGGTGTCTGACATCCAGAATGCTACCACGTCAGAATTATACCATTCTGAAAGATTCTGGGATCTAGAATCAATGGACGGCTGAGTTCCAGAATGTCAGGGTTTCCAAACTCTAGAATCCTTGCGTGTCTAAACTCGAGAGTCATTCAATATCCACATTCCAGGACTCTGGATGTCTGAAATATAGAAGCACCAAATGTCTGCATTCTGGAATCGGAATGTGGCGGAATTCTAGAATGCACAGCACGGCAGAATTCTAAAGTACTAAAATGCCTGCTATTCGGAAGTTAAGGTGTCTGACATCCAGAATGTTACTAGGTCAGCATTCTACCGTTCTGAAAGATTCTGGGTTCTAGAATCAATGGATGGCAGAGTTCTGGAATGTCAGGGTGTTCAAACTCAAGAATTCTTGCGTGTCTGAACTTGAGAGTCATTCAATGTCCACATTCCGGATCACAGGGTGTCTGAATTCCAGAAGCACCAAATGTCTGCATTCTAGAATCGGAATGTGGCGGAATTCTAGAATGCACAGCACGGCAGATTTCTGAAGTCCTAAAATGCCTGATATTCGGAAGTTAAAGAGTCTGACATCCAGAATGTTACTAGGTCAGCATTCTACCGTTCTGAGAGATTCTGGGTTTTAGAATCAATGGATGGCTGAGTTCTGGAATGTCAGCGTGTCCAAACTCTAGAATCCTTGAGTGTTTGACCTCGAGAGTCATTCAATTTCCATATTCCGGGTCACAGGGTGACTGAATTCCAGAAGCACCAAATGTCTGCATTCCAGAATCGGAATGTGGCGGAATTCTAGAATGCACAGCACGGCGGAATTCGAACGTCCTAAAATGCCTGCTATCCGGAAGTTAAGGTGTCTGACATCCAGAATGCTACCACGTCAGAATTATACCATTCTGAAAGATTCTGGGATCTAGATTCAATGGACGGCTGAGTTCCAGAATGTCAGGGTGGCAAAACTCTAGAATACTTGCGTGTCTGAACTCGAGAGTCATTCAATGTCCACATTCCAGAACTCTGGATGTCTGAATTATAGAAGCACCGAATGTCTGCATTGTAGAATCGGAATGTGGCGGAATTCTAGAATGCACAGCACGGCTGAATTCTAAAGTCCTAAAATACCTGCTATCCGGAAGTTAAGGTGTCTGACATCCAGAATGTTACTAGGTCAGCATTCTACCATTCTGAGAGATTCTGGGTCCTAGAATCAATGGACGGCAAAGATCTGGCATGTCAGGGTGTCCAAACTCTAGAATCCCTTTGTGTCTGAACTCGAGAGTCATTCAATGTCCACATTCCGGATCACAGGGTGTCTGAATTCCTGAAACACCAAATGTCTGCATTCTAGAATCGGAATGTGGTAGAATTCTAGAATGCACAGCACGGCGGAATTCTAAAGTCCTAAAATGCCTGCTATCCGGAAGTTAAGGTGTCTGACACCCAGAATGCTACCACATAAGAATTATACCATTCTGAAAGATTCTGGGATCTAGAATCAAAGGACGGCTGAGTTCCCGAATGTCAGGGTGGCAAAACTCTAGAATCCTCGCGTGTCTGAACTCGAGAGTCATTCAATGTCCACATTTCAGAACTCTGGATGTCTGAAATATAGAAGCACCAAATGTCTGCATTCTAGAATCAGAATGTGGCGGAATTCTAGAATGCACAGCACGGCGGAATTTTAAAGTCGTAAAATGCCTGCTATCCAGAAGTCAAGGTGTCTGACATCCAGAATGTTACTAGGTACGCATTCTACCGTTGTGAGGGATTCCGGTTTCTAGAATCAATGGATGACAGAGTTCTGGAATGTCAGGGTGTTCAAACTCATGAATACTTGCGTGTCTGAACTCGAGAGTCATTCAATGTCCACATTCCGTATCACAGGGTGTCTGAATTCCAGAAGCACCAAATGTCTGCATTCTAGAATCGGAATGTGGCGGAATTCTAGAATGCACAGCACGGCGGAATTCGAAAGTCCTAAAATGCCTGCTATCCGGAAGTTAAGGTGTCTGACATCCAGAATGCTACCACGTCAGAATTATACCATTCTGAAAGATTCTGGGATCTAGAATCAATGGACGGCTGCGTTCCAGAATGTCAGAGTGGCAAAACTCTAGAATCCTTGCGTTTCTGAACTCGAGAGTCATTCAATGTCCACATTCCAGAACTCTGGATGTCTGAATTGTAGAAGCACCAAATGTCTGCATTCTAGAATCGGAATGTGGCGGAATTCTAGAATGCACAGCACGGCGGAATTCTAAAATCCTAAAATACCTGCTATCCGGAAGTTAAGGTGTCTGACATCGAGAATGCTACCAAGTCAGAATTATACCATTCTGAAAGATTCTGGGATCTAGAACCAATGGACGGCTGAGTTCCAGAATGTCAGGGTGGCAATACTCTAGAATCCTTGCGTGTCTGAACTCGAGAGTCATTCAATGTCCACATTCCAGAACTCTGGATGTCTGAATTATAGAAGCACCAAATGTCTGCATTCTAGAATCGGAATGTGGTGGAATTTAAGAATGCACAGCACGGCGGAATTCTAAAGTCCTAAAATGACTGCTATCCGGAAGTTAAGGTTTCTGACATCATGAATGCTACCAAATCAGAATTATACCATTCTGAAAGATTCTGGGATCTAGAATCAATGGACGGCTGAGTTCCAGAATGCAAGGGTGGCAAAACTCTAGAATCCTGGCGTGTCTGAACTCGAGAGTCATTCAATATCCACATTCCAGAACTCTGGATGTCTGAATTATAGAAGCACCAAATGTCTGCATTCTAGAATCGGAATGTGGCGGAATTCTAGAATGCACAGCACGGCGGAATTCTAAAGTCCTAAAATGCCTGCTATCCGGAAGTTAAGTTGTCTGACATCTAGAATGTTTCTAGGTCAGCATTCTACCGTTCAGAGAGATTCTGGGTTCTAGAATCAATGGACGGCAGAGATCTGGCATGTCAGGGTGTAAAAACTCTAGAATCCTTGCGTGTCTGAACTCGAGAGTCATTAAATGTCCACATTCCGGATCACAGGGTGTCTGAATTCCAGAAGCACCAAATGTCTGCATTCTAGAATCGGAATGTGGTAGAATTCAAGAATGCACAGCACGGCGGAATTCTAAAGTCCTAAAATGCCTGCTATCAGGAAGTTAAGGTGTCTGACATCCAGAATGCTACCACATCAGAATTATACCATTCTGAAAGATTCTGGGATCTAGAATCAATGGACGGCTGAGTTCCAGAATGCAAGGGTGGCAAAACTCTAGAATCCTTGCGTGTCAGAACTCGAGAGTCATTCAATGTCCACATTCCAGAACTCTGGATGTCTGAATTATAGAAGCACCAAATGTCTGCATTGTAGAATCGTAATGTGGCGGAATTCTAGAATGCACAGCACGGCGGAATTCTAAAGTCCTAAAATGCCTGCTATCCATAAGTTAAGGTGTCTGACATCAAGAATGCTACCAAGTCAGAATTATACCATTCTGAAAGATTCTGGGATCTAGAATCTATGGACGGCTGAGTTCCAGAATATCAGGGAGGCAAAACTCTAGAATCCTTGCGTGTCTGAACTCGAGAGTCATTCAATGTCCACATTCCAGAACTCTGGATGTCTGAATTATAGAAGCACCAAATGTCTGCATTCTAGAATCGGAATGTGGCGGAATTCTAGAATGCACAGCACGGCGGAATTCTAAAGTCCTAAAATGCCTGCTATCCGGAAGTTAAGGTGTCTGACATCCAGAATGTTACTAGGTCAGCATTCTACCGTTCTGAGAGATTCTGGGTTCTAGAATCAATGGACGGCAGAGATCTGGCATGTCAGGGTGTCCAAACTCTAGAATCCTTGAGTGTTTGAACTCGAGAGTCATTCAATTTCCATATTCCGGGTCACAAGGTGACTGAATTCCAGAAGCACCAAATGTCTGCATTCTAGAATCGGAATGTGGTAGAATTCTAGAATGCACAACACGGTGGAATTCTAAAGTCATAAAATGCCTGGTATCCAGAAGTTAAGGTGTCTGACATCCAGAATGGTACCACATCAGAATTATACCATTCTGAAACATTCTGGGATCTAGAATCAATGGACGGGTGAGTTCAAGAATGTCAGGGTGGCAAAACTCTAGAATCCTGGCATGTCTGAACTCGAGGGTTATTCAATGTCCACATTCCAGAACTCTGGATGTCTGAATTATAGAAGCACCAAATGTCTGCATTCTAGAATCGGAATGTGGCGGAATTCTAGAATGCACAACACGGCGGAATTCTAAAGTCCTAAAATGCCTGCTATCCGGAATTTAAGGTGTCTGACATCCAGAATGCTACCACGTCAGAATTATACCATTCTGAAACATTCTTGGATCTAGAATCAATGGACGGCTGAGTTCCAGAATGTCAGGGTTTCCAAACTCTAGAATCCTTGTGTGTCTGAACTCGAG
The DNA here is from genome assembly GCF_030222135.1 of Aotus nancymaae. Lineage (NCBI taxonomy): Eukaryota > Metazoa > Chordata > Mammalia > Primates > Aotidae > Aotus > Aotus nancymaae. The sequence goes on along the minus strand of NW_026988470.1, from coordinate 2,008,273 downwards.
AGTCATTCAATGTCCACATTCCAGAACTCTGGATGTCTGCATTATAGAAGCACCAAATGTCTGCATTCTAGAATCGGAATGTGGCAGAATTCTAGAATGCACAGCACGTCGGAATTCTAAAGTCCTAAAATACCTGCTATCCGGAAGTTAAGGTGTCTGACATCAAGAATGCTACCAAGTCAGAATTATACCATTCTGAAAGATTCTGGGATCAAGAATCAATGGACGGCTGAGTTCCAGAATGTCAGGGTGGCAAAACTCTAGAATACTTGCGTGTCTGAACTCGAGAGTCATTCAATGTCCACATTCCAGAACTCTGGATGTCTGAATTGTAGAAGCACCAAATGTCTGCATTCTAGAATCGGAATGTGGCGGAATTATAGAATGCACAGCACGGCGGAATTCCAAAGTCCTAAAATGCCTACTAGCCGAAAGTTAAGGTGTCTGATGACCAGTATGTTACTAGGTCAGCATTCTACAGTTCTGAGAGATTTTGGGTTCTAGAATCAATGGACGGCAGAGATCTGGAATATCAGGGTGTCCAAACTCTAGAATCCTTGCGTGTCTGAACTCGAGAGTCATTCAATGTCCACATTCCGGATCACAGGGTGTCTGAATTCCAGAAGCACCAAATGTCTGCATTCTAGAATCGGAATGTGGTAGAATTCTAGAATGCACAGCACGGCGTAATTCGAAAGTCCTAAAATGCCTGCTATCAGGAAGTTAAGGTGTCTGACATCCAGAATGGTACCACATCAGAATTATACCATTCTGAAAGATTCTGGGATCTAGAATCAATGGACGGCTGAGTTCCAGAATGCAAGGGTGGCAAAACTCTAGAATCCTTGCGTGTCTGAACTCGAGAGTCATTCAATGTCCACATTCCAGAACTCTGGATGTCTGAATTATAGAAGCACCAAATGTCTGCATTGTAGAATCGTAATGTGGCGGAATTCTAGAATGCACAGCACGGCGGAATTCTAAAGTCCTAAAATGCCTGCTATCCGGAAGTTAAGGTGTCTGACATCAAGAATGCTACCAAGTCAGAATTATACCATTCTGAAAGATTCTGGGATCTAGAATCAATGGACGGCTGAGTTCCAGATTGCAAGGGTGGCAAAACTCTAGAATCCTTGCGTGTCTGAACTCGAGAGTCATTCAATGTCCACATTCCAGAACTCTGGATGTCTGAAATATAGAAGCACCAAATGTCTGCATTCTAGAATCGGAATGCGGCGGAATTCTAGAATGCAGAGCACGGCGGAATTTTAAAGTCGTAAAATGCCTGCTATCCAGAAGTCAAGGTGTCTGACATCCAGAAGGTTACTAGGTACGCATTCTACCGTTCTGAGAGATTCCGGTTTCCAGAATCAATGGATGGCAGAGTTCTGGAATGTCAGGGTGTTCAAACTCAAGAATACTTGCGTGTCTGAACTCGAGAGTCATTCAATGTCCACATTCCGGATCACAGGGTGTCCGAATACCAGAAGCACCAAATGTCTGCATTCTAGAATCGGAATGTGGCGGAATTCTAGAATGCATAGCACGGCGGTATTCGAAAGTCCTAAAATGCCTGCTATTCGGAAGTTAAGGTGTCTGACATCCAGAATGCTACCACGTCAGAATTATACCATTCTGAAAGATTCTGGGATCTAGAATCAATGGACGGCCGAGTTCCAGAATGTCCGGGTTTCCAAACTCTAGAATCCTTGCGTGTCTGAACTCGAGAGTCATTCAATATCCACATTCAAGGACTCTGGATGTCTGAAATATAGAAGCAACAAATGTCTGCATTCTTGAATCGGAATGGGGTGGAATTCTAGAATGCACAGCACGGCAGAATTCTAAAGTCCTAAAATGCCTGCTATTCGGAAGTTAAGGTGTCTGACATCCAGAATGTTACTAGGTCAGCATTCTACCATTCTGTGAGATTCTGGGTTCTAGAATCAATGGACGGCAGAGTTCTGGAATGTCAGGGTGTCCAAACTCTAGAATCCTTCCGTGTCTGAACTCGTGAGTCATTCAATGTCCACATTCCGGATCACAGGGTGTCTGAATTCCAGAAGCACCAAATGTCTGCATTCTAGAATCGGAATGTGGCGGAATTCTAGAATGCACAGCACGGCGGAATTCTAAAGTCCTAAAATGCCTACTAGCCGAAAGTTAAGGTGTCTGATGACCAGTATGTTACTAGGTCAGCATTCTACTGTCCTGAGAGATTCTGGGTTCTAGATTCAATGGACGGCAGAGTTCTGGAATGTCAGGGTGTCCAAACTCTAGAATCCTTCCGTGTCTGAACTCGTGAGTCATTCAATGTCCACATTCCGGATCACAGGGTGTCTGAATTCCAGAAGCACCAAATGTCTGCATTCTAGAATCGGAATGTGGCGGAATTCTAGAATGCACAGCACGGCGGAATTCTAAAGTCCTAAAATGCCTACTAGCCGAAAGTTAAGGTGTCTGATGACCAGAATGTTACTAGGTCAGCATTCTACTGTTCTGAGAGATTCTGGGTTCTAGAATCAATGGACGGAAGAGTTCTGGAATGTCAGGGTGTCCAAACTCTAGAATCCATGAGTGTTTGAACTCGAGAGTCATTCAATTTCCATATTCCGGGTCACAGGGTGACTGAATTCCAGAAGCACCAAATGTCTGCATTCTAGAATCGGAATATGGCGGAATTCTAGAATGCACAGCACGGCGGAATTCGAAAGTCCTAAAATGCCTGCTATCCGGAAGTTAAGGTGTCTGACATCCAGAATGCTACCACGTCAGAATTATACCATTCTGATAGATTCTGGTGTCTAGAATCCATGGACGGCTGAGTTCCAGAATGTCAGGGTGGCAAAACTCTAGAATCCTTGCGTGTCTGAACTCGAGAGTCATTCAATATCCACATTCCAGGACTCTGGATGTCTGAAATATAGAAGCACCAAATGTCTGCATTCTAGAATCGGAATGTGGTGGAATTCTAGAATGCACGGGACGGCGGAATTCTAAAGTCCTAAAGTGCCTGCTATCCGGAAGTTAAGGTGTCTGACATCCAGAATGCTACTACGTCAGAGTTATACCATTCTGGAAGATTCTGGGATCTAGAATCAATGGACGACTGAGTTCCAGAATGTCAGGGTGGCAAAACTCTAGAATCCTTGCGTGTCTGAACTCGAGAGTCATTCAATGTCCACATTCCAGAACTCTGGATGTCTGTATTATAGAAGCACCAAATGTCTGCATTCTAGAATCGGAATGTGGCGGAATTCTAGAATGCACAGCACTGCGGAATTTTTAAGTCCTAAAATGCCTGCTATCCGGAAGTTAAGGTGTCTGACATCCAGAATGTTACTAGGTCAGCATTCTACCGTTCTGAGAGATTCTGGGTTCTAGAATCAATGGATGGCAGAGTTCTGGAATGTCAGGGTGTTCAAACTCAAGAATTCTTGCGTGTCTGAACTTGAGAGTCATTCAATGTCCACATTCCGCATCACACGTGTCTGAATTCCAGAAGCACCAAATGTCTGCATTCTAGAATCGGAATGTGGCGGAATTCTAGAATGCACAGCACGGCGGAATTCTAAATTCCTAAAATGCCTGCTATCCGGAAGTTAAGGTGTCTGACATCCAGAATGCTACCACGTCAGAATTATACCATTCTGAAAGATTCTGGGATCTAGAATCAATGGACGGCTGAGTTCCAGAATGTCAGGGTTTCCAAACTCTAGAATCCTTCCGTGTCTGAACTCGAGAGTCATTCAATATCCACATTCCAGGACTCTGGATGTCTGAAATATAGAAGCACCAAATGTCTGCATTCTGGAATCGGAATGTGGCGGAATTCTAGAATGCACAGCACGGCAGATTTCTGAAGTCCTAAAATGCCTGATATTCGGAAGTTAAAGAGTCTGACATCCAGAATGTTACTAGGTCAGCATTCTACCGTTCTGAGAGATTCTGGGTTTTAGAATCAATGGATGGCTGAGTTCTGGAATGTCAGCGTGTCCAAATTCTAGAATCCTTGAGTGTTTGACCTCGAGAGTCATTCAATTTCCATATTCCGGGTCACAGGGTGACTGAATTCCAGAAGCACCAAATGTCTGCATTCCAGAATCGGAATGTGGCGGAATTCTAGAATGCACAGCACGGCGGAATTCGAACGTCCTAAAATGCCTGCTATCCGGAAGTTAAGGTGTCTGACATCCAGAATGCTACCACGTCAGAATTATACCATTCTGAAAGATTCTGGGATCTAGATTCAATGGACGGCTGAGTTCCAGAATGTCAGGGTGGCAAAACTCTAGAATACTTGCGTGTATGAACTCGAGAGTCATTCAATGTCCACATTCCAGAACTCTGGATGTCTGAATTATAGAAGCACCAAATGTCTGCATTGTAGAATCGGAATGTGGCGGAATTCTAGAATGCACAGCACGGCTGAATTCTAAAGTCCTAAAATACCTGCTATCCGGAAGTTAAGGTGTCTGACATCCAGAATGTTACTAGGTCAGCATTCTACCATTCTGAGAGATTCTGGGTCCTAGAATCAATGGACGGCAGAGATCTGGCATGTCAGGGTGTCCAAACTCTAGAATCCCTTTGTGTCTGAACTCGAGAGTCATTCAATGTCCACATTCCGGATCACAGGGTGTCTGAATTCCAGAAGCACCAAATGTCTGCATTCTAGAATCGGAATGTGGTAGAATTCTAGAATGCACAGCACGGCGGAATTCTAAAGTCCTAAAATGCCTGCTATTCGGAAGTTAAGGTGTCTGACATCCAGAATGCTACCACGTCAGAATTATACCATTCTGAAAGATTCTGGGATCTAGAATCAATGGACGGCCGAGTTCCAGAATGTCCGGGTTTCCAAACTCTAGAATCCTTGCGTGTCTGAACTCGAGAGTCATTCAATGTCCACATTCCAGGACTCTGGATGTCTGAAATATAGAAGCAACAAATGTCTGCATTCTTGAATCGGAATGTGGTGGAATTCTAGAATGCACAGCACGGCAGAATTCTAAAGTCCTAAAATGCCTGATATTCGGAAGCTAAGGAGTCTGACATCCAGAATGTTACTAGGTCAGCATTCTACTGTTCTGAGAGATTCTGGGTTCTAGATTCAATGGACGGCAGAGTTCTGGAATGTCAGGGTGTCCAAACTCTAGAATCCTTCCGTGTCTGAACTCGCGAGTCATTCAATATCCACATTCCAGATCAAAGGGTGTCTGAATTCCAGAAGCCCCAAATGTCTGCATTCTAGAATCGGAATGTGGCAGAATTCTAGAATGCACAGCACGGCGGAATTCTAAAGTCCTAAAATGCCTACTAGCCGAAAGTTAAGGTGTCTGATGACCAGAATGTTACTAGGTCAGCATTCTACTGTTCTGAGAGATTCTGGGTTCTAGAATCAATGGACGGAAGAGTTCTGGAATGTCAGGGTGTCCAAACTCTAGAATCCATGAGTGTTTGAACTCGAGAGTCATTCAATTTCCATATTCCGGGTCACAGGGTGACTGAATTCCAGAAGCACCAAATGTCTGCATTCTAGAATCGGAATATGGCGGAATTCTAGAATGCACAGCACGGCGGAATTCGAAAGTCCTAAAATGCCTGCTATCCGGAAGTTAAGGTGTCTGACATCCAGAATGCTACCACGTCAGAATTATACCATTCTGATAGATTCTGGGATCTAGAATCAATGGACGGCTGAGTTCCAGAATGTCAGGGTGGCAAAACTCTAGAATCCTTGCGTGTCTGAACTCGAGACTCATTCAGTGTCCACATTCCAGAACTCTGGATGTCTGAAATATAGAAGCACCAAATGTCTGCATTCTAGAATCGGAATGTGGCGGAATTCTAGAATGCACAGCACGGCAGGAATCTAAAGTCCTAAAATGCCTGCTATCCGGAAGTTAAGGTGTCTGACATCAAGAATGCTACCAAGTCATTATTATACCATTCTGAAAGATTCCGGGATCTAGAATCAATGGACGGCTGAGTTCCAGAATGTCAGGGTGGCGAGACTCTAGAATCCTTGCGTGTCTGAACTCGAGAGTCATTCAATGTCCACATTCCAGAAGTCTGGATGTCTGAATTACAGAAGCACCAAATGTCTGCATTCTAGAATCGGAATGTGGCGGAATTCTAGAATGCACAGCACGGTGGAATTCTAAAGTCCTAAAATGCCTGCTATCCGGAAGTTAAGGTGTCTGACATCAAGAATGCTACCAAGTCAGAATTATACCATTCTGAAAGATTCTGGGATCTAGAATCAATGGACGGCTGAGTTCCAGAATGTCAGGGTGGCAAAACTCTAGAATCCTTGCATGTCTGAACTCGAGAGTCATTCAATGTCCACATTCCACAACTCTGGATGTCTGAATTATAGAAGCACCAAATGTCTGCATTCTAGAATCGGAATGTGGCGGAATTCTAGAACGCACAGCACGGCGGAATTCTAAAGTCCTAAAATGCCTGCTATCCGGAAGTTAAGGTGTCTGACATCTAGAATGTTTCTAGGTCAGCATTCTACCGTTCTGAGAGATTCTCGGTTCTAGAATCAATGGACGCAGAGATCTGGCATGTCAGGGTGTCCAAACTCTAGAATCCTTGCGTGTCTGAACTCGAGAGTCATTCAATGTCCACATTCCGGATCACAGGGTGTCTGAATTCCAAAAGCACCAAATGTCTGCATTCTAGAATCGGAATGTGGTAGAATTCAAGAATGCACAGCACGGCGGAATTCTAAAGACCTAAAATGACTGCTATCCGGAAGTTAAGGTGTCTGACATCCAGAATGGTACCACATCAGAATTATACCATTCTGAAAGATTCTGGGATCTAGAATCAATGGACGGCTGTGTTCCAGAATGCAAGGGTGGCAAAACTCTAGAATCCTTGCGTGTCTGAACTCGAGAGTCATTCAATGTCCACATTCCAGAACTCTGGATGTCTGAATTATAGAAGCACCAAATGTCTGCATTCTAGAATCGGAATGTGGCGGAATTTAAGAATGCACAGCACGGCGTAATTCTAAAGTCCTAAAATGCCTACTAGCCAAAAGTTAAGGTGTCTGATGACCAGAATGTTACTAGGTCAGCATTCTACCGTTCTGTGAGATTCTGGGTTCAAGAATCAATGGACGGCAGATTTTTGGAATGTCAGGTTGTCCAAACTCTAGTATCCTTGAGTGTTTGAACTCGAGAGTCATTCAATTTCCATATTCCGGGTCACAGGGTTACTGAATTCGAGAAGCACCAAATGTCTGCATTCTAGAATCGGAATGTGTCGGAATTCTAGAATGCACAGCACGGCGGAATTCTAAAGTCCTAAAATGCCTGCTATCCGGAAGTTAAGGTGTCTGACATCCAGAATGCTACCACGTCAGAATTATAACATTCTGAAAGATTCTGGGATCTAGAATCAATGGACGGCTGAATTCCAAAATGTCAGGGTGGCAAAACTCTAGAATCCTTGCGTGTCTGAACTCGAGAGTCATTCAATGTCCACATTCCAGAACTCTGGATGTCTGAAATATAGAAGCACCAAATGTCTGCATTCTAGAATCGGAATGTGGCGGAATTCTAGAATGCACAGCACGGTGGAATTCTAAAGTCCTAAAATGCCTACTAGCCGAAAGTTAAGGTGTCTGATGACCAGAATGTTACTAGGTCAGCATTCTACCGTTCTGAGAGATTCTGGGTTCTAGAATAAATGGATGTCAGAGTTCTGGAATGTCAGGGTGTTCAAACTCATGAATACTTGCGTGTCTGAACTCGAGAGTCATTCAATGTCCACATTCCGTATCACAGGGTGTCTGAATTCCAGAAGCACCAAATGTCTGCATTCTAGAATCGGAATGTGGCGGAATTCTAGAATGCACAGCACGGCGGAATTCGAAAGTCCTAAAATGCCTGCTATCCGGAAGTTAAGGTGTCTGACATCCAGAATGCTACCACGTCAGCATTATACCATTCTGAAAGATTCTGGGATCTAGAATCAATGGACGGCTGCGTTCCAGAATGTCAGAGTGGCAAAACTCTAGAATCCTTGCGTTTCTGAACTCGAGAGACATTCAATGTCCACATTCCAGAACTCTGGATGTCTGAATTGTAGAAGAACCAAATGTCTGCATTCTAGAATCGGAATGTGGCGGAATTCTAGAATGCACAGCACGGCGGAATTCTAAAATCCTAAAATACCTGCTATCCGGAAGTTAAGGTGTCTGACATCGAGAATGCTACCAAGTCAGAATTATACCATTCTGAAAGATTCTGGGATCTAGAACCAATGGACGGCTGAGTTCCAGAATGTCAGGGTGCCAATACTCTAGAATCCTTGCGTGTCTGAACTCGAGAGTCATTCAATGTCCACATTCCAGAACTCTGGATGTCTGAATTATAGAAGCACCAAATGTCTGCATTCTAGAATCGGAATGTGGTGGAATTTAAGAATGCACAGCACGGCGGAATTCTAAAGTCCTAAAATGACTGCTATCCGGAAGTTAAGGTTTCTGACATCAAGAATGCTACCAAGTCAGAATTATACCATTCTGAAAGATTCTGGGATCTAGAATCAATGGACGGCTGAGTTCCAGAATGCAAGGGTGGCAAAACTCTAGAATCCTGGCGTGTCTGAACTCGAGAGTCATTCAATATCCACATTCCAGAACTCTGGATGTCTGAATTATAGAAGCACCAAATGTCTGCATTCTAGAATCGGAATGTGGCGGAATTCTAGAATGCACAGCACGGCGGAATTCTAAAGTCCTAAAATGCCTGCTATCCGGAAGTTAAGTTGTCTGACATCTAGAATGTTTCTAGGTCAGCATTCTACCGTTCAGAGAGATTCTGGGTTCTAGAATCAATGGACGGCAGAGATCTGGCATGTCAGGGTGTAAAAACTCTAGAATCCTTGCGTGTCTGAACTCGAGAGTCATTAAATGTCCACATTCCGGATCACAGGGTGTCTGAATTCCAGAAGCACCAAATGTCTGCATTCTAGAATCGGAATGTGGTAGAATTCAAGAATGCACAGCACGGCGGAATTCTAAAGTCCTAAAATGCCTGCTATCCGGAAGTTAAGGTGTCTGACATCCAGAATGTTACTAGGTCAGCATTCTACCGTTCTAAGAGATTCCAGGATCTAGAATCAATGGACGGCTGAGTTCCAGTATGTCAGGGTGGCAAAACTCTAGAATCCTGGCGTGTCTGAACTCGAGAGTCATTCAATGTCCACATTCCAGAACTCTGGATGTCTGCATTATAGAAGCACCAAATGTCTGCATTCTAGAATCGGAATGTGGCAGAATTCTAGAATGAACAGCACGTCGGAATTCTAAAGTCCTAAAATACCTGCTATCCCGAAGTTAAGGTGTCTGACATCAAGAATGCTACCAAGTCAGAATTATACCTTTCTGAAAGATTCTGGGATCAAGAATGAATGGACGGCTGAGTTCCAGAATGTCAGGGTGGCAAAACTCTAGAATACTTGCGTGTCTGAACTCGAGAGTCATTCAATGTCCATATTCCAGAACTCTGGATGTGTGAATTATAGCAGCACTAAATGTCTGCATTCTAGAATCGGAATGTGGCGGAATTATAGAATGCACAGCATGGCGGAATTCCAAAGTCCTAAAATGCCTACTAGCCGAAAGTTAAGGTGTCTGATGACCAGTATGTTACTAGGTCAGCATTCTACAGTTCTGAGAGATTATGGGTTCTAGAATCAATGGACGGCAGAGATCTGGAATATCAGGGTGTCCAAACTCTAGAATCCTTGCGTGTCTGAACTCGAGAGTCATTCAATGTCCACATTCCGAATCACAGGGTGTCTGAATTCCAGAAGCACCAAATGTCTGCATTCTAGAATCGGAATGTGGTAGAATTCTAGAATGCACAGCACGGCGTAATTCGAAAGTCCTAAAATGCCGGCTATCCGGAAGTTAAGGTGTCTGACATCCAGAATGGTACCACATCAGAATTATACCATTCTGAAACATTCTGCGATCTAGAATCAATGGACGGGTGAGTAGCAGAATGTCAGGGTGGCAAAACTCTAGAATCCTGGCTTGTCTGAACTCGAGAGTCATTCAAGGTCCACATTCCAGAACTCTGGATGTCTGAATTATGGAAGCACCAAATGTCTGCATTCTAGAATCGGAATGTGGCGGAATTCTAGAATGCACAGCACGGCGGAATTCTAAAGTCCTAAAATGCCTGCTATCCGGAAGTTAAGGTGTCTGACATCAAGAATGCTACCAAGTCAGAATTATAACATTCTGAAAGATTCTGGGATCTAGAATCAATGGAAGGCTGAGTTCCAGAATGTCAGGGTGGCAAAACTCTAGAATCCTTGCATGTCTGAACTCGAGAGTCATTCAATGTCCACATTCCAGAACTCTGGATGTCTGAATTATAGAAGCACCAAATGTCTGCATTCTAGAATCGGAATGTGGCGGAATTCTAGAATGCACAGCACGGCGGAATTCTAAAGTCCTAAAATGCCTACTAGCCGAAAGTGAAGGTGTCTGATGACCAGTATGTTACTAGGTCAGCATTCTACCGTTCTGAGAGATTCTCGGTTCTAGAATCAATGGACGGCAGAGACCTGGAATGTCAGTGTGTCCAAACTCTAGAATCCTTGCGTGTCTGAACTCGAGAGTCATTCAATGTCCACATTCCGGATCACAGGGTGTCTGAATTCCAGAAGAACCAAATGTCTGCATTCTAGAATCGGAATGTGGTAGAATTCTAGAATGCACAGCACGGCGGAATTCTAAAGTCCTAAAATGCCTGCTATCCGGAAGTTAAGGTGTCTGACATCCAGAATGCTACCACATCAGAATTATACCATTCTGAAAGATTCTGGGATCTAGAATCAATGGACGGGTGAGTTCCAGAATGTCAGGGTGGCAAAACTCTAGAATCCTTGCGTGTCTGAACTCGAGAGTCATTCAATGTCCACATTCCAGAGCTCTGGATGTCTGAATTATAGAAGCACCAAATGTCTGCATTCTAGAATCGGAATGTGGCGGAATTTAAGAATGCACAGCACGGCGTAATTCTAAAGTCCTAAAATGCCTACTAGCCAAAAGTTAAGGTGTCTGATGACCAGAATGTTACTAGGTCAGCATTCTACCGTTCTGAGAGATTCTGGGTTCAAGAATCAATGGACGGCAGATTTTTGGAATGTCAGGTTGTCCAAACTCTAGTATCCTTGAGTGTTTGAACTCGAGAGTCATTCAATTTCCATATTCTGGGTCACAGGGTTACTGAATTCGAGAAGCACCAAATGTCTGCCTTCTAGAATCGGAATGTGTCGGAATTCTAGAATGCACAGCACGGCGGAATTCTAAAGTCCTAAAATGCCTGCTATCCGGAAGTTAAGGTGTCTGACATCCAGAATGCTACCACGTCAGAATTATAACATTCTGAAAGATTCTGGGATCTAGAATCAATGGACGGCTGAATTCCAAAATGTCAGGGTGGCAAAACTCTAGAATCCTTGCGTGTCTGAACTCGAGAGTCATTCAATGTCCACATTCCAGAACTCTGGATGTCTGAAATATAGAAGCACCAAATGTCTGCATTCTAGAATCGGAATGTGGCGGAATTCTAGAATGCACAGCACGGTGGAATTCTAAAGTCCTAAAATGCCTACTAGCCGAAAGTTAAGGTGTCTGATGACCAGAATGTTACTAGGTCAGCATTCTACCGTTCTGAGAGATTCTGGGTTCTAGAATAAATGGATGTCAGAGTTCTGGAATGTCAGGGTGTTCAAACTCATGAATCCTTGCGTGTCTGAACTCGAGAGTCATTCAATGTCCACATTCCGTATCACAGGGTGTCTGAATTCCAGAAGCACCAAATGTCTGCATTCTAGAATCGGAATGTGGCGGAATTCTAGAATGCACAGCACGGCGGAATTCGAAAGTCCTAAAATGCCTGCTATCCGGAAGTTAAGGTGTCTGACATCCAGAATGCTACCACGTCAGAATTATACCATTCTGAAAGATTCTGGGATCTAGAATCAATGGACGGCTGCGTTCCAGAATGTCAGAGTGGCAAAACTCTAGAATCCTTGCGTTTCTGAACTCGAGAGTCATTCAATGTCCACATTCCAGAACTCTGGATGTCTGAATTGTAGAAGCACCAAATGTCTGCATTCTAGAATCGGAATGTGGCGGAATTCTAGAATGCACAGCACGGCGGAATTCTAAAATCCTAAAATACCTGCTATCCGGAAGTTAAGGTGTCTGACATCGAGAATGCTACCAAGTCAGAATTATACCATTCTGAAAGATTCTGGGATCTAGAACCAATGGACGGCTGAGTTCCAGAATGTCAGGGTGGCAATACTCTAGAATCCTTGCGTGTCTGAACTCGAGAGTCATTCAATGTCCACATTCCAGAACTCTGGATGTCTGAATTATAGAAGCACCAAATGTCTGCATTCTAGAATCGGAATGTGGTGGAATTTAAGAATGCACAGCACGGCGGAATTCTAAAGTCCTAAAATGACTGCTATCCGGAAGTTAAGGTTTCTGACATCAAGAATGCTACCAAGTCAGAATTATACCATTCTGAAAGATTCTGGGATCTAGAATCAATGGACGGCTGAGTTCCAGAATGCAAGGGTGGCAAAACTCTAGAATCCTGGCGTGTCTGAACTCGAGAGTCATTCAATATCCACATTCCAGAACTCTGGATGTCTGAATTATAGAAGCACCAAATGTCTGCATTCTAGAATCGGAATGTGGCGGAATTCTAGAATGCACAGCACGGCGGAATTCTAAAGTCCTAAGATGCCTGCTATCCGGAAGTTAAGTTGTCTGACATCTAGAATGTTTCTAGGTCAGCATTCTACCGTTCAGAGAGATTCTGGGTTCTAGAATCAATGGACGGCAGAGATCTGGCATGTCAGGGTGTAAAAACTCTAGAATCCTTGCGTGTCTGAACTCGAGAGTCATTAAATGTCCACATTCCGGATCACAGGGTGTCTAAATTCCAGAAGCACCAAATGTCTGCATTCTAGAATCGGAATGTGGTAGAATTCAAGAATGCACAGCACGGCGGAATTCTAAAGTCCTAAAATGCCTGCTATCCGGAAGTTAAGGTGTCTGACATCCAGAATGTTACTAGGTCAGCATTCTACCGTTCTAAGAGATTCCAGGATCTAGAATCAATGGACGGCTGAGTTCCAGTATGTCAGGGTGGCAAAACTCTAGAATCCTGGCGTGTCTGAACTCGAGAGTCATTCAATGTCCACATTCCAGAACTCTGGATGTCTGCATTATAGAAGCACCAAATGTCTGCATTCAAGAATCGGAATGTGGCAGAATTCTAGAATGAACAGCACGTCGGAATTCTAAAGTCCTAAAATACCTGCTATCCGGAAGTTAAGGTGTCTGACATCAAGAATGCTACCAAGTCAGAATTATACCTTTCTGAAAGATTCTGGGATCAAGAATGAATGGACGGCTGAGTTCCAGAATGTCAGGGTGGCAAAACTCTAGAATACTTGCGTGTCTGAACTCGAGAGTCATTCAATGTCCATATTCCAGAACTCTGGATGTGTGAATTATAGCAGCACTAAATGTCTGCATTCTAGAATCGGAATGTGGCGGAATTATAGAATGCACAGCACGGCGGAATTCCAAAGTCCTAAAATGCCTACTAGCCGAAAGTTAAGGTGTCTGATGACCAGTATGTTACTAGGTCAGCATTCTACAGTTCTGAGAGATTATGGGTTCTAGAATCAATGGACGGCAGAGATCTGGAATATCAGGGTGTCCAAACTCTAGAATCCTTGCGTGTCTGAACTCGAGAGTCATTCAATGTCCACATTCCGGATCACAGGGTGTCTGAATTCCAGAAGCACCAAATGTCTGCATTCTAGAATCGGAATGTGGTAGAATTCTAGAATGCACAGCACGGCGTAATTCAAAAGTCCTAAAATGCCGGCTATCCGGAAGTTAAGGTGTCTGACATCCAGAATGGTACCACATCAGAATTATACCATTCTGAAACATTCTGCGATCTAGAATCAATGGACGGGTGAGTAGCAGAATGTCAGGGTGGCAAAACTCTAGAATCCTGGCTTGTCTGAACTCGAGAGTCATTCAAGGTCCACATTCCAGAACTCTGGATGTCTGAATTATGGAAGCACCAAATGTCTGCATTCTAGAATCGGAATGTGGCGGAATTCTAGAATGCACAGCACGGCGGAATTCTAAAGTCCTAAAATGCCTGCTATCCGGAAGTTAAGGTGTCTGACATCAAGAATGCTACCAAGTCAGAATTATAACATTCTGAAAGATTCTGGGATCTAGAATCAATGGAAGGCTGAGTTCCAGAATGTCAGGGTGGCAAAACTCTAGAATCCTTGCATGTCTGAACTCGAGAGTCATTCAATGTCCACATTCCAGAACTCTGGATGTCTGAATTATAGAAGCACCAAATGTCTGCATTCTAGAATCGGAATGTGGCGGAATTCTAGAATGCACAGCACGGCGGAATTCTAAAGTCCTAAAATGCCTACTAGCCGAAAGTGAAGGTGTCTGATGACCAGTATGTTACTAGGTCAGCATTCTACCGTTCTGAGGGATTCTCGGTTCTAGAATCAATGGACGGCAGAGACCTGGAATGTCAGTGTGTCCAAACTCTAGAATCCTTGCGTGTCTGAACTCGAGAGTCATTCAATGTCCACATTCCGGATCACAGGGTGTCTGAATTCCAGAAGAACCAAATGTCTGCATTCTAGAATCGGAATGTGGTAGAATTCTAGAATGCACAGCACGGCGGAATTCTAAAGTCCTAAAATGCCTGCTATCCGGAAGTTAAGGTGTCTGACATCCAGAATGCTACCACATCAGAATTATACCATTCTGAAAGATTCTGGGATCTAGAATCAATGGACGGGTGAGTTCCAGAATGTCAGGGTGGCAAAACTCTAGAATCCTTGCGTGTCTGAACTCGAGAGTCATTCAATGTCCACATTCCAGAGCTCTGGATGTCTGAATTATAGAAGCACCAAATGTCTGCATTCTAGAATCGGAATGTGGCGGAATTTAAGAATGCACAGCACGGCGTAATTCTAAAGTCCTAAAATGCCTACTAGCCAAAAGTTAAGGTGTCTGATGACCAGAATGTTACTAGGTCAGCATTCTACCGTTCTGAGAGATTCTGGGTTCAAGAATCAATGGACGGCAGATTTTTGGAATGTCAGGTTGTCCAAACTCTAGTATCCTTGAGTGTTTGAACTCGAGAGTCATTCAATTTCCATATTCCGGGTCACAGGGTTACTGAATTCGAGAAGCACCAAATGTCTGCATTCTAGAATCGGAATGTGTCGGAATTCTAGAATGCACAGCACGGCGGAATTCTAAAGTCCTAAAATGCCTGCTATCCGGAAGTTAAGGTGTCTGACATCCAGAATGCTACCACGTCAGAATTATAACATTCTGAAAGATTCTGGGATCTAGAATCAATGGACGGCTGAATTCCAAAATGTCAGGGTGGCAAAACTCTAGAATCCTTGCGTGTCTGAACTCGAGAGTCATTCAATGTCCACATTCCAGAACTCTGGATGTCTGAAATATAGAAGCACCAAATGTCTGCATTCTAGAATCGGAATGTGGCGGAATTCTAGAATGCACAGCACGGTGGAATTCTAAAGTCCTAAAATGCCTACTAGCCGAAAGTTAAGGTGTCTGATGACCAGAATGTTACTAGGTCAGCATTCTACCGTTCTGAGAGATTCTGGGTTCTAGAATAAATGGATGTCAGAGTTCTGGAATGTCAGGGTGTTCAAACTCATGAATACTTGCGTGTCTGAACTCGAGAGTCATTCAATGTCCACATTCCGTATCACAGGGTGTCTGAATTCCAGAAGCACCAAATGTCTGCATTCTAGAATCGGAATGTGGCGGAATTCTAGAATGCACAGCACGGCGGAATTCGAAAGTCCTAAAATTCCTGCTATCCGGAAGTTAAGGTGTCTGACATCCAGAATGCTACCACGTCAGAATTATACCATTCTGAAAGATTCTGGGATCTAGAATCAATGGACGGCTGCGTTCCAGAATGTCAGAGTGGCAAAACTCTAGAATCCTTGCGTTTCTGAACTCGAGAGTCATTCAATGTCCACATTCCAGAACTCTGGATGTCTGAATTGTAGAAGCACCAAATGTCTGCATTCTAGAATCGGAATGTGGCGGAATTCTAGAATGCACAGCACGGCGGAATTCTAAAATCCTAAAATACCTGCTATCCGGAAGTTAAGGTGTCTGACATCGAGAATGCTACCAAGTCAGAATTATACCATTCTGAAAGATTCTGGGATCTAGAACCAATGGACGGCTGAGTTCCAGAATGTCAGGGTGGCAATACTCTAGAATCCTTGCGTGTCTGAACTCGAGAGTCATTCAATGTCCACATTCCAGAACTCTGGATGTCTGAATTATAGAAGCACCAAATGTCTGCATTCTAGAATCGGAATGTGGTGGAATTTAAGAATGCACAGCACGGCGGAATTCTAAAGTCCTAAAATGACTGCTATCCGGAAGTTAAGGTTTCTGACATCAAGAATGCTACCAAGTCAGAATTATACCATTCTGAAAGATTCTGGGATCTAGAATCAATGGACGGCTGAGTTCCAGAATGCAAGGGTGGCAAAACTCTAGAATCCTGGCGTGTCTGAACTCGAGAGTCATTCAATATCCACATTCCAGAACTCTGGATGTCTGAATTATAGAAGCACCAAATGTCTGCATTCTAGAATCGGAATGTGGCGGAATTCTAGAATGCACAGCACGGCGGAATTCTAAAGTCCTAAAATGCCTGCTATCCGGAAGTTAAGTTGTCTGACATCTAGAATGTTTCTAGGTCAGCATTCTACCATTCAGAGAGATTCTGGGTTCTAGAATCAATGGACGGCAGAGATCTGGCATGTCAGGGTGTAAAAACTCTAGAATCCTTGCGTGTCTGAACTCGAGAGTCATTAAATGTCCACATTCCGGATCACAGGGTGTCTGAATTCCAGAAGCACCAAATGTCTGCATTCTAGAATCGGAATGTGGTAGAATTCAAGAATGCACAGCACGGCGGAATTCTAAAGTCCTAAAATGCCTGCTATCCGGAAGTTAAGGTGTCTGACATCCAGAATGTTACTAGGTCAGCATTCTACCGTTCTAAGAGATTCCAGGATCTAGAATCAATGGACGGCTGAGTTCCAGTATGTCAGGGTGGCAAAACTCTAGAATCCTGGCGTGTCTGAACTCGAGAGTCATTCAATGTCCACATTCCAGAACTCTGGATGTCTGCATTATAGAAGCACCAAATGTCTGCATTCTAGAATCGGAATGTGGCAGAATTCTAGAATGCACAGCACGTCGGAATTCTAAAGTCCTAAAATACCTGCTATCCGGAAGTTAAGGTGTCTGACATCAAGAATGCTACCAAGTCAGAATTATACCTTTCTGAAAGATGCTGGGATCAAGAATGAATGGACGGCTGAGTTCCAGAATGTCAGGGTGGCAAAACTCTAGAATACTTGCGTGTCTGAACTCGAGAGTCATTCAATGTCCATATTCCAGAACTCTGGATGTGTGAATTATAGCAGCACTAAATGTCTGCATTCTAGAATCGGAAAGTGGCGGAATTATAGAATGCACAGCACGGCGGAATTCCAAAGTCCTAAAATGCCTACTAGCCGAAAGTTAAGGTGTCTGATGACCAGTATGTTACTAGGTCAGCATTCTACAGTTCTGAGAGATTATGGGTTCTAGAATCAATGGACGGCAGAGATCTGGAATATCAGGGTGTCCAAACTCTAGAATCCTTGCGTGTCTGAACTCGAGAGTCATTCAATGTCCACATTCCGGATCACAGGGTGTCTGAATTCCAGAAGCACCAAATGTCTGCATTCTAGAATCGGAATGTGGTAGAATTCTAGAATGCACAGCACGGCGTAATTCGAAAGTCCTAAAATGCCGGCTATCCGGAAGTTAAGGTGTCTGACATCCAGAATGGTACCACATCAGAATTATACCATTCTGAAACATTCTGCGATCTAGAATCAATGGACGGGTGAGTAACAGAATGTCAGGGTGGCAAAACTCTAGAATCCTGGCTTGTCTGAACTCGAGAGTCATTCAAGGTCCACATTCCAGAACTCTGGATGTCTGAATTATGGAAGCACCAAATGTCTGCATTCTAGAATCGGAATGTGGCGGAATTCTAGAATGCACAGCACGGCGGAATTCTAAAGTCCTAAAATGCCTGCTATCCGGAAGTTAAGGTGTCTGACATCAAGAATGCTACCAAGTCAGAATTATAACATTCTGAAAGATTCTGGGATCTAGAATCAATGGAAGGCTGAGTTCCAGAATGTCAGGGTGGCAAAACTCTAGAATCCTTGCATGTCTGAACTCGAGAGTCATTCAATGTCCACATTCCAGAACTCTGGATGTCTGAATTATAGAAGCACCAAATGTCTGCATTCTAGAATCGGAATGTGGCGGAATTCTAGAATGCACAGCACGGCGGAATTCTAAAGTCCTAAAATGCCTACTAGCCGAAAGTGAAGGTGTCTGATGACCAGTATGTTACTAGGTCAGCATTCTACCGTTCTGAGAGATTCTCGGTTCTAGAATCAATGGACGGCAGAGACCTGGAATGTCAGTGTGTCCAAACTCTAGAATCCTTGCGTGTCTGAACTCGAGAGTCATTCAATGTCCACATTCCGGATCACAGGGTGTCTGAATTCCAGAAGAACCAAATGTCTGCATTCTAGAATCGGAATGTGGTAGAATTCTAGAATGCACAGCACGGCGGAATTCTAAAGTCCTAAAATGCCTGCTATCCGGAAGTTAAGGTGTCTGACATCCAGAATGCTACCACATCAGAATTATACCATTCTGAAAGATTCTGGGATCTAGAATCAATGGACGGGTGAGTTCCAGAATGTCAGGGTGGCAATACTCTAGAATCCTTGCGTGTCTGAACTCGAGAGTCATTCAATGTCCACATTCCAGAACTCTGGATGTCTGAATTATAGAAGCACCAAATGTCTGCATTCTAGAATCGGAATGTGGTGGAAGTCAAGAATGCACAGCACGGCGGAATTCTAAAGTCCTAAAATGCCTGCTATCCGGAAGTTAAAGTTTCTGACATCAAGAATGCTACCAAGTCAGAATTATACCATTCTGAAAGATTCTGGGATCTAGAATCAATGGACGGCTGAGTTCCAGAATGTCAGGGTGGCAAAACTCTAGAATCCTAGCGTGTCTGAACTCGAGAGTCATTCAATATCCACATTCCAGAACTCTGGATGTCTGAATTATAGAAGCACCAAATGTCTGCATTCTAGAATCGGAATGTGGCGGAATTCTAGAATGCACAGCATGGCGGAATTCTAAAGTCCTAAAATGCCTGCTATCCGGAAGTTAAGTTGTCTGACATCTAGAATGTTTCTAGGTCAGCATTCTACCGTTCAGAGAGATTCTGGGTTCTAGAATCAATGGACGGCAGAGATCTGGCATGTCAGGGTGTAAAAACTCTAGAATCCTTGCGTGTCTGAACTCGAGAGTCATTCAATGTCCACATTCCGGATCACAGGGTGTCTGAATTCCAGAAGCACCAAATGTCTGCATTCTAGAATCGGAATGTGGTAGAATTCAAGAATGCACAGCACGGCGGAATTCTAAAGTCCTAAAATGCCTGCTATCAGGAAGTTAAGGTGTCTGACATCCAGAATGGTACCACATCAGAATTATACCATTCTGAAAGATTCTGGGATCTAGAATCAATGGACGGCTGAGTTCCAGAATGCAAGGGTGGCAAAACTCTAGAATCCTTGCGTGTCTGAACTCGAGAGTCATTCAATGTCCACATTCCAGAACTCTGGATGTCTGAATTATAGAAGCACCAAATGTCTGCATTGTAGAATCGTAATGTGGCGGAATTCTAGAATGCACAGCACGGCGGAATTCTAAAGTCCTAAAATGCCTGCTATCCGGAAGTTAAGGTGTCTGACATCAAGAATGCTACCAAGTCAGAATTTTACCATTCTGAAAGATTCTGGGATCTAGAATCAATGGACGGCTGAGTTCCAGAATGCAAGGGTGGCAAAACTCTAGAATCCTTGCGTGTCTGAACTCGAGAGTCATTCAATGTCCACATTCCAGAACTCTGGATGTCTGAAATATAGAAGCACCAAATGTCTGCATTCTAGAATCGGAATGTGGCGGAATTCTAGAATGCACAGCACGGCGGAATTTTAAAGTCGTAAAATGCCTGCTATCCAGAAGTCAAGGTGTCAGACATCCAGAAGGTTACTAGGTCAGCATTCTACCATTCTGTGAGATTCTGGGTTCTAGAATCAATGGACGGCAGAGTTCTGGAATGTCAGGGTGTCCAAACTCTAGAATCCTTCCGTGTCTGAACTCGTGAGTCATTCAATGTCCACATTCCGGATCACAGGGTGTCTGAATTCCAGAAGCACCAAATGTCTGCATTCTAGAATCGGAATGTGGCGGAATTCTAGAATGCACAGCACGGCGGAATTCTAAAGTCCTAAAATGCCTACTAGCCGAAAGTTAAGGTGTCTGATGACCAGTATGTTACTAGGTCAGCATTCTACTGTCCTGAGAGATTCTGGGTTCTAGATTCAATGGACGGCAGAGTTCTGGAATGTCAGGGTGTCCAAACTCTAGAATCCTTCCGTGTCTGAACTCGTAAGTCATTCAATGTCCACATTCCGGATCACAGGGTGTCTGAATTCCAGAAGCACCAAATGTCTGCATTCTAGAATCGGAATGTGGCGGAATTCTAGAATGCACAGCACGGCGGAATTCTAAAGTCCTAAAATGCCTACTAGCCGAAAGTTAAGGTGTCTGATGACCAGAATGTTACTAGGTCAGCATTCTACTGTTCTGAGAGATTCTGGGTTCTAGAATCAATGGACGGAAGAGTTCTGGAATGTCAGGGTGTCCAAACTCTAGAATCCATGAGTGTTTGAACTCGAGAGTCATTCAATTTCCATATTCCGGGTCACAGGGTGACTGAATTCCAGAAGCACCAAATGTCTGCATTCTAGAATCGGAATATGGCGGAATTCTAGAATGCACAGCACGGCGGAATTCGAAAGTCCTAAAAGGCCTGCTATCCGGAAGTTAAGGTGTCTGACATCCAGAATGCTACCACGTCAGAATTATACCATTCTGATAGATTCTGGTGTCTAGAATCAATGGACGGCTGAGTTCCAGAATGTCAGGGTGGCAAAACTCTAGAATCCTTGTGTGTCTGAACTCGAGACTCATTCAGTGTCCACATTCCAGAACTCTGGATGTCTGAATTATAGAAGCACCAAATGTCTGCATTCTAGAATCGGAATGTGGCGGAATTCTAGAATGCACAGCACGGCGGAATTCTAAAGTCCTAAAATGCCTGCTATAGAGAAGTTAAGGCGTCTGACATCCAGAATGCTACCACGTCAGAATTATACCATTCTGAAACATTCTGGGATCTAGAATCAATGTATGGCTGAGTTCCAGAATGTCAGGTTGGCAAAACTCTAGAATACTTGCGTGTCTGAACTCGAGAGTCATTCAATGTCCACATTCCAGAACTCTGGATGTCTGAATAATAGAAGCACCAAATGTCTGCATTCTAGAATCGGAATGTGGTGGAATTCTAGAATGCACAGCACGGCGGAATTCTAAAGTCCTAAAATGCCTGCTATCGAGAAGTTAAGGTGTCTGACATCAAGAATGTTACTAGGTCAGCATTCTACCGTTCTGAAAGATTCTGGGTTCTAGAATCAATGGATGGCAGAGTTCTGGAATGTCAGGGTGTTCAAACTCAAGAATTCTTGCGTGTCTGAACTTGAGAGTCATTCAATGTCCACATTCCGGATCACAGGGTGTCTGAATTCCAGAAGCACCAAATGTCTGCATTCTAGAATCGGAATGTGGCGGAATTCTAGAATGCACAGCACGGCAGATTTCTGAAGTCCTAAAATGCCTGATATTCGGAAGTTAAAGAGTCTGACATCCAGAATGTTACTAGGTCAGCATTCTACCGTTCTGAGAGATTCTGGGTTTTAGAATCAATGGATGGCTGAGTTCTGGAATGTCAGCGTGTCCAAACTCTAGAATCCTTGAGAGTTTGACCTCGAGAGTCATTCAATTTCCATATTCCGGGTCACAGGGTGACTGAATTCCAGAGGCACCAAATGTCTTCATTCCAGAATCGGAATGTGGCGGAATTCTAGAATGCACAGCACGGCGGAATTCGAACGACCTAAAATGCCTGCTATCCGGAAGTTAAGGTGTCTGACATCCAGAATGCTACCACGTCAGAATTATACCATTCTGAAAGATTCTGGGATCTAGATTCAATGGACGGCTGAGTTCCAGAATGTCAGGGTGGCAAAACTCTAGAATACTTGCGTGTCTGAACTCGAGAGTCATTCAATGTCCACATTCCAGAACTCTGGATGTCTGAATTATAGAAGCACCAAATGTCTGCATTGTAGAATCGGAATGTGGCGGAATTCTAGAATGCACAGCACGGCTGAATTCTAAAGTCCTAAAATACCTGCTATCCGGAAGTTAAGGTGTCTGACATCCAGAATGTTACTAGGTCAGCATTCTACCATTCTGAGAGATTCTGGGTCCTAGAATCAATGGACGGCAGAGATCTGGCATGTCAGAGTGTCCAAACTGTAGAATCCCTTTGTGTCTGAACTCGAGAGTCATTCAATGTCCACATTCCGGATCACAGGGTGTCTGAATTCCTGAAACACCAAATGTCTGCATTCTAGAATCGGAATGTGGTAGAATTCTAGAATGCACAGCACGGCGGAATTCTAAAGTCCTAAAATGCCTGCTATCCGGAAGTTAAGGTGTCTGACACCCAGAATGCTACCACGTCAGAATTATACCATTCTGAAACGTTCTGGGATCTAGAATCAATGGACGGGTGAGTTCCCGAATGTCAGGGTGGCAAAACTCTAGAATCCTGGCGTGTCTGAACTCGAGAGTCATTCAATGTCCACATTCCAGAACTCTGGATGTCTGAATTCCAGAAGCACCAAATGTCTGCATTCTAGAATCGGAATGTGGTAGAATTCAAGAATGCACAGCACGGCGGAATTCTAAAGTCCTTAAATGACTGCTATCCGGAAGTTAAGGTGTCTGACATCCAGAATGGTACCACATCAGAATTATACCATTCTGAAAGATTCTGGGATCTAGAATCAATGGACGGCAGAGTTCCAGAATGCAAGGGTGGCAAAACTCTAGAATCCTTGCGTGTCTGAACTCGAGAGTCATTCAATGTCCACATTCCGGATCACAGGGTGTCCGAATACCAGGAGCACCAAATGTCTGCATTCTAGAATCGGAATGTGGCGGCATTCAAGAATGCACAGCACGGCGGAATTCTAAAGTCCTAAAATGCCTACTAGCCGAAAGTTAAGGTGTCTGATGACCAGAATGTTACTAGGTCAGCATTCTACCGTTCTGAGAGATTCTGGGTTCTAGAATAAATGGATGTCAGAGTTCTGGAATGTCAGGGTGTTCAAACTCAAGAATACTTGCGTGTCTGAACTCGAGAGTCATTCAATGTCCACATTCCGTATCACAGGGTGTCTGAATTCCAGAAGCACCAAATGTCTGCATTCTAGAATCGGAATGTGGCAGAATTCTAGAATGCACAGCACGGCGGAATTCGAAAGTCCTAAAATGCCTGCTATCCGGAAGTTAAGGTGTCTGACATCCAGAATGCTACCACGTCAGAATTATACCATTCTGAAAGATTCTGGAATCTAGAATCAATGGAAGGCTGAGTTCCAGAATGTCAGGGTGGCAAAACTCTAGAATCCTTGCGTGTCTGAACTCGAGAGTCATTCAATGTCCACATTCCAGAACTCTGGATGTCTGAATTGTAGAAGCACCAAATGTCTGCATTCTAGAATCGGAATGTGGCGGAATTCTAGAATGCACAGCACGGCGGAATTCTAAAATCCTAAAATGCCTGCTATCCGGAAGTTAAGGTGTCTGACATCGAGAATGCTACCAAGTCAGAATTATACCATTCTGAAAGATTCTGGGTTCTAGAATTAATGGACGGCTGAGTTCCAGAATATCAGGGTGGCAAAACCCTAGAATCCATGCGTGTCTGAACTCGAGACTCATTCAATGTCCACATTCCAGAATTCTGGATGTCTGAATTATAGAAGCACCAAATGTCTGCATTCCAGAATCGGAATGTGGCGGAATTCTAGAATGCAGAGCACGGCGGAATTCTAAAGTCCTAAAATGCCTACTAGCCGAAAGTTAAGGTGTCTGATGACCAGTATGTTACTAGGTCAGCATTCTACCGTTCTGAGAGATTCTGGGTTCTAGAATCAATGGACGGCAGAGATCTGGAATGTCAGGGTGTCCAAACTCTAGAATCCTGGCGTGTCTGAACTCGAGAGTCATTCAATGTCCACATTCCGGATCACAGGGTGTCTGAATTCCAGAAGCACCAAATGTCTGCATTCTAGAATCGGAATGTGGTAGAATTCTAGAATGCACAGCACGGCGGAATTCTAAAGTCCCCAAATGCCTGCTATCGGGAAGTTAAGGTTTCTGACATCCAGAATGGTACCACATCAGAATTATACCATTCTGAAACATTCTGGGATCTAGAATCAATGGACGGGTGAGTTCCAGAATGTCAGGGTGGCAAAACTCTAGAATCCTGGCTTGTCTGAACTCGAGAGTCATTCAATGTCCACATTCCAGAACTCTGGATGTCTGAATTATGGAAGCACCTAATGTCTGCATTCTAGAATCGGATTGTGGCGGAATTCTAAAATGCACAGCACGGCGGAATTCTAAAGTCCTAAAATGCCTGCTATCCGGAAGTTAAGGTGTCTGACATCCAGAATGTTACTAGGTCAGCATTCCACCATTCTGAGAGATTCTGGGTTCTAGAATCAATGGACGGCAGAGTTCTGGAATGTCAGGGTGTCCAAACTCTAGAATCCGTCCGTGTCTGAACTCGTGAGTCATTCAATGTCCACATTCCGGATCACAGGGTGTCTGAATTCCAGAAGCACCAAATGTCTTCATTCTAGAATCGGAATGTGGCGGAATTCTAGAATGCACAGCACGGCAGAATTCTAAAGTCCTAAAATGCCTGATATTCGGAAGTTAAGGAGTCTGACATCCAGAATGTTACTAGGTCAGCATTCTACCATTCTGAGAGATTCTGGGTTCTAGAATCAATGGACGGCAGAGATCTGGCATGTCAGGGTGTCCAAACTCTAGAATCCTTCCGTGTCTGAACTCGTGAGTCATTCAATGTCCACATTCCGGATCACAGGGTGTCTGAATGCCAGAAGCACCAAATGTCTGCATTCTAGAATCGGAATGTGGCGGAATTCTAGAATGCACAGCACGGCGGAATTTGAAAGTCCTAAAATGCCTGCCTTCCAGAAGTTAAGGTGTCTGACATCCAGAATGCTACCACGTCAGAATTATACCATTCTGAAAGATTCTGGGATCTAGAATCAATGGACGGCTGAGTTCCAGAATGTCAGGGTTTCCAAACTCTGGAATCCTTGCGTGTCTGAACTTGAGAGTCATTCAATATCCACATTCCAGGGCTCTGGATGTCTGAAATATAGAAGAAACAAATGTCTGCATTCTAGAATCGGAACGTGGTGGAATTCTATAATGCACAGCACGGCAGAATTCTAAAGTCCTAAAATGCCTGCTATTCGGAAGTTAAGGTGTCTGACATCCAGAATGTTACTAGGTCAGCATTCTACCGTTCTGAGAGATTCTGGGTTGCAGAATCAATGGACGGCAGAGTTATGGAATGTCAGGGTGTCCAAACTCTAGAATCCTTCCGTGTCTGAACTCGTGAGTCATTCAATGTCCACATTCCGGATCACAGGGTGTCTGAATTCCAGAAGCACCAAATGTCTGCATTCTAGAATCGGAATGTGGCGGAATTCTAGAATGCACAGCACGGCAGAATTCTAAAGTCCTAAAATGCCTGATATTCGGAAGTTAAGGTGTCTGACATCCAGAATGTTACTAGGTCAGCATTCTACCGTTCTGAGAGATTCTGGGTTCTAGAATCAATGGACGGCAGGGTTCTGGAATGTCAGGGTGTCCAAACTCTAGAATCCTTCCGTCTTTGAACTCGTGAGTCATTCAATGTCCACATTCCAGATCAAAGGGTGTCTGAATTCCAGAAGCACCAAATGTCTGCATTCTACAATTGGAATGTGGCGGAATTCTAGAATGCACAGCACGGCGGATTTCTAAAGTCCTAAAATGCCTGCTATCGGGAACTTAAGGTGTCTGACATCCAGAATGTTACTAGGTCAGCATTCTACCGTTCTGAGAGATTCTGGGTTCTAGAATCAATGGACGGCAGAGATCTGGCATGTCAGGGTGTCCAAACTCTAGAATCCCTGCGTGTCTGAACTCGAGAGTCATTCAATGTCCACATTCCGGATCACAGGGTGTCTGAATTCCAGAAGCACCAAATGTCTGCATTCTAGAATCGGAATGTGGTAGAATTCTAGAATGCACAGCCCGGCGGAATTCTAATGTCCTAAAATGACTGCTATCCGGAAGTTAAGGTGTCTGACATCAAGAATGCTACCAAGTCAGAATTATACCTTTCTGAAAGATTCTGGGATCTAGAATCAATGGAAGGCTGAGTTCCAGAATGTCAGGGAAGCAAAACTCTAGAATCCTTGCGTGTCTGAACTCGAGAGTCATTCAATGTCCACATTCCAGAACTCTGGATGTCTGAATTATAGAAGCACCAAATGTCTGCATTCTAGAATCGGAATGTGGCGGAATTCTAGAATGCACAGCACGGCGGAATTCTAAAGTCCTAAAATGCCTACTAGCCGAAAGTAAAGGTGTCTGATGACCAGTATGTTACTACATCAGCATTCTACCGTTCTGAGAGTTTCTGGGTTCTAGAATCAATGGACGGCAGAGATCTGGAACGTCAGGGTGTCCAAACTCTAGAATCCTTGCGTGTCTGGAATCGAGAGTCATTCAATGTCCACATTCCGGATCACAGGGTGTCTGAATTCCAGAAGCAACAAATGTCTGCATTCTAGAATCGGAATGTGGTAGAATTCTAGAATGCACAGCACGGTGGAATTCTAAATTCCCCAAATGCCTGCTATCCAGAAGTTAAGGTGCCTGACATCCAGAATGGTACCACATCAGAATTATACCATTCTGAAAGATTCTGGGATCTAGAATCAATGGACGGCTGAGTTCCAGAATATCAGGGTGGCAAAACTCTAGAATCCTTGCGTGTCTGTACTCGAGAGTCATTCAATGTCCACATTCCAGAACTCTGGATGTCTGAATTATAGAAGCACCAAATGTCTGCATTCTAGAATCAGAATGTGGCGGAATTCTAGAATGCACAGCACGGCGGAATTCTAAAGTCCTAAAATGCCTACTAGCCGAAAGTTAAGGTGTCTGATGACCAGAATGTTACTGGGTCAGCATTCTACCGTTCTGAGAGATTCTGGGTTCTAGAATCAATGGACGGCAGAGTTCTGGAATGTCAGGGTGTCCAAACTCTAGAATCCTTGAGTGTTTGAACTCGAGAGTCATTCAATTTTCATATTCCGGGTCACAGAGTGACTGAATTCCAGAAGAACCAAATGTCTGCATTCTAGAAACAGAATGTGGCGGAATTCTAGAATAGACAGCACGGCGGAATTCGAAAGTCCTAAAATGCATGCTATCCGGAAGTTAAGGTGTCTGACATCCAGAATGCTACCACGTCAGAATTATACCATTCTGAAAGATTCTGGGATCTAGAATCAATGGACGGCTGAGTTCCAGAATGTCAGGGTGGCAAAACTCTAGAATCCTTGCGTTTATGAACTCGAGAGTCATTCAATGTCCACATTCCAGAACTCTGGATGTCTGAATTATAGAAGCACCAAATGTCTGCATTCTAGAATCGGAATGTGGCGGAATTCTAGAATGCACAGCACCGCGGAATTCTAAAGTCCTAAAATGCCTGCTATCCGGAAGTTAAGGTGTCTGACATCTAGAATGTTTCTAGGTCAGCATTCTACCGTTCTGAGGGATTATCGGTTCTAGAATCAATGGACGCAGAGATCTGGCATGTCAGGGTGTCCAAACTCTAGAATCCTTGCGTGTCTGAACTCGAGAGTCATTCAATTTCCACATTCCGGATCACAGGGTGTCTGAATTCCAAAAGCACCAAATGTCTGCATTCTAGAATCGGAATGTGGTAGAATTCAAGAATGCACAGCACGGCGGAATTCTAAAGTCCTAAAATGACTGCTATCCGGAAGTTAAGATGTCTGACATCCAGAATGGTACCACATCAGAATTATACCATTCTGAAAGATTCTGGGATCTAGAATCAATGGACGGCTGAGTTCCAGAATGCAAGGGTGGCAAAACTCTAGAATCCTTGCGTGTCTGAACTCGAGAGTCATTCAATGTCCACATTCCAGAACTCTGGATGTCTGAATTATAGAAGCACCAAATGTCTGCATTCTAGAATCGGAATGTGGCGGAATTTAAGAATGCACAGCACGGCGGAATTCTAAAGTCCTAAAATGCCTACTAGCCGAAAGTTAAGGTGTCTGATGACCAGAATGTTACTAGGTCAGCATTCTACCGTTCTGAGAGATTCTGGATTCTAGAATAAATGGATGTCAGAGTTCTGGAATGTCAGGGTGTTCAAACTCAAGAATACTTGCGTGTCTGAACTCGAGAGTCATTCAATGTCCACATTCCGTATCACAGGGTGTCTGAATTCCAGAAGCACCAAATGTCTGCATTCTAGAATCGGAATGTGGCGGAATTCTAGAATGCACAGCACGGCGGAATTCGAAAGTTCTAAAATGCCTGCTATCCGGAAGTTAAGGTGTCTGACATCCAGAATGCTACCCCGTCAGAATTATACCATTCTGAAAGATTCTGGAATCTAGAATCAATGGACGGCTGAGTTCCAGAATGTCAGGGTGGCAATACTCTAGAATCCTTGCGTGTCTGAACTCGAGAGTCATTCAATGTCCACATTCCAGAACTCTGGATGTCTGAATTGTAGAAGCACCAAATGTCTGCATTCTAGAATCGGAATGTGGCGGAATTCTAGAATGCACAGCACGGCGGAATTCTAAAATCCTAAAATGCCTGCTATCCGGAAGTTAAGGTGTCTGACATCGAGAATGCTACCAAGTCAGAATTATACCATTCTGAAAGATTCTGGGATCTAGAATCAATGGACGGCTGAGTTCCAGAATGTCAGGGTGGCAATACTCTAGAATCCTTGCGTGTCTGAACTCGAGAGTCATTCAATGTCCACATTCCAGAACTCTGGATGTCTGAATTATAAAAGCACCAAATGTCTGCATTCTAGAATCGGAATGTGGTGGAATTCAAGAATGCACAGCACAGCGGAATTCTAAAGTCCTAAAATGCCTGCTATCCGGAAGTTAAGGTGTCTGACATCAAGAATGCTACCAAGTCAGAATTATACCATTCTGAAAGATTCTGGGATCTAGAATCAATGGACGGCTGAGTTCCAGAATATCAGGGAGGCAAAACTCTAGAATCCTTGCGTGTCTGAACTCGAGAGTCATTCAATGTCCACATTCCAGAACTCTGGATGTCTGAATTATAGAAGCACCAAATGTCTGCATTCTAGAATCGGAATGTGGCGGAATTCTAGAATGCACAGCACCGCGGAATTCTAAAGTCCTAAAATGCCTGCTATCCGGAAGTTAAGGTGTCTGACATCCAGAATGTTACTAAGCCAGCATTCTACCGTTCTGAGAGATTCTGGGTTCTAGAATCAATGGACGGCAGAGATCTGGCATGTCAGGGTGTCCAAAATCTAGAATCCTTGCGTGTCTGAACTCGAGAGTCATTCAATGTCCACATTCCGGATCACAGGGTTTCTGAATTCCAGAAGCACCAAATGTCTGCATTCTAGAATCGGAATGTGGCGGAATTCTAGAATGCACAGCACGGCGGAATTCGAAAGTCCTAAAATGCATGCTATCCGGAAGTTAAGTTGTCTGACTTCCAGAATGCTACCACGTCAGAATTATACCATTCTGAAAGATTCTGGGATCTAGAATCAATGGACGACTGAGTTCCAGAATGCAAGGGTGGCAAAACTCTAGAATCCTTGCGTGTCTGAACTCGAGAGTCATTCAATGTCCACATTCCAGAACTCTAGATGTCTGAATTATAGAAGCACCAAATGTCTGCATTCTAGAATCGGAATGTTGCGGAATTGTAGAATGCGCAGCACGGCGGAATTCGGAAGTCCTAAAATGCCTGCTATCCGGGAGGTAAGGTGTCTGACATCCAGAATGTTACTAGGTCAGCATTCTACCGTTCTGAGAGATTCTGGGTTCTAGAATCAATGGACGGCAGAGATCTGGCATGTCAGGGTGTCCAAACTCTAGAATCCTTGCGTGTCTGAACTCGAGAGTCATTCAATGTCCATATTCCGGATCACAGGATGTCTGAATTCCAGAAGCACCAAATGTCTGCATTCTAGAATCGGAATGTGGTAGAATTCTAGAATGCACGGCACGGCGGAATTCTAAAGTCCTAAAATGCCTGCTATCCGGAAGTTAAGGTGTCTGACATCCAGAATGGTACTACATCAGAATTATACCATTCTGAAACATTCTGGGATCTAGAATCAATGGACGGCTGAGTTCCAGAAATCAAGGGTGGCAAAACTCTAGAATCCTTGCGTGTCTGAACTCGAGAGTCATTCAATGTCCACATTCCAGAACTCTGGATGTCTGAATTATAGAAGCACCAAATGTCTGCATTCTAGAATCGGAAAGTGGCGGAATTCTAGAATGCACAACACGGCGGAATTCGAAAGTCCTAAAATGCCTACTAGCCGAAGGTTAAGGTGTCTGATGACCAGAATATTACTAGGTCAGCATTCTACCGTTCTGAGAGATTCTGGGTTCTAGAATCAATGGACGGCATAGTTCTGGAATGTCAGGGTGTAGAAACTCTAGAATCCTTGAGTGTTTGAACTCGAGAGTTATTCAATTTCCATATTCCGGGTCACAGGGTGACTGAACTCCAGAAGCACCAAATGTCTGCATTCTAGAATCGGAATGTGGCGGAATTCTAGAATGCACAGCACGGCGGAATTTGAAAGTCCTAAAATTCCTGCTATCCGGAAGTTTAGGTATCTGACATCCAGAATGCTACCACGTCAGAATTATACCATTCTGAAAGATTCTGGAATCTAGAATCAATGGACGGCTGAGTTCCAGAATGTCAGGGTGGCAAAACTCTAGAATCCTTGCGTGTCTGAACTCGAGAGTCATTCAATGTCCACATTCCAGAACTCTGGATGTCTGAATTGTAGAAGCACCAAATGTCTGCATTCTAGAATCGGAATGTGGCGGAATTCTAGAATGCACAGCACGGCGGAATTCTAAAATCCTAAAATGCCTGCTATCCGGAAGTTAAGGTGTCTGACATCGAGAATGCTACCAAGTCAGAATTATACCATTCTGAAAGATTCTGGGATCTAGAATCAATGGACGGCTGAGTTCCAGAATGTCAGGGTGGCAAAACTCTAGAATCCTTGTGTGTCTGAACTCGAGAGTCATTCAATGTCCACATTCCAGAACTCTGGATGTCTGAATTATAGAAGCACCAAATGTCTGCATTCTAGAATCGGAATGTGGCGGAATTCAAGAATGCACAGCACGGCGGAATTCTAAAGTCCTAAAATGCCTGCTATCCGGAAGTTAAGCTTTCTGACATCAAGAATGCTACCAAATCAGAATTATACCATTCTGAAAGATTCTGGGATCTAGAATCAATGGACGGCTGAGTTCCAGAATGCAAGGGTGGCAAAACTCTGGAATCCTTGCGTGTCTGAACTCGAGAGTCATTCAATGTCCACATTCCAGAACTCTGGATGTCTGAATTATAGAAGCACCAAATGTCTGCATTCTAGAATCGGAATGTGGCGGAATTCTAGAATGCACAGCACGGCGGAATTCTAAAGTCCTAAAATGCCTGCTATCCGGAAGTTAAGGTGTCTGACATCAAGAATGCTACCAAGTCAGAATTATACCATTCTGAAAGATTCTGGGATCTAGAATCAATGGACGGCTGAGTTCCAGAATGTCAGGGTTTCCAAACTCTAGAATCCTTGTGTGTCTGAACTCGAGAGTCATTCAATGTCCACATTCCAGAAATCTGGATGTCTGAATTATAGAAGCACCAAATGTCTGCATTCTAGAATCGGAATGTGGCAGAATTCTAGAATGCACAGCACCGCGGAATTCTAAAGTCCTAAAATGCCTGCTATCCGGAAGTTAAGGTGTCTGACATCTAGAATGTTTCTAGGTCAGCATTCTACCGTTCTGAGGGATTATCGGTTCTAGAATCAATGGACGCAGAGATCTGGCATGTCAGGGTGTCCAAACTCTAGAATCCTTGCGTGTCTGAACTCGAGAGTCATTCAATTTCCACATTCCGGATCACAGGGTGTCTGAATTCCAAAAGCACCAAATGTCTGCATTCTAGAATCGGAATGTGGTAGAATTCAAGAATGCACAGCACGGCGGAATTCTAAAGTCCTAAAATGACTGCTATCCGGAAGTTAAGGTGTCTGACATCCAGAATGGTACCACATGAGAATTATACCATTCTGAAAGATTCTGGGATCTAGAATCAATGGACGGCTGAGTTCCAGAATGTCAGGGTGGCAATACTCTAGAATCCTTGCGTGTCTGAACTCGAGAGTCATTCAATGTCCACATTCCAGAACTCTGGATGTCTGAATTGTAGAAGCACCAAATGTCTGCATTCTAGAATCGGAATGTGGCGGAATTCTAGAATGCACAGCACGGCGGAATTCTAAAATCCTAAAATGCCTGCTATCCGGAAGTTAAGGTGTCTGACATCGAGAATGCTACCAAGTCAGAATTATACCATTCTGAAAGATTCTGGGATCTAGAATCAATGGACGGCTGAGTTCCAGAATGTCAGGGTGGCAATACTCTAGAATCCTTGCGTGTCTGAACTCGAGAGTCATTCAATGTCCACATTCCAGAACTCTGGATGTCTGAATTATAAAAGCACCAAATGTCTGCATTCTAGAATCGGAATGTGGTGGAATTCAAGAATGCACAGCACAGCGGAATTCTAAAGTCCTAAAATGCCTGCTATCCGGAAGTTAAGGTGTCTGACATCAAGAATGCTACCAAGTCAGAATTATACCATTCTGAAAGATTCTGGGATCTAGAATCAATGGACGGCTGAGTTCCAGAATATCAGGGAGGCAAAACTCTAGAATCCTTGCGTGTCTGAACTCGAGAGTCATTCAATGTCCACATTCCAGAACTCTGGATGTCTGAATTATAGAAGCACCAAATGTCTGCATTCTAGAATCGGAATGTGTCGGAATTCTAGAATGCACAGCACGACGGAATTCTAAAGTCCTAAAATACCTGCTATCCGGAAGTTAAGGTGTCTGACATCCAGAATGTTACTAGGTCAGCATTCTACCGTTCTGAGAGATTCTGGGTTCTAGAATCAATGGACGGCAGAGTTCTGGAATGTCAGGGTGTCCAAACTCTAGAATCCTTGAGTGTTTGAACTCGAGAGTCATTCAATTTCCATATTCCGGGTCACAGAGTGACTGAATTCCAGAAGAACCAAATGTCTGCATTCTAGAAACAGAATGTGGCGGAATTCTAGAATGCACAGCACGGCGGAATTCGAAAGTCCTAAAATGCATGCTATCCGGAAGTTAAGGTGTCTGACATCCAGAATGCTACCACGTCAGAAATATACCATTCTGAAAGATTCTGGGATCTAGAATCAATGGACGGCTGAGTTCCAGAATGTCAGGGTGGCAAAACTCTAGAATCCTTGCGTTTATGAACTCGAGAGTCATTCAATGTCCACTTTCCAGAACTCTGGATGTCTGAATTATAGAAGCACCAAATGTCTGCATTCTAGAATCGGAATGTGGCGGAATTCTAGAATGCACAGCACCGCGGAATTCTAAAGTCCTAAAATGCCTGCTATCCGGAAGTTAAGGTGTCTGACATCCAGAATGTTACTAAGCCAGCATTCTACCGTTCTGAGAGATTCTGGGTTCTAGGATCAATGGACGGCAGAGATCTGGCATGTCAGGGTGTCCAAAATCTAGAATCCTTGCGTGTCTGAACTCGAGAGTCATTCAATGTCCACATTCCGGATCACAGGGTTTCTGAATTCCAGAAGCACCAAATGTCTGCATTCTAGAATCAGAATGTGGCGGAATTCTAGAATGCACAGCACGGCGGAATTCGAAAGTCCTAAAATGCATGCTATCCGGAAGTTAAGTTGTCTGACTTCCAGAATGCTACCACGTCAGAATTATACCATTCTGAAAGATTCTGGGATCTAGAATCAATGGACGACTGAGTTCCAGAATGCAAGGGTGGCAAAACTCTAGAATCCTTGCGTGTCTGAACTCGAGAGTCATTCAATGTCCACATTCCAGAACTCTAGATGTCTGAATTATAGAAGCACCAAATGTCTGCATTCTAGAATCGGAATGTTGCGGAATTGTAGAATGCGCAGCACGGCGGAATTCGGAAGTCCTAAAATGCCTGCTATCCGGGAGGTAAGGTGTCTGACATCCAGAATGTTACTAGGTCAGCATTCTACCGTTCTGAGAGATTCTGGGTTCTAGAATCAATGG
Source organism: Aotus nancymaae (assembly GCF_030222135.1). Classification (NCBI taxonomy): domain Eukaryota; kingdom Metazoa; phylum Chordata; class Mammalia; order Primates; family Aotidae; genus Aotus; species Aotus nancymaae. The sequence goes on along the minus strand of NW_026988470.1, from coordinate 1,973,492 downwards.
ACGGCAGAGATCTGGCATGTCAGGGTGTCCAAACTCTAGAATCCTTGCGTGTCTGAACTCGAGAGTCATTCAATGTCCATATTCCGGATCACAGGATGTCTGAATTCCAGAAGCACCAAATGTCTGCATTCTAGAATCGGAATGTGGTAGAATTCTAGAATACACAGTACGGCGGAATTCTAAAGTCCTAAAATGCCTGCTATCCGGAAGTTAAGGTGTCTGACATCCAGAATGGTACTACATCAGAATTATACCATTCTGAAACATTCTGGGATCTAGAATCAATGGACGGCTGAGTTCCAGAAATCAAGGGTGGCAAAACTCTAGAATCCTTGCGTGTCTGAACTCGAGAGTCATTCAATGTCCACATTCCAGAACTCTGGATGTCTGAATTATAGAAGCACCAAATGTCTGCATTCTAGAATCGGAAAGTGGCGGAATTCTAGAATGCACAACACGGCGGAATTCGAAAGTCCTAAAATGCCTACTAGCCGAAGGTTAAGGTGTCTGATGACCAGAATATTACTAGGTCAGCATTCTACCGTTCTGAGAGATTCTGGGTTCTAGAATCAATGGACGGCATAGTTCTGGAATGTCAGGGTGTAGAAACTCTAGAATCCTTGAGGGTTTGAACTCGAGAGTTATTCAATTTACATATTCCGGGTCACAGGGTGACTGAACTCCAGAAGCACCAAATGTCTGCATTCTAGAATCGGAATGTGGCGGAATTCTAGAATGCACAGCACGGCGGAATTCGAAAGTCCTAAAATTCCTGCTATCCGGAAGTTTAGGTATCTGACATCCAGAATGCTACCACGTCAGAATTATACCATTCTGAAAGATTCTGGAATCTAGAATCAATGGACGGCTGAGTTCCAGAATGTCAGGGTGGCAAAACTCTAGAATCCTTGCGTGTCTGAACTCGAGAGTCATTCAATGTCCACATTCCAGAACTCTGGATGTCTGAATTGTAGAAGCACCAAATGTCTGCATTCTAGAATCGGAATGTGGCGGAATTCTAGAATGCACAGCACGGCGGAATTCTAAAATCCTAAAATGCCTGCTATCCGGAAGTTAAGGTGTCTGACATCGAGAATGCTACCAAGTCAGAATTATACCATTCTGAAAGATTCTGGGATCTAGAATCAATGGACGGCTGAGTTCCAGAATGTCAGGGTGGCAAAACTCTAGAATCCTTGCGTGTCTGAACTCGAGAGTCATTCAATGTCCACATTCCAGAACTCTGGATGTCTGAATTATAGAAGCACCAAATGTCTGCATTCTAGAATCGGAATGTGGCGGAATTCAAGAATGCACAGCACGGCGGAATTCTAAAGTCCTAAAATGCCTGCTATCCGGAAGTTAAGCTTTCTGACATCAAGAATGCTACCAAATCAGAATTATACCATTCTGAAAGATTCTGGGATCTAGAATCAATGGACGGCTGAGTTCCAGAATGCAAGGGTGGCAAAACTCTGGAATCCTTGCGTGTCTGAACTCGAGAGTCATTCAATGTCCACATTCCAGAACTCTGGATGTCTGAATTATAGAAGCACCAAATGTCTGCATTCTAGAATCGGAATGTGGCGGAATTCTAGAATGCACAGCACGGCGGAATTCTAAAGTCCTAAAATGCCTGCTATCCGGAAGTTAAGGTGTCTGACATCAAGAATGCTACCAAGTCAGAATTATACCATTCTGAAAGATTCTGGGATCTAGAATCAATGGACGGCTGAGTTCCAGAATGTCAGGGTTTCCAAACTCTAGAATCCTTGTGTGTCTGAACTCGAGAGTCATTCAATGTCCACATTCCAGAACTCTGGATGTCTGAATTATAGAAGCACCAAATGTCTGCATTCTAGAATCGGAATGTGGCGGAATTCTAGAATGCACAGCACGGCGGAATTCTAAAGTCCTAAAATGCCTACTAGCCGAAAGTTAAGGTGTCTGATGACCAGAATGTTACTAGGTCAGCATTCTACCGTTCTGAGAGATACTGGTTTCTAGAATAAATGGATGGCAGAGTTCTGGAATGTCAGGGTGTTCAAACTCAAGAATACTTGCGTGTCTGAACTCGAGACTCATTCAATGTCCACATTTCGGATCACAGGGTGTCTGAATTCCAGAAGCACCAAATGTCTGCATTCCAGAATCGGAATGTCGCGGAATTCTAGAATGCACAGCACGGCGGAATTCTAAAGTCCTAAAATGCCTGCTATCCGGAAGTTAAGGTGTCTGACATCCATAATGCTACCACGTCAGAATTATACCATTCTGAAAGATTCTGGGATCTAGAATCAATGGACGGCTGAGTTCCAGAATGTCAGGGTGGCAAAACTCTAGAATCCTGGCGTGTCTGAACTCGAGAGTCATTCAATGTCCACATTCCAGAACTCTGTATGTCTGAATTATAGAAGCACCAAATGTCTGCATTCTAGAATCGGAATGTGGCAGAATTCTAGAATGCACAGCACGGCGGAATTCTAAAATCCTAAAATGCCTGCTATCCGGAAGTTAAGGTGTCTGACATCAAGAATGCTACCAAGTCAGAATTATACCATTCTGAAAGATTCTGGGATCTAGAATCAATGGACGACTGAGTTCCAGAATGTCAGGGTGGCAAAACTCTAGAATCCTTGCGGGTCTGAACTCGAGAGTCATTCAATGTCCACATTCCAGAACTCTGGATGTCTGAATTACAGAAGCACCAAATGTCTGCATTCTAGAATCGGAATGTGGCGGAATTCTAGAATGCACAGCACGGTGGAATTCTAAAGTCCTAAAATGCCTGCTATCCGGAAGTTAAGGTGTCTGACATCAAGAATGCTACCAAGTCAGAATTATACCATTCTGAAAGATTCTGGGATCTAGAATCAATGGACGGCTGAGTTCCAGAATGTCAGGGTGGCAAAATTCTAGAATCCTTGCATGTCTGAACTCGAGAGTCATTCAATGTCCACATTCCACAACTCTGGATGTCTGAATTATAGAAGCACCAAATGTCTGCATTCTAGAATCGGAATGTGGCGGAATTCTAGAATGCACAGCACGGCGGAATTCTAAAGTCCTAAAATGCCTGCTATCCGGAAGTTAAGGTGTCTGACATCTAGAATGTTTCTAGGTCAGCATTCTACCGTTCTGAGAGATTATCGGTTCTAGAATCAATGGACGCAGAGATCTGGCATGTCAGGGTGTCCAAACTCTAGAATCCTTGCGTGTCTGAACTCGAGAGTCATTCAATGTCCACATTCCGGATCACAGGGTGTCTGAATTCCAAAAGCACCAAATGTCTGCATTCTAGAATCGGAATGTGGTAGAATTCAAGAATGCACAGCACGGCGGAATTCTAAAGTCCTAAAATGACTGCTATCCGGAAGTTAAGGTGTCTGACATCCAGAATGGTACCACATCAGAATTATACCATTCTGAAAGATTCTGGGATCTAGAATCAATGGACGGCTGAGTTCCAGAATGCAAGGGTGGCAAAACTCTAGAATCCTTGCGTGTCTGAACTCGAGAGTCATTCAATGTCCACATTCCAGAACTCTGGATGTCTGAATTATAGAAGCACCAAATGTCTGCATTCTAGAATCGGAATGTGGCGGAATTCAAGAATGCACAGCACGGCGGAATTCTAAAGTCCTAAAATGCCTACTAGCCGAAAGTTAAGGTGTCTGATGACCAGAATGTTACTAGGTCAGCATTCTACCGTTCTGAGAGATTCTGGGTTCTAGAATAAATGGATGTCAGAGTTCTGGAATGTCAGGGTGTTCAAACTCAAGAATACTTGCGTGTCTGAACTCGAGAGTCATTCAATGTCCACATTCCGTATCACAGGGTGTCTGAATTCCAGAAGCACCAAATGTCTGCATTCTAGAATCGGAATGTGGCGGAATTCTAGAATGCACAGCACGGCGGAATTCGAAAGTCCTAAAATGCCTGCTATCCGGAAGTTAAGGTGTCTGACATCCAGAATGCTACCCCGTCAGAATTATACCATTCTGAAAGTTTCTGGAATCTAGAATCAATGGACGGCTGAGTTCCAGAATGTGAGGGTGGCAATACTCTAGAATCCTTGCGTGTCTGAACTCGAGAGTCATTCAATGTCCACATTCCAGAACTCTGGATGTCTGAATAGTAGAAGCACCAAATGTCTGCATTCTAGAATCGGAATGTGGCGGAATTCTAGAATGCACAGCACGGCGGAATTCTAAAATCCTAAAATGCCTGCTATCCGGAAGTTAAGGTGTCTGACATCAAGAATGCTACCAAGTCAGAATTATACCATTCTGAAAGATTCTGGGATCTAGAATCAATGGACGGCTGAGTTCCAGAATATCAGGGAGGCAAAACTCTAGAATCCTTGCGTGTCTGAACTCGAGAGTCATTCAATGTCCACATTCCAGAACTCTGGATGTCTGAATTATAGAAGCACCAAATGTCTGCATTCTAGAATCGGAATGTGGCGGAATTCTAGAATGCACAGCACCGCGGAATTCTAAAATCCTAAAATGCCTGCTATCCGGAAGTTAAGGTGTCTGACATCCAGAATGTTACTAAGCCAGCATTCTACCGTTCTGAGAGATTCTGGGTTCTAGAATCAATGGACGGCAGAGATCTGGCATGTCAGGGTGTCCAAAATCTAGAATCCTTGCGTGTCTGAACTCGAGAGTCATTCAATGTCCACATTCCGGATCACAGGGTTTCTGAATTCCAGAAGCACCAAATGTCTGCATTCTAGAATCGGAATGTGGCGGAATTCTAGAATGCACAGCACGGCGGAATTCGAAAGTCCTAAAATGCATGCTATCCGGAAGTTAAGTTGTCTGACTTCCAGAATGCTACCACGTCAGAATTATACCATTCTGAAAGATTCTGGGATCTAGAATCAATGGACGACTGAGTTCCAGAATGCAAGGGTGGCAAAACTCTAGAATCCTTGCGTGTCTGAACTCGAGAGTCATTCAATGTCCACATTCCAGAACTCTAGATGTCTGAATTATAGAAGCACCAAATGTCTGCATTCTAGAATCGGAATGTTGCGGAATTGTAGAATGCGCAGCACGGCGGAATTCGGAAGTCCTAAAATGCCTGCTATCCGGGAGGTAAGGTGTCTGACATCCAGAATGTTACTAGGTCAGCATTCTACCGTTCTGAGAGATTCTGGGTTCTAGAATCAATGGACGGCAGAGATCTGGCATGTCAGGGTGTCCAAACTCTAGAATCCTTGCGTGTCTGAACTCGAGAGTCATTCAATGTCCATATTCCGGATCACAGGATGTCTGAATTCCAGAAGCACCAAATGTCTGCATTCTAGAATCGGAATGTGGTAGAATTCTAGAATACACAGTACGGCGGAATTCTAAAGTCCTAAAATGCCTGCTATCCGGAAGTTAAGGTGTCTGACATCCAGAATGGTACTACATCAGAATTATACCATTCTGAAACATTCTGGGATCTAGAATCAATGGACGGCTGAGTTCCAGAAATCAAGGGTGGCAAAACTCTAGAATCCTTGCGTGTCTGAACTCGAGAGTCATTCAATGTCCACATTCCCGAACTCTGGATGTCTGAATTATAGAAGCACCAAATGTCTGCATTCTAGAATCGGAAAGTGGCGGAATTCTAGAATGCACAACACGGCGGAATTCGAAAGTCCTAAAATGCCTACTAGCCGAAGGTTAAGGTGTCTGATGACCAGAATATTACTAGGTCAGCATTCTACCGTTCTGAGAGATTCTGGGTTCTAGAATCAATGGACGGCATAGTTCTGGAATGTCAGGGTGTAGAAACTCTAGAATCCTTGAGTGTTTGAACTCGAGAGTCATTCAATTTCCATATTCCGGGTCACAGGGTGACTGAATTCCAGAAGCACCAAATGTCTGCATTCTAGAATCGGAATGTGGCGGAATTCTAGAATGCACAGCACGGCGGAATTCGAAAGTCCTAAAATTCCTGCTATCCGGAAGTTTAGGTATCTGACATCCAGAATGCTACCACGTCAGAATTATACCATTCTGAAAGATTCTGGAATCTAGAATCAATGGACGGCTGAGTTCCAGAATGTCAGGGTGGCAAAACTCTAGAATCCTTGCGTGTCTGAACTCGAGAGTCATTCAATGTCCACATTCCAGAACTCTGGATGTCTGAATTGTAGAAGCACCAAATGTCTGCATTCTAGAATCGGAATGTGGCGGAATTCTAGAATGCACAGCACGGCGGAATTCTAAAATCCTAAAATGCCTGCTATCCGGAAGTTAAGGTGTCTGACATCGAGAATGCTACCAAGTCAGAATTATACCATTCTGAAAGATTCTGGGATCTAGAATCAATGGACGGCTGAGTTCCAGAATGTCAGGGTGGCAAAACTCTAGAATCCTTGCGTGTCTGAACTCGAGAGTCATTCAATGTCCACATTCCAGAACTCTGGATGTCTGAATTATAGAAGCACCAAATGTCTGCATTCTAGAATCGGAATGTGGCGGAATTCAAGAATGCACAGCACGGCGGAATTCTAAAGTCCTAAAATGCCTGCTATCCGGAAGTTAAGCTTTCTGACATCAAGAATGCTACCAAATCAGAATTATACCATTCTGAAAGATTCTGGGATCTAGAATCAATGGACGGCTGAGTTCCAGAATGCAAGGGTGGCAAAACTCTGGAATCCTTGCGTGTCTGAACTCGAGAGTCATTCAATGTCCACATTCCAGAACTCTGGATGTCTGAATTATAGAAGCACCAAATGTCTGCATTCTAGAATCGGAATGTGGCGGAATTCTAGAATGCACAGCACGGCGGAATTCTAAAGTCCTAAAATGCCTGCTATCCGGAAGTTAAGGTGTCTGACATCAAGAATGCTACCAAGTCAGAATTATACCATTCTGAAAGATTCTGGGATCTAGAATCAATGGACGGCTGAGTTCCAGAATGTCAGGGTTTCCAAACTCTAGAATCCTTGTGTGTCTGAACTCGAGAGTCATTCAATGTCCACATTCCAGAACTCTGGATGTCTGAATTATAGAAGCACCAAATGTCTGCATTCTAGAATCGGAATGTGGCGGAATTCTAGAATGCACAGCACGGCGGAATTCTAAAGTCCTAAAATGCCTACTAGCCGAAAGTTAAGGTGTCTGATGACCAGAATGTTACTAGGTCAGCATTCTACCGTTCTGAGAGATACTGGTTTCTAGAATAAATGGATGGCAGAGTTCTGGAATGTCAGGGTGTTCAAACTCAAGAATACTTGCGTGTCTGAACTCGAGACTCATTCAATGTCCACATTCCGGATCACAGGGTGTCTGAATTCCAGAAGCACCAAATGTCTGCATTCCAGAATCGGAATGTCGCGGAATTCTAGAATGCACAGCACGGCGGAATTCTAAAGTCCTAAAATGCCTGCTATCCGGAAGTTAAGGTGTCTGACATCCATAATGCTACCACGTCAGAATTATACCATTCTGAAAGATTCTGGGATCTAGAATCAATGGACGGCTGAGTTCCAGAATGTCAGGGTGGCAAAACTCTAGAATCCTGGCGTGTCTGAACTCGAGAGTCATTCAATGTCCACATTCCAGAACTCTGTATGTCTGAATTATAGAAGCACCAAATGTCTGCATTCTAGAATCGGAATGTGGCGGAATTCTAGAATGCACAGCACGGCGGAATTCTAAAATCCTAAAATGCCTGCTATCCGGAAGTTAAGGTGTCTGACATCAAGAATGCTACCAAGTCAGAATTATACCATTCTGAAAGATTCTGGGATCTAGAATCAATGGACGACTGAGTTCCAGAATGTCAGGGTGGCAAAACTCTAGAATCCTTGCGGGTCTGAACTCGAGAGTCATTCAATGTCCACATTCCAGAACTCTGGATGTCTGAATTACAGAAGCACCAAATGTCTGCATTCTAGAATCGGAATGTGGCGGAATTCTAGAATGCACAGCACGGTGGAATTCTAAAGTCCTGAAATGCCTGCTATCCGGAAGTTAAGGTGTCTGACATCAAGAATGCTACCAAGTCAGAATTATACCATTCTGAAAGATTCTGGGATCTAGAATCAATGGACGGCTGAGTTCCAGAATGTCAGGGTGGCAAAATTCTAGAATCCTTGCATGTCTGAACTCGAGAGTCATTCAATGTCCACATTCCACAACTCTGGATGTCTGAATTATAGAAGCACCAAATGTCTGCATTCTAGAATCGGAATGTGGCGGAATTCTAGAATGCACAGCACGGCGGAATTCTAAAGTCCTAAAATGCCTGCTATCCGGAAGTTAAGGTGTCTGACATCTAGAATGTTTCTAGGTCAGCATTCTACCGTTCTGAGAGATTATCGGTTCTAGAATCAATGGACGCAGAGATCTGGCATGTCAGGGTGTCCAAACTCTAGAATCCTTGCGTGTCTGAACTCGAGAGTCATTCAATGTCCACATTCCGGATCACAGGGTGTCTGAATTCCAAAAGCACCAAATGTCTGCATTCTAGAATCGGAATGTGGTAGAATTCAAGAATGCACAGCACGGCGGAATTCTAAAGTCCTAAAATGACTGCTATCCGGAAGTTAAGGTGTCTGACATCCAGAATGGTACCACATCAGAATTATACCATTCTGAAAGATTCTGGGATCTAGAATCAATGGACGGCTGAGTTCCAGAATGCAAGGGTGGCAAAACTCTAGAATCCTTGCGTGTCTGAACTCGAGAGTCATTCAATGTCCACATTCCAGAACTCTGGATGTCTGAATTATAGAAGCACCAAATGTCTGCATTCTAGAATCGGAATGTGGCGGAATTCAAGAATGCACAGCACGGCGGAATTCTAAAGTCCTAAAATGCCTACTAGCCGAAAGTTAAGGTGTCTGATGACCAGAATGTTACTAGGTCAGCATTCTACCGTTCTGAGAGATTCTGGGTTCTAGAATAAATGGATGTCAGAGTTCTGGAATGTCAGGGTGTTCAAACTCAAGAATACTTGCGTGTCTGAACTCGAGAGTCATTCAATGTCCACATTCCGTATCACAGGGTGTCTGAATTCCAGAAGCACCAAATGTCTGCATTCTAGAATCGGAATGTGGCGGAATTCTAGAATGCACAGCACGGCGGAATTCGAAAGTCCTAAAATGCCTGCTATCCGGAAGTTAAGGTGTCTGACATCCAGAATGCTACCCCGTCAGAATTATACCATTCTGAAAGATTCTGGAATCTAGAATCAATGGACGGCTGAGTTCCAGAATGTGAGGGTGGCAATACTCTAGAATCCTTGCGTGTCTGAACTCGAGAGTCATTCAATGTCCACATTCCAGAACTCTGGATGTCTGAATAGTAGAAGCACCAAATGTCTGCATTCTAGAATCGGAATGTGGCGGAATTCTAGAATGCACAGCACGGCGGAATTCTAAAATCCTAAAATTCCTGCTATCCGGAAGTTAAGGTGTCTGACATCAAGAATGCTACCAAGTCAGAATTATACCATTCTGAAAGATTCTGGGATCTAGAATCAATGGACGGCTGAGTTCCAGAATATCAGGGAGGCAAAACTCTAGAATCCTTGCGTGTCTGAACTCGAGAGTCATTCAATGTCCACATTCCAGAACTCTGGATGTCTGAATTATAGAAGCACCAAATGTCTGCATTCTAGAATCGGAATGTGGCGGAATTCTAGAATGCACAGCACGACGGAATTCTAAAGTCCTAAAAAACCTGCTATCCGGAAGTTAAGGTGTCTGACATCCAGAATGTTACTAGGTCAGCATTCTACCGTTCTGAGAGATTCTGGGTTCTAGAATCAAGGGACGGCAGAGATCTGGCATGTCAGGGTGTCCAAACTCTAGAATCCTTGCGTCTCTGAACACGAGAGTCATTCAAATGTCCACATTCCGGATCACAGGGTTTCTGAATTCCAGAAGCACCAAATGTCTGCATTCTAGAATCGGAATGTGGTAGAATTCTAGAATGCACAGCACGGCGGAATTCTAAATTCCTAAAATGCCTGCATTCCGGAAGTTAAGGTGTCTGACATCCAGAATGGTACCACATCAGAATTATACCATTCTGAAACATTCTGGGATCTAGAATCAATGGACGGCTGAGTTCCAGAATGCAAGGCTGGCAAAACTCTAGAATCCTTGCGTGTCTGACCTCGAGAGTCATTCAATGTCCACATTCCAGAACTCTGGATGTCTGAATTATAGAAGCACCAAATGTCTGCATTCTAGAATCGGAATGTGGCAGAATTCTAGAATGCACAGCACGGCGGAATTCTAAAGTCCTAAAATGCCTACTAGCCGAAAGTTAAGGTGTCTGATGACCAGAATGTTACTAGGTCAGCATTCTACCGTTCTGAGAGATTCTGGGTTCTAGAATCAATGGACGGCAGAGTTCTGGAATGTCAGGTTGTCCAAACTCTAGAATCCTTGAGTGTTTGAACTCGAGAGTCATTCAATTTCCATATTCCGGGTCACAAGGTGACTGAATTCCAGAAGCACCAAATGTCTGCATTCTAGAATCGGAATGTGGCGGAATTCTAGAATGCACAGCACGGTGGAATTCTAAAGTCCTAAAATGCCTGCTATCCGGAAGTTAAGGTGTCTGACATCCAGAATGCCACCACGTCAGCATTATACCATTCTGAAAGATTCTGGGATCTAGAATCAATGGACGGCTGAGTTCCAGAATGTCAGGGTTTCCAAACTCTAGAATCCTTGCATGTCTGAACTCGAGAGCCATTCAATAACCACATTCCAGGACTCTGGATGTCTGAAATATTGAAGCACCAAATGTCTGCATTCTAGAATCGGAATGTGGCGGAATTATAGAATGCACAGCACGACAGAATTCTAAAGTCCTAAAATGCCTGCTATTCGGAATTTAAGGTGTCTGACATCCAGAATGTTACTAGGTCAGCATTCTACCGTTCTGAGAGATTCTGGGTTCTAGAATCAATGGACGGCAGAGTTCTGGAATGTCAGGGTGTCCAAACTCTAGATTCCTTCCGTGTCTGAACTCGTGAGTCATTCAATGTCCACATTCCGGATCACAGGGTGTCAGAATTCCTGAAGCACCAAATGTCTGCATTCTAGAATTGGAATGTGGTAGAATTCTAGAATGCACAACACGGTGGAATTCTAAAGTCATAAAATGCCTGCTATCCAGAAGTTAAGGTGTCTGACATCCAGAATGGTACCACATCAGAATTATACCATTCTGAAACATTCTGGGATCTAGAATCAATGGACGGGTGAGTTCAAGAATGTCAGGGTGGCAAAACTCTAGAATCCTGGCATGTCTGAACTCGAGGGTTAATCAATGTCCACATTCCAGAACTCTGGATGTCTGAATTATAGAAGCACCAAATGTCTGCATTCTAGAATCGGAATGTGGCGGAATTCTAGAATGCACAGGACGGCGGAATTCTAAAGTCCTAAAATGCCTACTAGCCGAAAGTTAAGGTGTCTAATGACCAGAATGTTACTAGGTCAGCATTCTACCGTTCTGAGAGATTCTGGGTTCTAGAATCAATGGACGGCAGAGTTCTGGAATGTCAGGGTGTCCAAACTCTAGAATCCTTGAGTGTTTGAACTCGAGAGTCATTCAATGTCCACATTCCGGGTCACAGGATGACTGAATTCCAGAAGCACCAAATGTCTGCATTCTAGAATCGGAATGTGGCGGAATTCTAGAATGCACAGCACGGCGGAATTCTAAAGTCCTAAAATGCCTGCTATCCGGAAGTTAAGGTGTCCGACATACAGAATGCTACCACGTCAGAATTATACCATTCTGAAACATTCTGGGATCTAGAATCAATGGACGGCTGAGTTCCAGAATGTCAGGGTGGCAAAACTCTAGAATCCTTGCGTGTCTGAACTCGAGAGTCATTCAATGTCCACATTCCAGAACTCTGGATGTCTGAATTATAGAAGCACCAAATGTCTGCATTCTAGAATCGGAATGTGGCGGAATTCTAGAATGCACAGCACGGCTGAATTCTAAAGTCCTAAAATGTCTGCTATCCGGAAGTTAAGGTGTCTGGCATCCAGAATGTTACTAGGTCAGCATTCTACCATTCTGAGAGATTCTGGGTTCTAGAATCAATGGACGGCAGAGATGTGGCATGTCAGGGTGTCCAAACTCTAGAATCCCTTTGTGTCTGAACTCGAGAGTCATTCAATGTCCACATTCCGGATCACAGGGTATCTGAATTCCTGAAACACCAAATGTCTGCATTCTAGAATCGGAATGTGGTAGAATTCTAGAATGCACAGCACGGCAGAATTCTAAAGTCCTAAAATGCCTGCTATCCGGAAGTTAAGGTGTCTGACACCCAGAATGCTACCACATAAGAATTATACCATTCTGAAACGTTCTGGGATCTAGAATCAATGGACGGGTGAGTTCCCGAATGTCAGGGTGGCAAAACTCTAGAATCCTTGCGTGTCTGAACTCGAGAGTCATTCAATATCCACATTCCAGGACTCTGGATGTCTGAAATATAGAAGCACCAAATGTCTGCATTCTAGAATCGGAATGTGGCGGAATTCTAGAATGCACAGCACGGCAGAATTCTAAAGTCCTAAAAGGCCTGCTATTCGGAAGTTAAGGTGTCTGACATCCAGAATGTTACTAGGTCAGCATTCTACCGTTCTGAGAGATTCTGGGTTCTAGAATCAATGGACGGCAGAGTTCTGGAATGTCAGGGTGTCAAAACTCTTCAATCCTTCCGTGTCTGAACTCGTGAGTCATTCAATGTCCACATTCCGGATCACAGGGTGTCTGAATTCCAGAAGCACCAAATGTCTGCATTCTAGAATCGGAATGTGGCGGAATTCTAGAATGCACAGCACGGCAGAATTCTGAAGTCCTAAAATGCCTGCTATCGGGAAGTTAAGGTGTCTGACATCCAGAATGCTACCACATCAGAATTACACCATTCTGAAAGATTCTGGGATCTAGAATCAATTGACGGCTGAGTTCCAGAATGTCAGGGTGGCAAAACTCTAGAATCCTTGCGTGTGTGAACTCGAGAGTCATTCAATGTTCACATTCCAGAACTCTGGATGTCTGAATTATAGAAGCACCAAATGTCTGCATTCTAGACTCGGAATGTGGTGGAATTCTAGAATGCACGGCACGGCGGAATTCTAAAGTCCTAAAGTGCCTGCTATCCGGAAGTTAAGGTGTCTGACATCCAGAATGCTACTACGTCAGAATTATACCATTCTGAAAGATTCTGGGATCTAGAATCAATGGACGACTGAGTTCCAGAATGTCAGGGTGGCAAAACTCTAGAATCCTTGCGTGTCTGAACTCGAGAGTCATTCAATGTCCACATTCCAGAACTCTGGATGTCTGAATTATAGAAGCACCAAATGTCTGCATTCTAGAATCGGAATGTGGCGGAATTCTAGAATGCACAGCACGGCGGAATTTTTAAGTCCTAAAATGCCTGCTATCCGGAAGTCAAGGTGTCTGACATCCAGAATGTTACTAGGTCAGCATTCTACCGTTCTGAGAGATTCTGGGTTCTAGAATCATTGGACGGCAGAGTTCTGGAATGTCAGGGTGTCAAAACTCTTCAATCCTTCCGTGTCTGAACTCGTGAGTCATTCAGTGTCCACATTCCGGATCACAGGGTGTCTGAATTCCAGAAGCACCAAATGTCTGCATTCTAGAATCGGAATGTGGCGGAATTCTAGAATGCACAGCACGGCAGAATTCTGAAGTCCTAAAATGCCTGCTATCCGGAAGTTAAGGTGTCTGACATCCAGAATGCTACCACGTCAGAATTATACCATTCTGAATGATTCTGGGATCTAGAATCAATGGACGGCTGAGTTCCAGAATGTCAGGGTTTCCAAACTCTAGAATCCTTGCGTGTCTGAACTCGAGAGTCATTCAATATCCACATTCCAGGACTCTGGATGTCTGAAATATAGAAGCACCAAATGTCTGCATTCCAGAATCGGAATGTTGCGGAATTCTAGAATGCACAGCAGGGCAGAATTCTGAAGTCCTAAAATGCCTGATATTCGGAAGTTAAGGTGTCTGACATCCAGAATGTTACTAGGTCAGCATTCTACCGTTCTGAAAGATTCTGGGTTCTAGAAACAATGGACGGCAGAGTTCTGGAATGTCAGGGTGTCCAAACTCGAGAATCCTTCCGTGTCTGAACTCGTGAGTCATTCAATGTCCACATTCCAGAACTCTGGATGTCTGAATTATAGAAGCACCAAATGTCTGCATTCTAGAATCGGAATGTGGCGGAATTCTAGAATGCACAGCACGGCAGAATTCTAAAGTACTAAAATGCCTGCTATTCGGAAGTTAAGGTGTCTGACATCCAGAATGTTACTAGGTCAGCATTCTACCGTTCTGAAAGATTCTGGGTTCTAGAATCAATGGACGGCAGAGTTTTGGAATGTCAGGTTGTCCAAACGCGAGAATCCTTCCGTGTCTGAACTCGTGAGTCATTCAATGTCCACATTCCGGATCACAGGGTGTCTGAATTCCAGAAGCACCAAATGTCTGCATTCTAGAATCGGAATGTGGCAGAATACTAGAATGCACAGCACGGCAGAATTCTAAAGTCCTAAAAGGCCTGCTATTCGGAAGTTAAGGTGTCTGACATCCAGAATGTTACTAGGTCAGCATTCTACCGTTCTGAGAGATTCTGGGTTCTAGAATCAATGGACGGCAGAGATCTGGCATGTCAGGGTGTCCAAACTCTAGAATCCCTTTGTGTCTGAACTCGAGAGTCATTCAATGTCCACATTCCGGATCACAGGGTGTCTGAATTCCTGAAACACCAAATGTCTGCATTCTAGAATCGGAATGTGGTAGAATTCTAGAATGCACAGCACGGCGGAATTCTAAAGTCCTAAAATGCCTGCTATCCGGAAGTTAAGGTGTCTGACACCCAGAATGCTACCACATAAGAATTATACCATTCTGAAACGTTCTGGGATCTAGAATCAATGGACGGGTGAGTTCCCGAATGTCAGGGTGGCAAAACTCTAGAATCCTGGCGTGTCTGAACTCGAGAGTCATTCAATGTCCACATTCCAGAACTCTAGATGTCCGAATTATAGAAGCACCAAATGTCTGCATTCTAGAATCGGAATGTGGCGGAATTCTAGAATGCACAACACGGTGGAATTCGAAAGACCTAAAATGCCTGCTATCGGGAAGTTAAGGTGTCTGACATCCAAAATGCTACCACGTCAGAAATATACCATTCTGATAGATTCTGGGACCTAGAATCAATGGACGGCTGAGTTCCAGAATGTCAGGGTGCCAAAACTCTACAATCCTTGCGTGTCTGAACTCGAGAGTCATTCAATGTCCACATTCCAGAACTCTGGATGTCTGAAATATAGAAGCACCAAATGTCTGCATTCTAGAATCAGAATGTGGCGGAATTCTAGAATGCACAGCACGGCGGAATTTTAAAGTCCTGAAATCCCTGCTATCCAGAAGTCAAGGTGTCTGACATCCAGAATGTTACTAGGTACGCATTCTACCGTTCTGAGAGATTCTGGGTTTTAGAATCAATGGATGGCAGAGTTCTGGAATGTCAGGGTGTTCAAACTCAAGAATACTTGCGTGTCTGAACTCGAGAGTCATTCAATGTCCACATTCCGGATCACAGGGTGTCTGAATTCCAGAAGCACCAAATGTCTGCATTCTAGAATCGGAATGTGGCGGAATTCTAGAATGCACAGCATGGCGGAATTCGAAAGTCCTAAAATGCCTGCTATCCGGAAGTTAAGGTGTCTGACATCCAGAATGCTACCACGTGAGAATTATAACATTCTGAAAGATTCTGGGATCTAGAATCAATGGACAGCCGAGTTACAGAATGTCCGGGTTTCCAAACTCTAGAATCCTAGCGTGTCTGAACTCGAGAGTCATTCAATATCCACATTCCAGGACTCTGGATGTCTGAAATATAGAAGCAACAAATATCTGCATTCTTGAATCGGAATGTGGTGGAATTCTAGAATGCACAGCACGGCAGAATTCTAAAGTCCTAAAATGCCTGATATTCGGAAGCTAAGGAGTCTGACATCCAGAATATTACTAGGTCAGCATTCTACTGTTCTGAGAGATTCTGGGTTCTAGATTCAATGGACGGCAGAGTTCTGGAATGTCAGGGTGTCCAAACTCTAGAATCCATGAGTGTTTGAACTCGAGAGTCATTCAATTTCCATATTCCGGGTCACAGGGTGACTGAATTCCAGAAGCACCAAATGTCTGCATTCTAGAATCGGAATATGGCGGAATTCTAGAA
The DNA here is from genome assembly GCF_030222135.1 of Aotus nancymaae. Taxonomy (NCBI): domain Eukaryota; kingdom Metazoa; phylum Chordata; class Mammalia; order Primates; family Aotidae; genus Aotus; species Aotus nancymaae. Next base: position 1,957,205 of record NW_026988470.1, on the reverse strand, counting down.
TGCACAGCACGCCGGAATTCGAAAGTCCTAAAATGCCTGCTATCCGGAAGTTAAGGTGTCTGAAATCCAGAATGCTACCACGTCAGAATTATACCATTCTGATAGATTCTGGGATCTAGAATCAATGGACGGCTGAGTTCCAGAATGTCAGGGTGGCAAAACTCTAGAATCCTTGCGTGTCTGAACTCGAGACTCATTCAGTGCCCACATTCCAGAACTCTGGATGTCTGAAATATTGAAGCACCAAATGTCTGCATTCTAGAATCGGAATGTGGCGGAATTATAGAATGCACAGCACGGCAGGATTCTAAAGTCCTAAAATGCCTGCTATCCGAATGTTAAGGTGTCTGACATCAAGAATGCTACCAAGTCAGAATTATAACATTCTGAAAGTATCTGGGATCTAGAATCAATGGAAGGCTGAGTTCCAGAATGTCAGGGTGGCAAAACTCTAGAATCCTTGCGTGTCTGAACTCGAGAGTCATTCAATGTCCACATTCCAGAACTCTGGATGTCTGAATTATAGAAGCAACAAATGTCTGCATTGTAGAATCGGAATGTGGCGGAATTCTAGAATGCACAGCATGGCGGAATTCTAAAGTCCTAAAATGCCTACTAGCCGAAAGTTAAGGTGTCTGATGACCAGTATGTTACTAGGTCAGCATTCTACCATTCTGAGAGATTCTCGGTTCTAGAATCAATGGACGGCAGAGATCTGGAATGTCAGTGTGTCCAAACTCTAGAATCCTTGCGTGTCTGAACTCGAGAGTCATTCAATGTCCACATTCCGGATCACAGGGTGTCTGAATTCCAGAAGAACCAAATGTCTGCATTCTAGAATCGGAATGTGGTAGAATTCTAGAATGCACAGCACGGCGGAATTCTAAAGTCCTAAAATGCCTGCTATCCGGAAGTTAAGGTGTCTGACATCCAGAATGCTACCACATCAGAATTATACCATTCTGAAAGATTCTGGGATCTAGAATCAATGGACGGGTGAGTTCCAGAATGTCAGGGTGGCAAAACTCTAGAATCCTGGCTTGTCTGAACTCGAGAGTCATTCAATGTCCACATTCCAGAACTCTGGATGTCTGAATTATGGAAGCACCAAATGTCTGCATTCTAGCATCGGAATGTGGCGGAATTCTAGAATGCACAGCACGGCGGAATTCGAAAGTCCTAAAATGCCTGCTATCCGGAAGTTAAGGTGTCTGACATCCAGAATGCTACCACGTCAGAATTATACCATTCTGAAAGATTCTGGTGTCTAGAATCAATGGACGGCTGAGTTCCAGAATGTCAGGGTTTGCAAACTCTAGAATCCTTGCGTGTCTGAACTCGAGACTCATTCAATATCCACATTCCAGGACTCTGGATGTCTGAAATATAGAAGCACCAAATGTCTGCATTCTAGAATCGGAATGTGGTGGAATTCTAGAATGCACGGCACGGCGGAATTCTAAAGTCCTAAAGTGCCTGCTATCCGGAAGTTAAGGTGTCTGACATCCAGAATGCTACTACGTCAGAATTATACCATTCTGGAAGATTCTGGGATCTAGAATCAATGGACGACTGAGTTCCAGAATGTCAGGGTGGCAAAACTCTAGAATCCTTGCGTGTCTGAACTCGAGAGTCATTCAATGTCCACATTCCAGAACTCTGGATGTCTGAATTATAGAAGCACCAAATGTCTGCATTCTAGAATCGGAATGTGGCGGAATTCTAGAATGCACAGCACGGCGGAATTTTTAAGTCCTAAAATGCCTGCTATCCGGAAGTCAAGGTGTCTGACATCCAGAATGTTACTAGGTCAGCATTCTACCGTTCTGAGAGATTCTGGGTTCTAGAATCAATGGATGGCAGAGTTCTGGAATGTCAGGGTGTTCAAACTCAAGAATTCTTGCGTGTCTGAACTTGAGAGTCATTCAATGTCCACATTCCGGATCACAGGGTGTCTGAATTCCAGAAGCACCAAATGTCTGCATTCTAGAATCGGAATGTGGCGGAATTCTAGAATGCACAGCACGGCAGATTTCTGAAGTCCTAAAATGCCTGATATTCGGAAGTTAAAGAGTCTGACATCCAGAATGTTACTAGGTCAGCATTCTACCGTTCTGAGAGATTCTGGGTTTTAGAATCAATGGATGGCTGAGTTCTGGAATGTCAGCGTGTCCAAACTCTAGAATCCTTGAGTGTTTGACCTCGAGAGTCATTCAATTTCCATATTCCGGGTCACAGGGTGACTGAATTCCAGAAGCACCAAATGTCTGCATTCCAGAATCGGAATGTGGCGGAATTCTAGAATGCACAGCACGGCGGAATTCGAACGTCCTAAAATGCCTGCTATCCGGAAGTTAAGGTGTCTGACATCCAGAATGCTACCACGTCAGAATTATACCATTCTGAAAGATTCTGGGATCTAGAATCAATGGACGGCTGCGTTCCAGAATGTCAGAGTGGCAAAACTCTAGAATCCTTGCGTTTCTGAACTCGAGAGTCATTCAATGTCCACATTCCAGAACTCTGGATGTCTGAATTGTAGAAGCACCAAATGTCTGCATTCTAGAATCGGAATGTGGCGGAATTCTAGAATGCACAGCACGGCGGAATTCTAAAATCCTAAAATACCTGCTATCCGGAAGTTAAGGTGTCTGACATCGAGAATGCTACCAAGTCAGAATTATACCATTCTGAAAGATTCTGGGATCTAGAACCAATGGACGGCTGAGTTCCAGAATGTCAGGGTGGCAATACTCTAGAATCCTTGCGTGTCTGAACTCGAGAGTCATTCAATGTCCACATTCCAGAACTCTGGATGTCTGAATTATAGAAGCACCAAATGTCTGCATTCTAGAATCGGAATGTGGTGGAATTTAAGAATGCACAGCACGGCGGAATTCTAAAGTCCTAAAATGACTGCTATCCGGAAGTTAAGGTTTCTGACATCATGAATGCTACCAAATCAGAATTATACCATTCTGAAAGATTCTGGGATCTAGAATCAATGGACGGCTGAGTTCCAGAATGCAAGGGTGGCAAAACTCTAGAATCCTGGCGTGTCTGAACTCGAGAGTCATTCAATATCCACATTCCAGAACTCTGGATGTCTGAATTATAGAAGCACCAAATGTCTGCATTCTAGAATCGGAATGTGGCGGAATTCTAGAATGCACAGCACGGCGGAATTCTAAAGTCCTAAAATGCCTGCTATCCGGAAGTTAAGTTGTCTGACATCTAGAATGTTTCTAGGTCAGCATTCTACCGTTCAGAGAGATTCTGGGTTCTAGAATCAATGGACGGCAGAGATCTGGCATGTCAGGGTGTAAAAACTCTAGAATCCTTGCGTGTCTGAACTCGAGAGTCATTAAATGTCCACATTCCGGATCACAGGGTGTCTGAATTCCAGAAGCACCAAATGTCTGCATTCTAGAATCGGAATGTGGTAGAATTCAAGAATGCACAGCACGGCGGAATTCTAAAGTCCTAAAATGCCTGCTATCAGGAAGTTAAGGTGTCTGACATCCAGAATGCTACCACATCAGAATTATACCATTCTGAAAGATTCTGGGATCTAGAATCAATGGACGGCTGAGTTCCAGAATGCAAGGGTGGCAAAACTCTAGAATCCTTGCGTGTCTGAACTCGAGAGTCATTCAATGTCCACATTCCAGAACTCTGGATGTCTGAATTATAGAAGCACCAAATGTCTGCATTGTAGAATCGTAATGTGGCGGAATTCTAGAATGCACAGCACGGCGGAATTCTAAAGTCCTAAAATGCCTGCTATCCATAAGTTAAGGTGTCTGACATCAAGAATGCTACCAAGTCAGAATTATACCATTCTGAAAGATTCTGGGATCTAGAATCTATGGACGGCTGAGTTCCAGAATATCAGGGAGGCAAAACTCTAGAATCCTTGCGTGTCTGAACTCGAGAGTCATTCAATGTCCACATTCCAGAACTCTGGATGTCTGAATTATAGAAGAACCAAATGTCTGCATTCTAGAATCGGAATGTGGCGGAATTCTAGAATGCACAGCACGGCGGAATTCTAAAGTCCTAAAATGCCTGCTATCCGGAAGTTAAGGTGTCTGACATCCAGAATGTTACTAGGTCAGCATTCTACCGTTCTGAGAGATTCTGGGTTCTAGAGTCAATGGACGCCAGAGATCTGGCATGTCAGGGTGTCCAAACTCTAGAATCCTTGAGTGTTTGAACTCGAGAGTCATTCAATTTCCATATTCCGGGTCACAAGGTGACTGAATTCCAGAAGCACCAAATGTCTGCATTCTAGAATCGGAATGTGGTAGAATTCTAGAATGCACAACACGGTGGAATTCTAAAGTCATAAAATGCCTGGTATCCAGAAGTTAAGGTGTCTGACATCCAGAATGGTACCACATCAGAATTATACCATTCTGAAACATTCTGGGATCTAGAATCAATGGACGGGTGAGTTCAAGAATGTCAGGGTGGCAAAACTCTAGAATCCTGGCATGTCTGAACTCGAGGGTTATTCAATGTCCACATTCCAGAACTCTGGATGTCTGAATTGTAGAAGCACCAAATGTCTGCATTCTAGAATCGGAATGTGGCGGAATTCTAGAATGCACAGGACGGCGGAATTCTAAAGTCCTAAAATGCCTACTAGCCGAAAGTTAAGGTGTCTGATGACCAGAATGTTACTAGGTCAGCATTCTACCGTTCTGAGAGATTCTGGGTTCTAGAATCAATGGACGGCAGAGTTCTGGAATGTCAGGGTGTCCAAACTCTAGAATCCTTGAGTGTTTGAACTCGAGAGTCATTCAATGTCCACATTCCGGGTCACAGGATGACTGAATTCCAGAAGCACCAAATGTCTGCATTCTAGAATCGGAATGTGGCGGAATTCTAGAATGCACAGCACGGCGGAATTCTAAAGTCCTAAAATGCCTGCTATCCGGAAGTTAAGGTGTCCGACATACAGAATGCTACCACGTCAGAATTATACCATTCTGAAACATTCTGGGATCTAGTATCAATGGACGGCTGAGTTCCAGAATATCAGGGTGGCAAAACTCTAGAAACCTTGCGTGTCTGAACTCGAGAGTCATACAATGTCCACATTCCAGAACTCTGGATATCTGAATTATAGAAGCACCAAATGTCTGCATTCTAGAATCGGAATGTGTCAGAATTCTAGAATGCACAGCACGGCGGAATTCTAAAGTCCTAAAATGAATGCTATCCGGAAGTTAAGGTGTCTGACATCCAGAATGCTACCACGTCAGAATTATACCATTCTGAAACATTCTTGGATCTAGAATCAATGGACGGCTGAGTTCCAGAATGTCAGGGTTTCCAAACTCTAGAATACTTGCGTGTCTGAACTCGAGAGTCATTCAATGTCCACATTCCAGAACTCTGGATGTCTGAATTATAGAAGCACCAAATGTCTGCATTCTAGAATCGGAATGTGGCGGAATTCTAGAATGCACAACACGGCGGAATTCTAAAGTCCTAAAATGCCTGCTATCCGGAATTTAAGGTGTCTGACATCCAGAATGCTACCACGTCAGAATTATACCACTCTGAAACATTCTTGGATCTAGAATCAATGGACGGCTGAGTTCCAGAATGTCAGGGTTTCCAAACTCTAGAATCCTTGTGTGTCTGAACTCGAGAGTCATTCAATGTCCACATTCCAGAACTCTGGATGTCTGCATTATAGAAGCACCAAATGTCTGCATTCTAGAATCGGAATGTGGCAGAATTCTAGAATGCACAGCACGTCGGAATTCTAAAGTCCTAAAATACCTGCTATCCGGAAGTTAAGGTGTCTGACATCAAGAATGCTACCAAGTCAGAATTATACCATTCTGAAAGATTCTGGGATCAAGAATCAATGGACGGCTGAGTTCCAGAATGTCAGGGTGGCAAAACTCTAGAATACTTGCGTGTCTGAACTCGAGAGTCATTCAATGTCCACATTCCAGAACTCTGGATGTCTGAATTGTAGAAGCACCAAATGTCTGCATTCTAGAATCGGAATGTGGCGGAATTATAGAATGCACAGCACGGCGGAATTCCAAAGTCCTAAAATGCCTACTAGCCGAAAGTTAAGGTGTCTGATGACCAGTATGTTACTAGGTCAGCATTCTACAGTTCTGAGAGATTATGGGTTCTAGAATCAATGGACGGCAGAGATCTGGAATATCAGGGTGTCCAAACTCTAGAATCCTTGCGTGTCTGAACTCGAGAGTCATTCAATGTCCACATTCCGGATCACAGGGTGTCTGAATTCCAGAAGCACCAAATGTCTGCATTCTAGAATCGGAATGTGGTAGAATTCTAGAATGCACAGCACGGCGTAATTCGAAAGTCCTAAAATGCCTGCTATCAGGAAGTTAAGGTGTCTGACATCCAGAATGTTACTAGGTCAGCATTCTACCATTCTGTGAGATTCTGGGTTCTAGAATCAATGGACGGCAGAGTTCTGGAATGTCAGGGTGTCCAAACTCTAGAATCCTTCCGTGTCTGAACTCGTGAGTCATTCAATGTCCACATTCCGGATCACAGGGTGTCTGAATTCCAGAAGCACCAAATGTCTGCATTCTAGAATCGGAATGTGGCGGAATTCTAGAATGCACAGCACGGCGGAATTCTAAAGTCCTAAAATGCCTACTAGCCGAAAGTTAAGGTGTCTGATGACCAGTATGTTACTAGGTCAGCATTGTACTGTCCTGAGAGATTCTGGGTTCTAGATTCAATGGACGGCCGAGTTCTGGAATGTCAGGGTGTCCAAACTCTAGAATCCTTCCGTGTCTGAACTCGTGAGTCATTCAATGTCCACATTCCGGATCACAGGGTGTCTGAATTCCAGAAGCACCAAATGTCTGCATTCTAGAATCGGAATGTGGCGGAATTCTAGAATGCACAGCACGGCGGAATTCTAAAGTCCTAAAATGCCTACTAGCCGAAAGTTAAGGTGTCTGATGACCAGAATGTTACTAGGTCAGCATTCTACTGTTCTGAGAGATTCTGGGTTCTAGAATCAATGGACGGAAGAGTTCTGGAATGTCAGGGTGTCCAAACTCTAGAATCCATGAGTGTTTGAACTCGAGAGTCATTCAATTTCCATATTCCGGGTCACAGGGTGACTGAATTCCAGAAGCACCAAATGTCTGCATTCTAGAATCGGAATATGGCGGAATTCTAGAATGCACAGCACGGCGGAATTCGAAAGTCGTAAAATGCCTGCTATCCGGAAGTTAAGGTGTCTGACATCCAGAATGCTACCACGTCAGAATTATACCATTCTGATAGATTCTGGTGTCTAGAATCAATGGACGGCTGAGTTCCAGAATGTCAGGGTGGCAAAACTCTAGAATCCTTGCGTGTCTGAACTCGAGAGTCATTCAATATCCACATTCCAGGACTCTGGATGTCTGAAATATAGAAGCACCAAATGTCTGCATTCTAGAATCGGAATGTGGTGGAATTCTAGAATGCACGGGACGGCGGAATTCTAAAGTCCTAAAGTGCCTGCTATCCGGAAGTTAAGGTGTCTGACATCCAGAATGCTACTACGTCAGAATTATACCATTCTGGAAGATTCTGGGATCTAGAATCAATGGACGACTGAGTTCCAGAATGTCAGGGTGGCAAAACTCTAGAATCCTTGCGTGTCTGAACTCGAGAGTCATTCAATGTCCACATTCCAGAACTCTGGATGTCTGTATTATAGAAGCACCAAATGTCTGCATTCTAGAATCGGAATGTGGCGGAATTCTAGAATGCAAAGCACGGCGGAATTTTTAAGTCCTAAAATGCCTGCTATCCGGAAGTTAAGGTGTCTGACATCCAGAATGTTACTAGGTCAGCATTCTACCGTTCTGAGAGATTCTGGGTTCTAGAATCAATGGATGGCAGAGTTCTGGAATGTCAGGGTGTTCAAACTCAAGAATTCTTGCGTGTCTGAACTTGAGAGTCATTCAATGTCCACATTCCGCATCACACGTGTCTGAATTCCAGAAGCACCAAATGTCTGCATTCTAGAATCGGAATGTGGCGGAATTCTAGAATGCACAGCACGGCGGAATTCGAAAGTCCTAAAATGCCTGCTATTCGGAAGTTAAGGTGTCTGACATCCAGAATGCTACCACGTCAGAATTATACCATTCTGAAAGATTCTGGGATCTAGAATCAATGGACGGCCGAGTTCCAGAATGTCCGGGTTTCCAAACTCTAGAATCCTTGCGTGTCTGAACTCGAGAGTCATTCAATGTCCACATTCCAGGACTCTGGATGTCTGAAATATAGAAGCAACAAATGTCTGCATTCTTGAATCGGAATGTGGTGGAATTCTAGAATGCACAGCACGGCAGAATTCTAAAGTCCTAAAATGCCTTATATTCGGAAGCTAAGGAGTCTGACATCCAGAATGTTACTAGGTCAGCATTCTACTGTTCTGAGAGATTCTGGGTTCTAGATTCAATGGACGGCAGAGTTCTGGAATGTCAGGGTGTCCAAACTCTAGAATCCTTCCGTGTCTGAACTCGCGAGTCATTCAATATCCACATTCCAGATCAAAGGGTGTCTGAATTCCAGAAGGCCCAAATGTCTGCATTCTAGAATCGGAATGTGGCAGAATTCTAGAATGCACAGCACGGCGGAATTCTAAAGTCCTAAAATGCCTACTAGCCGAAAGTTAAGGTGTCTGATGACCAGAATGTTACTAGGTCAGCATTCTACTGTTCTGAGAGATTCTGGGTTCTAGAATCAATGGACGGAAGAGTTCTGGAATGTCAGGGTGTCCAAACTCTAGAATCCATGAGTGTTTGAACTCGAGAGTCATTCAATTTCCATATTCCGGGTCACAGGGTGACTGAATTCCAGAAGCACCAAATGTCTGCATTCTAGAATCGGAATATGGCGGAATTCTAGAATGCACAGCACGGCGGAATTCGAAAGTCCTAAAATGCCTGCTATCCGGAAGTTAAGGTGTCTGACATCCAGAATGCTACCACGTCAGAATTATACCATTCTGATAGATTCTGGGATCTAGAATCAATGGACGGCTGAGTTCCAGAATGTCAGGGTGGCAAAACTCTAGAATCCTTGCGTGTCTGAACTCGAGACTCATTCAGTGTCCACATTCCAGAACTCTGGATGTCTGAAATATAGAAGCACCAAATGTCTGCATTCTAGAATCGGAATGTGGCGGAATTCTAGAATGCACAGCACGGCAGGAATCTAAAGTCCTAAAATGCCTGCTATCCGGAAGTTAAGGTGTCTGACATCAAGAATGCTACCAAGTCATTATTATACCATTCTGAAAGATTCCGGGATCTAGAATCAATGGACGGCTGAGTTCCAGAATGTCAGGATGGCAAAACTCTAGAATCCTGGCGTGTCTGAACTCGAGAGTCATTCAATGTCCACATTCCAGAACTCTGGATGTCTGAATTATAGAAGCACCAAATGTCTGCATTCTAGAATCGGAATGTGGCGGAATTCTAGAATGCACAGCACGGCGGAATTCTAAAGTCATAAAATGCCTGCTATCCGGAAGTTAAGGTGTCTGACATCAAGAATGCTACCAAGTCAGAATTATAACATTCTGAAAGATTTTGGGATCTAGAATCAATGGACGACTGAGTTCCAGAATGTCAGGGTGGCAAAACTCTAGAATCCTTGCGTGTCTGAACTCGAGAGTCATTCAATGTCCACATTACAGAACTCTGGATGTCTGAATTATAGAAGCACCAAATGTCTGCATTCTAGAATCGGAATGTGGCGGAATTCTAGAATGCACAGCACGGCGGAATTCTAAAGTCCTAAAATGCCTACTAGACGAAAGTTAAGGTGTCTGACATCTAGAATGTTTCTAGGTCAGCATTCTACCGTTCTGAGAGATTCTCAGTTCTAGAATCAATGGACGCAGAGATCTGGCATGTCAGGGTGTCCAAACTCTAGAATCCTTGCGTGTCTGAACTCGAGAGTCATTCAATGTCCACATTCCGGATCACAGGGTGTCTGAATTCCAGAAGCACCAAATGTCTGCATTCTAGAATCGGAATGTGGTAGAATTCAAGAATGCACAGCACGGCGGAATTCTAAAGTCCTTAAATGACTGCTATCCGGAATTTAAGGTGTCTGACATCCAGAATGGTACCACATCAGAATTATACCATTCTGAAATCTTCTGGGATCTAGAATCAATGGACGGCAGAGTTCCAGAATGCAAGGGTGGCAAAACTCTAGAATCCTTGCGTGTCTGAACTCGAGAGTCATTCAATGTCCACATTCCAGAACTCTGGATGTCTGAATTATAGAAGCACCAAATGTCTGCATTCTAGAATCGGAATGTGGCGGCATTCAAGAATGCACACCACGGCGGAATTCTAAAGTCCTAAAATGCCTACTAGCCGAAAGTTAAGGTGTCTGATGACCAGAATGTTACTAGGTCAGCATTCTACCGTTCTGAGAGATTCTGGGTTCTAGAATCAATGGACGGCAGAGTTCTGGAATGTCAGCGTGTCCAAACTCTAGAATCCTTGAGTGTTTGACCTCGAGAGTCATTCAATTTCCATATTCCGGGTCACAGGGTGACTGAATTCCAGAAGCACCAAATGTCTGCATTCCAGAATCGGAATGTGGCGGAATTCTAGAATGCACAGCACGGCGGAATTCGAACGTCCTAAAATGCCTGCTATCCGGAAGTTAAGGTGTCTGACATCCAGAATGCTACCACGTCAGAATTATACCATTCTGAAAGATTCTGGGATCTAGAATCAATGGACGGCTGCGTTCCAGAATGTCAGAGTGGCAAAACTCTAGAATCCTTGCGTTTCTGAACTCGAGAGTCATTCAATGTCCACATTCCAGAACTCTGGATGTCTGAATTGTAGAAGCACCAAATGTCTGCATTCTAGAATCGGAATGTGGCGGAATTCTAGAATGCACAGCACGGCGGAATTCTAAAATCCTAAAATACCTGCTATCCGGAAGTTAAGGTGTCTGACATCGAGAATGCTACCAAGTCAGAATTATACCATTCTGAAAGATTCTGGGATCTAGAACCAATGGACGGCTGAGTTCCAGAATGTCAGGGTGGCAATACTCTAGAATCCTTGCGTGTCTGAACTCGAGAGTCATTCAATGTCCACATTCCAGAACTCTGGATGTCTGAATTATAGAAGCACCAAATGTCTGCATTCTAGAATCGGAATGTGGTGGAATTTAAGAATGCACAGCACGGCGGAATTCTAAAGTCCTAAAATGACTGCTATCCGGAAGTTAAGGTTTCTGACATCATGAATGCTACCAAATCAGAATTATACCATTCTGAAAGATTCTGGGATCTAGAATCAATGGACGGCTGAGTTCCAGAATGCAAGGGTGGCAAAACTCTAGAATCCTGGCGTGTCTGAACTCGAGAGTCATTCAATATCCACATTCCAGAACTCTGGATGTCTGAATTATAGAAGCACCAAATGTCTGCATTCTAGAATCGGAATGTGGCGGAATTCTAGAATGCACAGCACGGCGGAATTCTAAAGTCCTAAAATGCCTGCTATCCGGAAGTTAAGTTGTCTGACATCTAGAATGTTTCTAGGTCAGCATTCTACCGTTCAGAGAGATTCTGGGTTCTAGAATCAATGGACGGCAGAGATCTGGCATGTCAGGGTGTAAAAACTCTAGAATCCTTGCGTGTCTGAACTCGAGAGTCATTAAATGTCCACATTCCGGATCACAGGGTGTCTGAATTCCAGAAGCACCAAATGTCTGCATTCTAGAATCGGAATGTGGTAGAATTCAAGAATGCACAGCACGGCGGAATTCTAAAGTCCTAAAATGCCTGCTATCAGGAAGTTAAGGTGTCTGACATCCAGAATGCTACCACATCAGAATTATACCATTCTGAAAGATTCTGGGATCTAGAATCAATGGACGGCTGAGTTCCAGAATGCAAGGGTGGCAAAACTCTAGAATCCTTGCGTGTCTGAACTCGAGAGTCATTCAATGTCCACATTCCAGAACTCTGGATGTCTGAATTATAGAAGCACCAAATGTCTGCATTGTAGAATCGTAATGTGGCGGAATTCTAGAATGCACAGCACGGCGGAATTCTAAAGTCCTAAAATGCCTGCTATCCATAAGTTAAGGTGTCTGACATCAAGAATGCTACCAAGTCAGAATTATACCATTCTGAAAGATTCTGGGATCTAGAATCTATGGACGGCTGAGTTCCAGAATATCAGGGAGGCAAAACTCTAGAATCCTTGCGTGTCTGAACTCGAGAGTCATTCAATGTCCACATTCCAGAACTCTGGATGTCTGAATTATAGAAGAACCAAATGTCTGCATTCTAGAATCGGAATGTGGCGGAATTCTAGAATGCACAGCACGGCGGAATTCTAAAGTCCTAAAATGCCTGCTATCCGGAAGTTAAGGTGTCTGACATCCAGAATGTTACTAGGTCAGCATTCTACCGTTCTGAGAGATTCTGGGTTCTAGAGTCAATGGACGCCAGAGATCTGGCATGTCAGGGTGTCCAAACTCTAGAATCCTTGAGTGTTTGAACTCGAGAGTCATTCAATTTCCATATTCCGGGTCACAAGGTGACTGAATTCCAGAAGCACCAAATGTCTGCATTCTAGAATCGGAATGTGGTAGAATTCTAGAATGCACAACACGGTGGAATTCTAAAGTCATAAAATGCCTGGTATCCAGAAGTTAAGGTGTCTGACATCCAGAATGGTACCACATCAGAATTATACCATTCTGAAACATTCTGGGATCTAGAATCAATGGACGGGTGAGTTCAAGAATGTCAGGGTGGCAAAACTCTAGAATCCTGGCATGTCTGAACTCGAGGGTTATTCAATGTCCACATTCCAGAACTCTGGATGTCTGAATTGTAGAAGCACCAAATGTCTGCATTCTAGAATCGGAATGTGGCGGAATTCTAGAATGCACAGGACGGCGGAATTCTAAAGTCCTAAAATGCCTACTAGCCGAAAGTTAAGGTGTCTGATGACCAGAATGTTACTAGGTCAGCATTCTACCGTTCTGAGAGATTCTGGGTTCTAGAATCAATGGACGGCAGAGTTCTGGAATGTCAGGGTGTCCAAACTCTAGAATCCTTGAGTGTTTGAACTCGAGAGTCATTCAATGTCCACATTCCGGGTCACAGGATGACTGAATTCCAGAAGCACCAAATGTCTGCATTCTAGAATCGGAATGTGGCGGAATTCTAGAATGCACAGCACGGCGGAATTCTAAAGTCCTAAAATGCCTGCTATCCGGAAGTTAAGGTGTCCGACATACAGAATGCTACCACGTCAGAATTATACCATTCTGAAACATTCTGGGATCTAGTATCAATGGACGGCTGAGTTCCAGAATATCAGGGTGGCAAAACTCTAGAAACCTTGCGTGTCTGAACTCGAGAGTCATACAATGTCCACATTCCAGAACTCTGGATATCTGAATTATAGAAGCACCAAATGTCTGCATTCTAGAATCGGAATGTGTCAGAATTCTAGAATGCACAGCACGGCGGAATTCTAAAGTCCTAAAATGAATGCTATCCGGAAGTTAAGGTGTCTGACATCCAGAATGCTACCACGTCAGAATTATACCATTCTGAAACATTCTTGGATCTAGAATCAATGGACGGCTGAGTTCCAGAATGTCAGGGTTTCCAAACTCTAGAATACTTGCGTGTCTGAACTCGAGAGTCATTCAATGTCCACATTCCAGAACTCTGGATGTCTGAATTATAGAAGCACCAAATGTCTGCATTCTAGAATCGGAATGTGGCGGAATTCTAGAATGCACAACACGGCGGAATTCTAAAGTCCTAAAATGCCTGCTATCCGGAATTTAAGGTGTCTGACATCCAGAATGCTACCACGTCAGAATTATACCACTCTGAAACATTCTTGGATCTAGAATCAATGGACGGCTGAGTTCCAGAATGTCAGGGTTTCCAAACTCTAGAATCCTTGTGTGTCTGAACTCGAGAGTCATTCAATGTCCACATTCCAGAACTCTGGATGTCTGCATTATAGAAGCACCAAATGTCTGCATTCTAGAATCGGAATGTGGCAGAATTCTAGAATGCACAGCACGTCGGAATTCTAAAGTCCTAAAATACCTGCTATCCGGAAGTTAAGGTGTCTGACATCAAGAATGCTACCAAGTCAGAATTATACCATTCTGAAAGATTCTGGGATCAAGAATCAATGGACGGCTGAGTTCCAGAATGTCAGGGTGGCAAAACTCTAGAATACTTGCGTGTCTGAACTCGAGAGTCATTCAATGTCCACATTCCAGAACTCTGGATGTCTGAATTGTAGAAGCACCAAATGTCTGCATTCTAGAATCGGAATGTGGCGGAATTATAGAATGCACAGCACGGCGGAATTCCAAAGTCCTAAAATGCCTACTAGCCGAAAGTTAAGGTGTCTGATGACCAGTATGTTACTAGGTCAGCATTCTACAGTTCTGAGAGATTATGGGTTCTAGAATCAATGGACGGCAGAGATCTGGAATATCAGGGTGTCCAAACTCTAGAATCCTTGCGTGTCTGAACTCGAGAGTCATTCAATGTCCACATTCCGGATCACAGGGTGTCTGAATTCCAGAAGCACCAAATGTCTGCATTCTAGAATCGGAATGTGGTAGAATTCTAGAATGCACAGCACGGCGTAATTCGAAAGTCCTAAAATGCCTGCTATCAGGAAGTTAAGGTGTCTGACATCCAGAATGTTACTAGGTCAGCATTCTACCATTCTGTGAGATTCTGGGTTCTAGAATCAATGGACGGCAGAGTTCTGGAATGTCAGGGTGTCCAAACTCTAGAATCCTTCCGTGTCTGAACTCGTGAGTCATTCAATGTCCACATTCCGGATCACAGGGTGTCTGAATTCCAGAAGCACCAAATGTCTGCATTCTAGAATCGGAATGTGGCGGAATTCTAGAATGCACAGCACGGCGGAATTCTAAAGTCCTAAAATGCCTACTAGCCGAAAGTTAAGGTGTCTGATGACCAGTATGTTACTAGGTCAGCATTGTACTGTCCTGAGAGATTCTGGGTTCTAGATTCAATGGACGGCCGAGTTCTGGAATGTCAGGGTGTCCAAACTCTAGAATCCTTCCGTGTCTGAACTCGTGAGTCATTCAATGTCCACATTCCGGATCACAGGGTGTCTGAATTCCAGAAGCACCAAATGTCTGCATTCTAGAATCGGAATGTGGCGGAATTCTAGAATGCACAGCACGGCGGAATTCTAAAGTCCTAAAATGCCTACTAGCCGAAAGTTAAGGTGTCTGATGACCAGAATGTTACTAGGTCAGCATTCTACTGTTCTGAGAGATTCTGGGTTCTAGAATCAATGGACGGAAGAGTTCTGGAATGTCAGGGTGTCCAAACTCTAGAATCCATGAGTGTTTGAACTCGAGAGTCATTCAATTTCCATATTCCGGGTCACAGGGTGACTGAATTCCAGAAGCACCAAATGTCTGCATTCTAGAATCGGAATATGGCGGAATTCTAGAATGCACAGCACGGCGGAATTCGAAAGTCGTAAAATGCCTGCTATCCGGAAGTTAAGGTGTCTGACATCCAGAATGCTACCACGTCAGAATTATACCATTCTGATAGATTCTGGTGTCTAGAATCAATGGACGGCTGAGTTCCAGAATGTCAGGGTGGCAAAACTCTAGAATCCTTGCGTGTCTGAACTCGAGAGTCATTCAATATCCACATTCCAGGACTCTGGATGTCTGAAATATAGAAGCACCAAATGTCTGCATTCTAGAATCGGAATGTGGTGGAATTCTAGAATGCACGGGACGGCGGAATTCTAAAGTCCTAAAGTGCCTGCTATCCGGAAGTTAAGGTGTCTGACATCCAGAATGCTACTACGTCAGAATTATACCATTCTGGAAGATTCTGGGATCTAGAATCAATGGACGACTGAGTTCCAGAATGTCAGGGTGGCAAAACTCTAGAATCCTTGCGTGTCTGAACTCGAGAGTCATTCAATGTCCACATTCCAGAACTCTGGATGTCTGTATTATAGAAGCACCAAATGTCTGCATTCTAGAATCGGAATGTGGCGGAATTCTAGAATGCAAAGCACGGCGGAATTTTTAAGTCCTAAAATGCCTGCTATCCGGAAGTTAAGGTGTCTGACATCCAGAATGTTACTAGGTCAGCATTCTACCGTTCTGAGAGATTCTGGGTTCTAGAATCAATGGATGGCAGAGTTCTGGAATGTCAGGGTGTTCAAACTCAAGAATTCTTGCGTGTCTGAACTTGAGAGTCATTCAATGTCCACATTCCGCATCACACGTGTCTGAATTCCAGAAGCACCAAATGTCTGCATTCTAGAATCGGAATGTGGCGGAATTCTAGAATGCACAGCACGGCGGAATTCGAAAGTCCTAAAATGCCTGCTATTCGGAAGTTAAGGTGTCTGACATCCAGAATGCTACCACGTCAGAATTATACCATTCTGAAAGATTCTGGGATCTAGAATCAATGGACGGCCGAGTTCCAGAATGTCCGGGTTTCCAAACTCTAGAATCCTTGCGTGTCTGAACTCGAGAGTCATTCAATGTCCACATTCCAGGACTCTGGATGTCTGAAATATAGAAGCAACAAATGTCTGCATTCTTGAATCGGAATGTGGTGGAATTCTAGAATGCACAGCACGGCAGAATTCTAAAGTCCTAAAATGCCTTATATTCGGAAGCTAAGGAGTCTGACATCCAGAATGTTACTAGGTCAGCATTCTACTGTTCTGAGAGATTCTGGGTTCTAGATTCAATGGACGGCAGAGTTCTGGAATGTCAGGGTGTCCAAACTCTAGAATCCTTCCGTGTCTGAACTCGCGAGTCATTCAATATCCACATTCCAGATCAAAGGGTGTCTGAATTCCAGAAGGCCCAAATGTCTGCATTCTAGAATCGGAATGTGGCAGAATTCTAGAATGCACAGCACGGCGGAATTCTAAAGTCCTAAAATGCCTACTAGCCGAAAGTTAAGGTGTCTGATGACCAGAATGTTACTAGGTCAGCATTCTACTGTTCTGAGAGATTCTGGGTTCTAGAATCAATGGACGGAAGAGTTCTGGAATGTCAGGGTGTCCAAACTCTAGAATCCATGAGTGTTTGAACTCGAGAGTCATTCAATTTCCATATTCCGGGTCACAGGGTGACTGAATTCCAGAAGCACCAAATGTCTGCATTCTAGAATCGGAATATGGCGGAATTCTAGAATGCACAGCACGGCGGAATTCGAAAGTCCTAAAATGCCTGCTATCCGGAAGTTAAGGTGTCTGACATCCAGAATGCTACCACGTCAGAATTATACCATTCTGATAGATTCTGGGATCTAGAATCAATGGACGGCTGAGTTCCAGAATGTCAGGGTGGCAAAACTCTAGAATCCTTGCGTGTCTGAACTCGAGACTCATTCAGTGTCCACATTCCAGAACTCTGGATGTCTGAAATATAGAAGCACCAAATGTCTGCATTCTAGAATCGGAATGTGGCGGAATTCTAGAATGCACAGCACGGCAGGAATCTAAAGTCCTAAAATGCCTGCTATCCGGAAGTTAAGGTGTCTGACATCAAGAATGCTACCAAGTCATTATTATACCATTCTGAAAGATTCCGGGATCTAGAATCAATGGACGGCTGAGTTCCAGAATGTCAGGATGGCAAAACTCTAGAATCCTGGCGTGTCTGAACTCGAGAGTCATTCAATGTCCACATTCCAGAACTCTGGATGTCTGAATTATAGAAGCACCAAATGTCTGCATTCTAGAATCGGAATGTGGCGGAATTCTAGAATGCACAGCACGGCGGAATTCTAAAGTCATAAAATGCCTGCTATCCGGAAGTTAAGGTGTCTGACATCAAGAATGCTACCAAGTCAGAATTATAACATTCTGAAAGATTTTGGGATCTAGAATCAATGGACGACTGAGTTCCAGAATGTCAGGGTGGCAAAACTCTAGAATCCTTGCGTGTCTGAACTCGAGAGTCATTCAATGTCCACATTACAGAACTCTGGATGTCTGAATTATAGAAGCACCAAATGTCTGCATTCTAGAATCGGAATGTGGCGGAATTCTAGAATGCACAGCACGGCGGAATTCTAAAGTCCTAAAATGCCTACTAGACGAAAGTTAAGGTGTCTGACATCTAGAATGTTTCTAGGTCAGCATTCTACCGTTCTGAGAGATTCTCAGTTCTAGAATCAATGGACGCAGAGATCTGGCATGTCAGGGTGTCCAAACTCTAGAATCCTTGCGTGTCTGAACTCGAGAGTCATTCAATGTCCACATTCCGGATCACAGGGTGTCTGAATTCCAGAAGCACCAAATGTCTGCATTCTAGAATCGGAATGTGGTAGAATTCAAGAATGCACAGCACGGCGGAATTCTAAAGTCCTTAAATGACTGCTATCCGGAATTTAAGGTGTCTGACATCCAGAATGGTACCACATCAGAATTATACCATTCTGAAATCTTCTGGGATCTAGAATCAATGGACGGCAGAGTTCCAGAATGCAAGGGTGGCAAAACTCTAGAATCCTTGCGTGTCTGAACTCGAGAGTCATTCAATGTCCACATTCCAGAACTCTGGATGTCTGAATTATAGAAGCACCAAATGTCTGCATTCTAGAATCGGAATGTGGCGGCATTCAAGAATGCACACCACGGCGGAATTCTAAAGTCCTAAAATGCCTACTAGCCGAAAGTTAAGGTGTCTGATGACCAGAATGTTACTAGGTCAGCATTCTACCGTTCTGAGAGATTCTGGGTTCTAGAATCAATGGACGGCAGAGTTCTGGAATGTCAGGTTGTCCAAACTCTAGTATCCTTGAGTGTTTGAACTCGAGAGTCATTCAATGTCCACATTCCGGATCACAGGGTGTCTGAATTCCAGAAGAACCAAATGTCTGCATTCTAGAATCGGAATGTGGTAGAATTCTAGAATGCACAGCACGGCGGAATTCTAAAGTCCTAAAATGCCTGCTATCCGGAAGTTAAGGTGTCTGACATCCAGAATGCTACCACGTCAGAATTATACCATTCTGAAAGATTCTGGTGTCTAGAATCAATGGACGGCTGAGTTCCAGAATGTCAGGGTTTGCAAACTCTAGAATCCTTGCGTGTCTGAACTCGAGAGTCATTCAATATCCACATTCCAGGACTCTGGATGTCTGAAATATAGAAGCACCAAATGTCTGCATTCTAGAATCGGAATGTGGTGGAATTCTAGAAGGCACGGCACGGCGGAATTCTAAAGTCCTAAAGTGCCTGCTATCCGGAAGTTAAGGTGTCTGACCTCCAGAATGCTACTACGTCAGAATTATACCATTCTGAAAGATTCTGGGATCTAGAATCAATGGACGACTGAGTTTCAGAATGTCAGGGTGGCAAAACTCTAGAATCCTTGCGTGTCTGAACTCGAGAGTCATTCAATGTCCACATTCCAGAACTCTGGATGTCTGAATTATAGAAGCACCAAATGTCTGCATTCTAGAATCGGAATGTGGCGGAATTCTAGAATGCACAGCACGGCGGAATTTTTAAGTCCTAAAATGCCTGCTATCCGGAAGTCAAGGTGTCTGACATCCAGAATGTTACTAGGTCAACATTCTACCGTTCTGAGAGATTCTGGGTTCTAGAATCAATGGATGGCAGAGTTCTGGAATGTCAGGGTGTTCAAACTCAAGAATTCTTGCGTGTCTGAACTTGAGAGTCATTCAATGTCCACATTCCGCATCACACGTGTCTGAATTCCAGAAGCACCAAATGTCTGCATTCTAGAATCGGAATGTGGCGGAATTCTAGAATGCACAGCACGGCGGAATTCGAAAGTCCTAAAATGCCTGCTATCCGGAAGTTAAGGTGTCTGACATCCAGAATGCTACCACGTCAGAATTATACCATTCTGAAAGATTCTGGGATCTAGAATCAATGGACGGCTGAGTTCCAGAATGTCAGGGTTTCCAAACTCTAGAATCCTTGCGTGTCTGAACTCGAGAGTCATTCAATATCCACATTCCAGGACTCTGGATGTCTGAAATATAGAAGCACCAAATGTCTGCATTCTGGAATCGGAATGTGGCGGAATTCTAGAATGCACAGCACGGCGGAATTCGAAAGTACTAAAATACCTGCTATTCGGAAGTTAAGGTGTCTGACATCCAGAATGTTACTAGGTCAGCATTCTACCGTTCTGAAAGATTCTGGGTTCTAGAATCAATGGATGGCAGAGTTCTGGAATGTCAGGGTGTTCAAACTCAAGAATTCTTGCGTGTCTGAACTTGAGAGTCATTCAATGTCCACATTCCGGATCACAGGGTGTCTGATTTCCAGAAGCACCAAATGTCTGCATTCTAGAATCGGAATGTGGCGGAATTCTAGAATGCACAGCACGGCAGATTTCTGAAGTCCTAAAATGCCTGATATTCGGAAGTTAAAGAGTCTGACATCCAGAATGTTACTAGGTCAGCATTCTACCGTTCTGAGAGATTCTGGGTTTTAGAATCAATGGATGGCTGAGTTCTGGAATGTCAGCGTGTCCAAACTCTAGAATCCTTGAGAGTTTGACCTCGAGAGTCATTCAATTTCCATATTCCGGGTCACAGGGTGACTGAATTCCAGAAGCACCAAATGTCTTCATTCCAGAATCGGAATGTGGCGGAATTCTAGAATGCACAGCACGGCGGAATTCGAACGACCTAAAATGCCTGCTATCCGGAAGTTAAGGTGTCTGACATCCAGAATGCTACCACGTCAGAATTATACCATTCTGAAAGATTCTGGGATCTAGATTCAATGGACGGCTGAGTTCCAGAATGTCAGGGTGGCAAAACTCTAGAATACTTGCGTGTCTGAACTCGAGAGTCATTCAATGTCCACATTCCAGAACTCTGGATGTCTGAATTATAGAAGCACCAAATGTCTGCATTGTAGAATCGGAATGTGGCGGAATTCTAGAATGCACAGCACGGCTGAATTCTAAAGTCCTAAAATACCTGCTATCCGGAAGTTAAGGTGTCTGACATCCAGAATGTTACTAGGTCAGCATTCTACCATTCTGAGAGATTCTGGGTCCTAGAATCAATGGACGGCAGAGATCTGGCATGTCAGGGTGTCCAAACTGTAGAATCCCTTTGTGTCTGAACTCGAGAGTCATTCAATGTCCACATTCCGGATCACAGGGTGTCTGAATTCCTGAAACACCAAATGTCTGCATTCTAGAATCGGAATGTGGTAGAATTCTAGAATGCACAGCACGGCGGAATTCTAAAGTCCTAAAATGCCTGCTATCCGGAAGTTAAGTTGTCTGACACCCAGAATGCTACCACGTCAGAATTATACCATTCTGAAACGTTCTGGGATCTAGAATCAATGGACGGGTGAGTTCCCGAATGTCAGGGTGGCAAAACTCTAGAATCCTGGCGTGTCTGAACTCGAGAGTCATTCAATGTCCACATTCCAGAACTCTCATGTCTGAATTCCAGAAGCACCAAATGTCTGCATTCTAGAATCGGAATGTGGTGGAATTCAAGAATGCACAGCACGGCGGAATTCTAAAGTCCTAAAATGCCTGCTATCCGGAAGTTAAGGTTTCTGACATCAAGAATGCTACCAAGTCAGAATTATACCATTCTGAAAGATTCTGGGATCTAGAATCAATGGACGGCTGAGTTCCAGAATGCAGGGGTGGCAAAACTCTAGAATCCTGGCGTGTCTGAACTCGAGAGTCATTCAATGTCCACATTCCAGAACTCTGGATGTCTGAATTGTAGAAGCACCAAATGTCTGCATTCTAGAAACGGAATGTGGCGGAATTCTAGAATGCACAGCACGGCGGAATTCTAAAATCCTAAAATGCCTGCTATCCGGAAGTTAAGGTGTCTGACATCGAGAATGCTACCAAGTCAGAATTATACCATTCGGAAAGATTCTGGGATCTAGAATCAATGGACGGCTGAGTTCCAGAATGTCAGGGTGGCAATACTCTAGAATCCTTGCGTGTCTGAACTCGAGAGTCATTCACTGTCCACATTCCAGAACTCTGGATGTCTGAATTATAGAAGCACCAAATGTCTGCATTCTAGAATCGGAATGTGGTGGAATTCAAGAATGCACAGCACGGCGGAATTCTAAAGTCCTAAAATGCCTGCTATCCGGAAGTTAAGGTTTCTGACATCAAGAATGCTACCAAGTCAGAATTATACCATTCTGAAAGATTCTGGGATCTAGAATCAATGGACGGCTGAGTTCCAGAATGCAGGGGTGGCAAAACTCTAGAATCCTGGCGTGTCTGAACTCGAGAGTCATTCAATATCCACATTCCAGAACTCTGGATGTCTGAATTATAGAAGCACCAAATGTCTGCATTCTAGAATCGGAATGTGGCGGAATTCTAGAATGCACAGCACGGCGGAATTCTAAAGTCCTAAAATGCCTGCTATCCGGAAGTTAAGTTGTCTGACATCTAGAATGTTTCTAGGTCAGCATTCTACCGTTCAGAGAGATTCTGGGTTCAAGAATCAATGGACGGCAGAGATCTGGCATGTCAGGGTGTAAAAACTCTAGAATCCTTGCGTGTCTGAAGTCGAGAGTCATTCAATGTCCACATTCCGGATCACAGGGTGTCTGAATCCCAGAAGCACCAAATGTCTGCATTCTAGAATCGGAATGTGGTAGAATTCAAGAATGCACAGCACGGCGGAATTCTAAAGTCCTAAAATGCCTGCTATCAGGAAGTTAAGGTGTCTGACATCCAGAATGGTACCACATCAGAATTATACCATTCTGAAAGATTCTGGGATCTAGAATCAATGGACGGCTGAGTTCCAGAATGCAAGGGTGGCAAAACTCTAGAATCCTTGCGTGTCTGAACTCGAGAGTCATTCAATGTCCACATTCCAGAACTCTGGATGTCTGAATTATAGAAGCACCAAATGTCTGCATTCTAGAATCGGAAAGTGGCGGAATTCTAGAATGCACAGCACGGCGGAATTCGAAAGTCCTAAAATACCGACTAGCCGAAGGTTAAGGTGTCTGATGACCAGAATGTTACTAGGTCAGCATTCTACCGTTCTGAGAGATTCTGGGTTCTAGAATCAATGGACGGCATAGTTCTGGAATGTCAGGGTGTAGAAACTCTAGAATCCTTGAGTGTTTGAACTCGAGAGTCATTCAATTTCCGTATTCCGGGTCACAGGGTGACTGAATTCCAGAAGCACCAAATGTCTGCATTCTAGAATCGGAATGTGGCGGAATTCTAGAATGCACAGCACGGCGGAATTCGAAAGTCCTAAAATGCCTGCTATCCGGAAGTTTAGGTGTCTGACATCCAGAATGCTACCACGTCAGAATTATACCATTCTGAAAGATTCTGGAATCTAGAATCAATGGACGGCTGAGTTCCAGAATGTCAGGGTGGCAAAACTCTAGAATCCTTGCGAGTCTGAACTCGAGAGTCATTCAATGTCCACATTCCAGAACTCTGGATGTCTGAATTGTAGAAGCACCAAATGTCTGCATTCTAGAATCGGAATGTGGCGGAATTCTAGAATGCACAGCACGGCGGAATTCTAAAATCCTAAAATGCCTGCTATCCGGAAGTTAAGGTGTCTGACATCGAGAATGCTACCAAGGCAGAATTATACCATTCTGAAAGATTCTGGGATCTAGAATCAATGGACGGCTGAGTTCCTGAATGTCATGGTGGCAAAACTCTAGAATCCTGGCGTGTCTGAACTCGAGAGTCATTCAATGTCCACATTCCAGAACTCTGGAAGTCTGAATTATAGAAGCACCAAATGTCTGCATTCTAGAATCGGAATGTGGCGGAATTCAAGAATGCACAGCACGGCGGAATTCTAAAGTCCTAAAATGCCTGCTATCCGGAAGTTAAGCTTTCTGACATCAAGAATGCTACCAAGTCAGAATTATACCATTCTGAAAGATTCTGGGATCTAGAATCAATGGACGGCTGAGTTCCAGAATGCAAGGGTGGCAAAACTCTAGAATCCTTGCGTGTCTGAACTCGAGAGTCATTCAATGTCCACATTCCAGAACTCTGGATGTCTGAATTGTAGAAGCACCAAATGTCTGCATTCTAGAATCGGAATGTGGCGGAATTCTAGAATGCACAGCACGGCGGAATTCTAAAGTCCTAAAATGCCTGCTATCCGGAAGTTAAGGTGTCTGACATCAAGAATGCTACCAAGTCAGAATTATACCATTCTGAAAGATTCTGGGATCTAGAATCAATGGACGGCTGAGTTCCAGAATGTCAGGGTTTCCAAACTCTAGAATCCTTGCGTGTCTGAACTCGAGAGTCATTCAATGTCCACATTCCAGAACTCTGGATGTCTGAATTATAGAAGCACCAAATGTCTGCATTCTAGAATCGGAATGTGGCGGAATTCTAGAATGCACTGCACGGCGGAATTCTAAAGTCCTAAAATGCCTACTAGCCGAAAGTTAAGGTGTCTGATGACCAGAATGTTACTAGGTCAGCATTCTACCGTTCTGAGAGATTCTGGTTTCTAGAATAAATGGATGGCAGAGTTCTGGAATGTCAGGGTGTTCAAACTCAAGAATACTTGCGTGTCTGAACTCGAGAGTCATTCAATGTCCACATTCCGGATCACAGGGTGTCTGAATTCCAGAAGCACCAAATGTCTGCATTCCAGAATCGGAATGTGGCGGAATTCTAGAATGCACAGCACGGCGGAATTCGAAAGTCCTAAAATGCCTGCTATCCGGAAGTTAAGGTGTCTGACATCCAGAATGCTACCACGTCAGAATTATACCATTCTGAAAGATTCTGGGATCTAGAATCAATGGACGGCTGAGTTCCAGAATGTCAGGGTGGCAAAACTCTAGAATCCTGGCGTGTCTGAACTCGAGAGTCATTCAATGTCCACATTCCAGAACTCTGGATGTCTGAATAATAGAAGCACCAAATGTCTGCATTCTAGAATCGGAATGTGGCGGAATTCTAGAATGCACAGCACGGCGAAATTCTAAAATCCTAAAATGCCTGCTATCCGGAAGTTAAGGTGTCTGACATCAAGAATGCTACCAAGTCAGAATTATACCATTCTGAAAGATTCTGGGATCTAGAATCAATGGACGACTGAGTTCCAGAATGTCAGGGTGGCGAAACTCTAGAATCCTTGCGTGTCTGAACTCGAGAGTCATTCAATGTCCACATTCCAGAAGTCTGGATGTCTGAATTACAGAAGCACCAAATGTCTGCATTCTAGAATCGGAATGTGGCGGAATTCTAGAATGCACAGCACGGTGGAATTCTAAAGTCCTAAAATGCCTGCTATCCGGAAGTTAAGGTGTCTGACATCAAGAATGCTACCAAGTCAGAATTATACCATTCTGAAAGATTCTGGGATCTAGAATCAATGGACGGCTGAGTTCCAGAATGTCAGGGTGGCAAAACTCTAGAATCCTTGCATGTCTGAACTCGAGAGTCATTCAATGTCCACATTCCACAACTCTGGATGTCTGAATTATAGAAGCACCAAATGTCTGCATTCTAGAATCGGAATGTGGCGGAATTCTAGAACGCACAGCACGGCGGAATTCTAAAGTCCTAAAATGCCTGCTATCCGGAAGTTAAGGTGTCTGACATCTAGAATGTTTCTAGGTCAGCATTCTACCGTTCTGAGAGATTCTCGGTTCTAGAATCAATGGACGCAGAGATCTGGCATGTCAGGGTGTCCAAACTCTAGAATCCTTGCGTGTCTGAACTCGAGAGTCATTCAATGTCCACATTCCGGATCACAGGGTGTCTGAATTCCAAAAGCACCAAATGTCTGCATTCTAGAATCGGAATGTGGTAGAATTCAAGAATGCACAGCACGGCGGAATTCTAAAGACCTAAAATGACTGCTATCCGGAAGTTAAGGTGTCTGACATCCAGAATGGTACCACATCAGAATTATACCATTCTGAAAGATTCTGGGATCTAGAATCAATGGACGGCTGTGTTCCAGAATGCAAGGGTGGCAAAACTCTAGAATCCTTGCGTGTCTGAACTCGAGAGTCATTCAATGTCCACATTCCAGAACTCTGGATGTCTGAATTATAGAAGCACCAAATGTCTGCATTCTAGAATCGGAATGTGGCGGAATTTAAGAATGCACAGCACGGCGTAATTCTAAAGTCCTAAAATGCCTACTAGCCAAAAGTTAAGGTGTCTGATGACCAGAATGTTACTAGGTCAGCATTCTACCGTTCTGAGAGATTCTGGGTTCAAGAATCAATGGACGGCAGATTTTTGGAATGTCAGGTTGTCCAAACTCTAGTATCCTTGAGTGTTTGAACTCGAGAGTCATTCAATTTCCATATTCCGGGTCACAGGGTTACTGAATTCGAGAAGCACCAAATGTCTGCATTCTAGAATCGGAATGTGTCGGAATTCTAGAATGCACAGCACGGCGGAATTCTAAAGTCCTAAAATGCCTGCTATCCGGAAGTTAAGGTGTCTGACATCCAGAATGCTACCACGTCAGAATTATAACATTCTGAAAGATTCTGGGATCTAGAATCAATGGACGGCTGAATTCCAAAATGTCAGGGTGGCAAAACTCTAGAATCCTTGCGTGTCTGAACTCGAGAGTCATTCAATGTCCACATTCCAGAACTCTGGATGTCTGAAATATAGAAGCACCAAATGTCTGCATTCTAGAATCGGAATGTGGCGGAATTCTAGAATGCACAGCACGGTGGAATTCTAAAGTCCTAAAATGCCTACTAGCCGAAAGTTAAGGTGTCTGACATCCAGAATGTTACTAGGTCAGCATTCTACCGTTCTGAGAGATTCTGGGTTCTAGAATAAATGGATGTCAGAGTTCTGGAATGTCAGGGTGTTCAAACTCATGAATACTTGCGTGTCTGAACTCGAGAGTCATTCAATGTCCACATTCCGTATCACAGGGTGTCTGAATTCCAGAAGCACCAAATGTCTGCATTCTATAATCGGAATGTGGCGGAATTCTAGAATGCACAGCACGGCGGAATTCGAAAGTCCTAAAATGCCTGCTATCCGGAAGTTAAGGTGTCTGACATCCAGAATGCTACCACGTCAGAATTATACCATTCTGAAAGATTCTGGGATCTAGAATCAATGGACGGCTGCGTTCCAGAATGTCAGAGTGGCAAAACTCTAGAATCCTTGCGTTTCTGAACTCGAGAGTCATTCAATGTCCACATTCCAGAACTCTGGATGTCTGAATTGTAGAAGCACCAAATGTCTGCATTCTAGAATCGGAATGTGGCGGAATTCTAGAATGCACAGCACGGCGGAATTCTAAAATCCTAAAATACCTGCTATCCGGAAGTTAAGGTGTCTGACATCGAGAATGCTACCAAGTCAGAATTATACCATTCTGAAAGATTCTGGGATCTAGAACCAATGGACGGCTGAGTTCCAGAATGTCAGGGTGGCAATACTCTAGAATCCTTGCGTGTCTGAACTCGAGAGTCATTCAATGTCCACATTCCAGAACTCTGGATGTCTGAATTATAGAAGCACCAAATGTCTGCATTCTAGAATCGGAATGTGGTGGAATTTAAGAATGCACAGCACGGCGGAATTCTAAAGTCCTAAAATGACTGCTATCCGGAAGTTAAGGTTTCTGACATCAAGAATGCTACCAAGTCAGAATTATACCATTCTGAAAGATTCTGGGATCTAGAATCAATGGACGGCTGAGTTCCAGAATGCAAGGGTGGCAAAACTCTAGAATCCTGGCGTGTCTGAACTCGAGAGTCATTCAATATCCACATTCCAGAACTCTGGATGTCTGAATTATAGAAGCACCAAATGTCTGCATTCTAGAATCGGAATGTGGCGGAATTCTAGAATGCACAGCACGGCGGAATTCTAAAGTCCTAAAATGCCTGCTATCCGGAAGTTAAGTTGTCTGACATCTAGAATGTTTCTAGGTCAGCATTCTACCGTTCAGAGAGATTCTGGGTTCTAGAATCAATGGACGGCAGAGATCTGGCATGTCAGGGTGTAAAAACTCTAGAATCCTTGCGTGTCTGAACTCGAGAGTCATTAAATGTCCACATTCCGGATCACAGGGTGTCTGAATTCCAGAAGCACCAAATGTCTGCATTCTAGAATCGGAATGTGGTAGAATTCAAGAATGCACAGCACGGCGGAATTCTAAAGTCCTAAAATGCCTGCTATCCGGAAGTTAAGGTGTCTGACATCCAGAATGTTACTAGGTCAGCATTCTACCGTTCTAAGAGATTCCAGGATCTAGAATCAATGGACGGCTGAGTTCCAGTATGTCAGGGTGGCAAAACTCTAGAATCCTGGCGTGTCTGAACTCGAGAGTCATTCAATGTCCACATTCCAGAACTCTGGATGTCTGAATTGTAGAAGCACCAAATGTCTGCATTCTAGAATCGGAATGTGGCGGAATTCTAGAATGCACAGCACGGCGGAATTCTAAAATCCTAAAATGCCTGCTATCCGGAAGTTAAGGTGTCTGACATCGAGAATGCTACCAAGGCAGAATTATACCATTCTGAAAGATTCTGGGATCTAGAATCAATGGACGGCTGAGTTCCTGAATGTCATGGTGGCAAAACTCTAGAATCCTGGCGTGTCTGAACTCGAGAGTCATTCAATGTCCACATTCCAGAACTCTGGAAGTCTGAATTATAGAAGCACCAAATGTCTGCATTCTAGAATCGGAATGTGGCGGAATTCAAGAATGCACAGCACGGCGGAATTCTAAAGTCCTAAAATGCCTGCTATCCGGAAGTTAAGCTTTCTGACATCAAGAATGCTACCAAGTCAGAATTATACCATTCTGAAAGATTCTGGGATCTAGAATCAATGGACGGCTGAGTTCCAGAATGCAAGGGTGGCAAAACTCTAGAATCCTTGCGTGTCTGAACTCGAGAGTCATTCAATGTCCACATTCCAGAACTCTGGATGTCTGAATTGTAGAAGCACCAAATGTCTGCATTCTAGAATCGGAATGTGGCGGAATTCTAGAATGCACAGCACGGCGGAATTCTAAAGTCCTAAAATGCCTGCTATCCGGAAGTTAAGGTGTCTGACATCAAGAATGCTACCAAGTCAGAATTATACCATTCTGAAAGATTCTGGGATCTAGAATCAATGGACGGCTGAGTTCCAGAATGTCAGGGTTTCCAAACTCTAGAATCCTTGCGTGTCTGAACTCGAGAGTCATTCAATGTCCACATTCCAGAACTCTGGATGTCTGAATTATAGAAGCACCAAATGTCTGCATTCTAGAATCGGAATGTGGCGGAATTCTAGAATGCACTGCACGGCGGAATTCTAAAGTCCTAAAATGCCTACTAGCCGAAAGTTAAGGTGTCTGATGACCAGAATGTTACTAGGTCAGCATTCTACCGTTCTGAGAGATTCTGGTTTCTAGAATAAATGGATGGCAGAGTTCTGGAATGTCAGGGTGTTCAAACTCAAGAATACTTGCGTGTCTGAACTCGAGAGTCATTCAATGTCCACATTCCGGATCACAGGGTGTCTGAATTCCAGAAGCACCAAATGTCTGCATTCCAGAATCGGAATGTGGCGGAATTCTAGAATGCACAGCACGGCGGAATTCGAAAGTCCTAAAATGCCTGCTATCCGGAAGTTAAGGTGTCTGACATCCAGAATGCTACCACGTCAGAATTATACCATTCTGAAAGATTCTGGGATCTAGAATCAATGGACGGCTGAGTTCCAGAATGTCAGGGTGGCAAAACTCTAGAATCCTGGCGTGTCTGAACTCGAGAGTCATTCAATGTCCACATTCCAGAACTCTGGATGTCTGAATAAAAGAAGCACCAAATGTCTGCATTCTAGAATCGGAATGTGGCGGAATTCTAGAATGCACAGCACGGCGGAATTCTAAAATCCTAAAATGCCTGCTATCCGGAAGTTAAGGTGTCTGACATCAAGAATGCTACCAAGTCAGAATTATACCATTCTGAAAGATTCTGGGATCTAGAATCAATGGACGACTGAGTTCCAGAATGTCAGGGTGGCGAAACTCTAGAATCCTTGCGTGTCTGAACTCGAGAGTCATTCAATGTCCACATTCCAGAAGTCTGGATGTCTGAATTACAGAAGCACCAAATGTCTGCATTCTAGAATCGGAATGTGGCGGAATTCTAGAATGCACAGCACGGTGGAATTCTAAAGTCCTAAAATGCCTGCTATCCAGAAGTTAAGGTGTCTGACATCAAGAATGCTACCAAGTCAGAATTATACCATTCTGAAAGATTCTGGGATCTAGAATCAATGGACGGCTGAGTTCCAGAATGTCAGGGTGGCAAAACTCTAGAATCCTTGCATGTCTGAACTCGAGAGTCATTCAATGTCCACATTCCACAACTCTGGATGTCTGAATTATAGAAGCACCAAATGTCTGCATTCTAGAATCGGAATGTGGCGGAATTCTAGAACGCACAGCACGGCGGAATTCTAAAGTCCTAAAATGCCTGCTATCCGGAAGTTAAGGTGTCTGACATCTAGAATGTTTCTAGGTCAGCATTCTACCGTTCTGACAGATTCTCGGTTCTAGAATCAATGGACGCAGAGATCTGGCATGTCAGGGTGTCCAAACTCTAGAATCCTTGCGTGTCTGAACTCGAGAGTCATTCAATGTCCACATTCCGGATCACAGGGTGTCTGAATTCCAAAAGCACCAAATGTCTGCATTCTAGAATCGGAATGTGGTAGAATTCAAGAATGCACAGCACGGCGGAATTCTAAAGACCTAAAATGACTGCTATCCGGAAGTTAAGGTGTCTGACATCCAGAATGGTACCACATCAGAATTATACCATTCTGAAAGATTCTGGGATCTAGAATCAATGGACGGCTGTGTTCCAGAATGCAAGGGTGGCAAAACTCTAGAATCCTTGCGTGTCTGAACTCGAGAGTCATTCAATGTCCACATTCCAGAACTCTGGATGTCTGAATTATAGAAGCACCAAATGTCTGCATTCTAGAATCGGAATGTGGCGGAATTTAAGAATGCACAGCACGGCGTAATTCTAAAGTCCTAAAATGCCTACTAGCCAAAAGTTAAGGTGTCTGATGACCAGAATGTTACTAGGTCAGCATTCTTCCGTTCTGAGAGATTCTGGGTTCAAGAATCAATGGACGGCAGATTTTTGGAATGTCAGGTTGTCCAAACTCTAGTATCCTTGAGTGTTTGAACTCGAGAGTCATTCAATTTCCATATTCCGGGTCACAGGGTTACTGAATTCGAGAAGCACCAAATGTCTGCATTCTAGAATCGGAATGTGTCGGAATTCTAGAATGCACAGCACGGCGGAATTCTAAAGTCCTAAAATGCCTGCTATCCGGAAGTTAAGGTGTCTGACATCCAGAATGCTACCACGTCAGAATTATAACATTCTGAAAGATTCTGGGATCTAGAATCAATGGACGGCTGAATTCCAAAATGTCAGGGTGGCAAAACTCTAGAATCCTTGCGTGTCTGAACTCGAGAGTCATTCAATGTCCACATTCCAGAACTCTGGATGTCTGAAATATAGAAGCACCAAATGTCTGCATTCTAGAATCGGAATGTGGCGGAATTCTAGAATGCACAGCACGGTGGAATTCTAAAGTCCTAAAATGCCTACTAGCCGAAAGTTAAGGTGTCTGATGACCAGAATGTTACTAGGTCAGCATTCTACCGTTCTGAGAGATTCTGGGTTCTAGAATAAATGGATGTCAGAGTTCTGGAATGTCAGGGTGTTCAAACTCATGAATACTTGCGTGTCTGAACTCGAGAGTCATTCAATGTCCACATTCCGTATCACAGGGTGTCTGAATTCCAGAAGCACCAAATGTCTGCATTCTATAATCGGAATGTGGCGGAATTCTAGAATGCACAGCACGGCGGAATTCGAAAGTCCTAAAATGCCTGCTATCCGGAAGTTAAGGTGTCTGACATCCAGAATGCTACCACGTCAGAATTATACCATTCTGAAAGATTCTGGGATCTAGAATCAATGGACGGCTGCGTTCCAGAATGTCAGAGTGGCAAAACTCTAGAATCCTTGCGTTTCTGAACTCGAGAGTCATTCAATGTCCACATTCCAGAACTCTGGATGTCTGAATTGTAGAAGCACCAAATGTCTGCATTCTAGAATCGGAATGTGGCGGAATTCTAGAATGCACAGCACGGCGGAATTCTAAAATCCTAAAATACCTGCTATCCGGAAGTTAAGGTGTCTGACATCGAGAATGCTACCAAGTCAGAATTATACCATTCTGAAAGATTCTGGGATCTAGAACCAATGGACGGCTGAGTTCCAGAATGTCAGGGTGGCAATACTCTAGAATCCTTGCGTGTCTGAACTCGAGAGTCATTCAATGTCCACATTCCAGAACTCTGGATGTCTGAATTATAGAAGCACCAAATGTCTGCATTCTAGAATCGGAATGTGGTGGAATTTAAGAATGCACAGCACGGCGGAATTCTAAAGTCCTAAAATGACTGCTATCCGGAAGTTAAGGTTTCTGACATCAAGAATGCTACCAAGTCAGAATTATACCATTCTGAAAGATTCTGGGATCTAGAATCAATGGACGGCTGAGTTCCAGAATGCAAGGGTGGCAAAACTCTAGAATCCTGGCGTGTCTGAACTCGAGAGTCATTCAATATCCACATTCCAGAACTCTGGATGTCTGAATTATAGAAGCACCAAATGTCTGCATTCTAGAATCGGAATGTGGCGGAATTCTAGAATGCACAGCACGGCGGAATTCTAAAGTCCTAAAATGCCTGCTATCCGGAAGTTAAGTTGTCTGACATCTAGAATGTTTCTAGGTCAGCATTCTACCGTTCAGAGAGATTCTGGGTTCTAGAATCAATGGACGGCAGAGATCTGGCATGTCAGGGTGTAAAAACTCTAGAATCCTTGCGTGTCTGAACTCGAGAGTCATTAAATGTCCACATTCCGGATCACAGGGTGTCTGAATTCCAGAAGCACCAAATGTCTGCATTCTAGAATCGGAATGTGGTAGAATTCAAGAATGCACAGCACGGCGGAATTCTAAAGTCCTAAAATGCCTGCTATCCGGAAGTTAAGGTGTCTGACATCCAGAATGTTACTAGGTCAGCATTCTACCGTTCTAAGAGATTCCAGGATCTAGAATCAATGGACGGCTGAGTTCCAGTATGTCAGGGTGGCAAAACTCTAGAATCCTGGCGTGTCTGAACTCGAGAGTCATTCAATGTCCACATTCCAGAACTCTGGATGTCTGCATTATAGAAGCACCAAATGTCTGCATTCTAGAATCGGAATGTGGCAGAATTCTAGAATGAACAGCACGTCGGAATTCTAAAGTCCTAAAATACCTGCTATCCGGAAGTTAAGGTGTCTGACATCAAGAATGCTACCAAGTCAGAATTATACCTTTCTGAAAGATTCTGGGATCAAGAATGAATGGACGGCTGAGTTCCAGAATGTCAGGGTGGCAAAACTCTAGAATACTTGCGTGTCTGAACTCGAGAGTCATTCAATGTCCATATTCCAGAACTCTGGATGTGTGAATTATAGCAGCACTAAATGTCTGCATTCTAGAATCGGAATGTGGCGGAATTATAGAATGCACAGCACGGCGGAATTCCAAAGTCCTAAAATGCCTACTAGCCGAAAGTTAAGGTGTCTGATGACCAGTATGTTACTAGGTCAGCATTCTACAGTTCTGAGAGATTATGGGTTCTAGAATCAATGGACGGCAGAGATCTGGAATATCAGGGTGTCCAAACTCTAGAATCCTTGCGTGTCTGAACTCGAGAGTCATTCAATGTCCACATTCCGGATCACAGGGTGTCTGAATTCCAGAAGCACCAAATGTCTGCATTCTAGAAACGGAATGTGGTAGAATTCTAGAATGCACAGCACGGCGTAATTCGAAAGTCCTAAAATGCCGGCTATCCGGAAGTTAAGGTGTCTGACATCCAGAATGGTACCACATCAGAATTATACCATTCTGAAACATTCTGCGATCTAGAATCAATGGACGGGTGAGTAGCAGAATGTCAGGGTGGCAAAACTCTAGAATCCTGGCTTGTCTGAACTCGAGAGTCATTCAAGGTCCACATTCCAGAACTCTGGATGTCTGAATTATGGAAGCACCAAATGTCTGCATTCTAGAATCGGAATGTGGCGGAATTCTAGAATGCACAGCACGGCGGAATTCTAAAGTCCTAAAATGCCTGCTATCCGGAAGTTAAGGTGTCTGACATCAAGAATGCTACCAAGTCAGAATTATAACTTTCTGAAAGATTCTGGGATCTAGAATCAATGGAAGGCTGAGTTCCAGAATGTCAGGGTGGCAAAACTCTAGAATCCTTGCATGTCTGAACTCGAGAGTCATTCAATGTCCACATTCCAGAACTCTGGATGTCTGAATTATAGAAGCACCAAATGTCTGCATTCTAGAATCGGAATGTGGCGGAATTCTAGAATGCACAGCACGGCGGAATTCTAAAGTCCTAAAATGCCTACTAGCCGAAAGTGAAGGTGTCTGATGACCAGTATGTTACTAGGTCAGCATTCTACCGTTCTGAGAGATTCTCGGTTCTAGAATCAATGGACGGCAGAGACCTGGAATGTCAGTGTGTCCAAACTCTAGAATCCTTGCGTGTCTGAACTCGAGAGTCATTCAATGTCCACATTCCGGATCACAGGGTGTCTGAATTCCAGAAGAACCAAATGTCTGCATTCTAGAATCGGAATGTGGTAGAATTCTAGAATGCACAGCACGGCGGAATTCTAAAGTCCTAAAATGCCTGCTATCCGGAAGTTAAGGTGTCTGACATCCAGAATGCTACCACATCAGAATTATACCATTCTGAAAGATTCTCGGATCTAGAATCAATGGACGGGTGAGTTCCAGAATGTCAGGGTGGCAAAACTCTAGAATCCTTGCGTGTCTGAACTCGAGAGTCATTCAATGTCCACATTCCAGAGCTCTGGATGTCTGAATTAGAGAAGCACCAAATGTCTGCATTCTAGAATCGGAATGTGGCGGAATTTAAGAATGCACAGCACGGCGTAATTCTAAAGTCCTAAAATGCCTACTAGCCAAAAGTTAAGGTGTCTGATGACCAGAATGTTACTAGGTCAGCATTCTACCGTTCTGAGAGATTCTGGGTTCAAGAATCAATGGACGGCAGATTTTTGGAATGTCAGGTTGCCCAAACTCTAGTATCCTTGAGTGTTTGAACTCGAGAGTCATTCAATTTCCATATTCCGGGTCACAGGGTTACTGAATTCGAGAAGCACCAAATGTCTGCATTCTAGAATCGGAATGTGTCGGAATTCTAGAATGCACAGCACGGCGGAATTCTAAAGTCCTAAAATGCCTGCTATCCGGAAGTTAAGGTGTCTGACATCCAGAATGCTACCACGTCAGAATTATAACATTCTGAAAGATTCTGGGATCTAGAATCAATGGACGTCTGAATTCCAAAATGTCAGGGTGGCAAAACTCTAGAATCCTTGCGTGTCTGAACTCGGGAGTCATTCAATGTCCACATTCCAGAACTCTGGATGTCTGAAATATAGAAGCACCAAATGTCTGCATTCTAGAATCGGAATGTGGCGGAATTCTAGAATGCACAGCACGGTGGAATTCTAAAGTCCTAAAATGACTACTAGCCGAAAGTTAAGGTGTCTGATGACCAGAATGTTACTAGGTCAGCATTCTACCGTTCTGAGAGATTCTGGGTTCTAGAATAAATGGATGTCAGAGTTCTGGAATGTCAGGGTGTTCAAACTCATGAATACTTGCGTGTCTGAACTCGAGAGTCATTCAATGTCCACATTCCGTATCACAGGGTGTCTGAATTCCAGAAGCACCAAATGTCTGCATTCTAGAATCGGAATGTGGCGGAATTCTAGAATGCACAGCACGGCGGAATTCGAAAGTCCTAAAATGCCTGCTATCCGGAAGTTAAGGTGTCTGACATCCAGAATGCTACCACGTCAGAATTATACCATTCTGAAAGATTCTGGGATCTAGAATCAATGGACGGCTGCGTTCCAGAATGTCAGAGTGGCAAAACTCTAGAATCCTTGCGTTTCTGAACTCGAGAGTCATTCAATGTCCACATTCCAGAACTCTGGATGTCTGAATTGTAGAAGCACCAAATGTCTGCATTCTAGAATCGGAATGTGGCGGAATTCTAGAATGCACAGCACGGCGGAATTCTAAAATCCTAAAATACCTGCTATCCGGAAGTTAAGGTGTCTGACATCGAGAATGCTACCAAGTCAGAATTATACCATTCTGAAAGATTCTGGGATCTAGAACCAATGGACGGCTGAGTTCCAGAATGTCAGGGTGGCAATACTCTAGAATCCTTGCGTGTCTGAACTCGAGAGTCATTCAATGTCCACATTCCAGAACTCTGGATGTCTGAATTATAGAAGCACCAAATGTCTGCATTCTAGAATCGGAATGTGGTGGAATTTAAGAATGCACAGCACGGCGGAATTCTAAAGTCCTAAAATGACTGCTATCCGGAAGTTAAGGTTTCTGACATCAAGAATGCTACCAAGTCAGAATTATACCATTCTGAAAGATTCTGGGATCTAGAATCAATGGACGGCTGAGTTCCAGAATGCAAGGGTGGCAAAACTCTAGAATCCTGGCGTGTCTGAACTCGAGAGTCATTCAATATCCACATTCCAGAACTCTGGATGTCTGAATTATAGAAGCACCAAATGTCTGCATTCTAGAATCGGAATGTGGCGGAATTCTAGAATGCACAGCACGGCGGAATTCTAAAGTCCTAAAATGCCTGCTATCCGGAAGTTAAGTTGTCTGACATCTAGAATGTTTCTAGGTCAGCATTCTACCGTTCAGAGAGATTCTGGGTTCCAGAATCAATGGACGGCAGAGATCTGGCATGTCAGGGTGTAAAAACTCTAGAATCCTTGCGTGTCTGAACTCGAGAGTCATTAAATGTCCACATTCCGGATCACAGGGTGTCTGAATTCCAGAAGCACCAAATGTCTGCTTTCTAGAATCGGAATGTGGTAGAATTCAAGAATGCACAGCACGGCGGAATTCTAAAGTCCTAAAATGCCTGCTATCCGGAAGTTAAGGTGTCTGACATCCAGAATGTTACTAGGTCAGCATTCTACCGTTCTAAGAGATTCCAGGATCTAGAATCAATGGACGGCTGAGTTCCAGTATGTCAGGGTGGCAAAACTCTAGAATCCTGGCGTGTCTGAACTCGAGAGTCATTCAATGTCCACATTCCAGAACTCTGGATGTCTGCATTATAGAAGCACCAAAGGTCTGCATTCTAGAATCGGAATGTGGCAGAATTCTAGAATGAACAGCACGTCGGAATTCTAAAGTCCTAAAATACCTGCTATCCGGAAGTTAAGGTGTCTGACATCCAGAATGGGACCACATCAGAATTATACCATTCTGAAACATTCTGCGATCTAGAATCAATGGACGGGTGAGTAACAGAATGTCAGGGTGGCAAAACTCTAGAATCCTGGCTTGTCTGAACTCGAGAGTCATTCAAGGTCCACATTCCAGAACTCTGGATGTCTGAATTATGGAAGCACCAAATGTCTGCATTCTAGAATCGGAATGTGGCGGAATTCTAGAATGCACAGCACGGCGGAATTCTAAAGTCCTAAAATGCCTGCTATCCGGAAGTTAAGGTGTCTGACATCAAGAATGCTACCAAGTCAGAATTATAACATTCTGAAAGATTCTGGGATCTAGAATCAATGGAAGGCTGAGTTCCAGAATGTCAGGGTGGCAAAACTCTAGAATCCTTGCATGTCTGAACTCGAGAGTCATTCAATGTCCACATTCCAGAACTCTGGATGTCTGAATTATAGAAGCACCAAATGTCTGCATTCTAGAATCGGAATGTGGCGGAATTCTAGAATGCACAGCACGGCGGAATTCTAAAGTCCTAAAATGCCTACTAGCCGAAAGTGAAGGTGTCTGATGACCAGTATGTTACTAGGTCAGCATTCTACCGTTCTGAGAGATTCTCGGTTCTAGAATCAATGGACGGCAGAGACCTGGAATGTCAGTGTGTCCAAACTCTAGAATCCTTGCGTGTCTGAACTCGAGAGTCATTCAATGTCCACATTCCGGATCACAGGGTGTCTGAATTCCAGAAGAACCAAATGTCTGCATTCTAGAATCGGAATGTGGTAGAATTCTAGAATGCACAGCACGGCGGAATTCTAAAGTCCTAAAATGCCTGCTATCCGGAAGTTAAGGTGTCTGACATCCAGAATGCTACCACATCAGAATTATACCATTCTGAAAGATTCTGGGATCTAGAATCAATGGACGGGTGAGTTCCAGAATGTCAGGGTGGCAATACTCTAGAATCCTTGCGTGTCTGAACTCGAGAGTCATTCAATGTCCACATTCCAGAACTCTGGATGTCTGAATTATAGAAGCACCAAATGTCTGCATTCTAGAATCGGAATGTGGTGGAAGTCAAGAATGCACAGCACGGCGGAATTCTAAAGTCCTAAAATGCCTGCTATCCGGAAGTTAAAGTTTCTGACATCAAGAATGCTACCAAGTCAGAATTATACCATTCTGAAAGATTCTGGGATCTAGAATCAATGGACGGCTGAGTTCCAGAATGTCAGGGTGGCAAAACTCTAGAATCCTGGCGTGTCTGAACTCGAGAGTCATTCAATATCCACATTCCAGAACTCTGGATGTCTGAATTATAGAAGCACCAAATGTCTGCATTCTAGAATCGGAATGTGGCGGAATTCTAGAATGCACAGCATGGCGGAATTCTAAAGTCCTAAAATGCCTGCTATCCGGAAGTTAAGTTGTCTGACATCTAGAATGTTTCTAGGTCAGCATTCTACCGTTCAGAGAGATTCTGGGTTCTAGAATCAATGGACGGCAGAGATCTGGCATGTCAGGGTGTAAAAACTCTAGAATCCTTGCGTGTCTGAACTCGAGAGTCATTAAATGTCCACATTCCGGATCACAGGGTGTCTGAATTCCAGAAGAACCAAATGTCTGCATTCTAGAATCGGAATGTGGTAGAATTCAAGAATGCACAGCACGGCGGAATTCTAAAGTCCTAAAATGCCTGCTATCAGGAAGTTAAGGTGTCTGACATCCAGAATGGTACCACATCAGAATTATACCATTCTGAAAGATTCTGGGATCTAGAATCAATGGACGGCTGAGTTCCAGAATGCAAGGGTGGCAAAACTCTAGAATCCTTGCGTGTCTGAACTCGAGAGTCATTCAATGTCCACATTCCAGAACTCTGGATGTCTGAATTATAGAAGCACCAAATGTCTGCATTGTAGAATCGTAATGTGGCGGAATTCTAGAATGCACAGCACGGCGGAATTCTAAAGTCCTAAAATGCCTGCTATCCGGAAGTTAAGGTGTCTGACATCAAGAATGCTACCAAGTCAGAATTTTACCATTCTGAAAGATTCTGGGATCTAGAATCAATGGACGGCTGAGTTCCAGAATGCAAGGGTGGCAAAACTCTAGAATCCTTGCGTGTCTGAACTCGAGAGTCATTCAATGTCCACATTCCAGAACTCTGGATGTCTGAAATATAGAAGCACCAAATGTCTGCATTCTAGAATCGGAATGTGGCGGAATTCTAGAATGCACAGCACGGCGGAATTTTAAAGTCGTAAAATGCCTGCTATCCAGAAGTCAAGGTGTCTGACATCCAGAAGGTTACTAGGTACGCATTCTACCGTTCTGAGAGATTCCGGTTTCTAGAATCAATGGATGGCAGAGTTCTGGAATGTCAGGGTGTTCAAACTCAAGAATACTTGCGTGTCTGAACTCGAGAGTCATTCAATGTCCACATTCCGGATCACAGGGTGTCCGAATACCAGAAGCACCAAATGTCTGCATTCTAGAATCGGAATGTGGCGGAATTCTAGAATGCATAGCACGGCGGTATTCGAAAGTCCTAAAATGCCTGCTATTCGGAAGTTAAGGTGTCTGACATCCAGAATGCTACCACGTCAGAATTATACCATTCTGAAAGATTCTGGGATCTAGAATCAATGGACGGCCGAGTTCCAGAATGTCCGGGTTTCCAAACTCTAGAATCCTTGCGTGTCTGAACTCGAGAGTCATTCAATATCCACATTCAAGGACTCTGGATGTCTGAAATATAGAAGCAACAAATGTCTGCATTCTTGAATCGGAATGTGGTGGAATTCTAGAATGCACAGCACGGCAGAATTCTAAAGTCCTAAAATGCCTGCTATTCGGAAGTTAAGGTGTCTGACATCCAGAATGTTACTAGGTCAGCATTCTACCATTCTGTGAGATTCTGGGTTCTAGAATCAATGGACGGCAGAGTTCTGGAATGTCAGGGTGTCCAAACTCTAGAATCCTTCCGTGTCTGAACTCGTGAGTCATTCAATGTCCACATTCCGGATCACAGGGTGTCTGAATTCCAGAAGCACCAAATGTCTGCATTCTAGAATCGGAATGTGGCGGAATTCTAGAATGCACAGCACGGCGGAATTCTAAAGTCCTAAAATGCCTACTAGCCGAAAGTTAAGGTGTCTGATGACCAGTATG
The DNA here is from genome assembly GCF_030222135.1 of Aotus nancymaae. NCBI lineage: Eukaryota > Metazoa > Chordata > Mammalia > Primates > Aotidae > Aotus > Aotus nancymaae. The sequence continues at coordinate 1,916,531 of NW_026988470.1, read as the reverse complement.
TTACTAGGTCAGCATTCTACTGTCCTGAGAGATTCTGGGTTCTAGATTCAATGGACGGCAGAGTTCTGGAATGTCAGGGTGTCCAAACTCTAGAATCCTTCCGTGTCTGAACTCGTGAGTCATTCAATGTCCACATTCCGGATCACAGGGTGTCTGCATTCCAGAAGCACCAAATGTCTGCATTCTAGAATCGGAATGTGGCGGAATTCTAGAATGCACAGCACGGCGGAATTCTAAAGTCCTAAAATGCCTACTAGCCGAAAGTTAAGGTGTCTGATGACCAGAATGTTACTAGGTCAGCATTCTACTGTTCTGAGAGATTCTGGGTTCTAGAATCAATGGACGGAAGAGTTCTGGAATGTCAGGGTGTCCAAACTCTAGAATCCATGAGTGTTTGAACTCGAGAGTCATTCAATTTCCATATTCCGGGTCACAGGGTGACTGAATTCCAGAAGCACCAAATGTCTGCATTCTAGAATCGGAATATGGCGGAATTCTAGAATGCACAGCACGGCGGAATTCGAAAGTCCTAAAAGGCCTGCTATCCGGAAGTTAAGGTGTCTGACATCCAGAATGCTACCACGTCAGAATTATACCATTCTGATAGATTCTGGTGTCTAGAATCAATGGACGGCTGAGTTCCAGAATGTCAGGGTGGCAAAACTCTAGAATCCTTGTGTGTCTGAACTCGAGACTCATTCAGTGTCCACATTCCAGAACTCTGGATGTCTGAATTATAGAAGCACCAAATGTCTGCATTCTAGAATCGGAATGTGGCGGAATTCTAGAATGCACAGCACGGCGGAATTCTAAAGTCCTAAAATGCCTGCTATCGAGAAGTTAAGGCGTCTGACATCCAGAATGCTACCACGTCAGAATTATACCATTCTGAAACATTCTGGGATCTAGAATCAATGTATGGCTGAGTTCCAGAATGTCAGGGTGGCAAAACTCTAGAATCCTTGCGTGTCTGAACTCGAGAGTCATTCAATGTCCACATTCCAGAACTCTGGATGTCTGAATAATAGAAGCACCAAATGTCTGCATTCTACAATCGGAATGTGGTGGAATTCTAGAATGCACAGCACGGCGGAATTCTAAAGTCCTAAAATGCCTGCTATCGAGAAGTTAAGGTGTCTGACATCAAGAATGGTACCAAGTCATTATTATACCATTCTGAAAGATTCCGGGATCTAGAATCAATGGACGGCTGAGTTCCAGAATGTCAGGGTGGCAAAACTCTAGAATCCTGGCGTGTCTGAACTCGAGAGTCATTCAATGTCCACATTCCAGAACTCTGGATGTCTGAATTATAGAAGCACCAAATGTCTGCATTCTAGAATCGGAATGTGGCGGAATTCTAGAATGCACAGCACGGCGGAATTCTAAAGTCCTAAAATGCCTGCTATCCGGAAGTTAAGGTGTCTGACATCAAGAATGCTACCAAGTCAGAATTATAACATTCTGAAAGATTCTGGGATCTAGAATCAATGGAAGGCTGAGTTCCAGAATGTCAGGGTGGCAAAACTCTAGAATCCTTGCGTGTCTGAACTCGAGAGTCATTCAATGTCCACATTCCAGAACTCTGGATGTCTGAGTTATAGAAGCAACAAATGTCTGCATTCTAGAATCGGAATGTGGCGGAATTCTAGAATGCACAGCACGGCGGAATTCTAAAGTCCTAAAATGCCTACTAGCCGAAAGTTAAGGTGTCTGATGACCAGTATGTTACTAGGTCAGCATTCTACCATTCTGAGAGATTCTCGGTTCTAGAATCAATGGACGGCAGAGACCTGGAATGTCAGTGTGTCCAAACTCTAGAATCCTTGCGTGTCTGAACTCGAGAGTCATTCAATGTCCACATTCCGGATCACAGGGTGTCTGAATTCCAGAAGAACCAAATGTCTGCATTCTAGAATCGGAATGTGGTAGAATTCTAGAATGCACAGCACGGCGGAATTCTAAAGTCCTAAAATGCCTGCTATCCGGAAGTTAAGGTGTCTGACATCCAGAATGCTACCACATCAGAATTATACCATTCTGAAAGATTCTGGGATCTAGAATCAATGGACGGGTGAGTTCCAGAATGTCAGGGTGGCAAAACTCAAGAATCCTGGCTTGTCTGAACTCGAGAGTCATTCAATGTCCACATTCCAGAACTCTGGATGTCTGAATTATGGAAGCACCAAATGTCTGCCTTCTAGCATCGGAATGTGGCGGAATTCTAGAATGCACAGCACGGCGGAATTCGAAAGTCCTAAAATGCCTGCTATCCGGAAGTTAAGGTGTCTGACATCCAGAATGCTACCACGTCAGAATTATACCATTCTGAAAGATTCTGGTGTCTAGAATCAATGGACGGCTGAGTTCCAGAATGTCAGGGTTTGCAAACTCTAGAATCCTTGCGTGTCTGAACTCGAGAGTCATTCAATATCCACATTCCAGGACTCTGGATGTCTGAAATATAGAAGCACCAAATGTCTGCATTCTAGAATCGGAATGTGGTGGAATTCTAGAATGCACGGCACGGCGGAATTCTAAAGTCCTAAAGTGCCTGCTATCCGGAAGTTAAGGTGTCTGACATCCAGAATGCTACCACGTCAGAATTATACCATTCTGGAAGATTCTGGGATCTAGAATCAATGGACGACTGAGTTCCAGAATGTCAGGGTGGCAAAACTCTAGAATCCTTGCGTGTCTGAACTCGAGAGTCATTCAATGTCCACATTCCAGAACTCTCGATGTCTGAATTATAGAAGCACCAAATGTCTGCATTCTAGAATCGGAATGTGGCGGAATTCTAGAATGCACAGCACGGCGGAATTTTTAAGTCCTAAAATGCCTGCTATCCGGAAGTTAAGGTGTCTGACATCCAGAATGTTACTAGGTCAGCATTCTACCGTTCTGAGAGATTCTGGGTTCTAGAATCAATGGATGGCAGAGTTCTGGAATGTCAGGGTGTTCAAACTCAAGAATTCTTGCGTGTCTGAACTTGAGAGTCATTCAATGTCCACATTCCGCATCACAGGTGTCTGAATTCCAGAAGCACCAAATGTCTGCATTCTAGAATCGGAATGTGGCGGAATTCTAGAATGCACAGCACGGCGGAATTCTAAAGTACTAAAATGCCTGCTATCCGGAAGTTAAGGTGTCTGACATCCAGAATGCTACCACGTCAGAATTATACCATTCTGAAAGATTCTGGGATCTAGAATCAATGGACGGCTGAGTTCCAGAATGTCAGGGTTTCCAAACTCTAGAATCCTTGCGTGTCTGAACTCGAGAGTCATTCAATATCCACATTCCAGGACTCTGGATGTCTGAAATATAGAACCACCAAATGTCTGCATTCTGGAATCGGAATGTGGCGGAATTCTAGAATGCACAGCACGGCAAAATTCTAAAGTACTAAAATGCCTGCTATTCGGAAGTTAAGGTGTCTGACATCCAGAATGTTACTAGGTCAGCATTCTACCGTTCTGAAAGATTCTGGGTTCTAGAATCAATGGATGGCAGAGTTCTGGAATGTCAGGGTGTTCAAACTCAAGAATTCTTGCGTGTCTGAACTTGAGAGTCATTCAATGTCCACATTCCGGATCACAGGGTGTCTGAATTCCAGAAGCACCAAATGTCTGCATTCTAGAATCGGAATGTGGCGGAATTCTAGAATGCACAGCACGGCAGATTTCTGAAGTCCTAAAATGCCTGATATTCGGAAGTTAAAGAGTCTGACATCCAGAATGTTACTAGGTCAGCATTCTACCGTTCTGAGAGATTCTGGGTTTTAGAATCAATGGATGGCTGAGTTCTGGAATGTCAGCGTGTCCAAATTCTAGAATCCTTGAGTGTTTGACCTCGAGAGTCATTCAATTTCCATATTCCGGGTCACAGGGTGACTGAATTCCAGAAGCACCAAATGTCTGCATTCCAGAATCGGAATGTGGCGGAATTCTAGAATGCACAGCACGGCGGAATTCGAACGTCCTAAAATGCCTGCTATTCGGAAGTTAAGGTGTCTGACATCCAGAATGCTACCACGTCCGAATTATACCATTCTGAAAGATTCTGTGATCTAGATTCAATGGACGGCTGAGTTCCAGAATGTCAGGGTGGCAAAACTCTAGAATACTTGCGTGTCTGAACTCGAGAGTCATTCAATGTCCACATTCCAGAACTCTGGATGTCTGCATTATAGAAGCACCAAATGTCTGCATTCTAGAATCGGAATGTGGCAGAATTCTAGAATGCACAGCACGTCGGAATTCTAAAGTCCTAAAATACCTGCTATCCGGAAGTTAAGGTGTCTGACATCAAGAATGCTACCAAGTCAGAATTATACCTTTCTGAAAGATTCTGGGATCAAGAATGAATGGACGGCTGAGTTCCAGAATGTCAGGGTGGCAAAACTCTAGAATACTTGCGTGTCTGAACTCGAGAGTCATTCAATGTCCATATTCCAGAACTCTGGATGTGTGAATTATAGCAGCACTAAATGTCTGCATTCTAGAATCGGAATGTGGCGGAATTATAGAATGCACAGCACGGCGGAATTCCAAAGTCCTAAAATGCCTACTAGCCGAAAGTTAAGGTGTCTGATGACCAGTATGTTACTAGGTCAGCATTCTACAGTTCTGAGAGATTATGGGTTCTAGAATCAATGGACGGCAGAGATCTGGAATATCAGGGTGTCCAAACTCTAGAATCCTTGCGTGTCTGAACTCGAGAGTCATTCAATGTCCACATTCCGGATCACAGGGTGTCTGAATTCCAGAAGCACCAAATGTCTGCATTCTAGAATCGGAATGTGGTAGAATTCTAGGATGCACAGCACGGCGTAATTCGAAAGTCCTAAAATGCCGGCTATCCGGAAGTTAAGGTGTCTGACATCCAGAATGGTACCACATCAGAATTATACCATTCTGAAACATTCTGCGATCTAGAATCAATGGACGGGTGAGTAACAGAATGTCAGGGTGGCAAAACTCTAGAATCCTGGCTTGTCTGAACTCGAGAGTCATTCAAGGTCCACATTCCAGAACTCTGGATGTCTGAATTATGGAAGCACCAAATGTCTGCATTCTAGAATCGGAATGTGGCGGAATTCTAGAATGCACAGCACGGCGGAATTCTAAAGTCCTAAAATGCCTGCTATCCGGAAGTTAAGGTGTCTGACATCAAGAATGCTACCAAGTCAGAATTATAACATTCTGAAAGATTCTGGGATCTAGAATCACTGGAAGGCTGAGTTCCAGAATGTCAGGGTGGCAAAACTCTAGAATCCTTGCATGTCTGAATTCGAGAGTCATTCAATGTCCACATTCCAGAACTCTGGATGTCTGAATTATAGAAGCACCAAATGTCTGCATTCTAGAATCGGAATGTGGCGGAATTCTAGAATGCACAGCACGGCGGAATTCTAAAGTCCTAAAATGCCTACTAGCCGAAAGTGAAGGTGTCTGATGACCAGTATGTTACTAGGTCAGCATTCTACCGTTCTGAGAGATTCTCGGTTCTAGAATCAATGGACGGCAGAGACCTGGAATGTCAGTGTGTCCAAACTCTAGAATCCTTGCGTGTCTGAACTCGAGAGTCATTCAATGTCCACATTCCGGATCACAGGGTGTCTGAATTCCAGAAGAACCAAATGTCTGCATTCTAGAATCGGAATGTGGTAGAATTCTAGAATGCACAGCACGGTGGAATTCTAAAGTCCTAAAATGCCTGCTATCCGGAAGTTAAGGTGTCTGACATCCAGAATGCTACCACATCAGAATTATACCATTCTGAAAGATTCTGGGATCTAGAATCAATGGACGGGTGAGTTCCAGAATGTCAGGGTGGCAATACTCTAGAATCCTTGCGTGTCTGAACTCGAGAGTCATTCAATGTCCACATTCCAGAACTCTGGATGTCTGAATTATAGAAGCACCAAATGTCTGCATTCTAGAATCGGAATGTGGTGGAAGTCAAGAATGCACAGCACGGCGGAATTCTAAAGTCCTAAAATGCCTGCTATCCGGAAGTTAAAGTTTCTGACATCAAGAATGCTACCAAGTCAGAATTATACCATTCTGAAAGATTCTGGGATCTAGAATCAATGGACGGCTGAGTTCCAGAATGTCAGGGTGGCAAAACTCTAGAATCCTGGCGTGTCTGAACTCGAGAGTCATTCAATATCCACATTCCAGAACTCTGGATGTCTGAATTATAGAAGCACCAAATGTCTGCATTCTAGAATCGGAATGTGGCGGAATTCTACAATGCACAGCATGGCGGAATTCTAAAGTCCTAAAATGCCTGCTATCCGGAAGTTAAATTGTCTGACATCTAGAATGTTTCTAGGTCAGCATTCTACCGTTCAGAGAGATTCTGGGTTCTAGAATCAATGGACGGCAGAGATCTGGCATGTCAGGGTGTAAAAACTCTAGAATCCTTGCGTGTCTGAACTCGAGAGTCATTAAATGTCCACATTCCGGATCACAGGGTGTCTGAATTCCAGAAGAACCAAATGTCTGCATTCTAGAATCGGAATGTGGTAGAATTCAAGAATGCACAGCACGGCGGAATTCTAAAGTCCTAAAATGCCTGCTATCAGGAAGTTAAGGTGTCTGACATCCAGAATGGTACCACATCAGAATTATACCATTCTGAAAGATTCTGGGATCTAGAATCAATGGACGGCTGAGTTCCAGAATGCAAGGGTGGCAAAACTCTAGAATCCTTGCGTGTCTGAACTCGAGAGTCATTCAATGTCCACATTCCAGAACTCTGGATGTCTGAATTATAGAAGCACCAAATGTCTGCATTGTAGAATCGTAATGTGGCGGAATTCTAGAATGCACAGCACGGCGGAATTCTAAAGTCCTAAAATGCCTGCTATCCGGAAGTTAAGGTGTCTGACATCAAGAATGCTACCAAGTCAGAATTTTACCATTCTGAAAGATTCTGGGATCTAGAATCAATGGACGGCTGAGTTCCAGAATGCAAGGGTGGCAAAACTCTAGAATCCTTGCGTGTCTGAACTCGAGAGTCATTCAATGTCCACATTCCAGAACTCTGGATGTCTGAAATATAGAAGCACCAAATGTCTGCATTCTAGAATCGGAATGTGGCGGAATTCTAGAATGCACAGCACGGCGGAATTTTAAAGTCGTAAAATGCCTGCTATCCAGAAGTCAAGGTGTCTGACATCCAGAAGGTTACTAGGTACGCATTCTACCGTTCTGAGAGATTCCGGTTTCTAGAATCAATGGATGGCAGAGTTCTGGAATGTCAGGGTGTTCAAACTCAAGAATACTTGCGTGTCTGAACTCGAGAGTCATTCAATGTCCACATTCCGGATCACAGGGTGTCCGAATACCAGAAGCACCAAATGTCTGCATTCTAGAATCGGAATGTGGCGGAATTCTAGAATGCATAGCACGGCGGTATTCGAAAGTCCTAAAATGCCTGCTATTCGGAAGTTAAGGTGTCTGACATCCAGAATGCTACCACGTCAGAATTATACCATTCTGAAAGATTCTGGGATCTAGAATCAATGGACGGCCGAGTTCCAGAATGTCCGGGTTTCCAAACTCTAGAATCCTTGCGTGTCTGAACTCGAGAGTCATTCAATATCCACATTCAAGGACTCTGGATGTCTGAAATATAGAAGCAACAAATGTCTGCATTCTTGAATCGGAATGTGGTGGAATTCTAGAATGCACAGCACGGCAGAATTCTAAAGTCCTAAAATGCCTGCTATTCGGAAGTTAAGGTGTCCGACATCCAGAATGTTACTAGGTCAGCATTCTACCATTCTGTGAGATTCTGGGTTCTAGAATCAATGGACGGCAGAGTTCTGGAATGTCAGGGTGTCCAAACTCTAGAATCCTTCCGTGTCTGAACTCGTGAGTCATTCAATGTCCACATTCCGGATCACAGGGTGTCTGAATTCCAGAAGCACCAAATGTCTGCATTCTAGAATCGGAATGTGGCGGAATTCTAGAATGCACAGCACGGCGGAATTCTAAAGTCCTAAAATGCCTACTAGCCGAAAGTTAAGGTGTCTGATGACCAGTATGTTACTAGGTCAGCATTCTACTGTCCTGAGAGATTCTGGGTTCTAGATTCAATGGACGGCAGAGTTCTGGAATGTCAGGGTGTCCAAACTCTAGAATCCTTCCGTGTCTGAACTCGTGAGTCATTCAATGTCCACATTCCGGATCACAGGGTGTCTGCATTCCAGAAGCACCAAATGTCTGCATTCTAGAATCGGAATGTGGCGGAATTCTAGAATGCACAGCACGGCGGAATTCTAAAGTCCTAAAATGCCTACTAGCCGAAAGTTAAGTTGTCTGATGACCAGAATGTTACTAGGTCAGCATTCTACTGTTCTGAGAGATTCTGGGTTCTAGAATCAATGGACGGAAGAGTTCTGGAATGTCAGGGTGTCCAAACTCTAGAATCCATGAGTGTTTGAACTCGAGAGTCATTCAATTTCCATATTCCGGGTCACAGGGTGACTGAATTCCAGAAGCACCAAATGTCTGCATTCTAGAATCGGAATATGGCGGAATTCTAGAATGCACAGCACGGCGGAATTCGAAAGTCCTAAAAGGCCTGCTATCCGGAAGTTAAGGTGTCTGACATCCAGAATGCTACCACGTCAGAATTATACCATTCTGATAGATTCTGGTGTCTAGAATCAATGGACGGCTGAGTTCCAGAATGTCAGGGTGGCAAAACTCTAGAATCCTTGTGTGTCTGAACTCGAGACTCATTCAGTGTCCACATTCCAGAACTCTGGATGTCTGAATTATAGAAGCACCAAATGTCTGCATTCTAGAATCGGAATGTGGCGGAATTCTAGAATGCACAGCACGGCGGAATTCTAAAGTACTAAAATGCCTGCTATCGAGAAGTTAAGGCGTCTGACATCCAGAATGCTACCACGTCAGAATTATACCATTCTGAAACATTCTGGGATCTAGAATCAATGTATGGCTGAGTTCCAGAATGTCAGGGTGGCAAAACTCTAGAATCCTTGCGTGTCTGAACTCGAGAGTCATTCAATGTCCACATTCCAGAACTCTGGATGTCTGAGTTATAGAAGCAACAAATGTCTGCATTCTAGAATCGGAATGTGGCGGAATTCTAGAATGCACAGCACGGCGGAATTCTAAAGTCCTAAAATGCCTGCTATCGAGAAGTTAAGGTGTCTGACATCAAGAATGCTACCAAGTCATTATTATAACATTCTGAAAGATTCCGGGATCTAGAATCAATGGACGGCTGAGTTCCAGAATGTCAGGGTGGCAAAACTCTAGAATCCCGGCGTGTCTGAACTCGAGAGTCATTCAATGTCCACATTCCAGAACTCTGGATGTCTGAATTATAGAAGCACCAAATGTCTGCATTCTAGAATCGGAATGTGGCGGAATTCTAGAATGCACAGCACGGCGGAATTCTAAAGTCCTAAAATGCCTGCTATCCGGAAGTTAAGGTGTCTGACATCAAGAATGCTACCAAGTCAGAATTATAACATTCTGAAAGATTCTGGGATCTAGAATCAATGGAAGGCTGAGTTCCAGAATGTCAGGGTGGCAAAACTCTAGAATCCTTGCGTGTCTGAACTCGAGAGTCATTCAATGTCCACATTCCAGAACTCTGGATGTCTGAGTTATAGAAGCAACAAATGTCTGCATTCTAGAATCGGAATGTGGCGGAATTCTAGAATGCACAGCACGGCGGAATTCTAAAGTCCTAAAATGCCTACTAGCCGAAAGTTAAGGTGTCTGATGACCAGTATGTTACTAGGTCAGCATTCTACCATTCTGAGAGATTCTCGGTTCTAGAATCAATGGACGGCAGAGACCTGGAATGTCAGTGTGTCCAAACTCTAGAATCCTTGCGTGTCTGAACTCGAGAGTCATTCAATGTCCACATTCCGGATCACAGGGTGTCTGAATTCCAGAAGAACCAAATGTCTGCATTCTAGAATCGGAATGTGGTAGAATTCTAGAATGCACAGCACGGCGGAATTCTAAAGTCCTAAAATGCCTGCTATCCGGAAGTTAAGGTGTCTGACATCCAGAATGCTACCACATCAGAATTATACCATTCTGAAAGATTCTGGGATCTAGAATCAATGGACGGTTGAGTTCCAGAATGTCAGGGTGGCAAAACTCTAGAATCCTGGCTTGTCTGAACTCGAGAGTCATTCAATGTCCACATTCCAGAACTCTGGATGTCTGAATTATGGAAGCACCAAATGTCTGCATTCTAGCATCGGAATGTGGCGGAATTCTAGAATGCACAGCACGGCGGAATTCGAAAGTCCTAAAATGCCTGCTATCCGGAAGTTAAGGTGTCTGACATCCAGAATGCTACCACGTCAGAATTATACCATTCTGAAAGATTCTGGTGTCTAGAATCAATGGACGGCTGAGTTCCAGAATGTCAGGGTTTGCAAACTCTAGAATCCTTGCGTGTCTGAACTCGAGAGTCATTCAATATCCACATTCCAGGACTCTGGATGTCTGAAATATAGAAGCACCAAATGTCTGCATTCTAGAATCGGAATGTGGTGGAATTCTAGAATGCACGGCACGGCGGAATTCTAAAGTCCTAAAGTGCCTGCTATCCGGAAGTTAAGGTGTCTGACATCCAGAATGCTACTACGTCAGAATTATACCATTCTGGAAGATTCTGGGATCTAGAATCAATGGACGACTGAGTTCCAGAATGTCAGGGTGGCAAAACTCTAGAATCCTTGCGTGTCTGAACTCGAGAGTCATTCAATGTCCACATTCCAGAACTCTGGATGTCTGAATTATAGAAGCACCAAATGTCTGCATTCTAGAATCGGAATGTGGCGGAATTCTAGAATGCACAGCACGGCGGAATTTTTAAGTCCTAAAATGCCTGCTATCCGGAAGTTAAGGTGTCTGACATCCAGAATGTTACTAGGTCAGCATTCTACCGTTCTGAGAGATTCTGGGTTCTAGAATCAATGGATGGCAGAGTTCTGGAATGTCAGGGTGTTCAAACTCAAGAATTCTTGCGTGTCTGAACTTGAGAGTCATTCAATGTCCACATTCCGCATCACAGGTGTCTGAATTCCAGAAGCACCAAATGTCTGCATTCTAGAATCGGAATGTGGCGGAATTCTAGAATGCACAGCACGGCGGAATTCTAAAGTACTAAAATGCCTGCTATCCGGAAGTTAAGGTGTCTGACATCCAGAATGCTACCACGTCAGAATTATACCATTCTGAAAGATTCTGGGATCTAGAATCAATGGACGGCTGAGTTCCAGAATGTCAGGGTTTCCAAACTCTAGAATCCTTGCGTGTCTGAACTCGAGAGTCATTCAATATCCACATTCCAGGACTCTGGATGTCTGAAATATAGAAGCACCAAATGTCTGCATTCTGGAATCGGAATGTGGCGGAATTCTAGAATGCACAGCACGGCAAAATTCTAAAGTACTAAAATGCCTGCTATTCGGAAGTTAAGGTGTCTGACATCCAGAATGTTACTAGGTCAGCATTCTACCGTTCTGAAAGATTCTGGGTTCTAGAATCAATGGATGGCAGAGTTCTGGAATGTCAGGGTGTTCAAACTCAAGAATTCTTGCGTGTCTGAACTTGAGAGTCATTCAATGTCCACATTCCGGATCACAGGGTGTCTGAATTCCAGAAGCACCAAATGTCTGCATTCTAGAATCGGAATGTGGCGGAATTCTAGAATGCACAGCACGGCAGATTTCTGAAGTCCTAAAATGCCTGATATTCGGAAGTTAAAGAGTCTGACATCCAGAATGTTACTAGGTCAGCATTCTACCGTTCTGAGAGATTCTGGGTTTTAGAATCAATGGATGGCTGAGTTCTGGAATGTCAGCGTGTCCAAATTCTAGAATCCTTGAGTGTTTGACCTCGAGAGTCATTCAATTTCCATATTCCGGGTCACAGGGTGACTGAATTCCAGAAGCACCAAATGTCTGCATTCCAGAATCGGAATGTGGCGGAATTCTAGAATGCACAGCACGGCGGAATTCGAACGTCCTAAAATGCCTGCTATCCGGAAGTTAAGGTGTCTGACATCCAGAATGCTACCACGTCAGAATTATACCATTCTGAAAGATTCTGGGATCTAGATTCAATGGACGGCTGAGTTCCAGAATGTCAGGGTGGCAAAACTCTAGAATACTTGCGTGTCTGAACTCGAGAGTCATTCAATGTCCACATTCCAGAACTCTGGATGTCTGAATTATAGAAGCACCAAATGTCTGCATTGTAGAATCGGAATGTGGCGGAATTCTAGAATGCACAGCACGGCTGAATTCTAAAGTCCTAAAATACCTGCTATCCGGAAGTTAAGGTGTCTGACATCCAGAATGTTACTAGGTCAGCATTCTACCATTCTGAGAGATTCTGGGTCCTAGAATCAATGGACGGCAGAGATCTGGCATGTCAGGGTGTCCAAACTCTAGAATCCCTTTGTGTCTGAACTCGAGAGTCATTCAATGTCCACATTCCGGATCACAGGGTGTCTGAATTCCTGAAACACCAAATGTCTGCATTCTAGAATCGGAATGTGGTAGAATTCTAGAATGCACAGCACGGCGGAATTCTAAAGTCCTAAAATGCCTGCTATTCGGAAGTTAAGGTGTCTGACATCCAGAATGCTACCACGTCAGAATTATACCATTCTGAAAGATTCTGGGATCTAGAATCAATGGACGGCCGAGTTCCAGAATGTCCGGGTTTCCAAACTCTAGAATCCTTGCGTGTCTGAACTCGAGAGTCATTCAATATCCACATTCCAGGACTCTGGATGTCTGAAATATAGAAGCAACAAATGTCTGCATTCTTGAATCGGAATGTGGTGGAATTCTAGAATGCACAGCACGGCAGAATTCTAAAGTCCTAAAATGCCTGATATTCGGAAGCTAAGGAGTCTGACATCCAGAATGTTACTAGGTCAGCATTCTACTGTTCTGAGAGATTCTGGGTTCTAGATTCAATGGACGGCAGAGTTCTGGAATGTCAGGGTGTCCAAACTCTAGAATCCTTCCGTGTCTGAACTCGCGAGTCATTCAATATCCACATTCCAGATCAAAGGGTGTCTGAATTCCAGAAGCCCCAAATGTCTGCATTCTAGAATCGGAATGTGGCAGAATTCTAGAATGCACAGCACGGCGGAATTCTAAAGTCCTAAAATGCCTACTAGCCGAAAGTTAAGGTGTCTGATGACCAGAATGTTACTAGGTCAGCATTCTACTGTTCTGAGAGATTCTGGGTTCTAGAATCAATGGACGGAAGAGTTCTGGAATGTCAGGGTGTCCAAACTCTAGAATCCATGAGTGTTTGAACTCGAGAGTCATTCAATTTCCATATTCCGGGTCACAGGGTGACTGAATTCCAGAAGCACCAAATGTCTGCATTCTAGAATCGGAATATGGCGGAATTCTAGAATGCACAGCACGGCGGAATTCGAAAGTCCTAAAATGCCTGCTATCCGGAAGTTAAGGTGTCTGACATCCAGAATGCTACCACGTCAGAATTATACCATTCTGATAGATTCTGGGATCTAGAATCAATGGACGGCTGAGTTCCAGAATGTCAGGGTGGCAAAACTCTAGAATCCCTGCGTGTCTGAACTCGAGACTCATTCAGTGTCCACATTCCAGAACTCTGGATGTCTGAAATATAGAAGCACCAAATGTCTGCATTCTAGAATCGGAATGTGGCGGAATTCTAGAATGCACAGCACGGCAGGATTCTAAAGTCCTAAAATGCCTGCTATCCGGAAGTTAAGGTGTCTGACATCAAGAATGCTACCAAGCCATTATTATACCATTCTGAAAGATTCCGGGATCTAGAATCAATGGACGGCTGAGTTCCAGAATGTCAGGGTGGCAAAACTCTAGAATCCTGGCGTGTCTGAACTCGAGAGTCATTCAATGTCCACATTCCAGAACTCTGGATGTCTGAATTATAGAAGCACCAAATGTCTGCATTCTAGAATCGGAATGTGGCGGAATTCTAGAATGCACAGCACGGCGGAATTCGAAAGTCCTAAAATGCCTGCTATCCGGAAGTTAAGGTGTCTGACATCAAGAATGCTACCAAGTCAGAATTATAACATTCTGAAAGATTCTGGGATCTAGAATCAATGGAAGGCTGAGTTCCAGAATGTCAGGGTGGCAAAACTCTAGAATCCTTGCGTGTCTGAACTCGAGAGTCATTCAATGTCCACATTACAGAACTCTGGATGTCTGAATTATAGAAGCACCAAATGTCTGCATTCTAGAATCGGAATGTGGCGGAATTCTAGAATGCACAGCACGGCGGAATTCTAAAGTCCTAAAATGCCTACTAGACGAAAGTTAAGGTGTCTGACATCTAGAATGTTTCTAGGTCAGCATTCTACCGTTCTGAGAGATTCTCAGTTCTAGAATCAATGGACGCAGAGATCTGGCATGTCAGGGTGTCCAAACTCTAGAATCCTTGCGTGTCTGAACTCGAGAGTCATTCAATGTCCACATTCCGGATCACAGGGTGTCTGAATTCCAGAAGCACCAAATGTCTGCATTCTAGAATCGGAATGTGGTAGAATTCAAGAATGCACAGCACGGCGGAATTCTAAAGTCCTTAAATGACTGCTATCCGGAAGTTAAGGTGTCTGACATCCAGAATGGTACCACATCAGAATTATACCATTCTGAAATCTTCTGGGATCTAGAATCAATGGACGGCAGAGTTCCAGAATGCAAGGGTGGCAAAACTCTAGAATCCTTGCGTGTCTGAACTCGAGAGTCATTCAATGTCCACATTCCAGAACTCTGGATGTCTGAATTATAGAAGCACCAAATGTCTGCATTCTAGAATCGGAATGTGGCGGCATTCAAGAATGCACACCACGGCGGAATTCTAAAGTCCTAAAATGCCTACTAGCCGAAAGTTAAGGTGTCTGATGACCAGAATGTTACTAGGTCAGCATTCTACCGTTCTGAGAGATTCTGGGTTCTAGAATCAATGGACGGCAGAGTTCTGGAATGTCAGGTTGTCCAAACTCTAGTATCCTTGAGTGTTTGAACTCGAGAGTCATTCAATGTCCACATTCCGGATCACAGGGTGTCTGAATTCCAGAAGAACCAAATGTCTGCATTCTAGAATCGGAATGTGGTAGAATTCTAGAATGCACAGCACGGCGGAATTCTAAAGTCCTAAAATGCCTGCTATCCGGAAGTTAAGGTGTCTGACATCCAGAATGCTACCACGTCAGAATTATACCATTCTGAAAGATTCTGGTGTCTAGAATCAATGGACGGCTGAGTTACAGAATGTCAGGGTTTGCAAACTCTAGAATCCTTGCGTGTCTGAACTCGAGAGTCATTCAATATCCACATTCCAGGACTCTGGATGTCTGAAATATAGAAGCACCAAATGTCTGCATTCTAGAATCGGAATGTGGTGGAATTCTAGAATGCACGGCACGGCGGAATTCTAAAGTCCTAAAGTGCCTGCTATCCGGAAGTTAAGGTGTCTGACCTCCAGAATGCTACTACGTCAGAATTATACCATTCTGAAAGACTCTGGGATCTAGAATCAATGGACGACTGAGTTTCAGAATGTCAGGGTGGCAAAACTCTAGAATCCTTGCGTGTCTGAACTCGAGAGTCATTCAATGTCCACATTCCAGAACTCTGGATGTCTGAATTATAGAAGCACCAAATGTCTGCATTCTAGAATCGGAATGTGGCGGAATTCTAGAATGCACAGCACGGCGGAATTTTTAAGTCCTAAAATGCCTGCTATCCGGAAGTCAAGGTGTCTGACATCCAGAATGTTACTAGGTCAACCTTCTACCGTTCTGAGAGATTCTGGGTTCTAGAATCAATGGATGGCAGAGTTCTGGAATGTCAGGGTGTTCAAACTCAAGAATTCTTGCGTGTCTGAACTTGAGAGTCATTCAATGTCCACATTCCGGATCACAGGGTGTCTGAATTCCAGAAGCACCAAATGTCTGCATTCTAGAATCGGAATGTGGCGGAATTCTAGAATGCACAGCACGGCAGATTTCTGAAGTCCTAAAATGCCTGATATTCGGAAGTTAAAGAGTCTGACATCCAGAATGTTACTAGGTCAGCATTCTACCGTTCTGAGAGATTCTGGGTTTTAGAATCAATGGATGGCTGAGTTCTGGAATGTCAGCGTGTCCAAACTCTAGAATCCTTGAGAGTTTGACCTCGAGAGTCATTCAATTTCCATATTCCGGGTCACAGGGTGACTGAATTCCAGAAGCACCAAATGTCTTCATTCCAGAATCGGAATGTGGCGGAATTCTAGAATGCACAGCACGGCGGAATTCTAAAATCCTAAAATGCCTGCTATCCGGAAGTTAAGGTGTCTGACATCGAGAATGCTACCAAGTCAAAATTATACCATTCTGAAAGATTCTGGGATCTAGAATCAATGGACGGCTGAGTTCCAGAATGTCAGGGTGGCAATACTCTAGAATCCTTGCGTGTCTGAACTCGAGAGTCATTCAATGTCCACATTCCAGAACTCTGGATGTCTGAATTATAGAAGCACCAAATGTCTGCATTCTAGAATCGGAATGTGGTGGAATTCAAGAATGCACAGCACGGCGGAATTCTAAAGTCCTAAAATGCCTGCTATCCGGAAGTTAAGGTTTCTGACATCAAGAATGCTACCAAGTCAGAATTATACCATTCTGAAAGATTCTGGGATCTAGAATCAATGGACGGCTGAGTTCCAGAATGCAGGGGTGGCAAAACTCTAGAATCCTGGCGTGTCTGAACTCGAGAGTCATTCAATATCCACATTCCAGAACTCTGGATGTCTGAATTATAGAAGCACCAAATGTCTGCATTCTAGAATCGGAATGTGGCGGAATTCTAGAATGCACAGCACGGCGGAATTCTAAAGTCCTAAAATGCCTGCTATCCGGAAGTTAAGTTGTCTGACATCTAGAATGTTTCTAGGTCAGCATTCTACTGTTCAGAGAGATTCTGGGTTCTAGAATCAATGGACGGCAGAGATCTGGCATGTCAGGGTGTAAAAACTCTAGAATCCTTGCGTGTCTGAACTCGAGAGTCATTCAATGTCCACATTCCGGATCACAGGGTGTCTGAATTCCAGAAGCACCAAATGTCTGCATTCTAGAATCGGAATGTGGCGGAATTCTAGAATGCACAGCACGGCGGAATTCGAAAGTCCTAAAATGCCTGCTATCCGGAAGTTTAGGTGTCTGACATCCAGAATGCTACCACGTCAGAATTATACCATTCTGAAACATTCTGGGATCTAGAATCAATGGACGGCTGAGTTCCAGAATGCAAGGGTGGCAAAACTCTAGAATCCTTGCGTGTCTGAACTCGAGAGTCATTCAATGTCCACATTCCAGAACTCTGGATGTCTGAATTATAGAAGCACCAAATGTCTGCATTCTAGAATCGGAAAGTGGCGGAATTCTAGAATGCACAGCACGGCGGAATTCGAAAGTCCTAAAATACCAACTAGCCGAAGGTTAAGGTGTCTGATGACCAGAATGTTACTAGGTCAGCATTCTACCGTTCTGAGAGATTCTGGGTTCTAGAATCAATGGACGGCATAGTTCTGGAATGTCAGGGTGTAGAAACTCTAGAATCCTTGAGTGTTTGAACTCGAGAGTCATTCAATTTCCGTATTCCGGGTCACAGGGTGACTGAATTCCAGAAGCACCAAATGTCTGCATTCTAGAATCGGAATGTGGCGGAATTCTAGAATGCACAGCACGGCGGAATTCGAAAGTCCTAAAATGCCTGCTATCCGGAAGTTTAGGTGTCTGACATCCAGAATGCTACCACGTCAGAATTATACCATTCTGAAAGATTCTGGAATCTAGAATCAATGGACGGCTGAGTTCCAGAATGTCAGGGTGGCAAAACTCTAGAATCCTTGCGTGTCTGAACTCGAGAGTCATTCAATGTCCACATTCCAGAACTCTGGATGTCTGAATTGTAGAAGCACCAAATGTCTGCATTCTAGAATCGGAATGTGGCGGAATTCTAGAATGCACAGCACGGCGGAATTCTAAAATCCTAAAATGCCTGCTATCCGGAAGTTAAGGTGTCTGACATCGAGAATGCTACCAAGTCAGAATTATACCATTCTGAAAGATTCTGGGATCTAGAATCAATGGACGGCTGAGTTCCTGAATGTCAGGGTGGCAAAACTCTAGAATCCTGGCGTGTCTGAACTCGAGAGTCATTCAATGTCCACATTCCAGAACTCTGGAAGTCTGAATTATAGAAGCACCAAATGTCTGCATTCTAGAATCGGAATGTGGCGGAATTCAAGAATGCACAGCACGGCGGAATTCTAAAGTCCTAAAATGCCTGCTATCCGGAAGTTAAGCTTTCTGACATCAAGAATGCTACCAAGTCAGAATTATACCATTCTGAAAGATTCTGGGATCTAGAATCAATGGACGGCTGAGTTCCAGAATGCAAGGGTGGCAAAACTCTAGAATCCTTGCGTGTCTGAACTCGAGAGTCATTCAATGTCCACATTCCAGAACTCTGGATGTCTGAATTGTAGAAGCACCAAATGTCTGCATTCTAGAATCGGAATGTGGCGGAATTCTAGAATGCACAGCACGGCGGAATTCTAAAGTCCTAAAATGCCTGCTATCCGGAAGTTAAGGTGTCTGACATCAAGAATGCTACCAAGTCAGAATTATACCATTCTGAAAGATTCTGGGATCTAGAATCAATGGACGGCTGAGTTCCAGAATGTCAGGGTTTCCAAACTCTAGAATCCTTGCGTGTCTGAACTCGAGAGTCATTCAATGTCCACATTCCAGAACTCTGGATGTCTGAATTATAGAAGCACCAAATGTCTGCATTCTAGAATCGGAATGTGGCGGAATTCTAGAATGCACTGCACGGCGGAATTCTAAAGTCCTAAAATGCCTACTAGCCGAAAGTTAAGGTGTCTGATGACCAGAATGTTACTAGGTCAGCATTCTACCGTTCTGAGAGATTCTGGTTTCTAGAATAAATGGATGGCAGAGTTCTGGAATGTCAGGGTGTTCAAACTCAAGAATACTTGCGTGTCTGAACTCGAGAGTCATTCAATGTCCACATTCCGGATCACAGGGTGTCTGAATTCCAGAAGCACCAAATGTCTGCATTCCAGAATCGGAATGTGGCGGAATTCTAGAATGCACAGCACGGCGGAATTCGAAAGTCCTAAAATGCCTGCTATCCGGAAGTTAAGGTGTCTGACATCCATAATGCTACCACGTCAGAATTATACCATTCTGAAAGATTCTGGGATCTAGAATCAATGGACGGCTGAGTTCCAGAATGTCAGGGTGGCAAAACTCTAGAATCCTGGCGTGTCTGAACTCGAGAGTCATTCAATGTCCACATTCCAGAACTCTGGATGTCTGAATAATAGAAGCACCAAATGTCTGCATTCTAGAATCGGAATGTGGCGGAATTCTAGAATGCACAGCACGGCGGAATTCTAAAATCCTAAAATGCCTGCTATCCGGAAGTTAAGGTGTCTGACATCAAGAATGCTACCAAGTCAGAATTATACCATTCTGAAAGATTCTGGGATATAGAATCAATGGACGACTGAGTTCCAGAATGTCAGGGTGGCGAAACTCTAGAATCCTTGCGTGTCTGAACTCGAGAGTCATTCAATGTCCACATTCCAGAAGTCTGGATGTCTGAATTACAGAAGCACCAAATGTCTGCATTCTAGAATCGGAATGTGGCGGAATTCTAGAATGCACAGCACGGTGGAATTCTAAAGTCCTAAAATGCCTGCTATCCGGAAGTTAAGGTGTCTGACATCAAGAATGCTACCAAGTCAGAATTATACCATTCTGAAAGATTCTCGGATCTAGAATCAATGGACGGCTGAGTTCCAGAATGTCAGGGTGGCAAAACTCTAGAATCCTTGCATGTCTGAACTCGAGAGTCATTCAATGTCCACATTCCACAACTCTGGATGTCTGAATTATAGAAGCACCAAATGTCTGCATTCTAGAATCGGAATGTGGCGGAATTCTAGAACGCACAGCACGGCGGTATTCTAAAGTCCTAAAATGCCTGCTATCCGGAAGTTAAGGTGTCTGACATCTAGAATGTTTCTAGGTCAGCATTCTACCGTTCTGAGAGATTCTCGGTTCTAGAATCAATGGACGCAGAGATCTGGCATGTCAGGGTGTCCAAACTCTAGAATCCTTGCGTGTCTGAACTCGAGAGTCATTCAATGTCCACATTCCGGATCACAGGGTGTCTGAATTCCAAAAGCACCAAATGTCTGCATTCTAGAATCGGAATGTGGTAGAATTCAAGAATGCACAGCACGGCGGAATTCTAAAGTCCTAAAATGACTGCTATCCGGAAGTTAAGGTGTCTGACATCCAGAATGGTACCACATCAGAATTATACCATTCTGAAAGATTCTGGGATCTAGAATCAATGGACGGCTGAGTTCCAGAATGCAAGGGTGGCAAAACTCTAGAATCCTTGCGTGTCTGAACTCGAGAGTCATTCAATGTCCACATTCCAGAACTCTGGATGTCTGAATTATAGAAGCACCAAATGTCTGCATTCTAGAATCGGAATGTGGCGGAATTTAAGAATGCACAGCACGGCGTAATTCTAAAGTCCTAAAATGCCTACTAGCCAAAAGTTAAGGTGTCTGATGACCAGAATGTTACTAGGTCAGCATTCTACCGTTCTGAGAGATTCTGGGTTCTAGAATCAATGGACGGCAGATTTTTGGAATGTCAGGTTGTCCAAACTCTAGTATCCTTGAGTGTTTGAACTCGAGAGTCATTCAATTTCCATATTCCGGGTCACAGGGTTACTGAATTCGAGAAGCACCAAATGTCTGCATTCTAGAATCGGAATGTGTCGGAATTCTAGAATGCACAGCACGGCGGAATTCTAAAGTCCTAAAATGCCTGCTATCCGGAAGTTAAGGTGTCTGACATCCAGAATGCTACCACGTCAGAATTATAACGTTCTGAAAGATTCTGGGATCTAGAATCAATGGACGGCTGAATTCCAAAATGTCAGGGTGGCAAAACTCTAGAATCCTTGCGTGTCTGAACTCGAGAGTCATTCAATGTCCACATTCCAGAACTCTGGATGTCTGAAATATAGAAGCACCAAATGTCTGCATTCTAGAATCGGAATGTGGCGGAATTCTAGAATGCACAGCACGGTGGAATTCTAAAGTCCTAAAATGCCTACTAGCCGAAAGTTAAGGTGTCTGATGACCAGAATGTTACTAGGTCAGCATTCTACCGTTCTGAGAGATTCTGGGTTCTAGAATAAATGGATGTCAGAGTTCTGGAATGTCAGGGTGTTCAAACTCAAGAATACTTGCGTGTCTGAACTCGAGAGTCATTCAATGTCCACATTCCGTATCACAGGGTGTCTGAATTCCAGAAGCACCAAATGTCTGCATTCTAGAATCGGAATGTGGCGGAATTCTAGAATGCACAGCACGGCGGAATTCGAAAGTCCTAAAATGCCTGCTATCCGGAAGTTAAGGTGTCTGACATCCAGAATGCTACCACGTCAGAATTATACCATTCTGAAAGATTCTGGGATCTAGAATCAATGGACGGCTGCGTTCCAGAATGTCAGAGTGGCAAAACTCTAGAATCCTTGCGTTTCTGAACTCGAGAGTCATTCAATGTCCACATTCCAGAACTCTGGATGTCTGAATTGTAGAAGCACCAAATGTCTGCATTCTAGAATCGGAATGTGGCGGAATTCTAGAATGCACAGCACGACGGAATTCTAAAATCCTAAAATACCTGCTATCCGGAAGTTAAGGTGTCTGACATCGAGAATGCTACCAAGTCAGAATTATACCATTCTGAAAGATTATGGGATCTAGAACCAATGGACGGCTGAGTTCCAGAATGTCAGGGTGGCAATACTCTAGAATCCTTGCGTGTCTGAACTCGAGAGTCATTCAATGTCCACATTCCAGAACTCTGGATGTCTGAATTATAGAAGCACCAAATGTCTGCATTCTAGAATCGGAATGTGGTGGAATTCAAGAATGCACAGCACGGCGGAATTCTAAAGTCCTAAAATGACTGCTATCCGGAAGTTAAGGTTTCTGACATCAAGAATGCTACCAAGTCAGAATTATACCATTCTGAAAGATTCTGGGATCTAGAATCAATGGACGGCTGAGTTCCAGAATGCAAGGGTGGCAAAACTCTAGAATCCTGGCGTGTCTGAACTCGAGAGTCATTCAATATCCACATTCCAGAACTCTGGATGTCTGAATTATAGAAGCACCAAATGTCTGCATTCTAGAATCGGAATGTGGCGGAATTCTAGAATGCACAGCACGGCGGAATTCTAAAGTCCTAAAATGCCTGCTATCCGGAAGTTAAGTTGTCTGACATCTAGAATGTTTCTAGGTCAGCATTCTACCGTTCAGAGAGATTCTGGGTTCTAGAATCAATGGACGGCAGAGATCTGGCATGTCAGGGTGTAAAAACTCTAGAATCCTTGCGTGTCTGAACTCGAGAGTCATTAAATGTCCACATTCCGGATCACAGGGTGTCTGAATTCCAGAAGCACCAAATGTCTGCATTCTAGAATCGGAATGTGGTAGAATTCAGGAATGCACTGCACGGCGGAATTCTAAAGTCCTAAAATGCCTGCTATCAGGAAGTTAAGGTGTCTGACATCCAGAATGGTACCACATCAGAATTATACCATTCTGAAAGATTCTGGGATCTAGAATCAATGGACGGCTGAGTTCCAGAATGCAAGGGTGGCAAAACTCTAGAATCCTTGCGTGTCTGAACTCGAGAGTCATTCAATGTCCACATTCCAGAACTCTGGATGTCTGAATTATAGAAGCACCAAATGTCTGCATTGTAGAATCGTAATGTGGCGGAATTCTAGAATGCACAGCACGGCGGAATTCTAAAGTCCTAAAATGCCTGCTATCCATAAGTTAAGGTGTCTGACATCAAGAATGCTACCAAGTCAGAATTATACCATTCTGAAAGATTCTGGGATCTAGAATCTATGGACGGCTGAGTTCCAGAATATCAGGGAGGCAAAACTCTAGAATCCTTGCGTGTCTGAACTCGAGAGTCATTCAATGTCCACATTCCAGAACTCTGGATGTCTGAATTATAGAAGCACCAAATGTCTGCATTCTAGAATCGGAATGTGGCGGAATTCTAGAATGCACAGCACGGCGGAATTCTAAAGTCCTAAAATGCCTGCTATCCGGAAGTTAAGGTGTCTGACATCCAGAATGTTACTAGGTCAGCATTCTACCGTTCTGAGAGATTCTGGGTTCTAGAATCAATGGACGGCAGAGATCTGGCATGTCAGGGTGCCCAAACTCTAGAATCCTTGAGTGTTTGAACTCGAGAGTCATTCAATTTCCATATTCCGGGTCACAAGGTGACTGAATTCCAGAAGCACCAAATGTCTGCATTCTAGAATCGGAATGTGGTAGAATTCTAGAATGCACAACACGGTGGAATTCTAAAGTCATAAAATGCCTGGTATCCAGAAGTTAAGGTGTCTGACATCCAGAATGGTACCACATCAGAATTATACCATTCTGAAACATTCTGGGATCTAGAATCAATGGACGGGTGAGTTCAAGAATGTCAGGGTGGCAAAACTCTAGAATCCTGGCATGTCTGAACTCGAGGGTTATTCAATGTCCACATTCCAGAACTCTGGATGTCTGAATTGTAGAAGCACCAAATGTCTACATTCTAGAATCGGAATGTGGCGGAATTCTAGAATGCACAGGACGGCGGATTTCTAAAGTCCTAAAATGCCTACTAGCCGAAAGTTAAGGTGTCTGATGACCAGAATGTTACTAGGTCAGCATTCTACTGTTCTGAGAGATTCTGGGTTCTAGAATCAATGGACGGCAGAGTTCTGGAATGTCAGGGTCTCCAAACTCTAGAATCCTTGAGTGTTTGAACTCGAGAGTCATTCAATGTCCACATTCCGGGTCACAGGATGACTGAATTCCAGAAGCACCAAATGTCTGCATTCTAGAATCGGAATGTGGCGGAATTCTAGAATGCACAGCACGGCGGAATTCTAAAGTCCTAAAATGCCTGCTATCCGGAAGTTAAGGTGTCTGACATCCAGAATGCTACCACGTCAGAATTATACCATTCTGATAGATTCTGGTGTCTAGAATCAATGGACGGCTGAGTTCCAGAATGTCAGGGTGGCAAAACTCTAGAATCCTTGTGTGTCTGAACTCGAGACTCATTCAGTGTCCACATTCCAGAACTCTGGATGTCTGAATTATAGAAGCACCAAATGTCTGCATTCTAGAATCGGAATGTGGCGGAATTCTAGAATGCACAGCACGGCGGAATTCTAAAGTCCTAAAATGCCTGCTATCGAGAAGTTAAGGCGTCTGACATCCAGAATGCTACCACGTAAGAATTATACCATTCTGAAACATTCTGGGATCTAGAATCAATGTATGGCTGAGTTCCAGAATGTCAGGGTGGCAAAACTCTAGAATACTTGCGTGTCTGAACTCGAGAGTCATTCAATGTCCACATTCCAGAACTCTGGATGTCTGAATAATAGAAGCACCAAATGTCTGCATTCTAGAATCGGAATGTGGTGGAATTCTAGAATGCACAGCACGGCGTAATTCTAAAGTCCTAAAATGCCTGCTATCCGTAAGTTAAGGTGTCTGAAATCCAGAATGTTACTAGGTCAGCATTCTACCGTTCTAAGAGATTCCGGGATCTAGAATCAATGGACGGCTGAGTTCCAGTATGTCAGGGTGGCAAAACTCTAGAATCCTGGCGTGTCTGAACTCGAGAGTCATTCAATGTCCACATTCCAGAACTCTGGATGTCTGCATTATAGAAACACCAAATGTCTGCATTCTAGAATCGGAATGTGGCAGAATTCTAGAATGCACAGCACGTCGGAATTCTAAAGTCCTAAAATACCTGCTATCCGGAAGTTAAGGTGTCTGACATCAAGAATGCTACCAAGTCAGAATTATACCATTCTGAAAGATTCTGGGATCAAGAATCAATGGACGGCTGAGTTCCAGAATGTCAGGGTGGCAAAACTCTAGAATACTTGCGTGTCTGAACTCGAGAGTCATTCAATGTCCATATTCCAGAACTCTGGATGTGTGAATTATAGCAGCACTAAATGTCTGCATTCTAGAATCGGAATGTGGCGGAATTCTAGAATGCACAGCACGGCGGAATTCTAAAGTCCTAAAATGCCTGCTATCCGGAAGTTAAGGTGTCTGACATCCAGAATGTTACTAGGTCAGCATTCTACCGTTCTGAGAGATTCTGGGTTCTAGAATCAATGGACGGCAGAGATCTGGCATGTCAGGGTGTCCAAACTCTAGAATCCTTGAGTGTTTGAACTCGAGAGTCATTCAATTTCCATATTCCGGGTCACAAGGTGACTGAATTCCAGAAGCACCAAATGTCTGCATTCTAGAATCGGAATGTGGTAGAATTCTAGAATGCACAACACGGTGGAATTCTAAAGTCATAAAATGCCTGGTATCCAGAAGTTAAGGTGTCTGACATCCATAATGGTACCACATCAGAATTATACCATTCTGAAACATTCTGGGATCTAGAATCAATGGACGGGTGAGTTCAAGAATGTCAGGGTGGCAAAACTCTAGAATCCTGGCATGTCTGAACTCGAGGGTTATTCAATGTCCACATTCCAGAACTCTGGATGTCTGAATTGTAGAAGCACCAAATGTCTGCATTCTAGAATCGGAATGTGGCGGAATTCTAGAATGCACAGGACGGCGGAATTCTAAAGTCCTAAAATGCCTACTAGCCGAAAGTTAAGGTGTCTGATGACCAGAATGTTACTAGGTCAGCATTCTACCGTTCTGAGAGATTCTGGGTTCTAGAATCAATGGACGGCAGAGTTCTGGAATGTCAGGGTGTCCAAACTCTAGAATCCTTGAGTGTTTGAACTCGAGAGTCATTCAATGTCCACATTCCGGGTCACAGGATGACTGAATTCCAGAAGCACCAAATGTCTGCATTCTAGAATCGGAATGTGGCGGAATTCTAGAATGCACAGCACGGCGGAATTCTAAAGTCCTAAAATGCCTGCTATCCGGAATTTAAGGTGTCTGACATCCAGAATGCTACCACGTCAGAATTATACCATTCTGAAACATTCTTGGATCTAGAATCAATGGACGGCTGAGTTCCAGAATGTCAGGGTTTCCAAACTCTAGAATCCTTGTGGGTCTGAACTCGAGAGTCATTCAATGTCCACATTCCAGAACTCTGGATGTCTGCATTATAGAAGCACCAAATGTCTGCATTCTAGAATCGGAATGTGGCAGAATTCTAGAATGCACAGCACGTCGGAATTCTAAAGTCCTAAAATACCTGCTATCCGGAAGTTAAGGTGTCTGACATCAAGAATGCTACCAAGTCAGAATTATACCATTCTGAAAGATTCTGGGATCAAGAATCAATGGACGGCTGAGTTCCAGAATGTCAGGGTGGCAAAACTCTAGAATACTTGCGTGTCTGAACTCGAGAGTCATTCAATGTCCAGATTCCAGAACTCTGGATGTGTGAATTATAGCAGCACTAAATGTCTGCATTCTAGAATCGGAATGTGGCGGAATTATAGAATGCACAGCACGGCGGAATTCCAAAGTCCTAAAATGCCTACTAGCCGAAAGTTAAGGTGTCTGATGACCAGTATGTTACTAGGTCAGCATTCTACAGTTCTGAGAGATTATGGGTTCTAGAATCAATGGACGGCAGAGATCTGGAATATCAGGGTGTCCAAACTCTAGAATCCTTGCGTGTCTGAACTCGAGAGTCATTCAATGTCCACATTCCGGATCACAGGGTGTCTGAATTCCAGAAGCACCAAATGTCTGCATTCTAGAATCGGAATGTGGTAGAATTCTAGAATGCACAGCACGGCGTAATTCGAAAGTCCTAAAATGCTGGCTATCCGGAAGTTAAGGTGTCTGACATCCAGAATGGTACCACATCAGAATTATACCATTCTGAAACATTCTGCGATCTAGAATCAATGGACGGGTGAGTAACAGAATGTCAGGGTGGCAAAACTCTAGAATCCTGGCTTGTCTGAACTCGAGAGTCATTCAAGGTCCACATTCCAGAACTCTGGATGTCTGAATTATGGAAGCACCAAATGTCTGCATTCTAGAATCGGAATGTGGCGGAATTCTAGAATGCACAGCACGGCGGAATTCTAAAGTCCTAAAATGCCTGCTATCCGGAAGTTAAGGTGTCTGACATCAAGAATGCTACCAAGTCAGAATTATAACATTCTGAAAGATTCTGGGATCTAGAATCAATGGAAGGCTGAGTTCCAGAATGTCAGGGTGGCAAAACTCTAGAATCCTTGCATGTCTGAACTCGAGAGTCATTCAATGTCCACATTCCAGAACTCTGGATGTCTGAATTATAGAAGCACCAAATGTCTGCATTCTAGAATCGGAATGTGGCGGAATTCAAGAATGCACAGCACGGCAGAATTCGGAAGTCCTAAAATGCCTGCTATCCGGGAGGTAAGGTGTCTGACATCCAGAATGTTACTAGGTCAGCATTCTACCGTTTTGATAGATTCTGGGTTCTAGAATCAATGGACGACAGAGATCTGGCATGTCAGGGTGTCCAAACTCTAGAATCCTTGCGTGACTGAACTCGAGAGTCATTCAATGTCCATATTCCGGATCACAGGGTGTCTGAATTCCAGAAGCACCAAATGTCTGCATTCTAGAATCGGAATGTGGTAGAATTCTAGAATGCACAGCACGGCGGAATTCTAAAGTCCTAAAATGCCTGCTATCCGGAAGTTAAGGTGTCTGACATCCAGAATGGTACTACATCAGAATTATACCATTCTGAAACATTCTGAGATCTAGAATCAATGGACGGCTGAGTTCCAGAATGCAAGGGTGGCAAAACTCTAGAATCCTTGCGTGTCTGAACTCGAGAGTCATTCAATGTCCACATTCCAGAACTCTGGATGTCTGAATTATAGAAGCACCAAATGTCTGCATTCTAGAATCGGAAAGTGGCGGAATTCTAGAATGCACAGCACGGCGGAATTCGAAAGTCCTAAAATACCAACTAGCCGAAGGTTAAGGTGTCTGATGACCAGAATGTTACTAGGTCAGCATTCTACCGTTCTGAGAGATTCTGGGTTCTAGAATCAATGGACGGCATAGTTCTGGAATGTCAGGGTGTAGAAACTCTAGAATCCTTGAGTGTTTGAACTCGAGAGTCATTCAATTTCCGTATTCCGGGTCACAGGGTGACTGAATTCCAGAAGCACCAAATGTCTGCATTCTAGAATCGGAATGTGGCGGAATTCTAGAATGCACAGCACGGCGGAATTCGAAAGTCCTAAAATGCCTGCTATCCGGAAGTTAAGGTGTCTGATGACCAGAATGTTACTAGGTCAGCATTCTACCGTTCTGAGAGATTCTGGTTTCTAGAATAAATGGATGGCAGAGTTCTGGAATGTCAGGGTGTTCAAACTCAAGAATACTTGCGTGTCTGAACTCGAGAGTCATTCAATGTCCACATTCCGGATCACAGGGTGTCTGAATTCCAGAAGCACCAAATGTCTGCATTCCAGAATCGGAATGTGGCGGAATTCTAGAATGCACAGCACGGCGGAATTCGAAAGTCCTAAAATGCCTGCTATCCGGAAGTTAAGGTGTCTGACATCCATAATGCTACCACGTCAGAATTATACCATTCTGAAAGATTCTGGGATCTAGAATCAATGGACGGCTGAGTTCCAGAATGTCAGGGTGGCAAAACTCTAGAATCCTGGCGTGTCTGAACTCGAGAGTCATTCAATGTCCACATTCCAGAACTCTGGATGTCTGAATAATAGAAGCACCAAATGTCTGCATTCTAGAATCGGAATGTGGCGGAATTCTAGAATGCACAGCACGGCGGAATTCTAAAATCCTAAAATGCCTGCTATCCGGAAGTTAAGGTGTCTGACATCAAGAATGCTACCAAGTCAGAATTATACCATTCTGAAAGATTCTGGGATCTAGAATCAATGGACGACTGAGTTCCAGAATGTCAGGGTGGCGAAACTCTAGAATCCTTGCGTGTCTGAACTCGAGAGTCATTCAATGTCCACATTCCAGAAGTCTGGATGTCTGAATTACAGAAGCACCAAATGTCTGCATTCTAGAATCGGAATGTGGCGGAATTCTAGAATGCACAGCACGGTGGAATTCTAAAGTCCTAAAATGCCTGCTATCCGGAAGTTAAGGTGTCTGACATCAAGAATGCTACCAAGTCAGAATTATACCATTCTGAAAGATTCTGGGATCTAGAATCAATGGACGGCTGAGTTCCAGAATGTCAGGGTGGCAAAACTCTAGAATCCTTGCATGTCTGAACTCGAGAGTCATTCAATGTCCACATTCCACAACTCTGGATGTCTGAATTATAGAAGCACCAAATGTCTGCATTCTAGAATCGGAATGTGGCGGAATTCTAGAACGCACAGCACGGCGGAATTCTAAAGTCCTAAAATGCCTGCTATCCGGAAGTTAAGGTGTCTGACATCTAGAATGTTTCTAGGTAAGCATTCTACCGTTCTGAGAGATTCTCGGTTCTAGAATCAAAAGACGCAGAGATCTGGCATGTCAGGGTG
Source organism: Aotus nancymaae (assembly GCF_030222135.1). Taxonomy (NCBI): domain Eukaryota; kingdom Metazoa; phylum Chordata; class Mammalia; order Primates; family Aotidae; genus Aotus; species Aotus nancymaae. Next base: position 1,886,791 of record NW_026988470.1, on the reverse strand, counting down.
TCCAAACTCTAGAATCCTTGCGTGTCTGAACTCGAGAGTAATTCAATGTCCACATTCCGGATCACAGGGTGTCTGAATTCCAAAAGCACCAAATGTCTGCATTCTAGAATCGGAATGTGGTAGAATTCAAGAATGCACAGCACGGCGGAATTCTAAAGTCCTAAAATGACTGCTATCCGGAAGTTAAGGTGTCTGACATCCAGAATGGTACCACATCAGAATTATACCATTCTGAAAGATTCTGGGATCTAGAATCAATGGACGGCTGAGTTCCAGAATGCAAGGGTGGCAAAACTCTAGAATCCTTGCGTGTCTGAACTCGAGAGTCATTCAATGTCCACATTCCAGAACTCTGGATGTCTGAATTATAGAAGCACCAAATGTCTGCATTCTAGAATCGGAATGTGGCGGAATTTAAGAATGCACAGCACGGCGTAATTCTAAAGTCCTAAAATGCCTACTAGCCAAAAGTTAAGGTGTCTGATGACCAGAATGTTACTAGGTCAGCATTCTACCGTTCTGAGAGATTCTGGGTTCTAGAATCAATGGACGGCAGATTTTTGGAATGTCAGGCTGTCCAAACTCTAGTATCCTTGAGTGTTTGAACTCGAGAGTCATTCAATTTCCATATTCTGGGTCACAGGGTTACTGAATTCGAGAAGCACCAAATGTCTGCATTCTAGAATCGGAATGTGTCGGAATTCTAGAATGCACAGCACGGCGGAATTCTAAAGTCCTAAAATGCCTGCTATCCGGAAGTTAAGGTGTCTGACATCCAGAATGCTACCACGTCAGAATTATAACATTCTGAAAGATTCTGGGATCTAGAATCAATGGACGGCTGAATTCCAAAATGTCAGGGTGGCAAAACTCTAGAATCCTTGCGTGTCTGAACTCGAGAGTCATTCAATGTCCACATTCCAGAACTCTGGATGTCTGAAATATAGAAGCACCAAATGTCTGCATTCTAGAATCGGAATGTGGCGGAATTCTAGAATGCACAGCACGGTGGAATTCTAAAGTCCTAAAATGCCTACTAGCCGAAAGTTAAGGTGTCTGATGACCAGAATGTTACTAGGTCAGCATTCTACCGTTCTGAGAGATTCTGGGTTCTAGAATAAATGGATGTCAGAGTTCTGGAATGTCAGGGTGTTCAAACTCAAGAATACTTGCGTGTCTGAACTCGAGAGTCATTCAATGTCCACATTCCGTATCACAGGGTGTCTGAATTCCAGAAGCACCAAATGTCTGCATTCTAGAATCGGAATGTGGCGGAATTCTAGAATGCACAGCATGGCGGAATTCGAAAGTCCTAAAATGCCTGCTATCCGGAAGTTAAGGTGTCTGACATCAAGAATGCTACCAAGCCAGAATTATACCATTCTGAAAGATTCTGGGATCAAGAATCAATGGACGGCTGAGTTCCAGAATGTCAGGGTGGCAAAACTCTAGAATACTTGCATGTCTGAACTCGAGAGTCATTCAATGTCCAGATTCCAGAACTCTGGATGTGTGAATTATAGCAGCACTAAATGTCTGCATTCTAGAATCGGAATGTGGCGGAATTATAGAATGCACAGCACGGCGGAATTCCAAAGTCCTAAAATGCCTACTAGCCGAAAGTTAAGGTGTCTGATGACCAGTATGTTACTAGGTCAGCATTCTACAGTTCTGAGAGATTATGGGTTCTAGAATCAATGGACGGCAGAGATCTGGAATATCAGGGTGTCCAAACTCTAGAATCCTTGCGTGTCTGAACTCGAGAGTCATTCAATGTCCACATTCCGGATCACAGGGTGTCTGAATTCCAGAAGCACCAAATGTCTGCATTCTAGAATCGGAATGTGGTAGAATTCTAGAATGCACAGCACGGCGTAATTCGAAAGTCCTAAAATGCCGGCTATCCGGAAGTTAAGGTGTCTGACATCCAGAATGGTACCACATCAGAATTATACCATTCTGAAACATTCTGCGATCTAGAATCAATGGACGGGTGAGTAACAGAATGTCAGGGTGGCAATACTCTAGAATCCTGGCTTGTCTGAACTCGAGAGTCATTCAAGGTCCACATTCCAGAACTCTGGATGTCTGAATTATGGAAGCACCAAATGTCTGCATTCTAGAATCGGAATGTGGCGGAATTCTAGAATGCACAGCACGGCGGAATTCTAAAGTCCTAAAATGCCTGCTATCCGGAAGTTAAGGTGTCTGACATCAAGAATGCTACCAAGTCAGAATTATAACATTCTAAAAGATTCTGGGATCTAGAATCAATGGAAGGCTGAGTTCCAGAATGTCAGGGTGGCAAAACTCTAGAATCCTTGCATGTCTGAACTCGAGAGTCATTCAATGTCCACATTCCAGAACTCTGGATGTCTGAATTATAGAAGCACCAAATGTCTGCATTCTAGAATCGGAATGTGGCGGAATTCAAGAATGCACAGCACGGCGGAATTCTAAAGTCCTAAAATGCCTGCTATCAGGAAGTTAAGGTGTCTGACATCCAGAATGGTACCACATCAGAATTATACCATTCTGAAAGATTCTGGGATCTAGAATCAATGGACGGCTGAGTTCCAGAATGCAAGGGTGGCAAAACTCTAGAATCCTTGCGTGTCTGAACTCGAGAGTCATTCAATGTCCACATTCCAGAACTCTGGATGTCTGAATTATAGAAGCACCAAATGTCTGCATTGTAGAATCGTAATGTGGCGGAATTCTAGAATGCACAGCACGGCGGAATTCTAAAGTCCTAAAATGCCTGCTTTCCGGAATTTAAGGTGTCTGACATCAAGAATGCTACCAAGTCAGAATTATACCATTCTGAAAGATTCTGGGATCTAGAATCAATGGACGGCTGAGTTCCAGAATGCAAGGGTGGCAAAACTCTAGAATCCTTGCGTGTCTGAACTCGAGAGTCATTCAATGTCCACATTCCAGAACTCTGGATGTCTGAAATATAGAAGCACCAAATGTCTGCATTCTAGAATCGGAATGCGGCGGAATTCTAGAATGCACAGCACGGCGGAATTTTAAAGTCGTAAAATGCCTGCTATCCAGAAGTCAAGGTGTCTGACATCCAGAAGGTTACTAGGTACGCATTCTACCGTTCTGAGAGATTCCAGTTTCTAGAATCAATGGATGGCAGAGTTCTGGAATGTCAGGGTGTTCAAACTCAAGAATACTTGCGTGTCTGAACTCGAGAGTCATTCAATGTCCACATTCCGGATCACAGGGTGTCCGAATACCAGAAGCACCAAATGTCTGCATTCTAGAATCGGAATGTGGCGGAATTCTAGAATGCATAGCACGGCGGTATTCGAAAGTCCTAAAATGCCTGCTATTCGGAAGTTAAGGTGTCTGACATCCAGAATGCTACCACGTCAGAATTATACCATTCTGAAAGATTCTGGGATCTAGAATCAATGGACGGCCGAGTTCCAGAATGTCCGGGTTTCCAAACTCTAGAATCCTTGCGTGTCTGAACTCGAGAGTCAATCAATATCCACATTCAAGGACTCTGGATGTCTGAAATATAGAAGCAACAAATGTCTGCTTTCTTGAATCGGAATGTGGTGGAATTCTAGAATGCACAGCACGGCAGAATTCTAAAGTCCTAAAATGCCTGCTATTCGGAATTTAAGGTGTCTGACATCCAGAATGTTACTAGGTCAGCATTCTACCATTCTGTGAGATTCTGGGTTCTAGAATCAATGGACGGCAGAGTTCTGGAATGTCAGGGTGTCCAAACTCTAGAATCCTTCCGTGTCTGAACTCGTGAGTCATTCAATGTCCACATTCCGGATCACAGGGTGTCTGAATTCCAGAAGCACCAAATGTCTGCATTCTAGAATCGGAATGTGGCGGAATTCTAGAATGCACAGCACGGCGGAATTCTAAAGTCCTAAAATGCCTACTAGCCGAAAGTTAAGGTGTCTGATGACCAGTATGTTACTAGGTCAGCATTCTACTGTCCTGAGAGATTCTGGGTTCTAGATTCAATGGACGGCAGAGTTCTGGAATGTCAGGGTGTCCAAACTCTAGAATCCTTCCGTGTCTGAACTCGTGAGTCATTCAATGTCCACATTCCGGATCACAGGGTGTCTGAATTCCAGAAGCACCAAATGTCTGCATTCTAGAATCGGAATGTGGCGGAATTCTAGAATGCACAGCACGGCGGAATTCTAAAGTCCTAAAATGCCTACTAGCCGAAAGTTAAGGTGTCTGATGACCAGAATGTTACTAGGTCAGCATTCTACTGTTCTGAGAGATTCTGGGTTCTAGAATCAATGGACGGAAGAGTTCTGGAATGTCAGGGTGTCCAAACTCTAGAATCCATGAGTGTTTGAACTCGAGAGTCATTCAATTTCCATATTCCGGGTCACAGGGTGACTGAATTCCAGAAGCACCAAATGTCTGCATTCTAGAATCGGAATATGGCGGAATTCTAGAATGCACAGCACGGCGGAATTCGAAAGTCCTAAAATGCCTGCTATCCGGAAGTTAAGGTGTCTGACATCCAGAATGCTACCACGTCAGAATTATACCATTCTGATAGATTCTGGTGTCTAGAATCAATGGACGGCTGAGTTCCAGAATGTCAGGGTGGCAAAACTCTAGAATCCTTGTGTGTCTGAACTCGAGACTCATTCAGTGTCCACATTCCAGAACTCTGGATGTCTGAATTATAGAAGCACCAAATGTCTGCATTCTAGAATCGGAATGTGGCGGAATTCTAGAATGCACAGCACGGCGGAATTCTAAAGTCCTAAAATGCCTGCTATCGAGAAGTTAAGGCGTCTGACATCCAGAATGCTACCACGTAAGAATTATACCATTCTGAAACATTCTGGGATCTAGAATCAATGTATGGCTGAGTTCCAGAATGTCAGGGTGGCAAAACTCTAGAATACTTGCGTGTCTGAACTCGAGAGTCATTCAATGTCCACATTCCAGAACTCTGGATGTCTGAATAATAGAAGCACCAAATGTCTGCATTCTAGAATCGGAATGTGGTGGAATTCTAGAATGCACAGCACGGCGTAATTCTAAAGTCCTAAAATGCCTGCTATCCGTAAGTTAAGGTGTCTGACATCCAGAATGTTACTAGGTCAGCATTCTACCGTTCTAAGAGATTCCGGGATCTAGAATCAATGGACGGCTGAGTTCCAGTATGTCAGGGTGGCAAAACTCTAGAATCCTGGCGTGTCTGAACTCGAGAGTCATTCAATGTCCACATTCCAGAACTCTGGATGTCTGCATTATAGAAACACCAAATGTCTGCATTCTAGAATCGGAATGTGGCAGAATTCTAGAATGCACAGCACGTCGGAATTCTAAAGTCCTAAAATACCTGCTATCCGGAAGTTAAGGTGTCTGACATCAAGAATGCTACCAAGTCAGAATTATACCATTCTGAAAGATTCTGGGATCAAGAATCAATGGACGGCTGAGTTCCAGAATGTCAGGGTGGCAAAACTCTAGAATACTTGCGTGTCTGAACTCGAGAGTCATTCAATGTCCATATTCCAGAACTCTGGATGTGTGAATTATAGCAGCACTAAATGTCTGCATTCTAGAATCGGAATGTGGCGGAATTCTAGAATGCACAGCACGGCGGAATTCTAAAGTCCTAAAATGCCTGCTATCCGGAAGTTAAGGTGTCTGACATCCAGAATGTTACTAGGTCAGCATTCTACCGTTCTGAGAGATTCTGGGTTCTAGAATCAATGGACGGCAGTGATCTGGCATGTCAGGGTGTCCAAACTCTAGAATCCTTGAGTGTTTGAACTCGAGAGTCATTCAATTTCCATATTCCGGGTCACAAGGTGACTGAATTCCAGAAGCACCAAATGTCTGCATTCTAGAATCGGAATGTGGTAGAATTCTAGAATGCACAACACGGTGGAATTCTAAAGTCATAAAATGCCTGGTATCCAGAAGTTAAGGTGTCTGACATCCAGAATGGTACCACATCAGAATTATACCATTCTGAAACATTCTGGGATCTAGAATCAATGGACGGGTGAGTTCAAGAATGTCAGGGTGGCAAAACTCTAGAATCCTGGCATGTCTGAACTCGAGGGTTATTCAATGTCCACATTCCAGAACTCTGGATGTCTGAATTGTAGAAGCACCAAATGTCTGCATTCTAGAATCGGAATGTGGCGGAATTCTAGAATGCACAGGACGGCGGAATTCTAAAGTCCTAAAATGCCTACTAGCCGAAAGTTAAGGTGTCTGATGACCAGAATGTTACTAGGTCAGCATTCTACCGTTCTGAGAGATTCTGGGTTCTAGAATCAATGGACGGCAGAGTTCTGGAATGTCAGGGTGTCCAAACTCTAGAATCCTTGAGTGTTTGAACTCGAGAGTCATTCAATGTCCACATTCCGGGTCACAGGATGACTGAATTCCAGAAGCACCAAATGTCTGCATTCTAGAATCGGAATGTGGCGGAATTCTAGAATGCACAGCACGGCGGAATTCTAAAGTCCTAAAATGCCTGCTATCCGGAATTTAAGGTGTCTGACATCCAGAATGCTACCACGTCAGAATTATACCATTCTGAAACATTCTTGGATCTAGAATCAATGGACGGCTGAGTTCCAGAATGTCAGGGTTTCCAAACTCTAGAATCCTTGTGGGTCTGAACTCGAGAGTCATTCAATGTCCACATTCCAGAACTCTGGATGTCTGCATTATAGAAGCACCAAATGTCTGCATTCTAGAATCGGAATGTGGCAGAATTCTAGAATGCACAGCACGTCGGAATTCTAAAGTCCTAAAATACCTGCTATCCGGAAGTTAAGGTGTCTGACATCAAGAATGCTACCAAGTCAGAATTATACCATTCTGAAAGATTCTGGGATCAAGAATCAATGGACGGCTGAGTTCCAGAATGTCAGGGTGGCAAAACTCTAGAATACTTGCGTGTCTGAACTCGAGAGTCATTCAATGTCCAGATTCCAGAACTCTGGATGTGTGAATTATAGCAGCACTAAATGTCTGCATTCTAGAATCGGAATGTGGCGGAATTATAGAATGCACAGCACGGCGGAATTCCAAAGTCCTAAAATGCCTACTAGCCGAAAGTTAAGGTGTCTGATGACCAGTATGTTACTAGGTCAGCATTCTACAGTTCTGAGAGATTATGGGTTCTAGAATCAATGGACGGCAGAGATCTGGAATATCAGGGTGTCCAAACTCTAGAATCCTTGCGTGTCTGAACTCGAGAGTCATTCAATGTCCACATTCCGGATCACAGGGTGTCTGAATTCCAGAAGCACCAAATGTCTGCATTCTAGAATCGGAATGTGGTAGAATTCTAGAATGCACAGCACGGCGTAATTCGAAAGTCCTAAAATGCCGGCTATCCGGAAGTTAAGGTGTCTGACATCCAGAATGGTACCACATCAGAATTATACCATTCTGAAACATTCTGCGATCTAGAATCAATGGACGGGTGAGTAACAGAATGTCAGGGTGGCAAAACTCTAGAATCCTGGCTTGTCTGAACTCGAGAGTCATTCAAGGTCCACATTCCAGAACTCTGGATGTCTGAATTATGGAAGCACCAAATGTCTGCATTCTAGAATCGGAATGTGGCGGAATTCTAGAATGCACAGCACGGCGGAATTCTAAAGTCCTAAAATGCCTGCTATCCGGAAGTTAAGGTGTCTGACATCAAGAATGCTACCAAGTCAGAATTATAACATTCTGAAAGATTCTGGGATCTAGAATCAATGGAAGGCTGAGTTCCAGAATGTCAGGGTGGCAAAACTCTAGAATCCTTGCATGTCTGAACTCGAGAGTCATTCAATGTCCACATTCCAGAACTCTGGATGTCTGAATTATAGAAGCACCAAATGTCTGCATTCTAGAATCGGAATGTGGCGGAATTCAAGAATGCACAGCACGGCAGAATTCGGAAGTCCTAAAATGCCTGCTATCCGGGAGGTAAGGTGTCTGACATCCAGAATGTTACTAGGTCAGCATTCTACCGTTCTGATAGATTCTGGGTTCTAGAATCAATGGACGACAGAGATCTGGCATGTCAGGGTGTCCAAACTCTAGAATCCTTGCGTGACTGAACTCGAGAGTCATTCAATGTCCATATTCCGGATCACAGGGTGTCTGAATTCCAGAAGCACCAAATGTCTGCATTCTAGAATCGGAATGTGGTAGAATTCTAGAATGCACAGCACGGCGGAATTCTAAAGTCCTAAAATGCCTGCTATCCGGAAGTTAAGGTGTCTGACATCCAGAATGGTACTACATCAGAATTATACCATTCTGAAACATTCTGGGATCTAGAATCAATGGACGGCTGAGTTCCAGAATGCAAGGGTGGCAAAACTCTAGAATCCTTGCGTGTCTGAACTCGAGAGTCATTCAATGTCCACATTCCAGAACTCTGGATGTCTGAATTATAGAAGCACCAAATGTCTGCATTCTAGAATCGGAAAGTGGCGGAATTCTAGAATGCACAGCACGGCGGAATTCGAAAGTCCTAAAATACCAACTAGCCGAAGGTTAAGGTGTCTGATGACCAGAATGTTACTAGGTCAGCATTCTACCGTTCTGAGAGATTCTGGGTTCTAGAATCAATGGACGGCATAGTTCTGGAATGTCAGGGTGTAGAAACTCTAGAATCCTTGAGTGTTTGAACTCGAGAGTCATTCAATTTCCGTATTCCGGGTCACAGGGTGACTGAATTCCAGAAGCACCAAATGTCTGCATTCTAGAATCGGAATGTGGCGGAATTCTAGAATGCACAGCACGGCGGAATTCGAAAGTCCTAAAATGCCTGCTATCCGGAAGTTTAGGTGTCTGACATCCAGAATGCTACCACGTCAGAATTATACCATTCTGAAAGATTCTGGAATCTAGAATCAATGGACGGCTGAGTTCCAGAATGTCAGGGTGGCAAAACTCTAGAATCCTTGCTTGTCTGAACTCGAGAGTCATTCAATGTCCACATTCCAGAACTCTGGATGTCTGAATTGTAGAAGCACCAAATGTCTGCATTCTAGAATCGGAATGTGGCGGAATTCTAGAATGCACAGCACGGCGGAATTCTAAAATCCTAAAATGCCTGCTATCCGGAAGTTAAGGTGTCTGACATCGAGAATGCTACCAAGTCAGAATTATACCATTCTGAAAGATTCTGGGATCTAGAATCAATGGACGGCTGAGTTCCTGAATGTCAGGGTGGCAAAACTCTAGAATCCTGGCGTGTCTGAACTCGAGAGTCATTCAATGTCCACATTCCAGAACTCTGGAAGTCTGAATTATAGAAGCACCAAATGTCTGCATTCTAGAATCGGAATGTGGCGGAATTCAAGAATGCACAGCACGGCGGAATTCTAAAGTCCTAAAATGCCTGCTATCCGGAAGTTAAGCTTTCTGACATCAAGAATGCTACCAAGTCAGAATTATACCATTCTGAAAGATTCTGGGATCTAGAATCAATGGACGGCTGAGTTCCAGAATGCAAGGGTGGCAAAACTCTAGAATCCTTGCGTGTCTGAACTCGAGAGTCATTCAATGTCCACATTCCAGAACTCTGGATGTCTGAATTGTAGAAGCACCAAATGTCTGCATTCTAGAATCGGAATGTGGCGGAATTCTAGAATGCACAGCACGGCGGAATTCTAAAGTCCTAAAATGCCTGCTATCCGGAAGTTAAGGTGTCTGACATCAAGAATGCTACCAAGTCAGAATTATACCATTCTGAAAGATTCTGGGATCTAGAATCAATGGACGGCTGAGTTCCAGAATGTCAGGGTTTCCAAACTCTAGAATCCTTGCGTGTCTGAACTCGAGAGTCATTCAATGTCCACATTCCAGAACTCTGGATGTCTGAATTATAGAAGCACCAAATGTCTGCATTCTAGAATCGGAATGTGGCGGAATTCTAGAATGCACTGCACGGCGGAATTCTAAAGTCCTAAAATGCCTACTAGCCGAAAGTTAAGGTGTCTGATGACCAGAATGTTACTAGGTCAGCATTCTACCGTTCTGAGAGATTCTGGTTTCTAGAATAAATGGATGGCAGAGTTCTGGAATGTCAGGGTGTTCAAACTCAAGAATACTTGCGTGTCTGAACTCGAGAGTCATTCAATGTCCACATTCCGGATCACAGGGTGTCTGAATTCCAGAAGCACCAAATGTCTGCATTCCAGAATCGGAATGTGGCGGAATTCTAGAATGCACAGCACGGCGGAATTCGAAAGTCCTAAAATGCCTGCTATCCGGAAGTTAAGGTGTCTGACATCCATAATGCTACCACGTCAGAATTATACCATTCTGAAAGATTCTGGGATCTAGAATCAATGGACGGCTGAGTTCCAGAATGTCAGGGTGGCAAAACTCTAGAATCCTGGCGTGTCTGAACTCGAGAGTCATTCAATGTCCACATTCCAGAACTCTGGATGTCTGAATAATAGAAGCACCAAATGTCTGCATTCTAGAATCGGAATGTGGCGGAATTCTAGAATGCACAGCACGGCGGAATTCTAAAATCCTAAAATGCCTGCTATCCGGAAGTTAAGGTGTCTGACATCAAGAATGCTACCAAGTCAGAATTATACCATTCTGAAAGATTCTGGGATCTAGAATCAATGGACGACTGAGTTCCAGAATGTCAGGGTGGCGAAACTCTAGAATCCTTGCGTGTCTGAACTCGAGAGTCATTCAATGTCCACATTCCAGAAGTCTGGATGTCTGAATTACAGAAGCACCAAATGTCTGCATTCTAGAATCGGAATGTGGCGGAATTCTAGAATGCAGAGCACGGTGGAATTCTAAAGTCCTAAAATGCCTGCTATCCGGAAGTTAAGGTGTCTGACATCAAGAATGCTACCAAGTCAGAATTATACCATTCTGAAAGATTCTGGGATCTAGAATCAATGGACGGCTGAGTTCCAGAATGTCAGGGTGGCAAAACTCTAGAATCCTTGCATGTCTGAACTCGAGAGTCATTCAATGTCCACATTCCACAACTCTGGATGTCTGAATTATAGAAGCACCAAATGTCTGCATTCTAGAATCGGAATGTGGCGGAATTCTAGAACGCACAGCACGGCGGAATTCTAAAGTCCTAAAATGCCTGCTATCCGGAAGTTAAGGTGTCTGACATCTAGAATGTTTCTAGGTCAGCATTCTACCGTTCTGAGAGATTCTCGGTTCTAGAATCAAAAGACGCAGAGATCTGGCATGTCAGGGTGTCCAAACTCTAGAATCCTTGCGTGTCTGAACTCGAGAGTAATTCAATGTCCACATTCCGGATCACAGGGTGTCTGAATTCCAAAAGCACCAAATGTCTGCATTCTAGAATCGGAATGTGGTAGAATTCAAGAATGCACAGCACGGCGGAATTCTAAAGTCCTAAAATGACTGCTATCCGGAAGTTAAGGTGTCTGACATCCAGAATGGTACCACATCAGAATTATACCATTCTGAAAGATTCTGGGATCTAGAATCAATGGACGGCTGAGTTCCAGAATGCAAGGGTGGCAAAACTCTAGAATCCTTGCGTGTCTGAACTCGAGAGTCATTCAATGTCCACATTCCAGAACTCTGGATGTCTGAATTATAGAAGCACCAAATGTCTGCATTCTAGAATCGGAATGTGGCGGAATTTAAGAATGCACAGCACGGCGTAATTCTAAAGTCCTAAAATGCCTACTAGCCAAAAGTTAAGGTGTCTGATGACCAGAATGTTACTAGGTCAGCATTCTACCGTTCTGAGAGATTCTGGGTTCTAGAATCAATGGACGGCAGATTTTTGGAATGTCAGGCTGTCCAAACTCTAGTATCCTTGAGTGTTTGAACTCGAGAGTCATTCAATTTCCATATTCCGGGTCACAGGGTTACTGAATTCGAGAAGCACCAAATATGTGCATTCTAGAATCGGAATGTGTCGGAATTCTAGAATGCACAGCACGGCGGAATTCTAAAGTCCTAAAATGCCTGCTATCCGGAAGTTAAGGTGTCTGACATCCAGAATGCTACCACGTCAGAATTATAACATTCTGAAAGATTCTGGGATCTAGAATCAATGGACGTCTGAATTCCAAAATGTCAGGGTGGCAAAACTCTAGAATCCTTGCGTGTCTGAACTCGAGAGTCATTCAATGTCCACATTCCAGAACTCTGGATGTCTGAAATATAGAAGCACCAAATGTCTGCATTCTAGAATCGGAATGTGGCGGAATTCTAGAATGCACAGCACGGTGGAATTCTAAAGTCCTAAAATGCCTACTAGCCGAAAGTTAAGGTGTCTGATGACCAGAATGTTACTAGGTCAGCATTCTACCGTTCTGAGAGATTCTGGGTTCTAGAATAAATGGATGTCAGAGTTCTGGAATGTCAGGGTGTTCAAACTCAAGAATACTTGCGTGTCTGAACTCGAGAGTCATTCAATGTCCACATTCCGTATCACAGGGTGTCTGAATTCCAGAAGCACCAAATGTCTGCATTCTAGAATCGGAATGTGGCGGAATTCTAGAATGCACAGCATGGCGGAATTCGAAAGTCCTAAAATGCCTGCTATCCGGAAGTTAAGGTGTCTGACATCCAGAATGCTACCACGTCAGAATTATACCATTCTGAAAGATTCTGGGATCTAGAATCAATGGACGGCTGCGTTCCAGAATGTCAGAGTGGCAAAACTCTAGAATCCTTGCGTTTCTGAACTCGAGAGTCATTCAATGTCCACATTCCAGAACTCTGGATGTCTGAATTGTAGAAGCACCAAATGTCTGCATTCTAGAATCGGAATGTGGCGGAATTCTAGAATGCACAGCACGACGGAATTCTAAAATCCTAAAATACCTGCTATCCGGAAGTTAAGGTGTCTGACATCGAGAATGCTACCAAGTCAGAATTATACCATTCTGAAAGATTCTGGGATCTAGAACCAATGGACGGCTGAGTTCCAGAATGTCAGGGTGGCAATACTCTAGAATCCTGGTGTGTCTGAACTCGAGAGTCATTCAATGTCCACATTCCAGAACTCTGGATGTCTGAATTATAGAAGCACCAAATGTCTGCATTCTAGAATCGGAATGTGGTGGAATTTAAGAATGCACAGCACGGCGGAATTCTAAAGTCCTAAAATGACTGCTATCCGGAAGTTAAGGTTTCTGACATCAAGAATGCTACCAAGTCAGAATTATACCATTCTGAAAGATTCTGGGATCTAGAATCAATGGACGGCTGAGTTCCAGAATGCAAGGGTGGCAAAACTCTAGAATCCTGGCGTGTCTGAACTCGAGAGTCATTCAATATCCACATTCCAGAACTCTGGATGTCTGAATTATAGAAGCACCAAATGTCTGCATTCTAGAATCGGAATGTGGCGGAATTCTAGAATGCACAGCACGGCGGAATTCTAAAGTCCTAAAATGCCTGCTATCCGGAAGTTAAGTTGTCTGACATCTAGAATGTTTCTAGGTCAGCATTCTACCGTTCAGAGAGATTCTGGGTTCTAGAATCAATGGACGGCAGAGATCTGGCATGTCAGGGTGTAAAAACTCTAGAATCCTTGCGTGTCTGAACTCGAGAGTCATTAAATGTCCACATTCCGGATCACAGGGTGTCTGAATTCCAGAAGCACCAAATGTCTGCATTCTAGAATCGGAATGTGGTAGAATTCAAGAATGCACAGCACGGCGGAATTCGAAAGTCCTAAAATGCCTGCTATCAGGAAGTTAAGGTGTCTGACATCCAGAATGGTACCACATCAGAATTATACCATTCTGAAAGATTCTGGGATCTAGAATCAATGGACGGCTGAGTTCCAGAATGCAAGGGTGGCAAAACTCTAGAATCCTTGCGTGTCTGAACTCGAGAGTCATTCAATGTCCACATTCCAGAACTCTGGATGTCTGAATTATAGAAGCACCAAATGTCTGCATTGTAGAATCGTAATGTGGCGGAATTCTAGAATGCACAGCACGGCGGAATTCTAAAGTCCTAAAATGCCTGCTATCCATAAGTAAAGGTGTCTGACATCAAGAATGCTACCAAGTCAGAATTATACCATTCTGAAAGATTCTGGGATCTAGAATCTATGGACGGCTGAGTTCCAGAAAATCAGGGAGGCAAAACTCTAGAATCCTTGCGTGTCTGAACTCGAGAGTCATTCAATGTCCACATTCCAGAACTCTGGATGTCTGAATTATAGAAGCACCAAATGTCTGCATTCTAGAATCGGAATGTGGCGGAATTCTAGAATGCACAGCACGGCGGAATTCTAAAGTCCTAAAATGCCTGCTATCCGGAAGTTAAGGTGTCTGACATCCAGAATGTTACTAGGTCAGCATTCTACCGTTCTGAGAGATTCTGGGTTCTAGAATCAATGGACGGCAGAGATCTGGCATGTCAGGGTGTCCAAACTCTAGAATCCTTGGGTGTTTGAACTCGAGAGTCATTCAATTTCCATATTCCGGGTCACAAGGTGACTGAATTCCAGAAGCACCAAATGTCTGCATTCTAGAATCGGAATGTGGTAGAATTCTAGAATGCACAACACGGTGGAATTCTAAAGTCATAAAATGCCTGGTATCCAGAAGTTAAGGTGTCTGACATCCAGAATGGTACCACATCAGAATTATACCATTCTGAAACATTCTGGGATCTAGAATCAATGGACGGGTGAGTTCAAGAATGTCAGTGTGGCAAAACTCTAGAATCCTGGCATGTCTGAACTCGAGGGTTATTCAATGTCCACATTCCAGAACTCTGGATGTCTGAATTGTAGAAGCACCAAATGTCTGCATTCTAGAATCGGAATGTGGCGGAATTCTAGAATGCACAGGACGGCGGAATTCTAAAGTCCTAAAATGCCTACTAGCCGAAAGTTAAGGTGTCTGATGACCAGAATGTTACTAGGTCAGCATTCTACCGTTCTGAGAGATTCTGGGTTCTAGAATCAATGGACGGCAGAGTTCTGGAATGTCAGGGTCTCCAAACTCTAGAATCCTTGAGTGTTTGAACTCGAGAGTCATTCAATGTCCACATTACGGGTCACAGGATGACTGAATTCCAGAAGCACCAAATGTCTGCATTCTAGAATCGGAATGTGGCGGAATTCTAGAATGCACAGCACGGCGGAATTCTAAAGTCCTAAAATGCCTGCTATCCGGAATTTAAGGTGTCTGACATCCAGAATGCTACCACGTCAGAATTATACCATTCTGAAACATTCTTGGATCTAGAATCAATGGACGGCTGAGTTCCAGAATGTCAGGGTTTCCAAACTCTAGAATCCTTGTGTGTCTGAACTCGAGAGTCATCCAATGTCCACATTCCAGAACTCTGGATGTCTGCATTATAGAAGCACCAAATGTCTGCATTCTAGAATCGGAATGTGGCAGAATTCTAGAATGCACAGCACGTCGGAATTCTAAAGTCCTAAAATACCTGCTATCCGGAAGTTAAGGTGTCTGACATCAAGAATGCTACCAAGTCAGAATTATACCATTCTGAAAGATTCTGGGATCTAGAATCAATGGACGGCTGAGTTCCAGAATGTCAGGGTGGCAAAACTCTAGAATACTTGCGTGTCTGAACTCGAGAGTCATTCAATGTCCATATTCCAGAACTCTGGATGTGTGAATTATAGCAGCACTAAATGTCTGCATTCTAGAATCGGAATGTGGCGGAATTATAGAATGCACAGCACGGCGGAATTCCAAAGTCCTAAAATGCCTACTAGCCGAAAGTTAAGGTGTCTGATGACCAGTATGTTACTAGGTCAGCATTCTACAGTTCTGAGAGATTATGGGTTCTAGAATCAATGGACGGCAGAGATCTGGAATATCAGGGTGTCCAAACTCTAGAATCCTTGCGTGTCTGAACTCGAGAGTCATTCAATGTCCACATTCCGGATCACAGGGTGTCTGAATTCCAGAAGCACCAAATGTCTGCATTCTAGAATCGGAATGTGGTAGAATTCTAGAATGCACAGCACGGCGTAATTCGAAAGTCCTAAAATGCCGGCTATCCGGAAGTTAAGGTGTCTGACATCCAGAATGGTACCACATCAGAATTATACCATTCTGAAACATTCTACGATCTAGAATCAATGGACGGGTGAGTAACAGAATGTCAGGGTGGCAAAACTCTAGAATCCTGGCTTGTCTGAACTCGAGAGTCATTCAAGGTCCACATTCCAGAACTCTGGATGTCTGAATTATGGAAGCACCAAATGTCTGCATTCTAGAATCGGAATGTGGCGGAATTCTAGAATGCACAGCACGGCAGAATTCTAAAGTCCTAAAATGCCTGCTATCCGGAAGTTAAGGTGTCTGACATCAAGAATGCTACCAAGTCGGAATTATAACATTCTGAAAGATTCTGGGATCTAGAATCAATGGAAGGCTGAGTTCCAGAATGTCAGGGTGGCAAAACTCTAGAATCCTTGCATGTCTGAACTCGAGAGTCATTCAATGTCCACATTCCAGAACTCTGGATGTCTGAATTATAGAAGCACCAAATGTCTGCATTCTAGAATCGGAATGTGGCGGAATTCAAGAATGCACAGCACGGCGGAATTCGGAAGTCCTAAAATGCCTGCTATCAGGAAGTTAAGGTGTCTGACATCCAGAATGGTACCACATCAGAATTATACCATTCTGAAAGATTCTGGGATCTAGAATCAATGGACGGCTGAGTTCCAGAATGCAAGGGTGGCAAAACTCTAGAATC
Source organism: Aotus nancymaae (assembly GCF_030222135.1). Lineage (NCBI taxonomy): Eukaryota > Metazoa > Chordata > Mammalia > Primates > Aotidae > Aotus > Aotus nancymaae. Next base: position 1,870,072 of record NW_026988470.1, on the reverse strand, counting down.
CTTGCGTGTCTGAACTCGAGAGTCATTCAATGTCCACATTCCAGAACTCTGGATGTCTGAATTATAGAAGCACCAAATGTCTGCATTGTAGAATCGTAATGTGGCGGAATTCTAGAATGCACAGCACGGCGGAATTCTAAAGTCCTAAAATGCCTGCTATCCGGAAGTTAAGGTGTCTGACATCAAGAATGCTACCAAGTCAGAATTATGCCATTCTGAAAGATTCTGGGATCTAGAATCAATGGACGGCTGAGTTCCAGAATGCAAGGGTGGCAAAACTCTAGAATCTTTGCGTGTCTGAACTCGAGAGTCATTCAATGTCCACATTCCAGAACTCTGGATGGCTGAAATATAGAAGCACCAAATGTCTGCATTCTAGAATCGGAATGCGGCGGAATTCTAGAATGCACAGCACGGCGGAATTTTAAAGTCGTAAAATGCCTGCTATCCAGAAGTCAAGGTGTCTGACATCCAGAAGGTTACTAGGTACGCATTCTACCGTTCTGAGAGATTCCGGTTTCTAGAATCAATGGATGGCAGAGTTCTGGAATGTCAGGGTGTTCAAACTCAAGAATACTTGCGTGTCTGAACTCGAGAGTCATTCAATGTCCACATTCCGGATCACAGGGTGTCCGAATACCAGAAGCACCAAATGTCTGCATTCTAGAATCGGAATGTGGCGGAATTCTAGAATGCATAGCACGGCGGTATTCGAAAGTCCTAAAATGCCTGCTATTCGGAAGTTAAGGTGTCTGACATCCAGAATGCTACCACGTCAGAATTATACCATTCTGAAAGATTCTGGGATCTAGAATCAATGGACGGCCGAGTTCCAGAATGTCCGGGTTTCCAAACTCTAGAATCCTTGCGTGTCTGAACTCGAGAGTCATTCAATATCCACATTCAAGGACTCTGGATGTCTGAAATATAGAAGCAACAAATGTCTGCATTCTTGAATCGGAATGTGGTGGAATTCTAGAATGCACAGCACGGCAGAATTCTAAAGTCCTAAAATGCCTGCTATTCGGAAGTTAAGGTGTCTGACATCCAGAATGTTACTAGGTCAGCATTCTACCATTCTGTGAGATTCTGGGTTCTAGAATCAATGGACGGCAGAGTTCTGGAATGTCAGGGTGTCCAAACTCTAGAATCCTTCCGTGTCTGAACTCGTGAGTCATTCAATGTCCACATTCCGGATCACAGGGTGTCTGAATTCCAGAAGCACCAAATGTCTGCATTCTAGAATCGGAATGTGGCGGAATTCTAGAATGCACAGCACGGCGGAATTCTAAAGTCCTAAAATGCCTACTAGCCGAAAGTTAAGGTGTCTGATGACCAGTATGTTACTAGGTCAGCATTCTACTGTCCTGAGAGATTCTGGGTTCTAGATTCAATGGACGGCAGAGTTCTGGAATGTCAGGGTGTCCAAACTCTAGAATCCTTCCGTGTCTGAACTCGTGAGTCATTCAATGTCCACATTCCGGATCACAGGGTGTCTGAATTCCAGAAGCACCAAATGTCTGCATTCTAGAATCGGAATGTGGCGGAATTCTAGAATGCACAGCACGGCGGAATTCTAAAGTCCTAAAATGCCTACTAGCCGAAAGTTAAGGTGTCTGATGACCAGAATGTTACTAGGTCAGCATTCTACTGTTCTGAGAGATTCTGGGTTCTAGAATCAATGGACGGAAGAGTTCTGGAATGTCAGGGTGTCCAAACTCTAGAATCCATGAGTGTTTGAACTCGAGAGTCATTCAATTTCCATATTCCGGGTCACAGGGTGACTGAATTCCAGAAGCACCAAATGTCTGCATTCTAGAATCGGAATATGGCGGAATTCTAGAATGCACAGCACGGCGGAATTCGAAAGTCCTAAAATGCCTGCTATCCGGAAGTTAAGGTGTCTGACATCAAGAATGCTACCACGTCAGAATTATACCATTCTGATAGATTCTGGTGTCTAGAATCAATGGACGGCTGAGTTCCAGAATGTCAGGGTGGCAAAACTCTAGAATCCTTGTGTGTCTGAACTCGAGACTCATTCAGTGTCCACATTCCAGAACTCTGGATGTCTGAATTATAGAAGCACCAAATGTCTGCATTCTAGAATCGGAATGTGGCGGAATTCTAGAATGCACAGCACGGCGGAATTCTAAAGTCCTAAAATGCCTGCTATCGAGAAGTTAAGGCGTCTGACATCCAGAATGCTACCACGTCAGAATTATACCATTCTGAAACATTCTGGGATCTAGAATCAATGTATGGGTGAGTTCCAGAATGTCAGGGTGGCAAAACTCTAGAATACTTGCGTGTCTGAACTCGAGAGTCATTCAATGTCCACATTCCAGAACTCTGGATGTCTGAATAATAGAAGCACCAAATGTCTGCATTCTAGAATCGGAATGTGGTGGAATTCTAGAATGCACAGCACGGCGTAATTCTAAAGTCCTAAAATGCCTGCTATCCGTAAGTTAAGGTGTCTGACATCCAGAATGTTACTAGGTCAGCATTCTACCGTTCTAAGAGATTCCGGGATCTAGAATCAATGGACGGCTGAGTTCCAGTATGTCAGGGTGGCAAAACTCTAGAATCCTGGCGTGTCTGAACTCGAGAGTCATTCAATGTCCACATTCCAGGACTCTGGATGTCTGAATTATAGAAGCACCAAATGTCTGCATTCTAGAATCGGAATGTGGCGGAATTCTTGAATGCACAGCACAGCGGAATTCTAAAGTCCTAAAATGCCTGCTATCCGGAAGTTAAGGTGTCTGACATCAAGAATGCTACCAAGTCAGAATTATAACATTCTGAAAGATTCTGGGATCTAGAATCAATGGAAGGCTGAGTTCCAGAATGTCAGGGTGGCAAAACTCTAGAATCCTTGCGTGTCTGAACTCGAGAGTCATTCAATGTCCACATTCCAGAACTCTGGATGTCTGAATTATAGAAGCACCAAATGTCTGCATTCTAGAATCGGAATGTGGCGGAATTCTAGAATGCACAGCACGGCTAGAATTCTAAAGTCCTAAAATGCCTACTAGCCGAAAGTGAAGGTGTCTGATGACCAGTATGTTACTGGGTCAGCATTCTACCGTTCTGAGAGATTCTCGGTTCTAGAATCAATGGACGGCAGAGACCTGGAATGTCAGTGTGTCCAAACTCTAGAATCCTTGCGTGTCTGAACTCGAGAGTCATTCAATGTCCACATTCCGGATCACAGGGTGTCTGAATTCCAGAAGAACCAAATGTCTGCATTCTAGAATCGGAATGTGGTAGAATTCTAGAATGCACAGCACGGCGGAATTCTAAAGTCCTAAAATGCCTGCTTTCCAGAAGTTAAGGTGTCTGACATCCAGAATGCTACCACATCAGAATTATACCATTCTGAAAGATTCTGGGATCTAGAATCAATGGACGGGAGAGTTCCAGAATGTCAGGGTGGCAATACTCTAGAATCCTTGCGTGTCTGAACTCGAGAGTCATTCAATGTCCACATTCCAGAACTCTGGATGTCTGAATTATAGAATCACCAAATGTCTGCATTCTAGAATCGGAATGTGGTGGAATTCCAGAATGCACAGCCCGGCGGAATTCTAAAGTCCTAAAATGCCTTCTAATCGGAAGTTAAGGTGTCTGACATCAAGAATGCTACCAAGTCAGAATTATACCATTCTGAAAGATTCTGGGATCTAGAATCAATGGACGGCTGAGTTCCAGAATGCAAGGGTGGCAAAACTCTAGAATCCTTGCGTGTCTGAACTCGAGAGTCATTCAATGTCCACATTCCAGAACTCTGGATGTCTGAAATATAGAAGCACCAAATGTCTGCATTCTAGAATCGGAATGTGGCGGAATTCTAGAATGCACAGCACGGCGGAATTTTAAAGTCGTAAAATGCCTGCTATCCAGAAGTCAAGGTGTCTGACATCCAGAAGGTTACTAGGTACGCATTCTACCGTTCTGAGAGATTCCGGTTTCTAGAATCAATGGATGGCAGAGTTCTGGAATGTCAGGGTGTTCAAACTCAAGAATACTTGCGTGTCTGAACTCGAGAGTCATTCAATGTCCACATTCCGGATCACAGGGTGTCCGAATACCAGAAGCACCAAATGTCTGCATTCTAGAATCGGAATGTGGCGGAATTCTAGAATGCATAGCACGGCGGTATTCGAAAGTCCTAAAATGCATGCTATTCGGAAGTTAAGGTGTCTGACATCCAGAATGCTACCACGTCAGAATTATACCATTCTGAAAGATTCTGGGATCTAGAATCAATGGACGGCCGAGTTCCAGAATGTCCGGGTTTCCAAACTCTAGAATCCTTGCGTGTCTGAACTCGAGAGTCATTCAATATCCACATTCAAGGACTCTGGATGTCTGAAATATAGAAGCAACAAATGTCTGCATTCTTGAATCGGAATGTGGTGGAATTCTAGAATGCACAGCACGGCAGAATTCTAAAGTCCTAAAATGCCTGCTATTCGGAAGTTAAGGTGTCTGACATCCAGAATGTTACTAGGTCAGCATTCTACCATTCTGTGAGATTCTGGGTTCTAGAATCAATGGACGGCAGAGTTCTGGAATGTCAGGGTGTCCAAACTCTAGAATCCTTCCGTGTCTGAACTCGTGAGTCATTCAATGTCCACATTCCGTATCACAGGGTGTCTGAATTCCAGAAGCACCAAATGTCTGCATTCTAGAATCGGAATGTGGTGGAATTCTAGAATGCACAGCACGGCGGAATTCTAAAGTCCTAAAATGCCTACTAGCCGAAAGTTAAGGTGTCTGATGACCAGTATGTTACTAGGTCAGCATTCTACTGTTCTGAGAGATTCTGGGTTCTAGATTCAATGGACGGCAGAGTTCTGGAATGTCAGGGTGTCCAAACTCTAGAATCCTTCCGTGTCTGAACTCGTGAGTCATTCAATGTCCACATTCCGGATCACAGGGTGTCTGAATTCCAGAAGCACCAAATGTCTGCATTCTATAATCGGAATGTGGCGGAATTCTAGAATGCACAGCACGGCGGAATTCTAAAGTCCTAAAATGCCTACTAGCCGAAAGTGAAGGTGTCTGATGACCAGAATGTTACTAGGTCAGCATTCTACTGTTCTGAGAGATTCTGGGTTCTAGAATCAATGGACGGAAGAGTTCTGGAATGTCAGGGTGTCCAAACTCTAGAATCCATGAGTGTTTGAACTCGAGAGTCATTCAATTTCCATATTCCGGGTCACAGGGTGACTGAATTCCAGAAGCACCAAATGTCTGCATTCTAGAATCGGAATATGGCGGAATTCTAGAATGCACAGCACGGCGGAATTCGAAAGTCCTAAAATGCCTGCTATCCGGAAGTTAAGGTGTCTGACATCCAGAATGCTACCACGTCAGAATTATACCATTCTGATAGATTCTGGGATCTAGAATCAATGGACGGCTGAGTTCCAGAATGTCAGGGTGGCAAAACTCTAGAATCCTTGTGTGTCTGAACTCGAGACTCAATCAGTGTCCACATTCCAGAACTCTGGATGTCTGAAATATAGAAGCACCAAATGTCTGCATTCTAGAATCGGAATGTGGCGGAATTCTAGAATGCACAGCACGGCGGGATTCTAAAGTCCTAAAATGCCTGCTATCCGGAAGTTAAGGTGTCTGACATCAAGAATGCTACCAAGTCATTATTATACCATTCTGAAAGATTCCGGGATCTAGAATCAATGGACGGCTGAGTTCCAGAATGTCAGGGTGGCAAAACTCTAGAATCCTTGCGTGTCTGAACTCGAGAGTCATTCAATGTCCACATTCCAGAACTCTGGATGTCTGAATTATAGAAGCACCAAATGTCTGCATTCTAGAATCGGAATGTGGCGGAATTCTAGAATGCACAGCACGGCGGAATTCTAAAGTCCTAAAATGCCTGCTATCCGGAAGTTAAGGTGTCTGACATCAAGAATGCTACCAAGTCAGAATTATAACATTCTGAAAGATTCTGGGATCTAGAATCAATGGAAGGCTGAGTTCCAGAATGTCAGGGTGGCAAAACTCTAGAATCCTAGCGTGTCTGAACTCGAGAGTCATTCAATGTCCACATTCCAGAACTCTGGATGTCTGAATTATAGAAGCACCAAATGTCTGCATTCTAGAATCGGAATGTGGCGGAATTCTAGAATGCACAGCACGGTGGAATTCTAAAGTCCTAAAATGCCTACTAGCCGAAAGTGAAGGTGTCTGATGACCAGTATGTTACTGGGTCAGCATTCTACCGTTCTGAGAGATTCTCGGTTCTAGAATCAATGGACGGCAGAGACCTGGAATATCAGTGTGTCCAAACTCTAGAATCCTTGCGTGTCTGAACTCGAGAGTCATTCAATGTCCACATTCCGGATCACAGGGTGTCTGAATTCCAGAAGAACCAAATGTCTGCATTCTAGAATCGGAATGTGGTAGAATTCTAGAATGCACAGCACGGCGGAATTCTAAAGTCCTAAAATGCCTGCTATCCGGAAGTTAAGGTGTCTGACATCCAGAATGCTACCACATCAGAATTATACCATTCTGAAAGATTCTGGGATCTAGAATCAATGGACGGGTGAGTTCCAGAATGTCAGGGTGGCAAAACTCTATAATCCTGGCTTGTCTGAACTCGAGAGTCATTCAATGTCCACATTCCAGAACTCTGGATGTCTGAATTATGGAAGCACCAAATGTCTGCATTCTAGAATCGGAATGTGGCGGAATTCTAGAATGCACAGCACGGCGGAATTCGAAAGTCCTAAAATGCCTGCTATCCGGAAGTTAAGGTGTCTGACATCCAGAATGCTACCACGTCAGAATTATACCATTCTGAAAGATTCTGGTAACTAGAATCAATGGACGGCTGAGTTCCAGAATGTCAGGGTTTGCAAACTCTAGAATCCTTGCGTGTCTGAACTCGAGAGTCATTCAATATCCACATTCCAGGACTCTGGATGTCTGAAATATAGAAGCAACAAAGGTCTGCATTCTAGAATCGGAATGTGGTGGAATTCTAGAATGCACAGCACGGCAGAATTCTAAAGTCCTAAAATGCCTGCTATCCGGAAGTCAAGGTGTCTGACATCCAGAATGTTACTAGGTCAGCATTCTACCGTTCTGAGAGATTCTGGGTTCTAGAATCAATTGATGGCAGAGTTCTGGAATGTCAGGGTGTTCAAACTCAAGAATACTTGCGTGTCTGAACTCGAGAGTCATTCAATGTCCACATTCCGGATCACAGGGTGTCTGAATTCCAGAAGCACCAAATGTCTGCATTCTAGAATCGGAATGTGGCGGAATTCTAGAATGCACAGCACGGCGGAATTCTAAAGTCTTAAATGCCTGCTATCCGGAAGTTAAGGTGTCTGACATCAAGAATGCTACCAAGTCAGAATTATATCATTCTGAAAGATTCTGGGATCTAGAATCAATGGACGGCTGAGTTCCAGAATGTCAGGGTGGCAAAACTCTAGAATACTTGCGTGTCTGAACTCGAGAGTCATTCAATGTCCACATTCCAGAACTCTGGATGTCTGAATTATAGAAGCACCAAATCTCTGCATTCTAGAATCGGAATGTGGCGGAATTCTAGAATGCACAACACGGCGGATTTCTAAAGTCCTAAAATGCCTACTAGCCGAAAGTTAAGGTGTCTGATGACCAGAATGTTACTAGGTCAGCATTCTACCGTTCTGAGCGATTCTGGGTTCTAGAGTCAATGGACGGCAGAGTTCCGGAATGTCAGGGTGTCCAAACTCTAGAATCCTTGAGTGTTTGAACTCGAGAGTCATTCAATATCCATATTCCGGGTCACAGGGTGACTGAATTCCAGAAGCACCAAATGTCTGCTTTCTAGAATCGGAATGTGGCGGAATTCTAGAATGCACAGCACGGCGGAATTCGAAAGTCCTAAAATGCCTGCTATCCGGAAGTTAAGGTGTCTGACATCCAGAATGCTACCACGTCAGAATTATACCATTCTGAAAGATTCTGGGATCTAGAATCAATGGACGACTGAGTTCCAGAATGTCAGGGTGGCAAAACTCTAGAATCCTTGCGTGTCTGAACTCGAGAGTCATTCAATGTCCACATTCCAGAACTCTGGATGTCTGAATTATAGAAGCACCAAATGTCTGCATTCTAGAATCGGAATGTGGTGGAATTCTAGAATGCACAGCACGGCGGAATTCTAAAGTCCTAAAATGCCGGCGGAATTCTAAAGTCCTAAAATGCCTGCTATCCGGAAGTTAAGGTGTCTGACATCCAGAATGTTACTACGTCAGCATTCTACCGTTCTGAGAGATTCTGGGTTCTAGAATCAATGGACGGCAGAGATCTGACTTCTCAGGGTGTCCAAACTCTAGAATCCTTGCGTGTCTGAACTCGAGAGTCATTCAATGTCCACATTACGGATCACAGGGTGTCTGAATTCCAGAAGAACCAAATGTCAGCATTCTAGAATCGGAATGTGGTAGAATTCTATAATGCACAGCATGGCGGAATTCTAAAGTCCTAAAATGCCTGCTATCCGGAAGTTAAGGTGTCTGACACCCAGAATGCTACCACATCAGAATTATACCATTCTGAAACATTCTGGGATCTAGAATCAATGGACGGGTGAGTTCCAGAATGTCAGGGTGGCAAAACTCTAGAATCCTGGCGTGTCTGAACTCGAGAGTCATTCAATGTCCACATTCCAGAACTCTGGATGTCTGAATTATAGAAGCACCAATTGTCTGCATTCTAGAATCGGAATGTGGCGGAATTCTAGAATGCACAGCACGGCGGAATTCTAAAGTCCTAAAGTGCCTGCTATCCAGAACTCAAGGTGTCTGACATCCAGAATGTTACTAGGTCAGCATTCTACCGTTCTGAGAGATTCTGGGTTCTAGAATCAATTGATGGCAGAGTTCTGGAATGTCAGGGTGTTCAAACTCAAGAATACTTGCGTGTCTGAACTCGAGAGTCATTCAATGTCCACATTCCGGATCACAGGGTGTCTGAATTCCAGAAGCACCAAATGTCTGCATTCTAGAATCGGAATGTGGCGGAATTCTAGAATGCACAGCACGGCGGAATTCGAAAGTCCTAAAATGCATGCTATCCGGAAGTTAAGGTGTCTGACATCCAGAATGCTACCACGTCAGAATTATACCATTCTGAAAGATTCTGGGATCTAGAATCAATGGACGGCTGAGTTCCAGAATGTCAGGGTTTCCAAACTCTAGAATCCTTGCGTGTCTGAACTCGAGACTCATTCAATATCCACATTCCAGGACTCTGGATGTCTGAAATATAGAAGCAACAAATGTCTGCATTCTAGAATCGGAATGTGGTGGAATTCTAGAATGCACAGCACGGCAGAATTCTAAAGTCCTAAAATGCCTGCTATTCGGAAGTTAAGGTGTCTGACATCCAGAATGTTACGAGGTCAGCATTCTACCGTTCTGAGAGATTCTGGGTTCTAGAATCAATGGATGGCAGAGTTCTGGAATGTCAGGGTGTCCAAACTCTAGAATCCTTCCGTGTCTGAACTCGTGAGTCATTCAATGTCCACATTCCGGATCACAGGGTGTCTGAATTCCAGAAGCACCAAAAGTCTGCATTCTAGAATCGGAATGTTGCGGAATTCTAGAATGCACAGCACGGCAGAATTCTAAATTCCTAAAATGCCTGATATTCGGAAGTTAAGGAGTCTGACATCCAGAATGTTACTAGGTCAGCATTCTACCTTTCTGAGAGATTCTGGGTTCAAGAATCAATGGACGGCAGAGTTCTGGAATGTCAGGGTGTCCAAACTCTAGAATCCTTCCGTGTCTGAACTCGTGAGTCATTCAATGTCCACATTCCAGATCAAAGGGTGTCTGAATTCCAGAAGCACCAAATGTCTGCATTCTAGAATCGGAATGTGGCAGAATTCTAGAATGCACAGCACGGCGGAATTCTAAAGTCCTAAAATGCCTGCTATCGGGAAGTTAAGTTGTCTGACATCCAGAATGTTACTAGGTCTGCATTCTACCGTTCTGAGAGATTCTGGGTTCTAGATTCAATGGACGGCAGAGATCTGGCATGTCAGGGTGTCCAAACTCTAGAATCCTTGCGTGTCTGAACTCGAGAGTCATTCAATGTCCACATTCCGGATCACAGGGTGTGTGAATTCCAGAAGCACCAAATGTCTGCATTCTAGAATCGGAATGTGGTAGAATTCTAGAATGCACAGCACGGCGGAATTCTAAAGTCCTAAAATGCCTGCTATCCGGAAGTTAAGGTGTCTGACACCCAGAATGCTACCACATCAGAATTATACCACTCTGAAACATTCTGGGATCTAGAATCAATGGACGGGTGAGTTCCAGAATGTCAGGGTGGCAAAACTCGAGAATCCTGGCGTGTCTGAACTCGAGAGTCATTCAATGTCCACATTCCAGAACTCTGGATGTCTGAATTATAGAAGCACCAAATGTCTGCATTCTAGAATCGGAATGTGGCGGAATTCTAGAATGCACAGCACGGCGGAATTCTAAAGTCCTAAAATACCTGCTATCCGGAAGTTAATGTGTCTGACATCAAGAATGCTACCAAGTCAGAATTATACCGTTCTGAAAGATTCTGGGTTCTAGAATTAATGGATGGCTGAGTTCCAGAATATCAGGGTGGCAAAACCCTAGAATCCATGCGTGTCTGAACTCGAGACTCATTCAATGTCCACATTCCAGAATTCTGGATGTCTGAATTATAGAAGCACCAAATGTCTGCATTCTAGAATCGGAATGTGGCGGAATTCTAGAATGCACAGCACGGCAGAATTCTAAAGTCCTAAAATGCCTACTAGCCGAAAGTTAAGGTGTCTGATGACCAGTATGTTACTAGGTCAGCATTCTACCGTTCTGAGAGATTCTGGGTTCTAGAATCAATGGACGGCAGAGATCTGGAATGTCAGGGTGTCCAAACTCTAGAATCCTTGCGTGTCTGAACTCGAGAGTCATTCAATGTCCACATTCCGGATCACAGGTTGTCTGAATTCCAGAAGCACCAAATGTCTGCATTCTAGAATCGGAATGTGGTAGAATTCTAGAATGCACAGCACGGCGGAATTCTAAAGTCCCCAAATGCCTGCTATCGGGAAGTTAAGGTTTCTGACATCCAGAATGGTACCACATCAGAATTATACCATTCTGAAACATTCTGGGATCTAGAATCAATGGACGGGTGAGTTCCAGAATGTCAGGGTGGCAAAACTCTAGAAGCCTGGCTTGTCTGAACTCGAGAGTCATTCAATGTCCACATTCCAGAACTCTGGATGTCTGAATTATGGAAGCACCTAATATCTGCATTCTAGAATCGGATTGTGGCGGAATTCTAAAATGCACAGCACGGCGGAATTCTAAAGTCCTAAAATGCCTGCTATCCGGAAGTTAAGGTGTCTGACATCCAGAATGTTACTAGGTCAGCATTCCACCATTCTGAGAGATTCTGGGTTCTAGAATCAATGGACGGCAGAGTTCTGGAATGTCAGGGTGTCCAAACTCTAGAATCCGTCCGTGTCTGAACTCGTGAGTCATTCAATGTCCACATTCCGGATCACAGGGTGTCTGAATTCCAGAAGCACCAAATGTCTTCATTCTAGAATCGGAATGTGGCGGAATTCTAGAATGCACAGCACGGCAGAATTCTAAAGTCCTAAAATGCCTGATATTCGGAAGTTAAGGAGTCTGACATCCAGAATGTTACTAGGTCAGCATTCTACCATTCTGAGAGATTCTGGGTTCTAGAATCAATGGACGGCAGAGATCTGGCATGTCAGGGTGTCCAAACTCTAGAATCCTTCCGTGTCTGAACTCGTGAGTCATTCAATGTCCACATTCCGGATCACAGGGTGTCTGAATTCCAGAAGCACCAAATGTCTGCATTCTAGAATCAGAATGTGGCGGAATTCTAGAATGCACAGCACGGCGGAATTCGAAAGTCCTAAAATGCCTGCCTTCCAGAAGTTAAGGTGTCTGACATCCAGAATGCTACCACGTCAGAATTATACCATTCTGAAAGATTCTGGGATCTAGAATCAATGGACGGCTGAGTTCCAGAATGTCAGGGTTTCCAAACTCTGGAATCCTTGCGTGTCTGAACTTGAGAGTCATTCAATATCCACATTCCAGGGCTCTGGATGTCTGAAATATAGAAGCAACAAATGTCTGCATTCTAGAATCGGAACGTGGTGGAATTCTAGAATGCACAGCACGGCAGAATTCTAAAGTCCTAAAATGCCTGCTATTCGGAAGTCAAGGTGTCTGACATCCAGAATGTTACTAGGTCAGCATTCTACCGTTCTGAGAGATTCTGGGTTGCAGAATCAATGGACGGCAGAGTTCTGGAATGTCAGGGTGTCCAAACTCTAGAATCCTTCCGTGTCTGAACTCGTGAGTCATTCAATGTCCACATTCCGGATCACAGGGTGTCTGAATTCCAGAAGCACCAAATGTCTGCATTCTAGAATCGGAATGTGGCGGAATTCTAGAATGCACAGCACGGCAGAATTCTAAAGTCCTAAAATGCCTGATATTCGGAAGTTAAGGTTTCTGACATCCAGAATGTTACTAGGTCAGCTTTCTACCGTTCTGAGAGATTCTGGGTTCTAGAATCAATGGACGGCAGAGTTCTGGAATGTCAGGGTGTTCAAACTCTAGAATCCTTCCGTGTCTGAACTCGTGAGTCATTCAATGTCCACATTCCAGATCAAAGGGTGTCTGAATTCCAGAAGCACCAAATGTCTGCATTCTACAATTGGAATGTGGCGGAATTCTAGAATGCACAGCACGGCGGATTTCTAAGGTCCTAAAATGCCTGCTATCGGGAACTTAAGGTGTCTGACATCCAGAATGTTACTAGGTCAGCATTCTACCGTTCTGAGAGATTCTGGGTTCTAGAATTAATGGACGGCAGAGATCTGGAATATCAGGGTGTCCAAACTCTCAAATCCTTGCGTGTCTGAACTCGAGAGTCATTCAATTTCCACATTCCGGATCACAGGGTGTCTGAATTCCAGAAGCACCAAATGTCTGCATTCTAGAATCGGAATGTGGCGGAATTCTATAATGCACAGCACGGCAGAATTCGAAAGTCCTAAAATGCCTGCTTTCGGGAAGTTAAGCTGTCTGATATCCAGAATGCTACCACGTCAGAATTATACCATTCTGAAAGATTCTGGGATCTAGAATCAATGGACGGCTGAGTTCCAGAATGTCAGTGTGGCAAAACTCTAGAATCCTTGCGTGTCTGAACTCGAGAGTCATTCAATGTCCACATTCCAGAACTCTGGATGTCTGAATTATAGAAGCACCAAATGTCTGCATTCTAGAATCGGAATGTGGCGGAATTCTAGAATGCACAGCACGGCGGAATTCTAAAATTCTAAAATGCCTGCTATCCGGAAGTTAAGGTGTCTGACATCAAGAATGCTACGAAGTCAGAATTATACCATTCTGAAAGATTCTGGGATCTAGAATCAATGGACGGCTGAGTTCCAGAATGTCAGGGTTTCAAAACTCTAGAATCCTTGCGTGTCTGAACTCGAGAGTCATTCAATGTCCACATTCCAGAACTCTGGATGTCTGAATTATAGAAGCACCAAATGTCTGCATTCTAGAAACGGAATGTGGCGGAATTCTAGAATGCACAGCACTGCGGAATTCTAAAGTCCTAAAATGCCTACTAGCTGAAAGTTAAGGTGTCTGATGACCAGAATGTTACTAGGTCAGCCTTCTACCGTTCTGAGAGATTCTGGGTTCAAGAATCAATGGACGGCAGAGTTCTGGAATGTCTGGGTGTCCAAACTCTAGAATACTTGAGTGTTTGAACTGGAGAGTCATTCAATTTCCATATTCCGGGTCACAGGGTGACTGAATTCCAGAAGAACCAAATGTCTGCATTCTAGAATCGGAATGTGGCGGAATTCTAGAATGCACAGCACGGCGGAATTCGAAAGTCCTAAAATGCCTGCTATCGGGAAGTTAAGGTGTCTGACATCAAGAATGCTACCACGTCATAGTTATACCATTCTGAAAGATTCTGGGATCTAGAATCAATGGACGGCTGAGTTCCAGAATGTCAGGGTGGCAAAACTCTAGAATCCTTGCGTGTCTGAACTCGAGAGTCATTCAATGTCCACATTCCAGAACTCTGGATGTCTGAATTATAGAAGCACCAAATGTCTGCATTCTAGAATCGGAATGTGGCGGAATTCTAGAATGCACAGCACGGCGGAATTCTAAAGTCCTAAAATGCCTGCTATCCGGAAGTTAAGGTGTCTGACATCCAGAATGTTACTAGGTCAGCATTCTACCGTTCTGAGAGATTCTGGGTTCTTGAATCAATGGACGGCAGAGATCTGGCATGTCAGGGTGTCCAAACTCTAGAATCCTTGCGTGTCTGAACTCGAGAGTCATTCAATGTCCACATTCCGGATCACAGGGTGTCTGAATTCCAGAAGCACCAAATGTCTGCATTCTAGAATCGGAATGTGGTAGAATTCTAGAATGCACAGCACGGCGGAATTCTAAAGTCCTAAAATGCCTGCTATCCGAAAGTTAAGATGTCTGACATCCAGAATGTTACTACGTCAGCATTCTTCCGTTCTGAGAGATTCTGGGTTCTAGAATCAATGTACGGCAGAGTTCTGGAATGTCAGGGTGTCCAAACTCTAGAATCCTTCCGTGTCTGAACTCATGAGTCATTCAATGTCCACATTCCGGACCACAGGGTGTCTGAATTCCAGAAGCACCAAATGTCTTCATTCTAGAATCGGAATGTGGCGGAACTCTAGAATGCACAGCACGGCAGAATTCTAAAGTCCTAAAATGCCTGATATTCGGAAGTTAAGGCGTCTGACATCCAGAATGTTACTAGGTCAGCATTCTACCATTCTGAGAGATTCTGGGTTCTAGAATCAAGGGCGGCAGAGTTCTGGAATGTCAGGGTGTCCAAACTCTAGAATCCTTCCGTGTCTGAACTCGTGAGTCATTCAATGTCCACATTCCGGATCACAGGGTGTCTGAATTCCAGAAGCACCAAATGTCTGCATTCTAGAATCGGAATGTGGCGGAATTCTAGAATGCACAGCACGGCGGAATTCTAAAATCCTGAAATGCCTGCTATCCGTAAGTTAAGGTGTCTGACATCAAGAATGCTACCAAGTCAGAATTATACCATTCTGAAAGATTCAGGGATCTAGAATCAATGGACGGCTGAGTTCCAGAATGTCAGGGTGGCAAAACTCTAGAATCCTTGCGTGTCTGAACTCGAGAGTCATTCAATGTCCACATTCCAGAACTCTGGATGTGTGAATTATAGAAGCACCAAATGTCTGCATTCTAGAATCGGAATGTGGCGGAATTCTAGAATGCACAGCACAGCAGAATTCTAAAGTCCTAAAATGCCTCCTATCCGGAAGTTAATGTGTCTGACATCCAGAATGTTACTAGGTCAGCATTCCACCGTTCTGAGAGATTCTGGGTTCTAGAATCAATGGACGGCAGAGTTCTGTAATGTCTGGGTGTCCAAACTCTAGAATCCTTCCGTGTCTGACTCGTGAGTCATTCAATGTCCACATTCCGGATCACAGGGTGTCTGAATTCCAGAAGCACCAAATGTCTTCATTCTAGAATCGGAATGTGGCGGAATTCTAGAATGCACAGCACGGCACAATTCTATAGTCCTAAAATGACTGATATTCGGAAGTTAAGGAGTCTGACATCCAGAATGTTACTAGGTCAGCATTCTACCATTCTGAGAGATTCTGGGTTCTAGAATCAATGGACGGCAGAGATCTGGCATGTCAGGGTGTCCAAACTCTAGAATCCTTCCGTGTCTGAACTCGTGAGTCATTCAATGTCCACATTCCGGATCACAGGGTGTCTGAATTCCAGAAGCACCAAATGTCTGCATTCTAGAAACGGAATGTGGCGGATTTCTAGAATGCACAGCACGGCGGAATTCTAAAGTACTAAAATGCCTGCTATCGGGAAGTTAATGTGTCTGACATCCAGAATGCTACCACGTCAGAATTATACCATTCTGAAAGATTCTGGGATCTAGAATCAATGGACGGCTGAGTTCCAGAATATCAGGGTGGCAAAACTCTAGAATCCTTGCGTGTCTGAACTCGAGAGTCATTCAATGTCCACATTCCAGAACTCTGGATGTCTGAATTATAGAAGCACCAAATGTCCGCATTCTAGAATCAGAATGTGGCGGAATTCTAGAATGCACAGCACGGCGGAATTCTAAAGTCCTAAAATGCCTAATAGCTGAAAGTTAAGGTGTCTGATGACCAGAATGTTACTAGGTCAGCATTCTACCGTTCTGAGAGATTCTGGGTTCTAGAATCAATGGAGGACAGAGTTCTGGAATGTCAGGGTGTCCAAACTCTAGAATCCTTGAGTGTTTGAACTCGAGAGTCATTCAATTTCCATATTCCGGGTCACAGAGTGACTGAATTCCAGAAGAACCAAATGTCTGCATTCTAGAAACAGAATGTGGCGGAATTCTAGAATGCACAGCACGGCGGAATTCGAAAGTCCTAAAATGCATGCTATCCGGAAGTTAAGGTGTCTGACATCCAGAATGCTACCACGTCAGAATTATACCATTCTGAAAGATTCTGGGATCTAGAATCAATGGACGGCTGAGTTCCAGAATGTCAGGGTGGCAAAACTCTAGAATCCTTGCGTTTCTGAACTTGAGAGTCATTCAATGTCCACATTCCAGAACTCTGGATGTCTGAATTATAGAAGCACCAAATGTCTGCATTCTAGAATCGGAATGTGGCGGAATTCTAGAATGCACAGCACCGCGGAATTCTAAAGTCCTAAAATGCCTGCTATCCGGAAGTTAAGGTGTCTGACATCCAGAATGTTACTAAGCCAGCATTCTACCGTTCTGAGAGATTCTGGGTTCTAGAATCAATGGACGGCAGAGATCTGGCATGTCAGGGTGTCCAAAATCTAGAATCCTTGCGTGTCTGAACTCGAGAGTCATTCAATGTCCACATTCCGGATCAAAGGGTGTCTGAATTCCAGAAGCACCCAATGTCTGCATTCTAGAATCGGAATGTGGCGGAATTCTAGAAAACACAGCACGGCGGAATTCTAAATTCCTAAAATGCATACTAGCCGAAAGTTAAGGTGTCTGATGACCAGTATGTTACTAGGTCAGCATTCGACCGTTCTGAGAGATTCTGGGTTCTAGAATCAATGGACGGCAGAGATCTGGAATGTCAGTGTGTCCAAACTCTAGAATCCTTGCGTGTCTGAACTCGAGAGTCATTCAATGTCCACATTCCGGATCACAGGGTGTCTGAATTCCAGAAGCACCAAATGTCTGCATTCTAGAATCGGAATGTGGTAGAATTCTAGAATGCACAGCACGGCGGAATTCTAATGTCCTATAATGCCTGCTTTCCGGAAGTTAAGGTGTCTGACATCCAGAATGCTACCACATCAGAATTATACCATTCTGAAACATTCTGGGACCTAGAATCAATGGACGGCTGAGTTCCAGAATGTCAGGGTGCCAAAACTCTACAAACCTTGCGTGTCTGAACTCGAGAGTCATTCAATGTCCACATTCCAGAACTCTGGATGTCTGAAATATAGAAGCACCAAATGTCTGCATTCTAGAATCAGAATGTGGCGGAATTCTAGAATGCACAGCACGGCGGAATTTTAAAGTCCTGAAATCCCTGCTATCCAGAAGTCAAGGTGTCTGACATCCAGAATGTTACTAGGTCAGCATTCTACCGTTCTGAGAGATTCTGGGTTTTAGAATCAATGGATGGCAGAGTTCTGGAATGTCAGGGTGTTCAAACTCAAGAATACTTGCGTGTCTGAACTCGAGAGTCATTCAATGTCCACATTCCGGATCACAGGGTGTCTGAATTCCAGAAGCACCAAATGTCTGCATTCTAGAATCGGAATGTGGCGGAATTCTAGAATGCACAGCATGGCGGAATTCGAAAGTCCTAAAATGCCTGCTATCCGGAAGTTAAGGTGTCTGACATCCAGAATGCTACCTCGTCAGAATTATAACATTCTGAAAGATTCTGGGATCTAGAATCAATGGACAGCCGAGTTCCAGAATGTCCGGGTTTCCAAACTCTAGAATCCTTGCGTGTCTGAACTCGAGAGTCATTCAATATCCACATTCCAGGACTCTGGATGTCTGAAATATAGAAGCAACAAATATCTGCATTCTTGAATCGGAATGTGGTGGAATTCTAGAATGCACAGCACGGCAGAATTCTAAAGTCCTAAAATGCCTGATATTCGGAAGCTAAGGAGTCTGACATCCAGAATGTTACTAGGTCAGCATTCTACTGTTCTGAGAGATTCTGGGTTCTAGATTCAATGGACGGCAGAGTTCTGGAATGTCAGGGTGTCCAAACTCTAGAATCCATGAGTGTTTGAACTCGAGAGTCATTCAATTTCCATATTCCGGGTCACAGGGTGACTGAATTCCAGAAGCACCAAATGTCTGCATTCTAGAATCGGAATATGGCGGAATTCTAGAATGCACAGCACGCCGGAATTCGAAAGTCCTAAAATGCCTGCTATCCGGAAGTTAAGGTGTCTGACATCCAGAATGCTACCACGTCAGAATTATACCATTCTGATAGATTCTGGGATCTAGAATCAATGGACGGCTGAGTTCCAGAATGTAAGGGTGGCAAAACTCTAGAATCCTTGCGTGTCTGAACTCGAGACTCATTCAGTGCCCACATTCCAGAACTCTGGATGTCTGAAATATAGAAGCACCAAATGTCTGCATTCTAGAATCGGAATGTGGCGGAATTATAGAATGCACAGCACGGCAGGATTCTAAAGTCCTAAAATGCCTGCTATCCGGATGTTAAGGTGTCTGACATCAAGAATGCTACCAAGTCATTATTATACCATTCTGAAAGATTCCAGGATCTAGAATCAATGGACGGCTGAGTTCCAGAATGTCAGGGTGGCAAAATTCTAGAATCCATGCGTGTCTGAACTCGAGAGTCATTCAATGTCCACATTCCAGAACTCTGGATGTCTGAATTATAGAAGCACCAAATGTCTGCATTCTAGAATCGGAATGTGGCGGAATTCTAGAATGCACAGCACGGCGGAATTCTAAAGTCCTAAAATGCCTACTAGCCGAAAGTTAAGGTGTCTGATGACCAGAATGTTACTAGGTCAGCATTCTACCGTTCTGAGAGATTCTGGTTTCTAGAATAAATGGATGGCAGAGTTCTGGAATGTCAGGGTTTTCAAACTCAAGAATACTTGCGTGTCTGAATTCGAGAGTCATTCAATGTCCACATTCCGGATCACAGGGTGTCTGAATTCCAGAAGCACCAAATGTCTGCATTCCAGAATCGGAATGTGGCGGAATTCTAGAATGCACAGCACGGCGGAATTCGAAAGTCCTAAAATGCCTGCTATCCGGAAGTTAAGGTGTCTGACATCCATAATGCTACCACGTCAGAATTATACCATTCTGAAAGATTCTGGGATCTAGAATCAATGGACGGCTGAGTTCCAGAATGTCAGGGTGGCAAAACTCTAGAATCCTGGCGTGTCTGAACTCGAGAGTCATTCAATGTCCACATTCCAGAACTCTGGATGTCTGAATTATAGAAGCACCAAATGTCTGCATTCTAGAATCGGAATGTGGCGGAATTCTAGAATGCACAGCACGGCGGAATTCTAAAATCCTAAAATGCCTGCTATCCGGAAGTTAAGGTGTCTGACATCAAGAATGCTACCAAGTCAGAATTATACCATTCTGAAAGATTCTGGGATCTAGAATCAATGGACGACTGAGTTCCAGAATGTCAGGGTGGCGAAACTCTAGAATCCTTGCGTGTCTGAACTCGAGAGTCCTTCAATGTCCACATTCCAGAAGTCTGGATGTCTGAATTACAGAAGCACCAAATGTCTGCATTCTAGAATCGGAATGTGGCGGAATTCTAGAATGCACAGCACGGTGGAATTCTAAAGTCCTAAAATGCCTGCTATCCGGAAGTTAAGGTGTCTGACATCAAGAAAGCTACCAAGTCAGAATTATACCATTCTGAATGATTCTGGGATCTAGAATCAATGGACGGCTGAGTTCCAGAATGTCAGGGTGGCAAAACTCTAGAATCCTTGCATGTCTGAACTCGAGAGTCATTCAATGTCCACATTCCACAACTCTGGATGTCTGAATTATAGAAGCACCAAATGTCTGCATTCTAGAATCGGAATGTGGCGGAATTCTAGAATGCAAAGCACGGCGGAATTCTAAAGTCCTAAAATGCCTGCTATCCGGAAGTTAAGGTGTCTGACATCTAGAATGTTTCTAGGTCAGCATTCTACCGTTCTGAGAGATTCTCGGTTCTAGAATCAATGGACGCAGAGATCTGGCATATCAGGGTGTCCAAACTCTAGAATCCTTGCGTGTCTGAACTCGAGAGTCATTCAATGTCCACATTCCGGATCACAGGGTGTCTGAATTCCAAAAGCACCAAATGTCTGCATTCTAGAATCGGAATGTGGTAGAATTCAAGAATGCACAGCACGGCGGAATTCTAAAGTCCTAAAATGACTGCTATCCGGAAGTTAAGGTGTCTGACATCCAGAATGGTACCACATCAGAATTATACCATTCTGAAAGATTCTGGGATCTAGAATCAATGGACGGCTGAGTTCCAGAATGCACGGGTGGCAAAACTCTAGAATCCTTGCGTGTCTGAACTCGAGAGTCATTCAATGTCCACATTCCAGAACTCTGGATGTCTGAATTATAGAAGCACCAAATGTCTGCATTCTAGAATCGGAATGTGGCGGAATTTAAGAATGCACAGCACGGCGTAATTCTAAAGTCCTAAAATGCCTACTAGCCAAAAGTTAAGGTGTCTGATGACCAGAATGTTACTAGGTCAGCATTCTACCATTCTGAGAGATTCTGGGTTCTAGAATCAATGGACGGCAGATTTTTGGAATGTCAGGTTGTCCAAACTCTAGTATCCTTGAGTGTTTGAACTCGAGAGTCATTCAATTTCCATATTCCGGGTCACAGGGTTACTGAATTCGAGAAGCACCAAATGTCTGCATTCTAGAATCGGAATGTGTCGGAATTCTAGAATGCACAGCACGGCGGAATTCTAAAGTCCTAAAATGCCTGCTATCCGGAAGTTAAGGTGTCTGACATCCAGAATGCTACCACGTCAGAATTATAACATTCTGAAAGATTCTGGTATCTAGAATCAATGGAAGGCTGAATTCCAAAATGTCAGGGTGGCAAAACTCTAGAATCCTTGCGTGTCTGAACTCGAGAGTCATTCAATGTCCACATTCCAGAACTCTGGATGTCTGAAATATAGAAGCACCAAATGTCTGCATTCTAGAATCGGAATGTGGCGGAATTCTAGAATGCACAGCACGGTGGAATTCTAAAGTCCTAAAATGCCTACTAGCCGAAAGTTAAGGTGTCTGATGACCAGAATGTTACTAGGTCAGCATTCTACCGTTCTGAGAGATTCTGGGTTCTAGAATAAATGGATGTCAGAGTTCTGAAATGTCAGAGTGTTCAAACTCAAGAATACTTGCGTGTCTGAACTCGAGAGTCATTCAATGTCCACATTCCGTATCACAGGGTGTCTGAATTCCAGAAGCACCAAATGTCTGCATTCTAGAATCGGAATGTGGCGGAATTCTAGAATGCACAGCACGGCGGAATTCGAAAGTCCTAAAATGCCTGCTATCCGGAAGTTAAGGTGTCTGACATCCAGAATGCTACCACGTCAGAATTATACCATTCTGAAAGATTCTGGGATCTAGAATCAATGGACGGCTGCGTTCCAGAATGTCAGAGTGGCAAAACTCTAGAATCCTTGCGTTTCTGAACTCGAGAGTCATTCAATGTCCACATTCCAGAACACTGGATGTCTGAATTGTAGAAGCACCAAATGTCTGCATTCTAGAATCGGAATGTGGCGGAATTCTAGAATGCACAGCACGGCGGAATTCTAAAATCCTAAAATACCTGCTATCCGGAAGTTAAGGTGTCTGACATCGAGAATGCTACCAAGTCAGAATTATACCATTCTGAAAGATTCTGGGATCTAGAACCAATGGACGGCTGAGTTCCAGAATGTCAGGGTGGCAATATTCTAGAATCCTGGCGTGTCTGAACTCGAGAGTCATTCAATATCCACATTCCAGAACTCTGGATGTCTGAATTATAGAAGCACCAAATGTCTGCATTCTAGAATCGGAATGTGGCGGAATTCTAGAATGCACAGCACGGCGGAATTCTAAAGTCCTAAAATGCCTGCTATCCGGAAGTTAAGTTGTCTGACATCTAGAATGTTTCTAGGTCAGCATTCTACCGTTCAGAGAGATTCTGGGTTCTAGAATCAATGGACGGCAGAGATCTGGCATGTCAGGGTGTAAAAACTCTAGAATCCTTGCGTGTCTGAACTCGAGAGTCATTAAATGTCCACATTCCGGATCACAGGGTGTCTGAATTCCAGAAGCACCAAATGTCTGCATTCTAGAATCGGAATGTGGTAGAATTCAAGAATGCACAGCACGGCGGAATTCTAAAGTCCTAAAATGCCTGCTATCAGGAAGTTAAGGTGTCTGACATCCAGAATGGTACCACATCAGAATTATACCATTCTGAAAGATTCTGGGATCTAGAATCAATGGAAGGCTGAGTTCCAGAATGCAAGGGTGGCAAAACTCTAGAATCCTTGCATGTCTGAACTCGAGAGTCATTCAATGTCCACATTCCAGAACTCTGGATGTCTGAATTATAGAAGCACCAAATGTCTGCATTGTAGAATCGTAATGTGGCGGAATTCTAGAATGCACAGCACGGCGGAATTCTAAAGTCCTAAAATGCCTGCTATCCATAAGTTAAGGTGTCTGACATCAAGAATGCTACCAAGTCAGAATTATACCATTCTGAAAGATTCTGGGATCTAGAATCAATGGACGGCTGAGTTCCAGAATATCAGGGAGGCAAAACTCTAGAATCCTTGCGTGTCTGAACTCGAGAATCATTCAATGTCCACATTCCAGAACTCTGGATGTCTGAATTATAGAAGCACCAAATGTCTGCATTCTAGAATCGGAATGTGGCGGAATTCTAGAATGCACAGCATGGCGGAATTCTAAAGTCCTAAAATACATGCTATCCGGAAGTTAAGGTGTCTGACATCCAGAATGTTACTAGGTCAGCATTCTACCGTTCTGAGAGATTCTGGGTTCTAGAATCAATGGACGGCAGAGTTCTGGCATGTCAGGGTGTCCAAACTCTAGAATCCTTGAGTGTTTGAACTCGAGAGTCATTCAATTTCCATATTCCGGGTCACAAGGTGACTGAATTCCAGAAGCACCAAATGTCTGCATTCTAGAATCGGAATGTGGTAGAATTCTAGAATGCACAACACGGTGGAATTCTAAAGTCATAAAATGCCTGCTATCCAGAAGTTAAGGTGTCTGACATCCAGAATGGTACCACATCAGAATTATACCATTCTGAAACATTCTGGGATCTAGAATCAATGGACGGGTGAGTTCAAGAATGTCAGGGTGGCAAAACTCTAGAATCCTGGCATGGCTGAACTCGAGGGTTATTCAATGTCCACATTCCAGAACTCTGGATGTCTGAATTGTAGAAGCACTAAATGTCTGCATTCTAGAATCGGAATGTGGCGGAATTCTAGAATGCACAGGACGGCGGAATTCTAAAGTCCTAAAATGCCTGCTATCCGGAAGTTAAGGTGTCCGACATACAGAATGCTACCACGTCAGAATTATACCATTCTGAAACATTCTGGGATCTAGTATCAATGGACGGCTGAGTTCCAGAATATCAGGGTGGCAAAACTCTAGAAACCTTGCGTGTCTGAACTCGAGAGTCATACAATGTCCACATTCCAGAACTCTGGATATCTGAATTATAGAAGCACCAAATGTCTGCATTCTAGAATCGGAATGTGTCAGAATTCTAGAATGCACAACACGGCGGAATTCTAAAGTCCTAAAATGCCTGCTATCCGGAATTTAAGGTGTCTGACATCCAGAATGCTACCACGTCAGAATTATACCATTCTGAAACATTCTTGGATCTAGAATCAATGGACGGCTGAGTTCCAGAATGTCAGGGTTTCCAAACTCTAGAATCCTTGCGTGTCTGAACTCGAGAGTCATTCAATGTCCACATTCCAGAACTCTGGATGTCTGAATTATAGAAGCACCAAATGTCTGCATTCTAGAATCGGAATGTGGCAGAATTCTAGAATGCACAGCACGTCGGAATTCTAAAGTCCTGAAATACCTGCTATCCGGAAGTTAAGGTGTCTGACATCAAGAATGCTACCAAGTCAGAATTATACCATTCTGAAAGATTCTGGGATCTAGAATCAATGGACGGCTGAGTTCCAGAATGTCAGGGTGGCGAAACTCTAGAATACTTGCGTGTCTGAACTCGAGAGTCATTTAATGTCCACATTCCAGAACTCTGGATGTGTGAATTATAGCAGCACTAAATGTCTGCATTCTAGAATCGGAATGTGGCGGAATTATAGAATGCACAGCACGGCGGAATTCCAAAGTCCTAAAATGCCTACTAGCCGAAAGTGAAGGTGTCTGATGACCAGTATGTTACTAGGTCAGCATTCTACAGTTCTGAGAGATTCTGGGTTCTAGAATCAATGGACGGCAGAGATCTGGAATATCAGGGTGTCCAAACTCTAGAATCCTTGCGTGTCTGAACTCGAGAGTCATTCAATGTCCACATTCCGGATCACAGGGTGTCTGAATTCCAGAAGCACCAAATGTCTGCATTCTAGAATCGGAATGTGGTAGAATTCTAGAATGCACAACACGGCGTAATTCGAAAGTCCTAAAATGCCGGCTATCCGGAAGTTAAGGTGTCTGACATCCAGAATGGTACCACATCAGAATTATACCATTCTGAAACATTCTGCGATCTAGAATCAATGGACGGGTGAGTAACAGAATGTCAGGGTGGCAAAACTCTAGAATCCTGGCTTGTCTGAACTCGAGAGTCATTCAATGTCCACATTCCAGAACTCTGGATGTCTGAATTATGGAAGCACCAAATGTCTGCATTCTAGAATCGGAATGTGGCGGAATTCTAGAATGCACAGCACGGCGGAATTCTAAAGTCCTAAAATGCCTGCTATCCGGAATTTATGGTGTCTGACATCCAGAATGCTACCACGTCAGAATTATACCATTCTAAAACATTCTAGGATCTAGAATCAATGGACGGCTGAGTTCCAGAATGCAAGGGTGGCAAAACTCTAGAATCCTTGCGTGTCTGAACTCCAGAGTCATTCAATGTCCACATTCCAGAACTCTGGATGTCTGAAATATAGAAGCACCAAATGTCTGCATTCTAGAATCGGAATGTGGCGGAATTCTAGAATGCACAGCACGGCGGAATTTTAAAGTCGTAAAATGCCTGCTATCCAGAAGTCAAGGTGTCTGACATCCAGAAGGTTACTAGGTACGCATTCTACCGTTCTGAGAGATTCCGGTTTCTAGAATCAATGGATGGCAGAGTTCTGGAATATCAGGGTGTTCAAACTCAAGAATACTTGCGTGTCTGAACTCGAGAGTCATTCAATGTCCACATTCCGGATCACAGGGTGTCCGAATACCAGAAGCACCAAATGTCTGCATTCTAGAATCGGAATGTGGCGGAATTCTAGAATGCATAGCACGGCGGTATTCGAAAGTCCTAAAATGCCTGCTATTCGGAAGTTAAGGTGTCTGACATCCAGAATGCTACCACGTCAGAATTATACCATTCTGAAAGATTCTGGGATCTAGAATCAATGGACGGCCGAGTTCCAGAATGTCCGGGTTTCCAAACTCTAGAATCCTTGCGTGTCTGAACTCGAGAGTCATTCAATATCCACATTCCAGGACTCTGGATGTCTGAAATATAGAAGCAACAAATGTCTGCATTCTTGAATCGGAATGTGGCGGAATTCTAGAATGCACAGCACGGCGGAATTCTAAAGTCCTAAAATGCCTACTAGCCGAAAGTTAAGGTGTCTGATGACCAGAATGTTACTAGGTCAGTATTCTACTATTCTGAGAGATTCTGGGTTCTAGAATCAATGGACGGAAGTGTTCTGGAATGTCAGGGTGTCCAAACTCTAGAATCCATGAGTGTTTGAACTCGAGAGTCATTCAATTTCCATATTCCGGGTCACAGGGTGACTGAATTCCAGAAGCACCAAATGTCTGCATTCTAGAATCGGAATATGGCGGAATTCTAGAATGCACAGCACGGCGGAATTCGAAAGTCCTAAAATGCCTGCTATCCGGAAGTTAAGGTGTCTGACATCCAGAATGATACCACGTCAGAATTATACCATTCTGATAGATTCTGGGATCTAGAATCAATGGACGGCTGAGTTCCAGAATGTCAGGGTGGCAAAACTCTAGAATCCTTGTGTGTCTGAGCTCGAGACTCATTCAGTGTCCACATTCCAGAACTCTGGATGTCTGAAATATAGAAGCACCAAATGTCTGCATTCTAGAATCGGAATGTGGCGGAATTCTAGAATGCACAGCACGGCGGGATTCTAAAGTCCTAAAATGCCTGCTATCCGGAAGTTAAGGTGTCTGACATCAAGAATGCTACCAAGTCATTATTATACCATTCTGAAAGATTCCGGGATCTAGAATCAATGGACGGCTGAGTTCCAGAATGTCAGGGTGGCAAAACTCTAGAATCCTGGCGTGTCTGAACTCGAGAGTCATTCAATGTTCACATTCCAGAACTCTGGATGTCTGAATTATAGAAGCACCAAATGTCTGCATTCTAGAATCGGAATGTGGCGGAATTCTAGAATGCACAGCACGGCGGAATTCTAAAGTCCTAAAATGCCTGCTCTCCGGAAGTTAAGGTGTCTGACATCAAGAATGCTACCAAGTCAGAATTATAACATTCTGAAAGATTCTGGGATCTAGAATCAATGGAAGGCTGAGTTCCAGAATGTCAGGGTGGCAAAACTCTAGAATCCTTGCATGTCTGAACTCGAGAGTCATTCAATGTCCACATTCCAGAACTCTGTATGTCTGAATTATAGAAGCACCAAATGTCTGCATTCTAGAATCGGAATGCGGCGGAATTCTAGAATGCACAGCACGGCGGAATTCTAAAGTCCTAAAATGCCTACTAGCCGAAAGTGAAGGTGTCTGATGACCAGTATGTTACTAGGTCAGCATTCTACCGTTCTGAGAGATTCTCGGTTCTAGAATCAATGGACGGCAGAGACCTGGAATGTCAGTGTGTCCAAACTCTAGAATCCTTGCGTGTCTGAACTCGAGAGTCATTCAATGTCCACATTCCGGATCACAGGGTGTCTGAATTCCAGAAGAACCAAATGTCTGCATTCTAGAATCGGAATGTGGTAGAATTCTAGAATGCACAGCACGGCGGAATTCTAAAGTCCTAAAATGCCTGCTATCCGGAAATTAAGGTGTCTGACATCCAGAATGCTACCACATCAGAATTATACCATTCTGAAAGATTCTGGGATCTAGAATCAATGGACGGGTGAGTTCCAGAATGTCAGGGTGGCAATACTCTAGAATCCTTGCGTGTCTGAACTCGAGAGTCATTCAATGTCCACATTCCAGAACTCTGGATGTCTGAATTATAGAAACACCAAATGTCTGCATTCTAGAATCGGAATGTGGTGGAATTCCAGAATGCACAGCACGGCGGAATTCTAAAGTCCTAAAATGCCTGCTATCCGGAAGTTAAAGTTTCTGACATCAAGAATGCTACCAAGTCAGAATTATACCATTCTGAAAGATTCTGGGATCTAGAATCAATGGACGGCTGAGTTCCAGAATGTCAGGGTGGCAAAACTCTAGAATCCTTGTGTGTCTGAGCTCGAGACTCATTCAGTGTCCACATTCCAGAACTCTGGATGTCTGAAATATAGAAGCACCAAATGTCTGCATTCTAGAATCGGAATGTGGCGGAATTCTAGAATGCACAGCACGGCGGGATTCTAAAGTCCTAAAATGCCTGCTATCCGGAAGTTAAGGTGTCTGACATCAAGAATGCTACCAAGTCATTATTATACCATTCTGAAAGATTCCGGGATCTAGAATCAATGGACGGCTGAGTTCCAGAATGTCAGGGTGGCAAAACTCTAGAATCCTGGCGTGTCTGAACTCGAGAGCCATTCAATGTTCACATTCCAGAACTCTGGATGTCTGAATTATAGAAGCACCAAATGTCTGCATTCTAGAATCGGAATGTGGCGGAATTCTAGAATGCACAGCACGGCGGAATTCTAAAGTCCTAAAATGCCTGCTATCCGGAAGTTAAGGTGTCTGACATCAAGAATGCTACCAAGTCAGAATTATAACATTCTGAAAGATTCTGGGATCTAGAATCAATGGAAGGCTGAGTTCCAGAATGTCAGGGTGGCAAAACTCTAGAATCCTTGCATGTCTGAACTCGAGAGTCATTCAATGTCCACATTCCAGAACTCTGGATGTCTGAATTATAGAAGCACCAAATGTCTGCATTCTAGAATCGGAATGCGGCGGAATTCTAGAATGCACAGCACGGCGGAATTCTAAAGTCCTAAAATGCCTACTAGCCGAAAGTGAAGGTGTCTGATGACCAGTATGTTACTAGGTCAGCATTCTACCGTTCTGAGAGATTCTCGGTTCTAGAATCAATGGACGGCAGAGACCTGGAATGTCAGTGTGTCCAAACTCTAGAATCCTTGCGTGTCTGAACTCGAGAGTCATTCAATGTCCACATTCCGGATCACAGGGTGTCTGAATTCCAGAAGAACCAAATGTCTGCATTCTAGAATCGGAATGTGGTAGAATTCTAGAATGCACAGCACGGCGGAATTCTAAAGTCCTAAAATGCCTGCTATCCGGAAGTTAAGGTGTCTGACATCCAGAATGCTACCACATCAGAATTATACCATTCTGAAAGATTCTGGGATCTAGAATCAATGGACGGGTGAGTTCCAGAATGTCAGGGTGGCAATACTCTAGAATCCTTGCGTGTCTGAACTCGAGAGTCATTCAATGTCCACATTCCAGAACTCTGGATGTCTGAATTATAGAAGCACCAAATGTCTGCATTCTAGAATCGGAATGTGGTGGAATTCAAGAATGCACAGCACGGCGGAATTCTAAAGTCCTAAAATGCCTGCTATCCGGAAGTTAAAGTTTCTGACATCAAGAATGCTACCAAGTCAGAATTATACCATTCTGAAAGATTCTGGGATCTAGAATCAATGGACGGCTGAGTTCCAGAATGCAAGGGTGGCAAAACTCTAGAATTCTGGCGTGTCTGAACTCGAGAGTCATTCAATATCCACATTCCAGAACTCTGGATGTCTGAATTATAGAAGCACCAAATGTCTGCATTCTAGAATCGGAATGTGGCGGAATTCTAGAATGCACAGCATGGCGGAATTCTAAAGTCCTAAAATGCCTGCTATCCGGAAGTTAAGTTGTCTGACATCTAGAATGTTTCTAGGTCAGCATTCTACCGTTCAGAGAGATTCTGGGTTCTAGAATCAATGGACGGCAGAGATCTGGCATGTCAGGGTGTAAAAACTCTAGAATCCTTGCGTGTCTGAACTCGAGAGTCATTCAATGTCCACATTCCGGATCACAGGGTGTCTGAATTCCAGAAGCACCAAATGTCTGCATTCTAGAATCGGAATATGGTAGAATTCAAGAATGCACAGCACGGCGGAATTCTAAAGTCCTAAAATGCCTGCTATCAGGAAGTTAAGGTGTCTGACATCCAGAATGGTACCACATCAGAATTATACCATTCTGAAAGATTCTGGGATCTAGAATCAATGGACGGCTGAGTTCCAGAATGCAAGGGTGGCAAAACTCTAGAATCCTTGCGTGTCTGAACTCGAGAGTCATTCAATGTCCACATTCCAGAACTCTGGATGTCTGAATTATAGAAGCACCAAATGTCTGCATTGTAGAATCGTAATGTGGCGGAATTCTAGAATGCACAGCACGGCGGAATTCTAAAGTCCTAAAATGCCTGCTATCCGGAAGTTAAGGTGTCTGACATCAAGAATGCTACCAAGTCAGAATTATACCATTCTGAAAGATTCTGGGATCTAGAATCAATGGACGGCTGAGTTCCAGAATGCAAGGGTGGCAAAACTCTAGAATCCTTGCATGTCTGAACTCGAGAGTCATTCAATGTCCACATTCCAGAACTCTGGATGTCTGAAATATAGAAGCACCAAATGTCTGCATTCTAGAATCGGAATGTGGCGGAATTCTAGAATGCACAGCACGGCGGAATTTTAAAGTCGTAAAATGCCTGCTATCCAGAAGTCAAGGTGTCTGACATCCAGAAGGTTACTAGGTACGCATTCTACCGTTCTGAGGGATTCCGGTTTCTAGAATCAATGGATGGCAGAGTTCTGGAATGTCAGGGTGTTCAAACTCAAGAATACTTGCGTGTCTGAACTCGAGAGTCATTCAATGTCCACATTCCGGATCACAGGGTGTCCGAATACCAGAAGCACCAAATGTCTGCATTCTAGAATCGGAATGTGGCGGAATTCTAGAATGCATAGCACGGCGGTATTCGAAAGTCCTAAAATGCCTGCTTTCGGAAGTTAAGGTGTCTGACATCCAGAATGGTACCACATCAGAATTATACCATTCTGAAACATTCTGGGATCTAGAATCAATGGACGGGTGAGTTCAAGAATGTCAGGGTGGCAAAACTCTAGAATCCTGGCATGGCTGAACTCGAGGGTTATTCAATGTCCACATTCCAGAACTCTGGATGTCTGAATTGTAGAAGCACCAAATGTCTGCATTCTAGAATCGGAATGTGGCGGAATTCTAGAATGCACAGGACGGCGGAATTCTAAAGTCCTAAAATGCCTGCTATCCGGAAGTTAAGGTGTCCGACATACAGAATGCTACCACGTCAGAATTATACCATTCTGAAACATTCTGGGATCTAGTATCAATGGACGGCTGAGTTCCAGAATATCAGGGTGGCAAAACTCTAGAAACCTTGCGTGTCTGAACTCGAGAGTCATACAATGTCCACATTCCAGAACTCTGGATATCTGAATTATAGAAGCACCAAATGTCTGCATTCTAGAATCGGAATGTGTCAGAATTCTAGAATGCACAGCACGGCGGAATTCTAAAGTCCTAAAATGAATGCTATCCGGAAGTTAAGGTGTCTGACATCCAGAATGCTACCACGTCAGAATTATACCATTCTGAAACATTCTTGGATCTAGAATCAATGGACGGCTGAGTTCCAGAATGTCAGGGTTTCCAAACTCTAGAATCCTTGCGTGTCTGAACTCGAGAGTCATTCAATGTCCACATTCTAGAACTCTGGATATCTGAATTATAGAAGCACCAAATGTCTGCATTCTAGAATCGGAATGTGGCAGAATTCTAGAATGCACAGCACGTCGGAATTCTAAAGTCCTGAAATACCTGCTATCCGGAAGTTAAGGTGTCTGACATCAAGAATGCTACCAAGTCAGAATTATACCATTCTGAAAGATTCTGGGATCTAGAATCAATGGACGGCTGAGTTCCAGAATGTCAGGGTGGCGAAACTCTAGAATACATGCGTGTCTGAACTCGAGAGTCATTTAATGTCCACATTCCAGAACTCTGGATGTGTGAATTATAGCAGCACTAAATGTCTGCATTCTAGAATCGGAATGTGGCGGAATTATAGAATGCACAGCACGGCGGAATTCCAAAGTCCTAAAATGCCTACTAGCCGAAAGTTAAGGTGTCTGATGACCAGTATGTTACTAGGTCAGCATTCTACAGTTCTGAGAGATTCTGGGTTCTAGAATCAATGGACGGCAGAGATCTGGAATATCAGGGTGTCCAAACTCTAGAATCCTTGCGTGTCTGAACTCGAGAGTCATTCAATGTCCACATTCCGGATCACAGGGTGTCTGAATTCCAGAAGCACCAAATGTCTGCATTCTAGAATCGGAATGTGGTAGAATTCTAGAATGCACAACACGGCGTAATTCGAAAGTCCTAAAATGCCGGCTATCCGGAAGTTAAGGTGTCTGACATCCAGAATGGTACCACATCAGAATTATACCATTCTGAAACATTCTGCGATCTAGAATCAATGGACGGGTGAGTAACAGAATGTCAGGGTGGCAAAACTCTAGAATCCTGGCTTGTCTGAACTCGAGAGTCATTCAATGTCCACATTCCAGAACTCTGGATGTCTGAATTATGGAAGCACCAAATGTCTGCATTCTAGAATCGGAATGTGGCGGAATTCTAGAATGCACAGCACGGCGGAATTCTAAAGTCCTAAAATGCCTGCTATCCGGAATTTATGGTGTCTGACATCCAGAATGCTACCACGTCAGAATTATACCATTCCAAAACATTCTAGGATCTAGAATCAATGGACGGCTGAGTTCCAGAATGCAAGGGTGGCAAAACTCTAGAATCCTTGCGTGTCTGAACTCCAGAGTCATTCAAAGTCCACATTCCAGAACTCTGGATGTCTGAAATATAGAAGCACCAAATGTCTGCATTCTAGAATCGGAATGTGGCGGAATTCTAGAATGCACAGCACGGCGGAATTTTAAAGTCGTAAAATGCCTGCTATCCAGAAGTCAAGGTGTCTGACATCCAGAAGGTTACTAGGTACGCATTCTACCGTTCTGAGAGATTCCGGTTTCTAGAATCAATGGATGGCAGAGTTCTGGAATATCAGGGTGTTCAAACTCAAGAATACTTGCGTGTCTGAACTCGAGAGTCATTCAATGTCCACATTCCGGATCACAGGGTGTCCGAATACCAGAAGCACCAAATGTCTGCATTCTAGAATCGGAATGTGGCGGAATTCTAGAATGCATAGCACGGCGGTATTCGAAAGTCCTAAAATGCCTGCTATTCGGAAGTTAAGGTGTCTGACATCCAGAATGCTACCACGTCAGAATTATACCATTCTGAAAGATTCTGGGATCTAAAATCAATGGACGGCCGAGTTCCAGAATGTCCGGGTTTCCAAACTCTAGAATCCTTGCGTGTCTGAACTCGAGAGTCATTCAATATCCACATTCCAGGACTCTGGATGTCTGAAATATAGAAGCAACAAATGTCTGCATTCTTGAATCGGAATGTGGCGGAATTCTAGAATGCACAGCACGGCGGAATTCTAAAGTCCTAAAATGCCTACTAGCCGAAAGTTAAGGTGTCTGATGACCAGAATGTTACTAGGTCAGCATTCTACTATTCTGAGAGATTCTGGGTTCTAGAATCAATGGACGGAAGAGTTCTGGAATGTCAGGGTGTCCAAACTCTAGAATCCATGAGTGTTTGAACTCGAGAGTCATTCAATTTCCATATTCCGGGTCACAGGGTGACTGAATTCCAGAAGCACCAAATGTCTGCATTCTAGAATCGGAATATGGCGGAATTCTAGAATGCACAGCACGGCGGAATTCGAAAGTCCTAAAATGCCTGCTATCCGGAAGTTAAGGTGTCTGACATCCAGAATGCTACCACGTCAGAATTATACCATTCTGATAGATTCTGGGATCTAGAATCAATGGACGGCTGAGTTCCAGAATGTCAGGGTGGCAAAACTCTAGAATCCTTGTGTGTCTGAGCTCGAGACTCATTCAGTGTCCACATTCCAGAACTCTGGATGTCTGAAATATAGAAGCACCAAATGTCTGCATTCTAGAATCGGAATGTGGTGGAATTCCAGAATGCACAGCACGGCGGAATTCTAAAGTCCTAAAATGCCTGCTATCCGGAAGTTAAAGTTTCTGACATCAAGAATGCTACCAAGTCAGAATTATACCATTCTGAAAGATTCTGGGATCTAGAATCAATGGACGGCTGAGTTCCAGAATGTCAGGGTGGCAAAACTCTAGAATCCTTGTGTGTCTGAGCTCGAGACTCATTCAGTGTCCACATTCCAGAACTCTGGATGTCTGAAATATAGAAGCACCAAATGTCTGCATTCTAGAATCGGAATGTGGCGGAATTCTAGAATGCACAGCACGGCGGGATTCTAAAGTCCTAAAATGCCTGCTATCCGGAAGTTAAGGTGTCTGACATCAAGAATGCTACCAAGTCATTATTATACCATTCTGAAAGATTCCGGGATCTAGAATCAATGGACGGCTGAGTTCCAGAATGTCAGGGTGGCAAAACTCTAGAATCCTGGCGTGTCTGAACTCGAGAGCCATTCAATGTTCACATTCCAGAACTCTGGATGTCTGAATTATAGAAGCACCAAATGTCTGCATTCTAGAATCGGAATGTGGCGGAATTCTAGAATGCACAGCACGGCGGAATTCTAAAGTCCTAAAATGCCTGCTATCCGGAAGTTAAGGTGTCTGACATCAAGAGTGCTACCAAGTCAGAATTATAACATTCTGAAAGATTCTGGGATCTAGAATCAATGGAAGGCTGAGTTGCAGAATGTCAAGGTGGCAAAACTCTAGAATCCTTGCATGTCTGAACTCGAGAGTCATTCAATGTCCACATTCCAGAACTCTGGATGTCTGAATTATAGAAGCACCAAATGTCTGCATTCTAGAATCGGAATGCGGCGGAATTCTAGAATGCACAGCACGGCGGAATTCTAAAGTCCTAAAATGCCTACTAGCCGAAAGTGAAGGTGTCTGATGACCAGTATGTTACTAGGTCAGCATTCTACCGTTCTGAGAGATTCTCGGTTCTAGAATCAATGGACGGCAGAGACCTGGAATGTCAGTGTGTCCAAACTCTAGAATCCTTGCGTGTCTGAACTCGAGAGTCATTCAATGTCCACATTCCGGATCACAGGGTGTCTGAATTCCAGAAGAACCAAATGTCTGCATTCTAGAATCGGAATGTGGTAGAATTCTAGAATGCACAGCACGGCGGAATTCTAAAGTCCTAAAATGCCTGCTATCCGGAAGTTAAAGTTTCTGACATCAAGAATGCTACCAAGTCAGAATTATACCATTCTGAAAGATTCTGGGATCTAGAATCAATGGACGGCTGAGTTCCAGAATGCAAGGATGGCAAAACTCTAGAATCCTTGGGTGTCTGAACTCGAGAGTCATTCAATATCCACATTCCAGAACTCTGGATGTCTGAATTATAGAAGCACCAAATGTCTGCATTCTAGAATCGGAATGTGGCGGAATTCTAGAATGCACAGCATGGCGGAATTCTAAAGTCCTAAAATGCCTGCTATCCGGAAGTTAAGTTGTCTGACATCTAGAATGTTTCTAGGTCAGCATTCTACCGTTCAGAGAGATTCTGGGTTCTAGAATCAATGGACGGCAGAGATCTGGCATGTCAGGGTGTAAAAACTCTAGAATCCCTTTGTGTCTGAACTCGAGAGTCATTCAATGTCCACATTCCGGATCACAGGGTGTCTGAATTCCTGAAACACCAAATGTCTGCATTCTAGAATCGGAATGTGGTAGAATTCTAGAATGCACAGCACGGCGGAATTCTAAAGTCCTAAAATGCCTGCTATCCGGAAGTTAAGGTGTCTGACACCCAGAATGCTACCACATAAGAATTATACCATTCTGAAAGATTCTGGGATCTAGAATCAATGGACGGCTGAGTTCCCGAATGTCAGGGTGGCAAAACTCTAGAATCCTGGCGTGTCTGAACTCGAGAGTCATTCAATGTCCACATTCCAGAACTCTGGATGTCTGAAATATAGAAGCTCCAAATGTCTGCATTCTAGAATCAGAATGTGGAGGAATTCTAGAATGCACAGCACGGCGGAATTTTAAAGTCGTAAAATGCCTGCTATCCAGAAGTCAAGGTGTCTGACATCCAGAAGGTTACTAGGTACGCATTCTACCGTTCTGAGAGATTCCGGTTTCTAGAATCAATGGATGGCAGAGTTCTGGAATGTCAGGGTGTTCAAACTCAAGAATACTTGCGTGTCTGAACTCGAGAGTCATTCAATGTCCACATTCCGGATCACAGGGTGTCCGAATACCAGAAGCACCAAATGTCTGCATTCTAGAATCAGAATGTGGCGGAATTCTAGAATGCATAGCACGGCGGTATTCGAAAGTCCTAAAATGCCTGCTATTCGGAAGTTAAGGTGTCTGACATCCAGAATGCTACCACGTCAGAATTATACCATTCTGAAAGATTCTGGGATCTAGAATCAATGGACGGCCGAGTTCCAGAATGTCCGGGTTTCCAAACTCTAGAATCCTTGCGTGTCTGAACTTGAGAGTCATTCAATATCCACATTCCAGGACTCTGGATGTCTGAAATATAGAAGCAACAAATGTCTGCATTCTTGAATCGGAATGTGGTGGAATTCTAGAATGCACAGCACGGCAGAATTCTAAAGTCCTAAAATGCCTGATATTCGGAAGCTAAGGAGTCTGACATCCAGAATGTTACTAGGTCAGCATTCTACTGTTCTGAGAGATTCTGGGTTCTAGATTCAATGGACGGCAGAGTTCTGGAATGTCAGGGTGTCCAAACTCTAGAATCCTTCCGTGTCTGAACTCGTGAGTCATTCAATATCCACATTCCAGATCAAAGGGTGTCTGAATTCCAGAAGCACCAAATGTCTGCATTCTAGAATCGGAATGTGGCGGAATTCTAGAATGCACAGCACGGCGGAATTCTAAAGTCTTAAATGCCTACTAGCCGAAAGTTAAGGTGTCTGATGACCAGAATGTTACTAGGTCAGCATTCTACCGTTCTGAGAGATTCTGGGTTCTAGAATCAATGGACGGAAAAGTTCTGGAATGTCAGGGTGTCCAAACTCTAGAATCCATGAGTGTTTGAACTCGAGAGTCATTCAATTTCCATATTCCGGGTCACAGGGTGACTGAATTCCAGAAGCACCAAATGTCTGCATTCTAGAATCGGAATATGGCGGAATTCTAGAATGCACAGCACGGCGGAATTCGAAAGTCCTAAAATGCCTGCTATCCGGAAGTTAAGGTGTCTGACATCCAGAATGCTACCACGTCAGAATTATACCATTCTGATAGATTCTGGGATCTAGAATCAATGGACGGCTGAGTTCCAGAATGTCAGGGTGGCAAAACTCTAGAATCCTTGCGTGTCTGAACTCGAGACTCATTCAGTGTCCACATTCCAGAACTCTGGATGTCTGAAATATAGAAGCACCAAATGTCTGCATTCTAGAATCGGAATGTGGCGGAATTCTAGAATGCACAGCACGGCAGGATTCTAAAGTCCTAAAATGCCTGCTATCCGGAAGTTAAGGTGTCTGACATCAAGAATGCTACCAAGTCATTATTATACCATTCTGAAAGATTCCGGGATCTAGAATCAATGGACGGCTGAGTTCCAGAATGTCAGGGTGGCAACACTCTAGAATCCTGGCGTGTCTGAACTCGAGAGTCATTCAATGTCCACATTCCAGAACTCTGGATGTCTGAATTATAGAAGCACCAAATGTCTGCATTCTAGAATCGGAATGTGGCGGAATTCTAGAATGCACAGCACGGCGGAATTCTAAAGTCCTAAAATGCCTGCTATCCGGAAGTTAAGGTGTCTGACATCAAGAATGCTACCAAGTCAGAATTATAACATTCTGAAAGATTCTGGGATCTAGAATCAATGGAAGGCTGAGTTCCAGAATGTCAGGGTGGCAAAACTCTAGAATCCTTGCGTGTCTGAACTCGAGAGTCATTCAATGTCCACATTACAGAACTCTGGATGTCTGAATTATAGAAGCACCAAATGTCTGCATTCTAGAATCGGAATGTGGCGGAATTCTAGAATGCACAGCACGGCGGAATTCTAAAGTCCTAAAATGCCTACTAGACGAAAGTTAAGGTGTCTGACATCTAGAATGTTTCTAGGTCAGCATTCTACCGTTCTGAGAGATTCTCAGTTCTAGAATCAATGGACGCAGAGATCTGGCATGTCAGGGTGTCCAAACTCTAGAATCCTTGCGTGTCTGAACTCGAGAGTCATTCAATGTCCACATTCCGGATCACAGGGTGTCCGAATTCCAGAAGAACCAAATGTCTGCATTCTAGAATCGGAATGTGGTAGAATTCTAGAATGCACAGCACGGCAGAATTCTAAAGTACTAAAATGCCTGCTATTCGGAAGTTAAGGTGTCTGACATCCAGAATGTTACTAGGTCAGCATTCTACCGTTCTGAAAGATTCTGGGTTCTAGAATCAATGGATGGCAGAGTTCTGGAATGTCAGGGTGTTCAAACTCAAGAATTCTTGCGTGTCTGAACTTGAGAGTCATTCAATGTCCACATTCCGGATCACAGGGTGTCTGAATTCCAGAAGCACCAAATGTCTGCATTCTAGAATCGGAATGTGGCGGAATTCTAGAATGCACAGCACGGCAGATTTCTGAAGTCCTAAAATGCCTGATATTCGGAAGTTAAAGACTCTGACATCCAGAATGTTACTAGGTCAGCATTCTACCGTTCTGAGAGATTCTGGGTTTTAGAATCAATGGATGGCTGAGTTCTGGAATGTCAGCGTGTCCAAACTCTAGAATCCTTGAGTGTTTGACCTCGAGAGTCATTCAATTTCCATATTCCGGGTCACAGGGTGACTGAATTCCAGAAGCACCAAATGTCTGCATTCCAGAATCGGAATGTGGCGGAATTCTAGAATGCACAGCACGGCGGAATTCGAACGTCCTAAAATGCCTGCTATCCGGAAGTTAAGGTGTCTGACATCCAGAATGCTACCACGTCAGAATTATACCATTCTGAAAGATTCTGGGATCTAGATTCAATGGACGGCTGAGTTCCAGAATGTCAGGGTGGCAAAACTCTAGAATACTTGCGTGTCTGAACTCGAGAGTCATTCAATGTCCACATTCCAGAACTCTGGATGTCTGAATTATAGAAGCACCAAATGTCTGCATTGTAGAATCGGAATGTGGCGGAATTCTAGAATGCACAGCACGGCTGAATTCTAAAGTCCTAAAATACATGCTATCCGGAAGTTAAGGTGTCTGACATCCAGAATGTTACTAGGTCAGCATTCTACCATTCTGAGAGATTCTGGGTCCTAGAATCAATGGACGGCAGAGATCTGGCATGTCAGGGTGTCCAAACTGTAGAATCCCTTTGTGTCTGAACTCGAGAGTCATTCAATGTCCACATTCCGGATCACAGGGTGTCTGAATTCCTGAAACACCAAATGTCTGCATTCTAGAATCGGAATGTGGTAGAATTCTAGAATGCACAGCACGGCGGAATTCTAAAGTCCTAAAACGCCTGCTATCCGGAAGTTAAGGTGTCTGACACCCAGAATGCTACCACATAAGAATTATACCATTCTGAAACGTTCTGGGATCTAGAATCAATGGACGGGTGAGTTCCCGAATGTCAGGGTGGCAAAACTCTAGAATCCTGGCGTGTCTGAACTCGAGAGTCATTCAATGTCCACATTCCAGAACTCTGGATGTCTGAATTCCAGAAGCACCAAATGTCTGCATTCTAGAATCGGAATGTGGTAGAATTCAAGAATGCACAGCACGGCGGAATTCTAAAGTCCTTAAATGACTGCTATCCGGAAGTTAAGGTGTCTGACATCCAGAATGGTACCACATCAGAATTATACCATTCTGAAAGATTCTGGGATCTAGAATCAATGGACGGCAGAGTTCCAGAATGCAAGGGTGGCAAAACTCTAGAATCCTTGCGTGTCTGAACTCGAGAGTCATTCAATGTCCACATTCCAGAACTCTGGATGTCTGAATTATAGAAGCACCAAATGTCTGCATTCTAGAATCGGAATGTGGCGGCATTCAAGAATGCACAGCACGGCGGAATTCTAAAGTCCTAAAATGCCTACTAGCCGAAAGTTAAGGTGTCTGATGACCAGAATGTTACTAGGTCAGCATTCTACCGTTCTGAGAGATTCTGGGTTCTAGAATAAATGGATGTCAGAGTTCTGGAATGTCAGGGTGTTCAAACTCAAGAATACTTGCGTGTCTGAACTCGAGAGTCATTCAATGTCCACATTCCGTATCACAGGGTGTCTGAATTCCAGAAGCACCAAATGTCTGCATTCTAGAATCGGAATGTGGCGGAATTCTAGAATGCACAGCACGGCGGAATTCGAAAGTCCTAAAATGCCTGCTATCCGGAAGTTAAGGTGTCTGACATCCAGAATGCTACCACGTCAGAATTATACCATTCTGAAAGATTCTGGAATCTAGAATCAATGGACGGCTGAGTTCCAGAATGTCAGGGTGGCAAAACTCTAGAATCCTTGCGTGTCTGAACTCGAGAGTCATTCAATGTCCACATTCCAGAACTCTGGATGTCTGAATTGTAGAAGCACCAAATGTCTGCATTCTAGAATCGGAATGTGGCGGAATTCTAGAATGCACAGCACGGCGGAATTCTAAAATCCTAAAATGCCTGCTATCCGGAAGTTAAGGTGTCTGACATCGAGAATGCTACCAAGTCAGAATTATACCATTCTGAAAGATTCTGGGATCTAGAATCAATGGACGGCTGAGTTCCAGAATGTCAGGGTGGCAATACTCTAGAATCCTTGCGTGTCTGAACTCGAGAGTCATTCAATGTACACATTCCAGAACTCTGGATGTCTGAATTATAGAAGCACCAAATGTCTGCATTCTAGAATCGGAATGTGGTGGAATTCAAGAATGCACAGCACGGTGGAATTCTAAAGTCCTAAAATGCCTGCTATCCGGAAGTTAAGGTTTCTGACATCAAGAATGCTACCAAGTCAGAATTATACCATTCTGAAAGATTCTGGGATCTAGAATCAATGGACGACTGAGTTCCAGAATGCAGGGGTGGCAAAACTCTAGAATCCTGGCGTGTCTGAACTCGAGAGTCATTCAATATCCACATTCCAGAACTCTGGATGTCTGAATTATAGAAGCACCAAATGTCTGCATTCTAGAATCGGAATGTGGCGGAATTCTAGAATGCACAGCACGGCGGAATTCTAAAGTCCTAAAATGCCTGCTATCCGGAAGTTAAGTTGTCTGACATCTAGAATGTTTCTAGGTCAGCATTCTACCGTTCAGAGAGATTCTGGGTTCTAGAATCAATGGACGGCAGAGATCTAGCATGTCAGGGTGTAAAAACTCTAGAATCCTTGCGTGTCTGAACTCGAGAGTCATTCAATGTCCACATTCCGGATCACAGGGTGTCTGAATTCCAGAAGCACCAAATGTCTGCATTCTAGAATCGGAATGTGGTAGAATTCAAGAATGCACAGCACGGCGGAATTCTAAAGTCCTAAAATGCCTGCTATCAGGAAGTTAAGGTGTCTGACATCCAGAATGGTACCACATCAGAATTAT
This sequence comes from Aotus nancymaae, assembly GCF_030222135.1. NCBI lineage: Eukaryota > Metazoa > Chordata > Mammalia > Primates > Aotidae > Aotus > Aotus nancymaae. The sequence continues at coordinate 1,828,658 of NW_026988470.1, read as the reverse complement.
ACCATTCTGAAAGATTCTGGGATCTAGAATCAATGGACGGCTGAGTTCCAGAATGCAAGGGTGGCAAAACTCTAGAATCCTTGCGTGTCTGAACTCGAGAGTCATTCAATGTCCACATTCCAGAACTCTGGATGTCTGAATTATAGAAGCACCAAATGTCTGCATTCTAGAATCGGAATGTGGAGGAATTCTAGAATGCACAGCACGGCAGAATTCGGAAGTCCTAAAATGCCTGCTATCCGGGAGGTAAGGTGTCTGACATCCAGAATGTTACTAGGTCAGCATTCTACCGTTCTGATAGATTCTGGGTTCTAGAATCAATGGACGACAGAGATCTGGCATGTCAGGGTGTCCAAACTCTAGAATCCTTGCGTGTCTGAACTCGAGAGTCATTCAATGTCCATATTCTGGATCACAGGGTGTCTGAATTCCAGAAGCACCAAATGTCTGCATTCTAGAATCGGAATGTGGTAGAATTCTAGAATGCACAGCACGGCGGAATTCTAAAGTCCTAAAATGCCTGCTATCCGGAAGTTAAGGTGTCTGACATCCAGAATGGTACTACATCAGAATTATACCATTCTGAAACATTCTGGGATCTAGAATCAATGGACGGCTGAGTTCCAGAATGCAAGGGTGGCAAAACTCTAGAATCCTTGCGTGTCTGAACTCGAGAGTCATTCAATGTCCACATTCCAGAACTCTGGATGTCTGAATTATAGAAGCACCAAATGTCTGCATTCTAGAATCGGAATGTGGCGGAATTCTAGAATGCACAGCACGGCGGAATTCGAAAGTCCTAAAATACCTACTAGCCGAAGGTTAAGGTGTCTGATGACCAGAATGTTACTAGGTCAGCATTCTACCGTTCTGAGAGATTCTGGGTTCTAGAATCAATGGACGGCATAGTTCTGGAATGTCAGGGTGTAGAAACTCTAGAATCCTTGAGTGTTTGAACTCGAGAGTCATTCAATTTCCGTATTCCGGGTCACAGGGTGACTGAATTCCAGAAGCACCAAATGTCTGCATTCTAGAATCGGAATGTGGCGGAATTCTAGAATGCACAGCACGGCGGAATTCGAAAGTCCTAAAATGCCTGCTATCCGGAAGTTTAGGTGTCTGACATCCAGAATGCTACCACGTCAGAATTATACCATTCTGAAAGATTCTGGAATCTAGAATCAATGGACGGCTGAGTTCCAGAATGTCAGGGTGGCAAAACTCTAGAATCCTTGCGTGTCTGAACTCGAGAGTCATTCAATGTCCACATTCCAGAACTCTGGATGTCTGAATTGTAGAAGCACCAAATGTCTGCATTCTAGAATCGGAATGTGGCGGAATTCTAGAATGCACAGCACGGCGGAATTCTAAAATCCTAAAATGCCTGCTATCCGGAAGTTAAGGTGTCTGACATCGAGAATGCTACCAAGTCAGAATTATACCATTCTGAAAGATTCTGGGATCTAGAATCAATGGACGGCTGAGTTCCTGAATGTCAGGGTGGCAAAACTCTAGAATCCTGGCGTGTCTGAACTCGAGAGTCATTCAATGTCCACATTCCAGAACTCTGGAAGTCTGAATTATAGAAGCACCAAATGTCTCCATTCTAGAATCGGAATGTGGCGGAATTCAAGAATGCACAGCACGGCGGAATTCTAAAGTCCTAAAATGCCTGCTCTCCGGAAGTTAAGCTTTCTGACATCAAGAATGCTACCAAGTCAGAATTATACCATTCTGAAAGATTCTGGGATCTAGAATCAATGGACGGCTGAGTTCCAGAATGCAAGGGTGGCAAAACTCTAGAATCCTTGCGTGTCTGAACTCGAGAGTCATTCAATGTCCACATTCCAGAACTCTGGATGTCTGAATTGTAGAAGCACCAAATGTCTGCATTCTAGAATCGGAATGTGGCGGAATTCTAGAATGCACAGCACGGCGGAATTCTAAAGTCCTAAAATGCCTGCTATCCGGAAGTTAAGGTGTCTGACATCAAGAATGCTACCAAGTCAGAATTATACCATTCTGAAAGATTCTGGGATCTAGAATCAATGGACGGCTGAGTTCCAGAATGTCAGGGTTTCCAAACTCTAGAATCCTTGCGTGTCTGAACTCGAGAGTCATTCAATGTCCACATTCCAGAACTCTGGATGTCTGAATTATAGAAGCACCAAATGTCTGCATTCTAGAATCGGAATGTGGCGGAATTCTAGAATGCACAGCACGGCGGAATTCTAAAGTCCTAAAATGCCTACTAGCCGAAAGTTAAGGTGTCTGATGACCAGAATGTTACTAGGTCAGCATTCTACCGTTCTGAGAGATTCTGGTTTCTAGAATAAATGGATGGCAGAGTTCTGGAATGTCAGGGTTTTCAAACTCAAGAATACTTGCGTGTCTGAATTCGAGAGTCATTCAATGTCCACATTCCGGATCACAGGGTGTCTGAATTCCAGAAGCACCAAATGTCTGCATTCCAGAATCGGAATGTGGCGGAATTCTAGAATGCACAGCACGGCGGAATTCGAAAGTCCTAAAATGCCTGCTATCCGGAAGTTAAGGTGTCTGACATCCATAATGCTACCACGTCAGAATTATACCATTCTGAAAGATTCTGGGATCTAGAATCAATGGACGGCTGAGTTCCAGAATGTCAGGGTGGCAAAACTCTAGAATCCTGGCGTGTCTGAACTCGAGAGTCATTCAATGTCCACATTCCAGAACTCTGGATGTCTGAATTATAGAAGCACCAAATGTCTGCATTCTAGAATCGGAATGTGGCGGAATTCTAGAATGCACAGCACGGCGGAATTCTAAAATCCTAAAATGCCTGCTATCCGGAAGTTAAGGTGTCTGACATCAAGAATGCTACCAAGTCAGAATTATACCATTCTGAAAGATTCTGGGATCTAGAATCAATGGACGACTGAGTTCCAGAATGTCAGGGTGGCGAAACTCTAGAATCCTTGCGTGTCTGAACTCGAGAGTCCTTCAATGTCCACATTCCAGAAGTCTGGATGTCTGAATTACAGAAGCACCAAATGTCTGCATTCTAGAATCGGAATGTGGCGGAATTCTAGAATGCACAGCACGGTGGAATTCTAAAGTCCTAAAATGCCTGCTATCCGGAAGTTAAGGTGTCTGACATCAAGAAAGCTACCAAGTCAGAATTATAACATTCTGAAAGATTCTGGGATCTAGAATCAATGGACGGCTGAGTTCCAGAATGTCAGGGTGGCAAAACTCTAGAATCCTTGCATGTCTGAACTCGAGAGTCATTCAATGTCCACATTCCACAACTCTGGATGTCTGAATTATAGAAGCACCAAATGTCTGCATTCTAGAATCGGAATGTGGCGGAATTCTAGAATGCACAGCACGGCGGAATTCTAAAGTCCTAAAATGCCTGCTATCCGGAAGTTAAGGTGTCTGACATCTAGAATGTTTCTAGGTCAGCATTCTACCGTTCTGAGAGATTCTCGGTTCTAGAATCAATGGACGCAGAGATCTGGCATATCAGGGTGTCCAAACTCTAGAATCCTTGCGTGTCTGAACTCGAGAGTCATTCAATGTCCACATTCCGGATCACAGGGTGTCTGAATTCCAAAAGCACCAAATGTCTGCATTCTAGAATCGGAATGTGGTAGAATTCAAGAATGCACAGCACGGCGGAATTCTAAAGTCCTAAAATGACTGCTATCCGGAAGTTAAGGTGTCTGACATCCAGAATGGTACCACATCAGAATTATACCATTCTGAAAGATTCTGGGGTCTAGAATCAATGGACGGCTGAGTTCCAGAATGCACGGGTGGCAAAACTCTAGAATCCTTGCGTGTCTGAACTCGAGAGTCATTCAATGTCCACATTCCAGAACTCTGGATGTCTGAATTATAGAAGCACCAAATGTCTGCATTCTAGAATCGGAATGTGGCGGAATTTAAGAATGCACAGCACGGCGTAATTCTAAAGTCCTAAAATGCCTACTAGCCAAAAGTTAAGGTGTCTGATGACCAGAATGTTACTAGGTCAGCATTCTACCATTCTGAGAGATTCTGGGTTCTAGAATCAATGAACGGCAGATTTTTGGAATGTCAGGTTGTCCAAACTCTAGTATCCTTGAGTGTTTGAACTCGAGAGTCATTCAATTTCCATATTCCGGGTCACAGGGTTACTGAATTCGAGAAGCACCAAATGTCTGCATTCTAGAATCGGAATGTGTCGGAATTCTAGAATGCACAGCACGGCGGAATTCTAAAGTCCTAAAATGCCTGCTATCCGGAAGTTAAGGTGTCTGACATCCAGAATGCTACCACGTCAGAATTATAACATTCTGAAAGATTCTGGTATCTAGAATCAATGGAAGGCTGAATTCCAAAATGTCAGGGTGGCAAAACTCTAGAATCCTTGCGTGTCTGAACTCGAGAGTCATTCAATGTCCACATTCCAGAACTCTGGATGTCTGAAATATAGAAGCACCAAATGTCTGCATTCTAGAATCGGAATGTGGCGGAATTCTAGAATGCACAGCACGGTGGAATTCTAAAGTCCTAAAATGCCTACTAGCCGAAAGTTAAGGTGTCTGATGACCAGAATGTTACTAGGTCAGCATTCTACCGTTCTGAGAGATTCTGGGTTCTAGAATAAATGGATGTCAGAGTTCTGAAATGTCAGAGTGTTCAAACTCAAGAATACTTGCGTGTCTGAACTCGAGAGTCATTCAATGTCCACATTCCGTATCACAGGGTGTCTGAATTCCAGAAGCACCAAATGTCTGCATTCTAGAATCGGAATGTGGCGGAATTCTAGAATGCACAGCACGGCGGAATTCGAAAGTCCTAAAATGCCTGCTATCCGGAAGTTAAGGTGTCTGACATCCAGAATGCTACCACGTCAGAATTATACCATTCTGAAAGATTCTGGGATCTAGAATCAATGGACGGCTGCGTTCCAGAATGTCAGAGTGGCAAAACTCTAGAATCCTTGCGTTTCTGAACTCGAGAGTCATTCAATGTCCACATTCCAGAACTCTGGATGTCTGAATTGTAGAAGCACCAAATGTCTGCATTCTAGAATCGGAATGTGGCGGAATTCTAGAATGCACAGCACGGCGGAATTCTAAAATCCTAAAATACCTGCTATCCGGAAGTTAAGGTGTCTGACATCGAGAATGCTACCAAGTCAGAATTATACCATTCTGAAAGATTCTGGGATCTAGAACCAATGGACGGCTGAGTTCCAGAATGTCAGGGTGGCAATACTCTAGAATCCTGGCGTGTCTGAACTCGAGAGTCATTCAATATCCACATTCCAGAACTCTGGATGTCTGAATTATAGAAGCACCAAATGTCTGCATTCTAGAATCGGAATGTGGCGGAATTCTAGAATGCACAGCACGGCGGAATTCTAAAGTCCTAAAATGCCTGCTATCCGGAAGTTAAGTTGTCTGACATCTAGAATGTTTCTAGGTCAGCATTCTACCGTTCAGAGAGATTCTGGGTTCTAGAATCAATGGACGGCAGAGATCTGGCATGTCAGGGTGTAAAAACTCTAGAATCCTTGCGTGTCTGAACTCGAGAGTCATTAAATGTCCACATTCCGGATCACAGGGTGTCTGAATTCCAGAAGCACCAAATGTCTGCATTCTAGAATCGGAATGTGGTAGAATTCAAGAATGCACAGCACGGCGGAATTCTAAAGTCCTAAAATGCCTGCTATCAGGAAGTTAAGGTGTCTGACATCCAGAATGGTACCACATCAGAATTATACCATTCTGAAAGATTCTGGGATCTAGAATCAATGGACGGCTGAGTTCCAGAATGCAAGGGTGGCAAAACTCTAGAATCCTTGCATGTCTGAACTCGAGAGTCATTCAATGTCCACATTCCAGAACTCTGGATGTCTGAATTATAGAAGCACCAAATGTCTGCATTGTAGAATCGTAATGTGGCGGAATTCTAGAATGCACAGCACGGCGGAATTCTAAAGTCCTAAAATGCCTGCTATCCATAAGTTAAGGTGTCTGACATCAAGAATGCTACCAAGTCAGAATTATACCATTCTGAAAGATTCTGGGATCTAGAATCAATGGACGGCTGAGTTCCAGAATATCAGGGAGGCAAAACTCTAGAATCCTTGCGTGTCTGAACTCGAGAATCATTCAATGTCCACATTCCAGAACTCTGGATGTCTGAATTATAGAAGCACCAAATGTCTGCATTCTAGAATCGGAATGTGGCGGAATTCTAGAATGCACAGCATGGCGGAATTCTAAAGTCCTAAAATACATGCTATCCGGAAGTTAAGGTGTCTGACATCCAGAATGTTACTAGGTCAGCATTCTACCGTTCTGAGAGATTCTGGGTTCTAGAATCAATGGACGGCAGAGTTCTGGCATGTCAGGGTGTCCAAACTCTAGAATCCTTGAGTGTTTGAACTCGAGAGTCATTCAATTTCCATATTCCGGGTCACAAGGTGACTGAATTCCAGAAGCACCAAATGTCTGCATTCTAGAATCGGAATGTGGTAGAATTCTAGAATGCACAACACGGTGGAATTCTAAAGTCATAAAATGCCTGCTATCCAGAAGTTAAGGTGTCTGACATCCAGAATGGTACCACATCAGAATTATACCATTCTGAAACATTCTGGGATCTAGAATCAATGGACGGGTGAGTTCAAGAATGTCAGGGTGGCAAAACTCTAGAATCCTGGCATGGCTGAACTCGAGGGTTATTCAATGTCCACATTCCAGAACTCTGGATGTCTGAATTGTAGAAGCACCAAATGTCTGCATTCTAGAATCGGAATGTGGCGGAATTCTAGAATGCACAGGACGGCGGAATTCTAAAGTCCTAAAATGCCTACTAGCCGAAAGTTAAGGTGTCTGATGACCAGAATGTTACTAGGTCAGCATTCTACCGTTCTGAGAGATTCTGGGTTCTAGAATCAATGGACGGCAGAGTTCTGGAATGTCAGGGTGTCCAAACTCTAGAATCCTTGAGTGTTTGAACTCGAGAGTCATTCAATGTCCACATTCCGGGTCACAGGATGACTGAATTCCAGAAGCACCAAATGTCTGCATTCTAGAATCGGAATGTGGCGGAATTCTAGAATGCACAGCACGGCGGAATTCTAAAGTCCTAAAATGCCTGCTATCCGGAATTTAAGGTGTCTGACATCCAGAATGCTACCACGTCAGAATTATACCATTCTGAAACATTCTTGGATCTAGAATCAATGGACGGCTGAGTTCCAGAATGTCAGGGTTTCCAAACTCTAGAATCCTTGTGGGTCTGAACTCGAGAGTCATTCAATGTCCACATTCCAGAACTCTGGATGTCTGCATTATAGAAGCACCAAATGTCTGCATTCTAGAATCGGAATGTGGCAGAATTCTAGAATGCACAGCACGTCGGAATTCTAAAGTCCTAAAATACCTGCTATCCGGAAGTTAAGGTGTCTGACATCAAGAATGCTACCAAGTCAGAATTATACCATTCTGAAAGATTCTGGGATCAAGAATCAATGGACGGCTGAGTTCCAGAATGTCAGGGTGGCAAAACTCTAGAATACTTGCGTGTCTGAACTCGAGAGTCATTCAATGTCCAGATTCCAGAACTCTGGATGTGTGAATTATAGCAGCACTAAATGTCTGCATTCTAGAATCGGAATGTGGCGGAATTATAGAATGCACAGCACGGCGGAATTCCAAAGTCCTAAAATGCCTACTAGCCGAAAGTTAAGGTGTCTGATGACCAGTATGTTACTAGGTCAGCATTCTACAGTTCTGAGAGATTATGGGTTCTAGAATCAATGGACGGCAGAGATCTGGAATATCAGGGTGTCCAAACTCTAGAATCCTTGCGTGTCTGAACTCGAGAGTCATTCAATGTCCACATTCCGGATCACAGGGTGTCTGAATTCCAGAAGCACCAAATGTCTGCATTCTAGAATCGGAATGTGGTAGAATTCTAGAATGCACAGCACGGCGTAATTCGAAAGTCCTAAAATGCCGGCTATCCGGAAGTTAAGGTGTCTGACATCCAGAATGGTACCACATCAGAATTATACCATTCTGAAACATTCTGCGATCTAGAATCAATGGACGGGTGAGTAACAGAATGTCAGGGTGGCAAAACTCTAGAATCCTGGCTTGTCTGAACTCGAGAGTCATTCAAGGTCCACATTCCAGAACTCTGGATGTCTGAGTTATGGAAGCACCAAATGTCTGCATTCTAGAATCGGAATGTGGCGGAATTCTAGAATGCACAGCACGGCGGAATTCTAAAGTCCTAAAATGCCTGCTATCCGGAAGTTAAGGTGTCTGACATCAAGAATGCTACCAAGTCAGAATTATAACATTCTGAAAGATTCTGGGATCTAGAATCAATGGAAGGCTGAGTTCCAGAATGTCAGGGTGGCAAAACTCTAGAATCCTTGCATGTCTGAACTCGAGAGTCATTCAATGTCCACATTCCAGAACTCTGGATGTCTGAATTATAGAAGCACCAAATGTCTGCATTCTAGAATCGGAATGTGGCGGAATTCAAGAATGCACAGCACGGCAGAATTCGGAAGTCCTAAAATGCCTGCTATCCGGGAGGTAAGGTGTCTGACATCCAGAATGTTACTAGGTCAGCATTCTACCGTTCTGATAGATTCTGGGTTCTAGAATCAATGGACGACAGAGATCTGGCATGTCAGGGTGTCCAAACTCTAGAATCCTTGCGTGACTGAACTCGAGAGTCATTCAATGTCCATATTCCGGATCACAGGGTGTCTGAATTCCAGAAGCACCAAATGTCTGCATTCTAGAATCGGAATGTGGTAGAATTCTAGAATGCACAGCACGGCGGAATTCTAAAGTCCTAAAATGCCTGCTATCCGGAAGTTAAGGTGTCTGACATCCAGAATGGTACTACATCAGAATTATACCATTCTGAAACATTCTGGGATCTAGAATCAATGGACGGCTGAGTTCCAGAATGCAAGGGTGGCAAAACTCTAGAATCCTTGCGTGTCTGAACTCGAGAGTCATTCAATGTCCACATTCCAGAACTCTGGATGTCTGAATTATAGAAGCACCAAATGTCTGCATTCTAGAATCGGAAAGTGGCGGAATTCTAGAATGCACAGCACGGCGGAATTCGAAAGTCCTAAAATACCAACTAGCCGAAGGTTAAGGTGTCTGATGACCAGAATGTTACTAGGTCAGCATTCTACCGTTCTGAGAGATTCTGGGTTCTAGAATCAATGGACGGCATAGTTCTGGAATGTCATGGTGTAGAAACTCTAGAATCCTTGAGTGTTTGAACTCGAGAGTCATTCAATTTCCGTATTCCGGGTCACAGGGTGACTGAATTCCAGAAGCACCAAATGTCTGCATTCTAGAATCGGAATGTGGCGGAATTCTAGAATGCACAGCACGGCGGAATTCGAAAGTCCTAAAATGCCTGCTATCCGGAAGTTTAGGTGTCTGACATCCAGAATGCTACCACGTCAGAATTATACCATTCTGAAAGATTCTGGAATCTAGAATCAATGGACGGCTGAGTTCCAGAATGTCAGGGTGGCAAAACTCTAGAATCCTTGCTTGTCTGAACTCGAGAGTCATTCAATGTCCACATTCCAGAACTCTGGATGTCTGAATTGTAGAAGCACCAAATGTCTGCATTCTAGAATCGGAATGTGGCGGAATTCTAGAATGCACAGCACGGCGGAATTCTAAAATCCTAAAATGCCTGCTATCCGGAAGTTAAGGTGTCTGACATCGAGAATGCTACCAAGTCAGAATTATACCATTCTGAAAGATTCTGGGATCTAGAATCAATGGACGGCTGAGTTCCTGAATGTCAGGGTGGCAAAACTCTAGAATCCTGGCGTGTCTGAACTCGAGAGTCATTCAATGTCCACATTCCAGAACTCTGGAAGTCTGAATTATAGAAGCACAAAATGTCTGCATTCTAGAATCGGAATGTGGCGGAATTCAAGAATGCACAGCACGGCGGAATTCTAAAGTCCTAAAATGCCTGCTATCCGGAAGTTAAGCTTTCTGACATCAAGAATGCTACCAAGTCAGAATTATACCATTCTGAAAGATTCTGGGATCTAGAATCAATGGACGGCTGAGTTCCAGAATGCAAGGGTGGCAAAACTCTAGAATCCTTGCGTGTCTGAACTCGAGAGTCATTCAATGTCCACATTCCAGAACTCTGGATGTCTGAATTGTAGAAGCACCAAATGTCTGCATTCTAGAATCGGAATGTGGCGGAATTCTAGAATGCACAGCACGGCGGAATTCTAAAGTCCTAAAATGCCTGCTATCCGGAAGTTAAGGTGTCTGACATCAAGAATGCTACCAAGTCAGAATTATACCATTCTGAAAGATTCTGGGATCTAGAATCAATGGACGGCTGAGTTCCAGAATGTCAGGGTTTCCAAACTCTAGAATCCTTGCGTGTCTGAACTCGAGAGTCATTCAATGTCCACATTCCAGAACTCTGGATGTCTGAATTATAGAAGCACCAAATGTCTGCATTCTAGAATCGGAATGTGGCGGAATTCTAGAATGCACTGCACGGCGGAATTCTAAAGTCCTAAAATGCCTACTAGCCGAAAGTTAAGGTGTCTGATGACCAGAATGTTACTAGGTCAGCATTCTACCGTTCTGAGAGATTCTGGTTTCTAGAATAAATGGATGGCAGAGTTCTGGAATGTCAGGGTGTTCAAACTCAAGAATACTTGCGTGTCTGAACTCGAGAGTCATTCAATGTCCACATTCCGGATCACAGGGTGTCTGAATTCCAGAAGCACCAAATGTCTACATTCCAGAATCGGAATGTGGCGGAATTCTAGAATGCACAGCACGGCGGAATTCGAAAGTCCTAAAATGCCTGCTATCCGGAAGTTAAGGTGTCTGACATCCATAATGCTACCACGTCAGAATTATACCATTCTGAAAGATTCTGGGATCTAGAATCAATGGACGGCTGAGTTCCAGAATGTCAGGGTGGCAAAACTCTAGAATCCTGGCGTGTCTGAACTCGAGAGTCATTCAATGTCCACATTCCAGAACTCTGGATGTCTGAATAATAGAAGCACCAAATGTCTGCATTCTAGAATCGGAATGTGGCGGAATTCTAGAATGCACAGCACGGCGGAATTCTAAAATCCTAAAATGCCTGCTATCCGGAAGTTAAGGTGTCTGACATCAAGAATGCTACCAAGTCAGAATTATACCATTCTGAAAGATTCTGGGATCTAGAATCAATGGACGACTGAGTTCCAGAATGTCAGGGTGGCGAAACTCTAGAATCCTTGCGTGTCTGAACTCGAGAGTCATTCAATGTCCACATTCCAGAAGTCTGGATGTCTGAATTACAGAAGCACCAAATGTCTGCATTCTAGAATCGGAATGTGGCGGAATTCTAGAATGCACAGCACGGTGGAATTCTAAAGTCCTAAAATGCCTGCTATCCGGAAGTTAAGGTGTCTGACATCAAGAATGCTACCAAGTCAGAATTATACCATTCTGAAAGATTCTGGGATCTAGAATCAATGGACGGCTGAGTTCCAGAATGTCAGGGTGGCAAAACTCTAGAATCCTTGCATGTCTGAACTCGAGAGTCATTCAATGTCCACATTCCACAACTCTGGATGTCTGAATTATAGAAGCACCAAATGTCTGCATTCTAGAATCGGAATGTGGCGGAATTCTAGAACGCACAGCACGGCGGAATTCTAAAGTCCTAAAATGCCTGCTATCCGGAAGTTAAGGTGTCTGACATCTAGAATGTTTCTAGGTCAGCATTCTACCGTTCTGAGAGATTCTCGGTTCTAGAATCAAAAGACGCAGAGATCTGGCATGTCAGGGTGTCCAAACTCTAGAATCCTTGCGTGTCTGAACTCGAGAGTAATTCAATGTCCACATTCCGGATCACAGGGTGTCTGAATTCCAAAAGCACCAAATGTCTGCATTCTAGAATCGGAATGTGGTAGAATTCAAGAATGCACAGCACGGCGGAATTCTAAAGTCCTAAAATGACTGCTATCCGGAAGTTAAGGTGTCTGACATCCAGAATGGTACCACATCAGAATTATACCATTCTGAAAGATTCTGGGATCTAGAATCAATGGACGGCTGAGTTCCAGAATGCAAGGGTGGCAAAACTCTAGAATCCTTGCGTGTCTGAACTCGAGAGTCATTCAATGTCCACATTCCAGAACTCTGGATGTCTGAATTATAGAAGCACCAAATGTCTGCATTCTAGAATCGGAATGTGGCGGAATTTAAGAATGCACAGCACGGCGTAATTCTAAAGTCCTAAAATGCCTACTAGCCAAAAGTTAAGGTGTCTGATGACCAGAATGTTACTAGGTCAGCATTCTACCGTTCTGAGAGATTCTGGGTTCTAGAATCAATGGACGGCAGATTTTTGGAATGTCAGGCTGTCCAAACTCTAGTATCCTTGAGTGTTTGAACTCGAGAGTCATTCAATTTCCATATTCCGGGTCACAGGGTTACTGAATTCGAGAAGCACCAAATGTCTGCATTCTAGAATCGGAATGTGTCGGAATTCTAGAATGCACAGCACGGCGGAATTCTAAAGTCCTAAAATGCCTGCTATCCGGAAGTTAAGGTGTCTGACATCCAGAATGCTACCACGTCAGAATTATAACATTCTGAAAGATTCTGGGATCTAGAATCAATGGACGGCTGAATTCCAAAATGTCAGGGTGGCAAAACTCTAGAATCCTTGCGTGTCTGAACTCGAGAGTCATTCAATGTCCACATTCCAGAACTCTGGATGTCTGAAATATAGAAGCACCAAATGTCTGCATTCTAGAATCGGAATGTGGCGGAATTCTAGAATGCACAGCACGGTGGAATTCTAAAGTCCTAAAATGCCTACTAGCCGAAAGTTAAGGTGTCTGATGACCAGAATGTTACTAGGTCAGCATTCTACCGTTCTGAGAGATTCTGGGTTCTAGAATAAATGGATGTCAGAGTTCTGGAATGTCAGGGTGTTCAAACTCAAGAATACTTGCGTGTCTGAACTCGAGAGTCATTCAATGTCCACATTCCGTATCACAGGGTGTCTGAATTCCAGAAGCACCAAATGTCTGCATTCTAGAATCGGAATGTGGCGGAATTCTAGAATGCACAGCATGGCGGAATTCGAAAGTCCTAAAATGCCTGCTATCCGGAAGTTAAGGTGTCTGACATCCAGAATGCTACCACGTCAGAATTATACCATTCTGAAAGATTCTGGGATCTAGAATCAATGGACGGCTGCGTTCCAGAATGTCAGAGTGGCAAAACTCTAGAATCCTTGCGTTTCTGAACTCGAGAGTCATTCAATGTCCACATTCCAGAACTCTGGATGTCTGAATTGTAGAAGCACCAAATGTCTGCATTCTAGAATCGGAATGTGGCGGAATTCTAGAATGCACAGCACGACGGAATTCTAAAATCCTAAAACACCTGCTATCCGGAAGTTAAGGTGTCTGACATCGAGAATGCTACCAAGTCAGAATTATACCATTCTGAAAGATTCTGGGATCTAGAACCAATGGACGGCTGAGTTCCAGAATGTCAGGGTGGCAATACTCTAGAATCCTGGTGTGTCTGAACTCGAGAGTCATTCAATGTCCACATTCCAGAACTCTGGATGTCTGAATTATAGAAGCACCAAATGTCTGCATTCTAGAATCGGAATGTGGTGGAATTTAAGAATGCACAGCACGGCGGAATTCTAAAGTCCTAAAATGACTGCTATCCGGAAGTTAAGGTTTCTGACATCAAGAATGCTACCAAGTCAGAATTATACCATTCTGAAAGATTCTGGGATCTAGAATCAATGGACGGCTGAGTTCCAGAATGCAAGGGTGGCAAAACTCTAGAATCCTGGCGTGTCTGAACTCGAGAGTCATTCAATATCCACATTCCAGAACTCTGGATGTCTGAATTATAGAAGCACCAAATGTCTGCATTCTAGAATCGGAATGTGGCGGAATTCTAGAATGCACAGCACGGCGGAATTCTAAAGTCCTAAAATGCCTGCTATCCGGAAGTTAAGTTGTCTGACATCTAGAATGTTTCTAGGTCAGCATTCTACCGTTCAGAGAGATTCTGGGTTCTAGAATCAATGGACGGCAGAGATCTGGCATGTCAGGGTGTAAAAACTCTAGAATCCTTGCGTGTCTGAACTCGAGAGTCATTAAATGTCCACATTCCGGATCACAGGGTGTCTGAATTCCAGAAGCACCAAATGTCTGCATTCTAGAATCGGAATGTGGTAGAATTCAAGAATGCACAGCACGGCGGAATTCGAAAGTCCTAAAATGCCTGCTATCAGGAAGTTAAGGTGTCTGACATCCAGAATGGTACCACATCAGAATTATACCATTCTGAAAGATTCTGGGATCTAGAATCAATGGACGGCTGAGTTCCAGAATGCAAGGGTGGCAAAACTCTAGAATCCTTGCGTGTCTGAACTCGAGAGTCATTCAATGTCCACATTCCAGAACTCTGGATGTCTGAATTATAGAAGCACCAAATGTCTGCATTGTAGAATCGTAATGTGGCGGAATTCTAGAATGCACAGCACGGCGGAATTCTAAAGTCCTAAAATGCCTGCTATCCATAAGTAAAGGTGTCTGACATCAAGAATGCTACCAAGTCAGAATTATACCATTCTGAAAGATTCTGGGATCTAGAATCTATGGACGGCTGAGTTCCAGAAAATCAGGGAGGCAAAACTCTAGAATCCTTGCGTGTCTGAACTCGAGAGTCATTCAATGTCCACATTCCAGAACTCTGGATGTCTGAATTATAGAAGCACCAAATGTCTGCATTCTAGAATCGGAATGTGGCGGAATTCTAGAATGCACAGCACGGCGGAATTCTAAAGTCCTAAAATGCCTGCTATCCGGAAGTTAAGGTGTCTGACATCCAGAATGTTACTAGGTCAGCATTCTACCGTTCTGAGAGATTCTGGGTTCTAGAATCAATGGACGGCAGAGATCTGGCATGTCAGGGTGTCCAAACTCTAGAATCCTTGGGTGTTTGAACTCGAGAGTCATTCAATTTCCATATTCCGGGTCACAAGGTGACTGAATTCCAGAAGCACCAAATGTCTGCATTCTAGAATCGGAATGTGGTAGAATTCTAGAATGCACAACACGGTGGAATTCTAAAGTCATAAAATGCCTGGTATCCAGAAGTTAAGGTGTCTGACATCCAGAATGGTACCACATCAGAATTATACCATTCTGAAACATTCTGGGATCTAGAATCAATGGACGGGTGAGTTCAAGAATGTCAGTGTGGCAAAACTCTAGAATCCTGGCATGTCTGAACTCGAGGGTTATTCAATGTCCACATTCCAGAACTCTGGATGTCTGAATTGTAGAAGCACCAAATGTCTGCATTCTAGAATCGGAATGTGGCGGAATTCTAGAATGCACAGGACGGCGGAATTCTAAAGTCCTAAAATGCCTACTAGCCGAAAGTTAAGGTGTCTGATGACCAGAATGTTACTAGGTCAGCATTCTACCGTTCTGAGAGATTCTGGGTTCTAGAATCAATGGACGGCAGAGTTCTGGAATGTCAGGGTCTCCAAACTCTAGAATCCTTGAGTGTTTGAACTCGAGAGTCATTCAATGTCCACATTACGGGTCACAGGATGACTGAATTCCAGAAGCACCAAATGTCTGCATTCTAGAATCGGAATGTGGCGGAATTCTAGAATGCACAGCACGGCGGAATTCTAAAGTCCTAAAATGCCTGCTATCCGGAATTTAAGGTGTCTGACATCCAGAATGCTACCACGTCAGAATTATACCATTCTGAAACATTCTTGGATCTAGAATCAATGGACGGCTGAGTTCCAGAATGTCAGGGTTTCCAAACTCTAGAATCCTTGTGTGTCTGAACTCGAGAGTCATCCAATGTCCACATTCCAGAACTCTGGATGTCTGCATTATAGAAGCACCAAATGTCTGCATTCTAGAATCGGAATGTGGCAGAATTCTAGAATGCACAGCACGTCGGAATTCTAAAGTCCTAAAATACCTGCTATCCGGAAGTTAAGGTGTCTGACATCAAGAATGCTACCAAGTCAGAATTATACCATTCTGAAAGATTCTGGGATCTAGAATCAATGGACGGCTGAGTTCCAGAATGTCAGGGTGGCAAAACTCTAGAATACTTGCGTGTCTGAACTCGAGAGTCATTCAATGTCCATATTCCAGAACTCTGGATGTGTGAATTATAGCAGCACTAAATGTCTGCATTCTAGAATCGGAATGTGGCGGAATTATAGAATGCACAGCACGGCGGAATTCCAAAGTCCTAAAATGCCTACTAGCCGAAAGTTAAGGTGTCTGATGACCAGTATGTTACTAGGTCAGCATTCTACAGTTCTGAGAGATTATGGGTTCTAGAATCAATGGACGGCAGAGATCTGGAATATCAGGGTGTCCAAACTCTAGAATCCTTGCGTGTCTGAACTCGAGAGTCATTCAATGTCCACATTCCGGATCACAGGGTGTCTGAATTCCAGAAGCACCAAATGTCTGCATTCTAGAATCGGAATGTGGTAGAATTCTAGAATGCACAGCACGGCGTAATTCAAAAGTCCTAAAATGCCGGCTATCCGGAAGTTAAGGTGTCTGACATCCAGAATGGTACCACATCAGAATTATACCATTCTGAAACATTCTACGATCTAGAATCAATGGACGGGTGAGTAACAGAATGTCAGGGTGGCAAAACTCTAGAATCCTGGCTTGTCTGAACTCGAGAGTCATTCAAGGTCCACATTCCAGAACTCTGGATGTCTGAATTATGGAAGCACCAAATGTCTGCATTCTAGAATCGGAATGTGGCGGAATTCTAGAATGCACAGCACGGCAGAATTCTAAAGTCCTAAAATGCCTGCTATCCGGAAGTTAAGGTGTCTGACATCAAGAATGCTACCAAGTCGGAATTATAACATTCTGAAAGATTCTGGGATCTAGAATCAATGGAAGGCTGAGTTCCAGAATGTCAGGGTGGCAAAACTCTAGAATCCTTGCATGTCTGAACTCGAGAGTCATTCAATGTCCACATTCCAGAACTCTGGATGTCTGAATTATAGAAGCACCAAATGTCTGCATTCTAGAATCGGAATGTGGCGGAATTCAAGAATGCACAGCACGGCGGAATTCGGAAGTCCTAAAATGCCTGCTATCAGGAAGTTAAGGTGTCTGACATCCAGAATGGTACCACATCAGAATTATACCATTCTGAAAGATTCTGGGATCTAGAATCAATGGACGGCTGAGTTCCAGAATGCAAGGGTGGCAAAACTCTAGAATCCTTGCGTGTCTGAACTCGAGAGTCATTCAATGTCCACATTCCAGAACTCTGGATGTCTGAATTATAGAAGCACCAAATGTCTGCATTGTAGAATCGTAATGTGGCGGAATTCTAGAATGCACAGCACGGCGGAATTCTAAAGTCCTAAAATGCCTGCTATCCGGAAGTTAAGGTGTCTGACATCAAGAATGCTACCAAGTCAGAATTATGCCATTCTGAAAGATTCTGGGATCTAGAATCAATGGACGGCTGAGTTCCAGAATGCAAGGGTGGCAAAACTCTAGAATCTTTGCGTGTCTGAACTCGAGAGTCATTCAATGTCCACATTCCAGAACTCTGGATGTCTGAAATATAGAAGCACCAAATGTCTGCATTCTAGAATCGGAATGCGGCGGAATTCTAGAATGCACAGCACGGCGGAATTTTAAAGTCGTAAAATGCCTGCTATCCAGAAGTCAAGGTGTCTGACATCCAGAAGGTTACTAGGTACGCATTCTACCGTTCTGAGAGATTCCGGTTTCTAGAATCAATGGATGGCAGAGTTCTGGAATGTCAGGGTGTTCAAACTCAAGAATACTTGCGTGTCTGAACTCGAGAGTCATTCAATGTCCACATTCCGGATCACAGGGTGTCCGAATACCAGAAGCACCAAATGTCTGCATTCTAGAATCGGAATGTGGCGGAATTCTAGAATGCATAGCACGGCGGTATTCGAAAGTCCTAAAATGCCTGCTATTCGGAAGTTAAGGTGTCTGACATCCAGAATGCTACCACGTCAGAATTATACCATTCTGAAAGATTCTGGGATCTAGAATCAATGGACGGCCGAGTTCCATAATGTCCGGGTTTCCAAACTCTAGAATCCTTGCGTGTCTGAACTCGAGAGTCATTCAATATCCACATTCAAGGACTCTGGATGTCTGAAATATAGAAGCAACAAATGTCTGCATTCTTGAATCGGAATGTGGTGGAATTCTAGAATGCACAGCACGGCAGAATTCTAAAGTCCTAAAATGCCTGCTATTCGGAAGTTAAGGTGTCTGACATCCAGAATGTTACTAGGTCAGCATTCTACCATTCTGTGAGATTCTGGGTTCTAGAATCAATGGACGGCAGAGTTCTGGAATGTCAGGGTGTCCAAACTCTAGAATCCTTCCGTGTCTGAACTCGTGAGTCATTCAATGTCCACATTCCGGATCACAGGGTGTCTGAATTCCAGAAGCACCAAATGTCTGCATTCTAGAATCGGAATGTGGCGGAATTCTAGAATGCACAGCACGGCGGAATTCTAAAGTCCTAAAATGCCTACTAGCCGAAAGTTAAGGTGTCTGATGACCAGTATGTTACTAGGTCAGCATTCTACTGTCCTGAGAGATTCTGGGTTCTAGATTCAATGGACGGCAGAGTTCTGGAATGTCAGGGTGTCCAAACTCTAGAATCCTTCCGTGTCTGAACTCGTGAGTCATTCAATGTCCACATTCCGGATCACAGGGTGTCTGAATTCCAGAAGCACCAAATGTCTGCATTCTAGAATCGGAATGTGGCGGAATTCTAGAATGCACAGCACGGCGGAATTCTAAAGTCCTAAAATGCCTACTAGCCGAAAGTTAAGGTGTCTGATGACCAGAATGTTACTAGGTCAGCATTCTACTGTTCTGAGAGATTCTGGGTTCTAGAATCAATGGACGGAAGAGTTCTGGAATGTCAGGGTGTCCAAACTCTAGAATCCATGAGTGTTTGAACTCGAGAGTCATTCAATTTCCATATTCCGGGTCACAGGGTGACTGAATTCCAGAAGCACCAAATGTCTGCATTCTAGAATCGGAATATGGCGGAATTCTAGAATGCACAGCACGGCGGAATTCGAAAGTCCTAAAATGCCTGCTATCCGGAAGTTAAGGTGTCTGACATCAAGAATGCTACCACGTCAGAATTATACCATTCTGATAGATTCTGGTGTCTAGAATCAATGGACGGCTGAGTTCCAGAATGTCAGGGTGGCAAAACTCTAGAATCCTTGTGTGTCTGAACTCGAGACTCATTCAGTGTCCACATTCCAGAACTCTGGATGTCTGAATTATAGAAGCACCAAATGTCTGCATTCTAGAATCGGAATGTGGCGGAATTCTAGAATGCACAGCACGGCGGAATTCTAAAGTCCTAAAATGCCTGCTATCGAGAAGTTAAGGCGTCTGACATCCAGAATGCTACCACGTCAGAATTATACCATTCTGAAACATTCTGGGATCTAGAATCAATGTATGGGTGAGTTCCAGAATGTCAGGGTGGCAAAACTCTAGAATACTTGCGTGTCTGAACTCGAGAGTCATTCAATGTCCACATTCCAGAACTCTGGATGTCTGAATAATAGAAGCACCAAATGTCTGCATTCTAGAATCGGAATGTGGTGGAATTCTAGAATGCACAGCACGGCGTAATTCTAAAGTCCTAAAATGCCTGCTATCCGTAAGTTAAGGTGTCTGACATCCAGAATGTTACTAGGTCAGCATTCTACCGTTCTAAGAGATTCCGGGATCTAGAATCAATGGACGGCTGAGTTCCAGTATGTCAGGGTGGCAAATCTCTAGAATCCTGGCGTGTCTGAACTCGAGAGTCATTCAATGTCCACATTCCAGAACTCTGGATGTCTGAATTATAGAAGCACCAAATGTCTGCATTCTAGAATCGGAATGTGGCGGAATTCTTGAATGCACAGCACAGCGGAATTCTAAAGTCCTAAAATGCCTGCTATCCGGAAGTTAAGGTGTCTGACATCAAGAATGCTACCAAGTCAGAATTATAACATTCTGAAAGATTCTGGGATCTAGAATCAATGGAAGGCTGAGTTCCAGAATGTCAGGGTGGCAAAACTCTAGAATCCTTGCGTGTCTGAACTCGAGAGTCATTCAATGTCCACATTCCAGAACTCTGGATGTCTGAATTATAGAAGCACCAAATGTCTGCATTCTAGAATCGGAATGTGGCGGAATTCTAGAATGCACAGCACGGCTAGAATTCTAAAGTCCTAAAATGCCTACTAGCCGAAAGTGAAGGTGTCTGATGACCAGTATGTTACTGGGTCAGCATTCTACCGTTCTGAGAGATTCTCGGTTCTAGAATCAATGGACGGCAGAGACCTGGAATGTCAGTGTGTCCAAACTCTAGAATCCTTGCGTGTCTGAACTCGAGAGTCATTCAATGTCCACATTCCGGATCACAGGGTGTCTGAATTCCAGAAGAACCAAATGTCTGCATTCTAGAATCGGAATGTGGTAGAATTCTAGAATGCACAGCACGGCGGAATTCTAAAGTCCTAAAATGCCTGCTTTCCAGAAGTTAAGGTGTCTGACATCCAGAATGCTACCACATCAGAATTATACCATTCTGAAAGATTCTGGGATCTAGAATCAATGGACGGGAGAGTTCCAGAATGTCAGGGTGGCAATACTCTAGAATCCTTGCGTGTCTGAACTCGAGAGTCATTCAATGTCCACATTCCAGAACTCTGGATGTCTGAATTATAGAATCACCAAATGTCTGCATTCTAGAATCGGAATGTGGTGGAATTCCAGAATGCACAGCCCGGCGGAATTCTAAAGTCCTAAAATGCCTTCTAATCGGAAGTTAAGGTGTCTGACATCAAGAATGCTACCAAGTCAGAATTATACCATTCTGAAAGATTCTGGGATCTAGAATCAATGGACGGCTGAGTTCCAGAATGCAAGGGTGGCAAAACTCTAGAATCCTTGCGTGTCTGAACTCGAGAGTCATTCAATGTCCACATTCCAGAACTCTGGATGTCTGAAATATAGAAGCACCAAATGTCTGCATTCTAGAATCGGAATGTGGCGGAATTCTAGAATGCACAGCACGGCGGAATTTTAAAGTCGTAAAATGCCTGCTATCCAGAAGTCAAGGTGTCTGACATCCAGAAGGTTACTAGGTACGCATTCTACCGTTCTGAGAGATTCCGGTTTCTAGAATCAATGGATGGCAGAGTTCTGGAATGTCAGGGTGTTCAAACTCAAGAATACTTGCGTGTCTGAACTCGAGAGTCATTCAATGTCCACATTCCGGATCACAGGGTGTCCGAATACCAGAAGCACCAAATGTCTGCATTCTAGAATCGGAATGTGGCGGAATTCTAGAATGCATAGCACGGCGGTATTCGAAAGTCCTAAAATGCATGCTATTCGGAAGTTGAGGTGTCTGACATCCAGAATGCTACCACGTCAGAATTATACCATTCTGAAAGATTCTGGGATCTAGAATCAATGGACGGCCGAGTTCCAGAATGTCCGGGTTTCCAAACTCTAGAATCCTTGCGTGTCTGAACTCGAGAGTCATTCAATATCCACATTCAAGGACTCTGGATGTCTGAAATATAGAAGCAACAAATGTCTGCATTCTTGAATCGGAATGTGGTGGAATTCTAGAATGCACAGCACGGCAGAATTCTAAAGTCCTAAAATGCCTGCTATTCGGAAGTTAAGGTGTCTGACATCCAGAATGTTACTAGGTCAGCATTCTACCATTCTGTGAGATTCTGGGTTCTAGAATCAATGGACGGCAGAGTTCTGGAATGTCAGGGTGTCCAAACTCTAGAATCCTTCCGTGTCTGAACTCGTGAGTCATTCAATGTCCACATTCCGGATCACAGGGTGTCTGAATTCCAGAAGCACCAAATGTCTGCATTCTAGAATCGGAATGTGGTGGAATTCTAGAATGCACAGCACGGCGGAATTCTAAAGTCCTAAAATGCCTACTAGCCGAAAGTTAAGGTGTCTGATGACCAGTATGTTACTAGGTCAGCATTCTACTGTTCTGAGAGATTCTGGGTTCTAGATTCAATGGACGGCAGAATTCTGGAATGTCAGGGTGTCCAAACTCTAGAATCCTTCCGTGTCTGAACTCGTGAGTCATTCAATGTCCACATTCCGGATCACAGGGTGTCTGAATTCCAGAAGCACCAAATGTCTGCATTCTAGAATCGGAATGTGGCGGAATTCTAGAATGCACAGCACGGCGGAATTCTAAAGTCCTAAAATGCCTACTAGCCGAAAGTGAAGGTGTCTGATGACCAGAATGTTACTAGGTCAGCATTCTACTGTTCTGAGAGATTCTGGGTTCTAGAATCAATGGACGGAAGAGTTCTGGAATGTCAGGGTGTCCAAACTCTAGAATCCATGAGTGTTTGAACTCGAGAGTCATTCAATTTCCATATTCCGGGTCACAGGGTGACTGAATTCCAGATGCACCAAATGTCTGCATTCTAGAATCGGAATATGGCGGAATTCTAGAATGCACAGCACGGCGGAATTCGAAAGTCCTAAAATGCCTGCTATCCGGAAGTTAAGGTGTCTGACATCCAGAATGCTACCACGTCAGAATTATACCATTCTGAAAGATTCTGGGATCTAGAATCAATGGACGGCTGAGTTCCAGAATGTCAGGGTGGCAAAACTCTAGAATCCTTGTGTGTCTGAACTCGAGACTCAATCAGTGTCCACATTCCAGAACTCTGGATGTCTGAAATATAGAAGCACCAAATGTCTGCATTCTAGAATCGGAATGTGGCGGAATTCTAGAATGCACAGCACGGCGGGATTCTAAAGTCCTAAAATGCCTGCTATCCGGAAGTTAAGGTGTCTGACATCAAGAATGCTACCAAGTCATTATTATACCATTCTGAAAGATTCCGGGATCTAGAATCAATGGACGGCTGAGTTCCAGAATGTCAGGGTGGCAAAACTCTAGAATCCTTGCGTGTCTGAACTCGAGAGTCATTCAATGTCCACATTCCAGAACTCTGGATGTTTGAATTATAGAAGCACCAAATGTCTGCATTCTAGAATCGGAATGTGGCGGAATTCTAGAATGCACAGCACGGCGGAATTCTAAAGTCCTAAAATGCCTGCTATCCGGAAGTTAAGGTGTCTGACATCAAGAATGCTACCAAGTCAGAATTATAACATTCTGAAAGATTCTGGGATCTAGAATCAATGGAAGGCTGAGTTCCAGAATGTCAGGGTGGCAAAACTCTAGAATCCTAGCGTGTCTGAACTCGAGAGTCATTCAATGTCCACATTCCAGAACTCTGGATGTCTGAATTATAGAAGCACCAAATGTCTGCATTCTAGAATCGGAATGTGGCGGAATTCTAGAATGCACAGCACGGTGGAATTCTAAAGTCCTAAAATGCCTACTAGCCGAAAGTGAAGGTGTCTGATGACCAGTATGTTACTGGGTCAGCATTCTACCGTTCTGAGAGATTCTCGGTTCTAGAATCAATGGACGGCAGAGACCTGGAATGTCAGTGTGTCCAAACTCTAGAATCCTTGCGTGTCTGAACTCGAGAGTCATTCAATGTCCACATTCCGGATCACAGGGTGTCTGAATTCCAGAAGAACCAAATGTCTGCATTCTAGAATCGGAATGTGGTAGAATTCTAGAATGCACAGCACGGCGGAATTCTAAAGTCCTAAAATGCCTGCTATCCGGAAGTTAAGGTGTCTGACATCCAGAATGCTACCACATCAGAATTATACCATTCTGAAAGATTCTGGGATCTAGAATCAATGGACGGGTGAGTTCCAGAATGTCAGGGTGGCAAAACTCTATAATCCTGGCTTGTCTGAACTCGAGAGTCATTCAATGTCCACATTCCAGAACTCTGGATGTCTGAATTATGGAAGCACCAAATGTCTGCATTCTAGAATCGGAATGTGGCGGAATTCTAGAATGCACAGCACGGCGGAATTCGAAAGTCCTAAAATGCCTGCTATCCGGAAGTTAAGGTGTCTGACATCCAGAATGCTACCACGTCAGAATTATACCATTCTGAAAGATTCTGGTAACTAGAATCAATGGACGGCTGAGTTCCAGAATGTCAGGGTATGCAAACTCTAGAATCCTTGCGTGTCTGAACTCGAGAGTCATTCAATATCCACATTCCAGGACTCTGGATGTCTGAAATATAGAAGCAACAAAGGTCTGCATTCTAGAATCGGAATGTGGTGGAATTCTAGAATGCACAGCACGGCAGAATTCTAAAGTCCTAAAATGCCTGCTATCCGGAAGTCAAGGTGTCTGACATCCAGAATGTTACTAGGTCAGCATTCTACCGTTCTGAGAGATTCTGGGTTCTAGAATCAATTGATGGCAGAGTTCTGGAATGTCAGGGTGTTCAAACTCAAGAATACTTGCGTGTCTGAACTCGAGAGTCATTCAATGTCCACATTCCGGATCACAGGGTGTCTGAATTCCAGAAGCACCAAATGTCTGCATTCTAGAATCGGAATGTGGCGGAATTCTAGAATGCACAGCACGGCGGAATTCTAAAGTCTTAAATGCCTGCTATCCGGAAGTTAAGGTGTCTGACATCAAGAATGCTACCAAGTCAGAATTATATCATTCTGAAAGATTCTGGGATCTAGAATCAATGGACGGCTGAGTTCCAGAATGTCAGGGTGGCAAAACTCTAGAATACTTGCGTGTCTGAACTCGAGAGTCATTCAATGTCCACATTCCAGAACTCTGGATGTCTGAATTATAGAAGCACCAAATCTCTGCATTCTAGAATCGGAATGTGGCGGAATTCTAGAATGCACAACACGGCGGATTTCTAAAGTCCTAAAATGCCTACTAGCCGAAAGTTAAGGTGTCTGATGACCAGAATGTTACTAGGTCAGCATTCTACCGTTCTGAGCGATTCTGGGTTCTAGAGTCAATGGACGGCAGAGTTCCGGAATGTCAGGGTGTCCAAACTCTAGAATCCTTGAGTGTTTGAACTCGAGAGTCATTCAATATCCATATTCCGGGTCACAGGGTGACTGAATTCCAGAAGCACCAAATGTCTGCTTTCTAGAATCGGAATGTGGCGGAATTCTAGAATGCACAGCACGGCGGAATTCGAAAGTCCTAAAATGCCTGCTATCCGGAAGTTAAGGTGTCTGACATCCAGAATGCTACCACGTCAGAATTATACCATTCTGAAAGATTCTGGGATCTAGAATCAATGGACGACTGAGTTCCAGAATGTCAGGGTGGCAAAACTCTAGAATCCTTGCGTGTCTGAACTCGAGAGTCATTCAATGTCCACATTCCAGAACTCTGGATGTCTGAATTATAGAAGCACCAAATGTCTGCATTCTAGAATCGGAATGTGGTGGAATTCTAGAATGCACAGCACGGCGGAATTCTAAAGTCCTAAAATGCCGGCGGAATTCTAAAGTCCTAAAATGCCTGCTATCCGGAAGTTAAGGTGTCTGACATCCAGAATGTTACTACGTCAGCATTCTACCGTTCTGAGAGATTCTGGGTTCTAGAATCAATGGACGGCAGAGATCTGACTTCTCAGGGTGTCCAAACTCTAGAATCCTTGCGTGTCTGAACTCGAGAGTCATTCAATGTCCACATTACGGATCACAGGGTGTCTGAATTCCAGAAGAACCAAATGTCAGCATTCTAGAATCGGAATGTGGTAGAATTCTATAATGCACAGCATGGCGGAATTCTAAAGTCCTAAAATGCCTGCTATCCGGAAGTTAAGGTGTCTGACACCCAGAATGCTACCACATCAGAATTATACCATTCTGAAACATTCTGGGATCTAGAATCAATGGACGGGTGAGTTCCAGAATGTCAGGGTGGCAAAACTCTAGAATCCTGGCGTGTCTGAACTCGAGAGTCATTCAATGTCCACATTCCAGAACTCTGGATGTCTGAATTATAGAAGCACCAATTGTCTGCATTCTAGAATCGGAATGTGGCGGAATTCTAGAATGCACAGCACGGCGGAATTCTAAAGTCCTAAAGTGCCTGCTATCCAGAACTCAAGGTGTCTGACATCCAGAATGTTACTAGGTCAGCATTCTACCGTTCTGAGAGATTCTGGGTTCTAGAATCAATTGATGGCAGAGTTCTGGAATGTCAGGGTGTTCAAACTCAAGAATACTTGCGTGTCTGAACTCGAGAGTCATTCAATGTCCACATTCCGGATCACAGGGTGTCTGAATTCCAGAAGCACCAAATGTCTGCATTCTAGAATCGGAATGTGGCGGAATTCTAGAATGCACAGCACGGCGGAATTCGAAAGTCCTAAAATGCATGCTATCCGGAAGTTAAGGTGTCTGACATCCAGAATGCTACCACGTCAGAATTATACCATTCTGAAAGATTCTGGGATCTAGAATCAATGGACGGCTGAGTTCCAGAATGTCAGGGTTTCCAAACTCTAGAATCCTTGCGTGTCTGAACTCGAGACTCATTCAATATCCACATTCCAGGACTCTGGATGTCTGAAATATAGAAGCAACAAATGTCTGCATTCTAGAATCGGAATGTGGTGGAATTCTAGAATGCACAGCACGGCAGAATTCTAAAGTCCTAAAATGCCTGCTATTCGGAAGTTAAGGTGTCTGACATCCAGAATGTTACGAGGTCAGCATTCTACCGTTCTGAGAGATTCTGGGTTCTAGAATCAATGGATGGCAGAGTTCTGGAATGTCAGGGTGTCCAAACTCTAGAATCCTTCCGTGTCTGAACTCGTGAGTCATTCAATGTCCACATTCCGGATCACAGGGTGTCTGAATTCCAGAAGCACCAAAAGTCTGCATTCTAGAATCGGAATGTTGCGGAATTCTAGAATGCACAGCACGGCAGAATTCTAAATTCCTAAAATGCCTGATATTCGGAAGTTAAGGAGTCTGACATCCAGAATGTTACTAGGTCAGCATTCTACCTTTCTGAGAGATTCTGGGTTCAAGAATCAATGGACGGCAGAGTTCTGGAATGTCAGGGTGTCCAAACTCTAGAATCCTTCCGTGTCTGAACTCGTGAGTCATTCAATGTCCACATTCCAGATCAAAGGGTGTCTGAATTCCAGAAGCACCAAATGTCTGCATTCTAGAATCGGAATGTGGCAGAATTCTAGAATGCACAGCACGGCGGAATTCTAAAGTCCTAAAATGCCTGCTATCGGGAAGTTAAGTTGTCTGACATCCAGAATGTTACTAGGTCTGCATTCTACCGTTCTGAGAGATTCTGGGTTCTAGATTCAATGGACGGCAGAGATCTGGCATGTCAGGGTGTCCAAACTCTAGAATCCTTGCGTGTCTGAACTCGAGAGTCATTCAATGTCCACATTCCGGATCACAGGGTGTGTGAATTCCAGAAGCAACAAATGTCTGCATTCTAGAATCGGAATGTGGTAGAATTCTAGAATGCACAGCACGGCGGAATTCTAAAGTCCTAAAATGCCTGCTATCCGGAAGTTAAGGTGTCTGACACCCAGAATGCTACCACATCAGAATTATACCACTCTGAAACATTCTGGGATCTAGAATCAATGGACGGGTGAGTTCCAGAATGTCAGGGTGGCAAAACTCGAGAATCCTGGCGTGTCTGAACTCGAGAGTCATTCAATGTCCACATTCCAGAACTCTGGATGTCTGAATTATAGAAGCACCAAATGTCTGCATTCTAGAATCGGAATGTGGCGGAATTCTAGAATGCACAGCACGGCGGAATTCTAAAGTCCTAAAATACCTGCTATCCGGAAGTTAATGTGTCTGACATCAAGAATGCTACCAAGTCAGAATTATACCGTTCTGAAAGATTCTGGGTTCTAGAATTAATAGATGGCTGAGTTCCAGAATATCAGGGTGGCAAAACCCTAGAATCCATGCGTGTCTGAACTCGAGACTCATTCAATGTCCACATTCCAGAATTCTGGATGTCTGAATTATAGAAGCACCAAATGTCTGCATTCTAGAATCGGAATGTGGCGGAATTCTAGAATGCACAGCACGGCAGAATTCTAAAGTCCTAAAATGCCTACTAGCCGAAAGTTAAGGTGTCTGATGACCAGTATGTTACTAGGTCAGCATTCTACCGTTCTGAGAGATTCTGGGTTCTAGAATCAATGGACGGCAGAGATCTGGAATGTCAGGGTGTCCAAACTCTAGAATCCTTGCGTGTCTGAACTCGAGAGTCATTCAATGTCCACATTCCGGATCACAGGTTGTCTGAATTCCAGAAGCACCAAATGTCTGCATTCTAGAATCGGAATGTGGTAGAATTCTAGAATGCACAGCACGGCGGAATTCTAAAGTCCCCAAATGCCTGCTATCGGGAAGTTAAGGTTTCTGACATCCAGAATGGTACCACATCAGAATTATACCATTCTGAAACATTCTGGGATCTAGAATCAATGGACGGGTGAGTTCCAGAATGTCAGGGTGGCAAAACTCTAGAAGCCTGGCTTGTCTGAACTCGAGAGTCATTCAATGTCCACATTCCAGAACTCTGGATGTCTGAATTATGGAAGCACCTAATATCTGCATTCTAGAATCGGATTGTGGCGGAATTCTAAAATGCACAGCACGGCGGAATTCTAAAGTCCTAAAATGCCTGCTATCCGGAAGTTAAGGTGTCTGACATCCAGAATGTTACTAGGTCAGCATTCCACCATTCTGAGAGATTCTGGGTTCTAGAATCAATGGACGGCAGAGTTCTGGAATGTCAGGGTGTCCAAACTCTAGAATCCGTCCGTGTCTGAACTCGTGAGTCATTCAATGTCCACATTCCGGATCACAGGGTGTCTGAATTCCAGAAGCACCAAATGTCTTCATTCTAGAATCGGAATGTGGCGGAATTCTAGAATGCACAGCACGGCAGAATTCTAAAGTCCTAAAATGCCTGATATTCGGAAGTTAAGGAGTCTGACATCCAGAATGTTACTAGGTCAGCATTCTACCATTCTGAGAGATTCTGGGTTCTAGAATCAATGGACGGCAGAGATCTGGCATGTCAGGGTGTCCAAACTCTAGAATCCTTCCGTGTCTGAACTCGTGAGTCATTCAATGTCCACATTCCGGATCACAGGGTGTCTGAATTCCAGAAGCACCAAATGTCTGCATTCTAGAATCAGAATGTGGCGGAATTCTAGAATGCACAGCACGGCGGAATTCGAAAGTCCTAAAATGCCTGCCTTCCAGAAGTTAAGGTGTCTGACATCCAGAATGCTACCACGTCAGAATTATACCATTCTGAAAGATTCTGGGATCTAGAATCAATGGACGGCTGAGTTCCAGAATGTCAGGGTTTCCAAACTCTGGAATCCTTGCGTGTCTGAACTTGAGAGTCATTCAATATCCACATTCCAGGGCTCTGGATGTCTGAAATATAGAAGCAACAAATGTCTGCATTCTAGAATCGGAACGTGGTGGAATTCTAGAATGCACAGCACGGCAGAATTCTAAAGTCCTAAAATGCCTGCTATTCGGAAGTTAAGGTGTCTGACATCCAGAATGTTACTAGGTCAGCATTCTACCGTTCTGAGAGATTCTGGGTTGCAGAATCAATGGACGGCAGAGTTCTGGAATGTCAGGGTGTCCAAACTCTAGAATCCTTCCGTGTCTGAACTCGTGAGTCATTCAATGTCCACATTCCGGATCACAGGGTGTCTGAATTCCAGAAGCACCAAATGTCTGCATTCTAGAATCGGAATGTGGCGGAATTCTAGAATGCACAGCACGGCAGAATTCTAAAGTCCTAAAATGCCTGATATTCGGAAGTTAAGGTTTCTGACATCCAGAATGTTACTAGGTCAGCATTCTACCGTTCTGAGAGATTCTGGGTTCTAGAATCAATGGACGGCAGAGTTCTGGAATGTCAGGGTGTTCAAACTCTAGAATCCTTCCGTGTCTGAACTCGTGAGTCATTCAATGTCCACATTCCAGATCAAAGGGTGTCTGAATTCCAGAAGCACCAAATGTCTGCATTCTACAATTGGAATGTGGCGGAATTCTAGAATGCACAGCACGGCGGATTTCTAAGGTCCTAAAATGCCTGCTATCGGGAACTTAAGGTGTCTGACATCCAGAATGTTACTAGGTCAGCATTCTACCGTTCTGAGAGATTCTGGGTTCTAGAATTAATGGACGGCAGAGATCTGGAATATCAGGGTGTCCAAACTCTCAAATCCTTGCGTGTCTGAACTCGAGAGTCATTCAATTTCCACATTCCGGATCACAGGGTGTCTGAATTCCAGAAGCACCAAATGTCTGCATTCTAGAATCGGAATGTGGCGGAATTCTATAATGCACAGCACGGCAGAATTCGAAAGTCCTAAAATGCCTGCTTTCGGGAAGTTAAGCTGTCTGATATCCAGAATGCTACCACGTCAGAATTATACCATTCTGAAAGATTCTGGGATCTAGAATCAATGGACGGCTGAGTTCCAGAATGTCAGTGTGGCAAAACTCTAGAATCCTTGCGTGTCTGAACTCGAGAGTCATTCAATGTCCACATTCCAGAACTCTGGATGTCTGAATTATAGAAGCACCAAATGTCTGCATTCTAGAATCGGAATGTGGCGGAATTCTAGAATGCACAGCACGGCGGAATTCTAAAATTCTAAAATGCCTGCTATCCGGAAGTTAAGGTGTCTGACATCAAGAATGCTACGAAGTCAGAATTATACCATTCTGAAAGATTCTGGGATCTAGAATCAATGGACGGCTGAGTTCCAGAATGTCAGGGTTTCAAAACTCTAGAATCCTTGCGTGTCTGAACTCGAGAGTCATTCAATGTCCACATTCCAGAACTCTGGATGTCTGAATTATAGAAGCACCAAATGTCTGCATTCTAGAAACGGAATGTGGCGGAATTCTAGAATGCACAGCACTGCGGAATTCTAAAGTCCTAAAATGCCTACTAGCTGAAAGTTAAGGTGTCTGATGACCAGAATGTTACTAGGTCAGCCTTCTACCGTTCTGAGAGATTCTGGGTTCAAGAATCAATGGACGGCAGAGTTCTGGAATGTCTGGGTGTCCAAACTCTAGAATACTTGAGTGTTTGAACTGGAGAGTCATTCAATTTCCATATTCCGGGTCACAGGGTGACTGAATTCCAGAAGAACCAAATGTCTGCATTCTAGAATCGGAATGTGGCGGAATTCTAGAATGCACAGCACGGCGGAATTCGAAAGTCCTAAAATGCCTGCTATCGGGAAGTTAAGGTGTCTGACATCCAGAATGCTACCACGTCATAGTTATACCATTCTGAAAGATTCTGGGATCTAGAATCAATGGACGGCTGAGTTCCAGAATGTCAGGGTGGCAAAACTCTAGAATCCTTGCGTGTCTGAACTCGAGAGTCATTCAATGTCCACATTCCAGAACTCTGGATGTCTGAATTATAGAAGCACCAAATGTCTGAATTCTAGAATCGGAATGTGGCGGAATTCTAGAATGCACAGCACGGCGGAATTCTAAAGTCCTAAAATGCCTGCTATCCGGAAGTTAAGGTGTCTGACATCCAGAATGTTACTAGGTCAGCATTCTACCGTTCTGAGAGATTCTGGGTTCTTGAATCAATGGACGGCAGAGATCTGGCATGTCAGGGTGTCCAAACTCTAGAATCCTTGCATGTCTGAACTCGAGAGTCATTCAATGTCCACATTCCGGATCACAGGGTGTCTGAATTCCAGAAGCACCAAATGTCTGCATTCTAGAATCGGAATGTGGTAGAATTCTAGAATGCACAGCACGGCGGAATTCTAAAGTCCTAAAATGCCTGCTATCCGAAAGTTAAGATGTCTGACATCCAGAATGTTACTACGTCAGCATTCTACCGTTCTGAGAGATTCTGGGTTCTAGAATCAATGTACGGCAGAGTTCTGGAATGTCAGGGTGTCCAAACTCTAGAATCCTTCCGTGTCTGAACTCATGAGTCATTCAATGTCCACATTCCGGACCACAGGGTGTCTGAATTCCAGAAGCACCAAATGTCTTCATTCTAGAATCGGAATGTGGCGGAACTCTAGAATGCACAGCACGGCAGAATTCTAAAGTCCTAAAATGCCTGATATTCGGAAGTTAAGGCGTCTGACATCCAGAATGTTACTAGGTCAGCATTCTACCATTCTGAGAGATTCTGGGTTCTAGAATCAAGGGCGGCAGAGTTCTGGAATGTCAGGGTGTCCAAACTCTAGAATCCTTCCGTGTCTGAACTCGTGAGTCATTCAATGTCCACATTCCGGATCACAGGGTGTCTGAATTCCAGAAGCACCAAATGTCTGCATTCTAGAATCGGAATGTGGCGGAATTCTAGAATGCACAGCACGGCGGAATTCGAAAGTCCTAAAATGCATGCTATCCGGAAGTTAAGGTGTCTGACATCCAGAATGCTACCACGTCAGAATTATACCATTCTGAAAGATTCTGGGATCTAGAATCAATGGACGGCTGAGTTCCAGAATGCAAGGGTGGCAAAACTCTAGAATCCTTGCGTGTCTGAACTCGAGAGTCATTCAATGTCCACATTCCAGAACTCTAGATGTCTGAATTATAGAAGCACCAAATGTCTGCATTCTAGAATCGGAAAGTGGCGGAATTGTAGAATGCACAGCACGGCGGAATTCGGAAGTCCTAAAATGCCTGCTATCCGGGAGGTAAGGTGTCTGACATCCAGAATGTTACTAGTTCAGCATTCTACCGTTCTGAGAGATTCTGGGTTCTAGAATCAATGGACGGCAGAGATCTGGCATGTCAGGGTGTCCAAACTCTAGAATCCTTGCGTGTCTGAACTCGAGAGTCATTCAATGTCCATATTCCGGATCACAGGGTGTCTGAATTCCAGAAGCACCAAATGTCTGCATTCTAGAATCGGAATGTGGTAGAATTCTAGAATACACAGCACGGCGGAATTCTAAAGTCCTAAAATGCCTGCTATCCGGAAGTTAAGGTGTCTGACATCCAGAATGGTACTACATCAGAATTATACCATTCTGAAACATTCTGGGATCTAGAATCAATGGACGGCTGAGTTCCAGAATGCAAGGGTGGCAAAACTCTAGAATCCTTGCGTGTCTGAACTCGAGAGTCATTCAATGTCCACATTCCAGAACTCTGGATGTCTGAATTATAGAAGCACCAAATGTCGGCATTCTAGAATCGTAAAGTGGCGGAATTCTAGAATGCACAACACGGCGGAATTCGAAAGTCCTAAAATGCCTACTAGCCGAAGGTTAAGGTGTCTGATGACCAGAATATTACTAGGTCAGCATTCTACCTTTCTGAGAGATTCTGGGTTCTAGAATCAATGGACGGCATAGTTCTGGAATGTCAGGGTGTAGAAACTCTAGAATCCTTGAGTATTTGAACTCGAGAGTCATTCAATTTCCATATTCCGGGTCACAGGGTGACTGAATTCCAGAAGCACCAAATGTCTGCATTCTAGAATCGGAATGTGGCGGAATTCTAGAATGCACAGCACGGCGGAATTCGAAAGTCCTAAAATGCCTGCTATCCGGAAGTTTAGGTATCTGACATCCAGAATGTTACTAGGTCAGCATTCTACAGTTCTGACAGATTCTGGGTTCTAGATTCAATGGACGGCAGAGTTCTGGAATGTCAGGGTGTCCAAACTCTAGAATCCTTCCGTGTCTGAACTCGTGAGTCATTCAATGTCCACATTCCGGATCAAAGGGTGTCTGAATTCCAGAAGCACCCAATGTCTGCATTCTAGAATCGGAATGTGGCGGAATTCTAGAAAACACAGCACGGCGGAATTCTAAATTCCTAAAATGCATACTAGCCGAAAGTTAAGGTGTCTGATGACCAGTATGTTACTAGGTCAGCATTCGACCGTTCTGAGAGATTCTGGGTTCTAGAATCAATGGACGGCAGAGATCTGGAATGTCAGTGTGTCCAAACTCTAGAATCCTTGCGTGTCTGAACTCGAGAGTCATTCAATGTCCACATTCCGGATCACAGGGTGTCTGAATTCCAGAAGCACCAAATGTCTGCATTCTAGAATCGGAATGTGGTAGAATTCTAGAATGCACAGCACGGCGGAATTCTAATGTCCTATAATGCCTGCTTTCCGGAAGTTAAGGTGTCTGACATCCAGAATGCTACCACATCAGAATTATACCATTCTGAAACATTCTGGGACCTAGAATCAATGGACGGCTGAGTTCCAGAATGTCAGGGTGCCAAAACTCTACAAACCTTGCGTGTCTGAACTCGAGAGTCATTCAATGTCCACATTCCAGAACTCTGGATGTCTGAAATATAGAAGCACCAAATGTCTGCATTCTAGAATCAGAATGTGGCGGAATTCTAGAATGCACAGCACGGCGGAATTTTAAAGTCCTGAAATCCCTGCTATCCAGAAGTCAAGGTGTCTGACATCCAGAATGTTACTAGGTCAGCATTCTACCGTTCTGAGAGATTCTGGGTTTTAGAATCAATGGATGGCAGAGTTCTGGAATGTCAGGGTGTTCAAACTCAAGAATACTTGCGTGTCTGAACTCGAGAGTCATTCAATGTCCACATTCCGGATCACAGGGTGTCTGAATTCCAGAAGCACCAAATGTCTGCATTCTAGAATCGGAATGTGGCGGAATTCTAGAATGCACAGCATGGCGGAATTCGAAAGTCCTAAAATGCCTGCTATCCGGAAGTTAAGGTGTCTGACATCCAGAATGCTACCTCGTCAGAATTATAACATTCTGAAAGATTCTGGGATCTAGAATCAATGGACAGCCGAGTTCCAGAATGTCCGGGTTTCCAAACTCTAGAATCCTTGCGTGTCTGAACTCGAGAGTCATTCAATATCCACATTCCAGGACTCTGGATGTCTGAAATATAGAAGCAACAAATATCTGCATTCTTGAATCGGAATGTGGTGGAATTCTAGAATGCACAGCACGGCAGAATTCTAAAGTCCTAAAATGCCTGATATTCGGAAGCTAAGGAGTCTGACATCCAGAATGTTACTAGGTCAGCATTCTACTGTTCTGAGAGATTCTGGGTTCTAGATTCAATGGACGGCAGAGTTCTGGAATGTCAGGGTGTCCAAACTCTAGAATCCATGAGTGTTTGAACTCGAGAGTCATTCAATTTCCATATTCCGGGTCACAGGGTGACTGAATTCCAGAAGCACCAAATGTCTGCATTCTAGAATCGGAATATGGCGGAATTCTAGAATGCACAGCACGCCGGAATTCGAAAGTCCTAAAATGCCTGCTATCCGGAAGTTAAGGTGTCTGACATCCAGAATGCTACCACGTCAGAATTATACCATTCTGATAGATTCTGGGATCTAGAATCAATGGACGGCTGAGTTCCAGAATGTAAGGGTGGCAAAACTCTAGAATCCTTGCGTGTCTGAACTCGAGACTCATTCAGTGCCCACATTCCAGAACTCTGGATGTCTGAAATATAGAAGCACCAAATGTCTGCATTCTAGAATCGGAATGTGGCGGAATTATAGAATGCACAGCACGGCAGGATTCTAAAGTCCTAAAATGCCTGCTATCCGGATGTTAAGGTGTCTGACATCAAGAATGCTACCAAGTCATTATTATACCATTCTGAAAGATTCCAGGATCTAGAATCAATGGACGGCTGAGTTCCAGAATGTCAGGGTGGCAAAATTCTAGAATCCATGCGTGTCTGAACTCGAGAGTCATTCAATGTCCACATTCCAGAACTCTGGATGTCTGAATTATAGAAGCACCAAATGTCTGCATTCTAGAATCGGAATGCGGCGGAATTCTAGAATGCACAGCACGGCGGAATTCTAAAGTCCTAAAATGCCTACTAGCCGAAAGTTAAGGTGTCTGATGACCAGAATGTTACTAGGTCAGCATTCTACCGTTCTGAGAGATTCTGGTTTCTAGAATAAATGGATGGCAGAGTTCTGGAATGTCAGGGTTTTCAAACTCAAGAATACTTGCGTGTCTGAATTCGAGAGTCATTCAATGTCCACATTCCGGATCACAGGGTGTCTGAATTCCAGAAGCACCAAATGTCTGCATTCCAGAATCGGAATGTGGCGGAATTCTAGAATGCACAGCACGGCGGAATTCGAAAGTCCTAAAATGCCTGCTATCCGGAAGTTAAGGTGTCTGACATCCATAATGCTACCACGTCAGAATTATACCATTCTGAAAGATTCTGGGATCTAGAATCAATGGACGGCTGAGTTCCAGAATGTCAGGGTGGCAAAACTCTAGAATCCTGGCGTGTCTGAACTCGAGAGTCATTCAATGTCCACATTCCAGAACTCTGGATGTCTGAATTATAGAAGCACCAAATGTCTGCATTCTAGAATCGGAATGTGGCGGAATTCTAGAATGCACAGCACGGCGGAATTCTAAAATCCTAAAATGCCTGCTATCCGGAAGTTAAGGTGTCTGACATCAAGAATGCTACCAAGTCAGAATTATACCATTCTGAAAGATTCTGGGATCTAGAATCAATGGACGACTGAGTTCCAGAATGTCAGGGTGGCGAAACTCTAGAATCCTTGCGTGTCTGAACTCGAGAGTCCTTCAATGTCCACATTCCAGAAGTCTGGATGTCTGAATTACAGAAGCACCAAATGTCTGCATTCTAGAATCGGAATGTGGCGGAATTCTAGAATGCACAGCACGGTGGAATTCTAAAGTCCTAAAATGCCTGCTATCCGGAAGTTAAGGTGTCTGACATCAAGAAAGCTACCAAGTCAGAATTATAACATTCTGAAAGATTCTGGGATCTAGAATCAATGGACGGCTGAGTTCCAGAATGTCAGGGTGGCAAAACTCTAGAATCCTTGCATGTCTGAACTCGAGAGTCATTCAATGTCCACATTCCACAACTCTGGATGTCTGAATTATAGAAGCACCAAATGTCTGCATTCTAGAATCGGAATGTGGCGGAATTCTAGAATGCACAGCACGGCGGAATTCTAAAGTCCTAAAATGCCTGCTATCCGGAAGTTAAGGTGTCTGATGACCAGAATGTTACTAGGTCAGCATTCTACCGTTCTGAGAGATTCTCGGTTCTAGAATCAATGGACGCAGAGATCTGGCATATCAGGGTGTCCAAACTCTAGAATCCTTGCGTGTCTGAACTCGAGAGTCATTCAATGTCCACATTCCGGATCACAGGGTGTCTGAATTCCAAAAGCACCAAATGTCTGCATTCTAGAATCGGAATGTGGTAGAATTCAAGAATGCACAGCACGGCGGAATTCTAAAGTCCTAAAATGACTGCTATCCGGAAGTTAAGGTGTCTGACATCCAGAATGGTACCACATCAGAATTATACCATTCTGAAAGATTCTGGGATCTAGAATCAATGGACGGCTGAGTTCCAGAATGCACGGGTGGCAAAACTCTAGAATCCTTGCGTGTCTGAACTCGAGAGTCATTCAATGTCCACATTCCAGAACTCTGGATGTCTGAATTATAGAAGCACCAAATGTCTGCATTCTAGAATCGGAATGTGGCGGAATTTAAGAATGCACAGCACGGCGTAATTGTAAAGTCCTAAAATGCCTACTAGCCAAAAGTTAAGGTGTCTGATGACCAGAATGTTACTAGGTCAGCATTCTACCATTCTGAGAGATTCTGGGTTCTAGAATCAATGGACGGCAGATTTTTGGAATGTCAGGTTGTCCAAACTCTAGTATCCTTGAGTGTTTGAACTCGAGAGTCATTCAATTTCCATATTCCGGGTCACAGGGTTACTGAATTCGAGAAGCACCAAATGTCTGCATTCTAGAATCGGAATGTGTCGGAATTCTAGAATGCACAGCATGGCGGAATTCTAAAGTCCTAAAATGCCTGCTATCCGGAAGTTAAGGTGTCTGACATCCAGAATGCTACCACGTCAGAATTATAACATTCTGAAAGATTCTGGTATCTAGAATCAATGGAAGGCTGAATTCCAAAATGTCAGGGTGGCAAAACTCTAGAATCCTTGCGTGTCTGAACTCGAGAGTCATTCAATGTCCACATTCCAGAACTCTGGATGTCTGAAATATAGAAGCACCAAATGTCTGCATTCTAGAATCGGAATGTGGCGGAATTCTAGAATGCACAGCACGGTGGAATTCTAAAGTCCTAAAATGCCTACTAGCCGAAAGTTAAGGTGTCTGATGACCAGAATGTTACTAGGTCAGCATTCTACCGTTCTGAGAGATTCTGGGTTCTAGAATAAATGGATGTCAGAGTTCTGAAATGTCAGAGTGTTCAAACTCAAGAATACTTGCGTGTCTGAACTCGAGAGTCATTCAATGTCCACATTCCGTATCACAGGGTGTCTGAATTCCAGAAGCACCAAATGTCTGCATTCTAGAATCGGAATGTGGCGGAATTCTAGAATGCACAGCACGGCGGAATTCGAAAGTCCTAAAATGCCTGCTATCCGGAAGTTAAGGTGTCTGACATCCAGAATGCTACCACGTCAGAATTATACCATTCTGAAAGATTCTGGGATCTAGAATCAATGGACGGCTGCGTTCCAGAATGTCAGAGTGGCAAAACTCTAGAATCCTTGCGTTTCTGAACTCGAGAGTCATTCAATGTCCACATTCCAGAACTCTGGATGTCTGAATTGTAGAAGCACCAAATGTCTGCATTCTAGAATCGGAATGTGGCGGAATTCTAGAATGCACAGCACGGCGGAATTCTAAAATCCTAAAATACCTGCTATCCGGAAGTTAAGGTGTCTGACATCGAGAATGCTACCAAGTCAGAATTATACCATTCTGAAAGATTCTGGGATCTAGAACCAATGGACGGCTGAGTTCCAGAATGTCAGGGTGGCAATACTCTAGAATCCTGGCGTGTCTGAACTCGAGAGTCATTCAATATCCACATTCCAGAACTCTGGATGTCTGAATTATAGAAGCACCAAATGTCTGCATTCTAGAATCGGAATGTGGCGGAATTCTAGAATGCACAGCACGGCGGAATTCTAAAGTCCTAAAATGCCTGCTATCCGGAAGTTAAGTTGTCTGACATCTAGAATGTTTCTAGGTCAGCATTCTACCGTTCAGAGAGATTCTGGGTTCTAGAATCAATGGACGGCAGAGATCTGGCATGTCAGGGTGTAAAAACTCTAGAATCCTTGCGTGTCTGAACTCGAGAGTCATTAAATGTCCACATTCCGGATCACAGGGTGTCTGAATTCCAGAAGCACCAAATGTCTGCATTCTAGAATCGGAATGTGGTAGAATTCAAGAATGCACAGCACGGCGGAATTCTAAAGTCCTAAAATGCCTGCTATCAGGAAGTTAAGGTGTCTGACATCCAGAATGGTACCACATCAGAATTATACCATTCTGAAAGATTCTGGGATCTAGAATCAATGGAAGGCTGAGTTCCAGAATGCAAGGGTGGCAAAACTCTAGAATCCTTGCATGTCTGAACTCGAGAGTCATTCAATGTCCACATTCCAGAACTCTGGATGTCTGAATTATAGAAGCACCAAATGTCTGCATTGTAGAATCGTAATGTGGCGGAATTCTAGAATGCACAGCACGGCGGAATTCTAAAGTCCTAAAATGCCTGCTATCCATAAGTTAAGGTGTCTGACATCAAGAATGCTACCAAGTCAGAATTATACCATTCTGAAAGATTCTGGGATCTAGAATCAATGGACGGCTGAGTTCCAGAATGTCAGGGTTTCCAAACTCTAGAATCCTTGCGTGTCTGAACTCGAGAGTCATTCAATGTCCACATTCCAGAACTCTGGATGTCTGAATTATAGAAGCACCAAATGTCTGCATTCTAGAATCGGAATGTGGCAGAATTCTAGAATGCACAGCACGTCGGAATTCTAAAGTCCTGAAATACCTGCTATCCGGAAGTTAAGGTGTCTGACATCAAGAATGCTACCAAGTCAGAATTATACCATTCTGAAAGATTCTGGGATCTAGAATCAATGGACGGCTGAGTTCCAGAATGTCAGGGTGGCGAAACTCTAGAATACTTGCGTGTCTGAACTCGAGAGTCATTTAATGTCCACATTCCAGAACTCTGGATGTGTGAATTATAGCAGCACTAAATGTCTGCATTCTAGAATCGGAATGTGGCGGAATTATAGAATGCACAGCACGGCGGAATTCCAAAGTCCTAAAATGCCTACTAGCCGAAAGTGAAGGTGTCTGATGACCAGTATGTTACTAGGTCAGCATTCTACAGTTCTGAGAGATTCTGGGTTCTAGAATCAATGGACGGCAGAGATCTGGAATATCAGGGTGTCCAAACTCTAGAATCCTTGCGTGTCTGAACTCGAGAGTCATTCAATGTCCACATTCCGGATCACAGGGTGTCTGAATTCCAGAAGCACCAAATGTCTGCATTCTAGAATCGGAATGTGGTAGAATTCTAGAATGCACAACACGGCGTAATTCGAAAGTCCTAAAATGCCGGCTATCCGGAAGTTAAGGTGTCTGACATCCAGAATGGTACCACATCAGAATTATACCATTCTGAAACATTCTGCGATCTAGAATCAATGGACGGGTGAGTAACAGAATGTCAGGGTGGCAAAACTCTAGAATCCTGGCTTGTCTGAACTCGAGAGTCATTCAATGTCCACATTCCAGAACTCTGGATGTCTGAATTATGGAAGCACCAAATGTCTGCATTCTAGAATCGGAATGTGGCGGAATTCTAGAATGCACAGCACGGCGGAATTCTAAAGTCCTAAAATGCCTGCTATCCGGAATTTATGGTGTCTGACATCCAGAATGCTACCACGTCAGAATTATACCATTCTAAAACATTCTAGGATCTAGAATCAATGGACGGCTGAGTTCCAGAATGCAAGGGTGGCAAAACTCTAGAATCCTTGCGTGTCTGAACTCCAGAGTCATTCAATGTCCACATTCCAGAACTCTGGATGTCTGAAATATAGAAGCACCAAATGTCTGCATTCTAGAATCGGAATGTGGCGGAATTCTAGAATGCACAGCACGGCGGAATTTTAAAGTCGTAAAATGCCTGCTATCCAGAAGTCAAGGTGTCTGACATCCAGAAGGTTACTAGGTACGCATTCTACCGTTCTGAGAGATTCCGGTTTCTAGAATCAATGGATGGCAGAGTTCTGGAATATCAGGGTGTTCAAACTCAAGAATACTTGCGTGTCTGAACTCGAGAGTCATTCAATGTCCACATTCCGGATCACAGGGTGTCCGAATACCAGAAGCACCAAATGTCTGCATTCTAGAATCGGAATGTGGCGGAATTCTAGAATGCATAGCACGGCGGTATTCGAAAGTCCTAAAATGCCTGCTATTCGGAAGTTAAGGTGTCTGACATCCAGAATGCTACCACGTCAGAATTATACCATTCTGAAAGATTCTGGGATCTAGAATCAATGGACGGCCGAGTTCCAGAATGTCCGGGTTTCCAAACTCTAGAATCCTTGCGTGTCTGAACTCGAGAGTCATTCAATATCCACATTCCAGGACTCTGGATGTCTGAAATATAGAAGCAACAAATGTCTGCATTCTTGAATCGGAATGTGGCGGAATTCTAGAATGCACAGCACGGCGGAATTCTAAAGTCCTAAAATGCCTACTAGCCGAAAGTTAAGGTGTCTGATGACCAGAATGTTACTAGGTCAGTATTCTACTATTCTGAGAGATTCTGGGTTCTAGAATCAATGGACGGAAGTGTTCTGGAATGTCAGGGTGTCCAAACTCTAGAATCCATGAGTGTTTGAACTCGAGAGTCATTCAATTTCCATATTCCGGGTCACAGGGTGACTGAATTCCAGAAGCACCAAATGTCTGCATTCTAGAATCGGAATATGGCGGAATTCTAGAATGCACAGCACGGCGGAATTCGAAAGTCCTAAAATGCCTGCTATCCGGAAGTTAAGGTGTCTGACATCCAGAATGCTACCACGTCAGAATTATACCATTCTGATAGATTCTGGGATCTAGAATCAATGGACGGCTGAGTTCCAGAATGTCAGGGTGGCAAAACTCTAGAATCCTTGTGTGTCTGAGCTCGAGACTCATTCAGTGTCCACATTCCAGAACTCTGGATGTCTGAAATATAGAAGCACCAAATGTCTGCATTCTAGAATCGGAATGTGGCGGAATTCTAGAATGCAAAGCACGGCGGGATTCTAAAGTCCTAAAATGCCTGCTATCCGGAAGTTAAGGTGTCTGACATCAAGAATGCTACCAAGTCATTATTATACCATTCTGAAAGATTCCGGGATCTAGAATCAATGGACGGCTGAGTTCCAGAATGTCAGGGTGGCAAAACTCTAGAATCCTGGCGTGTCTGAACTCGAGAGTCATTCAATGTTCACATTCCAGAACTCTGGATGTCTGAATTATAGAAGCACCAAATGTCTGCATTCTAGAATCGGAATGTGGCGGAATTCTAGAATGCACAGCACGGCGGAATTCTAAAGTCCTAAAATGCCTGCTCTCCGGAAGTTAAGGTGTCTGACATCAAGAATGCTACCAAGTCAGAATTATAACATTCTGAAAGATTCTGGGATCTAGAATCAATGGAAGGCTGAGTTCCAGAATGTCAGGGTGGCAAAACTCTAGAATCCTTGCATGTCTGAACTCGAGAGTCATTCAATGTCCACATTCCAGAACTCTGTATGTCTGAATTATAGAAGCACCAAATGTCTGCATTCTAGAATCGGAATGCGGCGGAATTCTAGAATGCACAGCACGGCGGAATTCTAAAGTCCTAAAATGCCTACTAGCCGAAAGTGAAGGTGTCTGATGACCAGTATGTTACTAGGTCAGCATTCTACCGTTCTGAGAGATTCTCGGTTCTAGAATCAATGGACGGCAGAGACCTGGAATGTCAGTGTGTCCAAACTCTAGAATCCTTGCGTGTCTGAACTCGAGAGTCATTCAATGTCCACATTCCGGATCACAGGGTGTCTGAATTCCAGAAGAACCAAATGTCTGCATTCTAGAATCGGAATGTGGTAGAATTCTAGAATGCACAGCACGGCGGAATTCTAAAGTCCTAAAATGCCTGCTATCCGGAAATTAAGGTGTCTGACATCCAGAATGCTACCACATCAGAATTATACCATTCTGAAAGATTCTGGGATCTAGAATCAATGGACGGGTGAGTTCCAGAATGTCAGGGTGGCAATACTCTAGAATCCTTGCGTGTCTGAACTCGAGAGTCATTCAATGTCCACATTCCAGAACTCTGGATGTCTGAATTATAGAAACACCAAATGTCTGCATTCTAGAATCGGAATGTGGTGGAATTCCAGAATGCACAGCACGGCGGAATTCTAAAGTCCTAAAATGCCTGCTATCCGGAAGTTAAAGTTTCTGACATCAAGAATGCTACCAAGTCAGAATTATACCATTCTGAAAGATTCTGGGATCTAGAATCAATGGACGGCTGAGTTCCAGAATGTCAGGGTGGCAAAACTCTAGAATCCTTGTGTGTCTGAGCTCGAGACTCATTCAGTGTCCACATTCCAGAACTCTGGATGTCTGAAATATAGAAGCACCAAATGTCTGCATTCTAGAATCGGAATGTGGCGGAATTCTAGAATGCACAGCACGGCGGGATTCTAAAGTCCTAAAATGCCTGCTATCCGGAAGTTAAGGTGTCTGACATCAAGAATGCTACCAAGTCATTATTATACCATTCTGAAAGATTCCGGGATCTAGAATCAATGGACGGCTGAGTTCCAGAATGTCAGGGTGGCAAAACTCTAGAATCCTGGCGTGTCTGAACTCGAGAGCCATTCAATGTTCACATTCCAGAACTCTGGATGTCTGAATTATAGAAGCACCAAATGTCTGCATTCTAGAATCGGAATGTGGCGGAATTCTAGAATGCACAGCACGGCGGAATTCTAAAGTCCTAAAATGCCTGCTATC
The DNA here is from genome assembly GCF_030222135.1 of Aotus nancymaae. Classification (NCBI taxonomy): domain Eukaryota; kingdom Metazoa; phylum Chordata; class Mammalia; order Primates; family Aotidae; genus Aotus; species Aotus nancymaae. The sequence goes on along the minus strand of NW_026988470.1, from coordinate 1,784,619 downwards.
CGGAAGTTAAGGTGTCTGACATCAAGAATGCTACCAAGTCAGAATTATAACATTCTGAAAGATTCTGGGATCTAGAATCAATGGAAGGCTGAGTTCCAGAATGTCAGGGTGGCAAAACTCTAGAATCCTTGCATGTCTGAACTCGAGAGTCATTCAATGTCCACATTCCAGAACTCTGGATGTCTGAATTATAGAAGCACCAAATGTCTGCATTCTAGAATCGGAATGCGGCGGAATTCTAGAATGCACAGCACGGCGGAATTCTAAAGTCCTAAAATGCCTACTAGCCGAAAGTGAAGGTGTCTGATGACCAGTATGTTACTAGGTCAGCATTCTACCGTTCTGAGAGATTCTCGGTTCTAGAATCAATGGACGGCAGAGACCTGGAATGTCAGTGTGTCCAAACTCTAGAATCCTTGCGTGTCTGAACTCGAGAGTCATTCAATGTCCACATTCCGGATCACAGGGTGTCTGAATTCCAGAAGAACCAAATGTCTGCATTCTAGAATCGGAATGTGGTAGAATTCTAGAATGCACAGCACGGCGGAATTCTAAAGTCCTAAAATGCCTGCTATCCGGAAGTTAAGGTGTCTGACATCCAGAATGCTACCACATCAGAATTATACCATTCTGAAAGATTCTGGGATCTAGAATCAATGGACGGGTGAGTTCCAGAATGTCAGGGTGGCAATACTCTAGAATCCTTGCGTGTCTGAACTCGAGAGTCATTCAATGTCCACATTCCAGAACTCTGGATGTCTGAATTATAGAAGCACCAAATGTCTGCATTCTAGAATCGGAATGTGGTGGAATTCAAGAATGCACAGCACGGCGGAATTCTAAAGTCCTAAAATGCCTGCTATCCGGAAGTTAAAGTTTCTGACATCAAGAATGCTACCAAGTCAGAATTATACCATTCTGAAAGATTCTGGGATCTAGAATCAATGGACGGCTGAGTTCCAGAATGCAAGGGTGGCAAAACTCTAGAATTCTGGCGTGTCTGAACTCGAGAGTCATTCAATATCCACATTCCAGAACTCTGGATGTCTGAATTATAGAAGCACCAAATGTCTGCATTCTAGAATCGGAATGTGGCGGAATTCTAGAATGCACAGCATGGCGGAATTCTAAAGTCCTAAAATGCCTGCTATCCGGAAGTTAAGTTGTCTGACATCTAGAATGTTTCTAGGTCAGCATTCTACCGTTCAGAGAGATTCTGGGTTCTAGAATCAATGGACGGCAGAGATCTGGCATGTCAGGGTGTAAAAACTCTAGAATCCTTGCGTGTCTGAACTCGAGAGTCATTCAATGTCCACATTCCGGATCACAGGGTGTCTGAATTCCAGAAGCACCAAATGTCTGCATTCTAGAATCGGAATATGGTAGAATTCAAGAATGCACAGCACGGCGGAATTCTAAAGTCCTAAAATGCCTGCTATCAGGAAGTTAAGGTGTCTGACATCCAGAATGGTACCACATCAGAATTATACCATTCTGAAAGATTCTGGGATCTAGAATCAATGGACGGCTGAGTTCCAGAATGCAAGGGTGGCAAAACTCTAGAATCCTTGCGTGTCTGAACTCGAGAGTCATTCAATGTCCACATTCCAGAACTCTGGATGTCTGAATTATAGAAGCACCAAATGTCTGCATTGTAGAATCGTAATGTGGCGGAATTCTAGAATGCACAGCACGGCGGAATTCTAAAGTCCTAAAATGCCTGCTATCCGGAAGTTAAGGTGTCTGACATCAAGAATGCTACCAAGTCAGAATTATACCATTCTGAAAGATTCTGGGATCTAGAATCAATGGACGGCTGAGTTCCAGAATGCAAGGGTGGCAAAACTCTAGAATCCTTGCATGTCTGAACTCGAGAGTCATTCAATGTCCACATTCCAGAACTCTGGATGTCTGAAATATAGAAGCACCAAATGTCTGCATTCTAGAATCGGAATGTGGCGGAATTCTAGAATGCACAGCACGGCGGAATTTTAAAGTCGTAAAATGCCTGCTATCCAGAAGTCAAGGTGTCTGACATCCAGAAGGTTACTAGGTACGCATTCTACCGTTCTGAGGGATTCCGGTTTCTAGAATCAATGGATGGCAGAGTTCTGGAATGTCAGGGTGTTCAAACTCAAGAATACTTGCGTGTCTGAACTCGAGAGTCATTCAATGTCCACATTCCGGATCACAGGGTGTCCGAATACCAGAAGCACCAAATGTCTGCATTCTAGAATCGGAATGTGGCGGAATTCTAGAATGCATAGCACGGCGGTATTCGAAAGTCCTAAAATGCCTGCTTTCGGAAGTTAAGGTGTCTGACATCCAGAATGGTACCACATCAGAATTATACCATTCTGAAACATTCTGGGATCTAGAATCAATGGACGGGTGAGTTCAAGAATGTCAGGGTGGCAAAACTCTAGAATCCTGGCATGGCTGAACTCGAGGGTTATTCAATGTCCACATTCCAGAACTCTGGATGTCTGAATTGTAGAAGCACCAAATGTCTGCATTCTAGAATCGGAATGTGGCGGAATTCTAGAATGCACAGGACGGCGGAATTCTAAAGTCCTAAAATGCCTGCTATCCGGAAGTTAAGGTGTCCGACATACAGAATGCTACCACGTCAGAATTATACCATTCTGAAACATTCTGGGATCTAGTATCAATGGACGGCTGAGTTCCAGAATATCAGGGTGGCAAAACTCTAGAAACCTTGCGTGTCTGAACTCGAGAGTCATACAATGTCCACATTCCAGAACTCTGGATATCTGAATTATAGAAGCACCAAATGTCTGCATTCTAGAATCGGAATGTGTCAGAATTCTAGAATGCACAGCACGGCGGAATTCTAAAGTCCTAAAATGAATGCTATCCGGAAGTTAAGGTGTCTGACATCCAGAATGCTACCACGTCAGAATTATACCATTCTGAAACATTCTTGGATCTAGAATCAATGGACGGCTGAGTTCCAGAATGTCAGGGTTTCCAAACTCTAGAATCCTTGCGTGTCTGAACTCGAGAGTCATTCAATGTCCACATTCTAGAACTCTGGATGTCTGAATTATAGAAGCACCAAATGTCTGCATTCTAGAATCGGAATGTGGCAGAATTCTAGAATGCACAGCACGTCGGAATTCTAAAGTCCTGAAATACCTGCTATCCGGAAGTTAAGGTGTCTGACATCAAGAATGCTACCAAGTCAGAATTATACCATTCTGAAAGATTCTGGGATCTAGAATCAATGGACGGCTGAGTTCCAGAATGTCAGGGTGGCGAAACTCTAGAATACATGCGTGTCTGAACTCGAGAGTCATTTAATGTCCACATTCCAGAACTCTGGATGTGTGAATTATAGCAGCACTAAATGTCTGCATTCTAGAATCGGAATGTGGCGGAATTATAGAATGCACAGCACGGCGGAATTCCAAAGTCCTAAAATGCCTACTAGCCGAAAGTTAAGGTGTCTGATGACCAGTATGTTACTAGGTCAGCATTCTACAGTTCTGAGAGATTCTGGGTTCTAGAATCAATGGACGGCAGAGATCTGGAATATCAGGGTGTCCAAACTCTAGAATCCTTGCGTGTCTGAACTCGAGAGTCATTCAATGTCCACATTCCGGATCACAGGGTGTCTGAATTCCAGAAGCACCAAATGTCTGCATTCTAGAATCGGAATGTGGTAGAATTCTAGAATGCACAACACGGCGTAATTCGAAAGTCCTAAAATGCCGGCTATCCGGAAGTTAAGGTGTCTGACATCCAGAATGGTACCACATCAGAATTATACCATTCTGAAACATTCTGCGATCTAGAATCAATGGACGGGTGAGTAACAGAATGTCAGGGTGGCAAAACTCTAGAATCCTGGCTTGTCTGAACTCGAGAGTCATTCAATGTCCACATTCCAGAACTCTGGATGTCTGAATTATGGAAGCACCAAATGTCTGCATTCTAGAATCGGAATGTGGCGGAATTCTAGAATGCACAGCACGGCGGAATTCTAAAGTCCTAAAATGCCTGCTATCCGGAATTTATGGTGTCTGACATCCAGAATGCTACCACGTCAGAATTATACCATTCCAAATCATTCTAGGATCTAGAATCAATGGACGGCTGAGTTCCAGAATGCAAGGGTGGCAAAACTCTAGAATCCTTGCGTGTCTGAACTCCAGAGTCATTCAAAGTCCACATTCCAGAACTCTGGATGTCTGAAATATAGAAGCACCAAATGTCTGCATTCTAGAATCGGAATGTGGCGGAATTCTAGAATGCACAGCACGGCGGAATTTTAAAGTCGTAAAATGCCTGCTATCCAGAAGTCAAGGTGTCTGACATCCAGAAGGTTACTAGGTACGCATTCTACCGTTCTGAGAGATTCCGGTTTCTAGAATCAATGGATGGCAGAGTTCTGGAATATCAGGGTGTTCAAACTCAAGAATACTTGCGTGTCTGAACTCGAGAGTCATTCAATGTCCACATTCCGGATCACAGGGTGTCCGAATACCAGAAGCACCAAATGTCTGCATTCTAGAATCGGAATGTGGCGGAATTCTAGAATGCATAGCACGGCGGTATTCGAAAGTCCTAAAATGCCTGCTATTCGGAAGTTAAGGTGTCTGACATCCAGAATGCTACCACGTCAGAATTATACCATTCTGAAAGATTCTGGGATCTAGAATCAATGGACGGCCGAGTTCCAGAATGTCCGGGTTTCCAAACTCTAGAATCCTTGCGTGTCTGAACTCGAGAGTCATTCAATATCCACATTCCAGGACTCTGGATGTCTGAAATATAGAAGCAACAAATGTCTGCATTCTTGAATCGGAATGTGGCGGAATTCTAGAATGCACAGCACGGCGGAATTCTAAAGTCCTAAAATGCCTACTAGCCGAAAGTTAAGGTGTCTGATGACCAGAATGTTACTAGGTCAGCATTCTACTATTCTGAGAGATTCTGGGTTCTAGAATCAATGGACGGAAGAGTTCTGGAATGTCAGGGTGTCCAAACTCTAGAATCCATGAGTGTTTGAACTCGAGAGTCATTCAATTTCCATATTCCGGGTCACAGGGTGACTGAATTCCAGAAGCACCAAATGTCTGCATTCTAGAATCGGAATATGGCGGAATTCTAGAATGCACAGCACGGCGGAATTCGAAAGTCCTAAAATGCCTGCTATCCGGAAGTTAAGGTGTCTGACATCCAGAATGCTACCACGTCAGAATTATACCATTCTGATAGATTCTGGGATCTAGAATCAATGGACGGCTGAGTTCCAGAATGTCAGGGTGGCAAAACTCTAGAATCCTTGTGTGTCTGAGCTCGAGACTCATTCAGTGTCCACATTCCAGAACTCTGGATGTCTGAAATATAGAAGCACCAAATGTCTGCATTCTAGAATCGGAATGTGGTGGAATTCCAGAATGCACAGCACGGCGGAATTCTAAAGTCCTAAAATGCCTGCTATCCGGAAGTTAAAGTTTCTGACATCAAGAATGCTACCAAGTCAGAATTATACCATTCTGAAAGATTCTGGGATCTAGAATCAATGGACGGCTGAGTTCCAGAATGTCAGGGTGGCAAAACTCTAGAATCCTTGTGTGTCTGAGCTCGAGACTCATTCAGTGTCCACATTCCAGAACTCTGGATGTCTGAAATATAGAAGCACCAAATGTCTGCATTCTAGAATCGGAATGTGGCGGAATTCTAGAATGCACAGCACGGCGGGATTCTAAAGTCCTAAAATGCCTGCTATCCGGAAGTTAAGGTGTCTGACATCAAGAATGCTACCAAGTCATTATTATACCATTCTGAAAGATTCCGGGATCTAGAATCAATGGACGGCTGAGTTCCAGAATGTCAGGGTGGCAAAACTCTAGAATCCTGGCGTGTCTGAACTCGAGAGCCATTCAATGTTCACATTCCAGAACTCTGGATGTCTGAATTATAGAAGCACCAAATGTCTGCATTCTAGAATCGGAATGTGGCGGAATTCTAGAATGCACAGCACGGCGGAATTCTAAAGTCCTAAAATGCCTGCTATCCGGAAGTTAAGGTGTCTGACATCAAGAATGCTACCAAGTCAGAATTATAACATTCTGAAAGATTCTGGGATCTAGAATCAATGGAAGGCTGAGTTCCAGAATGTCAGGGTGGCAAAACTCTAGAATCCTTGCATGTCTGAACTCGAGAGTCATTCAATGTCCACATTCCAGAACTCTGGATGTCTGAATTATAGAAGCACCAAATGTCTGCATTCTAGAATCGGAATGCGGCGGAATTCTAGAATGCACAGCACGGCGGAATTCTAAAGTCCTAAAATGCCTACTAGCCGAAAGTGAAGGTGTCTGATGACCAGTATGTTACTAGGTCAGCATTCTACCGTTCTGAGAGATTCTCGGTTCTAGAATCAATGGACGGCAGAGACCTGGAATGTCAGTGTGTCCAAACTCTAGAATCCTTGCGTGTCTGAACTCGAGAGTCATTCAATGTCCACATTCCGGATCACAGGGTGTCTGAATTCCAGAAGAACCAAATGTCTGCATTCTAGAATCGGAATGTGGTAGAATTCTAGAATGCACAGCACGGCGGAATTCTAAAGTCCTAAAATGCCTGCTATCCGGAAGTTAAGGTGTCTGACATCCAGAATGCTACCACATCAGAATTATACCATTCTGAAAGATTCTGGGATCTAGAATCAATGGACGGGTGAGTTCCAGAATGTCAGGGTGGCAATACTCTAGAATCCTTGCGTGTCTGAACTCGAGAGTCATTCAATGTCCACATTCCAGAACTCTGGATGTCTGAATTATAGAAGCACCAAATGTCTGCATTCTAGAATCGGAATGTGGTGGAATTCAAGAATGCACAGCACGGCGGAATTCTAAAGTCCTAAAATGCCTGCTATCCGGAAGTTAAAGTTTCTGACATCAAGAATGCTACCAAGTCAGAATTATACCATTCTGAAAGATTCTGGGATCTAGAATCAATGGACGGCTGAGTTCCAGAATGCAAGGGTGGCAAAACTCTAGAATTCTGGCGTGTCTGAACTCGAGAGTCATTCAATATCCACATTCCAGAACTCTGGATGTCTGAATTATAGAAGCACCAAATGTCTGCATTCTAGAATCGGAATGTGGCGGAATTCTAGAATGCACAGCATGGCGGAATTCTAAAGTCCTAAAATGCCTGCTATCCGGAAGTTAAGTTGTCTGACATCTAGAATGTTTCTAGGTCAGCATTCTACCGTTCAGAGAGATTCTGGGTTCTAGAATCAATGGACGGCAGAGATCTGGCATGTCAGGGTGTAAAAACTCTAGAATCCTTGCGTGTCTGAACTCGAGAGTCATTCAATGTCCACATTCCGGATCACAGGGTGTCTGAATTCCAGAAGCACCAAATGTCTGCATTCTAGAATCGGAATATGGTAGAATTCAAGAATGCACAGCACGGCGGAATTCTAAAGTCCTAAAATGCCTGCTATCAGGAAGTTAAGGTGTCTGACATCCAGAATGGTACCACATCAGAATTATACCATTCTGAAAGATTCTGGGATCTAGAATCAATGGACGGCTGAGTTCCAGAATGCAAGGGTGGCAAAACTCTAGAATCCTTGCGTGTCTGAACTCGAGAGTCATTCAATGTCCACATTCCAGAACTCTGGATGTCTGAATTATAGAAGCACCAAATGTCTGCATTGTAGAATCGTAATGTGGCGGAATTCTAGAATGCACAGCACGGCGGAATTCTAAAGTCCTAAAATGCCTGCTATCCGGAAGTTAAGGTGTCTGACATCAAGAATGCTACCAAGTCAGAATTATACCATTCTGAAAGATTCTGGGATCTAGAATCAATGGACGGCTGAGTTCCAGAATGCAAGGGTGGCAAAACTCTAGAATCCTTGCATGTCTGAACTCGAGAGTCATTCAATGTCCACATTCCAGAACTCTGGATGTCTGAAATATAGAAGCACCAAATGTCTGCATTCTAGAATCGGAATGTGGCGGAATTCTAGAATGCACAGCACGGCGGAATTTTAAAGTCGTAAAATGCCTGCTATCCAGAAGTCAAGGTGTCTGACATCCAGAAGGTTACTAGGTACGCATTCTACCGTTCTGAGGGATTCCGGTTTCTAGAATCAATGGATGGCAGAGTTCTGGAATGTCAGGGTGTTCAAACTCAAGAATACTTGCGTGTCTGAACTCGAGAGTCATTCAATGTCCACATTCCGGATCACAGGGTGTCCGAATACCAGAAGCACCAAATGTCTGCATTCTAGAATCGGAATGTGGCGGAATTCTAGAATGCATAGCACGGCGGTATTCGAAAGTCCTAAAATGCCTGCTTTCGGAAGTTAAGGTGTCTGACATCCAGAAAGGTACCACATCAGAATTATACCATTCTGAAACATTCTGGGATCTAGAATCAATGGACGGGTGAGTTCAAGAATGTCAGGATGGCAAAACTCTAGAATCCTGGCATGGCTGAACTCGAGGGTTATTCAATGTCCACATTCCAGAACTCTGGATGTCTGAATTGTAGAAGCACCAAATGTCTGCATTCTAGAATCGGAATGTGGCGGAATTCTAGAATGCACAGGACGGCGGAATTCTAAAGTCCTAAAATGCCTGCTATCCGGAAGTTAAGGTGTCCGACATACAGAATGCTACCACGTCAGAATTATACCATTCTGAAACATTCTGGGATCTAGTATCAATGGACGGCTGAGTTCCAGAATATCAGGGTGGCAAAACTCTAGAAACCTTGCGTGTCTGAACTCGAGAGTCATACAATGTCCACATTCCAGAACTCTGGATATCTGAATTATAGAAGCACCAAATGTCTGCATTCTAGAATCGGAATGTGTCAGAATTCTAGAATGCACAGCACGGCGGAATTCTAAAGTCCTAAAATGAATGCTATCCGGAAGTTAAGGTGTCTGACATCCAGAATGCTACCACGTCAGAATTATACCATTCTGAAACATTCTTGGATCTAGAATCAATGGACGGCTGAGTTCCAGAATGTCAGGGTTTCCAAACTCTAGAATCCTTGCGTGTCTGAACTCGAGAGTCATTCAATGTCCACATTCTAGAACTCTGGATGTCTGAATTATAGAAGCACCAAATGTCTGCATTCTAGAATCGGAATGTGGCAGAATTCTAGAATGCACAGCACGTCGGAATTCTAAAGTCCTGAAATACCTGCTATCCGGAAGTTAAGGTGTCTGACATCAAGAATGCTACCAAGTCAGAATTATACCATTCTGAAAGATTCTGGGATCTAGAATCAATGGACGGCTGAGTTCCAGAATGTCAGGGTGGCGAAACTCTAGAATACATGCGTGTCTGAACTCGAGAGTCATTTAATGTCCACATTCCAGAACTCTGGATGTGTGAATTATAGCAGCACTAAATGTCTGCATTCTAGAATCGGAATGTGGCGGAATTATAGAATGCACAGCACGGCGGAATTCCAAAGTCCTAAAATGCCTACTAGCCGAAAGTTAAGGTGTCTGATGACCAGTATGTTACTAGGTCAGCATTCTACAGTTCTGAGAGATTCTGGGTTCTAGAATCAATGGACGGCAGAGATCTGGAATATCAGGGTGTCCAAACTCTAGAATCCTTGCGTGTCTGAACTCGAGAGTCATTCAATGTCCACATTCCGGATCACAGGGTGTCTGAATTCCAGAAGCACCAAATGTCTGCATTCTAGAATCGGAATGTGGTAGAATTCTAGAATGCACAACACGGCGTAATTCGAAAGTCCTAAAATGCCGGCTATCCGGAAGTTAAGGTGTCTGACATCCAGAATGGTACCACATCAGAATTATACCATTCTGAAACATTCTGCGATCTAGAATCAATGGACGGGTGAGTAACAGAATGTCAGGGTGGCAAAACTCTAGAATCCTGGCTTGTCTGAACTCGAGAGTCATTCAATGTCCACATTCCAGAACTCTGGATGTCTGAATTATGGAAGCACCAAATGTCTGCATTCTAGAATCGGAATGTGGCGGAATTCTAGAATGCACAGCACGGCGGAATTCTAAAGTCCTAAAATGCCTGCTATCCGGAATTTATGGTGTCTGACATCCAGAATGCTACCACGTCAGAATTATACCATTCCAAAACATTCTAGGATCTAGAATCAATGGACGGCTGAGTTCCAGAATGCAAGGGTGGCAAAACTCTAGAATCCTTGCGTGTCTGAACTCCAGAGTCATTCAAAGTCCACATTCCAGAACTCTGGATGTCTGAAATATAGAAGCACCAAATGTCTGCATTCTAGAATCGGAATGTGGCGGAATTCTAGAATGCACAGCACGGCGGAATTTTAAAGTCGTAAAATGCCTGCTATCCAGAAGTCAAGGTGTCTGACATCCAGAAGGTTACTAGGTACGCATTCTACCGTTCTGAGAGATTCCGGTTTCTAGAATCAATGGATGGCAGAGTTCTGGAATATCAGGGTGTTCAAACTCAAGAATACTTGCGTGTCTGAACTCGAGAGTCATTCAATGTCCACATTCCGGATCACAGGGTGTCCGAATACCAGAAGCACCAAATGTCTGCATTCTAGAATCGGAATGTGGCGGAATTCTAGAATGCATAGCACGGCGGTATTCGAAAGTCCTAAAATGCCTGCTATTCGGAAGTTAAGGTGTCTGACATCCAGAATGCTACCACGTCAGAATTATACCATTCTGAAAGATTCTGGGATCTAGAATCAATGGACGGCCGAGTTCCAGAATGTCCGGGTTTCCAAACTCTAGAATCCTTGCGTGTCTGAACTCGAGAGTCATTCAATATCCACATTCCAGGACTCTGGATGTCTGAAATATAGAAGCAACAAATGTCTGCATTCTTGAATCGGAATGTGGCGGAATTCTAGAATGCACAGCACGGCGGAATTCTAAAGTCCTAAAATGCCTACTAGCCGAAAGTTAAGGTGTCTGATGACCAGAATGTTACTAGGTCAGCATTCTACTATTCTGAGAGATTCTGGGTTCTAGAATCAATGGACGGAAGAGTTCTGGAATGTCAGGGTGTCCAAACTCTAGAATCCATGAGTGTTTGAACTCGAGAGTCATTCAATTTCCATATTCCGGGTCACAGGGTGACTGAATTCCAGAAGCACCAAATGTCTGCATTCTAGAATCGGAATATGGCGGAATTCTAGAATGCACAGCACGGCGGAATTCGAAAGTCCTAAAATGCCTGCTATCCGGAAGTTAAGGTGTCTGACATCCAGAATGCTACCACGTCAGAATTATACCATTCTGATAGATTCTGGGATCTAGAATCAATGGACGGCTGAGTTCCAGAATGTCAGGGTGGCAAAACTCTAGAATCCTTGTGTGTCTGAGCTCGAGACTCATTCAGTGTCCACATTCCAGAACTCTGGATGTCTGAAATATAGAAGCACCAAATGTCTGCATTCTAGAATCGGAATGTGGTGGAATTCCAGAATGCACAGCACGGCGGAATTCTAAAGTCCTAAAATGCCTGCTATCCGGAAGTTAAAGTTTCTGACATCAAGAATGCTACCAAGTCAGAATTATACCATTCTGAAAGATTCTGGGATCTAGAATCAATGGACGGCTGAGTTCCAGAATGTCAGGGTGGCAAAACTCTAGAATCCTTGTGTGTCTGAGCTCGAGACTCATTCAGTGTCCACATTCCAGAACTCTGGATGTCTGAAATATAGAAGCACCAAATGTCTGCATTCTAGAATCGGAATGTGGCGGAATTCTAGAATGCACAGCACGGCGGGATTCTAAAGTCCTAAAATGCCTGCTATCCGGAAGTTAAGGTGTCTGACATCAAGAATGCTACCAAGTCATTATTATACCATTCTGAAAGATTCCGGGATCTAGAATCAATGGACGGCTGAGTTCCAGAATGTCAGGGTGGCAAAACTCTAGAATCCTGGCGTGTCTGAACTCGAGAGCCATTCAATGTTCACATTCCAGAACTCTGGATGTCTGAATTATAGAAGCACCAAATGTCTGCATTCTAGAATCGGAATGTGGCGGAATTCTAGAATGCACAGCACGGCGGAATTCTAAAGTCCTAAAATGCCTGCTATCCGGAAGTTAAGGTGTCTGACATCAAGAGTGCTACCAAGTCAGAATTATAACATTCTGAAAGATTCTGGGATCTAGAATCAATGGAAGGCTGAGTTGCAGAATGTCAGGGTGGCAAAACTCTAGAATCCTTGCATGTCTGAACTCGAGAGTCATTCAATGTCCACATTCCAGAACTCTGGATGTCTGAATTATAGAAGCACCAAATGTCTGCATTCTAGAATCGGAATGCGGCGGAATTCTAGAATGCACAGCACGGCGGAATTCTAAAGTCCTAAAATGCCTACTAGCCGAAAGTGAAGGTGTCTGATGACCAGTATGTTACTAGGTCAGCATTCTACCGTTCTGAGAGATTCTCGGTTCTAGAATCAATGGACGGCAGAGACCTGGAATGTCAGTGTGTCCAAACTCTAGAATCCTTGCGTGTCTGAACTCGAGAGTCATTCAATGTCCACATTCCGGATCACAGGGTGTCTGAATTCCAGAAGAACCAAATGTCTGCATTCTAGAATCGGAATGTGGTAGAATTCTAGAATGCACAGCACGGCGGAATTCTAAAGTCCTAAAATGCCTGCTATCCGGAAGTTAAAGTTTCTGACATCAAGAATGCTACCAAGTCAGAATTATACCATTCTGAAAGATTCTGGGATCTAGAATCAATGGACGGCTGAGTTCCAGAATGCAAGGGTGGCAAAACTCTAGAATCCTTGCGTGTCTGAACTCGAGAGTCATTCAATATCCACATTCCAGAACTCTGGATGTCTGAATTATAGAAGCACCAAATGTCTGCATTCTAGAATCGGAATGTGGCGGAATTCTAGAATGCACAGCATGGCGGAATTCTAAAGTCCTAAAATGCCTGCTATCCGGAAGTTAAGTTGTCTGACATCTAGAATGTTTCTAGGTCAGCATTCTACCGTTCAGAGAGATTCTGCGTTCTAGAATCAATGGACGGCAGAAATCTGGCATGTCAGGGTGTAAAAACTCTAGAATCCCTTTGTGTCTGAACTCGAGAGTCATTCAATGTCCACATTCCGGATCACAGGGTGTCTGAATTCCTGAAACACCAAATGTCTGCATTCTAGAATCGGAATGTGGTAGAATTCTAGAATGCACAGCACGGCGGAATTCTAAAGTCCTAAAATGCCTGCTATCCGGAAGTTAAGGTGTCTGACACCCAGAATGCTACCACATAAGAATTATACCATTCTGAAAGATTCTGGGATCTAGAATCAATGGACGGCTGAGTTCCCGAATGTCAGGGTGGCAAAACTCTAGAATCCTGGCGTGTCTGAACTCGAGAGTCATTCAATGTCCACATTCCAGAACTCTGGATGTCTGAAATATAGAAGCTCCAAATGTCTGCATTCTAGAATCAGAATGTGGAGGAATTCTAGAATGCACAGCACGGCGGAATTTTAAAGTCGTAAAATGCCTGCTATCCAGAAGTCAAGGTGTCTGACATCCAGAAGGTTACTAGGTACGCATTCTACCGTTCTGAGAGATTCCGGTTTCTAGAATCAATGGATGGCAGAGTTCTGGAATGTCAGGGTGTTCAAACTCAAGAATACTTGCGTGTCTGAACTCGAGAGTCATTCAATGTCCACATTCCGGATCACAGGGTGTCCGAATACCAGAAGCACCAAATGTCTGCATTCTAGAATCAGAATGTGGCGGAATTCTAGAATGCATAGCACGGCGGTATTCGAAAGTCCTAAAATGCCTGCTATTCGGAAGTTAAGGTGTCTGACATCCAGAATGCTACCACGTCAGAATTATACCATTCTGAAAGATTCTGGGATCTAGAATCAATGGACGGCCGAGTTCCAGAATGTCCGGGTTTCCAAACTCTAGAATCCTTGCGTGTCTGAACTTGAGAGTCATTCAATATCCACATTCCAGGACTCTGGATGTCTGAAATATAGAAGCAACAAATGTCTGCATTCTTGAATCGGAATGTGGTGGAATTCTAGAATGCACAGCACGGCAGAATTCTAAAGTCCTAAAATGCCTGATATTCGGAAGCTAAGGAGTCTGACATCCAGAATGTTACTAGGTCAGCATTCTACTGTTCTGAGAGATTCTGGGTTCTAGATTCAATGGACGGCAGAGTTCTGGAATGTCAGGGTGTCCAAACTCTAGAATCCTTCCGTGTCTGAACTCGTGAGTCATTCAATATCCACATTCCAGATCAAAGGGTGTCTGAATTCCAGAAGCACCAAATGTCTGCATTCTAGAATCGGAATGTGGCGGAATTCTAGAATGCACAGCACGGCGGAATTCTAAAGTCTTAAATGCCTACTAGCCGAAAGTTAAGGTGTCTGATGACCAGAATGTTACTAGGTCAGCATTCTACCGTTCTGAGAGATTCTGGGTTCTAGAATCAATGGACGGAAAAGTTCTGGAATGTCAGGGTGTCCAAACTCTAGAATCCATGAGTGTTTGAACTCGAGAGTCATTCAATTTCCATATTCCGGGTCACAGGGTGACTGAATTCCAGAAGCACCAAATGTCTGCATTCTAGAATCGGAATATGGCGGAATTCTAGAATGCACAGCACGGCGGAATTCGAAAGTCCTAAAATGCCTGCTATCCGGAAGTTAAGGTGTCTGACATCCAGAATGCTACCACGTCAGAATTATACCATTCTGATAGATTCTGGGATCTAGAATCAATGGACGGCTGAGTTCCAGAATGTCAGGGTGGCAAAACTCTAGAATCCTTGCGTGTCTGAACTCGAGACTCATTCAGTGTCCACATTCCAGAACTCTGGATGTCTGAAATATAGAAGCACCAAATGTCTGCATTCTAGAATCGGAATGTGGCGGAATTCTAGAATGCACAGCACGGCAGGATTCTAAAGTCCTAAAATGCCTGCTATCCGGAAGTTAAGGTGTCTGACATCAAGAATGCTACCAAGTCATTATTATACCATTCTGAAAGATTCCGGGATCTAGAATCAATGGACGGCTGAGTTCCAGAATGTCAGGGTGGCAACACTCTAGAATCCTGGCGTGTCTGAACTCGAGAGTCATTCAATGTCCACATTCCAGAACTCTGGATGTCTGAATTATAGAAGCACCAAATGTCTGCATTCTAGAATCGGAATGTGGCGGAATTCTAGAATGCACAGCACGGCGGAATTCTAAAGTCCTAAAATGCCTGCTATCCGGAAGTTAAGGTGTCTGACATCAAGAATGCTACCAAGTCAGAATTATAACATTCTGAAAGATTCTGGGATCTAGAATCAATGGAAGGCTGAGTTCCAGAATGTCAGGGTGGCAAAACTCTAGAATCCTTGCGTGTCTGAACTCGAGAGTCATTCAATGTCCACATTACAGAACTCTGGATGTCTGAATTATAGAAGCACCAAATGTCTGCATTCTAGAATCGGAATGTGGCGGAATTCTAGAATGCACAGCACGGCGGAATTCTAAAGTCCTAAAATGCCTACTAGACGAAAGTTAAGGTGTCTGACATCTAGAATGTTTCTAGGTCAGCATTCTACCGTTCTGAGAGATTCTCAGTTCTAGAATCAATGGACGCAGAGATCTGGCATGTCAGGGTGTCCAAACTCTAGAATCCTTGCGTGTCTGAACTCGAGAGTCATTCAATGTCCACATTCCGGATCACAGGGTGTCTGAATTCCAGAAGAACCAAATGTCTGCATTCTAGAATCGGAATGTGGTAGAATTCTAGAATGCACAGCACGGCAGAATTCTAAAGTACTAAAATGCCTGCTATTCGGAAGTTAAGGTGTCTGACATCCAGAATGTTACTAGGTCAGCATTCTACCGTTCTGAAAGATTCTGGGTTCTAGAATCAATGGATGGCAGAGTTCTGGAATGTCAGGGTGTTCAAACTCAAGAATTCTTGCGTGTCTGAACTTGAGAGTCATTCAATGTCCACATTCCGGATCACAGGGTGTCTGAATTCCAGAAGCACCAAATGTCTGCATTCTAGAATCGGAATGTGGCGGAATTCTAGAATGCACAGCACGGCAGATTTCTGAAGTCCTAAAATGCCTGATATTCGGAAGTTAAAGACTCTGACATCCAGAATGTTACTAGGTCAGCATTCTACCGTTCTGAGAGATTCTGGGTTTTAGAATCAATGGATGGCTGAGTTCTGGAATGTCAGCGTGTCCAAACTCTAGAATCCTTGAGTGTTTGACCTCGAGAGTCATTCAATTTCCATATTCCGGGTCACAGGGTGACTGAATTCCAGAAGCACCAAATGTCTGCATTCCAGAATCGGAATGTGGCGGAATTCTAGAATGCACAGCACGGCGGAATTCGAACGTCCTAAAATGCCTGCTATCCGGAAGTTAAGGTGTCTGACATCCAGAATGCTACCACGTCAGAATTATACCATTCTGAAAGATTCTGGGATCTAGATTCAATGGACGGCTGAGTTCCAGAATGTCAGGGTGGCAAAACTCTAGAATACTTGCGTGTCTGAACTCGAGAGTCATTCAATGTCCACATTCCAGAACTCTGGATGTCTGAATTATAGAAGCACCAAATGTCTGCATTGTAGAATCGGAATGTGGCGGAATTCTAGAATGCACAGCACGGCTGAATTCTAAAGTCCTAAAATACATGCTATCCGGAAGTTAAGGTGTCTGACATCCAGAATGTTACTAGGTCAGCATTCTACCATTCTGAGAGATTCTGGGTCCTAGAATCAATGGACGGCAGAGATCTGGCATGTCAGGGTGTCCAAACTGTAGAATCCCTTTGTGTCTGAACTCGAGAGTCATTCAATGTCCACATTCCGGATCACAGGGTGTCTGAATTCCTGAAACACCAAATGTCTGCATTCTAGAATCGGAATGTGGTAGAATTCTAGAATGCACAGCACGGCGGAATTCTAAAGTCCTAAAACGCCTGCTATCCGGAAGTTAAGGTGTCTGACACCCAGAATGCTACCACATAAGAATTATACCATTCTGAAACGTTCTGGGATCTAGAATCAATGGACGGGTGAGTTCCCGAATGTCAGGGTGGCAAAACTCTAGAATCCTGGCGTGTCTGAACTCGAGAGTCATTCAATGTCCACATTCCAGAACTCTGGATGTCTGAATTCCAGAAGCACCAAATGTCTGCATTCTAGAATCGGAATGTGGTAGAATTCAAGAATGCACAGCACGGCGGAATTCTAAAGTCCTTAAATGACTGCTATCCGGAAGTTAAGGTGTCTGACATCCAGAATGGTACCACATCAGAATTATACCATTCTGAAAGATTCTGGGATCTAGAATCAATGGACGGCAGAGTTCCAGAATGCAAGGGTGGCAAAACTCTAGAATCCTTGCGTGTCTGAACTCGAGAGTCATTCAATGTCCACATTCCAGAACTCTGGATGTCTGAATTATAGAAGCACCAAATGTCTGCATTCTAGAATCGGAATGTGGCGGCATTCAAGAATGCACAGCACGGCGGAATTCTAAAGTCCTAAAATGCCTACTAGCCGAAAGTTAAGGTGTCTGATGACCAGAATGTTACTAGGTCAGCATTCTACCGTTCTGAGAGATTCTGGGTTCTAGAATAAATGGATGTCAGAGTTCTGGAATGTCAGGGTGTTCAAACTCAAGAATACTTGCGTGTCTGAACTCGAGAGTCATTCAATGTCCACATTCCGTATCACAGGGTGTCTGAATTCCAGAAGCACCAAATGTCTGCATTCTAGAATCGGAATGTGGCGGAATTCTAGAATGCACAGCACGGCGGAATTCGAAAGTCCTAAAATGCCTGCTATCCGGAAGTTAAGGTGTCTGACATCCAGAATGCTACCACGTCAGAATTATACCATTCTGAAAGATTCTGGAATCTAGAATCAATGGACGGCTGAGTTCCAGAATGTCAGGGTGGCAAAACTCTAGAATCCTTGCGTGTCTGAACTCGAGAGTCATTCAATGTCCACATTCCAGAACTCTGGATGTCTGAATTGTAGAAGCACCAAATGTCTGCATTCTAGAATCGGAATGTGGCGGAATTCTAGAATGCACAGCACGGCGGAATTCTAAAATCCTAAAATGCCTGCTATCCGGAAGTTAAGGTGTCTGACATCGAGAATGCTACCAAGTCAGAATTATACCATTCTGAAAGATTCTGGGATCTAGAATCAATGGACGGCTGAGTTCCAGAATGTCAGGGTGGCAATACTCTAGAATCCTTGCGTGTCTGAACTCGAGAGTCATTCAATGTACACATTCCAGAACTCTGGATGTCTGAATTATAGAAGCACCAAATGTCTGCATTCTAGAATCGGAATGTGGTGGAATTCAAGAATGCACAGCACGGTGGAATTCTAAAGTCCTAAAATGCCTGCTATCCGGAAGTTAAGGTTTCTGACATCAAGAATGCTACCAAGTCAGAATTATACCATTCTGAAAGATTCTGGGATCTAGAATCAATGGACGACTGAGTTCCAGAATGCAGGGGTGGCAAAACTCTAGAATCCTGGCGTGTCTGAACTCGAGAGTCATTCAATATCCACATTCCAGAACTCTGGATGTCTGAATTATAGAAGCACCAAATGTCTGCATTCTAGAATCGGAATGTGGCGGAATTCTAGAATGCACAGCACGGCGGAATTCTAAAGTCCTAAAATGCCTGCTATCCGGAAGTTAAGTTGTCTGACATCTAGAATGTTTCTAGGTCAGCATTCTACCGTTCAGAGAGATTCTGGGTTCTAGAATCAATGGACGGCAGAGATCTAGCATGTCAGGGTGTAAAAACTCTAGAATCCTTGCGTGTCTGAACTCGAGAGTCATTCAATGTCCACATTCCGGATCACAGGGTGTCTGAATTCCAGAAGCACCAAATGTCTGCATTCTAGAATCGGAATGTGGTAGAATTCAAGAATGCACAGCACGGCGGAATTCTAAAGTCCTAAAATGCCTGCTATCAGGAAGTTAAGGTGTCTGACATCCAGAATGGTACCACATCAGAATTATACCATTCTGAAAGATTCTGGGATCTAGAATCAATGGACGGCTGAGTTCCAGAATGCAAGGGTGGCAAAACTCTAGAATCCTTGCGTGTCTGAACTCGAGAGTCATTCAATGTCCACATTCCAGAACTCTGGATGTCTGAATTATAGAAGCACCAAATGTCTGCATTCTAGAATCGGAATGTGGAGGAATTCTAGAATGCACAGCACGGCAGAATTCGGAAGTCCTAAAATGCCTGCTATCCGGGAGGTAAGGTGTCTGACATCCAGAATGTTACTAGGTCAGCATTCTACCGTTCTGATAGATTCTGGGTTCTAGAATCAATGGACGACAGAGATCTGGCATGTCAGGGTGTCCAAACTCTAGAATCCTTGCGTGTCTGAACTCGAGAGTCATTCAATGTCCATATTCTGGATCACAGGGTGTCTGAATTCCAGAAGCACCAAATGTCTGCATTCTAGAATCGGAATGTGGTAGAATTCTAGAATGCACAGCACGGCGGAATTCTAAAGTCCTAAAATGCCTGCTATCCGGAAGTTAAGGTGTCTGACATCCAGAATGGTACTACATCAGAATTATACCATTCTGAAACATTCTGGGATCTAGAATCAATGGACGGCTGAGTTCCAGAATGCAAGGGTGGCAAAACTCTAGAATCCTTGCGTGTCTGAACTCGAGAGTCATTCAATGTCCACATTCCAGAACTCTGGATGTCTGAATTATAGAAGCACCAAATGTCTGCATTCTAGAATCGGAATGTGGCGGAATTCTAGAATGCACAGCACGGCGGAATTCGAAAGTCCTAAAATACCTACTAGCCGAAGGTTAAGGTGTCTGATGACCAGAATGTTACTAGGTCAGCATTCTACCGTTCTGAGAGATTCTGGGTTCTAGAATCAATGGACGGCATAGTTCTGGAATGTCAGGGTGTAGAAACTCTAGAATCCTTGAGTGTTTGAACTCGAGAGTCATTCAATTTCCGTATTCCGGGTCACAGGGTGACTGAATTCCAGAAGCACCAAATGTCTGCATTCTAGAATCGGAATGTGGCGGAATTCTAGAATGCACAGCACGGCGGAATTCGAAAGTCCTAAAATGCCTGCTATCCGGAAGTTTAGGTGTCTGACATCCAGAATGCTACCACGTCAGAATTATACCATTCTGAAAGATTCTGGAATCTAGAATCAATGGACGGCTGAGTTCCAGAATGTCAGGGTGGCAAAACTCTAGAATCCTTGCGTGTCTGAACTCGAGAGTCATTCAATGTCCACATTCCAGAACTCTGGATGTCTGAATTGTAGAAGCACCAAATGTCTGCATTCTAGAATCGGAATGTGGCGGAATTCTAGAATGCACAGCACGGCGGAATTCTAAAATCCTAAAATGCCTGCTATCCGGAAGTTAAGGTGTCTGACATCGAGAATGCTACCAAGTCAGAATTATACCATTCTGAAAGATTCTGGGATCTAGAATCAATGGACGGCTGAGTTCCTGAATGTCAGGGTGGCAAAACTCTAGAATCCTGGCGTGTCTGAACTCGAGAGTCATTCAATGTCCACATTCCAGAACTCTGGAAGTCTGAATTATAGAAGCACCAAATGTCTCCATTCTAGAATCGGAATGTGGCGGAATTCAAGAATGCACAGCACGGCGGAATTCTAAAGTCCTAAAATGCCTGCTCTCCGGAAGTTAAGCTTTCTGACATCAAGAATGCTACCAAGTCAGAATTATACCATTCTGAAAGATTCTGGGATCTAGAATCAATGGACGGCTGAGTTCCAGAATGCAAGGGTGGCAAAACTCTAGAATCCTTGCGTGTCTGAACTCGAGAGTCATTCAATGTCCACATTCCAGAACTCTGGATGTCTGAATTGTAGAAGCACCAAATGTCTGCATTCTAGAATCGGAATGTGGCGGAATTCTAGAATGCACAGCACGGCGGAATTCTAAAGTCCTAAAATGCCTGCTATCCGGAAGTTAAGGTGTCTGACATCAAGAATGCTACCAAGTCAGAATTATACCATTCTGAAAGATTCTGGGATCTAGAATCAATGGACGGCTGAGTTCCAGAATGTCAGGGTTTCCAACCTCTAGAATCCTTGCGTGTCTGAACTCGAGAGTCATTCAATGTCCACATTCCAGAACTCTGGATGTCTGAATTATAGAAGCACCAAATGTCTGCATTCTAGAATCGGAATGTGGCGGAATTCTAGAATGCACAGCACGGCGGAATTCTAAAGTCCTAAAATGCCTACTAGCCGAAAGTTAAGGTGTCTGATGACCAGAATGTTACTAGGTCAGCATTCTACCGTTCTGAGAGATTCTGGTTTCTAGAATAAATGGATGGCAGAGTTCTGGAATGTCAGGGTTTTCAAACTCAAGAATACTTGCGTGTCTGAATTCGAGAGTCATTCAATGTCCACATTCCGGATCACAGGGTGTCTGAATTCCAGAAGCACCAAATGTCTGCATTCCAGAATCGGAATGTGGCGGAATTCTAGAATGCACAGCACGGCGGAATTCGAAAGTCCTAAAATGCCTGCTCTCCGGAAGTTAAGGTGTCTGACATCCATAATGCTACCACGTCAGAATTATACCATTCTGAAAGATTCTGGGATCTAGAATCAATGGACGGCTGAGTTCCAGAATGTCAGGGTGGCAAAACTCTAGAATCCTGGCGTGTCTGAACTCGAGAGTCATTCAATGTCCACATTCCAGAACTCTGGATGTCTGAATTATAGAAGCACCAAATGTCTGCATTCTAGAATCGGAATGTGGCGGAATTCTAGAATGCACAGCACGGCGGAATTCTAAAATCCTAAAATGCCTGCTATCCGGAAGTTAAGGTGTCTGACATCAAGAATGCTACCAAGTCAGAATTATACCATTCTGAAAGATTCTGGGATCTAGAATCAATGGACGACTGAGTTCCAGAATGTCAGGGTGGCGAAACTCTAGAATCCTTGCGTGTCTGAACTCGAGAGTCCTTCAATGTCCACATTCCAGAAGTCTGGATGTCTGAATTACAGAAGCACCAAATGTCTGCATTCTAGAATCGGAATGTGGCGGAATTCTAGAATGCACAGCACGGTGGAATTCTAAAGTCCTAAAATGCCTGCTATCCGGAAGTTAAGGTGTCTGACATCAAGAAAGCTACCAAGTCAGAATTATAACATTCTGAAAGATTCTGGGATCTAGAATCAATGGACGGCTGAGTTCCAGAATGTCAGGGTGGCAAAACTCTAGAATCCTTGCATGTCTGAACTCGAGAGTCATTCAATGTCCACATTCCACAACTCTGGATGTCTGAATTATAGAAGCACCAAATGTCTGCATTCTAGAATCGGAATGTGGCGGAATTCTAGAATGCACAGCACGGCGGAATTCTAAAGTCCTAAAATGCCTGCTATCCGGAAGTTAAGGTGTCTGACATCTAGAATGTTTCTAGGTCAGCATTCTACCGTTCTGAGAGATTCTCGGTTCTAGAATCAATGGACGCAGAGATCTGGCATATCAGGGTGTCCAAACTCTAGAATCCTTGCGTGTCTGAACTCGAGAGTCATTCAATGTCCACATTCCGGATCACAGGGTGTCTGAATTCCAAAAGCACCAAATGTCTGCATTCTAGAATCGGAATGTGGTAGAATTCAAGAATGCACAGCACGGCGGAATTCTAAAGTCCTAAAATGACTGCTATCCGGAAGTTAAGGTGTCTGACATCCAGAATGGTACCACATCAGAATTATACCATTCTGAAAGATTCTGGGATCTAGAATCAATGGACGGCTGAGTTCCAGAATGCACGGGTGGCAAAACTCTAGAATCCTTGCGTGTCTGAACTCGAGAGTCATTCAATGTCCACATTCCAGAACTCTGGATGTCTGAATTATAGAAGCACCAAATGTCTGCATTCTAGAATCGGAATGTGGCGGAATTTAAGAATGCACAGCACGGCGTAATTCTAAAGTCCTAAAATGCCTACTAGCCAAAAGTTAAGGTGTCTGATGACCAGAATGTTACTAGGTCAGCATTCTACCATTCTGAGAGATTCTGGGTTCTAGAATCAATGAACGGCAGATTTTTGGAATGTCAGGTTGTCCAAACTCTAGTATCCTTGAGTGTTTGAACTCGAGAGTCATTCAATTTCCATATTCCGGGTCACAGGGTTACTGAATTCGAGAAGCACCAAATGTCTGCATTCTAGAATCGGAATGTGTCGGAATTCTAGAATGCACAGCACGGCGGAATTCTAAAGTCCTAAAATGCCTGCTATCCGGAAGTTAAGGTGTCTGACATCCAGAATGCTACCACGTCAGAATTATAACATTCTGAAAGATTCTGGTATCTAGAATCAATGGAAGGCTGAATTCCAAAATGTCAGGGTGGCAAAACTCTAGAATCCTTGCGTGTCTGAACTCGAGAGTCATTCAATGTCCACATTCCAGAACTCTGGATGTCTGAAATATAGAAGCACCAAATGTCTGCATTCTAGAATCGGAATGTGGCGGAATTCTAGAATGCACAGCACGGTGGAATTCTAAAGTCCTAAAATGCCTACTAGCCGAAAGTTAAGGTGTCTGATGACCAGAATGTTACTAGGTCAGCATTCTACCGTTCTGAGAGATTCTGGGTTCTAGAATAAATGGATGTCAGAGTTCTGAAATGTCAGAGTGTTCAAACTCAAGAATACTTGCGTGTCTGAACTCGAGAGTCATTCAATGTCCACATTCCGTATCACAGGGTGTCTGAATTCCAGAAGCACCAAATGTCTGCATTCTAGAATCGGAATGTGGCGGAATTCTAGAATGCACAGCACGGCGGAATTCGAAAGTCCTAAAATGCCTGCTATCCGGAAGTTAAGGTGTCTGACATCCAGAATGCTACCACGTCAGAATTATACCATTCTGAAAGATTCTGGGATCTAGAATCAATGGACGGCTGCGTTCCAGAATGTCAGAGTGGCAAAACTCTAGAATCCTTGCGTTTCTGAACTCGAGAGTCATTCAATGTCCACATTCCAGAACTCTGGATGTCTGAATTATAGAAGCACCAAATGTCTGCATTCTAGAATCGGAATGTGGCGGAATTCTAGAATGCACAGCACGGCGGAATTCTAAAATCCTAAAATACCTGCTATCCGGAAGTTAAGGTGTCTGACATCGAGAATGCTACCAAGTCAGAATTATACCATTCTGAAAGATTCTGGGATCTAGAACCAATGGACGGCTGAGTTCCAGAATGTCAGGGTGGCAATACTCTAGAATCCTGGCGTGTCTGAACTCGAGAGTCATTCAATATCCACATTCCAGAACTCTGGATGTCTGAATTATAGAAGCACCAAATGTCTGCATTCTAGAATCGGAATGTGGCGGAATTCTAGAATGCACAGCACGGCGGAATTCTAAAGTCCTAAAATGCCTGCTATCCGGAAGTTAAGTTGTCTGACATCTAGAATGTTTCTAGGTCAGCATTCTACCGTTCAGAGAGATTCTGGGTTCTAGAATCAATGGACGGCAGAGATCTGGCATGTCAGGGTGTAAAAACTCTAGAATCCTTGCGTGTCTGAACTCGAGAGTCATTAAATGTCCACATTCCGGATCACAGGGTGTCTGAATTCCAGAAGCACCAAATGTCTGCATTCTAGAATCGGAATGTGGTAGAATTCAAGAATGCACAGCACGGCGGAATTCTAAAGTCCTAAAATGCCTGCTATCAGGAAGTTAAGGTGTCTGACATCCAGAATGGTACCACATCAGAATTATACCATTCTGAAAGATTCTGGGATCTAGAATCAATGGACGGCTGAGTTCCAGAATGCAAGGGTGGCAAAACTCTAGAATCCTTGCATGTCTGAACTCGAGAGTCATTCAATGTCCACATTCCAGAACTCTGGATGTCTGAATTATAGAAGCACCAAATGTCTGCATTGTAGAATCGTAATGTGGCGGAATTCTAGAATGCACAGCACGGCGGAATTCTAAAGTCCTAAAATGCCTGCTATCCATAAGTTAAGGTGTCTGACATCAAGAATGCTACCAAGTCAGAATTATACCATTCTGAAAGATTCTGGGATCTAGAATCAATGGACGGCTGAGTTCCAGAATATCAGGGAGGCAAAACTCTAGAATCCTTGCGTGTCTGAACTCGAGAATCATTCAATGTCCACATTCCAGAACTCTGGATGTCTGAATTATAGAAGCACCAAATGTCTGCATTCTAGAATCGGAATGTGGCGGAATTCTAGAATGCACAGCATGGCGGAATTCTAAAGTCCTAAAATACATGCTATCCGGAAGTTAAGGTGTCTGACATCCAGAATGTTACTAGGTCAGCATTCTACCGTTCTGAGAGATTCTGGGTTCTAGAATCAATGGACGGCAGAGTTCTGGCATGTCAGGGTGTCCAAACTCTAGAATCCTTGAGTGTTTGAACTCGAGAGTCATTCAATTTCCATATTCCGGGTCACAAGGTGACTGAATTCCAGAAGCACCAAATGTCTGCATTCTAGAATCGGAATGTGGTAGAATTCTAGAATGCACAACACGGTGGAATTCTAAAGTCATAAAATGCCTGCTATCCAGAAGTTAAGGTGTCTGACATCCAGAATGGTACCACATCAGAATTATACCATTCTGAAACATTCTGGGATCTAGAATCAATGGACGGGTGAGTTCAAGAATGTCAGGGTGGCAAAACTCTAGAATCCTGGCATGGCTGAACTCGAGGGTTATTCAATGTCCACATTCCAGAACTCTGGATGTCTGAATTGTAGAAGCACCAAATGTCTGCATTCTAGAATCGGAATGTGGCGGAATTCTAGAATGCACAGGACGGCGGAATTCTAAAGTCCTAAAATGCCTGCTATCCGGAAGTTAAGGTGTCCGACATACAGAATGCTACCACGTCAGAATTATACCATTCTGAAACATTCTGGGATCTAGTATCAATGGACGGCTGAGTTCCAGAATATCAGGGTGGCAAAACTCTAGAAACCTTGCGTGTCTGAACTCGAGAGTCATACAATGTCCACATTCCAGAACTCTGGATATCTGAATTATAGAAGCACCAAATGTCTGCATTCTAGAATCGGAATGTGTCAGAATTCTAGAATGCACAACACGGCGGAATTCTAAAGTCCTAAAATGCCTGCTATCCGGAATTTAAGGTGTCTGACATCCAGAATGCTACCACGTCAGAATTATACCATTCTGAAACATTCTTGGATCTAGAATCAATGGACGGCTGAGTTCCAGAATGTCAGGGTTTCCAAACTCTAGAATCCTTGCGTGTCTGAACTCGAGAGTCATTCAATGTCCACATTCCAGAACTCTGGATGTCTGAATTATAGAAGCACCAAATGTCTGCATTCTAGAATCGGAATGTGGCAGAATTCTAGAATGCACAGCACGTCGGAATTCTAAAGTCCTGAAATACCTGCTATCCGGAAGTTAAGGTGTCTGACATCAAGAATGCTACCAAGTCAGAATTATACCATTCTGAAAGATTCTGGGATCTAGAATCAATGGACGGCTGAGTTCCAGAATGTCAGGGTGGCGAAACTCTAGAATACTTGCGTGTCTGAACTCGAGAGTCATTTATTGTCCACATTCCAGAACTCTGGATGTGTGAATTATAGCAGCACTAAATGTCTGCATTCTAGAATCGGAATGTGGCGGAATTATAGAATGCACAGCACGGCGGAATTCCAAAGTCCTAAAATGCCTACTAGCCGAAAGTGAAGGTGTCTGATGACCAGTATGTTACTAGGTCAGCATTCTACAGTTCTGAGAGATTCTGGGTTCTAGAATCAATGGACGGCAGAGATCTGGAATATCAGGGTGTCCAAACTCTAGAATCCTTGCGTGTCTGAACTCGAGAGTCATTCAATGTCCACATTCCGGATCACAGGGTGTCTGAATTCCAGAAGCACCAAGTGTCTGCATTCTAGAATCGGAATGTGGTAGAATTCTAGAATGCACAACACGGCGTAATTCGAAAGTCCTAAAATGCCGGCTATCCGGAAGTTAAGGTGTCTGACATCCAGAATGGTACCACATCAGAATTATACCATTCTGAAACATTCTGCGATCTAGAATCAATGGACGGGTGAGTAACAGAATGTCAGGGTGGCAAAACTCTAGAATCCTGGCTTGTCTGAACTCGAGAGTCATTCAATGTCCACATTCCAGAACTCTGGATGTCTGAATTATGGAAGCACCAAATGTCTGCATTCTAGAATCGGAATGTGGCGGAATTCTAGAATGCACAGCACGGCGGAATTCTAAAGTCCTAAAATGCCTGCTATCCGGAATTTATGGTGTCTGACATCCAGAATGCTACCACGTCAGAATTATACCATTCTAAAACATTCTAGGATCTAGAATCAATGGACGGCTGAGTTCCAGAATGCAAGGGTGGCAAAACTCTAGAATCCTTGCGTGTCTGAACTCCAGAGTCATTCAATGTCCACATTCCAGAACTCTGGATGTCTGAAATATAGAAGCACCAAATGTCTGCATTCTAGAATCGGAATGTGGCGGAATTCTAGAATGCACAGCACGGCGGAATTTTAAAGTCGTAAAATGCCTGCTATCCAGAAGTCAAGGTGTCTGACATCCAGAAGGTTACTAGGTACGCATTCTACCGTTCTGAGAGATTCCGGTTTCTAGAATCAATGGATGGCAGAGTTCTGGAATATCAGGGTGTTCAAACTCAAGAATACTTGCGTGTCTGAACTCGAGAGTCATTCAATGTCCACATTCCGGATCACAGGGTGTCCGAATACCAGAAGCACCAAATGTCTGCATTCTAGAATCGGAATGTGGCGGAATTCTAGAATGCATAGCACGGCGGTATTCGAAAGTCCTAAAATGCCTGCTATTCGGAAGTTAAGGTGTCTGACATCCAGAATGCTACCACGTCAGAATTATACCATTCTGAAAGATTCTGGGATCTAGAATCAATGGACGGCCGAGTTCCAGAATGTCCGGGTTTCCAAACTCTAGAATCCTTGCGTGTCTGAACTCGAGAGTCATTCAATATCCACATTCCAGGACTCTGGATGTCTGAAATATAGAAGCAACAAATGTCTGCATTCTTGAATCGGAATGTGGCGGAATTCTAGAATGCACAGCACGGCGGAATTCTAAAGTCCTAAAATGCCTACTAGCCGAAAGTTAAGGTGTCTGATGACCAGAATGTTACTAGGTCAGTATTCTACTATTCTGAGAGATTCTGGGTTCTAGAATCAATGGACGGAAGTGTTCTGGAATGTCAGGGTGTCCAAACTCTAGAATCCATGAGTGTTTGAACTCGAGAGTCATTCAATTTCCATATTCCGGGTCACAGGGTAACTGAATTCCAGAAGCACCAAATGTCTGCATTCTAGAATCGGAATATGGCGGAATTCTAGAATGCACAGCACGGCGGAATTCGAAAGTCCTAAAATGCCTGCTATCCGGAAGTTAAGGTGTCTGACATCCAGAATGCTACCACGTCAGAATTATACCATTCTGATAGATTCTGGGATCTAGAATCAATGGACGGCTGAGTTCCAGAATGTCAGGGTGGCAAAACTCTAGAATCCTTGTGTGTCTGAGCTCGAGACTCATTCAGTGTCCACATTCCAGAACTCTGGATGTCTGAAATATAGAAGCACCAAATGTCTGCATTCTAGAATCGGAATGTGGCGGAATTCTAGAATGCACAGCACGGCGGGATTCTAAAGTCCTAAAATGCCTGCTATCCGGAAGTTAAGGTGTCTGACATCAAGAATGCTACCAAGTCATTATTATACCATTCTGAAAGATTCCGGGATCTAGAATCAATGGACGGCTGAGTTCCAGAATGTCAGGGTGGCAAAACTCTAGAATCCTGGCGTGTCTGAACTCGAGAGTCATTCAATGTTCACATTCCAGAACTCTGGATGTCTGAATTATAGAAGCACCAAATGTCTGCATTCTAGAATCGGAATGTGGCGGAATTCTAGAATGCACAGCACGGCGGAATTCTAAAGTCCTAAAATGCCTGCTCTCCGGAAGTTAAGGTGTCTGACATCAAGAATGCTACCAAGTCAGAATTATAACATTCTGAAAGATTCTGGGATCTAGAATCAATGGAAGGCTGAGTTCCAGAATGTCAGGGTGGCAAAACTCTAGAATCCTTGCATGTCTGAACTCGAGAGTCATTCAATGTCCACATTCCAGAACTCTGTATGTCTGAATTATAGAAGCACCAAATGTCTGCATTCTAGAATCGGAATGCGGCGGAATTCTAGAATGCACAGCACGGCGGAATTCTAAAGTCCTAAAATGCCTACTAGCCGAAAGTGAAGGTGTCTGATGACCAGTATGTTACTAGGTCAGCATTCTACCGTTCTGAGAGATTCTCGGTTCTAGAATCAATGGACGGCAGAGACCTGGAATGTCAGTGTGTCCAAACTCTAGAATCCTTGCGTGTCTGAACTCGAGAGTCATTCAGTGTCCACATTCCGGATCACAGGGTGTCTGAATTCCAGAAGAACCAAATGTCTGCATTCTAGAATCGGAATGTGGTAGAATTCTAGAATGCACAGCACGGCGGAATTCTAAAGTCCTAAAATGCCTGCTATCCGGAAATTAAGGTGTCTGACATCCAGAATGCTACCACATCAGAATTATACCATTCTGAAAGATTCTGGGATCTAGAATCAATGGACGGGTGAGTTCCAGAATGTCAGGGTGGCAATACTCTAGAATCCTTGCGTGTCTGAACTCGAGAGTCATTCAATGTCCACATTCCAGAACTCTGGATGTCTGAATTATAGAAACACCAAATGTCTGCATTCTAGAATCGGAATGTGGTGGAATTCCAGAATGCACAGCACGGCGGAATTCTAAAGTCCTAAAATGCCTGCTATCCGGAAGTTAAAGTTTCTGACATCAAGAATGCTACCAAGTCAGAATTATACCATTCTGAAAGATTCTGGGATCTAGAATCAATGGACGGCTGAGTTCCAGAATGTCAGGGTGGCAAAACTCTAGAATCCTTGTGTGTCTGAGCTCGAGACTCATTCAGTGTCCACATTCCAGAACTCTGGATGTCTGAAATATAGAAGCACCAAATGTCTGCATTCTAGAATCGGAATGTGGCGGAATTCTAGAATGCACAGCACGGCGGGATTCTAAAGTCCTAAAATGCCTGCTATCCGGAAGTTAAGGTGTCTGACATCAAGAATGCTACCAAGTCATTATTATACCATTCTGAAAGATTCCGGGATCTAGAATCAATGGACGGCTGAGTTCCAGAATGTCAGGGTGGCAAAACTCTAGAATCCTGGCGTGTCTGAACTCGAGAGCCATTCAATGTTCACATTCCAGAACTCTGGATGTCTGAATTATAGAAGCACCAAATGTCTGCATTCTAGAATCGGAATGTGGCGGAATTCTAGAATGCACAGCACGGCGGAATTCTAAAGTCCTAAAATGCCTGCTATCCGGAAGTTAAGGTGTCTGACATCAAGAATGCTACCAAGTCAGAATTATAACATTCTGAAATATTCTGGGATCTAGAATCAATGGAAGGCTGAGTTCCAGAATGTCAGGGTGGCAAAACTCTAGAATCCTTGCATGTCTGAACTCGAGAGTCATTCAATGTCCACATTCCAGAACTCTGGATGTCTGAATTATAGAAGCACCAAATGTCTGCATTCTAGAATCGGAATGCGGCGGAATTCTAGAATGCACAGCACGGCGGAATTCTAAAGTCCTAAAATGCCTACTAGCCGAAAGTGAAGGTGTCTGATGACCAGTATGTTACTAGGTCAGCATTCTACCGTTCTGAGAGATTCTCGGTTCTAGAATCAATGGACGGCAGAGACCTGGAATGTCAGTGTGTCCAAACTCTAGAATCCTTGCGTGTCTGAACTCGAGAGTCATTCAATGTCCACATTCCGGATCACAGGGTGTCTGAATTCCAGAAGAACCAAATGTCTGCATTCTAGAATCGGAATGTGGTAGAATTCTAGAATGCACAGCACGGCGGAATTCTAAAGTCCTAAAATGCCTGCTATCCGGAAGTTAAGGTGTCTGACATCCAGAATGCTACCACATCAGAATTATACCATTCTGAAAGATTCTGGGATCTAGAATCAATGGACGGGTGAGTTCCAGAATGTCAGGGTGGCAATACTCTAGAATCCTTGCGTGTCTGAACTCGAGAGTCATTCAATGTCCACATTCCAGAACTCTGGATGTCTGAATTATAGAAGCACCAAATGTCTGCATTCTAGAATCGGAATGTGGTGGAATTCAAGAATGCACAGCACGGCGGAATTCTAAAGTCCTAAAATGCCTGCTATCCGGAAGTTAAAGTTTCTGACATCAAGAATGCTACCAAGTCAGAATTATACCATTCTGAAAGATTCTGGGATCTAGAATCAATGGACGGCTGAGTTCCAGAATGCAAGGGTGGCAAAACTCTAGAATTCTGGCGTGTCTGAACTCGAGAGTCATTCAATATCCACATTCCAGAACTCTGGATGTCTGAATTATAGAAGCACCAAATGTCTGCATTCTAGAATCGGAATGTGGCGGAATTCTAGAATGCACAGCATGGCGGAATTCTAAAGTCCTAAAATGCCTGCTATCCGGAAGTTAAGTTGTCTGACATCTAGAATGTTTCTAGGTCAGCATTCTACCGTTCAGAGAGATTCTGGGTTCTAGAATCAATGGACGGCAGAGATCTGGCATGTCAGGGTGTAAAAACTCTAGAATCCTTGCGTGTCTGAACTCGAGAGTCATTCAATGTCCACATTCCGGATCACAGGGTGTCTGAATTCCAGAAGCACCAAATGTCTGCATTCTAGAATCGGAATATGGTAGAATTCAAGAATGCGCAGCACGGCGGAATTCTAAAGTCCTAAAATGCCTGCTATCAGGAAGTTAAGGTGTCTGACATCCAGAATGGTACCACATCAGAATTATACCATTCTGAAAGATTCTGGGATCTAGAATCAATGGACGGCTGAGTTCCAGAATGCAAGGGTGGCAAAACTCTAGAATCCTTGCGTGTCTGAACTCGAGAGTCATTCAATGTCCACATTCCAGAACTCTGGATGTCTGAATTATAGAAGCACCAAATGTCTGCATTGTAGAATCGTAATGTGGCGGAATTCTAGAATGCACAGCACGGCGGAATTCTAAAGTCCTAAAATGCCTGCTATCCGGAAGTTAAGGTGTCTGACATCAAGAATGCTACCAAGTCAGAATTATACCATTCTGAAAGATTCTGGGATCTAGAATCAATGGACGGCTGAGTTCCAGAATGCAAGGGTGGCAAAACTCTAGAATCCTTGCATGTCTGAACTCGAGAGTCATTCAATGTCCACATTCCAGAACTCTGGATGTCTGAAATATAGAAGCACCAAATGTCTGCATTCTAGAATCGGAATGTGGCGGAATTCTAGAATGCACAGCACGGCGGAATTTTAAAGTCGTAAAATGCCTGCTATCCAGAAGTCAAGGTGTCTGACATCCAGAAGGTTACTAGGTACGCATTCTACCGTTCTGAGAGATTCCGGTTTCTAGAATCAATGGATGGCAGAGTTCTGGAATGTCAGGGTGTTCAAACTCAAGAATACTTGCGTGTCTGAACTCGAGAGTCATTCAATGTCCACATTCCGGATCACAGGGTGTCCGAATACCAGAAGCACCAAATGTCTGCATTCTAGAATCGGAATGTGGCGGAATTCTAGAATGCATAGCACGGCGGTATTCGAAAGTCCTAAAATGCCTGCTTTCGGAAGTTAAGGTGTCTGACATCCAGAATGGTACCACATCAGAATTATACCATTCTGAAACATTCTGGGATCTAGAATCAATGGACGGGTGAGTTCAAGAATGTCAGGGTGGCAAAACTCTAGAATCCTGGCATGGCTGAACTCGAGGGTTATTCAATGTCCACATTCCAGAACTCTGGATGTCTGAATTGTAGAAGCACCAAATGTCTGCATTCTAGAATCGGAATGTGGCGGAATTCTAGAATGCACAGGACGGCGGAATTCTAAAGTCCTAAAATGCCTGCTATCCGGAAGTTAAGGTGTCCGACATACAGAATGCTACCACGTCAGAATTATACCATTCTGAAACATTCTGGGATCTAGTATCAATGGACGGCTGAGTTCCAGAATATCAGGGTGGCAAAACTCTAGAAACCTTGCGTGTCTGAACTCGAGAGTCATACAATGTCCACATTCCAGAACTCTGGATATCTGAATTATAGAAGCACCAAATGTCTGCATTCTAGAATCGGAATGTGTCAGAATTCTAGAATGCACAGCACGGCGGAATTCTAAAGTCCTAAAATGAATGCTATCCGGAAGTTAAGGTGTCTGACATCCAGAATGCTACCACGTCAGAATTATACCATTCTGAAACATTCTTGGATCTAGAATCAATGGACGGCTGAGTTCCAGAATGTCAGGGTTTCCAAACTCTAGAATCCTTGCGTGTCTGAACTCGAGAGTCATTCAATGTCCACATTCTAGAACTCTGGATGTCTGAATTATAGAAGCACCAAATGTCTGCATTCTAGAATCGGAATGTGGCAGAATTCTAGAATGCACAGCACGTCGGAATTCTAAAGTCCTGAAATACCTGCTATCCGGAAGTTAAGGTGTCTGACATCAAGAATGCTACCAAGTCAGAATTATACCATTCTGAAAGATTCTGGGATCTAGAATCAATGGACGGCTGAGTTCCAGAATGTCAGGGTGGCGAAACTCTAGAATACATGCGTGTGTGAACTCGAGAGTCATTTAATGTCCACATTCCAGAACTCTGGATGTGTGAATTATAGCAGCACTAAATGTCTGCATTCTAGAATCGGAATGTGGCGGAATTATAGAATGCACAGCACGGCGGAATTCCAAAGTCCTAAAATGCCTACTAGCCGAAAGTTAAGGTGTCTGATGACCAGTATGTTACTAGGTCAGCATTCTACAGTTCTGAGAGATTCTGGGTTCTAGAATCAATGGACGGCAGAGATCTGGAATATCAGGGTGTCCAAACTCTAGAATCCTTGCGTGTCTGAACTCGAGAGTCATTCAATGTCCACATTCCGGATCACAGGGTGTCTGAATTCCAGAAGCACCAAATGTCTGCATTCTAGAATCGGAATGTGGTAGAATTCTAGAATGCACAACACGGCGTAATTCGAAAGTCCTAAAATGCCGGCTATCCGGAAGTTAAGGTGTCTGACATCCAGAATGGTACCACATCAGAATTATACCATTCTGAAACATTCTGCGATCTAGAATCAATGGACGGGTGAGTAACAGAATGTCAGGGTGGCAAAACTCTAGAATCCTGGCTTGTCTGAACTCGAGAGTCATTCAATGTCCACATTCCAGAACTCTGGATGTCTGAATTATGGAAGCACCAAATGTCTGCATTCTAGAATCGGAATGTGGCGGAATTCTAGAATGCACAGCACGGCGGAATTCTAAAGTCCTAAAATGCCTGCTATCCGGAATTTATGGTGTCTGACATCCAGAATGCTACCACGTCAGAATTATACCATTCTAAAACATTCTAGGATCTAGAATCAATGGACGGCTGAGTTCCAGAATGCAAGGGTGGCAAAACTCTAGAATCCTTGCGTGTCTGAACTCCAGAGTCATTCAAAGTCCACATTCCAGAACTCTGGATGTCTGAAATATAGAAGCACCAAATGTCTGCATTCTAGAATCGGAATGTGGCGGAATTCTAGAATGCACAGCACGGCGGAATTTTAAAGTCGTAAAATGCCTGCTATCCAGAAGTCAAGGTGTCTGACATCCAGAAGGTTACTAGGTACGCATTCTACCGTTCTGAGAGATTCCGGTTTCTAGAATCAATGGATGGCAGAGTTCTGGAATATCAGGGTGTTCAAACTCAAGAATACTTGCGTGTCTGAACTCGAGAGTCATTCAATGTCCACATTCCGGATCACAGGGTGTCCGAATACCAGAAGCACCAAATGTCTGCATTCTAGAATCGGAATGTGGCGGAATTCTAGAATGCATAGCACGGCGGTATTCGAAAGTCCTAAAATGCCTGCTATTCGGAAGTTAAGGTGTCTGACATCCAGAATGCTACCACGTCAGAATTATACCATTCTGAAAGATTCTGGGATCTAGAATCAATGGACGGCCGAGTTCCAGAATGTCCGGGTTTCCAAACTCTAGAATCCTTGCGTGTCTGAACTCGAGAGTCATTCAATATCCACATTCCAGGACTCTGGATGTCTGAAATATAGAAGCAACAAATGTCTGCATTCTTGAATCGGAATGTGGCGGAATTCTAGAATGCACAGCACGGCGGAATTCTAAAGTCCTAAAATGCCTACTAGCCGAAAGTTAAGGTGTCTGATGACCAGAATGTTACTAGGTCAGCATTCTACTATTCTGAGAGATTCTGGGTTATAGAATCAATGGACGGAAGAGTTCTGGAATGTCAGGGTGTCCAAACTCTAGAATCCATGAGTGTTTGAACTCGAGAGTCATTCAATTTCCATATTCCGGGTCACAGGGTGACTGAATTCCAGAAGCACCAAATGTCTGCATTCTAGAATCGGAATATGGCGGAATTCTAGAATGCACAGCACGGCGGAATTCGAAAGTCCTAAAATGCCTGCTATCCGGAAGTTAAGGTGTCTGACATCCAGAATGCTACCACGTCAGAATTATACCATTCTGATAGATTCTGGGATCTAGAATCAATGGACGGCTGAGTTCCAGAATGTCAGGGTGGCAAAACTCTAGAATCCTTGTGTGTCTGAGCTCGAGACTCATTCAGTGTCCACATTCCAGAACTCTGGATGTCTGAAATATAGAAGCACCAAATGTCTGCATTCTAGAATCGGAATGTGGCGGAATTCTAGAATGCACAGCACGGCGGGATTCTAAAGTCCTAAAATGCCTGCTATCCGGAAGTTAAGGTGTCTGACATCAAGAATGCTACCAAGTCATTATTATACCATTCTGAAAGATTCCGGGATCTAGAATCAATGGACGGCTGAGTTCCAGAATGTCAGGGTGGCAAAACTCTAGAATCCTGGCGTGTCTGAACTCGAGAGTCATTCAATGTTCACATTCCAGAACTCTGGATGTCTGAATTATAGAAGCACCAAATGTCTGCATTCTAGAATCGGAATGTGGCGGAATTCTAGAATGCACAGCACGGCGGAATTCTAAAGTCCTAAAATGCCTGCTATCCGGAAGTTAAGGTGTCTGACATCAAGAATGCTACCAAGTCAGAATTATAACATTCTGAAAGATTCTGGGATCTAGAATCAATGGAAGGCTGAGTTCCAGAATGTCAGGGTGGCAAAACTCTAGAATCCTTGCATGTCTGAACTCGAGAGTCATTCAATGTCCACATTCCAGAACTCTGTATGTCTGAATTATAGAAGCACCAAATGTCTGCATTCTAGAATCGGAATGCGGCGGAATTCTAGAATGCACAGCACGGCGGAATTCTAAAGTCCTAAAATGCCTACTAGCCGAAAGTGAAGGTGTCTGATGACCAGTATGTTACTAGGTCAGCATTCTACCGTTCTGAGAGATTCTCGGTTCTAGAATCAATGGACGGCAGAGACCTGGAATGTCAGTGTGTCCAAACTCTAGAATCCTTGCGTGTCTGAACTCGAGAGTCATTCAATGTCCACATTCCGGATCACAGGGTGTCTGAATTCCAGAAGAACCAAATGTCTGCATTCTAGAATCGGAATGTGGTAGAATTCTAGAATGCACAGCACGGCGGAATTCTAAAGTCCTAAAATGCCTGCTATCCGGAAGTTAAGGTGTCTGACATCCAGAATGCTACCACATCAGAATTATACCATTCTGAAAGATTCTGGGATCTAGAATCAATGGACGGGTGAGTTCCAGAATGTCAGGGTGGCAATACTCTAGAATCCTTGCGTGTCTGAACTCGAGAGTCATTCAATGTCCACATTCCAGAACTCTGGATGTCTGAATTATAGAAACACCAAATGTCTGCATTCTAGAATCGGAATGTGGTGGAATTCCAGAATGCACAGCACGGCGGAATTCTAAAGTCCTAAAATGCCTGCTATCCGGAAGTTAAAGTTTCTGACATCAAGAATGCTACCAAGTCAGAATTATACCATTCTGAAAGATTCTGGGATCTAGAATCAATGGACGGCTGAGTTCCAGAATGTCAGGGTGGCAAAACTCTAGAATCCTTGTGTGTCTGAGCTCGAGACTCATTCAGTGTCCACATTCCAGAACTCTGGATGTCTGAAATATAGAAGCACCAAATGTCTGCATTCTAGAATCGGAATGTGGCGGAATTCTAGAATGCACAGCACGGCGGGATTCTAAAGTCCTAAAATGCCTGCTATCCGGAAGTTAAGGTGTCTGACATCAAGAATGCTACCAAGTCATTATTATACCATTCTGAAAGATTCCGGGATCTAGAATCAATGGACGGCTGAGTTCCAGAATGTCAGGGTGGCAAAACTCTAGAATCCTGGCGTGTCTGAACTCGAGAGCCATTCAATGTTCACATTCCAGAACTCTGGATGTCTGAATTATAGAAGCACCAAATGTCTGCATTCTAGAATCGGAATGTGGCGGAATTCTAGAATGCACAGCACGGCGGAATTCTAAAGTCCTAAAATGCCTGCTATCCGGAAGTTAAGGTGTCTGACATCAAGAGTGCTACCAAGTCAGAATTATAACATTCTGAAAGATTCTGGGATCTAGAATCAATGGAAGGCTGAGTTCCAGAATGTCAGGGTGGCAAAACTCTAGAATCCTTGCATGTCTGAACTCGAGAGTCATTCAATGTCCACATTCCAGAACTCTGGATGTCTGAATTATAGAAGCACCAAATGTCTGCATTCTAGAATCGGAATGCGGCGGAATTCTAGAATGCACAGCACGGCGGAATTCTAAAGTCCTAAAATGCCTACTAGCCGAAAGTGAAGGTGTCTGATGACCAGTATGTTACTAGGTCAGCATTCTACCGTTCTGAGAGATTCTCGGTTCTAGAATCAATGGACGGCAGAGACCTGGAATGTCAGTGTGTCCAAACTCTAGAATCCTTGCGTGTCTGAACTCGAGAGTCATTCAATGTCCACATTCCGGATCACAGGGTGTCTGAATTCCAGAAGAACCAAATGTCTGCATTCTAGAATCGGAATGTGGTAGAATTCTAGAATGCACAGCACGGCGGAATTCTAAAGTCCTAAAATGCCTGCTATCCGGAAGTTAAAGTTTCTGACATCAAGAATGCTACCAAGTCAGAATTATACCATTCTGAAAGATTCTGGGATCTAGAATCAATGGACGGCTGAGTTCCAGAATGCAAGGGTGGCAAAACTCTAGAATCCTTGCGTGTCTGAACTCGAGAGTCATTCAATATCCACATTCCAGAACTCTGGATGTCTGAATTATAGAAGCACCAAATGTCTGCATTCTAGAATCGGAATGTGGCGGAATTCTAGAATGCACAGCATGGCGGAATTCTAAAGTCCTAAAATGCCTGCTATCCGGAAGTTATGTTGTCTGACATCTAGAATGTTTCTAGGTCAGCATTCTACCGTTCAGAGAGATTCTGGGTTCTAGAATCAATGGACGGCAGAGATCTGGCATGTCAGGGTGTAAAAACTCTAGAATCCTTGCGTGTCTGAACTCGAGAGTCATTCAATGTCCACATTCCGGATCACAGGGTGTCTGAATTCCAGAAGCACCAAATGTCTGCATTCTAGAATCGGAATATGGTAGAATTCAAGAATGCGCAGCACGGCGGAATTCTAAAGTCCTAAAATGCCTGCTATCAGGAAGTTAAGGTGTCTGACATCCAGAATGGTACCACATCAGAATTATACCATTCTGAAAGATTCTGGGATCTAGAATCAATGGACGGCTGAGTTCCAGAATGCAAGGGTGGCAAAACTCTAGAATCCTTGCGTGTCTGAACTCGAGAGTCATTCAATGTCCACATTCCAGAACTCTGGATGTCTGAATTATAGAAGCACCAAATGTCTGCATTGTAGAATCGTAATGTGGCGGAATTCTAGAATGCACAGCACGGCGGAATTCTAAAGTCCTAAAATGCCTGCTATCCGGAAGTTAAGGTGTCTGACATCAAGAATGCTACCAAGTCAGAATTATACCATTCTGAAAGATTCTGGGATCTAGAATCAATGGACGGCTGAGTTCCAGAATGCAAGGGTGGCAAAACTCTAGAATCCTTGCATGTCTGAACTCGAGAGTCATTCAATGTCCACATTCCAGAACTCTGGATGTCTGAAATATAGAAGCACCAAATGTCTGCATTCTAGAATCGGAATGTGGCGGAATTCTAGAATGCACAGCACGGCGGAATTTTAAAGTTGTAAAATGCCTGCTATCCAGAAGTCAAGGTGTCTGACATCCAGAAGGTTACTAGGTACGCATTCTACCGTTCTGAGGGATTCCGGTTTCTAGAATCAATGGATGGCAGAGTTCTGGAATGTCAGGGTGTTCAAACTCAAGAATACTTGCGTGTCTGAACTCGAGAGTCATTCAATGTCCACATTCCGGATCACAGGGTGTCCGAATACCAGAAGCACCAAATGTCTGCATTCTAGAATCGGAATGTGGCGGAATTCTAGAATGCATAGCACGGCGGTATTCGAAAGTCCTAAAATGCCTGCTTTCGGAAGTTAAGGTGTCTGACATCCAGAATGGTACCACATCAGAATTATACCATTCTGAAACATTCTGGGATCTAGAATCAATGGACGGGTGAGTTCAAGAATGTCAGGGTGGCAAAACTCTAGAATCCTGGCATGGCTGAACTCGAGGGTTATTCAATGTCCACATTCCAGAACTCTGGATGTCTGAATTGTAGAAGCACCAAATGTCTGCATTCTAGAATCGGAATGTGGCGGAATTCTAGAATGCACAGGACGGCGGAATTCTAAAGTCCTAAAATGCCTGCTATCCGGAAGTTAAGGTGTCCGACATACAGAATGCTACCACGTCAGAATTATACCATTCTGAAACATTCTGGGATCTAGTATCAATGGACGGCTGAGTTCCAGAATATCAGGGTGGCAAAACTCTAGAAACCTTGTGTGTCTGAACTCGAGAGTCATACAATGTCCACATTCCAGAACTCTGGATATCTGAATTATAGAAGCACCAAATGTCTGCATTCTAGAATCGGAATGTGTCAGAATTCTAGAATGCACAGCACGGCGGAATTCTAAAGTCCTAAAATGAATGCTATCCGGAAGTTAAGGTGTCTGACATCCAGAATGCTACCACGTCAGAATTATACCATTCTGAAACATTCTTGGATCTAGAATCAATGGACGGCTGAGTTCCAGAATGTCAGGGTTTCCAAACTCTAGAATCCTTGCGTGTCTGAACTCGAGAGTCATTCAATGTCCACATTCCAGAACTCTGGATGTCTGAATTATAGAAGCACCAAATGTCTGCATTCTAGAATCGGAATGTGGCGGAATTCTAGAATGCACAACACGGCGGAATTCTAAAGTCCTAAAATGCCTGCTATCCGGAATTTAAGGTGTCTGACATCCAGAATGCTACCACGTCAGAATTATACCATTCTGAAACATTCTTGGATCTAGAATCAATGGACGGCTGAGTTCCAGAATGTCAGGGTTTCCAAACTCTAGAATCCTTGCGTGTCTGAACTCGAGAGTCATTCAATGTCCACATTCCAGAACTCTGGATGTCTGAATTATAGAAGCACCAAATGTCTGCATTCTAGAATCGGAATGTGGCAGAATTCTAGAATGCACAGCACGTCGGAATTCTAAAGTCCTGAAATACCTGCTATCCGGAAGTTAAGGTGTCTGACATCAAGAATGCTACCAAGTCAGAATTATACCATTCTGAAAGATTCTGGGATCTAGAATCAATGGACGGCTGAGTTCCAGAATGTCAGGGTGGCGAAACTCTAGAATACATGCGTGTCTGAACTCGAGAGTCATTTAATGTCCACATTCCAGAACTCTGGATGTGTGAATTATAGCAGCACTAAATGTCTGCATTCTAGAATCGGAATGTGGCGGAATTATAGAATGCACAGCACGGCGGAATTCCAAAGTCCTAAAATGCCTACTAGCCGAAAGTTAAGGTGTCTGATGACCAGTATGTTACTAGGTCAGCATTCTACAGTTCTGAGAGATTCTGGGTTCTAGAATCAATGGACGGCAGAGATCTGGAATATCAGGGTGTCCAAACTCTAGAATCCTTGCGTGTCTGAACTCGAGAGTCATTCAATGTCCACATTCCGGATCACAGGGTGTCGGAATTCCAGAAGCACCAAATGTCTGCATTCTAGAATCGGAATGTGGTAGAATTCTAGAATGCACAACACGGCGTAATTCGAAAGTCCTAAAATGCCGGCTATCCGGAAGTTAAGGTGTCTGACATCCAGAATGGTACCACATCAGAATTATACCATTCTGAAACATTCTGCGATCTAGAATCAATGGACGGGTGAGTAACAGAATGTCAGGGTGGCAAAACTCTAGAATCCTGGCTTGTCTGAACTCGAGAGTCATTCAATGTCCACATTCCAGAACTCTGGATGTCTGAATTATGGAAGCACCAAATGTCTGCATTCTAGAATCGGAATGTGGCGGAATTCTAGAATGCACAGCACGGCGGAATTCTAAAGTCCTAAAATGCCTGCTATCCGGAATTTATGGTGTCTGACATCCAGAATGCTACCACGTCAGAATTATACCATTCTAAAACATTCTAGGATCTAGAATCAATGGACGGCTGAGTTCCAGAATGCAAGGGTGGCAAAACTCTAGAATCCTTGCGTGTCTGAACTCCAGAGTCATTCAATGTCCACATTCCAGAACTCTGGATGTCTGAAATATAGAAGCACCAAATGTCTGCATTCTAGAATCGGAATGTGGCGGAATTCTAGAATGCACAGCACGGCGGAATTTTAAAGTCGTAAAATGCCTGCTATCCAGAAGTCAAGGTGTCTGACATCCAGAAGGTTACTA
Source organism: Aotus nancymaae (assembly GCF_030222135.1). Classification (NCBI taxonomy): domain Eukaryota; kingdom Metazoa; phylum Chordata; class Mammalia; order Primates; family Aotidae; genus Aotus; species Aotus nancymaae. The sequence goes on along the minus strand of NW_026988470.1, from coordinate 1,742,542 downwards.
GGTACGCATTCTACCGTTCTGAGAGATTCCGGTTTCTAGAATCAATGGATGGCAGAGTTCTGGAATATCAGGGTGTTCAAACTCAAGAATACTTGCGTGTCTGAACTCGAGAGTCATTCAATGTCCACATTCCGGATCACAGGGTGTCCGAATACCAGAAGCACCAAATGTCTGCATTCTAGAATCGGAATGTGGCGGAATTCTAGAATGCATAGCACGGCGGTATTCGAAAGTCCTAAAATGCCTGCTATTCGGAAGTTAAGGTGTCTGACATCCAGAATGCTACCACGTCAGAATTATACCATTCTGAAAGATTCTGGGATCTAGAATCAATGGACGGCCGAGTTCCAGAATGTCCGGGTTTCCAAACTCTAGAATCCTTGCGTGTCTGAACTCGAGAGTCATTCAATATCCACATTCCAGGACTCTGGATGTCTGAAATATAGAAGCAACAAATGTCTGCATTCTTGAATCGGAATGTGGCGGAATTCTAGAATGCACAGCACGGCGGAATTCTAAAGTCCTAAAATGCCTACTAGCCGAAAGTTAAGGTGTCTGATTACCAGAATGTTACTAGGTCAGCATTCTACTATTCTGAGAGATTCTGGGTTCTAGAATCAATGGACGGAAGAGTTCTGGAATGTCAGGGTGTCCAAACTCTAGAATCCATGAGTGTTTGAACTCGAGAGTCATTCAATTTCCATATTCCGGGTCACAGGGTGACTGAATTCCAGAAGCACCAAATGTCTGCATTCTAGAATCGGAATATGGCGGAATTCTAGAATGCACAGCACGGCGGAATTCGAAAGTCCTAAAATGCCTGCTATCCGGAAGTTAAGGTGTCTGACATCCAGAATGCTACCACGTCAGAATTATACCATTCTGATAGATTCTGGGATCTAGAATCAATGGACGGCTGAGTTCCAGAATGTCAGGGTGGCAAAACTCTAGAATCCTTGTGTGTCTGAGCTCGAGACTCATTCAGTGTCCACATTCCAGAACTCTGGATGTCTGAAATATAGAAGCACCAAATGTCTGCATTCTAGAATCGGAATGTGGCGGAATTCTAGAATGCACAGCACGGCGGGATTCTAAAGTCCTAAAATGCCTGCTATCCGGAAGTTAAGGTGTCTGACATCAAGAATGCTACCAAGTCATTATTATACCATTCTGAAAGATTCCGGGATCTAGAATCAATGGACGGCTGAGTTCCAGAATGTCAGGGTGGCAAAACTCTAGAATCCTGGCGTGTCTGAACTCGAGAGTCATTCAATGTTCACATTCCAGAACTCTGGATGTCTGAATTATAGAAGCACCAAATGTCTGCATTCTAGAATCGGAATGTGGCGGAATTCTAGAATGCACAGCACGGCGGAATTCTAAAGTCCTAAAATGCCTGCTATCCGGAAGTTAAGGTGTCTGACATCAAGAATGCTACCAAGTCAGAATTATAACATTCTGAAAGATTCTGGGATCTAGAATCAATGGAAGGTTGAGTTCCAGAATGTCAGGGTGGCAAAACTCTAGAATCCTTGCATGTCTGAACTCGAGAGTCATTCAATGTCCACATTCCAGAACTCTGGATGTCTGAATTATAGAAGCACCAAATGTCTGCATTCTAGAATCGGAATGCGGCGGAATTCTAGAATGCACAACACGGCGGAATTCTAAAGTCCTAAAATGCCTACTAGCCGAAAGTGAAGGTGTCTGATGACCAGTATGTTACTAGGTCAGCATTCTACCGTTCTGAGAGATTCTCGGTTCTAGAATCAATGGACGGCAGAGACCTGGAATGTCAGTGTGTCCAAACTCTAGAATCCTTGCGTGTCTGAACTCGAGAGTCATTCAATGTCCACATTCCGGATCACAGGGTGTCTGAATTCCAGAAGAACCAAATGTCTGCATTCTAGAATCGGAATGTGGTAGAATTCTAGAATGCACAGCACGGCGGAATTCTAAAGTCCTAAAATGCCTGCTATCCGGAAGTTAAGGTGTCTGACATCCAGAATGCTACCACATCAGAATTATACCATTCTGAAAGATTCTGGGATCTAGAATCAATGGACGGGTGAGTTCCAGAATGTCAGGGTGGCAATACTCTAGAATCCTTGCGTGTCTGAACTCGAGAGTCATTCAATGTCCACATTCCAGAACTCTGGATGTCTGAATTATAGAAACACCAAATGTCTGCATTCTAGAATCGGAATGTGGTGGAATTCCAGAATGCACAGCACGGCGGAATTCTAAAGTCCTAAAATGCCTGCTATCCGGAAGTTAAAGTTTCTGACATCAAGAATGCTACCAAGTCAGAATTATACCATTCTGAAAGATTCTGGGATCTAGAATCAATGGACGGCTGAGTTCCAGAATGTCAGGGTGGCAAAACTCTAGAATCCTTGTGTGTCTGAGCTCGAGACTCATTCAGTGTCCACATTCCAGAACTCTGGATGTCTGAAATATAGAAGCACCAAATGTCTGCATTCTAGAATCGGAATGTGGCGGAATTCTAGAATGCACAGCACGGCGGGATTCTAAAGTCCTAAAATGCCTGCTATCCGGAAGTTAAGGTGTCTGACATCAAGAAAGCTACCAAGTCATTATTATACCATTCTGAAAGATTCCGGGATCTAGAATCAATGGACGGCTGAGTTCCAGAATGTCAGGGTGGCAAAACTCTAGAATCCTGGCGTGTCTGAACTCGAGAGCCATTCAATGTTCACATTCCAGAACTCTGGATGTCTGAATTATAGAAGCACCAAATGTCTGCATTCTAGAATCGGAATGTGGCGGAATTCTAGAATGCACAGCACGGCGGAATTCTAAAGTCCTAAAATGCCTGCTATCCGGAAGTTAAGTTGTCTGACATCTAGAATGTTTCTAGGTCAGCATTCTACCGTTCAGAGAGATTCTGGGTTCTAGAATCAATGGACGGCAGAGATCTGGCATGTCAGGGTGTAAAAACTCTAGAATCCTTGCGTGTCTGAACTCGAGAGTCATTCAATGTCCACATTCCGGATCACAGGGTGTCTGAATTCCAGAAGCACCAAATGTCTGCATTCTAGAATCGGAATATGGTAGAATTCAAGAATGCGCAGCACGGCGGAATTCTAAAGTTCTAAAATGCCTGCTATCAGGAAGTTAAGGTGTCTGACATCCAGAATGGTACCACATCAGAATTATACCATTCTGAAAGATTCTGGGATCTAGAATCAATGGACGGCTGAGTTCCAGAATGCAAGGGTGGCAAAACTCTAGAATCCTTGCGTGTCTGAACTCGAGAGTCATTCAATGTCCACATTCCAGAACTCTGGATGTCTGAATTATAGAAGCACCAGATGTCTGCATTGTAGAATCGTAATGTGGCGGAATTCTAGAATGCACAGCACGGCGGAATTCTAAAGTCCTAAAATGCCTGCTATCCGGAAGTTAAGGTGTCTGACATCAAGAATGCTACCAAGTCAGAATTATACCATTCTGAAAGATTCTGGGATCTAGAATCAATGGACGGCTGAGTTCCAGAATGCAAGGGTGGCAAAACTCTAGAATCCTTGCATGTCTGAACTCGAGAGTCATTCAATGTCCACATTCCAGAACTCTGGATGTCTGAAATATAGAAGCACCAAATGTCTGCATTCTAGAATCGGAATGTGGCGGAATTCTAGAATGCACAGCACGGCGGAATTTTAAAGTCGTAAAATGCCTGCTATCCAGAAGTCAAGGTGTCTGACATCCAGAAGGTTACTAGGTACGCATTCTACCGTTCTGAGGGATTCCGGTTTCTAGAATCAATGGATGGCAGAGTTCTGGAATGTCAGGGTGTTCAAACTCAAGAATACTTGCGTGTCTGAACTCGAGAGTCATTCAATGTCCACATTCCGGATCACAGGGTGTCCGAATACCAGAAGCACCAAATGTCTGCATTCTAGAATCGGAATGTGGCGGAATTCTAGAATGCATAGCACGGCGGTATTCGAAAGTCCTAAAATGCCTGCTTTCGGAAGTTAAGGTGTCTGACATCCAGAATGCTACCACGTCAGAATTATACCATTCTGAAAGATTCTGGGATCTAGAATCAATGGACGGCCGAGTTCCAGAATGTCCGGGTTTCCAAACTCTAGAATCCTTGCGTGTCTGAACTCGAGAGTCATTCAATATCCACATTCCAGGACTCTGGATGTCTGAAATATAGAAGCAACAAATGTCTGCATTCTTGAATCGGAATGTGGTGGAATTCTAGAATGCACAGCACGGCAGAATTCTAAAGTCCTAAAATGCCTGCTATTCGGAAGTTAAGGTGTCTGACATCCAGAATGTTACTAGGTCAGCATTCTACCATTCTGTGAGATTCTGGGTTCTAGAATCAATGGACGGCAGAGTTCTGGAATGTCAGGGTGTCCAAACTCTAGAATCCTTCCGTGACTGAACTCGTGAGTCATTCAATGTCCACATTCCGGATCACAGGGTGTCTGAATTCCAGAAGCCCCAAATGTCTGCATTCTAGAATCGGAATGTGGCGGAATTCTAGAATGCACAGCACGGCGGAATTCTAAAGTCCTAAAATGCCTACTAGCCGAAAGTTAAGGTGTCTGATGACCAGAATGTTACCAGGTCAGCATTCTACTGTTCTGAGAGATTCTGGGTTCTAGAATCAATGGACGGAAGAGTTCTGGAATGTCAGGGTGTCCAAACTCTAGAATCCATGAGTGTTTGAACTCGAGAGTCATTCAATTTCCATATTCCGGGTCACAGGGTGACTGAATTCCAGAAGCACCAAATGTCTGCATTCTAGAATCGGAATATGGCGGAATTCTAGAATGCACAGCACGGCGGAATTCGAAAGTCCTAAAATGCCTGCTATCCGGAAGTTAAGGTGTCTGACATCCAGAATGCTACCACGTCAGAATTATACCATTCTGATAGATTCTGGGATCTAGAATCAATGGACGGCTGAGTTCCAGAATGTCAGGGTGGCAAAACTCTAGAATCCTTGTGTGTCTGAACTCGAGACTCATTCAGTGTCCACATTCCAGAACTCTGGATGTCTGAAATATAGAAGCACCAAATGTCTGCATTCTAGAATCGGAATGTGGCGGAATTCTAGAATGCACAGCACGGCGGGATTCTAAAGTCCTAAAATGCCTGCTATCCGGAAGTTAAGGTGTCTGACATCAAGAATGCTACCAAGTCATCATTATACCATTCTGAAAGATTCCGGGATCTAGAATCAATGGACGGCTGAGTTCCAGAATGTCAGGGTGGCAATACTCTAGAATCCTGGCGTGTCTGAACTCGAGAGTCATTCAATGTCCACATTCCAGAACTCTGGATGTCTGAATTATAGAAGCACCAAATGTCTGCATTCTAGAATCGGAATGTGGCGGAATTCTAGAATGCACAGCACGGCGGAATTCTAAAGTCCTAAAATGCCTGCTATCCGGAAGTTAAGGTGTCTGACATCAAGAATGCTACCAAGTCAGAATTATAACATTCTGAAAGATTCTGGGATCTAGAATCAATGGAAGGCTGAGTTCCAGAATGTCAGGGTGGCAAAACTCTAGAATCCTTGCGTGTCTGAACTCGAGAGTCATTCAATGTCCACATTCCAGAACTCTGGATGTCTGAATTATAGAAGCACCAAATGTCTGCATTCTAGAATCGGAATGTGGCGGAATTCTAGAATGCACAGCACGGCGGAATTCTAAAGTCCTAAAATGCCTACTAGCCGAAAGTTAAGGTGTCTGATGACCAGTATGTTACTGGGTCAGCATTCTACCGTTCTGAGAGATTCTCGGTTCTAGAATCAATGGACGGCAGAGACCTGGAATGTCAGTGTGTCCAAACTCTAGAATCCTTGCGTGTCTGAACTCGAGAGTCATTCAATGTCCACATTCCGGATCACAGGGTGTCTGAATTCCAGAAAAACCAAATGTCTGCATTCTAGAATCGGAATGTGGTAGAATTCTAGAATGCACAGCACGGCGGAATTCTAAAGTCCTAAAATGCCTGCTATCCGGAAGTTAAGGTGTGTGACATCCAGAATGCTACCACATCAGAATTATACCATTCTGAAAGATTCTGGGATCTAGAATCAATGGACGGGTGAGTTCCAGAATGTCAGGGTGGCAAAACTCTAGAATCCTGGCTTGTCTGAACTCAAGAGTCATTCAATGTCCACATTCCAGAACTCTGGATGTCTGAATTATGGAAGCACCAAATGTCTGCATTCTAGAATCGGAATGTGGCGGAATTCTAGAATGCACAGCACGGCGGAATTCGAAAGTCCTAAAATGCCTGCTATCCGGAAGTTAAGGTGTCTCACATCCAGAATGCTACCACGTCAGAATTATACCATTCTGAAAGATTCTGGTGTCTAGAATCAATGGACGGCTGAGTTCCAGAATGTCAGGGTTTGCAAACTCTAGAATCCTTGCGTGTCTGAACTCGAGAGTCATTCAATATCCACATTCCAGGACTCTGGATGTCTGAAATATAGAAGCAACAAAGGTCTGCATTCTAGAATCGGAATGTGTTGGAATTCTAGAATGCACAGCACGGCAGAATTCTAAAGTCCTAAAATGCCTGCTATCCGGAAGTTAAGGTGTCTGACATCCAGAATGTTACTAGGTCAGCATTCTACCGTTCTGAGAGATTCTGGGTTCTAGAATCAATGAATGGCAGAGTTCTGGAATGTCAGGGTGTCCAAACTCTAGAGTCCTTCCGTGTCTGAACTCGTGAGTCATTCAATGTCCACATTCCGGATCACAGGGTGTCTGAATTCCAGAAGCACCAAATGTCTGCATTCTAGAATCGGAATGTGGCGGAATTCTAGAATGCACAGCACGGCGGAATTCGAAAGTCCTAAAATGCCTGCTATCCGGAAGTTAAGGTGTCTGACATCCAGAATGCTACCACGTCAGAATTATACCATTCTGAAAGATTCTGGGATCTAGAATCAATGGACGGCTGCGTTCCAGAATGTCAGAGTGGCAAAACTCTAGAATCCTTGCGTTTCTGAACTCGAGAGTCATTCAATGTCCACATTCCAGAACTCTGGATGTCTGAATTGTAGAAGCACCAAATGTCTGCATTCTAGAATCGGAATGTGGCGGAATTCTAGAATGCACAGCACGGCGGAATTCTAAAATCCTAAAATACCTGCTATCCGAAAGTTAAGGTGTCTGACATCGAGAATGCTACCAAGTCAGAATTATACCATTCTGAAAGATTCTGGGATCTAGAACCAATGGACGGCTGAGTTCCAGAATGTCAGGGTGGCAATACTCTAGAATCCTGGCGTGTCTGAACTCGAGAGTCATTCAATATCCACATTCCAGAACTCTGGATGTCTGAATTATAGAAGCACCAAATGTCTGCATTCTAGAATCGGAATGTGGCGGAATTCTAGAATGCACAGCACGGCGGAATTCTAAAGTCCTAAAATGCCTGCTATCCGGAAGTTAAGTTGTCTGACATCTAGAATGTTTCTAGGTCAGCATTCTACCGTTCAGAGAGATTCTGGGTTCTAGAATCAATGGACGGCAGAGATCTGGCATGTCAGGGTGTAAAAACTCTAGAATCCTTGCGTGTCTGAACTCGAGAGTCATTAAATGTCCACATTCCGGATCACAGGGTGTCTGAATTCCAGAAGCACCAAATGTCTGCATTCTAGAATCGGAATGTGGTAGAATTCAAGAATGCACAGCACGGCGGAATTCTAAAGTCCTAAAAAGGCCTGCTATCAGGAAGTTAAGGTGTCTGACATCCAGAATGGTACCACATCAGAATTATACCATTCTGAAAGATTCTGGGATCTAGAATCAATGGACGGCTGAGTTCCAGAATGCAAGGGTGGCAAAACTCTAGAATCCTTGCGTGTCTGAACTCGAGAGTCATTCAATGTCCACATTCCAGAACTCTGGATGTCTGAATTATAGAAGCACCAAATGTCTGCATTGTAGAATCGTAATGTGGCGGAATTCTAGAATGCACAGCACGGCGGAATTCTAAAGTCCTAAAATGCCTGCTATCCATAAGTTAAGGTGTCTGACATCAAGAATGCTACCAAGTCAGAATTATACCATTCTGAAAGATTCTGGGATCTAGAATCAATGGACGGCTGAGTTCCAGAATATCAGGGAGGCAAAACTCTAGAATCCTTGCGTGTCTGAACTCGAGAGTCATTCAATGTCCACATTCCAGAACTCTGGATGTCTGAATTATAGAAGCACCAAATGTCTGCATTCTAGAATCGGAATGTGGCGGAATTCTAGAATGCACAGCATGGCGGAATTCTAAAGTCCTAAAATACCTGCTATCCGGAAGTTAAGGTGTCTGACATCCAGGATGTTACTAGGTCAGCATTCTACTGTTCTGAGAGATTCTGGGTTCTAGAATCAATGGACGGCAGAGTTCTGGCATGTCAGGGTGTCCAAACTCTAGAATCCTTGAGTGTTTGAACTCGAGAGTCATTCAATTTCCATATTCCGGGTCACAACGTGACTGAATTCCAGAAGCACCAAATGTCTGCATTCTAGAATCGGAATGTGGTAGAATTCTAGAATGCACAACACGGTGGAATTCTAAAGTCATAAAATGCCTGCTATCCAGAAGTTAAGGTGTCTGACATCCAGAAAGGTACCACAACAGAATTATACCATTCTGAAACATTCTGGGATCTAGAATCAATGGACGGGTGAGTTCAAGAATGTCAAGGTGGCAAAACTCTAGAATCCTGGCATGGCTGAACTCGAGGGTTATTCAATGTCCACATTCCAGAACTCTGGATGTCTGAATTGTAGAAGCACCAAATGTCTGCATTCTAGAATCGGAATGTGGCGGAATTCTAGAATGCACAGGACGGCGGAATTCTAAAGTCCTAAAATGCCTGCTATCCGGAAGTTAAGGTGTCCGACATACAGAATGCTACCACGTCAGAATTATACCATTCTGAAACATTCTGGGATCTAGTATCAATGGACGGCTGAGTTCCAGAATATCAGGGTGGCAAAACTCTAGAAACCTTGCGTGTCTGAACTCGAGAGTCATACAATGTCCACATTCCAGAACTCTGGATATCTGAATTATAGAAGCACCAAATGTCTGCATTCTAGAATCGGAATGTGTCAGAATTCTAGAATGCACAGCACGGCGGAATTCTAAAGTCCTAAAATGAATGCTATCCGGAAGTTAAGGTGTCTGACATCCAGAATGCTACCACGTCAGAATTATACCATTCTGAAACATTCTTGGATCTAGAATCAATGGACGGCTGAGTTCCAGAATGTCAGGGTTTCCAAACTCTAGAATCCTTGCGTGTCTGAACTCGAGAGTCATTCAATGTCCACATTCCAGAACTCTGGATGTCTGAATTATAGAAGCACCAAATGTCTGCATTCTAGAATCGGAATGTGGCGGAATTCTAGAATGCACATCACGGCGGAATTCTAAAGTCCTAAAATGCCTGCTATCCGGAATTTAAGGTGTCTGACATCCAGAATGCTACCACGTCAGAATTATACCATTCTGAAACATTCTTGGATCTAGAATCAATGGACGGCTGAGTTCCAGAATGTCAGGGTTTCCAAACTCTAGAATCCTTGCGTGTCTGAACTCGAGAGTCATTCAATGTCCACATTCCAGAACTCTGGATGTCTGAATTATAGAAGCACCAAATGTCTGCATTCTAGAATCGGAATGTGGCGGAATTCTAGAATGCACAGCACGGCGGAATTCTAAAGTCCTGAAATACCTGCTATCCGGTAGTTAAGGTGTCTGACATCAAGAATGCTACCAAGTCAGAATTATACCATTCTGAAAGATTCTGGGATCTAGAATCAATGGACGGCTGAGTTCCAGAATGTCAGGGTGGCAAAACTCTAGAATCCTTGCGTGTCTGAACTCGAGAGTCATTCAATGTCCACATTCCAGAACTCTGGATGTGTGAATTATAGCAGCACTAAATGTCTGCATTCTAGAATCGGAATGTGGCGGAATTATAGAATGCACAGCACGGCGGAATTCCAAAGTCCTAAAATGCCTACTAGCCGAAAGTTAAGGTGTCTGATGACCAGTATGTTACTAGGTCAGCATTCTACAGTTCTGAGAGATTCTGGGTTCTAGAATCAATGGACGGCAGAGATCTGGAATATCAGGGTGTCCAAACTCTAGAATCCTTGCGTGTCTGAACTCGAGAGTCATTCAATGTCCACATTCCGGATCACAGGGTGTCTGAATTCCAGAAGCACCAAATGTCTGCATTCTAGAATCGGAATGTGGTAGAATTCTAGAATGCACAGCACGGCGTAATTCGAAAGTCCTAAAATGCCGGCTATCCGGAAGTTAAGGTGTCTGACATCCAGAATGGTACCACATCAGAATTATACCATTCTGAAACATTCTGCGATCTAGAATCAATGGACGGGTGAGTAACAGAATGTCAGGGTGGCAAAACTCCAGAATCCTGGCTTGTCTGAACTCGAGAGTCATTCAAGGTCCACATTCCAGAACTCTGGATATCTGAATTATGGAAGCACCAAATGTCTGCATTCTAGAATCGGAATGTGGCGGAATTCTAGAATGCACAGCACGGCGGAATTCTAAAGTCCTAAAATGCCTGCTATCCGGAATTTATGGTGTCTGACATCCAGAATGCTACCACGTCAGAATTATACCATTCTAAAACATTCTAGGATCTAGAATCAATGGACGGCTGAGTTCCAGAATGCAAGGGTGGCAAAACTCTAGAATCCTTGCGTGTATGAACTCGAGAGTCATTCAATGTCCACATTCCAGAACTCTGGATGTCTGAAATATAGAAGCACCAAATGTCTGCATTCTAGAATCGGAATGTGGCGGAATTCTAGAATGCACAGCACGGCGGAATTTTAAAGTCGTAAAATGCCTGCTATCCAGAAGTCAAGGTGTCTGATATCCAGAAGGTTACTAGGTACGCATTCTACCGTTCTGAGAGATTCCGGTTTCTAGAATCAATGGATGGCAGAGTTCTGGAATATCAGGGTGTTCAAACTCAAGAATACTTGCGTGTCTGAACTCGAGAGTCATTCAATGTCCACATTCCGGATCACAGGGTGTCCGAATACCAGAAGCACCAAATGTCTGCATTCTAGAATCGGAATGTGGCGGAATTCTAGAATGCATAGCACGGCGGTATTCGAAAGTCCTAAAATGCCTGCTATTCGGAAGTTAAGGTGTCTGACATCCAGAATGCTACCACGTCAGAATTATACCATTCTGAAAGATTCTGGGATCTAGAATCAATGGACGGCCGAGTTCCAGAATGTCCGGGTTTCCAAACTCTAGAATCCTTGCGTGTCTGAACTCGAGAGTCATTCAATATCCACATTCCAGGACTCTGGATGTCTGAAATATAGAAGCAACAAATGTCTGCATTCTTGAATCGGAATGTGGCGGAATTCTAGAATGCACAGCACGGCGGAATTCTAAAGTCCTAAAATGCCTACTAGCCGAAAGTTAAGGTGTCTGATGACCAGAATGTTACTAGGTCAGCATTCTACTATTCTGAGAGATTCTGGGTTCTAGAATCAATGGACGGAAGAGTTCTGGAATGTCAGGGTGTCCAAACTCTAGAATCCATGAGTGTTTGAACTCGAGAGTCATTCAATTTCCATATTCCGGGTCACAGGGTGACTGAATACCAGAAGCACCAAATGTCTGCATTCTAGAATCGGAATGTGGCGGAATTCTAGAATGCACAGCACGGCGGAATTCTAAAGTCCTAAAATGCCTGCTATCCGGAAGTTAAGGTGTCTGACATCAAGAATGCTACCAAGTCAGAATTATAACATTCTGAAAGATTCTGGGATCTAGAATCAATGGAAGGCTGAGTTCCACAATGTCAGGGTGGCAAAACTCTAGAATCCTTGCATGTCTGAACTCGAGAGTCATTCAATGTCCACATTCCAGAACTCTGGATGTCTGAATTATAGAAGCACCAAATGTCTGCATTCTAGAATCGGAATGCGGCGGAATTCTAGAATGCACAGCACGGCGGAATTCTAAAGTCCTAAAATGCCTACTAGCCGAAAGTGAAGGTGTCTGATGACCAGTATGTTACTAGGTCAGCATTCTACCGTTCTGAGAGATTCTCGGTTCTAGAATCAATGGACGGCAGAGACCTGGAATGTCAGTGTGTCCAAACTCTGGAATCCTTGCGTGTCTGAACTCGAGAGTCATTCAATGTCCACATTCCGGATCACAGGGTGTCTGAATTCCAGAAGAACCAAATGTCTGCATTCTAGAATCGGAATGTGGTAGAATTCTAGAATGCACAGCACGGCGGAATTCTAAAGTCCTAAAATGCCTGCTATCCGGAAGTTAAGGTGTCTGACATCCAGAATGCTACCACATCAGAATTATACCATTCTGAAAGATTCTGGGATCTAGAATCAATGGACGGGTGAGTTCCAGAATGTCAGGGTGGCAATACTCTAGAATCCTTGCGTGTCTGAACTCGAGAGTCATTCAATGTCCACATTCCAGAACTCTGGATGTCTGAATTATAGAAGCACCAAATGTCTGCATTCTAGAATCGGAATGTGGTGGAATTCAAGAATGCACAGCACGGCGGAATTCTAAAGTCCTAAAATGCCTGCTATCCGGAAGTTAAAGTTTCTGACATCAAGAATGCTACCAAGTCAGAATTATACCATTCTGAAAGATTCTGGGATCTAGAATCAATGGACGGCTGAGTTCCAGAATGCAAGGGTGGCAAAACTCTAGAATCCTGGCGTGTCTGAACTCGAGAGTCATTCAATATCCACATTCCAGAACTCTGGATGTCTGAATTATAGAAGCACCAAATGTCTGCATTCTAGAATCGGAATGTGGCGGAATTCTAGAATGCACAGCATGGCGGAATTCTAAAGTCCTAAAATGCCTGCTATCCGGAAGTTAAGTTGTCTGACATCTAGAATGTTTCTAGGTCAGCATTCTACCGTTCAGAGAGATTCTGGGTTCTAGAATCAATGGACGGCAGAGATCTGGCATGTCAGGGTGTAAAAACTCTAGAATCCTTGCGTGTCTGAACTCGAGAGTCATTCAATGTCCACATTCCGGATCACAGGGTGTCTGAATTCCAGAAGCACCAAATGTCTGCATTCTAGAATCGGAATGTGGTAGAATTCAAGAATGCACAGCACGGCGGAATTCTAAAGTCCTAAAATGCCTGCTATCAGGAAGTTAAGGTGTCTGACATACAGAATGGTACCACATCAGAATTATACCATTCTGAAAGATTCTGGGATCTAGAATCAATGGACGGCTGAGTTCCAGAATGCAAGGGTGGCAAAACTCTAGAATCCTTGCGTGTCTGAACTCGAGAGTCATTCAATGTCCACATTCCAGAACTCTGGATGTCTGAATTATAGAAGCACCAAATGTCTGCATTGTAGAATCGTAATGTGGCGGAATTCTAGAATGCACAGCACGGCGGAATTCTAAAGTCCTAAAATGCCTGCTATCCGGAAGTTAAGGTGTCTGACATCAAGAATGCTACCAAGTCAGAATTATACCATTCTGAAAGATTCTGGGATCTAGAATCAATGGACGGCTGAGTTCCAGAATGCAAGGGTGGCAAAACTCTAGAATCCTTGCATGTCTGAACTCGAGAGTCATTCAATGTCCACATTCCAGAACTCTGGATGTCTGAAATATAGAAGCACCAAATGTCTGCATTCTAGAATCGGAATGTGGCGGAATTCTAGAATGCACAGCACGGCGTAATTTTAAAGTCGTAAAATGCCTGCTATCCAGAAGTCAAGGTGTCTGACACCCAGAAGGTTACTAGGTACGCATTCTACCGTTCTGAGAGATTCCGGTTTCTAGAATCAATGGATGGCAGAGTTCTGGAATGTCAGGGTGTTCAAACTCAAGAATACTTGCGTGTCTGAACTCGAGAGTCATTCAATGTCCACATTCCGGATCACAGGGTGTCCGAATACCAGAAGCACCAAATGTCTGCATTCTAGAATCGGAATGTGGCGGAATTCTAGAATGCATAGCACGGCGGTATTCGAAAGTCCTAAAATGCCTGCTATTCGGAAGTTAAGGTGTCTGACATCCAGAATGCTACCACGTCAGAATTATACCATTCTGAAAGATTCTGGGATCTAGAATCAATGGACGGCCAAGTTCCAGAATGTCCGGGTTTCCAAACTCTAGAATCCTTGCGTGTCTGAACTCGAGAGTCATTCAATATCCACATTCCAGGACTCTGGATGTCTGAAATATAGAAGCAACAAATGTCTGCATTCTTGAATCGGAATGTGGTGGAATTCTAGAATGCACAGCACGGCAGAATTCTAAAGTCCTAAAATGCCTGCTATTTGGAAGTTAAGGTGTCTGACATCCAGAATGTTACTAGGTTAGCATTCTACCATTCTGTGAGATTCTGGGTTCTAGAATCAATGGACGGCAGAGTTCTGGAATGTCAGGGTGTCCAAACTCTAGAATCCTTCCGTGTCTGAACTCGTGAGTCATTCAATGTCCACATTCCGGATCACAGGGTGTCTGAATTCCAGAAGCACCAAATGTCTGCATTCTAGAATCGGAATGTGGCGGAATTCTAGAATGCACAGCACGGCGGAATTCTAAAGTCCTAAAATGCCTACTAGCCGAAAGTTAAGGTGTCTGATGACCAGTATGTTACTAGGTCAGCATTCTACTGTCCTGAGAGATTCTGGGTTCTAGATTCAATGGACGTCAGAGTTCTGGAATGTCAGGGTGTCCAAACTCTAGAATCCTTCCGTGTCTGAACTCGTGAGTCATTCAATGTCCACATTCCAGATCAAAGGGTGTCTGAATTCCAGAAGCACCAAATGTCTGCATTCTAGAATCGGAATGTGGCGGAATTCTAGAATGCACAGCACGGCGGAATTCTAAAGTCCTAAAATGCCTACTAGCCGAAAGTTAAGGTGTCTGATGACCAGAATGTTACTAGGTCAGCATTCTACTGTTCTGAGAGATTCTGGGTTCTAGAATCAATGGACGGAAGAGTTCTGGAATGTCAGGGTGGCAAAACTCTAGAATCCTTGTGTGTCTGAACTCGAGACTCATTCAGTGTCCACATTCCAGAACTCTGGATGTCTGAAATATAGAAGCACCAAAAGTCTGCATTCTAGAATCGGAATGTGGCGGAATTCTAGAATGCACAGCACGGCGGGATTCTAAAGTCCTAAAATGCCTGCTATCCGGAAGTTAAGGTGTCTGACATCAAGAATGCTACCAAGTCATTATTATACCATTCTGAAAGATTCCGGGATCTAGAATCAATGGACGGCTGAGTTCCAGAATGTCAGGGTGGCATAACTCTAGAATCCTGGCGTGTCTGAACTCGAGAGTCATTCAATGTCCACATTCCAGAACTCTGGATGTCTGAATTATAGAAGCACCAAATGTCTGCATTCTAGAATCGGAATGTGGCGGAATTCTAGAATGCACAGCACGGCGGAATTCTAAAGTCCTAAAATGCCTGCTATCCGGAAGTTAAGGTGTCTGACATCAAGAATGCTACCAAGTCAGAATTATAACATTCTGAAAGATTCTGGGATCTAGAATCAATGGAAGGCTGAGTTCCAGAATGTCAGGGTGGCAAAACTCTAGAATCCTTGCGTGTCTGAACTCGAGAGTCATTCAATGTCCACATTCCAGAACTCTGGATGTCTGAATTATAGAAGCACCAAATGTCTGCATTCTAGAATCGGAATGTGGCGGAATTGTAGAATGCACAGCACGGCGGAATTCTAAAGTCCTAAAATGCCTACTAGCCGAAAGTGAAGGTGTCTGATGACTAGTATGTTACTGGGTCAGCATTCTACCGTTCTGAGAGATTCTCGGTTCTAGAATCAATGGACGGCAGAGACCTGGAATGTCAGTGTGTCCAAACTCTAGAATCCTTGCGTGTCTGAACTCGAGAGTCATTCAATGTCCACATTCCGGATCACAGGGTGTCTGAATTCCAGAAAAACCAAATGTCTGCATTCTAGAATCGGAATGTGGTAGAATTCTAGAATGCACAGCACGGCGGAATTCTAAAGTCCTAAAATGCCTGCTATCCGGAAGTTAAGGTGTGTGACATCCAGAATGCTACCACATCAGAATTATACCATTCTGAAAGATTCTGGGATCTAGAATCAATGGACGGGTGAGTTCCAGAATGTCAGGGTGGCAAAACTCTAGAATCCTGGCTTGTCTGAACTCAAGAGTCATTCAATGTCCACATTCCAGAACTCTGGATGTCTGAATTATGGAAGCACCAAATGTCTGCATTCTAGAATCGGAATGTGGCGGAATTCTAGAATGCACAGCACGGCGGAATTCGAAAGTCCTAAAATGCCTGCTATCCGGAAGTTAAGGTGTCTGACATCCAGAATGCTACCACGTCAGAATTATACCATTCTGAAAGATTCTGGTGTCTAGAATCAATGGACGGCTGAGTTCCAGAATGTCAGGGTTTGCAAACTCTAGAATCCTTGCGTGTCTGAACTCGAGAGTCATTCAATATCCACATTCCAGGACTCTGGATGTCTGAAATATAGAAGCAACAAAGGTCTGCATTCTAGAATCGGAATGTGGTGGAATTCTAGAATGCACAGCACGGCAGAATTCTAAAGTCCTAAAATGCCTGCTATCCGGAAGTTAAGGTGTCTGACATCCAGAATGTTACTAGGTCAGCATTCTACCGTTCTGAGAGATTCTGGGTTCTAGAATCAATGAATGGCAGAGTTCTGGAATGTCAGGGTGTCCAAACTCTAGAGTCCTTCCGTGTCTGAACTCGTGAGTCATTCAATGTCCACATTCCGGATCACAGGGTGTCTGAATTATAGAAGCACCAAATGTCTGCATTCTAGAATCGGAATGTGGCGGAATTCTAGAATGCACAGCACGTCAGAATAGTAAAGTCCTAAAATGCCTGATATTCGGAAGTTAAGGAGTCTGACATCCAGAATGTTACTAGGTCAGCATTCTATCGTTCTGAGAGATTCTGGGTTCTAGAATCAATGGACGGCAGAGTTCTGGAATGTCAGGGTGTCCAAACTCTAGAATCTTTCCGTGTCTGAACTCGTGAGTCATTCAATGTCCACATTCCGGATCAAAGGGTGTCTGAATTCCAGAAGCACCAAATGTCTGCATTCTAGAATCGGAATGTGGCGGAATTCTAGAATGCACAGCACGGCGGAATTCGGAAGTCCTACAATGCCTGCTATCGGGAAGTTAAGGTGTCTGACATCCAGAATGCTACCACGTCAGAATTATACCATTCTGAAAGATTCTGGGATCTAAAATCAATGGACGGCTGAGTTCCAGAATGTCAGGGTGGCAAAACTCTAGAATCCTTGCGTGTCTGAACTCGAGAGTCATTCAATGTCCACATTCCAGAACTCTGGATGTCTGAATTATAGAAGCACCAAATGTCTGCATTCTAGCATCGGAAAGTGGCGGAATTCCAGCATGCACAGCACGGCGGAATTCTAAAATCCTAAAAAGCCTGCTATCCGGAAGTTAAGGTGTCTGACATCAAGAATGCTACCAAGTCAGAATTATACCATTCTGAAAGATTCTGGGATCTAGAATCAATGGACGGCTGAGTTCCAGAAGTTCAGGGTGGCAAATCTCTAGAATACTTGCGTGTCTGAACTCGAGAGTCTTTCAATTTCCACATTCCAGAACTCTGGATGTCTGAATTATAGAAGCAGCAAATGTCTGCATTCTAGAATCGGAATGTGGCAGAATTCTAGAATGCACAGCACGGCGGAATTCTGAAGTCCTAAAATGCCTACACGTCGAAAGTTAAGGTGTCTGATGACCAGAATGTTACCAGGTCAGCATTCTACCGTTCTGAGAGATTCTGGGTTCTAGAATCAATGGACGGCAGAGTTCTGGAATGTCAGGGTGTCCAAACTCTAGAATCCATGAGTGTTTGAACTCGAGAGTCATTCAATTTCCATATTCCGGGTCACAGGGTGACTGAATTCCAGAAGCACCAAATGTCTGCATTCTAGAATCGGAATATGGCGGAATTCTAGAATGCACAGCACGGCGGAATTCGAAAGTCCTAAAATGCCTGCTATCCGGAAGTTAAGGTGTCTGACATCCAGAATGCTACCACGCAGAATTATACCATTCTGAAAGATTCTGGGATCTAGAATCAATGGACGGCTGAGTTCCAGAATGTCAGGGTGGCAAAACTCTAGAATCCTTGTGTGTCTGAACTCGAGACTCATTCAGTGTCCACATTCCAGAACTCTGGATGTCTGAAATATAGAAGCACCAAATGTCTGCATTCTAGAATCGGAATGTGGCGGAATTCTAGAATGCACAGCACGGCGGGATTCTAAAGTCCTAAAATGCCTGCTATCCGGAAGTTAAGGTGTCTGACATCAAGAATGCTACCAAGTCATTATTATACCATTCTGAAAGATTCCGGGATCTAGAATCAATGGACGGCTGAGTTCCAGAATGTCAGGGTGGCAAAACTCTAGAATCCTTGCGTGTCTGAACTCGAGAGTCATTCAATGTCCACATTCCAGAACTCTGGATGTCTGAATTATAGAAGCACCAAATGTCTGCATTCTAGAATCGGAATGTGGCGGAATTCTAGAATGCACAGCACGGCGGAATTCTAAAGTCCTAAAATGCCTGCTATCCGGACGTTAAGGTGTCTGACATCAAGAATGCTACCAAGTCTGAATTATAACATTCTGAAAGATTCTGGGATCTAGAATCAATGGAAGGCTGAGTTCCAGAATGTCAGGGTGGCAAAACTCTAGAATCCTTGCGTGTCTGAACTCGAGAGTCATTCAATGTCCACATTCCAGAACTCTGGATGTCTGAATTATAGAAGCACCAAATGTCTGCATTCTAGAATCGGAATGTGGCGGAATTCTAGAATGCACAGCACGGCGGAATTCTAAAGTCCTAAAATGCCTACTAGCCCAAAGTGAAGGTGTCTGATGACCAGTATGTTACTAGGTCAGCATTCTACCGTTCTGAGAGATTCTCGGTTCTAGAATCAATGGACGGCAGAGACCTGGAATGTCAGTGTGTCCAAACTCTAGAATCCTTGCGTGTCTGAACTCGAGAGTCATTCAATGTCCACATTCCGGATCACAGGGTGTCTGAATTCCAGAAGAACCAAATGTCTGCATTCTAGAATCGGAATGTGGTAGAATTCTAGAATGCACAGCACGGTGGAATTCTAAAGTCCTAAAATGCCTGCTATCCGGAAGTTAAGGTGTCTGACATCCAGAATGCTAACACATCAGAATTATACCATTCTGAAAGATTCTGGGATCTAGAATCAATGGATGGGTGAGTTCCAGAATGTCAGGGTGGCAAAACTCTAGATCCCTGGCTTGTCTGAATTCGAGAGTCATTCAATGTCCACATTCCAGAACTCTGGATGTCTGAATTATGGAAGCACCAAATGTCTGCATTCTAGAATCGGAATGTGGCGGAATTCTAGAATGCACAGCACGGCGGAATTCGAAAGTCCTAAAATGCCTGCTATCCGGAAGTTAAGGTGTCTGACATCCAGAATGCTACCACGTCAGAATTATACCATTCTGAAAGATTCTGGTGTCTAGAATCAATGGACGGCTGAGTTCCAGAATGTCAGAGTTTGCAAACTCTAGAATCCTTGCGTGTCTGATCTCGAGAGTCATTCAATATCCACATTCCAGGACTCTGGATGTCTGAAATATAGAAGCAACAAAGGTCTGCATTCTAGAATCGGAATGTGGTGGAATTCTAGAAGGCACAGCACGGCAGAATTCTAAAGTCCTAAAATGCCTGCTATCCGGAAGTTAAGGTGTCTGACATCCAGAATGTTACTAGGTCAGCATTCTACCGTTCTGAGAGATTCTGGGTTCTAGAATCAAGGAATGGCAGAGTTCTGGAATATCAGGGTGTTCAAACTCTAGAGTCCTTCCGTGTCTGAACTCGTGAGTCATTCAATGTCCACATTCCGGATCACAGGGTGTCTGAATTATAGAAGCACCAAATGTCTGCATTCTAGAATCGGAATGTGGCGGAATTCTAGAATGCACAGCACGTCAGAATACTAAAGTCCTAAAATGCCTGATATTCGGAAGTTAAGGAGTCTGACATCCAGAATGTTACTAGGTCAGCATTCTACCGTTCTGAGAGATTCTGGTTTCTAGAATCAATGGACGGCAGAGTTCTGGAATGTCAGGGTGTCCAATCTCTAGAATCCTTCCGTGTCTGAACTCGTGAGTCATTCAATGTCCACATTCCGGATCAAAGGGTGTCTGAATTCCAGAAGCACCAAATGTCTGCATTCTAGAATCGGAATGTGGCGGAATTCTAGAATGCACAGCACGGCAGAATTCGGAAGTCCTAAAATGCCTGCTATCGGGAAGTTAAGGTGTCTGACATCCAGAATGCTACCACGTCAGAATTATACCATTCTGAAAGATTCTGGGATCTAGAATCAATGGACGGCTGAGTTCCAGAATGTCAGGGTGGCAAAACTCTAGAATCCTGGCGTGTCTGAACTCGAGAGTCATTCAATGTCCACATTCCAGAACTCTGGATGTCGGAATTATAGAAGCACCAAATGTCTGCATTCTAGCATCGGAAAGTGGCGGAATTCTAGCATGCACAGCACGGCGGAATTCTAAAATCCTAAAATGCCTGCTATCCGGAAGTTAAGGTGTCTGACATCAAGAATGCTACCAAGTCAGAATTATACCATTCTGAAAGACTCTGGGATCTAGAATCAATGGACGGCTTAGTTCCAGAATGTCAGGGTGGCAAAACTCTAGAATACTTGCGTGTCTGAACTCGAGAGTCTTTCAATTTCCACATTCCAGAACTCTGGATATCTGAATTATAGAAGCAGCAAATGTCTTCATTCTAGAATCGGAATGTGGCGGAATTCTAGAATGCACAGCACGGCGGAATTCTAAAGTCCTAAAATGCCTACTAGCCGAAAGTTAAGGTGTCTGATGACCAGAATGTTACCAGGTCAGCATTCTACCGTTCTGAGAGATTCTGGGTTCTAGAATCAATGGACGGCAGAGTTCTGGAATGTCAGGGTGTCCAAACTCTAGAATACCTGAGTGTTTGAACTCGAGAGTCACTCAATTTCCATATTCCGGGTCACAGGGTGACTGAATTCCAGAAGCAACAAATGTCTGCATTCTAGAATCGGAATGTGGCGGAATTCTAGAATGCACAGCACGGCGGAATTCGAAAGTCCTAAAATGCCTGCTATCGGGAAGTTAAGGTGTCTGACATCCAGAATGCTACCACGTCAGAATTATACCTTTCTGAAAGATTCTGGGATCTAGAATCAATGGACGGCTGAGTTCCAGAATGTCAGGGTGGCAAAACTCTAGAATCCTTGTGTGTCTGAACTCGAGACTCATTCAGTGTCCACATTCCAGAACTCTGGATGTCTGAAATATAGAAGCACCAAATGTCTGCATTCTAGAATCGGAATGTGGCGGAATTCTAGAATGCACAGCACGGCGGGATTCTAAAGTCCTAAAATGCCTGCTATCCGGAAGTTAAGGTGTCTGACATCAAGAATGCTACCAAGTCATTATTATACCATTCTGAAAGATTCCGGGATCTAGAATCAATGGACGGCTGAGTTCCAGAATGTCAGGGTGGCAAAACTCTAGAATCCTGGCGTGTCTGAACTCGAGAGTCATTCAATGTCCACATTCCAGAACTCTGGATGTCTGAATTATAGAAGCACCAAATGTCTGCATTCTAGAATCGGAATGTGGCGGAATTCTAGAATGCACAGCACGGCGGAATTCTAAAGTCCTAAAATGCCTGCTATCCGGAAGTTAAGGTGTCTGACATCAAGAATGCTACCAAGTCAGAATTATAACATTCTGAAAGATTCTGGGATCTAGAATCAATGGAAGGCTGAGTTCCAGAATGTCAGGGTGGCAAAACTCTAGAATCCTTGCGTGTCTGAACTCGAGAGTCATTCAATGTCCACATTCCAGAACTCTGGATGTCTGAATTATAGAAGCACCAAATGTCTGCATTCTAGAATCGGAATGTGGCGGAATTCTAGAATGCACAGCACGGCGGAATTCTAAAGTCCTAAAATGCCTACTAGCCGAAAGTGAAGGTGTCTGATGACCAGTATGTTACTGGGTCAGCATTCTACCATTCTGAGAGATTCTCGGTTCTAGAATCAATGGACGGCAGAGACCTGGAATGTCAGTGTGTCCAAACTCTAGAATCCTTGCGTGTCTGAACTCGAGAGTCATTCAATGTCCACATTCCGGATCACAGGGTGTCTGAATTCCAGAAAAACCAAATGTCTGCATTCTAGAATCGGAATGTGGTAGAATTCTAGAATGCACAGCACGGCGGAATTCTAAAGTCCTAAAATGCCTGCTATCCGGAAGTTAAGGTGTGTGACATCCAGAATGCTACCACATCAGAATTATACCATTCTGAAAGATTCTGGGATCTAGAATCAATGGACGGGTGAGTTCCAGAATGTCAGGGTGGCAAAACTCTAGAATCCTGGCTTGTCTGAACTCAAGAGTCATTCAATGTCCACATTCCAGAACTCTGGATGTCTGAATTATGGAAGCACCAAATGTCTGCATTCTAGAATCGGAATGTGGCGGAATTCTAGAATGCACAGCACAGCGGAATTCTAAAGTCCTAAAATGCCTGCTATCCGGAAGTTAAGGTGTCTGACATCCAGAATGCTACCACGTCAGAATTATACCATTCTGAAAGATTCTGGTGTCTAGAATCAATGGACGGCTGAGTTCCAGAATGTCAGGGTTTGCAAACTCTAGAATCCTTGCGTGTCTGAACTCGAGAGTCATTCAATATCCACATTCCAGGACTCTGGATGTCTGAAATATAGAAGCAACAAAGGTCTGCATTCTAGAATCGGAATGTGGTGGAATTCTAGAATGCACAGCACGGCAGAATTCTAAAGTCCTAAAATGCCTGCTATCCGGAAGTTAAGGTGTCTGACATCCAGAATGTTACTAGGTCAGCATTCTACCGTTCTGAGAGATTCTGGGTTCTAGAATCAATGAATGGCAGAGTTCTGGAATGTCAGGGTGTCCAAACTCTAGAGTCCTTCCGTGTTTGAACTCGTGAGTCATTCAATGTCCACATTCCGGATCACAGGGTGTCTGAATTATAGAAGCACCAAATGTCTGCATTCTAGAATCGGAATGTGGCGGAATTCTAGAATGCACAGCACGTCAGAATAGTAAAGTCCTAAAATGCCTGATATTCGGAAGTTAAGGAGTCTGACATCCAGAATATTACTAGGTCAGCATTCTATCGTTCTGAGAGATTCTGGGTTCTAGAATCAATGGACGGCAGAGTTCTGGAATGTCAGGGTGTCCAAACTCTAGAATCCTTCCGTGTGTGAACTCGTGAGTCATTCAATGTCCACATTCCGGATCAAAGGGTGTCTGAATTCCAGAAGCACCAAATGTCTGCATTCTAGAATCGGAATATGGCGGAATTCTAGAATGCACAGCACGGCGGAATTCGAAAGTCCTAAAATGCCTGCTATCCGGAAGTTAAGGTGTCTGACATCCAGAATGCTACCACGTCAGAATTATACCATTCTGAAAGATTCTGGGATCTAGAATCAAAGGACGGCTGAGTTCCAGAATGTCAGGGTGGCAAAACTCTAGAATCCTTGTGTGTCTGAACTCGAGACTCATTCAGTGTCCACATTCCAGAACTCTGGATGTCTGAAATATAGAAGCACCAAATGTCTGCATTCTAGAATCGGAATGTGGCGGAATTCTAGAATGCACAGCACGGCAGAATTCTAAAGTCCTAAAATGCCTGCTATCCGGAAGTTAAGGTGTCTGACATCAAGAATGCTACCAAGTCATTATTATACCATTCTGAAAGATTCCGGGATCTAGAATCAATGGACGGCTGAGTTCCAGAATGTCAGGGTGGCAAAACTCTAGAATCCTTGCGTGTCTGAACTCGAGAGTCATTCAATGTCCACATTCCAGAACTCTGGATGTCTGAATTATAGAAGCACCAAATGTCTGCATTCTAGAATCGGAATGTGGCGGAATTCTAGAATGCACAGCACGGCGGAATTCTAAAGTCCTAAAATGCCTGCTATCCGGACGTTAAGGTGTCTGACATCAAGAATGCTACCAAGTCAGAATTATAACATTCTGAAAGATTCTGGGATCTAGAATCAATGGAAGGCTGAGTTCCAGAATGTCAGGGTGGCAAAACTCTAGAATCCTTGCGTGTCTGAACTCGAGAGTCATTCAATGTCCACATTCCAGAACTCTGGATGTCTGAATTATAGAAGCACCAAATGTCTGCATTCTAGAATCGGAATGTGGCGGAATTCTAGAATGCACAGCACGGCGGAATTCTAAAGTCCTAAAATGCCTACTAGCCCAAAGTGAAGGTGTCTGATGACCAGTATGTTACTAGGTCAGCATTCTACCGTTCTGAGAGATTCTCGGTTCTAGAATCAATGGACGGCAGAGACCTGGAATGTCAGTGTGTCCAAACTCTAGAATCCTTGCGTGTCTGAACTCGAGAGTCATTCAATGTCCACATTCCGGATCACAGGGTGTCTGAATTCCAGAAGAACCAAATGTCTGCATTCTAGAATCGGAATGTGGTAGAATTCTAGAATGCACAGCACGGTGGAATTCTAAAGTCCTAAAATGCCTGCTATCCGGAAGTTAAGGTGTCTGACATCCAGAATGCTACCACATCAGAATTATACCATTCTGAAAGATTCTGGGATCTAGAATCAATGGACGGGTGAGTTCCAGAATGTCAGGGTGGCAAAACTCTAGAATCCTGGCTTGTCTGAATTCGAGAGTCATTCAATGTCCACATTCCAGAACTCTGGATGTCTGAATTATGGAAGCACCAAATGTCTGCATTCTAGAATTGGAATGTGGCGGAATTCTAGAATGCACAGCACGGCGGAATTCGAAAGTCCTAAAATGCCTGCTATCCGGAAGTTAAGGTGTCTGACATCCAGAATGCTACCACGTCAGAATTATACCATTCTGAAAGATTCTGGTGTCTAGAATCAATGGACGGCTGAGTTCCAGAATGTCAGAGTTTGCAAACTCTAGAATCCTTGCGTGTCTGAACTCGAGAGTCATTCAATATCCACATTCCAGGACTCTGGATGTCTGAAATATAGAAGCAACAAAGGTCTGCATTCTAGAATCGGAATGTGGTGGAATTCTAGAATGCACAGCACGGCAGAATTCTAAAGTCCTAAAATGCCTGCTATCCGGAAGTTAAGGTGTCTGACATCCAGAATGTTACTAGGTCAGCATTCTACCGTTCTGAGAGATTCTGGGTTCTAGAATCAAGGAATGGCAGAGTTCTGGAATATCAGGGTGTTCAAACTCTAGAGTCCTTCCGTGTCTGAACTCGTGAGTCATTCAATGTCCACATTCTGGATCACAGGGTGTCTGAATTATAGAAGCACCAAATGTCTGCATTCTAGAATCGGAATGTGGCGGAATTCTAGAATGCACAGCACGGCGCAATTCTAAAGTCCTAAAATGCCTACTAGCCGAAAGTTAAGGTGTCTGATGACCAGAATGTTACTAGGTCAGCATTCTACCGTTCTGAGAGATTCTGGGTTCTAGAATCAATGGATGGCAGAGTTCTGGAATGTCAGGGTGTCCAAACTCTAGAATCCTTGAGTGTTTGAACTCGAGAGTCATTCAATTTCCATATTCCGGGTCACAGGGTGTCTGAATTCCAGAAGCACCAAATGTCTGCATTCTAGAATCGGAATGTGGCAGAATTCTAGAATGCACAGCATGGCAGAATTCTAAAGACGTAAAATGACTGATATTCGGAAGTTAAGGTGTCTGACATCCAGAATGTTACTAGGTCAGCATTCTACCGTTCTGAGAGATTCTGGGTTCTAGAATCAATGGACGGCAGAGTTCTGGAATGTCAGGGTGTCCAAACTCCAGAATCCTTCCGTGTCTGAACTCCTGAGTCATTCAATGTCCACATTCCGGATCACAGGGTGTCTGAATTCCAGAAGCACCAAATGTCTGCATTCTAGAATCGGAATGTGGCGGAATTCTAGAATGCACAGCACGGCGGAATTTGAAAGTCCTAAAATGCCTGCTATCGGGAAGTAAAGGTGTCTGACATCCAGAATGCTACCAGGTCAGAATTACACCATTCTGAAAGATTCTGGGATCTAGAATCAATGGACGGCTGAGTTCCAGAATGTCAGGATGGCAAAACTCTAGAATCCTTGCGTGTCTGAACTCGAGAGTCATTCAATGTCCACATTCCAGAACTCTGGATGTCTGAATTATAGAAGCACCAAATGACTGCATTCTAGCATCGGAATGTGGCGGAATTCTAGCATGCACAGCACGGCGGAATTCTAAAATCCTAAAATGCCTGCTGTCCGGAAGTTAAGGTGTCTGACATCAAGAATGCTACCAAGTCAGAATTATACCATTCTGAAAGATTCTGGGATCTAGAATCAATGGACGGCTGAGTTCCAGAATGTCAGGGTGGCAAAACTCTAGAATACTTGCGTGTCTGAACTCGAGAGTCTTTATATGTCCACATTCCAGAACTCTGGATGTCTGAATTATAGAAGCACCAAATGTCTGCATTCTAGAATCGGAATGTGGCGGAATTCTAGAATGCACAGCACGGCGGAATTCTAAAGTCCTAAAATGCCTACTAGCCGAAAGTTAAGGTGTCTGATGACCAGAATGTTACCAGGTCAGCATTCTACCGTTCTGAGAGATTCTGGGTTCTAGAATCAATGTACGGCAGAGTTCTGGAATGTCAGGGTGTCCAAACTCTAGAATCCCTGAGTGTTTGAACTCGAGAGTCATTCAATTTGCATATTCCGGTTCACAGGGTGACTGAATTCCAGAAACACCAAATGTATGCATTCTAGAATCGGAATGTGGCGGAATTCTAGAATGCACAGCACGGCAGAATTCGAAAGTCCTAAAATGCCTGCTATCCGGAAGTTAAGGTGTCTGACATCCATAATGCTACCACGTCAGAATTATACCATTCTGAAAGATTCTGGGATCTAGAATCAATGGACGGCTGAGTTCCAGAATGTCAGGGTGGCAAAACTCTAGAATCCTGGCGTGTCTGAACTCGAGAGTCATTCAATGTCCACATTCCAGAACTCTGGATGTCTGAATTATAAAAGCACCAAATGTCTGCATTCTTGAATCGGAATGTGGCGGAATTCTAGAATGCACAGCACGGTGGAATTCTTAAGTCCTAAAATGCCTGCTATCCGGAAGTTAAGGTGTCTGACATCAAGAATGCTGCCAAGTCAGAATTATACCATTCTGAAAGATTCTGGGATCTAGAATCAATGGACGGCTGAGTTCCAGAATGTCAGGGTGGCAAAACTCTAGAATCCTTGCATGTCTGAACTCGAGAGTCATTCAATGTCCACATTCCACAACTCTGGATGTCTGAATTATAGAAGCACCAAATGTCTGCATTCTAGAATCGGAATGCGGCGGAATTCTAGAATGCACAGCACGGCGGAATTCTAAAATCCTAAAATGCCTGCTATCCGGAAGTTAAGTTGTCTGACATCTAGAATGTTTCTAGGTCAGCATTCTACCGTTCTGAGAGATTCTCGGTTCTAGAATCAATGGACGCAGAGATCTGGCATGTCAGGGTGTCCAAACTCTAGAATCCTTGCGTGTCTGAACTCGAGAGTCATTCAATGTCCACATTCCGGATCAAAGGGTGTCTGAATTCCAGAAGAACCAAATGTCTGCATTCTAGAATCGGAATGTGGTAGAATTCAAGAATGCACAGCACGGCGGAATTCTAAAGTCCTTAAATGACTGCTATCCGGAAGTTAAGGTGTCTGACATCCAGAATGGTACCACATCAGAATTATACCATTCTGAAAGATTCTGGGATCTAGAATCAATGGACGGCTGAGTTCCAGAATGCAAGGGTGGCAAAACTCTAGAATCCTTGCGTGTCTGAACTCGAGAGTCCTTCAATGTCCACATTCCAGAACTCTGGATGTCTGAATTATAGAAGCACCAAATGTCTGCATTGTAGAATCGGAATGTGGCGGAATTCAAGAATGCACAGCACGGCGGAATTCTAAAGTCCTAAAATGCCTACTAGCCGAAAGTTAAGGTGTCTGATGACCAGAATGTTACTAGGTCAGCATTCTACCGTTCTGAGAGATTCTGGGTCCTAGAATCAATGGACGGCAGAGTTCTGGAATGTCAGGTTGTCCAAACTCTAGTATCCTTGAGTGTTTGAACTCGAGAGTCATTCAATGTCCACATTCCAGAACTCCGGATGTCTGAAATATAGATGCAACAAATGTCTGCATTCTAGAATCAGAATGTGGCGGAATTCTGGAATGCACAGCACGGCGGAACATTAAAGTCCTGAAATGCCTGCTATCCAGAAGTCAAGATGTCTGACATCCAGAATGTTACTAGGTCAGCATTCTAACGTTCTGACAGATTCTGGGTTCTAGAATAAATGGATGGCAGTGTTCTGGAATGTCAGTGTGTTCATACTCAAAAATATTACCTGTCTGAACTCGAGAGTCATTCAATGTCCACATTCCGGATCACAGGTTGTCTGAATTCCAGAAGCACCAAATGTCTGCATTCTAGAATCGGAATGTGGCGGAATTCTAGAATGCACAGCACGGCAGAATTCGAAAGTCCTAAAATGCCTGCTATCCGGAAGTTAAAGTGTCTGACATCCATAATGCTACCACGTCAGAATTATACCATTCTGAAAGATTCTGGGATCTAGAATCAATGGACGGCTGAGTTCCAGAATGCAAGGGTGGCAAAACTCTAGAATCCTGGCGTGTCTGATCTCGAGAGTCATTCAATGTCCACATTCCAGAACTCTGGATATCTGAAATATAGAAGCACCAAATGTCTGCATTCTAGAATCGGAATGTGGCGGAATTCTAGAATGCACAGCACTACAGAATTCTAAAGTCCTAAAATGCCTGCTCTCCGGAAGTTAAGGTGTCTGACATCAAATATGCTACCAAGTCAGAATTATACCATTCTGAAAGATTCTGGGATCCAGAATCAATGGACGGCTGAGTTCCAGAATGTCAGAGTGTCCAAACTCTAGAATCCTTGCGTGTCTGAACTCGAGAGTCATTCAATGTCCACATTCCAGAACTCTGTATGTCTGAATTATAGAAGCACAAAATGTCTGCATTCTAGAATCGGAATGCGGCGGAATTCTAGAATGCACAGCACGGCGGAATTTGAAAGTCCTAAAATGCCTGCTATCTGGAAGTTAAGGTGTCTGACATCAAGAATGCTACCAAGTCAGAATTATACCATTCTGATAGATTCTGGGATCTAGAATCAATGGACGGCTGAGTTCCAGAATGTCAGGGTGGCAAAATTCTAGAATCCTTGCGTGTCTGAACTCGAGAGTCATTCAATGTCCACATTCCAGAACTATGGATGTCTGAATTATAGAAGCACCAAATGTCTGCATTCTAGAATCGGAATGTGGCGGAATTCTAGAATGCACAGCACGGCGGAATTCTAAAGTCCTAAAATGCCTACTAGCCGAAAGTTAAGGTGTCTGATGACCAGAATGTTACTAGGCCAGCATTCTACCCTTCTGAGAGATTCTGGGTTCTAGAATAAATGAATGGCAGAGTTCTGGAATGTCAGGGTGTTCAAACTCAAGAATACTTGCGTGTCTGAACTCGAGAGTCATTCAATGTCCACATTCCGGATCACAGGGTGTCTGAATTCCAGAAGCACCAAATGTCTGCATTCTAGAATCGGAATGTGGCGGAATTCTAGAATGCACAGCATGGCGGAATTCTAAAGTCCTAAAATGCCTGATATTCGGAAGTTAAGGAGTCTGACATCCAGAATGTTACTAGGTCAGCTTTCTACCGTTCTGAGAGATTCTGGGTTCTGGAATCAATGGACGGCAGAGTTCTTGAATATCAGGGTGTCCAAACTCTAGAATCCTTGCGTGTCTGAACTCGAGAGTCATTCAATGTCCACATTCCAGAACTCTGGATGTCTGAATTATAGAAGCACCAAATGTCTGCATTCTAGAATCGGAATGTGGCAGAATTCTAGAATGCACAGCACGTCGGAATTCTAAAGTCCTGAAATACCTGCTATCCGGAAGTTAAGGTGTCTGACATCAAGAATGGTACCACATCAGAATTATACCATTCTGAAAGATTCTGGGATCTAGAATCAATGGACGGCTGAGTTCCAGAATGCAAGGGTGGCAAAACTCTAGAATCCTTGCGTGTCTGAACTCGAGAGTCCTTCAATGTCCACATTCCAGAACTCTGGATGTCTGAATTATAGAAGCACCAAATGTCTGCATTGTAGAATCGGAATGTGGCGGAATTCAAGAATGCACAGCACGGCGGAATTCTAAAGTCCTAAAATGCCTACTAGCCGAAAGTTAAGGTGTCTGATGACCAGAATGTTACTAGGTCAGCATTCTACCGTTCTGAGAGATTCTGGGTCCTAGAATCAATGGACGGCAGAGTTCTGGAATGTCAGGTTGTCCAAACTCTAGTATCCTTGAGTGTTTGAACTCGAGAGTCATTCAATTTCCATATTCCGGGTCACAGGGTGACTGAATTCCAGAAGCACCAAATGTCTGCCTTCTAGAATCGGAATGTGTCGGAATTGTAGAATGCACAGCACGGCGGAATTCGAAAGTCCTAAAATGCCTGCTATCCGGAAATTAAGGTGTCTGACATCCAGAATGCTGCCACGTCAGAATTATACCATTCTGAAAGATTCTGGGATCTAGAATCAATGGACGGCTGAGTTCCAGAATGTCAGGGTTTCCAAACTCTAGAATCCTTGCGTGTCTGAACTCGAGAGTCATTCAATATCCACATTCCAGGACTCTGGATGTCTGAAATATTGAAGCACCAAATGTCTGCATTCTAGAATCGGAATGTGGCGGAATTCTAGAATGCACAGCACGACAGAATTCTAAAGTCCTAAAATGCCTGCTATTCGGAAGTTAAGGTGTCTGACATCCAGAATGTTACTAGGTCAGCATTCTACCGTTCTGAGAGATTCTGGGTTCTAGAATCAATGGACGGCAGAGTTCTGGAATGTCAGGGTGTCCAAACTCTAGAATCCTTCCGTGTCTGAACTCGTGAGTCATTCAATGTCCACATTCCGGATAACAGGGTGTCTGAATTCCAGAAGCACCAAATGTCTGCATTCTAGAATCGGAATGTGGCGGAATTCTAGAATGCACAGCACGGCGGAATGCGAAAGTCCTAAAATGCCTGCTATCCGGAAGTTAAGGTGTCTGACATCCAGAATGCTACCACGTCAGAATTATACCATTCTGAAAGATTCTGGGATCTAGAATCAATGGACGGCTGAGTTCCAGATTGCAAGGGTGGCAAAACTCTAGAATACTTGCGTGTCTGAACTCGAGAGTCATTCAATGTCCACATTCCAGAACTCCGGATGTCTGAAATATAGATGCAACAAATGTCTGCATTCTAGAATCAGAATGTGGCGGAATTCTGGAATGCACAGCACGGCGGAACATTAAAGTCCTGAAATGCCTGCTATCCAGAAGTCAAGATGTCTGACATCCAGAATGTTACTAGGTCAGCATTCTAACGTTCTGACAGATTCTGGGTTCTAGAATAAATGGATGGCAGTGTTCTGGAATGTCAGTGTGTTCATACTCAAAAATATTACCTGTCTGAACTCGAGAGTCATTCAATGTCCACATTCCGGATCACAGGTTGTCTGAATTCCAGAAGCACCAAATGTCTGCATTCTAGAATCGGAATGTGGCGGAATTCTAGAATGCACAGCACGGCAGAATTCGAAAGTCCTAAAATGCCTGCTATCCGGAAGTTAAAGTGTCTGACATCCATAATGCTACCACGTCAGAATTATACCATTCTGAAAGATTCTGGGATCTAGAATCAATGGACGGCTGAGTTCCAGAATGCAAGGGTGGCAAAACTCTAGAATCCTGGCGTGTCTGATCTCGAGAGTCATTCAATGTCCACATTCCAGAACTCTGGATATCTGAAATATAGAAGCACCAAATGTCTGCATTCTAGAATCGGAATGTGGCGGAATTCTAGAATGCACAGCACTACAGAATTCTAAAGTCCTAAAATGCCTGCTCTCCGGAAGTTAAGGTGTCTGACATCAAATATGCTACCAAGTCAGAATTATACCATTCTGAAAGATTCTGGGATCCAGAATCAATGGACGGCTGAGTTCCAGAATGTCAGAGTGTCCAAACTCTAGAATCCTTGCGTGTCTGAACTCGAGAGTCATTCAATGTCCACATTCCAGAACTCTGTATGTCTGAATTATAGAAGCACAAAATGTCTGCATTCTAGAATCGGAATGCGGCGGAATTCTAGAATGCACAGCACGGCGGAATTTGAAAGTCCTAAAATGCCTGCTATCTGGAAGTTAAGGTGTCTGACATCAAGAATGCTACCAAGTCAGAATTATACCATTCTGATAGATTCTGGGATCTAGAATCAATGGACGGCTGAGTTCCAGAATGTCAGGGTGGCAAAATTCTAGAATCCTTGCGTGTCTGAACTCGAGAGTCATTCAATGTCCACATTCCAGAACTATGGATGTCTGAATTATAGAAGCACCAAATGTCTGCATTCTAGAATCGGAATGTGGCGGAATTCTAGAATGCACAGCACGGCGGAATTCTAAAGTCCTAAAATGCCTACTAGCCGAAAGTTAAGGTGTCTGATGACCAGAATGTTACTAGGCCAGCATTCTACCCTTCTGAGAGATTCTGGGTTCTAGAATAAATGAATGGCAGAGTTCTGGAATGTCAGGGTGTTCAAACTCAAGAATACTTGCGTGTCTGAACTCGAGAGTCATTCAATGTCCACATTCCGGATCACAGGGTGTCTGAATTCCAGAAGCACCAAATGTCTGCATTCTAGAATCGGAATGTGGCGGAATTCTAGAATGCACAGCATGGCGGAATTCTAAAGTCCTAAAATGCCTGATATTCGGAAGTTAAGGAGTCTGACATCCAGAATGTTACTAGGTCAGCTTTCTACCGTTCTGAGAGATTCTGGGTTCTGGAATCAATGGACGGCAGAGTTCTTGAATATCAGGGTGTCCAAACTCTAGAATCCTTGCGTGTCTGAACTCGAGAGTCATTCAATGTCCACATTCCAGAACTCTGGATGTCTGAATTATAGAAGCACCAAATGTCTGCATTCTAGAATCGGAATGTGGCAGAATTCTAGAATGCACAGCACGTCGGAATTCTAAAGTCCTGAAATACCTGCTATCCGGAAGTTAAGGTGTCTGACATCAAGAATGCTACCAAGTCAGAATTATACCATTCTGAAAGATTCTGGGATCTAGAATCAATGGACGGCTGAGTTCCAGAATGTCAGGGTGGCAAAACTCTATAATACTTGCGTGTCTGAACTCGAGAGTCATTCAATGTCCACATTCCAGAATTCTGGATGTGTGAATTATAGCAGCACTAAATGTCTGCATTCTAGAATCGGAATGTGGCGGAATTATAGAATGCACAGCACGGCGGAATTCCAAAGTCCTAAAATGCCTACTAGCCGAAAGTTAAGGTGTCTGATGACCAGTATGTTACTAGGTCAGCATTCTGCAGTTCTGAGAGATTCTGGGTTCTAGAATCAATGGACGGCAGAGATCTGGAATATCAGGGTGTCCAAACTCTAGAATCCTTGCGTGTCTGAACTCGAGAGTCATTCAATGTCCACATTCCGGATCACAGGGTGTCTGAATTCCAGAAGCACCAAATGTCTGCATTCTAGAATCGGAATGTGGTAGAATTCTAGAATGCACAACACGGCGTAATTCGAAAGTCCTAAAATGCCGGCTATCCGGAAGTTAAGGTGTCTGACATCCAGAATGGTACCACATCAGAATTATACCATTCTGAAACATTCTGCGATCTAGAATCAATGGACGGGTGAGTAACAGAATGTCAGGGTGGCAAAACTCTAGAATCCTGGCTTGTCTGAACTCGAGAGTCATTCAAGGTCCACATTCCAGAACTCTGGATGTCTGAATTATGGAAGCACCAAATGTCTGCATTCTAGAATCGGAATGTGGCGGAATTCTAGAATGCACAGCACGGCGGAATTCTAAAGTCCTAAAATGCCTGCTATCCGGAATTTATGGTGTCTGACATCCAGAATGCTACCACGTCAGAATTATACCATTCTAAAACATTCTAGGATCTAGAATCAATGGACGGCTGAGTTCCAGAATGCAAGGGTGGCAAAACTCTAGAATCCTTGCGTGTCTGAACTCCAGAGTCATTCAAAGTCCACATTCCAGAACTCTGGATGTCTGAAATATAGAAGCACCAAATGTCTGCATTCTAGAATCGGAATGTGGCGGAATTCTAGAATGCACAGCACGGCGGAATTTTAAAGTCGTAAAATGCCTGCTATCCAGAAGTCAAGGTGTCTGACATCCAGAAAGTTACTAGGTACGCATTCTACCGTTCTGAGAGATTCCGGTTTCTAGAATCAATGGATGGCAGAGTTCTGGAATATCAGGGTGCTCAAACTCAAGAATACTTGCGTGTCTGAACTCGAGAGTCATTCAATGTCCACATTCCGGATCACAGGGTGTCCGAATACCAGAAGCACCAAATGTCTGCATTCTAGAATCGGAATGTGGCGGAATTCTAGAATGCATAGCACGGCGGTATTCGAAAGTCCTAAAATGCCTGCTATTCGGAAGTTAAGGTGTCTGACATCCAGAATGCTACCACGTCAGAATTATACCATTCTGAAAGATTCTGGGATCTAGAATCAATGGACGGCCGAGTTCCAGAATGTCCGGGTTTCCAAACTCTAGAATCCTTGCGTGTCTGAACTCGAGAGTCATTCAATATCCACATTCCAGGACTCTGGATGTCTGAAATATAGAAGCAACAAATGTCTGCATTCTTGAATCGGAATGTGGCGGAATTCTAGAATGCACAGCACGGCGGAATTCTAAAGTCCTAAAATGCCTACTAGCCGAAAGTTAAGGTGTCTGATGACCAGAATGTTACTAGGTCAGCATTCTACCATTCTGTGAGATTCTGGGTTCTAGAATCAATGGACGGCAGAGTTCTGGAATGTCAGGGTGTCCAAACTCTAGAATCCTTCCGTGTCTGAACTCGTGAGTCATTCAATGTCCACATTCCGGATCACAGGGTGTCTGAATTCCAGAAGCACCAAATGTCTGCATTCTAGAATCGGAATGTGGCGGAATTCTAGAATGCACAGCACGGTGGAATTCTAAAGTCCTAAAATGCCTACTAGCCGAAAGTTAAGGTGTCTGATGACCAGTATGTTACTAGGTCAGCATTCTACTGTCCTGAGAGATTCTGGGTTCTAGATTCAATGGACGGCAGAGTTCTGGAATGTCAGGGTGTCCAAACTCTAGAATCCTTCCGTGTCTGAACTCGTGAGTCATTCAATGTCCACATTCCGGATCACAGGGTGTCTGAATTCCAGAAGCCCCAAATGTCTGCATTCTAGAATCGGAATGTGGTGGAATTCTAGAATGCACAGCACGGCGGAATTCTAAAGTCCTAAAATGCCTACTAGCCGAAAGTTAAGGTGTCTGATGACCAGAATGTTACTAGGTCAGCATTCTACTGTTCTGAGAGATTCTGGGTTCTAGAATCAATGGACGGAAGAGTTCTGGAATGTCAGGGTGTCCAAACTCTAGAATCCATGAGTGTTTGAACTCGAGAGTCATTCAATTTCCATATTCCGGGTCACAGGGTGACTGATTTCCAGAAGCACCAAATGTCTGCATTCTAGAATCGGAATATGGCGGAATTCTAGAATGCACAGCACGGCGGAATTCGAAAGTCCTAAAATGCCTGCTATCCGGAAGTTAAGGTGTCTGACATCCAGAATGCTACCACGTCAGAATTATACCATTCTGATAGATTCTGGGATCTAGAATCAATGGACGGCTGAGTTCCAGAATGTCAGGGTGGCAAAACTCTAGAATCCTTGTGTGTCTGAACTCGAGACTCATTCAGTGTCCACATTCCAGAACTCTGGATGTCTGAAATATAGAAGCACCAAATGTCTGCATTCTAGAATCGGAATGTGGCGGAATTCTAGAATGCACAGCACGGCGGGATTCTAAAGTCCTAAAATGCCTGCTATCCGGAAGTTAAGGTGTCTGACATCAAGAATGCTACCAAGTCATTATTATACCATTCTGAAAGATTCCGGGATCTAGAATCAATGGACGGCTGAGTTCCAGAATGTCAGGGTGGCAAAACTCTAGAATCCTGGCGTGTCTGAACTCGAGAGTCATTCAATGTCCACATTCCGGATCACAGGGTGTCTGAATTCCAGAAAAACCAAATGTCTGCATTCTAGAATCGGAATGTGGTAGAATTCTAGAATGCACAGCACGGCGGAATTCTAAAGTCCTAAAATGCCTGCTATCCGGAAGTTAAGGTGTGTGACATCCAGAATGCTACCACATCAGAATTATACCATTCTGAAAGATTCTGGGATCTAGAATCAATGGACGGGTGAGTTCCAGAATGTCAAGGTGGCAAAACTCTAGAATCCTGGCTTGTCTGAACTCAAGAGTCATTCAATGTCCACATTCCAGAACTCTGGATGTCTGAATTATGGAAGCAAAAAATGTCTGCATTCTAGAATCGGAATGTGGCGGAATTCTAGAATGCACAGCACGGCGGAACTCGAAAGTCCTAAAATGCCTGCTATCCGGAAGTTAAGGTGTCTGACATCCAGAATGCTACCACGTCAGAATTATACCATTCTGAAAGATTCTGGTGTCTAGAATCAATGGACGGCTGAGTTCCAGAATGTCAGGGTTTGCAAACTCTAGAATCCTTGCGTGTCTGAACTCGAGAGTCATTCAATATCCACATTCCAGGACTCTGGATGTCTGAAATATAGAAGCAACAAAGGTCTGCATTCTAGAATCGGAATGTGGTGGAATTCTAGAATGCACAGCACGGCAGAATTCTAAAGTCCTAAAATGCCTGCTATCCGGAAGTTAAGGTGTCTGACATCCAGAATGTTACTAGGTCAGCATTCTACCGTTCTGAGAGATTCTGGGTTCTAGAATCAATGAATGGCAGAGTTCTGGAATGTCAGGGTGTCCAAACTCTAGAGTCCTTCCGTGTCTGAACTCGTGAGTCATTCAATGTCCACATTCCGGATCACAGGGTGTCTGAATTCCAGAAGCACCAAATGTCTGCATTCTAGAATCGGAATGTGGCGGAATTCTAGAATGCACAGCACGGCGGAATTCGAAAGTCCTAAAATGCCTGCTATCCGGAAGTTAAGGTGTCTGACATCCAGAATGCTACCACGTCAGAATTATACCATTCTGAAAGATTCTGGGATCTAGAATCAATGGACGGCTGCGTTCCAGAATGTCAGAGTGGCAAAACTCTAGAATCCTTGCGTTTCTGAACTCGAGAGTCATTCAATGTCCACATTCCAGAACTCTGGATGTCTGAATTGTAGAAGCACCAAATGTCTGCATTCTAGAATCGGAATGTGGCGGAATTCTAGAATGCACAGCACGGCGGAATTCTAAAATCCTAAAATACCTGCTATCCGAAAGTTAAGGTGTCTGACATCGAGAATGCTACCAAGTCAGAATTATACCATTCTGAAAGATTCTGGGATCTAGAACCAATGGACGGCTGAGTTCCAGAATGTCAGGGTGGCAATACTCTAGAATCCTGGCGTGTCTGAACTCGAGAGTCATTCAATATACACATTCCAGAACTCTGGATGTCTGAATTATAGAAGCACCAAATGTCTGCATTCTAGAATCGGAATGTGGCGGAATTCTAGAATGCACAGCACGGCGGAATTCTAAAGTCCTAAAATGCCTGCTATCCGGAAGTTAAGTTGTCTGACATCTAGAATGTTTCTAGGTCAGCATTCTACCGTTCAGAGAGATTCTGGGTTCTAGAATCAATGGACGGCAGAGATCTGGCATGTCAGGGTGTAAAAACTCTAGAATCCTTGCGTGTCTGAACTCGAGAGTCATTAAATGTCCACATTCCGGATCACAGGGTGTCTGAATTCCAGAAGCACCAAATGTCTGCATTCTAGAATCGGAATGTGGTAGAATTCAAGAATGCACAGCACGGCGGAATTCTAAAGTCCTAAAATGCCTGCTATCAGGAAGTTAAGGTGTCTGACATCCAGAATGGTACCACATCAGAATTATACCATTCTGAAAGATTCTGGGATCTAGAATCAATGGACGGCTGAGTTCCAGAATGCAAGGGTGGCAAAACTCTAGAATCCTTGCGTGTCTGAACTCGAGAGTCATTCAATGTCCACATTCCAGAACTCTGGATGTCTGAATTATAGAAGCACCAAATGTCTGCATTGTAGAATCGTAATGTGGCGGAATTCTAGAATGCACAGCACGGCGGAATTCTAAAGTCCTAAAATGCCTGCTATCCATAAGTTAAGGTGTCTGACATCAAGAATGCTACCAAGTCAGAATTATACCATTCTGAAAGATTCTGGGATCTAGAATCAATGGACGGCTGAGTTCCAGAATATCAGGGAGGCAAAACTCTAGAATCCTTGCGTGTCTGAACTCGAGAGTCATTCAATGTCCACATTCCAGAACTCTGGATGTCTGAATTATAGAAGCACCAAATGTCTGCATTCTAGAATCGGAATGTGGCGGAATTCTAGAATGCACAGCATGGCGGAATTCTAAAGTCCTAAAATACCTGCTATCCGGAAGTTAAGGTGTCTGACATCCAGAATGTTACTAGGTCAGCATTCTACCGTTCTGAGAGATTCTGGGTTCTAGAATCAATGGACGGCAGAGTTCTGGCATGTCAGGGTGTCCAAACTCTAGAATCCTTGAGTGTTTGAACTCGAGAGTCATTCAATTTCCATATTCCGGGTCAAAACGTGACTGAATTCCAGAAGCACCAAATGTCTGCATTCTAGAATCGGAATGTGGTAGAATTCTAGAATGCACAACACGGTGGAATTCTAAAGTCATAAAATGCCTGCTATCCAGAAGTTAAGGTGTCTGACATCCAGAATGGTACCACATCAGAATTATACCATTCTGAAACATTCTGGGATCTAGAATCAATGGACGGGTGAGTTCAAGAATGTCAGGGTGGCAAAACTCTAGAATCCTGGCATGGCTGAACTCGAGGGTTATTCAATGTCCACATTCCAGAACTCTGGATGTCTGAATTGTAGAAGCAACAAATGTCTGCATTCTAGAATCGGAATGTGGCGGAATTCTAGAATGCACAGGACGGTGGAATTCTAAAGTCCTAAAATGCCTGCTATCCGGAAGTTAAGGTGTCCGACATACAGAATGCTACCACGTCAGAATTATACCATTCTGAAACATTCTGGGATCTAGTATCAATGGACGGCTGAGTTCCAGAATATCAGGGTGGCAAAACTCTAGAAACCTTGCGTGTCTGAACTCGAGAGTCATACAATGTCCACATTCCAGAACTCTGGATATCTGAATTATAGAAGCACCAAATGTCTGCATTCTAGAATCGGAATGTGTCAGAATTCTAGAATGCACAGCACGGCGGAATTCTAAAGTCCTAAAATGAATGCTATCCGGAAGTTAAGGTGTCTGACATCCAGAATGCTACCACGTCAGAATTATACCATTCTGAAACATTCTTGGATCTAGAATCAATGGACGGCTGAGTTCCAGAATGTCAGGGTTTCCAAACTCTAGAATCCTTGCGTGTCTGAACTCGAGAGTCATTCAATGTCCACATTCCAGAACTCTGGATGTCTGAATTATAGAAGCACCAAATGTCTGCATTCTAGAATCGGAATGTGGCGGAATTCTAGAATGCACAGCACGTCGGAATTCTAAAGTCCTGAAATGCCTGCTATCCGGTAGTTAAGGTGTCTGACATCCAGAATGCTACCACGTCAGAATTATACCATTCTGAAACATTCTTGGATCTAGAATCAATGGACGGCTGAGTTCCAGAACGTCAGGGTTTCCAAACTCTAGAATCCTTGCGTGTCTGAACTCGAGAGTCATTCAATGTCCACATTCCAGAACTCTGGATGTCTGAATTATAGAAGCACCAAATGTCTGCATTCTAGAATCGGAATGTGGCAGAATTCTAGAATGCACAGCACGTCGGAATTCTAAAGTCCTGAAATACCTGCTATCCGGTAGTTAAGGTGTCTGACATCAAGAATGCTACCAAGTCAGAATTATACCATTCTGAAAGATTCTGGGATCTAGAATCAATGGACGGCTGAGTTCCAGAATGTCAGGGTGGCAAAACTCTAGAATACTTGCGTGTCTGAACTCGAGAGTCATTCAATGTCCACATTCCAGAACTCTGGATGTGTGAATTATAGCAGCACTAAATGTCTGCATTCTAGAATCGGAATGTGGCGGAATTATAGAATGCACAGCACGGCGGAATTCCAAAGTCCTAAAATGCCTACTAGCCGAAAGTTAAGGTGTCTGATGACCAGTATGTTACTAGGTCAGCATTCTACAGTTCTGAGAGATTCTGGGTTCTAGAATCAATGGACGGCAGAGATCTGGAATATCAGGGTGTCCAAACTCTAGAATCCTTGCGTGTCTGAACTCGAGAGTCATTCAATGTCCACATTCCGGATCACAGGGTGTCTGAATTCCAGAAGCACCAAATGTCTGCATTCTAGAATCGGAATGTGGCGGAATTCTAGAATGCACAGCACGGCGGAATTCTAAAATCCTAAAATACCTGCTATCCATAAGTTAAGGTGTCTGACATCAAGAATGCTACCAAGTCAGAATTATACCATTCTGAAAGATTCTGGGATCTAGAATCAATGGACGGCTGAGTTCCAGAATATCAGGGAGGCAAAACTCTAGAATCCTTGCGTGTCTGAACTCGAGAGTCATTCAATGTCCACATTCCAGAACTCTGGATGTCTGAATTATAGAAGCACCAAATGTCTGCATTCTAGAATCGGAATGTGGCGGAATTCTAGAATGCACAGCATGGCGGAATTCTAAAGTCCTAAAATACCTGCTATCCGGAAGTTAAGGTGTCTGACATCCAGAATGTTACTAGGTCAGCATTCTACCGTTCTGAGAGATTCTGGGTTCTAGAATCAATGGACGGCAGAGTTCTGGCATGTCAGGGTGTCCAAACTCTAGAATCCTTGAGTGTTTGAACTCGAGAGTCATTCAATTTCCATATTCCGGGTCAAAACGTGACTGAATTCCAGAAGCACCAAATGTCTGCATTCTAGAATCGGAATGTGGTAGAATTCTAGAATGCACAACACGGTGGAATTCTAAAGTCATAAAATGCCTGCTATCCAGAAGTTAAGGTGTCTGACATCCAGAATGGTACCACATCAGAATTATACCATTCTGAAACATTCTGGGATCTAGAATCAATGGACGGGTGAGTTCAAGAATGTCAGGGTGGCAAAACTCTAGAATCCTGGCATGGCTGAACTCGAGGGTTATTCAATGTCCACATTCCAGAACTCTGGATGTCTGAATTGTAGAAGCAACAAATGTCTGCATTCTAGAATCGGAATGTGGCGGAATTCTAGAATGCACAGGACGGTGGAATTCTAAAGTCCTAAAATGCCTGCTATCCGGAAGTTAAGGTGTCCGACATACAGAATGCTACCACGTCAGAATTATACCATTCTGAAACATTCTGGGATCTAGTATCAATGGACGGCTGAGTTCCAGAATATCAGGGTGGCAAAACTCTAGAAACCTTGCGTGTCTGAACTCGAGAGTCATACAATGTCCACATTCCAGAACTCTGGATATCTGAATTATAGAAGCACCAAATGTCTGCATTCTAGAATCGGAATGTGTCAGAATTCTAGAATGCACAGCACGGCGGAATTCTAAAGTCCTAAAATGAATGCTATCCGGAAGTTAAGGTGTCTGACATCCAGAATGCTACCACGTCAGAATTATACCATTCTGAAACATTCTTGGATCTAGAATCAATGGACGGCTGAGTTCCAGAATGTCAGGGTTTCCAAACTCTAGAATCCTTGTGTGTCTGAACTCGAGAGTCATTCAATGTCCACATTCCAGAACTCTGGATGTCTGAATTATAGAAGCACCAAATGTCTGCATTCTAGAATCGGAATGTGGCGGAATTCTAGAATGCACAACACGGCGGAATTCTAAAGTCCTAAAATGCCTGCTATCCGGAATTTAAGGTGTCTGACATCCAGAATGCTACCACGTCAGAATTATACCATTCTGAAACATTCTTGGATCTAGAATCAATGGACGGCTGAGTTCCAGAATGTCAGGGTTTCCAAACTCTAGAATCCTTGCGTGTCTGAACTCGAGAGTCATTCAATGTCCACATTCCAGAACTCTGGATGTCTGAATTATAGAAGCACCAAATGTCTGCATTCTAGAATCGGAATGTGGCAGAATTCTAGAATGCACAGCACGTCGGAATTCTAAAGTCCTGAAATACCTGCTATCCGGTAGTTAAGGTGTCTGACATCAAGAATGCTACCAAGTCAGAATTATACCATTCTGAAAGATTCTGGGATCTAGAATCAATGGACGGCTGAGTTCCAGAATGTCAGGGTGGCAAAACTCTAGAATACTTGCGTGTCTGAACTCGAGAGTCATTCAATGTCCACATTCCAGAACTCTGGATGTGTGAATTATAGCAGCACTAAATGTCTGCATTCTAGAATCGGAATGTGGCGGAATTATAGAATGCACAGCACGGCGGAATTCCAAAGTCCTAAAATGCCTACTAGCCGAAAGTTAAGGTGTCTGATGACCAGTATGTTACTAGGTCAGCATTCTACAGTTCTGAGAGATTCTGGGTTCTAGAATCAATGGACGGCAGAGATCTGGAATATCAGGGTGTCCAAACTCTAGAATCCTTGCGTGTCTGAACTCGAGAGTCATTCAATGTCCACATTCCGGATCACAGGGTGTCTGAATTCCAGAAGCACCAAATGTCTGCATTCTAGAATCGGAATGTGGTAGAATTCTAGAATGCACAGCACGGCGTAATTCGAAAGTCCTAAAATGCCGGCTATCCGGAAGTTAAGGTGTCTGACATCCAGAATGGTACCACATCAGAATTATACCATTCTGAAACATTCTGCGATCTAGAATCAATGGACGGGTGAGTAACAGAATGTCAGGGTGGCAAAACTCCAGAATCCTGGCTTGTCTGAACTCGAGAGTCATTCAAGGTCCACATTCCAGAACTCTGGATGTCTGAATTATGGAAGCACCAAATGTCTGCATTCTAGAATCGGAATGTGGCGGAATTCTAGAATGCAGAGCACGGCGGAATTCTAAAGTCCTAAAATGCCTGCTATCCGGAATTTATGGTGTCTGACATCCAGAATGCTACCACGTCAGAATTATACCATTCTAAAACATTCTAGGATCTAGAATCAATGGACGGCTGAGTTCCAGAATGCAAGGGTGGCA
This sequence comes from Aotus nancymaae, assembly GCF_030222135.1. Lineage (NCBI taxonomy): Eukaryota > Metazoa > Chordata > Mammalia > Primates > Aotidae > Aotus > Aotus nancymaae. The sequence continues at coordinate 1,698,980 of NW_026988470.1, read as the reverse complement.
AAACTCTAGAATCCTTGCGTGTCTGAACTCGAGAGTCATTCAATGTCCACATTCCAGAACTCTGGATGTCTGAAATATAGAAGCACCAAATGTCTGCATTCTAGAATCGGAATGTGGCGGAATTCTAGAATGCACAGCACGGCGGAATTTTAAAGTCGTAAAATGCCTGCTATCCAGAAGTCAAGGTGTCTGATATCCAGAAGGTTACTAGGTACGCATTCTACCGTTCTGAGAGATTCCGGTTTCTAGAATCAATGGATGGCAGAGTTCTGGAATATCAGGGTGTTCAAACTCAAGAATACTTGCGTGTCTGAACTCGAGAGTCATTCAATGTCCACATTCCGGATCACAGGGTGTCCGAATACCAGAAGCACCAAATGTCTGCATTCTAGAATCGGAATGTGGCGGAATTCTAGAATGCATAGCACGGCGGTATTCGAAAGTCCTAAAATGCCTGCTATTCGGAAGTTAAGGTGTCTGACATCCAGAATGCTACCACGTCAGAATTATACCATTCTGAAAGATTCTGGGATCTAGAATCAATGGACGGCCGAGTTCCAGAATGTCCGGGTTTCCAAACTCTAGAATCCTTGCGTGTCTGAACTCGAGAGTCATTCAATATCCACATTCCAGGACTCTGGATGTCTGAAATATAGAAGCAACAAATGTCTGCATTCTTGAATCGGAATGTGGCGGAATTCTAGAATGCACAGCACGGCGGAATTCTAAAGTCCTAAAATGCCTACTAGCCGAAAGTTAAGGTGTCTGATGACCAGAATGTTACTAGGTCAGCATTCTACTATTCTGAGAGATTCTGGGTTCTAGAATCAATGGACGGAAGAGTTCTGGAATGTCAGGGTGTCCAAACTCTAGAATCCATGAGTGTTTGAACTCGAGAGTCATTCAATTTCCATATTCCGGGTCACAGGGTGACTGAATTCCAGAAGCACCAAATGTCTGCATTCTAGAATCGGAATATGGCGGAATTCTAGAATGCACAGCACGGCGGAATTCGAAAGTCCTAAAATGCCTGCTATCCGGAAGTTAAGGTGTCTGACATCCAGAATGCTACCACGTCAGAATTATACCATTCTGATAGATTCTGGGATCTAGAATCAATGGACGGCTGAGTTCCAGAATGTCAGGGTGGCAAAACTCTAGAATCCTTGTGTGTCTGAGCTCGAGACTCATTCAGTGTCCACATTCCAGAACTCTGGATGTCTGAAATATAGAAGCACCAAATGTCTGCATTCTAGAATCGGAATGTGGCGGAATTCTAGAATGCACAGCACGGCGGGATTCTAAAGTCCTAAAATGCCTGCTATCCGGAAGTTAAGGTGTCTGACATCAAGAATGCTACCAAGTCATTATTATACCATTCTGAAAGATTCCGGGATCTAGAATCAATGGACGGCTGAGTTCCAGAATGTCAGGGTGGCAAAACTCTAGAATCCTGGCGTGTCTGAACTCGAGAGTCATTCAATGTCCACATTCCAGAACTCTGGATGTCTGAATTATAGAAGCACCAAATGTCTGCATTCTAGAATCGGTATGTGGCGGAATTCTAGAATGCACAGCACGGCGGAATTCTAAAGTCCTAAAATGCCTGCTATCCGGAAGTTAAGGTGTCTGACATCAAAAATGCTACCAAGTCAGAATTATAACATTCTGAAAGATTCTGGGATCTAGAATCAATGGAAGGCTGAGTTCCAGAATGTCAGGGTGGCAAAACTCTAGAATCCTTGCGTGTCTGAAATCGAGAGTCATTCAATGTCCACATTCCAGAACTCTGTATGTCTGAATTATAGAAGCACCAAATGTCTGCATTCTAGAATCGGAATGTGGCGGAATTCTAGAATGCACAGCACGGCGGAATTCTAAAGTCCTAAAATGCCTACTAGCCGAAAGTGAAGGTGTCTGATGACCAGTATGTTACTGGGTCAGCATTCTACCGTTCTGAGAGATTCTCGGTTCTAGAATCAATGGACGGCAGAGACCTGGAATGTCAGTGTGTCCAAACTCTAGAATCCTTGCGTGTCTGAACTCGAGAGTCATTCAATGTCCACATTCCGGATCACAGGGTGTCTGAATTCCAGAAAAACCAAATGTCTGCATTCTAGAATCGGAATGTGGTAGAATTCTAGAATGCACAGCACGGCGGAATTCTAAAGTCCTAAAATGCCTGCTATCCGGAAGTTAAGGTGTGTGACATCCAGAATGCTACCACATCAGAATTATACCATTCTGAAAGATTCTGGGATCTAGAATCAATGGACGGGTGAGTTCCAGAATGTCAGGGTGGCAAAACTCTAGAATCCTGGCTTGTCTGAACTCAAGAGTCATTCAATGTCCACATTCCAGAACTCTGGATGTCTGAATTATGGAAGCACCAAATGTCTGCATTCTAGAATCGGAATGTGGCGGAATTCTAGAATGCACAGCACGGCGGAATTCGAAAGTCCTAAAATGCCTGCTATCCGGAAGTTAAGGTGTCTGACATCCAGAATGCTACCACGTCAGAATTATACCATTCTGAAAGATTCTGGTGTCTAGAATCAATGGAGGCTGAGTTCCAGAATGTCAGGGTTTGCAAACTCTAGAATCCTTGCGTGTCTGAACTCGAGAGTCATTCAATATCCACATTCCAGGACTCTGGATGTCTGAAATATAGAAGCAACAAAGGTCTGCATTCTAGAATCGGAATGTGGTGGAATTCTAGAATGCACAGCACGGCAGAATTCTAAAGTCCTAAAATGCCTGCTATCCGGAAGTTAAGGTGTCTGACATCCAGAATGCTACCACGTCAGAATTATACCATTCTGAAAGATTCTGGGATCTAAAATCAATGGACGGCTGAGTTCCAGAATGTCAGGGTGGCAAAACTCTAGAATCCTTGCGTGTCTGAACTCGAGAGTCATTCAATGTCCACATTCCAGAACTCTGGATGTCTGAATTATAGAAGCACCAAATGTCTGCATTCTAGCATCGGAAAGTGGCGGAATTCCAGCATGCACAGCACGGCGTAATTCTAAAATCCTAAAAAGCCTGCTATCCGGAAGTTAAGGTGTCTGACATCAAGAATGCTACCAAGTCAGAATTATACCATTCTGAAAGATTCTGGGATCTAGAATCAATGGACGGCTGAGTTCCAGAAGTTCAGGGTGGCAAATCTCTAGAATACTTGCGTGTCTGAACTCGAGAGTCTTTCAATTTCCACATTCCAGAACTCTGGATGTCTGAATTATAGAAGCAGCAAATGTCTGCATTCTAGAATCGGAATGTGGCAGAATTCTAGAATGCACAGCACGGCGGAATTCTGAAGTCCTAAAATGCCTACTCGTCGAAAGTTAAGGTGTCTGATGACCAGAATGTTACCAGGTCAGCATTCTACCGTTCTGAGAGATTCTGGGTTCTAGAAACAATGGACGGCAGAGTTCTGGAATGTCAGGGTGTCCAAACTCTAGAATCCATGAGTGTTTGAACTCGAGAGTCATTCAATTTCCATATTCCGGGTCACAGGGTGACTGAATTCCAGAAGCACCAAATGTCTGCATTCTAGAATCGGAATATGGCGGAATTCTAGAATGCACAGCACGGCGGAATTCGAAAGTCCTAAAATGCCTGCTATCCGGAAGTTAAGGTGTCTGACATCCAGAATGCTACCACGTCAGAATTATACCATTCTGAAAGATTCTGGGATCTAGAATCAATGGACGGCTGAGTTCCAGAATGTCAGGGTGGCAAAACTCTAGAATCCTTGTGTGTCTGAACTCGAGACTCATTCAGTGTCCACATTCCAGAACTCTGGATGTCTGAAATATAGAAGCACCAAATGTCTGCATTCTAGAATCGGAATGTGGCGGAATTCTAGAATGCACAGCACGGCGGGATTCTAAAGTCCTAAAATGCCTGCTATCCGGAAGTTAAGGTGTCTGACATCAAGAATGCTACCAAGTCATTATTATACCATTCTGAAAGATTCCGGGATCTAGAATCAATGGTCGCCTGAGTTCCAGAATGTCAGGGTGGCAAAACTCTAGAATCCTTGCGTGTCTGAACTCGAGAGTCATTCAATGTCCACATTCCAGAACTCTGGATGTCTGAATTATAGAAGCACCAAATGTCTGCATTCTAGAATCGGAATGTGGCGGAATTCTAGAATGCACAGCACGGCGGAATTCTAAAGTCCTGAAATACCTGCTATCCGGAAGTTAAGGTGTCTGACATCAAGAATGCTACCAAGTCAGAATTATACCATTCTGAAAGATTCTGGGATCTAGAATCAATGGACGGCTGAGTTCCAGAATGTCAGGGTGGCAAAACTCTATAATACTTGCGTGTCTGAACTCGAGAGTCATTCAATGTCCACATTCCAGAATTCTGGATGTGTGAATTATAGCAGCACTAAATGTCTGCATTCTAGAATCGGAATGTGGCGGAATTATAGAATGCACAGCACGGCGGAATTCCAAAGTCCTAAAATGCCTACTAGCCGAAAGTTAAGGTGTCTGATGACCAGTATGTTACTAGGTCAGCATTCTGCAGTTCTGAGAGATTCTGGGTTCTAGAATCAATGGACGGCAGAGATCTGGAATATCAGGGTGTCCAAACTCTAGAATCCTTGCGTGTCTGAACTCGAGAGTCATTCAATGTCCACATTCCGGATCACAGGGTGTCTGAATTCCAGAAGCACCAAATGTCTGCATTCTAGAATCGGAATGTGGTAGAATTCTAGAATGCACAACACGGCGTAATTCGAAAGTCCTAAAATGCCGGCTATCCGGAAGTTAAGGTGTCTGACATCCAGAATGGTACCACATCAGAATTATACCATTCTGAAACATTCTGCGATCTAGAATCAATGGACGGGTGAGTAACAGAATGTCAGGGTGGCAAAACTCTAGAATCCTGGCTTGTCTGAACTCGAGAGTCATTCAAGGTCCACATTCCAGAACTCTGGATGTCTGAATTATGGAAGCACCAAATGTCTGCATTCTAGAATCGGAATGTGGCGGAATTCTAGAATGCACAGCACGGCGGAATTCTAAAGTCCTAAAATGCCTGCTATCCGGAATTTATGGTGTCTGACATCCAGAATGCTACCACGTCAGAATTATACCATTCTAAAACATTCTAGGATCTAGAATCAATGGACGGCTGAGTTCCAGAATGCAAGGGTGGCAAAACTCTAGAATCCTTGCGTGTCTGAACTCCAGAGTCATTCAATGTCCACATTCCAGAACTCTGGATGTCTGAAATATAGAAGCACCAAATGTCTGCATTCTAGAATCGGAATGTGGCGGAATTCTAGAATGCACAGCACGGCGGAATTTTAAAGTCGTAAAATGCCTGCTATCCAGAAGTCAAGGTGTCTGACATCCAGAAAGTTACTAGGTACGCATTCTACCGTTCTGAGAGATTCCGGTTTCTAGAATCAATGGATGGCAGAGTTCTGGAATATCAGGGTGCTCAAACTCAAGAATACTTGCGTGTCTGAACTCGAGAGTCATTCAATGTCCACATTCCGGATCACAGGGTGTCCGAATACCAGAAGCACCAAATGTCTGCATTCTAGAATCGGAATGTGGCGGAATTCTAGAATGCATAGCACGGCGGTATTCGAAAGTCCTAAAATGCCTGCTATTCGGAAGTTAAGGTGTCTGACATCCAGAATGCTACCACGTCAGAATTATACCATTCTGAAAGATTCTGGGATCTAGAATCAATGGACGGCCGAGTTCCAGAATGTCCGGGTTTCCAAACTCTAGAATCCTTGCGTGTCTGAACTCGAGAGTCATTCAATATCCACATTCCAGGACTCTGGATGTCTGAAATATAGAAGCAACAAATGTCTGCATTCTTGAATCGGAATGTGGCGGAATTCTAGAATGCACAGCACGGCGGAATTCTAAAGTCCTAAAATGCCTACTAGCCGAAAGTTAAGGTGTCTGATGACCAGAATGTTACTAGGTCAGCATTCTACCATTCTGTGAGATTCTGGGTTCTAGAATCAATGGACGGCAGAGTTCTGGAATGTCAGGGTGTCCAAACTCTAGAATCCTTCCGTGTCTGAACTCGTGAGTCATTCAATGTCCACATTCCGGATCACAGGGTGTCTGAATTCCAGAAGCACCAAATGTCTGCATTCTAGAATCGGAATGTGGCGGAATTCTAGAATGCACAGCACGGTGGAATTCTAAAGTCCTAAAATGCCTACTAGCCGAAAGTTAAGGTGTCTGATGACCAGTATGTTACTAGGTCAGCATTCTACTGTCCTGAGAGATTCTGGGTTCTAGATTCAATGGACGGCAGAGTTCTGGAATGTCAGGGTGTCCAAACTCTAGAATCCTTCCGTGTCTGAACTCGTGAGTCATTCAATGTCCACATTCCGGATCACAGGGTGTCTGAATTCCAGAAGCCCCAAATGTCTGCATTCTAGAATCGGAATGTGGTGGAATTCTAGAATGCACAGCACGGCGGAATTCTAAAGTCCTAAAATGCCTACTAGCCGAAAGTTAAGGTGTCTGATGACCAGAATGTTACTAGGTCAGCATTCTACTGTTCTGAGAGATTCTGGGTTCTAGAATCAATGGACGGAAGAGTTCTGGAATGTCAGGGTGTCCAAACTCTAGAATCCATGAGTGTTTGAACTCGAGAGTCATTCAATTTCCATATTCCGGGTCACAGGGTGACTGAATTCCAGAAGCACCAAATGTCTGCATTCTAGAATCGGAATATGGCGGAATTCTAGAATGCACAGCACGGCGGAATTCGAAAGTCCTAAAATGCCTGCTATCCGGAAGTTAAGGTGTCTGACATCCAGAATGCTACCACGTCAGAATTATACCATTCTGATAGATTCTGGGATCTAGAATCAATGGACGGCTGAGTTCCAGAATGTCAGGGTGGCAAAACTCTAGAATCCTTGTGTGTCTGAACTCGAGACTCATTCAGTGTCCACATTCCAGAACTCTGGATGTCTGAAATATAGAAGCACCAAATGTCTGCATTCTAGAATCGGAATGTGGCGGAATTCTAGAATGCACAGCACGGCGGGATTCTAAAGTCCTAAAATGCCTGCTATCCGGAAGTTAAGGTGTCTGACATCAAGAATGCTACCAAGTCATTATTATACCATTCTGAAAGATTCCGGGATCTAGAATCAATGGACGGCTGAGTTCCAGAATGTCAGGGTGGCAAAACTCTAGAATCCTGGCGTGTCTGAACTCGAGAGTCATTCAATGTCCACATTCCGGATCACAGGGTGTCTGAATTCCAGAAAAACCAAATGTCTGCATTCTAGAATCGGAATGTGGTAGAATTCTAGAATGCACAGCACGGCGGAATTCTAAAGTCCTAAAATGCCTGCTATCCGGAAGTTAAGGTGTGTGACATCCAGAATGCTACCACATCAGAATTATACCATTCTGAAAGATTCTGGGATCTAGAATCAATGGACGGGTGAGTTCCAGAATGTCAAGGTGGCAAAACTCTAGAATCCTGGCTTGTCTGAACTCAAGAGTCATTCAATGTCCGCATTCCAGAACTCTGGATGTCTGAATTATGGAAGCAAAAAATGTCTGCATTCTAGAATCGGAATGTGGCGGAATTCTAGAATGCACAGCACGGCGGAACTCGAAAGTCCTAAAATGCCTGCTATCCGGAAGTTAAGGTGTCTGACATCCAGAATGCTACCACGTCAGAATTATACCATTCTGAAAGATTCTGGTGTCTAGAATCAATGGACGGCTGAGTTCCAGAATGTCAGGGTTTGCAAACTCTAGAATCCTTGCGTGTCTGAACTCGAGAGTCATTCAATATCCACATTCCAGGACTCTGGATGTCTGAAATATAGAAGCAACAAAGGTCTGCATTCTAGAATCGGAATGTGGTGGAATTCTAGAATGCACAGCACGGCAGAATTCTAAAGTCCTAAAATGCCTGCTATCCGGAAGTTAAGGTGTCTGACATCCAGAATGTTACTAGGTCAGCATTCTACCGTTCTGAGAGATTCTGGGTTCTAGAATCAATGAATGGCAGAGTTCTGGAATGTCAGGGTGTCCAAACTCTAGAGTCCTTCCGTGTCTGAACTCGTGAGTCATTCAATGTCCACATTCCGGATCACAGGGTGTCTGAATTCCAGAAGCACCAAATGTCTGCATTCTAGAATCGGAATGTGGCGGAATTCTAGAATGCACAGCACGGCGGAATTCGAAAGTCCTAAAATGCCTGCTATCCGGAAGTTAAGGTGTCTGACATCCAGAATGCTACCACGTCAGAATTATACCATTCTGAAAGATTCTGGGATCTAGAATCAATGGACGGCTGCGTTCCAGAATGTCAGAGTGGCAAAACTCTAGAATCCTTGCGTTTCTGAACTCGAGAGTCATTCAATGTCCACATTCCAGAACTCTGGATGTCTGAATTGTAGAAGCACCAAATGTCTGCATTCTAGAATCGGAATGTGGCGGAATTCTAGAATGCACAGCACGGCGGAATTCTAAAATCCTAAAATACCTGCTATCCATAAGTTAAGGTGTCTGACATCAAGAATGCTACCAAGTCAGAATTATACCATTCTGAAAGATTCTGGGATCTAGAATCAATGGACGGCTGAGTTCCAGAATATCAGGGAGGCAAAACTCTAGAATCCTTGCGTGTCTGAACTCGAGAGTCATTCAATGTCCACATTCCAGAACTCTGGATGTCTGAATTATAGAAGCACCAAATGTCTGCATTCTAGAATCGGAATGTGGCGGAATTCTAGAATGCACAGCATGGCGGAATTCTAAAGTCCTAAAATACCTGCTATCCGGAAGTTAAGGTGTCTGACATCCAGAATGTTACTAGGTCAGCATTCTACCGTTCTGAGAGATTCTGGGTTCTAGAATCAATGGACGGCAGAGTTCTGGCATGTCAGGGTGTCCAAACTCTAGAATCCTTGAGTGTTTGAACTCGAGAGTCATTCAATTTCCATATTCCGGGTCAAAACGTGACTGAATTCCAGAAGCACCAAATGTCTGCATTCTAGAATCGGAATGTGGTAGAATTCTAGAATGCACAACACGGTGGAATTCTAAAGTCATAAAATGCCTGCTATCCAGAAGTTAAGGTGTCTGACATCCAGAATGGTACCACATCAGAATTATACCATTCTGAAACATTCTGGGATCTAGAATCAATGGACGGGTGAGTTCAAGAATGTCAGGGTGGCAAAACTCTAGAATCCTGGCATGGCTGAACTCGAGGGTTATTCAATGTCCACATTCCAGAACTCTGGATGTCTGAATTGTAGAAGCAACAAATGTCTGCATTCTAGAATCGGAATGTGGCGGAATTCTAGAATGCACAGGACGGTGGAATTCTAAAGTCCTAAAATGCCTGCTATCCGGAAGTTAAGGTGTCCGACATACAGAATGCTACCACGTCAGAATTATACCATTCTGAAACATTCTGGGATCTAGTATCAATGGACGGCTGAGTTCCAGAATATCAGGGTGGCAAAACTCTAGAAACCTTGCGTGTCTGAACTCGAGAGTCATACAATGTCCACATTCCAGAACTCTGGATATCTGAATTATAGAAGCACCAAATGTCTGCATTCTAGAATCGGAATGTGTCAGAATTCTAGAATGCACAGCACGGCGGAATTCTAAAGTCCTAAAATGAATGCTATCCGGAAGTTAAGGTGTCTGACATCCAGAATGCTACCACGTCAGAATTATACCATTCTGAAACATTCTTGGATCTAGAATCAATGGACGGCTGAGTTCCAGAATGTCAGGGTTTCCAAACTCTAGAATCCTTGTGTGTCTGAACTCGAGAGTCATTCAATGTCCACATTCCAGAACTCTGGATGTCTGAATTATAGAAGCACCAAATGTCTGCATTCTAGAATCGGAATGTGGCGGAATTCTAGAATGCACAACACGGCGGAATTCTAAAGTCCTAAAATGCCTGCTATCCGGAATTTAAGGTGTCTGACATCCAGAATGCTACCACGTCAGAATTATACCATTCTGAAACATTCTTGGATCTAGAATCAATGGACGGCTGAGTTCCAGAATGTCAGGGTTTCCAAACTCTAGAATCCTTGCGTGTCTGAACTCGAGAGTCATTCAATGTCCACATTCCAGAACTCTGGATGTCTGAATTATAGAAGCACCAAATGTCTGCATTCTAGAATCGGAATGTGGCAGAATTCTAGAATGCACAGCACGTCGGAATTCTAAAGTCCTGAAATACCTGCTATCCGGTAGTTAAGGTGTCTGACATCAAGAATGCTACCAAGTCAGAATTATACCATTCTGAAAGATTCTGGGATCTAGAATCAATGGACGGCTGAGTTCCAGAATGTCAGGGTGGCAAAACTCTAGAATACTTGCGTGTCTGAACTCGAGAGTCATTCAATGTCCACATTCCAGAACTCTGGATGTGTGAATTATAGCAGCACTAAATGTCTGCATTCTAGAATCGGAATGTGGCGGAATTATAGAATGCACAGCACGGCGGAATTCCAAAGTCCTAAAATGCCTACTAGCCGAAAGTTAAGGTGTCTGATGACCAGTATGTTACTAGGTCAGCATTCTACAGTTCTGAGAGATTCTGGGTTCTAGAATCAATGGACGGCAGAGATCTGGAATATCAGGGTGTCCAAACTCTAGAATCCTTGCGTGTCTGAACTCGAGAGTCATTCAATGTCCACATTCCGGATCACAGGGTGTCTGAATTCCAGAAGCACCAAATGTCTGCATTCTAGAATCGGAATGTGGTAGAATTCTAGAATGCACAGCACGGCGTAATTCGAAAGTCCTAAAATGCCGGCTATCCGGAAGTTAAGGTGTCTGACATCCAGAATGGTACCACATCAGAATTATACCATTCTGAAACATTCTGCGATCTAGAATCAATGGACGGGTGAGTAACAGAATGTCAGGGTGGCAAAACTCCAGAATCCTGGCTTGTCTGAACTCGAGAGTCATTCAAGGTCCACATTCCAGAACTCTGGATGTCTGAATTATGGAAGCACCAAATGTCTGCATTCTAGAATCGGAATGTGGCGGAATTCTAGAATGCACAGCACGGCGGAATTCTAAAGTCCTAAAATGCCTGCTATCCGGAATTTATGGTGTCTGACATCCAGAATGCTACCACGTCAGAATTATACCATTCTAAAACATTCTAGGATCTAGAATCAATGGACGGCTGAGTTCCAGAATGCAAGGGTGGCAAAACTCTAGAATCCTTGCGTGTCTGAACTCGAGAGTCATTCAATGTCCACATTCCAGAACTCTGGATGTCTGAAATATAGAAGCACCAAATGTCTGCATTCTAGAATCGGAATGTGGCGGAATTCTAGAATGCACAGCCCGGCGGAATTTTAAAGTCGTAAAATGCCTGCTATCCAGAAGTCAAGGTGTCTGATATCCAGAAGGTTACTAGGTACGCATTCTACCGTTCTGAGAGATTCCGGTTTCTAGAATCAATGGATGGCAGAGTTCTGGAATATCAGGGTGTTCAAACTCAAGAATACTTGCGTGTCTGAACTCGAGAGTCATTCAATGTCCACATTCCGGATCACAGGGTGTCCGAATACCAGAAGCACCAAATGTCTGCATTCTAGAATCGGAATGTGGCGGAATTCTAGAATGCATAGCACGGCGGTATTCGAAAGTCCTAAAATGCCTGCTATTCGGAAGTTAAGGTGTCTGACATCCAGAATGCTACCACGTCAGAATTATACCATTCTGAAAGATTCTGGGATCTAGAATCAATGGACGGCCGAGTTCCAGAATGTCCGGGTTTCCAAACTCTAGAATCCTTGCGTGTCTGAACTCGAGAGTCATTCAATATCCACATTCCAGGACTCTGGATGTCTGAAATATAGAAGCAACAAATGTCTGCATTCTTGAATCGGAATGTGGCGGAATTCTAGAATGCACAGCACGGCGGAATTCTAAAGTCCTAAAATGCCTACTAGCCGAAAGTTAAGGTGTCTGATGACCAGAATGTTACTAGGTCAGCATTCTACTATTCTGAGAGATTCTGGGTTCTAGAATCAATGGACGGAAGAGTTCTGGAATGTCAGGGTGTCCAAACTCTAGAATCCATGAGTGTTTGAACTCGAGAGTCATTCAATTTCCATATTCCGGGTCACAGGGTGACTGAATTCCAGAAGCACCAAATGTCTGCATTCTAGAATCGGAATATGGCGGAATTCTAGAATGCACAGCACGGCGGAATTCGAAAGTCCTAAAATGCCTGCTATCCGGAAGTTAAGGTGTCTGACATCCAGAATGCTACCACGTCAGAATTATACCATTCTGATAGATTCTGGGATCTAGAATCAATGGACGGCTGAGTTCCAGAATGTCAGGGTGGCAAAACTCTAGAATCCTTGTGTGTCTGAGCTCGAGACTCATTCAGTGTCCACATTCCAGAACTCTGGATGTCTGAAATATAGAAGCACCAAATGTCTGCATTCTAGAATCGGAATGTGGCGGAATTCTAGAATGCACAGCACGGCGGGATTCTAAAGTCCTAAAATGCCTGCTATCCGGAAGTTAAGGTGTCTGACATCAAGAATGCTACCAAGTCATTATTATACCATTCTGAAAGATTCCGGGATCTAGAATCAATGGACGGCTGAGTTCCAGAATGTCAGGGTGGCAAAACTCTAGAATCCTGGCGTGTCTGAACTCGAGAGTCATTCAATGTCCACATTCCAGAACTCTGGATGTCTGAATTATAGAAGCACCAAATGTCTGCATTCTAGAATCGGTATGTGGCGGAATTCTAGAATGCACAGCACGGCGGAATTCTAAAGTCCTAAAATGCCTGCTATCCGGAAGTTAAGGTGTCTGACATCAAAAATGCTACCAAGTCAGAATTATAACATTCTGAAAGATTCTGGGATCTAGAATCAATGGAAGGCTGAGTTCCAGAATGTCAGGGTGGCAAAACTCTAGAATCCTTGCGTGTCTGAAATCGAGAGTCATTCAATGTCCACATTCCAGAACTCTGTATGTCTGAATTATAGAAGCACCAAATGTCTGCATTCTAGAATCGGAATGTGGCGGAATTCTAGAATGCACAGCACGGCGGAATTCTAAAGTCCTAAAATGCCTACTAGCCGAAAGTGAAGGTGTCTGATGACCAGTATGTTACTGGGTCAGCATTCTACCGTTCTGAGAGATTCTCGGTTCTAGAATCAATGGACGGCAGAGACCTGGAATGTCAGTGTGTCCAAACTCTAGAATCCTTGCGTGTCTGAACTCGAGAGTCATTCAATGTCCACATTCCGGATCACAGGGTGTCTGAATTCCAGAAAAACCAAATGTCTGCATTCTAGAATCGGAATGTGGTAGAATTCTAGAATGCACAGCACGGCGGAATTCTAAAGTCCTAAAATGCCTGCTATCCGGAAGTTAAGGTGTGTGACATCCAGAATGCTACCACATCAGAATTATACCATTCTGAAAGATTCTGGGATCTAGAATCAATGGACGGGTGAGTTCCAGAATGTCAGGGTGGCAAAACTCTAGAATCCTGGCTTGTCTGAACTCAAGAGTCATTCAATGTCCACATTCCAGAACTCTGGATGTCTGAATTATGGAAGCACCAAATGTCTGCATTCTAGAATCGGAATGTGGCGGAATTCTAGAATGCACAGCACGGCGGAATTCGAAAGTCCTAAAATGCCTGCTATCCGGAAGTTAAGGTGTCTGACATCCAGAATGCTACCACGTCAGAATTATACCATTCTGAAAGATTCTGGTGTCTAGAATCAATGGAGGCTGAGTTCCAGAATGTCAGGGTTTGCAAACTCTAGAATCCTTGCGTGTCTGAACTCGAGAGTCATTCAATATCCACATTCCAGGACTCTGGATGTCTGAAATATAGAAGCAACAAAGGTCTGCATTCTAGAATCGGAATGTGGTGGAATTCTAGAATGCACAGCACGGCAGAATTCTAAAGTCCTAAAATGCCTGCTATCCGGAAGTTAAGGTGTCTGACATCCAGAATGCTACCACGTCAGAATTATACCATTCTGAAAGATTCTGGGATCTAAAATCAATGGACGGCTGAGTTCCAGAATGTCAGGGTGGCAAAACTCTAGAATCCTTGCGTGTCTGAACTCGAGAGTCATTCAATGTCCACATTCCAGAACTCTGGATGTCTGAATTATAGAAGCACCAAATGTCTGCATTCTAGCATCGGAAAGTGGCGGAATTCCAGCATGCACAGCACGGCGTAATTCTAAAATCCTAAAAAGCCTGCTATCCGGAAGTTAAGGTGTCTGACATCAAGAATGCTACCAAGTCAGAATTATACCATTCTGAAAGATTCTGGGATCTAGAATCAATGGACGGCTGAGTTCCAGAAGTTCAGGGTGGCAAATCTCTAGAATACTTGCGTGTCTGAACTCGAGAGTCTTTCAATTTCCACATTCCAGAACTCTGGATGTCTGAATTATAGAAGCACCAAATGTCTGCATTCTAGAATCGGAATGTGGCAGAATTCTAGAATGCACAGCACGGCGGAATTCTGAAGTCCTAAAATGCCTACTCGTCGAAAGTTAAGGTGTCTGATGACCAGAATGTTACCAGGTCAGCATTCTACCGTTCTGAGAGATTCTGGGTTCTAGAAACAATGGACGGCAGAGTTCTGGAATGTCAGGGTGTCCAAACTCTAGAATCCATGAGTGTTTGAACTCGAGAGTCATTCAATTTCCATATTCCGGGTCACAGGGTGACTGAATTCCAGAAGCACCAAATGTCTGCATTCTAGAATCGGAATATGGCGGAATTCTAGAATGCACAGCACGGCGGAATTCGAAAGTCCTAAAATGCCTGCTATCCGGAAGTTAAGGTGTCTGACATCCAGAATGCTACCACGTCAGAATTATACCATTCTGAAAGATTCTGGGATCTAGAATCAATGGACGGCTGAGTTCCAGAATGTCAGGGTGGCAAAACTCTAGAATCCTTGTGTGTCTGAACTCGAGACTCATTCAGTGTCCACATTCCAGAACTCTGGATGTCTGAAATATAGAAGCACCAAATGTCTGCATTCTAGAATCGGAATGTGGCGGAATTCTAGAATGCACAGCACGGCGGGATTCTAAAGTCCTAAAATGCCTGCTATCCGGAAGTTAAGGTGTCTGACATCAAGAATGCTACCAAGTCATTATTATACCATTCTGAAAGATTCCGGGATCTAGAATCAATGGTCGGCTGAGTTCCAGAATGTCAGGGTGGCAAAACTCTAGAATCCTTGCGTGTCTGAACTCGAGAGTCATTCAATGTCCACATTCCAGAACTCTGGATGTCTGAATTATAGAAGCACCAAATGTCTGCATTCTAGAATCGGAATGTGGCGGAATTCTAGAATGCACAGCACGGCGGAATTCTAAAGTCCTAAAATGCCTGCTATCCGGACGTTAAGGTATCTGACATCAAGAATGCTACCAAGTCAGAATTATAACATTCTGAAAGATTCTGGGATCTAGAATCAATGGAAGGCTGAGTTCCAGAATGTCAGGGTGGCAAAACTCTAGAATCCTTGCGTGTCTGAACTCGAGAGTCATTCAATGTCCACATTCCAGAACTCTGGATGTCTGAATTATAGAAGCACCAAATGTCTGCATTCTAGAATCGGAATGTGGCGGAATTCTAGAATGCACAGCACGGCGGAATTCTAAAGTCCTAAAATGCCTACTAGCCCAAAGTGAAGGTGTCTGATGACCAGTATGTTACTGGGTCAGCATTCTACCGTTCTGAGAGATTCTCGGTTCTAGAATCAATGGACGGCATAGACCTGGAATGTCAGTGTGTCCAAACTCTAGAATCCTTGCGTGTCTGAACTCGAGAGTCATTCAATGTCCACATTCCGGATCACAGGGTGTCTGAATTCCAGAAAAACCAAATGTCTGCATTCTAGAATCGGAATGTGGTAGAATTCTAGAATGCACAGCACGGCGGAATTCTAAAGTCCTAAAATGCCTGCTATCCGGAAGTTAAGGTGTGTGACATCCAGAATGCTACCACATCAGAATTATACCATTCTGAAAGATTCTGGGATCTAGAATCAATGGACGGGTGAGTTCCAGAATGTCAGGGTGGCAAAACTCTAGAATCCTGGCTTGTCTGAACTCAAGAGTCATTCAATGTCCACATTCCAGAACTCTGGATGTCTGAATTATGGAAGCACCAAATGTCTGCATTCTAGAATCGGAATGTGGCGGAATTCTAGAATGCACAGCACAGCGGAATTCGAAAGTCCTAAAATGCCTGCTATCCGGAAGTTAAGGTGTCTGACATCCAGAATGCTACCACGTCAGAATTATACCATTCTGAAAGATTCTGGTGTCTAGAATCAATGGACGGCTGAGTTCCAGAATGTCAGGGTTTGCAAACTCTAGAATCCTTGCGTGTCTGAACTCGAGAGTCATTCAATATCCACATTCCAGGACTCTGGATGTCTGAAATATAGAAGCAACAAAGGTCTGCATTCTAGAATCGGAATGTGGTGGAATTCTAGAAGGCACAGCACGGCAGAATTCTAAAGTCCTAAAATGCCTGCTATCCGGAAGTTAAGGTGTCTGACATCCAGAATGTTACTAGGTCAGCATTCTACCGTTCTGAGAGATTCTGGGTTCTAGAATCAATGAATGGCAGAGTTCTGGAATGTCAGGGTGTCCAAACTCTAGAGTCCTTCCGTGTCAGAACTCGTGAGTCATTCAATGTCCACATTCCGGATCACAGGGTGTCTGAATTATAGAAGCACCAAATGTCTGCATTCTAGAATCGGAATGTGGCGGAATTCTAGAATGCACAGCACGTCAGAATAGTAAAGTCCTAAAATGCCTGATATTCGGAAGTTAAGGAGTCTGACATCCAGAATGTTACTAGGTCAGCATTCTATCGTTCTGAGAGATTCTGGGTTCTAGAATCAATGGACGGCAGAGTTCTGGAATGTCAGGGTGTCCAAACTCTAGAATCCTTCCATGTCTGAACTCGTGAGTCATTCAATGTCCACATTCCGGATCAAAGGGTGTCTGAATTCCAGAAGCACCAAATGTCTGCATTCTAGAATCGGAATGTGGCGGAATTCTAGAATGCACAGCACGGCGGAATTCGGAAGTCCTACAATGCCTGCTATCGGGAAGTTAAGGTGTCTGACATCCAGAATGCTACCACGTCAGAATTATACCATTCTGAAAGATTCTGGGATCTAAAATCAATGGACGGCTGAGTTCCAGAATGTCAGGGTGGCAAAACTCTAGAATCCTTGCGTGTCTGAACTCGAGAGTCATTCAATGTCCACATTCCAGAACTCTGGATGTCTGAATTATAGAAGCACCAAATGTCTGCATTCTAGCATCAGAAAGTGGCGGAATTCCAGCATGCACAGCACGGCGGAATTCTAAAATCCTAAAAAGCCTGCTATCCGGAAGTTAAGGTGTCTGACATCAAGAATGCTACCAAGTCAGAATTATACCATTCTGAAAGATTCTGGGATCTAGAATCAATGGACGGCTGAGTTCCAGAAGTTCAGGGTGGCAAATCTCTAGAATACTTGCGTGTCTGAACTCGAGAGTCTTTCAATTTCCACATTCCAGAACTCTGGATGTCTGAATTATAGAAGCAGCAAATGTCTGCATTCTAGAATCGGAATGTGGCGGAATTCTAGAATGCACAGCACGGCGGAATTCTGAAGTCCTAAAATGCCTACTCGTGGAAAGTTAAGGTGTCTGATGACCAGAATGTTACCAGGTCAGCATTCTACCGTTCTGAGAGATTCTGGGTTCTAGAATCAATGGACGGCAGAGTTCTGGAATGTCAGGGTGTCCAAACTCTAGAATCCATGAGTGTTTGAACTCGAGAGTCATTCAATTTCCATATTCCGGGTCACAGGGTGACTGAATTCCAGAAGCACCAAATGTCTGCATTCTAGAATCGGAATATGGCGGAATTCTAGAATGCACAGCACGGCGGAATTCGAAAGTCCTAAAATGCCTGCTATCCGGAAGTTAAGGTGTCTGACATCCAGAATGCTACCAAGTCAGAATTATACCATTCTGAAAGATTCTGGGATCTAGAATCAATGGACGGCTGAGTTCCACAATGTCAGGGTGGCAAAACTCTAGAATCCTTGTGTGTCTGAACTCGAGACTCATTCAGTGTCCACATTCCAGAACTCTGGATGTCTGAAATATAGAAGCACCAAATGTCTGCATTCTAGAATCGGAATGTGGCGGAATTCTAGAATGCACAGCACGGCGGGATTCTAAAGTCCTAAAATGCCTGCTATCCGGAAGTTAAGGTGTCTGACATCAAGAATGCTACCAAGTCATTATTATACCATTCTGAAAGATTCCGGGATCTAGAATCAATGGACGGCTGAGTTCCAGAATGTCAGGGTGGCAAAACTCTAGAATCCTTGCGTGTCTGAACTCGAGAGTCATTCAATGTCCACATTCCAGAACTCTGGATGTCTGAATTATAGAAGCACCAAATGTCTGCATTCTAGAATCAGAATGTGGCGGAATTCTAGAATGCACAGCACGGCGGAATTCTAAAGTCCTAAAATGCCTGCTATCCGGACGTTAAGGTGTCTGACATCAAGAATGCTACCAAGTCAGAATTATAACATTCTGAAAGATTCTGGGATCTAGAATCAATGGAAGGCTGAGTTCCAGAATGTCAGGGTGGCAAAACTCTAGAATCCTTGCGTGTCTGAACTCGAGAGTCATTCAATGTCCACATTCCAGAACTCTGGATGTCTGAATTATAGAAGCACCAAATGTCTGCATTCTAGAATCGGAATGTGGCGGAATTCTAGAATGCACAGCACGGCGGAATTCTAAAGTCCTAAAATGCCTACTAGACCAAAGTGAAGGTGTCTGATGACCAGTATGTTACTAGGTCAGCATTCTACCGTTCTGAGAGATTCTCGGTTCTAGAATCAATGGACGGCAGAGACCTGGAATGTCAGTGTGTCCAAACTCTAGAATCCTTGCGTGTCTGAACTCGAGAGTCATTCAATGTCCACATTCCGGATCACAGGGTGTCTGAATTCCAGAAGAACCAAATGTCTGCATTCTAGAATCGGAATGTGGTAGAATTCTAGAATGCACAGCACGGTGGAATTCTAAAGTCCTAAAATGCCTGCTATCCGGAAGTTAAGGTGTCTGACATCCAGAATGCTACCACATCAGAATTATACCATTCTGAAAGATTCTGGGATCTAGAATCAATGGACGGGTGAGTTCCAGAATGTCAGGGTGGCAAAACTCTAGAATCCTGGCTTGTCTGAATTCGAGAGTCATTCAATGTCCACATTCCAGAACTCTGGATGTCTGAATTATGGAAGCACCAAATGTCTGCATTCTAGAATCGGAATGTGGCGGAATTCTAGAATGCACAGCACGGCGGAATTCGAAAGTCCTAAAATGCCTGCTATCCGGAAGTTAAGGTGTCTGACATCCAGAATGCTACCACGTCAGAATTATACCATTCTGAAAGATTCTGGTGTCTAGAATCAATGGACGGCTGAGTTCCAGAATGTCAGAGTTTGCAAACTCTAGAATCCTTGCGTGTCTGAACTCGAGAGTCATTCAATATCCACATTCCAGGACTCTGGATGTCTGAAATATAGAAGCAACAAAGGTCTGCATTCTAGAATCGGAATGTGGTGGAATTCTAGAATGCACAGCACGGCAGAATTCTAAAGTCCTAAAATGCCTGCTATCCGGAAGTTAAGGTGTCTGACATCCAGAATGTTACTAGGTCAGCATTCTACCGTTCTGAGAGATTCTGGGTTCTAGAATCAAGGAATGGCAGAGTTCTGGAATATCAGGGTGTTCAAACTCTAGAGTCCTTCCGTGTCTGAACTCGTGAGTCATTCAATGTCCACATTCCGGATCACAGGGTGTCTGAATTATAGAAGCACCAAATGTCTGCATTCTAGAATCGGAATGTGGCGGAATTCTAGAATGCACAGCACGTCAGAATACTAAAGTCCTAAAATGCCTGATATTCGGAAGTTAAGGAGTCTGACATCCAGAATGTTACTAGGTCAGCATTCTACCGTTCTGAGAGATTCTGGGTTCTAGAATCAATGGACGGCAGAGTTCTGGAATGTCAGGGTGTCCAAACTCTAGAATCCTTCCGTGTCTGAACTCGTGAGTCATTCAATGTCCACATTCCGGATCAAAGGGTGTCTGAAGTCCAGAAGCACCAAATGTCTGCATTCTAGAATCGGAATGTGGCGGAATTCTAGAATGCACAGCACGGCAGAATTCGGAAGTCCTAAAATGCCTGCTATCGGGAAGTTAAGGTTTCTGACATCCAGAATGCTACCACGTCAGAATTATACCATTCTGAAAGATTCTGGGATCTAGAATCAATGGACGGCTGAGTTCCAGAATGTCAGGGTGGCAAAACTCTAGTATCCTGGCGTGTCTGAACTCGAGAGTCATTCAATGTCCACATTCCAGAACTCTGGATGTCGGAATTATAGAAGCACCAAATGTCTGCATTCTAGCATCGGAAAGTGGCGGAATTCTAGCATGCACAGCACGGCGGAATTCTAAAATCCTAAAATGCCTGCTATCCGGAAGTTAAGGTGTCTGACATCAAGAATGCTACCAAGTCAGAATTATACCATTCTGAAAGACTCTGGGATCTAGAATCAATGGACGGCTTAGTTCCAGAATGTCAGGGTGGCAAAACTCTAGAATACTTGCGTGTCTGAACTCGAGAGTCTTTCAATTTCCACATTCCAGAACTCTGGATGTCTGAATTATAGAAGCAGCAAATGTCTTTATTCTAGAATCGGAATGTGGCGGAATTCTAGAATGCACAGCACGGCGGAATTCTAAAGTCCTAAAATGCCTACTAGCCGAAAGTTAAGGTGTCTGATGACAAGAATGTTACCAGGTCAGCATTCTACCGTTCTGAGAGATTCTGGGTTCTAGAATCAATGGACGGCAGAGTTCTGGAATGTCAGGGTGTCCAAACTCTAGAATACCTGAGTGTTTGAACTCGAGAGTCACTCAATTTCCATATTCCGGGTCACAGGGTGACTGAATTCCAGAAGCACCAAATGTCTGCATTCTAGAATCGGAATGTGGCGGAATTCTAGAATGCACAGCACGGCGGAATTCGAAAGTCCTAAAATGCCTGCTATCTTTAAGTTACGGTGTCTGACATCCAGAATGCTACCACGTCAGAATTATACCATTCTGAAAGATTCTGGGATCTAGAATCAATGGACGGCTGAGTTCCAGAATGTCAGGGTGGCAAAACTCTAGAATCCTTGCGTGTCTGAACTCGAGAGTCATTCAATGTCCACATTCCAGAACTCTGGATGTCTGAATTATAGAAGCACCAAATGTCTGCATTCTAGAATCGGAATGTTGCAGAATTCTAGAATGCACAGCACGGCGGAATTCTAAAGTCCTAAAATGCCTGCTATCCGGACGTTAAGGTGTCTGACATCAAGAATGCTACCAAGTCAGAATTATAACATTCTGAAAGATTCTGGGATCTAGAATCAATGGAAGGCTGAGTTCCAGAATGTCAGGGTGGCAAAACTCTAGAATCCTTGCGTGTCTGAACTCGAGAGTCATTCAATGTCCACATTCCAGAACTCTGGATGTCTGAATTATAGAAGCACCAAATGTCTGCATTCTAGAATCGGAATGTGGCGGAATTCTAGAATGCACAGCACGGCGGAATTCTAAAGTCCTAAAATGCCTACTAGCCCAAAGTGAAGGTGTCTGATGACCAGTATGTTACTAGGTCAGCATTCTACCGTTCTGAGAGATTCTCGGTTCTAGAATCAATGGACGGCAGAGACCTGGAATGTCAGTGTGTCCAAACTCTAGAATCCTTGCGTGTCTGAACTCGAGAGTCATTCAATGTCCACATTCCGGATCACAGGGTGTCTGAATTCCAGAAGAACCAAATGTCTGCATTCTAGAATCGGAATGTGGTAGAATTCTAGAATGCACAGCACGGTGGAATTCTAAAGTCCTAAAATGCCTGCTATCCGGAAGTTAAGGTGTCTGACATCCAGAATGCTACCACATCAGAATTATACCATTCTGAAAGATTCTGGGATCTAGAATCAATGGACGGGTGAGTTCCAGAATGTCAGGGTGGCAAAACTCTAGAATCCTGGCTTGTCTGAATTCGAGAGTCATTCAATGTCCACATTCCAGAACTCTGGATGTCTGAATTATGGAAGCACCAAATGTCTGCATTCTAGAATCGGAATGTGGCGGAATTCTAGAATGCACAGCACGGCGGAATTCGAAAGTCCTAAAATGCCTGCTATCCGGAAGTTAAGGTGTCTGACATCCAGAATGCTACCACGTCAGAATTATACCATTCTGAAAGATTCTGGTGTCTAGAATCAATGGACGGCTGAGTTCCAGAATGTCAGAGTTTGCAAACTCTAGAATCCTTGCGTGTCTGAACTCGAGAGTCATTCAATATCCACATTCCAGGACTCTGGATGTCTGAAATATAGAAGCAACAAAGGTCTGCATTCTAGAATCGGAATGTGGTGGAATTCTAGAATGCACAGCACGGCAGAATTCTAAAGTCCTAAAATGCCTGCTATCCGGAAGTTAAGGTGTCTGACATCCAGAATGTTACTAGGTCAGCATTCTACCGTTCTGAGAGATTCTGGGTTCTAGAATCAAGGAATGGCAGAGTTCTGGAATATCAGGGTGTTCAAACTCTAGAGTCCTTCCGTGTCTGAACTCGTGAGTCATTCAATGTCCACATTCCGGATCACAGGGTGTCTGAATTATAGAAGCACCAAATGTCTGCATTCTAGAATCGGAATGTGGCGGAATTCTAGAATGCACAGCACGTCAGAATACTAAAGTCCTAAAATGCCTGATATTCGGAAGTTAAGGAGTCTGACATCCAGAATGTTACTAGGTCAGCATTCTACCGTTCTGAGAGATTCTGGGTTCTAGAATCAATGGACGGCAGAGTTCTGGAATGTCAGGGTGTCCAAACTCTAGAATCCTTCCGTGTCTGAACTCGTGAGTCATTCAATGTCCACATTCCGGATCAAAGGGTGTCTGAATTCCAGAAGCACCAAATGTCTGCATTCTAGAATCGGAATGTGGCGGAATTCTAGAATGCACAGCACGGCAGAATTCGGAAGTCCTAAAATGCCTGCTATCGGGAAGTTAAGGTGTCTGACATCCAGAATGCTACCACGTCAGAATTATACCATTCTGAAAGATTCTGGGATCTAGAATCAATGGACGGCTGAGTTCCAGAATGTCAGGGTGGCAAAACTCTAGAATCCTGGCGTGTCTGAACTCGAGAGTCATTCAATGTCCACATTCCAGAACTCTGGATGTCGGAATTATAGAAGCACCAAATGTCTGCATTCTAGCATCGGAAAGTGGCGGAATTCTAGCATGCACAGCACGGCGGAATTCTAAAATCCAAAAATGCCTGCTATCCGGAAGTTAAGGTGTCTGACATCAAGAATGCTACCAAGTCAGAATTATACCATTCTGAAAGACTCTGGGATCTAGAATCAATGGACGGCTTAGTTCCAGAATGTCAGGGTGGCAAAACTCTAGAATACTTGCGTGTCTGAACTCGAGAGTCTTTCAATTTCCACATTCCAGAACTCTGGATGTCTGAATTATAGAAGCAGCAAATGTCTTCATTCTAGAATCGGAATGTGGCGGAATTCTAGAATGCACAGCACGGCGGAATTCTAAAGTCCTAAAATGCCTACTAGCCGAAAGTTAAGGTGTCTGATGACCAGAATGTTACCAGGTCAGCATTCTACCGTTCTGAGAGATTCTGGGTTCTAGAATCAATGGACGGCAGAGTTCTGGAATGTCAGGGTGTCCAAACGCTAGAATACCTGAGTGTTTGAACTCGAGAGTCACTCAATTTCCATATTCCGGGTCACAGGGTGACTGAATTCCAGAAGCACCAAATGTCTGCATTCTAGAATCGGAATGTGGCCGAATTCTAGAATGCACAGCACGGCGGAATTCGAAAGTCCTAAAATGCCTGCTATCGGGAAGTTAAGGTGTCTGACATCCAGAATGCTACCACGTCAGAATTATACCATTCTGAAAGATTCTGGGATCTAGAATCAATGGATGGCTGAGTTCCAGAATGTCAGGGTGGCAAAACTCTAGAATCCTTGCGTGTCTGAACTCGAGAGTCATTCAATGTCCACATTCCAGAACTCTGGATGTCTGAATTATAGAAGCACCAAATGTCTGCATTCTAGAATCGGAATGTGGCGGAATTCTAGAATGCACAGCACGGCGGAATTCTAAAATCCTAAAATGCCTGCTATCCGGAAGTTAAGGTGTCTGACATCAAGAATGCTACCAAGTCAGAATTATACCATTCTGAAAGATTCTGGGATCTAAAATCAATGGACGGCTGAGTTCCAGAATGTCAGGGTGGCAAAACTCTAGAATCCTTGCGTGTCTGAACTCGAGAGTCATTCAATGTCCACATTCCAGAACTCTGGATGTCTGAATTATAGAAGCACCAAATGTCTGCATTCTAGAATCGGAATGTGGCGGAATTCTAGAATGCACAGCACGGCGCAATTCTAAAGTCCTAAAATGCCTACTAGCCGAAAGTTAAGGTGTCTGATGACCAGAATGTTACTAGGTCAGCATTCTACCGTTCTGAGAGATTCTGGGTTCAGGAATCAATGGATGGCAGAGTTCTGGAATGTCAGGGTGTCCAAACTCTAGAATCCTTGAGTGTTTGAACTCGAGAGTCATTCAATTTCCATATTCCGGGTCACAGGGTGTCTGAATTCCAGAAGCACCAAATGTCTGCATTCTAGAATCGGAATGTGGCAGAATTCTATAATGCACAGCATGGCAGAATTCTAAAGACGTAAAATGACTGATATTCGGAAGTTAAGGTGTCTGACATCCAGAATGTTACTAGGTCAGCATTCTACCGTTCTGAGAGATTCTGGGTTCTAGAATCAATGGACGGCAGAGTTCTGGAATGTCAGGGTGTCCAAACTCCAGAATCCTTCCGTGTCTGAACTCCTGAGTCATTCAATGTCCACATTCCGGATCACAGGGTGTCTGAATTCCAGAAGCACCAAATGTCTGCATTCTAGAATCGGAATGTGGCGGAATTCTAGAATGCACAGCACGGCGGAATTTGAAAGTCCTAAAATGCCTGCTATCGGGAGTAAAGGTGTCTGACATCCAGAATGCTACCAGGTCAGAATTACACCATTCTGAAAGATTCTGGGATCTAGAATCAATGGACGGCTGAGTTCCAGAATGTCAGGATGGCAAAACTCTAGAATCCTTGCGTGTCTGAACTCGAGAGTCATTCAATGTCCACATTCCAGAACTCTGGATGTCTGAATTATAGAAGCACCAAATGACTGCATTCTAGCATCGGAATGTGGCGGAATTCTAGCATGCACAGCACGGCGGAATTCTAAAATCCTAAAATGCCTGCTGTCCGGAAGTTAAGTTGTCTGACATCAAGAATGCTACCAAGTCAGAATTATACCATTCTGAAAGATTCTGGGATCTAGAATCAATGGACGGCTGAGTTCCAGAATGTCAGGGTGGCAAAACTCTAGAATACTTGCGTGTCTGAACTCGAGAGTCTTTCAATGTCCACATTCCAGAACTCTGGATGTCTGAATTATAGAAGCACCAAATGTCTGCATTCTAGAATCGGAATGTGGCGGAATTCTAGAATGCACAGCACGGCGGAATTCTACAGTCCTAAAATGCCTACTAGCCGAAAGTTAAGGTGTCTGATGACCAGAATGTTACCAGGTCAGCATTCTACCGTTCTGAGAGATTCTGGGTTCTAGAATCAATGTACGGCAGAGTTCTGGAATGTCAGGGTGTCCAAACTCTAGAATCCCTGAGTGTTTGAACTCGAGAGTCATTCAATTTGCATATTCCGGTTCACAGGGTGACTGAATTCCAGAAACACCAAATGAATGCATTCTAGAATCGGAATGTGGCGGAATTCTAGAATGCACAGCACGGCAGAATTCGAAAGTCCTAAAATGCCTGCTATCCGGAAGTTAAGGTGTCTGACATCCATAATGCTACCACGTCAGAATTATACCATTCTGAAAGATTCTGGGATCTAGAATCAATGGACGGCTGAGTTCCAGAATGTCAGGGTGGCAAAACTCTAGAATCCTGGCGTGTCTGAACTCGAGAGTCATTCAATGTCCACATTCCAGAACTCTGGATGTCTGAATTATAGAAGCACCAAATGTCTGCATTCTAGAATCGGAATGTGGCGGAATTCTAGAATGCACAGCATGGTGGAATTCTTAAGTCCTAAAATGCCTGCTATCCGGAAGTTAAGGTGTCTGACATCAAGAATGCTGCCAAGTCAGAATTATACCATTCTGAAAGATTCTGGGATCTAGAATCAATGGACGGCTGAGTTCCAGAATGTCAGGGTGGCAAAACTCTAGAATCCTTGCATGTCTGAACTCGAGAGTCATTCAATGTCCACATTCCACAACTCTGGATGTCTGAATTATAGAAGCACCAAATGTCTGCATTCTAGAATCGGAATGTGGCGGAATTGTAGAATGCACAGCACGGCGGAATTCTAAAATCCTAAAATGCCTGCTATCCGGAAGTTAAGGTGTCTGACATCTAGAATGTTTCTAGGTCAGCATTCTACCGTTCTGAGAGATTCTCGGTTCTAGAATCAATGGACGCAGAGATCTGGCATGTCAGGGTGTCCAAACTCTAGAATCCTTGCGTGTCTGAACTCGAGAGTCTTTCAATGTCCACATTCCGGATCAAAGGGTGTCTGAATTCCAGAAGAACCAAATGTCTGCATTCTAGAATCGGAATGTGGTAGAATTCAAGAATGCACAGCACGGCGGAATTCTAAAGTCCTTAAATGACTGCTATCCGGAAGTTAAGGTGTCTGACATCCAGAATGGTACCACATCAGAATTATACCATTCTGAAAGATTCTGGGATCTAGAATCAATGGACGGCTGAGTTCCAGAACGTCAGGGTGGCAAAACTCTAGAATCCTGGCGTGTCTGAACTCGAGAGTCATTCAATATCCACATTCCAGAACTCTGGATGTCTGAATTTTGGAAGCACCAAATGTCTGCATTCTAGAATTGGAATGTGGCGGAATTCTAGAATGCACAGCACGGCGGAATTCTAAAGTCCTAAAATGCCTGCTATCCGGAAGTTAAGGTGTCTGACATCCAGAATGCTACCACGTCAGAATTATAACATTCTGAAAGATTCTGAGATCTAGAATCAATGGACGGCTGAGTTCCAGAATGCAAGGGTGGCAAAACTCTAGAATACTTGCGTGTCTGAACTCGAGAGTCATTCAATGTCCACATTCCAGAACTCTGGATGACTGAATTATAGAAGCACCAAATGTCTGCATTCTAGAATCAGAATGTGGCGGAATTCTAGAATGCACAGCACGGCGGAATTTTAAAGTCGTAAAATGCCTGCTATCCAGAAGTCAAGGTGTCTGACATCCAGAATGTTACTAGATACGCATTCTACCGTTCTGAGAGATTCCGGTTTCTAGAATCAATGGATGGCAGAGTTCTGGAATGTCAGGGTGTTCAAACTCAAGAATACTTGCGTGTCTGAACTCGAGAGTCATTCAATGTCTACATTCCGGATCACAGGGTGTCCGAATACCAGAAGCACCAAATGTCTGCATTCTAGAATCGGAATGTGGCGGAATTCTAGAATGCATAGCACGGCGGTATTCGAAAGTCCTAAAATGCCTGCTATCCGGAAGTTAAGGTGTCTGACATCCAGAATGCTACCACGTCAGAATTATACCATTCTGAAAGATTCTGGGATCTAGAATCAATGGACGGCCGAGTTCCAGAATGTCCGGGTTTCCAAACTCTAGAATCCTTGCGTGTCTGAACTCGAGAGTCATTCAATATCCACATTCCAGGACTCTGGATGTCTGAAATATAGAAGCAACAAATGTCTGCATTCTTGAATCGGAATGTGGGGGAATTCTAGAATGCACAGCACGGCAGAATTCTAAAGTCCTAAAATGCCTGCTATTCGGAAGTTAAGGTGTCTGACATCCAGAATGTTTCTAGGTCAGCATTCTACCGTTCTGTGAGATTCTGGGTTCTAGAATCAATCGACGGCAGAGTTCTGGAATGTCAGGGTGTCCAAACTCTAGAATCCTTCCGTGTCTGAACTCGTGAGTCATTCAATGTCCACATTCCGGATCACAGGGTGTCTGAATTCCAGAAGCACCAAATGTCTGCATTCTAGAATCGGAATGTGGCGGAATTCTAGAATGCACAGCACGGCAGAATTCTAAATTCCTAAAATGCCTGATATTCGGAAGCTAAGGAGTCTGACATCCAGAATGTTACTAGGTCAGCATTCTACTGTTCTGAGAGATTCTGGGTTCTAGATTCAATGGACGGCAGAATTCTGGAATGTCAGGGTGTCCAAACTCTAGAATCCTTCCGTGTCTGAACTCGTGAGTCATTCAATGTCCACATTCCAGATCAAAGGGTGTCTGAATTCCAGAAGCACCAAATGTCTGCATTCTAGAATCGGAATGTGGCGGAATTCTAGAATGCACAGCACGGCGGAATTCTAAAGTTCTAAAATGCCTACTAGCCGAAAGTTAAGGTGTCTGATGACCAGAATGTTACTTGGTCAGCATTCTACTCTTCTGAGAGATTCTGGGTTCTAGAATCAATGGACGGAAGAGTTCTGGAATGTCAGGGTGTCCAAACTCTAGAATCCATGAGTGTTTGAACTCGAGAGTCATTCAATTTCCATATTCCGGGTCACAGGGTGACTGAATTCCAGAAACACCAAATGTCTGCATTCTAGAATCGGAATATGGCGGAATTCTAGAATGCACAGCATGGCGGAATTCGAAAGTCCTAAAATGCCTGCTATCCGGAAGTTAAGGTGTCTGACATCCAGAACGCTACCACGTCAGAATTATACCATTCTGATAGATTCTGGTATCTAGAATCAATGGACGGCTGAGTTCCAGAATGTCAGGGTGGCAAAACTCTAGAATCCTTGCGTGTCCGAACTCGAGACTCAATCAGTGTCCACATTCCAGAACTCTGGATGTCTGAAATATAGAAGCACCAAATGTCTGCATTCTAGAATCGGAATGTGGCGGAATTCTAGAATGCACAGCACGGCGGGATTCTAAAGTCCTAAAATGCCTGCTATCCGGAAGTTAAGGTGTCTGACATCAAGAATGCTACCAAGTCATTATTATACCATTCTGAAAGATTCCGGGATCTAGAATCAATGGACGGCTGAGTTCCAGAATGTCAGGGTGGCAATACTCTAGAATCCTTGCGTGTCTGAACTCGAGAGTCATTCAATGTCCACATTCCAGAACTCTGGATGTCTGAATTATAGAAGCACCAAATGTCTGCATTCTAGAATCGGAATGTGGCAGAATTCTAGAATGCACAGCACGGCGGAATTCTAAAGTCCTAAAATGCCTGCTATCCGGAAGTTAAGGTGTCTGACATCAAGAATGCTACCAAGTCAGAATTATACCATTCTGAAAGATTCTGGGATCTAGAATCAATGGACGGCTGTGTTCCAGAATGTCAGGGTGGCAAAACTCTAGAATCCTGGCGTGTCTGAACTCGAGAGTCATTCAATGTCCACATTCCAGAACTCTGGATGTCTGAATTATAGAAGCACCAAATGTCTGCATTCTAGAATCGGAATGTGGCAGAATTCTAGAATGCACAGCACGTTGGAATTCTAAAGTCCTAAAATGCCTGCTATCCGGAAGTTAAGGTGTCTGACATCAAGAATGCTACCAAGTCAGAATTATACCATTCTGAAAGATTCTGGGATCTAGAATCAATGGACGGCTGTGTTCCAGAATGTCAGGGTGGCAAAAATCTAGAATCCTGGCGTGTCTGAACTCGAGAGTCATTCAATGTCCACATTCCAGAACTCTGGATGTCTGAATTATAGAAGCACCAAATGTCTGCATTCTAGAATCGGAATGTGGCGGAATTCTAGAATGCACAGCACGGCGGAATTCTAAAGTCCTAAAATGCCTGCTATCCGGAAGTTAAGTTGTCTGACATCTAGAATGTTTCTAGGTCAGCATTCTACCGTTCAGAGAGATTCTGGGTTCTAGAATCAATGGACGGCAGAGATCTGGCATGTCAGGGTGTCCAAACTCTAGAATCCTTGCGTGTCTGAACTCGAGAGTCATTCAATGTCCACATTCCGGATCACAGGGTGTCTGAATTCCAGAAGCACCAAATGTCTGCATTCTAGAATCGGAATGTGGTAGAATTCAAGAATGCACAGCACGGCGGAATTCTAAAGTC
The DNA here is from genome assembly GCF_030222135.1 of Aotus nancymaae. Taxonomy (NCBI): domain Eukaryota; kingdom Metazoa; phylum Chordata; class Mammalia; order Primates; family Aotidae; genus Aotus; species Aotus nancymaae. The sequence goes on along the minus strand of NW_026988470.1, from coordinate 1,668,587 downwards.
CTAAAATGCCTGCTATCAGGAAGTTAAGGTGTCTGACATCCAGAATGGTACCACATCAGAATTATACCATTCTGAAAGATTCTGGGATCTAGAATCAATGGACGGCTGAGTTCCAGAATGCAAGGGTGGCAAAACTCTAGAATCCTTCCGTGTCTGAACTCGAGAGTCATTCAATGTCCACATTCCAGAACTCTGGATGTCTGAATTATAGAAGCACCAAATGTCTGCATTCTAGAATCGGAATGTGGCGGAATTCTAGAATGCACAGCACGGCGGAATTCTAAAGTCCTAAAATACCTGCTATCCGGAAGTTAAGGTGTCTGACATCCAGAATGTTACTAGGTCAGCATTCTACCGTTCTGAGAGATTCTGGGTTCTAGAATCAATGGACGGCAGAGATCTGGCATGTCAGGGTGTCCAAACTCTAGAATCCCTGCGTCTCTGAACACGAGAGTCATTCAATGTCCACATTCCGGATCACAGGGTTTCTGAATTCCAGAAGCGCCAAATGTCTGCATTCTAGAATCGGAATGTGGTAGAATTCTAGAATGCACAGAACGGCGGAATTCTAAAGTCCTAAAATGACTGCTATCCTGAAGTTAAGGTGTCTGACATCCAGAATGGTACCACATCAGAATTATACCATTCTGAAACATTCTGGGATCAAGAATCAATGGACGGCTGCGTTCCAGAATGCAAGGCTGGCAAAACTCTAGAATCCTTGCGTGTCTGACCTCGAGAGTCATTCAATGTCCACATTCCAGAACTCTGGATGTCTGAATTATAGAAGCACCAAATGTCTGCATTCTAGAATCGGAATGTGGCGGAATTCTAGAATGCACAGCACGGCACAATTCTAAAGTCCTAAAATGCCTGCTATTCGGAAGTTAAGGTGTCTGACATCCAGAATGTTACTAGGTCAGCATTCTACCGTTCTGAGAGATTCTGGGTTCTAGAATCAATGGACGGCAGAGTTCTGGAATGTCAGGTTGTCCAAACTCTAGAATCCTTGAGTGTTTGAACTCGAGAGTAATTCAATTTCCATATTCCGGGTCACAAGGTGACTGAATTCCAGAAGCACCAAACGTCTGCATTCTAGAATCGGAATGTGGCGGAATTCTAGAATGCACAGCACGGCGGAATTCTAAAGTCCTAAAATGCCTGCTATCCGGAAGTTAAGGTGTCTGACATCCAGAATGCCACCACGTCAGCATTATACCATTCTGAAAGATTCTGGGATCTAGAATCAATGGACGGCTGAGTTCCAGAATGTCAGGGTTTCCAAACTCTAGAATCCTTGCATGTCTGAACTCCAGAGTCATTCAATAACCACATTCCAGGATTCTGGATGTCTGAAATATTGAAGCACCAAATGTCTGCATTCTAGAATCGGAATGTGGCGGAATTATAGAATGCACAGCACGACAGAATTCTAAAGTCCTAAAATGCCTGCTATTCGGAAGTTAAGGTGTCTGACATCCAGAATGTTACTAGGTCAGCATTCTACCGTTCTGAGTGATTCTGGGTTCTAGAATCAATGGACGGCAGATTTCTGGAATGTCAGGGTGTCCAAACTCTAGATTCCTTCCGTGTCTGAACTCGTGAGTCATTCAATGTCCACATTCCGGATCACAGGGTGTCAGAATTCCAGAAGCACCAAATGTCTGCATTCTAGTATCGGAATGTGGTAGAATTCTAGAATGCACAACACGGTGGAATTCTAAAGTCATAAAATGCCTGCTATCCAGAAGTTAATGTGTCTGACATCCAGAATGGTACCACATCAGAATTATACCATTCTGAAAGATTCTGGGATCTAGAATCAATGGACGGGTGAGTTCAAGAATGTCAGGGTGGCAAAACTCTAGAATCCTGGCATGTCTGAACTCGAGGGTTATTCAATGTCCACATTCCAGCACTCTGGATGTCTGAATTATAGAAGCACCAAATGTCTGCATTTTAGAATCGGAATGTGGCGGAATTCTAGAATGCACAGGACGGCGGAATTCTAAAGTCCTAAAATGCCTACTAGCCGAAAGTTAAGGTGTCTGATGACCAGAATGTTACTAGGTCAGCATTCTACCGTTCTGAGAGATTCTGGGTTCTAGAATCAATGGACGGCAGAGTTCTGGAAGGTCAGGGTGTCCAAACTCTAGAATCCTTGAGTGTTTGAACTCGAGAGTCATTCAATGTCCACATTCCGGGTCGCAGGATGACTGAATACCAGAAGCACCAAATGTCTGCATTCTATAATCGGAATGTGGCGGAATTCTAGAATGCACAGCACGGCGGAATTCGAAAGTCCTAAAATGCCTGCTATCCGGAAGTTAAGGTGTCCGACATACAGAATGCTACCACGTCAGAATTATACCATTCTGAAACATTCTGGGATCTAGAATCAATGGACGGCTGAGTTCCAGAATATCAGGGTGGCAAAACTCTAGAAACCTTGCATGTCTGAACTCGAGAGTCGTTCAATGTCCACATTCCAGAACTCTGGATGTCTGAATTATAGAAGCACCAAATGTCTGCATTCTAGAATCGGAATGTGTCAGAATTCTAGAATGCACAGCACGGCGGAATTCTAAAGTCCTAAAATGAATGCTATCCGGAAGTTAAGGTGTCTGACATCAAGAATGCTACCAAGTCAGAATTATACCATTCTGAAAGATTCTGGGATCTAGAATAAATGGACGGCTGAGTTCCAGAATGTCAGGGTGGCAAAACTCTAGAATCCTTGTGAGTCTGAACTCGAGATTCATTCAATGTCCATATTCCAGAACTCTGGATGTCTGAATTATAGAAGCACCAAATGTCTGCATTCTAGAATCGGAATGTGGCGGAATTCTAGAATGCACAACACGGCAGAATTCTAAAGTCCTAAAATGCCTGCTATCCGGAATTTAAGGTGTCTGACATCCAGAATGCTACCACGTCAGAATTATACCATTCTGAAACATTCTTGGATCTAGAATCAATGGACGGCTGAGTTCCAGAATGTCAGGGTTTCCAAACTCTAGAATCCTTGCGTGTCGGAACTCGAGAGTCATTCAATGTCCACATTCCCGAACTCTGGATGTCTGAATTATAGAAGCACCAAATGTCTGCATTCTAGAATCGGAATGTGGCGGAATTCTAGAATGCACAGCACGGCAGAATTCTAAAGTCCTAAAATGCCTGCTATCCGGAAGTTAAGGTGTCTGACATCAAGAATGCTACCAAGTCAGAATTATACCATTCTGAAAGATTCTGGGATCTAGAATCAATGGACGGCTGAGTTCCAGAATGTCAGGGTGGCAAAACTCTAGAATCCTTGCGTGTCTGAACTCGAGAGTCATTCAATGTCCACATTCCGGATCACAGGGTGTCAGAATTCCAGAAGCACCAAATGTCTGCATTCTAGTATCGGAATGTGTCAGAATTCTAGAATGCACAGCACGGCGGAATTCTAAAGTCCTAAAATGAATGCTATCCGGAAGTTAAGGTGTCTGACATCCAGAATGCTACCACGTCAGAATTATACCATTCTGAAAGATTCTGGGATCTAGAATCAATGGACGGCTGAGTTCCAGAATGTCAGGGTGGCAAAACTCTAGAATCCTTGTGAGTCTGAACTCGAGATTCATTCAATGTCCATATTCCAGAACTCTGGATGTCTGAATTATAGAAGCACCAAATGTCTGCATTCTAGAATCGGAATGTGGCGGAATTCTAGAATGCACAGCACGGCGGAATTCTAAATTCATAAAATGCCTGCTATCCGGAAGTTAAGGTGTCTGACATCAATAACGCTACCAAGTCAGAATTATAGCATTCTGAAAGATTCTGGGATCTAGAATCAATGGATGGCTGAGTTCCAGAATGTCAGGGTGGCAAAACTCTAGAATACTTGCGTGTCTGAACTCGAGAGTCATTCAATGTCCACATTCCAGAACTCTGGATGTCTGAATTATAGCAGCACTAAATGTCAGCATTCTAGAAACGGAATGTGGCGGAATTATAGAATGCACAGCACGGTGGAATTCCAAAGTCCTAAAATGCCTACTAGCCGAAAGTTAAGGTGTCTGATGACCAGTATGTTACTAGTTCAGCATTCTACAGTTCTGAGAGATTCTGGGTTCTAGAATCAATGGACGGCAAAGATCTGGAATATCAGGGTGTCCAAACTCTAGAATCCTTGCGTGTCTGAACTCGAGAGTCATTCAATGTCCACATTCCGGATCACAGGGTGTCTGAATTCCAGAAGCACCAAATGTCTGCATTCTAGAATCGGAATGTGGTAGAATTCTAGAATGCACAGCACGGCGTAATTCGAAAGTCCTAAAATGCCGGCTATCCGGAAGTTAAGGTGTCTGACATCCAGAAAGGTACCACATCAGAATTATACCATTCTGAAACATTCTGCGATCTAGAATCAATGGACGGGTGAGTACCAGAATGTCAGGGTGGCAAAACTCTAGAATCCTGGCTTGTCTGAACTCGAGAGTCATTCAATGTCCACATTCCAGAACTCTGGATGTCTGAATTATGGAAGCACCAAATGTCTGCATTCTAGAATCGGAATGTGGCGGAATTCTAGAATGCACAGCACGGCGGAATTCTAAAGTCCTAAAATGCCTGCTATCCGGAATTTATGGTGTCTGACATCCAGAATGCTACCACGTCAGAATTATACCATTCTGAAACATTCTGGGATCTAGAATCAATGGACGGATGAGTTCCAGAATGCAAGGGTGGCAAAACTCTAGAATCCTTGTGTGTCTGAACTCGAGAATCATTCAATGTGCACATTCCAGAACTCTGGATGTCTGAAATATAGAAGCACCAAATGTCTGCATTCTAGAATCAGAATGTGGCGGAATTCTAGAATGCACAGCACGGCGGAATTTTATAGTCATAAAATGCCTGCTATCCAGAAGTCAAGGTGTCTGACATCCAGAATGTTACTAGGTACGCATTCTACCGTTCTGAGAGATTCCGGTTTCTAGAATCAATGGATGGCAGAGTTCTGGAATGTTAGGGTGTTCAAACTCAAGAATACTTGCGTGTCTGAACTCGAGAGTCATTCAATGTCTACATTCCGGATCACAGGGTGTCCGAATACCAGAAGAACCAAATGTCTGCATTCTAGAATCGGAATGTGGTGGAATTCTATAATGCATAGCACGGCGGTATTCGAAAGTCCTAAAATGCCTGCTATCCGGAAGTTAAGGTGTCTGACATCCAGAATGCTACCACGTCAGAATTATACCATTCTGAAAGATTCTGGGATCTAGAATCAATGGACGGCCGAGTTCCAGAATGTCCGGGTTTCCAAACTCTAGAATCCTTGCGTGTCTGAACTCGAGAGTCATTCAATATCCACATTCCAGGACTCTGGATGTCTGAAATATAGAAGCAACAAATGTCTGCATTCTTGAATCGGAATGTGGTGGAATTCTAGAATGCACAGCACGGCAGAATTCTAAAGTCCTAAAATGCCTGCTATTCGGAAGTTAAGGTGTCTGACATCCAGAATGTTACTAGGTCAGCATTCTACCGTTCGGTGAGATTCTGGGTTCTAGAATCAATGGACGGCAGAGTTCTGGAATGTCAGGGTGTCCAAACTCTAGAATCCTTCCGTGTCTGAACTCGTGAGTCATTCAATGTCCACATTCCGGATCACAGGGTGTCTGAATTCCAGAAGCACCAAATGTCTGCATTCTAGAATCGGAATGTGGCGGAATTCTAGAATGCACAGCACGGCAGAATTCTAAATTCCTAAAATGCCTGATATTCGGAAGCTAAGGAGTCTGACATCCAGAATGTTACTAGGTCAGCATTCTACTGTTCTGAGAGATTCTGGGTTCTAGATTCAATGGACGGCAGAATTCTGGAATGTCAGGGTGTCCAAACTCTAGAATCCTTCCGTGTCTGAACTCGTGAGTCATTCAATGTCCACATTCCAGATCAAAGGGTGTCTGAATTCCAGAAGCACCAAATGTCTGCATTCTAGAATCGGAATGTGGCGGAATTCTAGAATGCACAGCACGGCGGAATTCTAAAGTCCTAAAATGCCTACTAGCCGAAAGTTAAGGTGTCTGATGACCAGAATGTTACTAGGTCAGCATTCTACTGTTCTGAGAGATTCTGGGTTCTAGAATCAATGGACGGAAGAATTCTGGAATGTCAGGGTGTCCAAACTCTAGAATCCATGAGTGTTTGAACTCGAGAGTCATTCAATTTCCATATTCCGGGTCACAGGGTGACTGAATTCCAGAAACACCAAATGTCTGCATTCTAGAATCGGAATATGGCGGAATTCTAGAATGCACAGCACGGCGGAATTCGAAAGTCCTAAAATGCCTTCTATCCGGAAGTTAAGGTGTCTGACATCCAGAATGCTACCACGTCAGAATTATACCATTCTGATAGATTCTGGTATCTAGAATCAATGGACGGCTTAGTTCCAGAATGTCAGGGTGGCAAAACTCTAGAATCCTTGCGTGTCTGAACTCGAGACTCATTCAGCGTCCACATTCCAGAACTCTGGATGTCTGAAATATAGAAGCACCAAATGTCTGCATTCTAGAATCGGAATGTGGCGGAATTCTAGAATGCACAGCACGGCGGGATTCTAAAGTCCTAAAATGCCTGCTATCCGGAAGTTAAGGTGTCTGACATCAAGAATGCTACCAAGTCATTATTATACCATTCTGAAAGATTCCGGGATCTAGAATCAATGGACGGCTGAGTTCCAGAATGTCAGGGTGGCAAAACTCTAGAATCCTGGCGTGTCTGAACTCGAGAGTCATTCAATGTCCACATTCCAGAACTCTGGATGTCTGAATTATAGAAGCACCAAATGTCTGCATTCTAGAATCGGAATGTGGCGGAATTCTAGAATGCACAGCACGGCGGAATTCTAAAGTCCTAAAATGCCTGCTATCCGGAAGTTAAGGTGTCTGACATCAAGAATGCTACCAAGTCAGAATTATAACATTCTGAAAGATTCTGGGATCTAGAATCAATGGAAGGCTGAGTTCCAGAATGTCAGGGTGGCAAAACTCTAGAATCCTTGCGTGTCTGAACTCGAGAGTCATTCAATGTCCACATTCCAGAACTCTGGATGTCTGATTTATAGAAGCACCAAATGTCTGCATTCTAGAATCGGAATGTGGCGGAATTCTAGAATGCACAGCACGGCGGAATTCTAAAGTCCTAAAATGCCTACTAGCCGAAAGTTAAGGTGTCTGATGACCAGTATGTTACTAGGTCAGCATTCTATCGTTCTGAGAGATTCTCGGTTCTAGAATCAATGGACGGCAGAGACCTGGAATGTCAGTGTGTACAAACTCTAGAATCCTTGCGTGTCTGAACTCGAGAGTCATTCAATGTCCACATTCCGGATCACAGGGTGTCTGAATTCCAGAAGAACCAAATGTCTGCATTCTAGAATCGGAATGTGGTAGAATTCTAGAATGCACAGCACGGCGGAATTCTAAAGTCCTAAAATGCCTGCTATCCGGAAGTTAAGGTGTCTGACATCCAGAATGCTACCACATCAGAATTATACCATTCTGAAAGATTCTGGGATCTAGAATCAATGGATGGGTGAGTTCCAGAATGTCAGGGTGGCAAAACTCTAGAATCCTGGCTTGTCTGAACTCGAGAGTCATTCAATGTCCACATTCCAGAACTCTGGATGTCTGAATTATGGAAGCACCAAATGTCTGCATTCTAGAATCGGAATGTGGCGGAATTCTAGAATGCACAGCACGGCGGAATTCGAAAGTCCTAAAATGCCTGCTATCCGGAAGTTAAGGTGTCTGACATCCAGAATGCTACCACGTCAGAATTAATACATTCTGAAAGATTCTGGTGTCTAGAATCAATGGACGGCTGAGTTCCAGAATGTCAGGGTGTCCAAACTCTAGAATCCTTGCGTGTCTGAACTCGAGAGTCATTCAATATCCACATTCCAGGACTCTGGATATCTGAAATATAGAAGCAACAAAGGTCTGCGTTCTAGAATCGAAATGTGGTGGAATTCTAGAATGCACAGCACGGCAGAATTCTAAAGTCCTAAAATGCCTGCTATCCGGAAGTTAAGGTGTCTGACATCCAGAATGTTACTAGGTCAGCATTCTACCGTTCTGAGAGATTCTGGGTTCTAGAATCAATGAATGGCAGAGTTCTGGAATGTCAGGGTGTCCAAACTCTAGAGTCCTTCCGTGTCTGAACTCGTGAGTCATTCAATGTCCACATTCCGGATCAAAGGGTGTCTGAATTCCAGAAGCACCAAATGTCTGCATTCTAGAATCGGAATGTGGCGGAATTCTAGAATGCACAGCACAGCAGAATTCGGAAGTCCTAAAATGCCTGCTATAGGGAAGTTAAGGTGTCTGACATCCAGAATGCTACCACGTAAGCATTATACCATTCTGAAAGATTCTGGGATCTAGAATCAATGGACGGCTGAGTTCCAGAATGTCAGGGTGGCGAAACTCTAGAATCCTGGCGTGTCTGAACTCGAGAGTCATTCAATGTCCACATTCCAGAACTCTGGATGTCTGAATTATAGAAGCACCAAATGTCTGCATTCTAGAATCGGAATGTGTCGGAATTCTAGAATGCACAGCACGGCGGAATTCTAAAATCCTAAAATGCCTGCTATCCGGAAGTTAAGGTGTCTGACATCAAGAATGCTACCAAGTCAGAATTATACCATTCTGAAAGATTCTGGGATCTAAAATCAATGGACGGCTGAGTTCCAGAATGTCAGGGTGGCAAAACTCTAGAATCCTTGCGTGTCTGAACTCGAGAGTCATTCAATGTCCACATTCCAGAACTCTGGATGTCTGAATTATAGAAGCACCAAATGTCTGCATTCTAGCATCGGAAAGTGGCGGAATTCTAGCATGCACAGCACGGCGGAATTCTAAAATCCTAAAATGCCTGCTATCCGGAAGTTAATGTGTCTGACATCAAGAATGCTACCAAGTCAGAATTATACCATTCTGAAAGATTCTGGGATCTAGAATCAATGGACGGCTGAGTTCCAGAATGTCAGGGTGGCAAAACTCTAGAATACTTGCGTGTCTGAACTCGAGAGTCTTTCAATTTCCACATTCCAGAACTCTGGATGTCTGAATTATAGAAGCAGCAAATGTCTGCATTCTAGAATCGGAATGTGGCGGAATTCTAGAATGCACAGCACGGCTGAATTCTAAAGTCCTAAAATGCCTACTAGCCGAAAATTAAGGTGTCTGATGACCAAAATGTTACCAGTTCAGCATTCTACCGTTCTGAGAGATTCTGGGTTCTAGAATCAATGGACGGCAGTGTTCTGGAATGTCAGGGTGTCCAAACTCTAGAATACCTGAGTGTTTGAACTCGAGAGTCATTCAATTTCCATATTCCGGGTCACAGGGTGACTGAATTCCAGAAACACCAAATGTCTGCATTCTAGAATCGGAATATGGCGGAATTCTAGAATGCACAGCACGGCGGAATTCGAAAGTCCTAAAATGCCTTCTATCCGGAAGTTAAGGTGTCTGACATCCAGAATGCTACCACGTCAGAATTATACCATTCTGATAGATTCTGGTATCTAGAATCAATGGACGGCTGAGTTCCAGAATGTCAGGGTGGCAAAACTCTAGAATCCTTGCGTGTCTGAACTCGAGACTCATTCAGCGTCCACATTCCAGAACTCTGGATGTCTGAAATATAGAAGCACCAAATGTCTGCATTCTAGAATCGGAATGTGGCGGAATTCTAGAATGCACAGCACGGCGGGATTCTAAAGTCCTAAAATGCCTGCTATCCGGAAGTTAAGGTGTCTGACATCAAGAATGCTACCAAGTCATTATTATACCATTCTGAAAGATTCCGGGATCTAGAATCAATGGACGGCTGAGTTCCAGAATGTCAGGGTGGCAAAACTCTAGAATCCTGGCGTGTCTGAACTCGAGAGTCATTCAATGTCCACATTCCAGAACTCTGGATGTCTGAATTATAGAAGCACCAAATGTCTGCATTCTAGAATCGGAATGTGGCGGAATTCTAGAATGCACAGCACGGCGGAATTCTAAAGTCCTAAAATGCCTGCTATCCGGAAGTTAAGGTGTCTGACATCAAGAATGCTACCAAGTCAGAATTATAACATTCTGAAAGATTCTGGGATCTAGAATCAATGGAAGGCTGAGTTCCAGAATGTCAGGGTGGCAAAACTCTAGAATCCTTGCGTGTCTGAACTCGAGAGTCATTCAATGTCCACATTCCAGAACTCTGGATGTCTGATTTATAGAAGCACCAAATGTCTGCATTCTAGAATCGGAATGTGGCGGAATTCTAGAATGCACAGCACGGCGGAATTCTAAAGTCCTAAAATGCCTACTAGCCGAAAGTTAAGGTGTCTGATGACCAGTATGTTACTAGGTCAGCATTCTATCGTTCTGAGAGATTCTCGGTTCTAGAATCAATGGACGGCAGAGACCTGGAATGTCAGTGTGTACAAACTCTAGAATCCTTGCGTGTCTGAACTCGAGAGTCATTCAATGTCCACATTCCGGATCACAGGGTGTCTGAATTCCAGAAGAACCAAATGTCTGCATTCTAGAATCGGAATGTGGTAGAATTCTAGAATGCACAGCACGGCGGAATTCTAAAGTCCTAAAATGCCTGCTATCCGGAAGTTAAGGTGTCTGACATCCAGAATGCTACCACATCAGAATTATACCATTCTGAAAGATTCTGGGATCTAGAATCAATGGACGGCTTAGTTCCAGAATGTCAGGGTGGCAAAACTCTAGAATCCTTGCGTGTCTGAACTCGAGAGTCATTCAATGTCCACATTCCAGAACTCTGGATGTCTGAATTATAGAAGCACCAAATGTCTGCATTCTAGAATCGGAATGTGGCGGAATTCTGGAATGCAGAGCACGGCGCAATTCTAAAGTCCTAAAATGCCTACTAGCCGAAAGTTAAGGTGTCTGATGACCAGAATGTTACTAGGTCAGCATTCTACCGTTCTGAGAGATTCTGGGTTCTAGAATCAATGGATGGCAGAGTTCTGGAATGTCAGGGTGTCCAAACTCTAGAATCCTTGAGTGTTTGAACTCGAGAGTCATTCAATTTCCATATTCCGGGTCACAGGGTGTCTGAATTCCAGAAGCACCAAATGTCTGCATTCTAGAATCGGAATGTGGCAGAATTCTAGAATGCACAGCATGGCAGAATTCTAAAGACGTAAAATGACTGATATTCGGAAGTTAAGGTGTCTGACATCCAGAATGTTACTAGGTCAGCATTCTACCGTTCTGAGAGATTCTGGGTTCTAGAATCAATGGACGGCAGAGTTCTGGAATGTCAGGGTGTCCAAACTCCAGAATCCTTCCGTGTTTGAACTCCTGTGTCATTCAATGTCCACATTCCGGATCACAGGGTGTCTGAATTCCAGAAGCACCAAATGTCTGCATTCTATAATCGGAATGTGGCGGAATTCTAGAATGCACAGCACGGCGGAATTTGAAAGTCCTAAAATGCCTACTATCGGGAAGTAAAGGTGTCTGACGTCCAGAATGCTACCAGGTCAGAATTACACCATTCTGAAAGATTTTGGGATCTAGAATCAATGGACGGCTGAGTTCCAGAATGTCAGGATGGCAAAACTCTAGAATCCTTGCGTGTCTGAACTCGAGAGTCATTCAATGTCCACATTCCAGAACTCTGGATGTCTGAATTATAGAAGCACCAAATGACTGCATTCTAGCATCGGAATGTGGCGGAATTCTAGCATGCACAGCACGGCGGAATTCTAAAATCCTAAAATGCCTGCTGTCCGGAAGTTAAGGTGTCTGACATCAAGAATGCTACCAAGTCAGAATTACACAATTCTGAAAGATTCTGGGATCTAGAATCAATGGACGGCTGAGTTCCAGAATGTCAGGTTGGCAAAACTCTAGAATACTTGCGTGTCTGAACTCGAGAGTCTTTCAATGTCCACATTCCAGAACTCTGGATGTCTGAATTATAGAAGCACCAAATGTCTGCATTCTAGAATCGGAATGTGGCGGAATTCTAGAATGCACAGCACGGCGGAATTCTAAAGTCCTAAAATGCCTACTAGCCGAAAGTTAAGGTGTCTGATGACCAGAATGTTACCAGGTCAGCATTCTACCGTTCTGAGAGATTCTGGGTTCTAGAATCAATGGACGGCAGAGTTCTGGAATGTCAGGGTGTCCAAACTCTAGAATCCCTGAGTGTTTGAACTCGAGAGTCATTCAATTTCCATATTCCCGGTTACAGGGTGACTGAATTCCAGAAGCACCAAAGTTCTGCATTCTAGAATCGGAATGTGGCGGAATTCTAGAATGCACAGCACGGCAGAATTCGAAAGTCCTAAAATGCCTGCTATCCGGAAGTTAAGGTGTCTGACATCCAGAATGCTACCACGTCAGAATTATAACATTCTGAAAGATTCTGGGATCTAGAATCAATGGACGGCTGAGTTCCAGAATGTCAGGGTTTCCAAACTCTAGAATCCTTGCGTGTCTGAACTTGAGAGTCATTCAATATCCACATTCCAGGACTCTGGATGTCTGAAATATAGAAGCAACAAATGTCTGCATTCTAGAATCGGAATGTGGTGGAATTCTAGAATGCACAGCATGGCAGAATACTAAAGTCCTAAAATGCCTGCTATTCGGAAGTTAAGGTGTCTGACATCCAGAATGTTACTAGGTCAGCATTCTACCGTTCTGGGAGATTCTGGGTTCTAGAATCAATGGACGGCAGAGTTCTGGAATGTCAGGGTGTCCAAACTCTAGAATCCTTCCGTGTCTGAACTCGTGAGTCATTCAATGTCCACATTCCGGATCACAGGGTGTCTGAATGCCAGAAGCACCAAATGTCTGCATTCTAGAATCGGAATGTGGCGGAATTCTAGAATGCACAGCACAGCGGAATTCGAAAGACCTAAAATGCCTGCTATCGGGAAGTTAAGGTGTCTGACATCCAGAATGCTACCACGTCAGAAATATACCATTCTGATAGATTCTGGGATCTAGAATCAATGGACGGCTGAGTTCCAGAATGTCAGGGTGTCCAAACTCTAGAATCCTTGCGTGTCTGAACTCGAGAGTCATTCAATGTCCACATTCCAGAACTCTGGATGTCTGAAATATTGAAGCACCAAATGTCTGCATTCTAGAATCGGAATGTGACGGAATTCTAGAATGCACAGCACGGCGGAATTCTAAAGTCCTAAAATGCCTGCTATCCGGAAGTTAAGGTGTCTGACATCAAGAATGCTACCAAGTCAGAATTATAACATTCTGAAAGATTCTGGGATCTAGAATCAATGGAAGGCTGAGTTCCAGAATGTCAGGGTGGCAAAACTCTAGAATCCTTGCGTGTCTGAACTCGAGAGTCATTCAATGTCCACATTCCAGAACTCTGGATGTCTGATTTATAGAAGCACCAAATGTCTGCATTCTAGATTCGGAATGTGGCGGAATTCTAGAATGCACAGCACGGCGGAATTCTAAAGTACTAAAATGCCTGCTATCGAGAAGTTAAGGTGTCTGATGACCAGTATGTTACTAGCTCAGCATTCTATCGTTCTGAGAGATTCTCGGTTCTAGAATCAATGGACGGCAGAGACCTGGAATGTCAGTGTGTCCAAACTCTAGAATCCTTGCGTGTCTGAACTCGAGAGTCATTCAATGTCCACATTCCGGATCACAGGGTGTCTGAATTCCAGAAGAACCAAATGTCTGCATTCTAGAATCGGAATGTGATAGAATTCTAGAATGCACAGCACGGCGGATTTCTAAAGTCCTAAAATGCCTGCTATCCGGAAGTTAAGGTGTCTGACATCCCGAATGCTACCACATCAGAATTATACCATTCTGAAAGATTCTGGGATCTAGAATCAATGGATGGGTGAGTTCCAGAATGTTAGGGTGGCAAAACTCTAGAATCCTGGCTTGTCTGAACTCGAGAGTCATTCAATGTCCACATTCCAGAACTCTGGATGTCTGAATTATGGAAGCACCAAATGTCTGCATTCTAGAATCGGAATGTGGCGGAATTCTAGAATGCACAGCACGGCGGAATTCGAAAGTCCTAAAATGCCTGCTATCCGGAAGTTAAGGTGTCTGACATCCAGAATGCTACCACGTCAGAATTTATACATTCTGAAAGATTCTGGTGTCTAGAATCAATGGACGGCTGAGTTCCAGAATGTCAGGGTGGCAAAACTCTAGAATCCTTGCGTGTCTGAACTCGAGAGTCATTCAATATCCACATTCCAGGACTCTGGATGTCTGAAATATAGAAGCAACAAAGGTCTGCGTTCTAGAATCGGAATGTGGTGGAATTCTAGAATGCACAGCATGGCAGAATTCTAAAGTCCTAAAATGCCTGCTATCCGGAAGTTAAGGTGTCTGACATCCAGAATGTTACTAGGTCAGCATTCTACCGTTCTGAGAGATTCTGGGTTCTAGAATCAATGAATGGCAGAGTTCTGGAATGTCAGGGTGTCCAAACTCTAGAGTCCTTCCGTGTCTGAACTCGTGAGTCATTCAATGTCCACATTCCGGATCACAGGGTGTCTGAATTATAGAAGCACCAAATGTCTGCATTCTAGAATCGGAATGTGGCGGAATTCTAGAATGCACAGCACGTCAGAATATTAAAGTCCTAAAATGCCTGATATTCCGAAGTTAAGGAGTCTGACATCCAGAATGTTACTAGGTCAGCATTCTACCGTTCTGAGAGATTCTGGGTTCTAGAATCAATGGACGGCAGAGTTCTGGAATGTCAGGGTGCCCAAACTCTAGAATTCTTCCGTGTCTGAACTCGTGAGTCATTCAATGTCCACATTCCGGATCAAAGGGTGTCTGAATTCCAGAAGCACCAAATGTCTGCATTCTAGAATCGGAATGTGGCGGAATTCTAGAATGCACAGCACAGCAGAATTCGGAAGTCCTAAAATGCCTGCTATAGGGAAGTTAAGGTGTCTGACATCCAGAATGCTACCACGTCAGTATTATACCATTCTGAAAGATTCTGGGATCTAGAATCAATGGACGGCTGAGTTCCAGAAAGTCAGGGTGGCAAAACTCTAGAATCCTGGCGTGTCTGAACTCGAGAGTCATTCAATGTCCACATTCCAGAACTCTGGATGTCTGAATTATAGAAGCACCAAATGTCTGCATTCTAGAATCGGAATGTGTCGGAATTCTAGAATGCACAGCACGGCGGAATTCTAAAATCCTAAAATGCCTGCTATCCGGAAGTTAAGGTGTCTGACATCAAGAATGCTACCAAGTCAGAATTATACCATTCTGAAAGATTCTGGGATCTAAAATCAATGGACGGCTGAGTTCCAGAATGTCAGGGTGGCAAAACTCTAGAATCCTTGCGTGTCTGAACTCGAGAGTCATTCAATGTCCACATTCCAGAACTCTGGATGTCTGAATTATAGAAGCACCAAATGTCTGCATTCTAGCATCGGAAATTGGCGGAATTCTAGCATGCACAGCACGGCGGAATTCTAAAATCCTAAAATGCCTGCTATCCGGAAGTTAAGGTGTCTGACATCAAGAATGCTACCAAGTCAGAATTATACCATTCTGAAAGATTCTGGGATCTAGAATCAATGGACGGCTGAGTTCCAGAATGTCAGGGTGGCAAAACTCTAGAATACTTGCGTGTCTGAACTCGAGAGTCTTTCAATTTCCACATTCCAGAACTCTGGATGTCTGAATTATAGAAGCAGCAAATGTCTGCATTCTAGAATCGGAATGTGGCGGAATTCTAGAATGCACAGCACGGCGGAATTCTAAAGTCCTAAAATGCCTACTAGCCGAAAGTTAAGGTGTCTGATGACCAAAATGTTACCAGTTCAGCATTCTACCGTTCTGAGAGATTCTGGGTTCTAGAATCAATGGACGGCAGAGTTCTGGAATGTCAGGGTGTCCAAACTCTAGAATACCTGAGTGTTTGAACTCGAGAGTCATTCAATTTCCATATTCCGGGTCACAGGGTGACTGAATTCCAGAAGCACCAAATGTCTGCATTCTAGAATCGGAATGTGGCGGAATTCTAGAATGCACAGCACGGCGGAATTCGAAAGTCCTAAAATGCCTGCTATCGGGAAGTTAAGGTGTCTGACATCCAGAATGCTACCACGTCAGAATTATACCATTCTGAAAGATTCTGGGATCTAGAATCAATGGACGGCTGAGTTCCAGAATGTCAGGGTGGCAAAACTCTAGAATCCTTGCGTGTCTGAACTCGAGAGTCATTCAATGTCCACATTCCAGAACTCTGGATGTCTGAATTATAGAAGCACCAAATGTCTGCATTCTAGAATCGGAATGTGGTGGAATTCTAGAATGCACAGCACGGCGGAATTCTAAAATCCTAAAATGCCTGCTATCCGGAAGTTAAGGTGTCTGACATCAAGAATGCTACCAAGTCAGAATTATACCATTCTGAAAGATTCTGGGATCTAGAATCAATGGACGGCTGAGTTCCAGAATGTCAGGGTGGCAAAACTCTAGAATCCTTGCGTGTCTGAACTCGAGAGTCATTCAATGTCCACATTCCACAACTCTGGATGTCTGAATTATAGAAGCACCAAATGTCTGCATTCTAGAATCGGAATGTGGCGGAATTCTAGAATGCAGAGCACGGCGCAATTGTAAAGTCCTAAAATGCCTACTAGCCGAAAGTTAAGGTGTCTGATGACCAGAATGTTACTAGGTCAGCATTCTACCGTTCTGAGAGATTCTGGGTTCTAGAATCAATGGACGGCAGAGTTCTGGAATGTCAGGGTGTCCAAACTCTAGAATTCTTCCGTGTCTGAACTCGTGAGTCATTCAATGTCCACATTCCGGATCACAGTGTGTCTGAATGCCAGAAGAACCAAATGTCTGCATTCTAGAATCGGAACGTGGCGGAATTCTAGAATGCACAGCACAGCGGAATTCGAAAGACCTAAAATGCCTGCTATCGGGAAGTTAAGGTGTCTGACATCCAGAATGCTACCACGTCAGAAATATACCATTCTGATAGATTCTGGGATCTAGAATCAATGGACGGCTGAGTTCCAGAATGTCAGGGTGGCAAAACTCAAGAATCCTTGCGTGTCTGAACTCGAGAGTCATTCAATGTCCACATTCCAGAACTCTGGATGTCTGAAATATAGAAGCACCAAATGTCTGCATTCTAGAATCAGAATGTGGCGGAATTCTAGAATGCACAGCACGGCGGAATTTTAAAGTCCTAAAATGCCTGCTATCCAGAAGTCAAGGTGTCTGACATCCAGAATGTTACTAGGTCAGCATTCTACCGTTCTGAGAGATTCTGGGTTTTAGAATCAATGGATGTCAGAGTTCTGGAATGTCAGGGTGTTCAAACTCAAGAATACTTGCGTGTCTTAACTCGAGAGTCATTCAATTTCCATACTCCGGGTCACAGGGTGACTGAATTCCAGAAGCACCAAATGTCTGCATTCCAGAATCGGAATGTGGCGGAATTCTAGAATGCACAGCACGGCGGAATTCGAACGTCCTAAAATGCCTGATATCCGGAAGTTAAGGTGTCTGACATCCAGAATGCTACCACGTCAGAATTATACCATTCTGAGAGATTCTGGGATCTAGAATCAATGGACTGCCGAGTTCCAGAATGTCAGGGTGGCAAAACTCTAGAATCCTTGCGTGTCTGAACTCGAGAGTCATTCAATGTCCACATTCCAGAACTCTGGATGTCTGAATTATAGAAGCACCAAATGTCTGCATTCTAGAATCGGAATGTGGCGGAATTCTAGAATGCACAGCACGGCTGAATTCTAAAGTACTAAAATGCCTGCTATCCGGAAGTTAAGGTGTCTGACATCCAGAATGTTACTAGGTCAGCATTCTACCATTCTGAGAGATTCTGGGTTCTAGAAACAATGGACGGCAGAGATGTGGCATGTCAAGGTGTCCAAACTCTAGAATCCCTTTGTGTCTGAACTCGAGAGTCATTCAATGTCCTCATTCCGGATCACAGGGTGTCTGAATTCCTGAAACACCAAATGTCTGCATTCTAGAATCGGAATGTGGTAGAATTCTAGAATGCACAGCACGGCAGAATTCTAAAGTCCTAAAATGCCTGCTATCCGGAAGTTAAGGTGTCTGACACCCAGAATGCTACCACATAAGAATTATACCATTCTGAAACGTTCTGGGATCTAGAATCAATGGACGGGTGAGTTCCCGAATGTCAGGGTGGCAAACTCTAGAATCCTGGCGTGTCTGAACTCGAGAGTCATTCAATGTCCACATTCCAGAACTCTAGATGTCTGAATTTTAGAAGCACCAAATGTCTGCATTCTAGAATCGGAATGTGGCGGAATTCTAGAATGCACAGCACGGCGGAATTCTAAAGTCCTGAAATGCCTGCTATCCGGAAGTTAAGGTGTCTGACATCCAGAATGCTACCACGTCAGAATTATACCATTCTGAAAGATTCTGGGATCTAGAATCAATGGACGGCCGAGTTCCAGAATGTCCGGGTTTCCAAACTCTAGAATCCTTGCGTGTCTGAACTCGAGAGTCATTCAATATCCACATTCCAGGACTCTGGATGTCTGAAATATAGAAGCAACAAATGTCTGCATTCTTGAATCGGAATGTGGTGGAATTCTAGAATGCACAGCACGGCAGAATTCTAAAGTCCTAAAATGCCTGCTATTCGGAAGTTAAGGTGTCTGACATCCAGAATGTTACTAGGTCAGCATTCTACCGTTCTGTGAGATTCTGGGTTCTAGAATCAATGGACGGCAGAGTTCTGGAATGTCAGGGTGTCCAAACTCTAGAATCCTTCCGTGTCTGAACTCGTGAGTCATTCAATGTCCACATTCCGGATCACAGGGTGTCTGAATTCCAGAAGCACCAAATGTCTGCATTCTAGAATCGGAATGTGGCGGAATTCTAGAATGCACAGCACGGCAGAATTCTAAAGTCCTAAAATGCCTGATATTCGGAAGCTAAGGAGTCTGACATCCAGAATGTTACTAGGTCAGCATTCTACTGTTCTGAGAGATTCTGGGTTCTAGATTCAATGGATGGCAGAGTTCTGGAATGTCAGGGTGTCCAAACTCTAGCATCCTTCCGTGTCTGAACTCATGAGTCATTCAATGTCCACATTCCAGATCAAAGGGTGTCTGAATTCCAGAAGCACCAAATGTCTGCATTCTAGAATCGGAATGTGGTGGAATTCTAGAATTCACAGCACGGCGGAATTCTAAAGTCCTAAAATGCCTACTGGCCGAAAGTTAAGGTGTCTGATGACCAGAATGTTACTAGGTCATCATTCTATTGTTCTGAGAGATTCTGGGTTCTAGAATCAATGGACGGAAGAGTTCTGGAATGTCAGGGTGTCCAAACTCTAGAATCCATGAGTGTTTGAACTCGAGAGTCATTCAATTTCCATATTCCGGGTCACAGGGTGACTGAATTCCAGAAGCACCAAATGTCTGCATTCTAGAATCGGAATGTGGCGGAATTCTAGAATGCACAGCACGGCGGAATTCGAAAGTCCTAAAATGCCTGCTATCCGGAAGTTAAGGTGTCTGACATCCAGAATGCTACCACGTCAGAATTATACCATTCTGATAGATTCTGGGATCTAGAATCAATGGACGGCTGAGTTCCAGAATGTCAGGGTGGCAAAACTCTAGAATCCTTGCGTGTCTGAACTCGAGACTCATTCAGTGTCCACATTCCAGAACTCTGGATGTCTGAAATATAGAAGCACCAAATGTCTGCATTCTAGAATCGGAATGTGGCGGAGTTCTAGAATGCACAGCACGGCGGGATTCTAAAGTCCTAAAATGCCTGCTATCTGGAAGTTAAGGTGTCTGACATCAAGAATGCTACCAAGTCATTATTATACCATTCTGAAAGATTCCGGGATCTAGAATCAATGGACGGCTGAGTTCCAGAATGTCAGGGTGGCAAAACTCTAGAATCCTGGCGTGTCTGAACTCGAGAGTCATTCAATGTCCACATTCCAGAACTCTGGATGTCTGAATTATAGAAGCACCAAATGTCTGCATTCTAGAATCGGAATGTGGCGGAATTCTAGAATGCACAGCACGGCGGAATTCTAAAGTCCTAAAATGCCTGCTATCCGGAAGTTAAGGTGTCTGACATCAAGAATGCTACCAAGTCAGAATTATAACATTCTGAAAGATTCTGGGATCTAGAATCAATGGAAGGCTGAGTTCCAGAATGTCAGGGTGGCAAAACTCTAGAATCCTTGCGTGTCTGAACTCGAGAGTCATTCAATGTCCACATTCCAGAACTCTGGATGTCTGAATTATAGAAGCACCAAATGTCTGCATTCTAGAATCGGAATGTGGCGGAATTCTAGAATGCAGAGCACGGCGGAATTCTAAAGTCCTAAAATGCCTACTAGCCGAAAATTAAGGTGTCTGATGACCTGTATGTTACTAGGTCAGCATTCTACCGTTCTGAGAGATTCTCGGTTCTAGAATCAATGGACGGCAGAGACCTGGAATGTCAGTGTGTCCAAACTCTAGAATCCTTGCGTGTCTGAACTCGAGAGTCATTCAATGTCCACATTCCGGATCACAGGGTGTCTGAATTCCAGAAGAACCAAATGTCTGCATTCTAGAATCGGAATGTGGTAGAATTCTAGAATGCACAGCACGGCGGAATTCTAAAGTCCTAAAATGCCTGCTATCCGGAAGTTAAGGTGTCTGACATCCAGAATGCTACCACATCAGAATTATACCATTCTGAAAGATTCTGGGATCTAGAATCAATGGACGGGTGAGTTCCAGAATGTCAGGGTGGCAAAACTCTAGAATCCTTGCGTTTCTGAACTCGAGAGTCATTCAATGTCCACATTCCAGAACTCTGGATGTCTGAATTATGGAAGCACCAAATGTCTGCATTCTAGAATCGGAATGTGGCGGAATTCTAGAATGCACAGCACGGCGGAATTCAAAAGTCCTAAAATGCCTGCTATCCGGAAGTTAAGGTGTCTGACATCCAGAATGCTACCACGTCAGAATTATACCATTCTGAAAGATTCTGGTGTCTAGAATCAATGGACGGCTGAGTTCCAGAATGTCAGGGTTTGCAAACTCTAGAATCCTTGCGTGTCTGAACTCGAGAGTCATTCAATATCCACATTCCAGGACTCTGGATGTCTGAAATATAGAAGCAACAAAGGTCTGCATTCTAGAATCGGAATGTGGTGGAATTCTAGAATGCACAGCACGGCAGAATTCTAAAGTCCTAAAATGCCTGCTATCCGGAAGTTAAGGTGTCTGACATCCAGAATGTTACTAGGTCAGCATTCTACCGTTCTGAGAGATTCTGGGTTCTAGAATCAATGAATGGCAGAGTTCTGGAATGTCAGGGTGTGCAAACTCTAGAGTCCTTCCGTGTCTGAACTCGTGAGTCATTCAATGTCCACATTCCGGATCACAGGGTGTCTGAATTATAGAAGCACCAAATGTCTGCATTCTAGAATCGGAATGTGGCGGAATTCTAGAATGCACAGCACGTCAGAATACTAAAGTCCTAAAATGCCTGATATTCGGAAGTTAAGGAGTCTGACATCCAGAATGTTACTAGGTCAACATTCTACCGTTCTGAGAGATTCTGGGTTCTAGAATCAATGGACGGCAGAGTTCTGGAATGTCAGGGTGTCCAAACTCTAGAATCCTTCCGTGTCTGAACTCGTGAGTCATTCAATGTCCACATTCCAGATCAAAGGGTGTCTGAATTCCAGAAGCACCAAATGTCTGCATTCTAGAATCGGAATGTGGCGGAATTCTAGAATGCACAGCACGGCGGAATTCGAAAGTCCTAAAATGCCTGCTATCCGGAAGTTAAGGTGTCTGACATCCAGAATGCTACCACGTCAGACTTATACCATTCTGAAAGATTCTGGGATCTAGAATCAATGGACGGCTGAGTTCCAGAATGTCAGGGTTTCCAAACTCTAGAATCCTTGCGTGTCTGAACTCGAGAGTCATTCAATATCCACATTCCAGGACTCTGGATGTCTGAAATATAGAAGCACCAAATGTCTGCATTCTGGAATCGGAATGTGGCGGAATTCTAGAATGCACAGCACGGCAGAATTCTAAATTGCTAAAATGCCTGCTATTCGGAAGTTAAGGTGTCTGACATCCAGAATGTTACTAGGTCAGCATTCTACCGTTCTGAGAGATTCTGGGTTCTAGAATCAATGGACGGGAGAGTTCTGGAATGTCAGGTTGTCCAAACTCTAGAATCCTTCCGTGTCTGAACTCGTGAGTCATTCAATGTCCACATTCCAGATCAAAGGGTGTCTGAATTCCAGAAACACCAAATGTCTGCATTCTAGAATCGGAATGTGGCGGAATTCTAGAATGCACAGCACGGCGGAATTCGAAAGTCCTTAAATGCCTGCTATCCGGAAGTTAAGGTGTCTGACATCCAGAATGCTACCACGTCAGAATTATACCATTCTGAAAGATTCTGGGATCTAGAATCAATGGACGGCTGAGTTCCAGAATGTCAGGGTTTCCAAACTCTAGAATCCTTGCGTGTCTGAACTCGAGAGTCATTCAATATCCACATTCCAGGACTCTGGATGTCTGAAATATAGAAGCACCAAATGTCTGCATTCTGGAATCGGAATGTGGCGGAATTCTAGAATGCACAGCACGGCAGAATTCTAAATTGCTAAAATGCCTGCTATTCGGAAGTTAAGGTGTCTGACATCCAGAATGTTACTAGGTCAGAATTCTACCGTTCTGAAAGATTCTGGGTTCTAGAATCAATGGACGGGAGAGTTCTGGAATGTCAGGGTGTCCAAACTCTAGAATCCTTCCGTGTCTGAACTCGTGAGTCATTCAATGTCCACATTCCGGATCACAGGGTGTCTGAATTCCAGAAGCACCAAATGTCTGCATTCTAGAATCGGAATGTGGCGGAATTCTAGAATGCACAGCACGGCAGATTTCTGAAGTCCTAAAATGCCTGATATTCGGAAGGTAAAGAGTCTGACATCCAGAATGTTACTAGGTCAGCATTCTACCGTTCTGAGAGATTCTGGGTTTTAGAATCAATGGATGGCTGAGTTCTGGAATGTCAGCGTGTCCAAACTCTAGAATCCTTGAGTGTTTGACCTCGAGAGTCATTCAATTTCCATATTCCGGGTCACAGGGTGACTGAATTCCAGAAGCACCAAATGTCTGCATTCCAGAATCGGAATGTGGCGGAATTCTAGAATTCACAGCACGGCGGAATTCGAACGTCCTAAAATGCCTGCTATCCGGAAGTTAAGGTGTCTGACATCCAGAATGCTACCACGTCAGAATTATACCATTCTGAAAGATTCTGGGATCTAGAATCAATGGACGGCTGAGTTCCAGAATGTCAGGGTGGCAAAACTCTAGAATACTTGCGTGTCTGAACTCGAGAGTCATTCAATGTCCACATTCCAGAACTCTGGATGTCTGAATTATAGAAGCACCAAATGTCTGCATTCTAGAATCGGAATGTGGCGGAATTCTAGAATGCACAGCACGGCTGAATTCTAAAGTCCTAAAATGCCTGCTATCCGGAAGTTAAGGTGTCTGACATCCAGAATGTTACTAGGTCAGCATTCTACCATTCTGAGAGATTCTGGGTTCTAGAATCAATGGACGGCAGAGATGTGGCATGTCAGGGTGTCCAAACTCTAGAATCCTTGCGTGTCTGAACTCGAGAGTCATTCAATGTCCACATTCCAGAACTCTGGATGTCTGAAATATAGAAGCACCAAATGTCTGCATTCTAGAATCAGAATGTGGCGGAATTCTAGAATGCACAGCACGGCGGAATTTTAAAGTCCTAAAATGCCTGCTATCCAGAAGTCAAGGTGTCTGACATCCAGAATGTTACTAGGTCAGCATTCTACCGTTCTGAGAGATTCTGGGTTTTAGAATCAATGGATGGCAGAGTTCTGGAATGTCAGGGTGTTCAAACTCAAGAATACTTGCGTGTCTTAACTCTAGAGTCATTCAATGTCCACATTCCGGATCACAGGGTGTCTGAATTCCAGAAGCACCAAATGTCTGCATTCTAGAATCGGAATGTGGCGGAATTCTAGAATGCACAGCATGGCGGAATTCGAAAGTCCTAAAATGCCTGCTATCCGGAAGTTAAGGTGTCTGACATCCAGAATGCTACCACGTCAGAATTATAACATTCTGAAAGATTCTGGGATCTAGAATCAATGGACGGCTGAGTTCCAGAATGTCAGGGTTTCCAAACTCTAGAATCCTTGCGTGTCTGAACTCGAGAGTCATTCAATATCCACATTCCAGGACTCTGGATGTCTGAAATATAGAAGCAACAAATGTCTGCATTCTAGAATCGGAATGTGGTGGAATTCTAGAATGCACAGGATGGCAGAATTCTAAAGTCCTAAAATGCCTGCTATTCGGAAGTTAAGGTGTCTGACATCCAGAATGTTACTAGGTCAGCATTCTACCGTTCTGGGAGATTCTGGGTTCTAGAATCAATGGACGGCAGAGTTCTGGAATGTCAGGGTGTCCAAACTCTAGAATCCTTCCGTGTCTGAACTCGTGAGTCATTCAATGTCCACATTCCGGATCACAGGGTGTCTGAATTCCAGAAGCACCAAATGTCTGCGTTCTAGAATCGGAATGTGGCGGAATTCTAGAATGCACAGCACGGCGGAATTCGAAAGTCCTAAAATGCCTGCTATCTGGAAGATAAGGTGTCTGACATCCAGAATGCTACCACGTCATATTTATACCATTCTGAAAGATTCTGGGATCTAGAATCAATGGATGGCTGAGTTCCAGAATGCAAGGGTGGCAAAACTCTAGAATCCTTACGTGTCTGAACCTGAGAGTCATTCAATGTCCACATTCCAGAACTCTGGATGTCTGAATAATAGAAGCACCAAATGTCTGCATTCTAGAATCGGAATGTGGCGGAATTCTAGAATGCACAGCACGGCGGAATTCTAAAGTCCTAAAATGCCTACTAGCCGAAAGTTAAGGTGTCTGATGACCAGAATGTTACTTGGTCAGCATTCTACCGTTCTGAGAGATTCTGGGTTCTAGAATCAATGGATGGCTGAGTTCTGGAATGTCAGGGTGTCCAAACTCTAGAATCCTTGAGTGTCTGAACTCGAGAGTCATTCAATTTCCATACTCCGGGTCACAGGGTGACTGAATTCCAGAAGCACCAAATGTCTGCATTCCAGAATCGGAATGTGGCGGAATTCTAGAATGCACAGCACGGCGGAATTCGAACGTCCTAAAATGCCTGCTATCCGGAAGTTAAGGTGTCTGACATCCAGAATGCTACCACGTCAGAATTATACCATTCTGAGAGATTCTGGGATCTAGAATCAATGGACGGCTGAGTTCCAGAATGTCAGGGTGGCAAAACTCTAGAATCCTTGCGTGTCTGAACTCGAGAGTCATTCAATGTCCACATTCCAGAACTCTGGATGTCTGAATTATAGAAGCACCAAATGTCTGCATTCTAGAATCGGAATGTGGCGGAATTCTAGAATGCACAGCACGGCTGAATTCTAAAGTCCTAAAATGCCTGCTATCCGGAAGTTAAGGTGTCTGACATCCAGAATGTTACTAGGTCAGCATTCTACCATTCTGAGAGATTCTGGGTTCTAGAATCAATGGACGGCAGAGATGTGGCATGTCAGGGTGTCCAAACTCTAGAATCCCTTTGTGTCTGAACTCGAGAGTCATTCAATGTCCACATTCCGGATCACAGGGTGTCTGAATTCCTGAAACACCAAATGTCTGCATTCTAGAATCGGAATGTGGTAGAATTCTAGAATGCACAGCACGGCAGAATTCTAAAGTCCTAAAATGCCTGCTATCCGGAAGTTAAGGTGTCTGACACCCAGAATGCTACCACATAAGAATTATACCATTCTGAAACGTTCTGGGATCTAGAATCAATGGACGGGTGAGTTCCCGAATGTCAGGGTGGCAAAACTCTAGAATCCTGGCGTGTCTGAACTCGAGAGTCATTCAATGTCCACATTCCAGAACTCTAGATGTCTGAATTATAGAAGCACCAAATGTCTGCATTCTAGAATCGGAATGTGGCGGAATTCTAGAATGCACAGCACGGCGGAATTCTAAAGTCCTGAAATGCCTGCTATCCGGAAGTTAAGGTGTCTGACATCCTGAATGCTACCACGTCAGAATTATACCATTCTGAATGATTCTGGGATCTAGAATCAATGGACGGCTGAGTTCCAGAATGTCAGTGTGGCAAAAATCTAGAATCCTTGTGTGTCTGAACTCGAGAGTCATTCAATATCCACATTCCAGAACTCTGGATGTCTGAATTATAGAAGCACCAAATCTCTGCATTCTAGAATCGGAATGTGGCGGAATTCTAGAATGCACAGCACGGCAGAATTCTAAAGTCCTGAAATGCCTGCTATCCGGAAGTTAAGGTGTCCGACATCCAGAATGTTACAAGGTCAGCATTCTACCGTTCTGAGAGATTCTGGGTTCTAGAATCAATGGACGGCAGAGTTCTGGAATGTCAGGGTGTCCAAACTCTGGAATCATTCCGTGTCTGAAGTCGTGAGTCATTCAATGTCCACATTCCGGATCACAGGGTGTCCGAATACCAGAAGCACCAAATGTCTGCATTCTAGAATCGGAATGTGGCGGAATTCTAGAATGCATAGCACGGCGGTATTCGAAAGTCCTAAAATGCCTGCTATCCGGAAGTTAAGGTGTCTGACATCCAGAATGCTACCACGTCAGAATTATACCATTCTGAAAGATTCTGGGATCTAGAATCAATGGACGGCCGAGTTCCAGAATGTCCGGGTTTCCAAACTCTAGAATCCTTGCGTGTCTGAACTCGAGAGTCATTCAATATCCACATTCCAGGACTCTGGATGTCTGAAATATAGAAGCAACAAATGTCTGCATTCTTGAATCGGAATGTGGTGGAATTCTAGAATGCACAGAACGGCAGAATTCTAAAGTCCTAAAATGCCTGCTATTCGGAAGTTAAGGTGTCTGACATCCAGAATGTTACTAGGTCAGCATTCTACCGTTCTGTGAGATTCTGGGTTC
Organism: Aotus nancymaae; assembly: GCF_030222135.1. Classification (NCBI taxonomy): domain Eukaryota; kingdom Metazoa; phylum Chordata; class Mammalia; order Primates; family Aotidae; genus Aotus; species Aotus nancymaae. The sequence goes on along the minus strand of NW_026988470.1, from coordinate 1,641,427 downwards.
TAGAATCAATGGAAGGCAGAGTTCTGGAATGTCAGGGTGTCCAAACTCTAGAATCCTTCCGTTTCTGAACTCGTGAGTCATTCAATGTCCACATTCCGGATCACAGGGTGTCTGAATTCCAGAAGCACCAAATGTCTGCATTCTAGAATCGGAATGTGGCGGAATTCTAGAATGCAGAGCACGGCGGAATTCTAAAGTCCTAAAATGCCTACTAGCCGAAAATTAAGGTGTCTGATGACCAGTATGTTACTAGGTCAGCATTCTACCATTCTGAGAGATTCTCGGTTCTAGAATCAATGGACGGCAGAGACCTGGAATGTCAGTGTGTCCAAACTCTAGAATCCTTGCGTGTCTGAACTCGAGAGTCATTCAATGTCCACATTCCGGATCACAGGGTGTCTGAATTCCAGAAGCACCAAATGTCTGCATTCTAGAATCGGAATGTGGCGGAATTCTAGAATGCACAGCACGGCGGAATTTTAAAGTCCTAAAATGCCTACTAGCCGAAAGTTAAGGTGTCTGATGACCAGAATGTTACTTGGTCAGCATTCTACCGTTCTGAGAGATTCTGGGTTCTAGAATCAATGGATGGCTGAGTTCTGGAATGTCAGGGTGTCCAAACTCTAGAATCCTTGAGTGTCTGAACTCGAGAGTCATTCAATTTCCATACTCCGGGTCACAGGGTGACTGAATTCCAGAAGCACCAAATGTCTGCATTCCAGAATCGGAATGTGGCGGAATTCTAGAATGCACAGCACGGCGGAATTCGAAAGTCCTAAAATGCCTGATATCCGGAAGTTAAGGTGTCTGACATCCAGAATGCTACCACGTCAGAATTATACCATTCTGAGAGATTCTGGGATCTAGAATCAATGGACGGCTGAGTTCCAGAATGTCAGGGTGGCAAAACTCTAGAATCCTTGCGTGTCTGAACTCGAGAGTCATTCAATGTCCACATTCCAGAACTCTGGATGTCTGAATTATAGAAGCACCAAATGTCTGCATTCTAGAATCGGAATGTGGCGGAATTCTAGAATGCACAGCACGGCTGAATTCTAAAGTCCTAAAATGCCTGCTATCCGGAAGTTAAGGTGTCTGACATCCAGAATGTTACTAGGTCAGCATTCTACCATTCTGAGAGATTCTGGGTTCTAGAATCAATGGACGGCAGAGATGTGGCATGTCAGGGTGTCCAAACTCTAGAATCCCTTTGTGTCTGAACTCGAGAGTCATTCAATGTCCACATTCCGGATCACAGGGTGTCTGAATTCCAGAAGAACCAAATGTCTGCATTCTAGAATCGGAATATGGTAGAATTCTAGAATGCACAGCACGGCAGAATACTAAAGTCCTAAAATGCCTGCTATCCGGAAGTTAAGGTGTCTGACACCCAGAATGCTACCACATAAGAATTATACCATTCTGAAACGTTCTGGGATCTAGAATCAATGGACGGGTGAGTTCCCGAATGTCAGGGTGGCAAAACTCTAGAATCCTGGCGTGTCTGAATTCGAGAGTCATTCAATGTCCACATTCCAGAACTCTAGATGTCTGAATTATAGAAGCACCAAATGTCTGCATTCTAGAATCGGAATGTGGCGGAATTCTAGAATGCACAGCACGGCGGAATTCTAAAGTCCTGAAATGCCTGCTATCCAGAAGTTAAGGTGTCTGACATCCAGAATGCTACCACGTCAGAATTATACCATTCTGAAAGATTCTGGGATCTAGAATCAATGGACGGCCGAGTTCCAGAATGTCCGGGTTTCCAAACTCTAGAATCCTTGCGTGTCTGAACTCGAGAGTCATTCAATATCCACATTCCAGGACTCTGGATGTCTGAAATATAGAAGCAACAAATGTCTGCATTCTTGAATCGGAATGTGGTGGAATTCTAGAATGCACAGCACGGCAGAATTCTAAAGTCCTAAAATGCCTGCTATTCGGAAGTTAAGGTGTCTGACATCCAGAATGTTACTAGGTCAGCATTCTACCGTTCTGTGAGATTCTGGGTTCTAGAATCAATGGACGGCAGAGTTCTGGAATGTCAGGGTGTCCAAACTCTAGAATCCTTCCGTGTCTGAACTCGTGAGTCATTCAATGTCCACATTCCGGATCACAGGGTGTCTGAATTCCAGAAGCACCAAATGTCTGCATTCTAGAATCGGAATGTGGCGGAATTCTAGAATGCACAGCACGGCAGAATTCTAAAGTCCTAAAATGACTGATATTCGGAAGCTAAGGAGTCTGACATCCAGAATGTTACTAGGTCAGCATTCTACTGTTCTGAGAGATTCTGGGTTCTAGATTCAATGGACGGCAGAGTTCTGGAATGTCAGGGTGTCCAAACTCTAGAATCCTTCCGTGTCTGAACTCGTGAGTCATTCAATGTCCACATTCCAGATCAAAGGGTGTCTGAATTTCAGAAGCACCAAATGTCTGCATTCTAGAATCGGAATGTGGCGGAATTCTAGAATGCACAGCACGGCGGAATTCTAAAGTCCTAAAACGCCTACTAGCCGAAAGTTAAGGTGTCTGATGACCAGAATGTTACTAGGTCAGCATTCTACTGTTCTGAGAGATTCTGGGTTCTAGAATCAATGGACGGAAGAGTTCTGGAATGTCAGGGTGTCCAAACTCTAGAATCCATGAGTGTTTGAACTCGAGAGTCATTCAATTTCCATATTCCGGGTCACAGGGTGACTGAATTCCGGAAGCACCAAATGTCTGCATTCTAGAATCGGAATATGGCGGAATTCTCGAATGCACAGCACGGCGGAATTCGAAAGTCCTAAAATGCCTGCTATCCGGAAGTTAAGGTGTCTGACATCCAGAATGCTACCACGTCAGAATTATACCATTCTGATAGATTCTGGGATCTAGAATCAATGGACGGCTGAGTTCCAGAATGTCACGGTGGCAAAACTCTAGAATCCTTGCGTGTCTGAACTCGAGACTCATTCAGTGTCCACATTCCAGAACTCTGGATGTCTGAAATATAGAAGCACCAAATGTCTGCATTCTAGAATCGGAATGTGGCGGAATTCTAGAATGCACAGCACGGCGGGATTCTAAAGTCCTAAAATGCCTGCTATCTGGAAGTTAAGGTGTCTGACATCAAGAATGCTACCAAGTCATTATTATACCATTCTGAAAGATTCCGGGATCTAGAATCAATGGACGGCTGAGTTCCAGAATGTCACGGTGGCAAAACTCTAGAATCCTGGCGTGTCTGAACTCGAGAGTCATTCAATGTCCACATTCCAGAACTCTGGATGTCTGAAATATAGAAGCACCAAATGTCTGCATTCTAGAATCGGAATGTGGCGGAATTCTAGAATGCACAGCACGGCGGAATTCTAAAGTCCTAAAATGCCTGCTATCCGGAAGTTAAGGTGTCTGACATCAAGAATGCTACCAACTCAGAATTATAAAATTCTGAAAGATTCTGGGATCTAGAATCAATTGAAAGCTGAGTTCCAGAATGTCAGGTTGGCAAAACTCTAGAATCCTTGCGTGTCTGAACTCGAGAGTCATTCAATGTCCACATTCCAGAACTCTGGATGTCTGAATTATAGAAGCACCAAATGTCTGCATTCTAGAATCGGAATGTGGCGGAATTCTAGAATGCACAGCACGGCGGAATTCTAAAGTCCTAAAACGCCTACTAGCCGAAAATTAAGGTGTCTGATGACCAGTATGTTACTAGGTCAGCATTCTACCGTTCTGAGAGATTCTCGGTTCTAGAATCAATGGACGGCAGAGACCTGGAATGTCAGTGTGTCCAAACTCTAGAATCCTTGCGTGTCTGAACTCGAGAGTCATTCAATGTCCACATTCCGGATCACAGGGTGTCTGAATTCCAGAAGAACCAAATGTCTGCATTCTAGAATCGGAATGTGGTAGAATTCTAGAATGCACAGCACGGCGGAATTCTAAAGTCCTAAAATGCCTGCTATCCGGAAGTTAAGGTGTCTGACATCCAGAATGCTACCACATCAGAATTATACCGTTCTGAAAGATTCTGGGATCTAGAATCAATGGACGGGTGAGTTCCAGAATGTCAGGGTGGCAAAACTCTAGAATCCTTGCGTTTCTGAACTCGAGAGTCATTCAATGTCCACATTCCAGATCAAAGGGTGTCTGAATTCCAGAAGCACCAAATGTCTGCATTCTAGAATCGGAATGTGGCGGAATTCTAGAATGCACAGCACGGCGGAATTCGAAAGTCCTAAAATGCCTGCTATCCGGAAGTTAAGGTGTCTGACATCCAGAATGCTACCACGTCAGAATTATACCATTCTGAAAGATTCTGGGATCTAGAATCAATGGACGGCTGAGTTCCAGAATGTCAGGGTTTCCAAACTCTAGAATCCTTGCGTGTCTGAACTCGAGAGTCATTCAATATCCACATTCCAGGACTCTGGATGTCTGAAATATAGAAGCACCAAATGTCTGCATTCTGGAATTGGAATGTGGCGGAATTCTAGAATGCACTGCACGGCAGAATTCTAAAGTACTAAAATGCCTGCTATTCGGAAGTTAAGGTGTCTGACATCCAGAATGTTACTAGGTCAGCATTCTACCGTTCTGAAAGATTCTGGGTTCTAGAATCAATGGACGGCAGAGTTCTGGAATGTCAGGTTGTCCAAACTCTAGAATCCTTCCGTGTCTGAACTCGTGAGTCATTCAATGTCCACATTCCGGATCACAGGGTGTCTGAATTCCAGAAGCACCAAATGTCTGCATTCTAGAATCGGAATGTGGCGGAATTCTAGAATGCACAGCACGGCAGATTTCTGAAGTCCTAAAATGCCTGATATTCGGAAGTTAAAGAGTCTGACATCCAGAATGTTACTAGGTCAGCATTCTACCGTTCTGAGAGATTCTGGGTTTTAGAATCAATGGATGGCTGAGTTCTGGAATGTCAGCGTGTCCAAACTCTAGAATCCCTTTGTGTCTGAACTCGAGAGTCATTCAATGTCCACATTCCGGATCACAGGGTGTCTGAATTCCTGAAACACCAAATGTCTGCATTCTAGAATCGGAATGTGGTAGAATTCTAGAATGCACAGCACGGCAGAATTCTAAAGTCCTAAAATGCCTGCTATCCGGAAGTTAAGGTGTCTGACACCCAGAATGCTACCACATAAGAATTATACCATTCTGAAACGTTCTGGGATCTAGAATCAATGGACGGGTGAGTTCCCGAATGTCAGGGTGGCAAAACTCTAGAATCCTGGCGTGTCTGAACTCGAGAGTCATTCAATGTCCACATTCCAGAACTCTAGATGTCTGAATTATAGAAGCACCAAATGTCTGCATTCTAAAATCGGAATGTGGCGGAATTCTAGAATGCACAGCACGGCGGAATTCTAAAGTCCTGAAATGCCTGCTATCCGGAAGTTAAAGTGTCTGACATCCAGAATGCTACCACGTCAGAATTATAACATTCTGAAAGATTCTGGGATCTAGAATCAATGGACGGCTGAGTTCCAGAATGTCAGTGTGGCAAAACTCTAGAATCCTTGTGTGTCTGAACTCGAGAGTCATTCAATATCCACATTCCAGAACTCTGGATGTCTGAATTATAGAAGCACCAAATCTCTGCATTCTAGAATCGGAATGTGGCGGAATTCTAGAATGCACAGCACGGCAGAATTCTAAAGTCCTGAAATGCCTGCTATCCGGAAGTTAAGGTGTCTGACATCCAGAATGTTACTAGGTCAGCATTCTACCGTTCTGAGAGATTCTGGGTTCTAGAATCAATGGACGGCAGAGTTCTGGAATGTCAGGGTGTCCAAACTCTGGAATCATTCCGCGTCTGAAGTCGTGAGTCATTCAATGTCCACATTCCGGATCACAGGGTGTCCGAATACCAGAAGCACCAAATGTCTGCATTCTAGAATCGGAATGTGGCGGAATTCTAGAATGCATAGCACGGCGGTATTCGAAAGTCCTAAAATGCCTGCTATTCGGAAGTTAAGGTGTCTGACATCCAGAATGCTACCACGTCAGAATTATACCATTCTGAAAGATTCTGGGATCTAGAATCAATGGACGGCCGAGTTCCAGAATGTCCGGGTTTCCAAACTCTAGAATCCTTACGTGTCTGAACTCGAGAGTCATTCAATATCCACATTCCAGGACTCTGGATGTCTGAAATATAGAAGCAACAAATGTCTGCATTCTTGAATCGGAATGTGGTGGAATTCTAGAATGCACAGCACGGCAGAATTCTAAAGTCCTAAAATGCCTGCTATTCGGAAGTTAAGGTGTCTGACATCCAGAATGTTACTAGGTCAGCATTCTACCGTTCTGTGAGATTCTGGGTTCTAGAATCAATGGACGGCAGAGTTCTGGAATGTCAGGGTGTCCAAACTCTAGAATCCTTCCGTGTCTGAACTCGTGAGTCATTCAATGTCCACATTCCGGATCACAGGGTGTCTGAATTCCAGAAGCACCAAATGTCTGCATTCTAGAATCGGAATGTGGCGGAATTCTAGAATGCACAGCACGGCAGAATTCTAAAGTCCTAAAATGCCTGATATTCGGAAGCTAAGGAGTCTGACATCCAGAATGTTGCTAGGTCAGCATTCTACTGTTCTGAGAGATTCTGGGTTCTAGATTCAATGGACGGCAGAGTTCTGGAATGTCAGGGTGTCCAAACTCTAGAATCCTTCCGTGTCTGAACTCGTGAGTCATTCAATGTCCACATTCCAGATCAAAGGGTGTCTGAATTCCAGAAGCACCAAATGTCTGCATTCTAGAATCGGAATGTGGTAGAATTCTAGAATGCACAGCACGGCGGAATTCTAAAGTCCTAAAACGCCTACTAGCCGAAAGTTAAGGTGTCTGATGACCAGAATGTTACTAGGTCAGCATTCTACTGTTCTGAGAGATTCTGGGTTCTAGAATCAATGGACGGAAGAGTTCCGGAATGTCAGGGTGTCCAAACTCTAGAATCCATGAGTGTTTGAACTCGAGAGTCATTCAATTTCCATATTCCGGGTCACAGGGTGACTGAATTCCGGAAGCACCAAATGTCTGCATTCTAGAATCGGAATATGGCGGAATTCTCGAATGCACAGCACGGCGGAATTCGAAAGTCCTAAAATGCCTGCTATCCGGAAGTTAAGGTGTCTGACATCCAGAATGCTACCACGTCAGAATTATACCATTCTGATAGATTCTGGGATCTAGAATCAATGGACGGCTGAGTTCCAGAATGTCAGGGTGGCAAAACTCTAGAATCCTTGCGTGTCTGAACTCGAGACTCATTCAGTGTCCACATTCCAGAACTCTGGATGTCTGAAATATAGAAGCACCAAATGTCTGCATTCTAGAATCGGAATGTGGCGGAATTCTAGAATGCACAGCACGGCAGAATTCTAAAGTCCTAAAATGCCTGCTATTCGGAAGTTAAGGTGTCTGACATCCAGAATGTTACTAGGTCAGCATTCTACCGTTCTGAGAGATTCTGGGTTCTAGAATCAATGGACGGCAGAGTTCTGGAATGTCAGGGTGTCCAAACTCTAGAATCCTTCCGTGTCTGAACTCGTGAGTCATTCAATGTCCACATTCCGGATCACAGGGTGTCTGAATTCCAGAAGCACCAAATGTCTGCATTCTAGAATCGGAATGTGGCGGAATTCTAGAATGCACAGCACGGCAGATTTCTGAAGTCCTAAAATGCCTGATATTCGGAAGTTAAAGAGTCTGACATCCAGAATGTTACTAGGTCAGCATTCTACCGTTCTGAGAGATTCTGGGTTTTAGAATCAATGGATGGCTGAGTTCTGGAATGTCAGCGTGTCCAAGCTCTAGAATCCTTGAGTGTTTGACCTCGAGAGTCATTCAATTTCCATATTCCGGGTCACAGGGTGACTGAATTCCAGAAGCACCAAATGTCTGCATTCCAGAATCGGAATGTGGCGGAATTCTAGAATTCACAGCACGTCGGAATTCGAACGTCCTAAAATGCCTGCTATCCGGAAGTTAAGGTGTCTGACATCCAGAATGCTACCACGTCAGAATTATACCATTCTGAAAGATTCTGGGATCTAGAATCAATGGACGGCTGAGTTCCAGAATGTCAGGGTGGCAAAACTCTAGAATACTTGCGTGTCTGAACTGGAGAGTCATTCAATGTCCACATTCCAGAACTCTGGATGTCTGAATTATAGAAGCACCAAATGTCTGCATTGTAGAATCGGAATGTGGCGGAATTCTAGAATGCACAGCACGGCTGAATTCTAAAGTCCTAAAATGCCTGCTATCCGGAAGTTAAGGTGTCTGACATCCAGAATGTTACTAGGTCAGCATTCTACCATTCTGAGAGATTCTGGGTTCTAGAATCAATGGACGGCAGAGATCTGGCATGTCAGGGTGTCCAAACTCTAGAATCCCTTTTTGTCTGAACTCGAAAGTCATTCAATGTCCACATTCCGGATCACAGGGTGTCTGAATTCCTGAAAAACCAAATGTCTGCATTCTAGAATCGGAATGTGGTAGAATACTAGAATGCACAGCACGGCGGAATTCTAAGTCCTAAAATGCCTGCTATCCGGAAGTTAAGGTGTCTGACACCCAGAATGCTACCACATAAGAATTATACCATTCTGAAACGTTCTGGGATCTAGAATCAATGGACGGGTGAGTTCCCGAATGTCAGGGTGGCAAAACTCTAGAATCCTGGCGTGTCTGAACTCGAGAGTCATTCAATGTCCACATTCCAGAACTCTAGATGTCTGAATTATAGAAGCACCAAATGTCTGCATTCTAGAATCGGAATGTGGCGGAATTCTAGAATGCACAGCACGGTGGAATTCGAAAGACCTAAAATGCCTACTATCGGGAAGTTAAGGTGTCTGACATCCAGAATGCTACCACGTCAGAAATATACCATTCTGATAGATTCTGGGATCTAGAATCAATGGACGGCTGAGTTCCAGAATGTCAGGGAGGCAAAACTCTACAATCCTTGCGTGTCTGAACTCGAGAGTCATTCAATGTCCACATTCCAGAACTCTGGATGTCTGAAATATAGAAGCACCAAATGTCTGCATTCTAGAATCAGAATGTGGCGGAATTCTAGAATGCACAGCACGGCGGAATTTTAAAGTCCTGAAATGCCTGCTATCCAGAAGTCAAGGTGTCTGACATCCAGAATGTTACTAGGTCAGCATTCTACCGTTCTGAGAGATTCTGGGTTTTAGAATCAATGGATGGCAGAGTTCTGGAATGTCAGGGTGTTCAAACTCAAGAATACTTGCGTGTCTGAACTCGAGAGTCATTCAATGTCCACATTCCGGATCACAGGGTGTCTGAATTCCAGAAGCACCAAATATCTGCATTCTAGAATCGGAATGTGGCGGAATTCTAGAATGCACAGCATGGCGGAATTCGAAAGTCCTAAAATGCCTGCTATCCGGAACTTAAGGTGTCTGACATCCAGAATGCTACCACGTCAGAATTATACCATTCTGAAAGATTCTGGGATCTAGAATCAATGGACGGCTGAGTTCCAGAATGCAAGGGTGGCAAAACTCTAGAATCCTTGCGTGTCTGAACTCGAGAGTCATTCAATGTCCACATTCCAGAACTCTGGATGTCTGAAATATAGAAGCACCAAATGTCTGCATTCTAGAATCAGAATGTGGCGGAATTCTAGAATGCACAGCACGGCGGAATTTTAAAGTCGTAAAATGCCTGCTATCCAGAAGTCAAAGTGTCTGACATCCAAAATGTTACTAGGTACGCATTCTACCGTTCTGAGAGATTCCGGTTTCTAGAATCAATGGATGGCAGAGTTCTGGAATGTCAGGGTGTTCAAACTCAAGAATACTTGCGTGTCTGAACTCGAGAGTCATTCAATGTCCACATTCCGGATCACAGGGTGTCCGAATACCAGAAGCACCAAATGTCTGCATTCTAGAATCGGAATGTGGTGGAATTCTAGAATGCATAGCACGGCGGTATTCGAAAGTCCTAAAATGCCTGTTATTCGGACGTTAAGGTTTCTGACATCCAGAATGCTACCACGTCAGAATTATACCATTCTGAAAGATTCTGGGATCTAGAATCAATGGACGGCCGAGTTCCAGAATGTCCGGGTTTCCAAACTCTAGAATCCTTGCGTGTCTGAACTCGAGAGTCATTCAATATCCACATTCCAGGACTCTGGATGTCTGAAATATAGAAGCAACAAATGTCTGCATTCTTGAATCGGAATGTGGTGGAATTCTAGAATGCACAGCACGGCAGAATTCTAAAGTCCTAAAATGCCTGCTATTCAGAAGTTAAGGTGTCTGACATCCAGAATGTTACTAGGTCAGCATTCTACCGTTCTGTGAGATTCTGGGTTCTAGAATCAATGGACGGCAGAGTTCTGGAATGTCAGGGTGTCCAAACTCTAGAATCTTTCCGTGTCTGAACTCGTGAGTCATTCAATGTCCACATTCCGGATCACAGGGTGTCTGAATTCCAGAAGCACCAAATGTCTGCATTCTAGAATCGGAATGTGGCGGAATTCTAGAATGCACAGCACGGCGGAATTCTAAAGTCCTAAAATGCCTGATATTCGGAAGCTAAGGAGTCTGACATCCAGAATGTTACTAGGTCAGCATTCTACTGTTCTGAGAGATTCTGGGTTCTAGATTCAATGGACGGCAGAGTTCTGGAATGTCAGGGTGTCCAAACTCTAGAATCCTTCCGTGTCTGAACTCGTGAGTCATTCAATGTCCACATTCCAGATCAAAGGGTGTCTGAATTCCAGAATCACCAAATGTCTGCATTCTAGAATCGGAATGTGGCGGAATTCTAGAATGCACAGCACGGCGGAATTCTAAAGTCCTAAAATGCCTACTAGCCGAAAGTTAAGGTGTCTGATGACCAGAATGTTACTAGGTCAGCATTCTACTGTTCTGAGAGATTCTGGGTTCTAGAATCAATGGACGGAAGAGTTCTGGAATGTCAGGGTGTCCAAACTCTAGAATCCATGAGTGTTTGAACTCGAGAGTCATTGAATTTCCATATTCCGGGTCACAGGGTGACTGAATTCCAGAAGCACCAAATGTCTGCATTCTAGAATCGGAATATGGCGGAATTCTAGAATGCACAGCACGGCGGAATTCGAAAGTCCTAAAATGCCTGCTATCCGGAAGTTAAGGTGTCTGACATCCAGAATGCTACCACGTCAGAATTATACCATTCTGAGAGATTCTGGGATCTAGAATCAATGGACGGCTGAGTTCCAGAATGTCAGGGTGGCAAAACTCTAGAATCCTTGCGTGTCTGAACTCGAGACTCATTCAGTGTCCACATTCCAGAACTCTGGATGTCTGAAATATAGAAGCACCAAATGTCTGCATTCTAGAATCGGAATGTGGCGGAATTCTAGAATGCACAGCACGGCGGGATTCTAAAGTCCTAAAATGCCTGCTATCTGGAAGTTAAGGTGTCTGACATCAAGAATGCTACCAAGTCATTATTATACCATTCTGAAAGATTCCGGGATCTAGAATCAATGGACGGCTGAGTTCCAGAATGTCAGGGTGTCAAAACTCTAGAATCCTGGCGTGTCTGAACTCGAGAGTCATTCAATGTCCACATTCCAGAACTCTGGATGTCTGAATTATAGAAGCACCAAATGTCTGCATTCTAGAATCGGAATGTGGCGGAATTCTAGAATGCACAGCACGGCGGAATTCTAAAGTCCTAAAATGCCTGCTATCCGGAAGTTAAGGTGTCTGACATCAAGAATGCTACCAAGTCAGAATTATAACATTCTGAAAGATTCTGGGATCTAGAATCAATGGAAGGCTGAGTTCCAGAATGTCAGGGTGGCAAAACTCTAGAATCCTTGCGTGTCTGAACTCGAGAGTCATTCAATGTCCACATTCCAGAACTCTGGATATCTGAATTATAGAAGCACCAAATGTCTGCATTCTAGAATCGGAATGTGGCGGAATTCTAGAATGCACAGCACGGCGGAATTCTAAAGTCCTAAAATGCCTACTAGCCGAAAGTTAAGGTGTCTGATGACAAGTATGTTACTAGGTCAGCATTCTACCATTCTGAGAGATTCTCGGTTCTAGAATCAATGGACGGCAGAGACCTGGAATGTCAGTGTGTCCAAACTCTAGAATCCTTGCGTGTCTGAACTCGAGAGTCATTCAATGTCCACATTCCGGATCACAGGGTGTCTGAATTCCAGAAGAACCAAATGTCTGCATTCTAGAATCGGAATGTGGTAGAATTCTAGAATGCACAGCACGGCGGAATTCTAAAGTCCTAAAATGCCTGCTATCCGGAAGTTAAGGTGTCTGACATCCAGAATGTTACTAAGCCAGCATTCTACCCTTCTGAGAGATTCTGGGTTCTAGAATCAATGGACGGCTGAGTTCCAGAATGTCAGGGTTTCCAAACTCTAGAATCCTTGCGTGTCTGAACTCGAGAGTCATTCAATATCCACATTCCAGGACTCTGGATGTCTGAAATATAGAAGCACCAAATGTCTGCATTCTGGAATCGGAATGTGGCGGAATTCTAGAATGCAGAGCACGGCAGAATTCTAAAGTACTAAAATGCCTGCTATTCGGAAGTTAAGGTGTCTGACATCCAGAATGTTACTAGGTCAGCATTCTACCGTTCTGAAAGATTCTGGGTTCTAGAATCAATGGACGGCAGAGTTCTGGAATGTCAGGGTGTCCAAACTCTAGAATCCTTCCGTGTCTGAACTCGTGAGTCATTCAATGTCCACATTCCGGATCACAGGGTGTCTGAATTCCAGAAGCACCAAATGTCTGCATTCTAGAATCGGAATGTGGCGGAATTCTAGAATGCACAGCACGGCAGATTTCTGAAGTCCTAAAATGCCTGATATTCGGAAGTTAAAGAGTCTGACATCCAGAATGTTACTAGGTCAGCATTCTACTGTTCTGAGAGATTCTGGGTTTTAGAATCAATGGATGGCTGAGTTCTGGAATGTCAGCGTGTCCAAACTCTAGAATCCTTGAGTGTTTGACCTCGAGAGTCATTCAATTTCCATATTCCGGGTCACAGGGTGACTGAATTCCAGAAGCACCAAATGTCTGCATTCCAGAATCGGAATGTGGCGGAATTCTAGAATGCACAGCACGGCGGAATTCGAGCGTCCTAAAATGCCTGCTATCCGGAAGTTAAGGTGTCTGACACCCAGAATGCTACCACATAAGAATTATACCATTCTGAAACGTTCTGGGATCTAGAATCAATGGACGGGTGAGTTCCCGAATGTCAGGGTGGCAAAACTCTAGAATCCTGGCGTGTCTGAACTCGAGAGTCATTCAATGTCCACATTCCAGAACTCTAGATGTCTGAATTATAGAAGCACCAAATGTCTGCATTCTAGAATCGGAATGTGGCGGAATTCTAGAATGCACAGCACGGTGGAATTCGAAAGACCTAAAATGTCTACTATCGGGAAGTTAAGGTGTCTGACATCCAGAATGCTACCACGTCAGAAATATACCATTCTGATAGATTCTGGGATCTAGAATCAATGGTCGGCTGAGTTCCAGAATGTCAGGGAGGCAAAACTCTACAATCCTTGCGTGTCTGAACTCGAGAGTCATTCAATGTCCACATTCCAGAACTCTGGATGTCTGAAATATAGAAGCACCAAATGTCTGCATTCTAGAATCAGAATGTGGCGGAATTCTAGAATGCACAGCACGGCGGAATTTTAAAGTCCTGAAATGCCTGCTATCCAGAAGTCAAGGTGTCTGACATCCAGAATGTTACTAGGTCAGCATTCTACCGTTCTGAGAGATTCTGGGTTTTAGAATCAATGGATGGCAGAGTTCTGGAATGTCAGGGTGTTCAAACTCAAGAATACTTGCGTGTCTGAACTCGAGAGTCATTCAATGTCCACATTCCGGATCACAGGGTGTCTGAATTCCAGAAGCACCAAATGTCTGCATTCTAGAATCGGAATGTGGCGGAATTCTAGAATGCACAGCATGGCGGAATTCGAAAGTCCTAAAATGCCTGCTATCCGGAAGTTAAGGTGTCTGACATCCAGAATGCTACCACGTCAGAATTATAACATTCTGAAAGATTCTGGGATCTAGAATCAATGGACGGCTGAGTTCCAGAATGCAAGGGTGGCAAAACTCAAGAATCCTTGCGTGTCTGAACTCGAGAGTCATTCAATGTCCACATTCCAGAACTCTGGATGTCTAAAATATAGAAGCACCAAATGTCTGCATTCTAGAATCAGAATGTGGCGGAATTCTAGAATGCACAGCACGGCGGAATTTTAAAGTCGTAAAATGCCTGCTATCCAGAAGTCAAGGTGTCTGACATCCAGAATGTTACTCGGTACGCATTCTACCGTTCTGAGAGATTCCGGTTTCTAGAATCAATGGATGGCAGAGTTCTGGAATGTCAGGGTGTTCAAACTCAAGAATACTTGCGTGTCTGAACTCGAGAGTCATTCAATGTCCACATTCCGTATCACAGGGTGTCCGAATACCAGAAGCACCAAATGTCTGCATTCTAGAATCGGAATGTGGCGGAATTCTAGAATGCATAGCACGGCGGTATTCGAAAGTCCTAAAATGCCTGCTATTCGGAAGTTAAGGTTTCTGACATCCAGAATGCTACCACGTCAGAATTATACCATTCTGAAAGATTCTGGGATCTAGAATCAATGGACGGCCGAGTTCCAGAATGTCCGGGTTTCCAAACTCTAGAATCCTTGCGTGTCTGAACTCGAGAGTCATTCAATATCCACATTCCAGGACTCTGGATGTCTGAAATATAGAAGCAACAAATGTCTGCATTCTTGAATCGGAATGTGGTGGAATTCTAGAATGCACAGCACGGCAGAATTCTAAAGTCCTAAAATGCCTGCTATTCGGAAGTTAAGGTGTCTGACATCCAGAATGTTACTAGGTCAGCATTCTACCGTTCTGTGAGATTCTGGGTTCTAGAATCAATGGACGGCAGAGTTCTGGAATGTCAGGGTGTCCAAACTCTAGAATCCTTCCGTGTCTGAACTCGTGAGTCATTCAATGTCCACATTCCGGATCACAGGGTGTCTGAATTCCAGAAGCACCAAATGTCTGCATTCTAGAATCGGAATGTGACGGAATTCTAGAATGCACAGCACGGCAGAATTCTAAAGTCCTAAAATGCCTGATATTCGGAAGCTAAGGAGTCTGACATCCAGAATGATACTAGGTCAGCATTCTACTGTTCTGAGAGATTCTGGTTTCTAGATACAATGGACGGCAGAGTTCTGGAATGTCAGGGTGTCCAAACTCTAGAATCCTTCCGTGTCTGAACTCGTGAGTCATTCAATGTCCACATTCCAGATCAAAGGGTGTCTGAATTCCAGAAGCACCAAATGTCTGCATTCTAGAATCGGAATGTGGCGGAATTCTAGAATGCACAGCACGGCGGAATTCTAAAGTCCTAAAATGCCTACTAGCCGAAAGTTAAGGTGTCTGATGACCAGAATGTTACTAGGTCAGCATTCTACTGTTCTGAGAGATTCTGGGTTCTAGAATCAATGGACGGAAGAGTTCTGGAATGTCAGGGTGTCCAAACTCTAGAATCCATGAGTGTTTGAACTCGAGAGTCATTCAATTTCCATATTCCTGGTCACAGGGTGACTGAATTCCAGAAGCACCAAATGTCTGCATTCTAGAATCGGAATATGGCGGAATTCTAGAATGCACAGCACGGCGGAATTCGAAAGTCCTAAAATGCCTGCTATCCGGAAGTTAAGGTGTCTGACATCCAGAATGCTACCACGTCAGAATTATACCATTCTGAGAGATTCTGGGATCTAGAATCAATGGACGGCTGAGTTCCAGAATGTCAGGGTGGCAAAACTCTAGAATCCTTGCGTGTCTGAACTCGAGACTCATTCAGTGTCCACATTCCAGAACTCTGGATGTCTGAAATATAGAAGCACCAAATGTCTGCATTCTAGAATCGGAATGTGGCGGAATTCTAGAATGCACAGCACGGCGGGATTCTAAAGTCCTAAAATGCCTGCTATCTGGAAGTTAAGGTGTCTGACATCAAGAATGCTACCAAGTCATTATTATACCATTCTGAAAGATTCCGGGATCTAGAATCAATGGACGGCTGAGTTCCAGAATGTCAGGGTGTCAAAACTCTAGAATCCTGGCGTGTCTGAACTCGAGAGTCATTCAATGTCCACATTCCAGAACTCTGGATGTCTGAATTATAGAAGCACCAAATGTCTGCATTCTAGAATCGGAATGTGGCGGAATTCTAGAATGCACAGCACGGCGGAATTCTAAAGTCCTAAAATGCCTGCTATCCGGAAGTTAAGGTGTCTGACATCAAGAATGCTACCAAGTCAGAATTATAACATTCTGAAAGATTCTGGGATCTAGAATCAATGGAAGGCTGAGTTCCAGAATGTCAGGGTGGCAAAACTCTAGAATCCTTGCGTGTCTGAACTCGAGAGTCATTCAATGTCCACATTCCAGAACTCTGGATATCTGAATTATAGAAGCACCAAATGTCTGCATTCTAGAATCGGAATGTGGCGGAATTCTAGAATGCACAGCACGGCGGAATTCTAAAGTCCTAAAATGCCTACTAGCCGAAAGTTAAGGTGTCTGATGACAAGTATGTTACTAGGTCAGCATTCTACCATTCTGAGAGATTCTCGGTTCTAGAATCAATGGACGGCAGAGACCTGGAATGTCAGTGTGTCCAAACTCTAGAATCCTTGCGTGTCTGAACTCGAGAGTCATTCAATGTCCACATTCCGGATCACAGGGTGTCTGAATTCCAGAAGAACCAAATGTCTGCATTCTAGAATCGGAATGTGGTAGAATTCTAGAATGCAAAGCACGGCGGAATTCTAAAGTCCTAAAATGCCTGCGATCCGGAAGTTAAGGTGTCTGACATCCAGAATACTACCACATCAGAATTATACCATTCTGAAAGATTCTGGGATCTAGAATCAATGGACGGGTGAGTTCCAGAATGTCAGGGTGGCAAAACTCTAGAATCCTGGCTTGTCTGAACTCGAGAGTCATTCAATGTCCACATTCCAGAACTCTGGATGTCTGAATTATAGAAGCACCAAATGTCTGCATTCTAGAATCGGAATGTGGCGGAATTCTAGAATGCACAGCACGGCGGAATTCGAAAGTCCTAAAATGCCTGCTATCCGGAAGTTAAGGTGTCTGACATCCAGAATGCTACCACGTCAGAATTATACCATTCTGAAAGATTCTGGTGTCTAGAATCAATGGACGGCTGAGTTCCAGAATGTCAGGGTTTGCAAACTCTAGAATCCTTGCGTGTCTGAACTCGAGAGTCATTCAATATCCACATTCCAGGACTCTGGATGTCTGAAATATAGAAGCAACAAAGGTCTGCATTCTAGAATCGGAATGTGGTGGAATTCTAGAATGCACAGCACGGCAGAATTCTAAAGTCCTAAAATGCCTGCTATCCGGAAGTTAAGGTGTCTGACATCCAGAATGTTACTAGGTCAGCATTCTACCTTTCTGAGAGATTCTGGGTTCTAGAATCAATGTATGGCAGAGTTCTGGAATGTCAGGGTGTCCAAACTCTAGAGTCCTTCCGTGTCTGAACTCGTGAGTCATTCAATGTCCACATTCCGGATCACAGGGTGTCTGAATTATAGAAGCACCAAATGTCTGCATTCTAGAATCGGAATGTGGCGGAATTCTAGAATGCACAGCACGTCAGAATACTAAAGTCCAAAATGCCTGATATTCGGAAGTTAAGGAGTCTGACATCCAGAATGTTACTAGGTCAGCATTCTACCGTTCTGAGAGATTCTGGGTTCTAGAATCAATGGACCACAGAGTTCTGGAATGTCAGGGTGTCCAAACTCTAGAATCCTTCCGTGTCTGAACTCGTGAGTCATTCAATGTCCACATTCCAGATCAAAGGGTGTCTGAATTCCAGAAGCACCAAATGTCTGCATTCTAGAATCGGAATGTGGCGGAATTCTAGAATGCACAGCACGACGGAATTCGAAAGTCCTAAAATGCCTGCTATCCGGAAGTTAAGGTGTCTGACATCCAGAATGCTACCACGTCAGAATTATACCATTCTGAAAGTTTCTGGGATCTAGAATCAATGGACGGCTGAGTTCCAGAATGTCAGGGTTTCCAAACTCTAGAATCCTTGCGTGTCTGAACTCGAGAGTCATTCAATATCCACATTCCAGGACTCTGGATGTCTGAAATATAGAAGCACCAAATGTCTGCATTCTGGAATCGGAATGTGGCGGAATTCTAGAATGCACAGCACGGCAGAATTCTAAAGTACAAAAATGCCTGCTATTCGGAAGTTAAGGTGTCTGACATCCAGAATGTTACTAGGTCAGCATTCTACCGTTCTGAAAGATTCTGGGTTCTAGAATCAATGGACGGCAGAGTTCTGGAATGTCAGGGTGTCCAAACTCTAGAATCCTTCCGTGTCTGAACTCGTGAGTCATTCAATGTCCACATTCCGGATCACAGGGTGTCTGAATTCCAGAAGCAACAAATGTCTGCATTCTAGAATCGGAATGTGGCGGAATTCTAGAATGCACAGCACGGCAGATTTCTGAAGTCCTAAAATGCCTGATATTCGGAAGTTAAAGAGTCTGACATCCAGAATGTTACTAGGTCAGCATTCTACCGTTCTGAGAGATTCTGGGTTTTAGAATCAATGGATGGCTGAGTTCTGGAATGTCAGCGTGTCCAAACTCTAGAATCCTTGAGTGTTTGACCTGGAGAGTCATTCAATTTCCATATTCCGGGTCACAGGGTGACTGAATTCCAGAAGCACCAAATGTCTGCATTCCAGAATCGGAATGTGGCGGAATTCTAGAATGCACAGCACGGCGGAATTCGAACGTCCTAAAATGCCTGCTATCCGGAAGTTAAGGTGTCTGACACCCAGAATGCTACCACATAAGAATTATACCATTCTGAAACGTTCTGGGATCTAGAATCAATGGACGGGTGAGTTCCCGAATGTCAGGGTGGCAAAACTCTAGAATCCTGGCGTGTCTGAACTCGAGAGTCATTCAATGTCCACATTCCAGAACTCTAGATGTCTGAATTATAGAAGCACCAAATGTCTGCATTCTAGAATCGGAATGTGGCGGAATTCTAGAATGCACAGCACGGTGGAATTCGAAAGACCTAAAATGCCTACTATCGGGAAGTTAAGGTGTCTGACATCCAGAATGCTACCACGTCAGAAATATACCATTCTGATAGATTCTGGGATCTAGAATCAATGGTCGGCTGAGTTCCAGAATGTCAGGGAGGCAAAACTCTACAATCCTTGCGTGTCTGAACTCGAGAGTCATTCAATGTCCACATTCCAGAACTCTGGATGTCTGAAATATAGAAGCACCAAATGTCTGCATTCTAGAATCAGAATGTGGCGGAATTCTAGAATGCACAGCACGGCAGAATTTTAAAGTCCTGAAATGCCTGCTATCCAGAAGTCAAGGTGTCTGACATCCAGAATGTTACTAGGTCAGCATTCTACCGTTCTGAGAGATTCTGGGTTTTAGAATCAATGGATGGCAGAGTTCTGGAATGTCAGGGTGTTCAAACTCAAGAATACTTGCGTGTCTGAACTCGAGAGTCATTCAATGTCCACATTCCGGATCACAGGGTGTCTGAATTCCAGAAGCACCAAATGTCTGCATTCTAGAATCGGAATGTGGCGGAATTCTAGAATGCACAGCACGTCAGAATACTAAAGTCCTAAAATGCCTGATATTCGGAAGTTAAGGAGTCTGACATCCAGAATGTTACTAGGTCAGCATTCTACCGTTCTGAGAGATTCTGGGTTCTAGAATCAATGGACGGCAGAGTTCTGGAATGTCAGGGTGTCCAAACTCTAGAATCCTTCCGTGTCTGAACTCGTGAATCATTCAATGTCCACATTCCAGATCAAAGGGTGTCTGAATTCCAGAAGCACCAAATGTCTGCATTCTAGAATCGGAATGTGGCGGAATTCTAGAATGCACAGCACGGCGGAATTCGAAAGTCCTAAAATGCCTGCTATCCGGAAGTTAAGGTGTCTGACATCCAGAATGCTACCACGTCAGAATTATACCATTCTGAAAGATTCTGGGATCTAGCATCAATGGACGGCTGAGTTCCAGAATGTCAGGTTTTCCAAACTCTAGAATCCTTGCGTGTCTGAACTCGAGAGTCATTCAATATCCACATTCCAGGACTCTGGATGTCTGAAATATAGAAGCACCAAATGTCTGCATTCTGGAATCGGAATGTGGCGGAATTCTAGAATGCACAGCACGGCAGAATTCTAAAGTACTAAAATGCCTGCTATTCGGAAGTTAAGGTGTCTGACATCCAGAATGTTACTAGGTCAGCATTCTACCGTTCTGAAAGATTCTGGGTTCTAGAATCAATGGACGGCAGAGTTCTGGAATGTCAGGGTGTCCAAACTCTAGAATCCTTCCGTGTCTGAACTCGTGAGTCATTCAATGTCCACATTCCGGATCACAGGGTGTCTGAATTCCAGAAGCACCAAATGTCTGCATTCTAGAATCGGAATGTGGCGGAATTCTAGAATGCACAGCACGGCAGATTTCTGAAGTCCTAAAATGCCTGATATTCGGAAGTTAAAGAGTCTGACATCCAGAATGTTACTAGGTCAGCATTCTACCGTTCTGAGAGATTCTGGGTTTTAGAATCAATGGATGGCTGAGTTCTGGAATGTCAGCGTGTCCAAACTCTAGAATCCTTGAGTGTTTGACCTCGAGAGTCATTCAATTTCCATATTCCGGGTCACAGGGTGACTGAATTCCAGAAGCACCAAATGTCTGCATTCCAGAATCGGAATGTGGCGGAATTCTAGAATGCACAGCACGGCGGAATTCGAACGTCCCAAAATGCCTGCTATCCGGAAGTTAAGGTGTCTGACACCCAGAATGCTACCACATAAGAATTATACCATTCTGAAACGTTCTGGGATCTAGAATCAATGGACGGGTGAGTTCCCGAATGTCAGGGTGGCAAAACTCTAGAATCCTGGCGTGTCTGAACTCGAGAGTCATTCAATGTCCACATTCCAGAACTCTAGATGTCTGAATTATAGAAGCACCAAATGTCTGCATTCTAGAATCGGAATGTGGCGGAATTCTAGAATGCACAGCACGGTGGAATTCGAAAGACCTAAAATGCCTACTATCGGGAAGTTAAGGTGTCTGACATCCAGAATGGTACCACGTCAGAAATATACCATTCTGATAGATTCTGGGGTCTAGAATCAACGGTCGGCTGAGTTCCAGAATGTCAGGGAGGCAAAACTCTACAATCCTTGCGTGTCTGAACTCGAGAGTCATTCAATGTCCACATTCCAGAACTCTGGATGTCTGAAATATAGAAGCACCAAATGTCTGCATTCTAGAATCAGAATGTGGCGGAATTCTAGAATGCACAGCACGGCGGAATTTTAAAGTCCTGAAATGCCTGCTATCCAGAAGTCAAGGTGTCTGACATCCAGAATGTTACTAGGTCAGCATTCTACCGTTCTGAGAGATTCTGGGTTTTAGAAACAATGGATGGCAGAGTTCTGGAATGTCAGGGTGTTCAAACTCAAGAATACTTGCGTGTCTGAACTCGAGAGTCATTCAATGTCCACATTCCGGATCACAGGGTGTCTGAATTCCAGAAGCACCAAATGTCTGCCTTCTAGAATCGGAATGTGGCGGAATTCTAGAATGCACAGCATGGCGGAATTCGAAAGTCCTAAAATGCCTGCTATCCGGAAGTTAAGGTGTCTGACATCCAGAATGCTACCACGTCAGAATTATACCATTCTGAAAGATTCTGGGATCTAGAATCAATGGACGGCTGAGTTCCAGAATGTCAGGGTTTCCAAACTCTAGAATCCTTGCGTGTCTGAACTCGAGAGTCATTCAATATCCACATTCCAGGACTCTGGATGTCTGAAATATAGAAGCACCAAATGTCTGCATTCTGGAATCGGAATGTGGCGGAATTCTAGAATGCACAGCACGGCAGAATTCTAAAGTACTAAAATGCCTGCTATTCGGAAGTTAAGGTGTCTGACATCCAGAATGTTACTAGGTCAGCATTCTACCGTTCTGAAAGATTCTGGGTTCTAGAATCAATGGACGGCAGAGTTCTGGAATGTCAGGGTGTCCAAACTCTAGAATCCTTCCGTGTCTGAACTCGTGAGTCATTCAATGTCCACATTCCGGATCACAGGGTGTCTGAATTCCAGAAGCACCAAATGTCTGCATTCTAGAATCGGAATGTGGCGGAATTCTAGAATGCACAGCACGGCAGATTTCTGAAGTCCTAAAATGCCTGATATTCGGAAGTTAAAGAGTCTGACATCCAGAATGTTACTAGGTCAGCATTC
Source organism: Aotus nancymaae (assembly GCF_030222135.1). Classification (NCBI taxonomy): domain Eukaryota; kingdom Metazoa; phylum Chordata; class Mammalia; order Primates; family Aotidae; genus Aotus; species Aotus nancymaae. The sequence goes on along the minus strand of NW_026988470.1, from coordinate 1,618,990 downwards.
TACCGTTCTGAGAGATTCTGGGTTTTAGAATCAATGGATGGCTGAGTTCTGGAATGTCAGCGTGTCCAAACTCTAGAATCCTTGAGTGTTTGACCTCGAGAGTCATTCAATTTCCATATTCCGGGTCACAGGGTGACTGAATTCCAGAAGCACCAAATGTCTGCATTCCAGAATCGGAATGTGGCGGAATTCTAGAATGCACAGCACGGCGGAATTCGAAGGTCCTAAAATGCCTGCTATCCGGAAGTTAAGGTGTCTGACACCCAGAATGCTACCACATAAGAATTATACCATTCTGAAACGTTCTGGGATCTAGAATCAATGGACGGGTGAGTTCCCGAATGTCAGGGTGGCAAAACTCTAGAATCCTGGCGTGTCTGAACTCGAGAGTCATTCAATGTCCACATTCCAGAACTCTAGATGTCTGAATTATAGAAGCACCAAATGTCTGCATTCTAGAATCGGAATGTGGCGGAATTCTAGAATGCACAGCACGGTGGAATTCGAAAGACCTAAAATGCCTACTATCGGGATGTTAAGGTGTCTGACATCCAGAATGCTACCACGTCAGAAATATACCATTCTGATAGATTCTGGGATCTAGAATCAATGGTCGGCTGAGTTCCAGAATGTCAGGGAGGCAAAACTCTACAATCCTTGCGTGTCTGAACTCGAGAGTCATTCAATGTCCACATTCCAGAACTCTGGATGTCTGAAATATAGAAGCACCAAATGTCTGCATTCTAGAATCAGAATGTGGCGGAATTCTAGAATGCACAGCACGGCGGAATTTTAAAGTCCTGAAATGCCTGCTATCCAGAAGTCAAGGTGTCTGACATCCAGAATGTTACTAGGTCAGCATTCTACCGTTCTGAGAGATTCTGGGTTTTAGAATCAATGGATGGCAGAGTTCTGGAATGTCAGGGTGTTCAAACCCAGGAATACTTGCGTGTCTGAACTCGAGAGTCATTCAATGTCCACATTCCGGATCACAGGGTGTCTGAATTCCAGAAGCACCAAATGTCTGCATTCTAGAATCGGAATGTGGCGGAATTCTAGAATGCACAGCACGTCAGAATACTAAAGTCCTAAAATGCCTGATATTCGGAAGTTAAGGAGTCTGACATCCAGAATGTTACTAGGTCAGCATTCTACCGTTCTGAGAGATTCTGGGTTCTAGAATCAATGGACGGCAGAGTTCTGGAATGTCAGGGTGTCCAAACTCTAGAATCCTTCCGTGTCTGAACTCGTGAGTCATTCAATGTCCACATTCCAGATCAAAGGGTGTCTGAATTCCAGAAGCACCAAATGTCTGCATTCTAGAATCGGAATGTGGCGGAATTCTAGAATGCACAGCACGGCGGAATTCTAAAGTCCTAAAATGCCTACTAGCCGAAAGTTAAGGTGTCTGATGACCAGAATGTTACTAGGTCAGCATTCTACTGTTCTGAGAGATTCTGGGTTCTAGAATCAATGGACGGAAGAGTTCTGGAATGTCAGGGTGTCCAAACTCTAGAATCCATGAGTGTTTGAACTCGAGAGTCATTGAATTTCCATATTCCGGGTCACAGGGTGACTGAATTCCAGAAGCACCAAATGTCTGCATTCTAGAATCGGAATATGGCGGAATTCTAGAATGCACAGCACGGCGGAATTCAAAAGTCCTAAAATGCCTGCTATCCGGAAGTTAAGGTGTCTGACATCCAGAATGCTACCACGTCAGAATTATACCATTCTGAGAGATTCTGGGATCTAGAATCAATGGACGGCTGAGTTCCAGAATGTCAGGGTGGCAAAACTCTAGAATCCTTGCGTGTCTGAACTCGAGACTCATTCAGTGTCCACATTGCAGAACTCTGGATGTCTGAAATATAGAAGCACCAAATGTCTGCATTCTAGTATCGGAATGTGGCGGAATTCTAGAATGCACAGCACGGCGGGATTCTAAAGTCCTAAAATGCCTGCTATCTGGAAGTTAAGGTGTCTGACATCAAGAATGCTACCAAGTCATTATTATACCATTCTGAAAGATTCCGGGATCTAGAAGCAATGGACGGCTGAGTTCCAGAATGTCAGGGTGGCAAAACTCTAGAATCCTGGCGTGTCTGAACTCGAGAGTCATTCAATGTCCACATTCCAGAACTCTGGATGTCTGAATTATAGAAGCACCAAATGTCTGCATTCTAGAATCGGAATGTGGCGGAATTCTAGAATGCACAGCACGGCGGAATTCTAAAGTCCTAAAATGCCTGCTATCCGGAAGTTAAGGTGTCTGACATCAAGAATGCTACCAAGTCAGAATTATAACATTCTGAAAGATTCTGGGATCTAGAATCAATGGAAGGCTGAGTTCCAGAATGTCAGTGTGTCCAAACTCTAGAATCCTTGCGTGTCTGAACTCGAGAGTCATTCAATGTCCACATTCCGGATCACAGGGTGTCTGAATTCCAGAAGAACCAAATGTCTGCATTCTAGAATCGGAATGTGGTAGAATTCTAGAATGCACAGCACGGCGGAATTCTAAAGTCCTAAAATGCCTGCGATCCGGAAGTTAAGGTGTCTGACATCCAGAATGCTACCACATCAGAATTATACCATTCTGAAAGATTCTGGGATCTAGAATCAATGGACGGGTGAGTTCCAGAATGTCAGGGTGGCAAAACTCTAGAATCCTGGCTTGTCTGAACTCGAGAGTCATTCAATGTCCACATTCCAGAACTCTGGATGTCTGAATTATGGAAGCACCAAATGTCTGCATTCTAGAATCGGAATGTGGCGGAATTCTAGAATGCACAGCACGGCGGAATTCGAAAGTCCTAAAATGCCTGCTATCCGGAAGTTAAGGTGTCTGACATCCAGAATGCTACCACGTCAGAATTATACCATTCTGAAAGATTCTGGTGTCTAGAATCAATGGACGGCTGAGTTCCAGAATGTCAGGGTTTGCAAACTCTAGAATCCCTGCGTGTCTGAACTCGAGAGTCATTCAATATCCACATTCCAGGACTCTGGATGTCTGAAATATAGAAGCAACAAAGGTCTGCATTCTAGAATCGGAATGTGGTGGAATTCTAGAATGCACAGCACGGCAGAATTCTAAAGTCCTAAAATGCCTGCTATCCGGAAGTTAAGGTGTCTGACATCCAGAATGTTACTAGGTCAGCATTCTACCTTTCTGAGAGATTCTGGGTTCTAGAATCAATGAATGGCAGAGTTCTGGAATGTCAGGGTGTCCAAACTCTAGAGTCCTTCCGTGTCTGAACTCGTGAGTCATTCAATGTCCACATTCCGGATTACAGGGTGTCTGAATTATAGAAGCACCAAATGTCTGCATTCTAGAATCGGAATGTGGCGGAATTCTAGAATGCACAGCACGTCAGAATACTAAAGTCCTAAAATGCCTGATATTCGGAAGTTAAGGAGTCTGACATCCAGAATGTTACTAGGTCAGCATTCTACCGTTCTGAGAGATTCTGGGTTCTAGAATCAATGGACGGCAGAGTTCTGGAATGTCAGGGTGTCCAAACTCTAGAATCCTTCCGTGTCTGAACTCGTGAGTCATTCAATGTCCACATTCCAGATCAAAGGGTGTCTGAATTCCAGAAGCACCAAATGTCTGCATTCTAGAATCGGAATGTGGCGGAATTCTAGAATGCACAGCACGGCGGATTTCGAAAGTCCTAAAATGCCTGCTATCCGGAAGTTAAGGTGTCTGACATCCAGAATGCTACCACGTCAGAATTATACCATTCTGAAAGATTCTGGGATCTAGAATCAATGGACGGCTGAGTTCCAGAATGTCAGGTTTTCCAAACTCTAGAATCCTTGCGTGTCTGAACTCGAGAGTCATTCAATATCCACATTCCAGGACTCTGGATGTCTGAAATATAGAAGCACCAAATGTCTGCATTCTGGAATCGGAATGTGGCGGAATTCTAGAATGCACAGCACGGCAGAATTCTAAAGTACTAAAATGCCTGCTATTCGGAAGTTAAGGTGTCTGACATCCAGAATGTTACTAGGTCAGCATTCTACCGTTCTGAAAGATTCTGGGTTCTAGAATCAATGGACGGCAGAGTTCTGGAATGTCAGGGTGTCCAAACTCTAGAATCCTTCCGTGTCTGAACTCGTGAGTCATTCAATGTCCACATTCCGGATCACAGGGTGTCTGAATTCCAGAAGCACCAAATGTCTGCATTCTAGAATCGGAATGTGGCGGAATTCTAGAATGCACAGCACGGCAGATTTCTGAAGTCCTAAAATGCCTGATATTCGGAAGTTAAAGAGTCTGACATCCAGAATGTTACTAGGTCAGCATTCTACCGTTCTGAGAGATTCTGGGTTTTAGAATCAATGGATGGCTGAGATCTGGAATGTCAGCGTGTCCAAACTCTAGAATCCTTGAGTGTTTGACCTCGAGAGTCATTCAATTTCCATATTCCGGGTCACAGGGTGACTGAATTCCAGAAGCACCAAATGTCTGCATTCCAGAATCGGAATGTGGCGGAATTCTAGAATGCACAGCACGGCGGAATTCGAACGTCCCAAAATGCCTGCTATCCGGAAGTTAAGGTGTCTGACACCCAGAATGCTACCACATAAGAATTATACCATTCTGAAACGTTCTGGGATCTAGAATCAATGGACGGGTGAGTTCCCGAATGTCAGGGTGGCAAAACTCTAGAATCCTGGCGTGTCTGAACTCGAGAGTCATTCAATGTCCAAATTCCAGAACTCTAGATGTCTGAATTATAGAAGCACCAAATGTCTGCATTCTAGAATCGGAATGTGGCGGAATTCTAGAATGCACAGCACGGTGGAATTCGAAAGACCTAAAATGCCTACTATCGGGAAGTTAAGGTGTCTGACATCCAGAATGCTACCACGTCAGAAATATACCATTCTGATAGATTCTGGGATCTAGAATCAATGGTCGGCTGAGTTCCAGAATGTCAGGGAGGCAAAACTCTACAATCCTTGCGTGTCTGAACTCGAGAGTCATTCAATGTCCACATTCCAGAACTCTGGATGTCTGAAATATAGAAGCACCAAATGTCTGCATTCTAGAATCAGAATGTGGCGGAATTCTAGAATGCACAGCACGGCGGAATTTTAAAGTCCTGAAATGCCTGCTATCCAGAAGTCAAGGTGTCTGACATCCAGAATGTTACTAGGTCAGCATTCTACCGTTCTGAGAGATTCTGGGTTTTAGAATCAATGGATGGCAGAGTTCTGGAATGTCAGGGTGTTCAAACTCAAGAATACTTGCGTGTCTGAACTCGAGAGTCATTCAATGTCCACATTCCGGATCACAGGGTGTCTGAATTCCAGAAGCACCAAATGTCTGCATTCTAGAATCGGAATGTGGCGGAATTCTAGAATGCACAGCATGGCGGAATTCGAAAGTCCTAAAATGCCCGCTATCCGGAAGTTAAGGTGTCTGACATCCACAATGCTACCACGTCAGAATTATAACATTCTGAAAGATTCTGGGATCTAGAATCAATGGACGGCTGAGTTCCAGAATGCAAGGGTGGCAAAACTCAAGAATCCTTGCGTGTCTGAACTCGAGAGTCATTCAATGTCCACATTCCAGAACTCCGGATGTCTAAAATATAGAAGCACCAAATGTCTGCATTCTAGAATCAGAATGTGGCGGAATTCTAGAATGCACAGCACGGCGGAATTTTAAAGTCGTAAAATGCCTGCTATCCAGAAGTCAAGGTGTCTGACATCCAGAATGTTACTAGGTCAGCATTCTACCGTTCTGAGAGATTCCGGTTTCTAGAATCAATGGATGGCAGAGTTCTGGAATGTCAGGGTGTTCAAACTCAAGAATACTTGCGTGTCTGAACTCGAGAGTCATTCAATGTCCACATTCCGGATCACAGGGTGTCCGAATACCAGAAGCACCAAATGTCTGCATTCTAGAATCGGAATGTGGCGGAATTCTAGAATGCATAGCACGGCGGTATTCGAAAGTCCTAAAATGCCTGCTATTCGGAAGTTAAGGTTTCTGACATCCAGAATGCTACCACGTCAGAATTATACCATTCTGAAAGATTCTGGGATCTAGAATCAATGGACGGCCGAGTTCCAGAATGTCCGGGTTTCCAAACTCTAGAATCCTTGCGTGTCTGAACTCGAGAGTCATTCAATATCCACATTCCAGGACTCTGGATGTCTGAAATATAGAAGCAACAAATGTCTGCATTCTTGAATCGGTATGTGGTGGAATTCTAGAATGCACAGCACGGCAGAATTCTAAAGTCCTAAAATGCCTGCTATTCGGAAGTTAAGGTGTCTGACATCCAGAATGTTACTAGGTCAGCATTCTACCGTTCTGTGAGATTCTGGGTTCTAGAATCAATGGACGGCAGAGTTCTGGAATGTCAGGGTGTCCAAACTCTAGAATCTTTCCGTGTCTGAACTCGTGAGTCATTCAATGTCCACATTCCAGATCACAGGGTGTCTGAATTCCAGAAGCACCAAATGTCTGCATTCTAGAATCGGAATGTGGCGGAATTCTAGAATGCACAGCACGGCGGAATTCTAAAGTCCTAAAATGCCTGATATTCGGAAGCTAAGGAGTCTGACATCCAGAATGTTACTAGGTCAGCATTCTACTGTTCTGAGAGATTCTGGGTTCTAGATTCAATGGACGGCAGAGTTCTGGAATGTCAGGGTGTCCAAACTCTAGAATCCTTCCGTGTCTGAACTCGTGAGTCATTCAATGTCCACATTCCAGATCAAAGGGTGTCTGAATTCCAGAAGCACCAAATGTCTGCATTCTAGAATCGGAATGTGGCGGAATTCTAGAATGCACAGCACGGCGGAATTCTAAAGTCCTAAAATGCCTACTAGCCGAAAGTTAAGGTGTCTGATGACCAGAATGTTACTAGGTCAGCATTCGACTGTTCTGAGAGATTCTGGGTTCTAGAATCAATGGACGGAAGAGTTCTGGAATGTCAGGGTGTCCAAACTCTAGAATCCATGAGTGTTTGAACTCGAGAGTCATTGAATTTCCATATTCCGGGTCACAGGGTGACTGAATTCCAGAAGCACCAAATGTCTGCATTCTAGAATCGGAATATGGCGGAATTCTAGAATGCACAGCACGGCGGAATTCGAAAGTCCTAAAATGCCTGCTATCCGGAAGTTAAGGTGTCTGACATCCAGAATGCTACCACGTCAGAATTATACCATTCTGAGAGATTCTGGGATCTAGAATCAATGGACGGCTGTGTTCCAGAATGTCAGGGTGGCAAAACTCTAGAATCCTTGCGTGTCTGAACTCGAGACTCATTCAGTGTCCACATTCCAGAACTCTGGATGTCTGAAATATAGAAGCACCAAATGTCTGCATTCTAGAATCGGAATGTGGCGGAATTCTAGAATGCACAGCACGGCGGGATTCTAAAGTCCTAAAATGCCTGCTATCTGGAAGTTAAGGTGTCTGACATCAAGAATGCTACCAAGTCATTATTATACCATTCTGAAAGATTCCGGGATCTAGAAGCAATGGACGGCTGAGTTCCAGAATGTCAGGGTGGCAAAACTCTAGAATCCTGGCGTGTCTGAACTCGAGAGTCATTCAATGTCCACATTCCAGAACTCTGGATGTCTGAATTATAGAAGCACCAAATGTCTGCATTCTAGAATCGGAATGTGGCGGAATTCTAGAATGCACAGCACGGCGGAATTCTAAAGTCCTAAAATGCCTGCTATCCGGAAGTTAAGGTGTCTGACATCAAGAATGCTACCAAGTCAGAATTATAACATTCTGAAAGATTCTGGGATCTAGAATCAATGGAAGGCTGAGTTCCAGAATGTCAGGGTGGCAAAACTCTAGAATCCTTGCGTGTCTGAACTCGAGAGTCATTCAATGTCCACATTCCAGAACTCTGGATATCTGAATTATAGAAGCACCAAATGTCTGCATTCTAGAATCGGAATGTGGCGGAATTCTAGAATGCACAGCACGGCGGAATTCTAAAGTCCTAAAATGCCTACTAGCCGAAAGTTAAGGTGTCTGATGACAAGTATGTTACTAGGTCAGCATTCTACCATTCTGAGAGATTCTCGGTTCTAGAATCAATGGACGGCAGAGACCTGGAATGTCAGTGTGTCCAAACTCTAGAATCCTTGCGTGTCTGAACTCGAGAGTCATTCAATGTCCACATTCCGGATCACAGGGTGTCTGAATTCCAGAAGAACCAAATGTCTGCATTCTAGAATCGGAATGTGGTAGAATTCTAGAATGCACAGCACGGCGGAATTCTAAAGTCCTAAAATGCCTGCGATCCGGAAGTTAAGGTGTCTGACATCCAGAATGCTACCACATCAGAATTATACCATTCTGAAAGATTCTGGGATCTAGAATCAATGGACGGGTGAGTTCCAGAATGTCAGGGTGGCAAAACTCTAGAATCCTGGCTTGTCTGAACTAGAGAGTCATTCAATGTCCACATTCCAGAACTCTGGATGTCTGAATTATGGAAGCACCAAATGTCTGCATTCTAGAATCGGAATGTGGCGGAATTCTAGAATGCACAGCACGGCGGAATTCGAAAGTCCTAAAATGCCTGCTATCCGGAAGTTAAGGTGTCTGACATCCAGAATGCTACCACGTCAGAATTATACCATTCTGAAAGATTCTGGTGTCTAGAATCAATGGACGGCTGAGTTCCAGAATGTCAGGGTTTGCAAACTCTAGAATCCTTGCGTGTCTGAACGCGAGAGTCATTCAATATCCACATTCCAGGACTCTGGATGTCTGAAATATAGAAGCAACAAAGGTCTGCATTCTAGAATCGGAATGTGGTGGAATTCTAGAATGCACAGCACGGCAGAATTCTAAAGTCCTAAAATGCCTGCTATCCGGAAGTTAAGGTGTCTGACATCCAGAATGTTACTAGGTCAGCATTCTACCTTTCTGAGAGATTCTGGGTTCTAGAATCAATGAATGGCAGAGTTCTGGAATGTCAGGGTGTCCAAACTCTAGAGTCCTTCCGTGTCTGAACTCGTGAGTCATTCAATGTCCACATTCCGGATCACAGGGTGTCTGAATTATAGAAGCACCAAATGTCTGCATTCTAGAATCAGAATGTGGCGGAATTCTAGAATGCACAGCACGGCGGAATTTTAAAGTCCTGAAATGCCTGCTATCCAGAAGTCAAGGTGTCTGACATCCAGAATGTTACTAGGTCAGCATTCTACCATTCTGAGAGATTCTGGGTTTTAGAATCAATGGATGGCAGAGTTCTGGAATGTCAGGGTGTTCAAACTCAAGAATACTTGCGTGTCTGAACTCGAGAGTCATTCAATGTCCACATTCTGGATCACAGGGTGTCTGAATTCCAGAAGCACCAAATGTCTGCATTCTAGAATCGGAATGTGGCGGAATTCTAGAATGCACAGCACGTCAGAATACTAAAGTCCTAAAATGCCTGATATTCGGAAGTTAAGGAGTCTGACATCCAGAATGTTACTAGGTCAGCATTCTACCGTTCTGAGAGATTCTGGGTTCTAGAATCAATGGACGGCAGAGTTCTGGAATGTCAGGGTGTCCAAACTCTAGAATCCTTCCGTGTCTGAACTCGTGAGTCATTCAATGTCCACATTCCAGATCAAAGGGTGTCTGAATTCCAGAAGCACCAAATGTCTGCATTCTAGAATCGGAATGTGGCGGAATTCTAGAATGCACAGCACGGCGGAATTCGAAAGTCCTAAAATGCCTGCTATCCGGAAGTTAAGGTGTCTGACATCCAGAATGCTACCACGTCAGAATTATACCATTCTGAAAGATTCTGGGATCTAGAATCAATGGACGGCTGAGTTCCAGAATGTCAGGTTTTCCAAACTCTAGAATCCTTGCGTGTCTGAACTCGAGAGTCATTCAATATCCACATTCCAGGACTCTGGATGTCTGAAATATAGAAGCACCAAATGTCTGCATTCTGGAATCGGAATGTGGCGGAATTCTAGAATGCACAGCACGGCAGAATTCTAAAGTACTAAAATGCCTGCTATTCGGAAGTTAAGGTGTCTGACATCCAGAATGTTACTAGGTCAGCATTCTACCGTTCTGAAAGATTCTGGGTTCTAGAATCAATGGACGGCAGAGTTCTGGAATGTCAGGGTGTCCAAACTCTAGAATCCTTCCGTGTCTGAACTCGTGAGTCATTCAATGTCCACATTCCGGATCACAGGGTGTCTGAATTCCAGAAGCACCAAATGTCTGCATTCTAGAATCGGAATGTGGCGGAATTCTAGAATGCACAGCACGGCAGATTTCTGAAGTCCTAAAATGCCTGATATTCGGAAGTTAAAGAGTCTGACATCCAGAATGTTACTAGGTCAGCATTCTACCGTTCTGAGAGATTCTGGGTTTTAGAATCAATGGATGGCTGAGTTCTGGAATGTCAGCGTGTCCAAACTCTAGAATCCTTGAGTGTTTGACCTGGAGAGTCATTCAATTTCCATATTCCGGGTCACAGGGTGACTGAATTCCAGAAGCACCAAATGTCTGCATTCCAGAATCGGAATGTGGCGGAATTCTAGAATGCACAGCACGGCGGAATTCGAACGTCCTAAAATGCCTGCTATCCGGAAGTTAAGGTGTCTGACACCCAGAATGCTACCACATAAGAATTATACCATTCTGAAACGTTCTGGGATCTAGAATCAATGGACGGGTGAGTTCCCGAATGTCAGGGTGGCAAAACTCTAGAATCCTGGCGTGTCTGAACTCGAGAGTCATTCAATGTCCACATTCCAGAACTCTAGATGTCTGAATTATAGAAGCACCAAATGTCTGCATTCTAGAATCGGAATGTGGCGGAATTCTAGAATGCACAGCACGGTGGAATTCGAAAGACCTAAAATGCCTACTATCGGGAAGTTAAGGTGTCTGACATCCAGAATGCTACCACGTCAGAAATATACCATTCTGATAGATTCTGGGATCTAGAATCAATGGTCGGCTGAGTTCCAGAATGTCAGGGAGGCAAAACTCTACAATCCTTGCGTGTCTGAACTCGAGAGTCATTCAATGTCCACATTCCAGAACTCTGGATGTCTGAAATATAGAAGCACCAAATGTCTGCATTCTAGAATCAGAATGTGGCGGAATTCTAGAATGCACAGCACGGCGGAATTTTAAAGTCCTGAAATGCCTGCTATCCAGAAGTCAAGGTGTCTGACATCCAGAATGTTACTAGGTCAGCATTCTACCGTTCTGAGAGATTCTGGGTTTTAGAATCAATGGATGGCAGAGTTCTGGAATGTCAGGGTGTTCAAACTCAAGAATACTTGCGTGTCTGAACTCGAGAGTCATTCAATGTCCACATTCCGGATCACAGGGTGTCTGAATTCCAGAAGCACCAAATGTCTGCATTCTAGAATCGGAATGTGGCGGAATTCTAGAATGCACAGCATGGCGGAATTCGAAAGTCCTAAAATGCCTGCTATCCGGAAGTTAAGGTGTCTGACATCCAGAATGCTACCACGTCAGAATTATAACATTCTGAAAGATTCTGGGATCTAGAATCAATGGACGGCTGAGTTCCAGAATGCAAGGGTGGCAAAACTCAAGAATCCTTGCGTGTCTGAACTCGAGAGTCATTCAATGTCCACATTCCAGAACTCTGGATGTCTAAAATATAGAAGCACCAAATGTCTGCATTCTAGAATCAGAATGTGGCGGAATTCTAGAATGCACAGCACGGCGGAATTTTAAAGTCGTAAAATGCCTGCTATCCAGAAGTCAAGGTGTCTGACATCCAGAATGTTACTAGGTACGCATTCTACCGTTCTGAGAGATTCCGGTTTCTAGAATCAATGGATGGCAGAGTTCTGGAATGTCAGGGTGTTCAAACTCAAGAATACTTGCGTGTCTGAACTCGAGAGTCATTCAATGTCCACATTCCGTATCACAGGGTGTCCGAATACCAGAAGCACCAAATGTCTGCATTCTAGAATCGGAATGTGGCGGAATTCTAGAATGCATAGCACGGCGGTATTCGAAAGTCCTAAAATGCCTGCTATTCGGAAGTTAAGGTTTCTGACATCCAGAATGCTACCACGTCAGAATTATACCATTCTGAAAGATTCTGGGATCTAGAATCAATGGACGGCCGAGTTCCAGAATGTCCGGGTTTCCAAACTCTAGAATCCTTGCGTGTCTGAACTCGAGAGTCATTCAATATCCACATTCCAGGACTCTGGATGTCTGAAATATAGAAGCAACAAATGTCTGCATTCTTGAATCGGAATGTGGTGGAATTCTAGAATGCACAGCACGGCAGAATTCTAAAGTCCTAAAATGCCTGCTATTCGGAAGTTAAGGTGTCTGACATCCAGAATGTTACTAGGTCAGCATTCTACCGTTCTGTGAGATTCTGGGTTCTAGAATCAATGGACCGCAGAGTTCTGGAATGTCAGGGTGTCCAAACTCTAGAATCCTTCCGTGTCTGAACTCGTGAGTCATTCAATGTCCACATTCCGGATCACAGGGTGTCTGAATTCCAGAAGCACAAATGTCTGCATTCTAGAATCGGAATGTGGCGGAATTCTAGAATGCACAGCACGGCAGAATTCTAAAGTCCTAAAAAGCCTGATATACGGAAGCTAAGGAGTCTGACATCCAGAATGTTACTAGGTCAGCATTCTACTGTTCTGAGAGATTCTGGGTTCTAGATACAATGGACGGCAGAGTTCTGGAATGTCAGGGTGTCCAAACTCTAGAATCCTTCCGTGTCTGAACTCGTGAGTCATTCAATGTCCACATTCCAGATCAAAGGGTGTCTGAATTCCAGAAGCACCAAATGTCTGCATTCTAGAATCGGAATGTGGCGGAATTCTAGAATGCACAGCACGGCGGAATTCTAAAGTCCTAAAATGCCTACTAGCCGAAAGTTAAGGTGTCTGATGACCAGAATGTTACTAGGTCAGCATTCTACTGTTCTGAGAGATTCTGGGTTCTAGAATCAATGGACGGAAGAGTTCTGGAATGTCAGGGTGTCCAAACTCTAGAATCCATGAGTGTTTGAACTCGAGAGTCATTGAATTTCCATATTCCGGGTCACAGCGTGACTGAATTCCAGAAGCACCAAATGTCTGCATTCTAGAATCGGAATATGGCGGAATTCTAGAATGCACAGCACGGCGGAATTCGAAAGTCCTAAAATGCCTGCTATCCGGAAGTTAAGGTGTCTGACATCCAGAATGCTACCACGTCAGAATTATACCATTCTGATAGATTCTGGGATCTAGAATCAATGGACGGCTGAGTTCCAGAATGTCAGGGTGGCAAAACTCTAGAATCCTTGCGTGTCTGAACTCGAGACTCATTCAGTGTCCACATTCCAGAACTCTGGATGTCTGAAATATAGAAGCACCAAATGTCTGCATTCTAGAATCGGAATGTGGCGGAATTCTGGAATGCACAGCACGGCGGGATTCTAAAGTCCTAAAATGCCTGCTATCTGGAAGTTAAGGTGTCTGACATCAAGAATGCTACCAAGTCATTATTATACCATTCTGAAAGATTCCGGGATCTAGAATCAATGGACGGCTGAGTTCCAGAATGTCAGGGTGGCAAAACTCTAGAATCCTGGCGTGTCTGAACTCGAGAGTCATTCAATGTCCACATTCCAGAACTCTGGATGTCTGAATTATGGAAGCACCAAATGTCTGCATTCTAGAATCGGAATGTTGCGGAATTCTAGAATGCACAGCACGGCGGAATTCGAAAGTCCTAAAATGCCTGCTATCCGGAAGTTAAAGTGTCTGACATCCAGAATGCTACCACGTCAGAATTATACCATTCTGAAAGATTCTGGTGTCTAGAATCAATGGACGGCTGAGTTCCAGAATGTCAGGGTTTGCAAACTCTAGAATCCTTGCGTGTCTGAACTCGAGAGTCATTCAATATCCACATTCCAGGACTCTGGATGTCTGAAATATAGAAGCAACAAAGGTCTGCATTCTAGAATCGGAATGTGGTGGAATTCTAGAATGCACAGCACGGCAGAATTCTAAAGTCCTAAAATGCCTGCTATCCGGAAGTTAAGGTGTCTGACATCCAGAATGTTACTAGGTCAGCATTCTACCGTTCTGAGAGATTCTGGGTTCTAGAATCAATGAATGGCAGAGTTCTGGAATGTCAGGGTGTCCAAACTCTAGAGTCCTTCCGTGTCTGAACTCGTGAGTCATTCAATGTCCACATTCCGGATCACAGGGTGTCTGAATTATAGAAGCACCAAATGTCTGCATTCTAGAATCGGAATGTGGCGGAATTCTAGAATGCACAGCACATCAGAATACTAAAGTCCTAAAATGCCTGATATTCGGAAGTTAAGGAGTCTGACATCCAGAATGTTACTAGGTCAGCATTCTACCGTTCTGAGAGATTCTGGGTTCTAGAATCAATGGACGGCAGAGTTCTGGAATGTCAGGGTGTCCAAACTCTAGAATCCTTCCGTGTCTGAACTCGTGAGTCATTCAATGTCCACATTCCAGATCAAAGGGTGTCTGAATTCCCGAAGCACCAAATGTCTGCATTCTAGAATCGGAATGTGGCAGAATTCTAGAATGCACAGCACGGCGGAATTCGAAAGTCCTAAAATGCCTGCTATCCGGAAGTTAATGTGTCTGACATCCAGAATGCTACCACGTCAGAATTATAGCATTCTGAAAGATTCTGGGATCTACAATCAATGGACGGCTGAGTTCCAGAATGTCAGGGTTTGCAAACTCTAGAGTCCTTGCGTGTCTGAACTCGAGAGTCATTCAATATCCACATTCCAGGACTCTGGATGTCTGAAATATAGAAGCACCAAATGTCTGCATTCTGGAATCGGAATGTGGCGGAATTCTAGAATGCACAGCACGGCAGAATTCTAAAGTACTAAAATGCCTGCTATTCGGAAGTTAAGGTGTCTGACATCCAGAATGTTACTAGGTCAGCATTCTACCGTTCTGAAAGATTCTGGGTTCTAGAATCAATGGACGGCAGAGTTCTGGAATGTCAGGGTGTCCAAACTCTAGAATCCTTCCGTGTCTGAACTCGTGAGTCATTCAATGTCCACATTCCGGATCACAGGGTGTCTGAATTCCAGAAGCACCAAATGTCTGCATTCTAGAATCGGAATGTGGCAGAATTCTAGAATGCACAGCACGGCAGATTTCTGAAGTCCTAAAATGCCTGATATTCGGAAGTTAAAGAGTCTGACATCCAGAATGTTACTAGGTCAGCATTCTACCGTTCTGAGAGATTCTGGGTTTTAGAATCAATGGATGGCTGAGTTCTGGAATGTCAGCGTGTCCAAACTCTAGAATCCTTGAGTGTTTGACCTCGAGAGTCATTCAATTTCCATATTCCGGGTCACAGGGTGACTGAATTCCAGAAGCACCAAATGTCTGCATTCCAGAATCGGAATGTGGCGGAATTCTAGAATGCACAGCACGGCGGAATTCGAACGTCCTAAAATGCCTGCTATCCGGAAGTTAAGGTGTCTGACACCCAGAATGCTACCACATAAGAATTATACCATTCTGAAACGTTCTGGGATCTAGAATCAATGGACGGGTGAGTTCCCGAATGTCAGGGTGGCAAAACTCTAGAATCCTGGCGTGTCTGAACTCGAGAGTCATTCAATGTCCAAATTCCAGAACTCTAGATGTCTGAATTATAGAAGCACCAAATGTCTGCATTCTAGAATCGGAATGTGGCGGAATTCTAGAATGCACAGCACGGTGGAATTCGAAAGACCTAAAATGCCTACTATCGGGAAGTTAAGGTGTCTGACATCCAGAATGCTACCACGTCAGAAATATACCATTCTGATAGATTCTGGGATCTAGAATCAATTGTCGGCTGAGTTCCAGAATGTCAGGGAGGCAAAACTCTATAATCCTTGCGTGTCTGAACTCGAGAGTCATTCAATGTCCACATTCCAGAACTCTGGATGTCTGAAATATAGAAGCACCAAATGTCTGCATTCTAGAATCAGAATGTGGCGGAATTCTAGAATGCACAGCACGGCGGAATTTTAAAGTCCTGAAATGCCTGCTATCCAGAAGTCAAGGTGTCTGACATCCAGAATGTTACTAGGTCAGCATTCTACCGTTCTGAGAGATTCTGGGTTTTAGAATCAATGGATGGCAGAGTTCTGGAATGTCAGGGTGTTCAAACTCAAGAATACTTGCGTGTCTGAACTCGAGAGTCATTCAATGTCCACATTCCGGATCACAGGGTGTCTGAATTCCAGAAGAACCAAATGTCTGCATTCTAGAATCGGAATGTGGCGGAATTCTAGAATGCACAGCACGTCAGAATACTAAAGTCCTAAAATGCCTGATATTCGGAAGTTAAGGAGTCTGACATCCAGAATGTTACTAGGTCAGCATTCTACCGTTCTGAGAGATTCTGGGTTCTAGAATCAATGGACGGCAGAGTTCTGGAATGTCAGGGTGTCCAAACTCTAGAATCCTTCCGTGTCTGAACTCGTGAGTAATTCAATGTCCACATTCCAGATCAAAGGGTGTCTGAATTCCAGAAGCACCAAATGTCTGCATTCTAGAATCGGAATGTGGCGGAATTCTAGAATGCACAGCACGGCGGAATTCGAAAGTCCTAAAATGCCTGCTATCCGGAAGTTAAGGTGTCTGACATCCAGAATGCTACCACGTCAGAATTATACCATTCTGAAAGATTCTGGGATCTAGAATCAATGGACGGCTGAGTTCCAGAATGTCAGGGTTTCCAAACTCTAGAATCCTTGCGTGTCTGAACTCGAGAGTCATTCAATATCCACATTCCAGGACTCTGGATGTCTGAAATATAGAAGCACCAAATGTCTGCATTCTGGAATCGGAATGTGGCGGAATTCTAGAATGCACAGCACGGCAGAATTCTAAAGTACTAAAATGCCTGCTATTCGGAAGTTAAGGTGTCTGACATCCAGAATGTTACTAGGTCAGCATTCTACCGTTCTGAAAGATTCTGGGTTCTAGAATCAATGGACGGCAGAGTTCTGGAATGTCAGGGTGTCCAAACTCTAGAATCCTTCCGTGTCTGAACTCGTGAGTCATTCAATGTCCACATTCCGGATCACAGGGTGTCTGAATTCCAGAAGCACCAAATGTCTGCATTCTAGAATCGGAATGTGGCGGAATTCTAGAATGCACAGCACGGCAGATTTCTGAAGTCCTAAAATGCCTGATATTCGGAAGTTAAAGAGTCTGACATCCAGAATGTTACTAGGTCAGCATTCTACCGTTCTGAGAGATTCTGGGTTTTAGAATCAATGGATGGCTGAGTTCTGGAATGTCAGCGTGTCCAAACTCTAGAATCCTTGAGTGTTTGACCTCGAGAGTCATTCAATTTCCATATTCCGGGTCACAGGGTGACTGAATTCCAGAAGCACCAAATGTCTGCATTCCAGAATCGGAATGTGGCGGAATTCTAGAATGCACAGCACGGCGGAATTCGAACGTCCTAAAATGCCTGCTATCCGGAAGTTAAGGTGTCTGACACCCAGAATGCTACCACATAAGAATTATACCATTCTGAAACGTTCTGGGATCTAGAATCAATGGACGGGTGAGTTCCCGAATGTCAGGGTGGCAAAACTCTAGAATCCTGGCGTGTCTGAACTCGAGAGTCATTCAATGTCCACATTCCAGAACTCTAGATGTCTGAATTATAGAAGCACCAAATGTCTGCATTCTAGAATCGGAATGTGGCGGAATTCTAGAATGCACAGCACGGTGGAATTCGAAAGACCTAAAATGCCTACTATCGGGAAGTTAAGGTGTCTGACATCCAGAATGCTACCACGTCAGAAATATACCATTCTGATAGATTCTGGGATCTAGAATCAATGGTCGGCTGAGTTCCAGAATGTCAGGGAGGCAAAACTCTACAATCCTTGCGTGTCTGAACTCGAGAGTCATTCAATGTCCACATTCCAGAACTCTGGATGTCTGAAATATAGAAGCACCAAATGTCTGCATTCTAGAATCAGAATGTGGCGGAATTCTAGAATGCACAGCACGGCGGAATTTTAAAGTCCTGAAATGCCTGCTATCCAGAAGTCAAGGTGTCTGACATCCAGAATGTTACTAGGTCAGCATTCTACCGTTCTGAGAGATTCTGGGTTTTAGAATCAATGGATGGCAGAGTTCTGGAATGTCAGGGTGTTCAAACTCAAGAATACTTGCGTGTCTGAACTCGAGAGTCATTCAATGTCCACATTCCGGATCACAGGGTGTCTGAATTCCAGAAGCACCAAATGTCTGCATTCTAGAATCGGAATGTGGCGCAATTCTAGAATGCACAGCACGTCAGAATACTAAAGTCCTAAAATGCCTGATATTCGGAAGTTAAGGAGTCTGACATCCAGAATGTTACTAGGTCAGCATTCTACCGTTCTGAGAGATTCTGGGTTCTAGAATCAATGGACGGCAGAGTTCTGGAATGTCAGGGTGTCCAAACTCTAGAATCCTTCCGTGTCTGAACTCGTGAGTAATTCAATGTCCACATTCCAGATCAAAGGGTGTCTGAATTCCAGAAGCACCAAATGTCTGCATTCTAGAATCGGAATGTGGCGGAATTCTAGAATGCACAGCACGGCGGAATTCGAAAGTCCTAAAATGCCTGCTATCCGGAAGTTAAGGTGTCTGACATCCAGAATGCTACCACGTCAGAATTATACCATTCTGAAAGATTCTGGGATCTAGAATCAATGGACGGCTGAGTTCCAGAATGTCAGGGTTTCCAAACTCTAGAATCCTTGCGTGTCTGAACTCGAGAGTCATTCAATATCCACATTCCAGGACTCTGGATGTCTGAAATATAGAAGCACCAAATGTCTGCATTCTGGAATCGGAATGTGGCGGAATTCTAGAATGCACAGCACGGCAGAATTCTAAAGTACTAAAATGCCTGCTATTCGGAAGTTAAGGTGTCTGACATCCAGAATGTTACTAGGTCAGCATTCTACCGTTCTGAAAGATTCTGGGTTCTAGAATCAATGGACGGCAGAGTTCTGGAATGTCAGGGTGTCCAAACTCTAGAATCCTTCCGTGTCTGAACTCGTGAGTCATTCAATGTCCACATTCCGGATCACAGGGTGTCTGAATTCCAGAAGCACCAAATGTCTGCATTCTAGTATCGGAATGTGGCGGAATTCTAGAATGCACAGCACGGCAGATTTCTGAAGTCCTAAAATGCCTGATATTCGGAAGTTAAAGAGTCTGACATCCAGAATGTTACTAGGTCAGCATTCTACCGTTCTGAGAGATTCTGGGTTTTAGAATCAATGGATGGCTGAGTTCTGGAATGTCAGCGTGTCCAAACTCTAGAATCCTTGAGTGTTTGACCTCGAGAGTCATTCAATTTCCATATTCCGGGTCACAGGGTGACTGAATTCCAGAAGCACCAAATGTCTGCATTCCAGAATCGGAATGTGGTGGAATTCTAGAATGCACAGCACGGCGGAATTCGAACGTCCTAAAAAGCCTGCTATCCGGAAGTTAAGGTGTCTGACACCCAGAATGCTACCACATAAGAATTATACCATTCTGAAACGTTCTGGGATCTAGAATCAATGGACGGGTGAGTTCCCGAATGTCAGGGTGGCAAAACTCTAGAATCCTGGCGTGTCTGAACTCGAGAGTCATTCAATGTCCACATTCCAGAACTCTAGATGTCTGAATTATAGAAGCACCAAATGTCTGCATTCTAGAATCGGAATGTGGCGGAATTCTAGAATGCACAGCACGGTGGAATTCGAAAGTCCTAAAATGCCTGCTATTCGGAAGTTAAGGTTTCTGACATCCAGAATGCTACCACGTCAGAATTATACCATTCTGAAAGATTCTGGGATCTAGAATCAATGGACGGCCGAGTTCCAGAATGTCCGGGTTTCCAAACTCTAGAATCCTTGCGTGTCTGAACTCGAGAGTCATTCAATATCCACATTCCAGGACTCTGGATGTCTGAAATATAGAAGCAACAAATGTCTGCATTCTTGAATCGGAATGTGGTGGAATTCTAGAATGCACAGCACGGCAGAATTCTAAAGTCCTAAAATGCCTGCTATTCGGAAGTTAAGGTGTCTGACATCCAGAATGTTACTAGGTCAGCATTCTACCGTTCTGTGAGATTCTGGGTTCTAGAATCAATGGACCGCAGAGTTCTGGAATGTCAGGGTGTCCAAACTCTAGAATCCTTCCGTGTCTGAACTCGTGAGTCATTCAATGTCCACATTCCGGATCACAGGGTGTCTGAATTCCAGAAGCACAAATGTCTGCATTCTAGAATCGGAATGTGGCGGAATTCTAGAATGCACAGCACGGCAGAATTCTAAAGTCCTAAAATGCCTGATATACGGAAGCTAAGGAGTCTGACATCCAGAATGTTACTAGGTCAGCATTCTACTGTTCTGAGAGATTCTGGGTTCTAGATACAATGGACGGCAGAGTTCTGGAATGTCAGGGTGTCCAAACTCTAGAATCCTTCCGTGTCTGAACTCGTGAGTCATTCAATGTCCACATTCCAGATCAAAGGGTGTCTGAATTCCAGAAGCACCAAATGTCTGCATTCTAGAATCGGAATGTGGCGGAATTCTAGAATGCACAGCACGGCGGAATTCTAAAGTCCTAAAATGCCTACTAGCCGAAAGTTAAGGTGTCTGATGACCAGAATGTTACTAGGTCAGCATTCTACTGTTCTGAGAGATTCTGGGTTCTAGAATCAATGGACGGAAGAGTTCTGGAATGTCAGGGTGTCCAAACTCTAGAATCCATGAGTGTTTGAACTCGAGAGTCATTGAATTTCCATATTCCGGGTCACAGCGTGACTGAATTCCAGAAGCACCAAATGTCTGCATTCTAGAATCGGAATATGGCGGAATTCTAGAATGCACAGCACGGCGGAATTCGAAAGTCCTAAAATGCCTGCTATCCGGAAGTTAAGGTGTCTGACATCCAGAATGCTACCACGTCAGAATTATACCATTCTGATAGATTCTGGGATCTAGAATCAATGGACGGCTGAGTTCCAGAATGTCAGGGTGGCAAAACTCTAGAATCCTTGCGTGTCTGAACTCGAGACTCATTCAGTGTCCACATTCCAGAACTCTGGATGTCTGAAATATAGAAGCACCAAATGTCTGCATTCTAGAATCGGAATGTGGCGGAATTCTGGAATGCACAGCACGGCGGGATTCTAAAGTCCTAAAATGCCTGCTATCTGGAAGTTAAGGTGTCTGACATCAAGAATGCTACCAAGTCATTATTATACCATTCTGAAAGATTCCGGGATCTAGAATCAATGGACGGCTGAGTTCCAGAATGTCAGGGTGGCAAAACTCTAGAATCCTGGCGTGTCTGAACTCGAGAGTCATTCAATGTCCACATTCCAGAACTCTGGATGTCTGAATTATGGAAGCACCAAATGTCTGCATTCTAGAATCGGAATGTTGCGGAATTCTAGAATGCACAGCACGGCGGAATTCGAAAGTCCTAAAATGCCTGCTATCCGGAAGTTAAAGTGTCTGACATCCAGAATGCTACCACGTCAGAATTATACCATTCTGAAAGATTCTGGTGTCTAGAATCAATGGACGGCTGAGTTCCAGAATGTCAGGGTTTGCAAACTCTAGAATCCTTGCGTGTCTGAACTCGAGAGTCATTCAATATCCACATTCCAGGACTCTGGATGTCTGAAATATAGAAGCAACAAAGGTCTGCATTCTAGAATCGGAATGTGGTGGAATTCTAGAATGCACAGCACGGCAGAATTCTAAAGTCCTAAAATGCCTGCTATCCGGAAGTTAAGGTGTCTGACATCCAGAATGTTACTAGGTCAGCATTCTACCGTTCTGAGAGATTCTGGGTTCTAGAATCAATGAATGGCAGAGTTCTGGAATGTCAGGGTGTCCAAACTCTAGAGTCCTTCCGTGTCTGAACTCGTGAGTCATTCAATGTCCACATTCCGGATCACAGGGTGTCTGAATTATAGAAGCACCAAATGTCTGCATTCTAGAATCGGAATGTGGCGGAATTCTAGAATGCACAGCACATCAGAATACTAAAGTCCTAAAATGCCTGATATTCGGAAGTTAAGGAGTCTGACATCCAGAATGTTACTAGGTCAGCATTCTACCGTTCTGAGAGATTCTGGGTTCTAGAATCAATGGACGGCAGAGTTCTGGAATGTCAGGGTGTCCAAACTCTAGAATCCTTCCGTGTCTGAACTCGTGAGTCATTCAATGTCCACATTCCAGATCAAAGGGTGTCTGAATTCCCGAAGCACCAAATGTCTGCATTCTAGAATCGGAATGTGGCAGAATTCTAGAATGCACAGCACGGCGGAATTCGAAAGTCCTAAAATGCCTGCTATCCGGAAGTTAATGTGTCTGACATCCAGAATGCTACCACGTCAGAATTATAGCATTCTGAAAGATTCTGGGATCTAGAATCAATGGACGGCTGAGTTCCAGAATGTCAGGGTTTGCAAACTCTAGAGTCCTTGCGTGTCTGAACTCGAGAGTCATTCAATATCCACATTCCAGGACTCTGGATGTCTGAAATATAGAAGCACCAAATGTCTGCATTCTGGAATCGGAATGTGGCGGAATTCTAGAATGCACAGCACGGCAGAATTCTAAAGTACTAAAATGCCTGCTATTCGGAAGTTAAGGTGTCTGACATCCAGAATGTTACTAGGTCAGCATTCTACCGTTCTGAAAGATTCTGGGTTCTAGAATCAATGGACGGCAGAGTTCTGGAATGTCAGGGTGTCCAAACTCTAGAATCCTTCCGTGTCTGAACTCGTGAGTCATTCAATGTCCACATTCCGGATCACAGGGTGTCTGAATTCCAGAAGCACCAAATGTCTGCATTCTAGAATCGGAATGTGGCAGAATTCTAGAATGCACAGCACGGCAGATTTCTGAAGTCCTAAAATGCCTGATATTCGGAAGTTAAAGAGTCTGACATCCAGAATGTTACTAGGTCAGCATTCTACCGTTCTGAGAGATTCTGGGTTTTAGAATCAATGGATGGCTGAGTTCTGGAATGTCAGCGTGTCCAAACTCTAGAATCCTTGAGTGTTTGACCTCGAGAGTCATTCAATTTCCATATTCCGGGTCACAGGGTGACTGAATTCCAGAAGCACCAAATGTCTGCATTCCAGAATCGGAATGTGGCGGAATTCTAGAATGCACAGCACGGCGGAATTCGAACGTCCTAAAATGCCTGCTATCCGGAAGTTAAGGTGTCTGACACCCAGAATGCTACCACATAAGAATTATACCATTCTGAAACGTTCTGGGATCTAGAATCAATGGACGGGTGAGTTCCCGAATGTCAGGGTGGCAAAACTCTAGAATCCTGGCGTGTCTGAACTCGAGAGGCATTCAATGTCCAAATTCCAGAACTCTAGATGTCTGAATTATAGAAGCACCAAATGTCTGCATTCTAGAATCGGAATGTGGCGGAATTCTAGAATGCACAGCACGGTGGAATTCGAAAGACCTAAAATGCCTACTATCGGGAAGTTAAGGTGTCTGACATCCAGAATGCTACCACGTCAGAAATATACCATTCTGATAGATTCTGGGATCTAGAATCAATTGTCGGCTGAGTTCCAGAATGTCAGGGAGGCAAAACTCTATAATCCTTGCGTGTCTGAACTCGAGAGTCATTCAATGTCCACATTCCAGAACTCTGGATGTCTGAAATATAGAAGCACCAAATGTCTGCATTCTAGAATCAGAATGTGGCGGAATTCTAGAATGCACAGCACGGCGGAATTTTAAAGTCCTGAAATGCCTGCTATCCAGAAGTCAAGGTGTCTGACATCCAGAATGTTACTAGGTCAGCATTCTACCGTTCTGAGAGATTCTGGGTTTTAGAATCAATGGATGGCAGAGTTCTGGAATGTCAGGGTGTTCAAACTCAAGAATACTTGCGTGTCTGAACTCGAGAGTCATTCAATGTCCACATTCCGGATCACAGGGTGTCTGAATTCCAGAAGAACCAAATGTCTGCATTCTAGAATCGGAATGTGGCGGAATTCTAGAATGCACAGCACGTCAGAATACTAAAGTCCTAAAATGCCTGATATTCGGAAGTTAAGGAGTCTGACATCCAGAATGTTACTAGGTCAGCATTCTACCGTTCTGAGAGATTCTGGGTTCTAGAATCAATGGACGGCAGAGTTCTGGAATGTCAGGGTGTCCAAACTCTAGAATCCTTCCGTGTCTGAACTCGTGAGTAATTCAATGTCCACATTCCAGATCAAAGGGTGTCTGAATTCCAGAAGCACCAAATGTCTGCATTCTAGAATCGGAATGTGGCGGAATTCTAGAATGCACAGCACGGCGGAATTCGAAAGTCCTAAAATGCCTGCTATCCGGAAGTTAAGGTGTCTGACATCCAGAATGCTACCACGTCAGAATTATACCATTCTGAAAGATTCTGGGATCTAGAATCAATGGACGGCTGAGTTCCAGAATGTCAGGGTTTCCAAACTCTAGAATCCTTGCGTGTCTGAACTCGAGAGTCATTCAATATCCACATTCCAGGACTCTGGATGTCTGAAATATAGAAGCACCAAATGTCTGCATTCTGGAATCGGAATGTGGCGGAATTCTAGAATGCACAGCACGGCAGAATTCTAAAGTACTAAAATGCCTGCTATTCGGAAGTTAAGGTGTCTGACATCCAGAATGTTACTAGGTCAGCATTCTACCGTTCTGAAAGATTCTGGGTTCTAGAATCAATGGACGGCAGAGTTCTGGAATGTCAGGGTGTCCAAACTCTAGAATCCTTCCGTGTCTGAACTCGTGAGTCATTCAATGTCCACATTCCGGATCACAGGGTGTCTGAATTCCAGAAGCACCAAATGTCTGCATTCTAGAATCGGAATGTGGCGGAATTCTAGAATGCACAGCACGGCAGATTTCTGAAGTCCTAAAATGCCTGATATTCGGAAGTTAAAGAGTCTGACATCCAGAATGTTACTAGGTCAGCATTCTACCGTTCTGAGAGATTCTGGGTTTTAGAATCAATGGATGGCTGAGTTCTGGAATGTCAGCGTGTCCAAACTCTAGAATCCTTGAGTGTTTGACCTCGAGAGTCATTCAATTTCCATATTCCGGGTCACAGGGTGACTGAATTCCAGAAGCACCAAATGTCTGCATTCCAGAATCGGAATGTGGCGGAATTCTAGAATGCACAGCACGGCGGAATTCGAACGTCCTAAAATGCCTGCTATCCGGAAGTTAAGGTGTCTGACACCCAGAATGCTACCACATAAGAATTATACCATTCTGAAACGTTCTGGGATCTAGAATCAATGGACGGGTGAGTTCCCGAATGTCAGGGTGGCAAAACTCTAGAATCCTGGCGTGTCTGAACTCGAGAGTCATTCAATGTCCACATTCCAGAACTCTAGATGTCTGAATTATAGAAGCACCAAATGTCTGCATTCTAGAATCGGAATGTGGCGGAATTCTAGAATGCACAGCACGGTGGAATTCGAAAGACCTAAAATGCCTACTATCGGGAAGTTAAGGTGTCTGACATCCAGAATGCTACCACGTCAGAAATATACCATTCTGATAGATTCTGGGATCTAGAATCAATGGTCGGCTGAGTTCCAGAATGTCAGGGAGGCAAAACTCTACAATCCTTGCGTGTCTGAACTCGAGAGTCATTCAATGTCCACATTCCAGAACTCTGGATGTCTGAAATATAGAAGCACCAAATGTCTGCATTCTAGAATCAGAATGTGGCGGAATTCTAGAATGCACAGCACGGCGGAATTTTAAAGTCCTGAAATGCCTGCTATCCAGAAGTCAAGGTGTCTGACATCCAGAATGTTACTAGGTCAGCATTCTACCGTTCTGAGAGATTCTGGGTTTTAGAATCAATGGATGGCAGAGTTCTGGAATGTCAGGGTGTTCAAACTCAAGAATACTTGCGTGTCTGAACTCGAGAGTCATTCAATGTCCACATTCCGGATCACAGGGTGTCTGAATTCCAGAAGCACCAAATGTCTGCATTCTAGAATCGGAATGTGGCGCAATTCTAGAATGCACAGCACGTCAGAATACTAAAGTCCTAAAATGCCTGATATTCGGAAGTTAAGGAGTCTGACATCCAGAATGTTACTAGGTCAGCATTCTACCGTTCTGAGAGATTCTGGGTTCTAGAATCAATGGACGGCAGAGTTCTGGAATGTCAGGGTGTCCAAACTCTAGAATCCTTCCGTGTCTGAACTCGTGAGTAATTCAATGTCCACATTCCAGATCAAAGGGTGTCTGAATTCCAGAAGCACCAAATGTCTGCATTCTAGAATCGGAATGTGGCGGAATTCTAGAATGCACAGCACGGCGGAATTCGAAAGTCCTAAAATGCCTGCTATCCGGAAGTTAAGGTGTCTGACATCCAGAATGCTACCACGTCAGAATTATACCATTCTGAAAGATTCTGGGATCTAGAATCAATGGACGGCTGAGTTCCAGAATGTCAGGGTTTCCAAACTCTAGAATCCTTGCGTGTCTGAACTCGAGAGTCATTCAATATCCACATTCCAGGACTCTGGATGTCTGAAATATAGAAGCACCAAATGTCTGCATTCTGGAATCGGAATGTGGCGGAATTCTAGAATGCACAGCACGGCAGAATTCTAAAGTACTAAAATGCCTGCTATTCGGAAGTTAAGGTGTCTGACATCCAGAATGTTACTAGGTCAGCATTCTACCGTTCTGAAAGATTCTGGGTTCTAGAATCAATGGACGGCAGAGTTCTGGAATGTCAGGGTGTCCAAACTCTAGAATCCTTCCGTGTCTGAACTCGTGAGTCATTCAATGTCCACATTCCGGATCACAGGGTGTCTGAATTCCAGAAGCACCAAATGTCTGCATTCTAGTATCGGAATGTGGCGGAATTCTAGAATGCACAGCACGGCAGATTTCTGAAGTCCTAAAATGCCTGATATTCGGAAGTTAAAGAGTCTGACATCCAGAATGTTACTAGGTCAGCATTCTACCGTTCTGAGAGATTCTGGGTTTTAGAATCAATGGATGGCTGAGTTCTGGAATGTCAGCGTGTCCAAACTCTAGAATCCTTGAGTGTTTGACCTCGAGAGTCATTCAATTTCCATATTCCGGGTCACAGGGTGACTGAATTCCAGAAGCACCAAATGTCTGCATTCCAGAATCGGAATGTGGTGGAATTCTAGAATGCACAGCACGGCGGAATTCGAACGTCCTAAAATGCCTGCTATCCGGAAGTTAAGGTGTCTGACAACCAGAATGCTACCACATAAGAATTATACCATTCTGAAACGTTCTGGGATCTAGAATCAATGGACGGGTGAGTTCCCGAATGTCAGGGTGGCAAAACTCTAGAATCCTGGCGTGTCTGAACTCGAGAGTCATTCAATGTCCACATTCCAGAACTCTAGATGTCTGAATTATAGAAGCACCAAATGTCTGCA
This sequence comes from Aotus nancymaae, assembly GCF_030222135.1. NCBI lineage: Eukaryota > Metazoa > Chordata > Mammalia > Primates > Aotidae > Aotus > Aotus nancymaae. The sequence goes on along the minus strand of NW_026988470.1, from coordinate 1,591,467 downwards.
TTCTAGAATCGGAATGTGGCGGAATTCTAGAATGCACAGCACGGTGGAATTCGAAAGACCTAAAATGCCTACTATCGGGAAGTTAAGGTGTCTGACATCCAGAATGCTACCACGTCAGAAATATACCATTCTGATAGATTCTGGGATCTAGAATCAATGGTCGGCTGAGTTCCAGAATGTCAGGGAGGCAAAACTCTACAATCCTTGCGTGTCTGAACTCGAGAGTCATTCAATGTCCACATTCCAGAACTCTGGATGTCTGAAATATAGAAGCACCAAATGTCTGCATTCTAGAATCAGAATGTGGCGGAATTCTAGAATGCACAGCACGGCGGAATTTTAAAGTCCTGAAATGCCTGCTATCCAGAAGTCAAGGTGTCTGACATCCAGAATGTTACTAGGTCAGCATTCTACCGTTCTGAGAGATTCTGGGTTTTAGAATCAATGGATGGCAGAGTTCTGGAATGTCAGGGTGTTCAAACTCAAGAATACTTGCGTGTCTGAACTCGAGAGTCATTCAATGTCCACATTCCGGATCACAGGGTGTCTGAATTCCAGAAGCACCAAATGTCTGCATTCTAGAATCGGAATGTGGCGGAATTCTAGAATGCACAGCATGGCGGAATTCGAAAGTCCTAAAATGCCTGCTATCCGGAAGTTAAGGTGTCTGACATCCAGAATGCTACCACGTCAGAATTATAACATTCTGAAAGATTCTGGGATCTAGAATCAATGGACGGCTGAGTTCCAGAATGCAAGGGTGGCAAAACTCAAGAATCCTTGCGTGTCTGAACTCGAGAGTCATTCAATGTCCACATTCCAGAACTCCGGATGTCTAAAATATAGAAGCACCAAATGTCTGCATTCTAGAATCAGAATGTGGCGGAATTCTAGAATGCACAGCACGGCGGAATTTTAAAGTCGTAAAATGCCTGCTATCCAGAAGTCAAGGTGTCTGACATCCAGAATGTTACTAGGTACGCATTCTACCGTTCTGAGAGATTCCGGTTTCTAGAATCAATGGATGGCAGAGTTCTGGAATGTCAGGGTGTTCAAACTCAAGAATACTTGCGTGTCTGAACTCGAGAGTCATTCAATGTCCACATTCCGTATCACAGGGTGTCCGAATACCAGAAGCACCAAATGTCTGCATTCTAGAATCGGAATGTGGCGGAATTCTAGAATGCATAGCACGGCGGTATTCGAAAGTTCCAGAATGTCCGGGTTTCCAAACTCTAGAATCCTTGCGTGTCTGAACTCGAGAGTCATTCAATATCCACATTCCAGGACTCTGGATGTCTGAAATATAGAAGCAACAAATGTCTGCATTCTTGAATCGGAATGTGGTGGAATTCTAGAATGCACAGCACGGCGGAATTCTAAAGTCCTAAAATGCCTACTAGCCGAAAGTTAAGGTGTCTGATGACCAGAATGTTACTAGGTCAGCATTCTACTGTTCTGAGAGATTCTGGGTTCTAGAATCAATGGACGGAAGAGTTCTGGAATGTCAGGGTGTCCAAACTCTAGAATCCATGAGTGTTTGAACTCGAGAGTCATTGAATTTCCATATTCCGGGTCACAGCGTGACTGAATTCCAGAAGCACCAAATGTCTGCATTCTAGAATCGGAATATGGCGGAATTCTAGAATGCACAGCACGGCGGAATTCGAAAGTCCTAAAATGCCTGCTATCCGGAAGTTAAGGTGTCTGACATCCAGAATGCTACCACGTCAGAATTATACCATTCTGATAGATTCTGGGATCTAGAATCAATGGACGGCTGAGTTCCAGAATGTCAGGGTGGCAAAACTCTAGAATCCTTGCGTGTCTGAACTCGAGACTCATTCAGTGTCCACATTCCAGAACTCTGGATGTCTGAAATATAGAAGCACCAAATGTCTGCATTCTAGAATCGGAATGTGGCGGAATTCTGGAATGCACAGCACGGCGGGATTCTAAAGTCCTAAAATGCCTGCTATCTGGAAGTTAAGGTGTCTGACATCAAGAATGCTACCAAGTCATTATTATACCATTCTGAAAGATTCCGGGATCTAGAATCAATGGACGGCTGAGTTCCAGAATGTCAGGGTGGCAAAACTCTAGAATCCTGGCGTGTCTGAACTCGAGAGTCATTCAATGTCCACATTCCAGAACTCTGGATGTCTGAATTATGGAAGCACCAAATGTCTGCATTCTAGAATCGGAATGTGGCGGAATTCTAGAATGCACAGCACGGCGGAATTCGAAAGTCCTAAAATGCCTGCTATCCGGAAGTTAAAGTGTCTGACATCCAGAATGCTACCACGTCAGAATTATACCATTCTGAAAGATTCTGGTGTCTAGAATCAATGGACGGCTGAGTTCCAGAATGTCAGGGTTTGCAAACTCTAGAATCCTTGCGTGTCTGAACTCGAGAGTCATTCAATATCCACATTCCAGGACTCTGGATGTCTGAAATATAGAAGCAACAAAGGTCTGCATTCTAGAATCGGAATGTGGTGGAATTCTAGAATGCACAGCACGGCAGAATTCTAAAGTCCTAAAATGCCTGCTATCCGGAAGTTAAGGTGTCTGACATCCAGAATGTTACTAGGTCAGCATTCTACCGTTCTGAGAGATTCTGGGTTCTAGAATCAATGAATGGCAGAGTTCTGGAATGTCAGGGTGTCCAAACTCTAGAGTCCTTCCGTGTCTGAACTCGTGAGTCATTCAATGTCCACATTCCGGATCACAGGGTGTCTGAATTATAGAAGCACCAAATGTCTGCATTCTAGAATCGGAATGTGGCGGAATTCTAGAATGCACAGCACGTCAGAATACTAAAGTCCTAAAATGCCTGATATTCGGAAGTTAAGGAGTCTGACATCCAGAATGTTACTAGGTCAGCATTCTACCGTTCTGAGAGATTCTGGGTTCTAGAATCAATGGACGGCAGAGTTCTGGAATGTCAGGGTGTCCAAACTCTAGAATCCTTCCGTGTCTGAACTCGTGAGTCATTCAATGTCCACATTCCAGATCAAAGGGTGTCTGAATTCCAGAAGCACCAAATGTCTGCATTCTAGAATCGGAATGTGGCGGAATTCTAGAATGCACAGCACGGCGGAATTCGAAAGTCCTAAAATGCCTGCTATACGGAAGTTAATGTGTCTGACATCCAGAATGCTACCACGTCAGAATTATAGCATTCTGAAAGATTCTGGGATCTAGAATCAATGGACGGCTGAGTTCCAGAATGTCAGGGTTTGCAAACTCTAGAATCCTTGCGTGTCTGAACTCGAGAGTCATTCAATATCCACATTCCAGGACTCTGGATGTCTGAAATATAGAAGCACCAAATGTCTGCATTCTGGAATCGGAATGTGGCGGAATTCTAGAATGCACAGCACGGCAGAATTCTAAAGTACTAAAATGCCTGCTATTCGGAAGTTAAGGTGTCTGACATCCAGAATGTTACTAGGTCAGCATTCTACCGTTCTGAAAGATTCTGGGTTCTAGAATCAATGGACGGCAGAGTTCTGGAATGTCAGGGTGTCCAAACTCTAGAATCCTTCCGTGTCTGAACTCGTGAGTCATTCAATGTCCACATTCCGGATCACAGGGTGTCTGAATTCCAGAAACACCAAATGTCTGCATTCTAGAATCGGAATGTGGCGGAATTCTAGAATGCACAGCACGGCAGATTTCTGAAGTCCTAAAATGCCTGATATTCGGAAGTTAAAGAGTCTGACATCCAGAATGTTACAAGGTCAGCATTCTACCGTTCTGAGAGATTCTGGGTTTTAGAATCAATGGATGGCTGAGTTCTGGAATGTCAGCGTGTCCAAACTCTAGAATCCTTGAGTGTTTGACCTCGAGAGTCATTCAATTTCCATATTCCGGGTCACAGGGTGACTGAATTCCAGAAGCACCAAATGTCTGCATTCCAGAATCGGAATGTGGCGGAATTCTAGAATTCACAGCACGGCGGAATTCGAACGTCCTAAAATGCCTGCTATCCGGAAGTTAAGGTGTCTGACATCCAGAATGCTACCACGTCAGAATTATACCATTCTGAAAGATTCTGGGATCTAGAATCAATGGACGGCTGAGTTCCAGAATGTCAGGGTGGCAAAACTCTAGAATACTTGCGTGTCTGAACTCGAGAGTCATTCAATGTCCACATTCCAGAACTCTGGATGTCTGAATTATAGAAGCACAAAATGTCTGCATTGTAGAATCGGAATGTGGCGGAATTCTAGAATGCACAGCACGGCTGAATTCTAAAGTCCTAAAATGCCTGCTATCCGGAAGTTAAGGTGTCTGACATCCAGAATGTTACTAGGTCAGCATTCTAACATTCTGAGAGATTCTGGGTTCTAGAATCAATGGACGGCAGAGTTCTGGAATGTCAGGGTGTCCAAACTCTAGAATCCTTCCGTGTCTGAACTCGTGAGTCATTCAATGTCCACATTCCGGATCACAGGGTGTCTGAATTCCAGAAGCACCAAATGTCTGCATTCTAGAATCGGAATGTGGCAGAATTCTAGAATGCACAGCACGGCAGATTTCTGAAGTCCTAAAATGCCTGATATTCGGAAGTTAAAGAGTCTGACATCCAGAATGTTACTAGGTCAGCATTCTACCGTTCTGAGAGATTCTGGGTTTTAGAATCAATGGATGGCTGAGTTCTGGAATGTCAGCGTGTCCAAACTCTAGAATCCTTGAGTGTTTGACCTCGAGAGTCATTCAATTTCCATATTCCGGGTCACAGGGTGACTGAATTCCAGAAGCACCAAATGTCTGCATTCCAGAATCGGAATGTGGCGGAATTCTAGAATGCACAGCACGGCGGAATTCGAACGTCCTAAAATGCCTGCTATCCGGAAGTTAAGGTGTCTGACACCCAGAATGCTACCACATAAGAATTATACCATTCTGAAACGTTCTGGGATCTAGAATCAATGGACGGGTGAGTTCCCGAATGTCAGGGTGGCAAAACTCTAGAATCCTGGCGTGTCTGAACTCGAGAGTCATTCAATGTCCAAATTCCAGAACTCTAGATGTCTGAATTATAGAAGCACCAAATGTCTGCATTCTAGAATCGGAATGTGGCGGAATTCTAGAATGCACAGCACGGTGGAATTCGAAAGACCTAAAATGCCTACTATCGGGAAGTTAAGGTGTCTGACATCCAGAATGCTACCACGTCAGAAATATACCATTCTGATAGATTCTGGGATCCAGAATCAATTGTCGGCTGAGTTCCAGAATGTCAGGGAGGCAAAACTCTATAATCCTTGCGTGTCTGAACTCGAGAGTCATTCAATGTCCACATTCCAGAACTCTGGATGTCTGAAATATAGAAGCACCAAATGTCTGCATTCTAGAATCAGAATGTGGCGGAATTCTAGAATGCACAGCACGGCGGAATTTTAAAGTCCTGAAATGCCTGCTATCCAGAAGTCAAGGTGTCTGACATCCAGAATGTTACTAGGTCAGCATTCTACCGTTCTGAGAGATTCTGGGTTTTAGAATCAATGGATGGCAGAGTTCTGGAATGTCAGGGTGTTCAAACTCAAGAATACTTGCGTGTCTGAACTCGAGAGTCATTCAATGTCCACATTCCGGATCACAGGGTGTCTGAATTCCAGAAGCACCAAATGTCTGCATTCTAGAATCGGAATGTGGCGGAATTCTAGAATGCACAGCACGTCAGAATACTAAAGTCCTAAAATGCCTGATATTCGGAAGTTAAGGAGTCTGACATCCAGAATGTTACTAGGTCAGCATTCTACCGTTCTGAGAGATTCTGGGTTCTAGAATCAATGGACGGCAGAGTTCTGGAATGTCAGGGTGTCCAAACTCTAGAATCCTTCCGTGTCTGAACTCGTGAGTAATTCAATGTCCACATTCCAGATCAAAGGGTGTCTGAATTCCAGAAGCACCAAATGTCTGCATTCTAGAATCGGAATGTGGCGGAATTCTAGAATGCACAGCACGGCGGAATTCGAAAGTCCTAAAATGCCTGCTATCCGGAAGTTAAGGTGTCTGACATCCAGAATGCTACCACGTCAGAATTATACCATTCTGAAAGATTCTGGGATCTAGAATCAATGGACGACTGAGTTCCAGAATGTCAGGGTTTCCAAACTCTAGAATCCTTGCGTGTCTGAACTCGAGAGTCATTCAATATCCACATTCCAGGACTCTGGATGTCTGAAATATAGAAGCACCAAATGTCTGCATTCTGGAATCGGAATGTGGCGGAATTCTAGAATGCACAGCACGGCAGAATTCTAAAGTACTAAAATGCCTGCTATTCGGAAGTTAAGGTGTCTGACATCCAGAATGTTACTAGGTCAGCATTCTACCGTTCTGAAAGATTCTGGGTTCTAGAATCAATGGACGGCAGAGTTCTGGAATGTCAGGGTGTCCAAACTCTAGAATCCTTCCGTGTCTGAACTCGTGAGTCATTCAATGTCCACATTCCGGATCACAGGGTGTCTGAATTCCAGAAGCACCAAATGTCTGCATTCTAGAATCGGAATGTGGCGGAATTCTAGAATGCACAGCACGGCAGATTTCTGAAGTCCTAAAATGCCTGATATTCGGAAGTTAAAGAGTCTGACATCCAGAATGTTACTAGGTCAGCATTCTACCGTTCTGAGAGATTCTGGGTTTTAGAATCAATGGATGGCTGAGTTCTGGAATGTCAGCGTGTCCAAACTCTAGAATCCTTGAGTGTTTGACCTGGAGAGTCATTCAATTTCCATATTCCGGGTCACAGGGTGACTGAATTCCAGAAGCACCAAATGTCTGCATTCCAGAATCGGAATGTGGCGGAATTCTAGAATGCACAGCACGGCGGAATTCGAACGTCCTAAAATGCCTGCTATCCGGAAGTTAAGGTGTCTGACACCCAGAATGCTACCACATAAGAATTATACCATTCTGAAACGTTCTGGGATCTAGAATCAATGGACGGGTGAGTTCCCGAATGTCAGGGTGGCAAAACTCTAGAATCCTGGCGTGTCTGAACTCGAGAGTCATTCAATGTCCACATTCCAGAACTCTTGATGTCTGAATTATAGAAGCACCAAATGTCTGCATTCTAGAATCGGAATGTGGCGGAATTCTAGAATGCACAGCACGGTGGAATTCGAAAGACCTAAAATGCCTACTATCGGGAAGTTAAGGTGTCTGACATCCAGAATGCTACCACGTCAGAAATATACCATTCTGATAGATTCTGGGATCTAGAATCAATGGTCGGCTGAGTTCCAGAATGTCAGGGAGGCAAAACTCTACAATCCTTGCGTGTCTGAACTCGAGAGTCATTCAATGTCCACATTCCAGAACTCTGGATGTCTGAAATATAGAAGCACCAAATGTCTGCATTCTAGAATCAGAATGTGGCGGAATTCTAGAATGCACAGCACGGCGGAATTTTAAAGTCCTGAAATGCCTGCTATCCAGAAGTCAAGGTGTCTGACATCCAGAATGTTACTAGGTCAGCATTCTACCGTTCTGAGAGATTCTGGGTTTTAGAATCAATGGATGGCAGAGTTCTGGAATGTCAGGGTGTTCAAACTCAAGAATACTTGCGTGTCTGAACTCGAGAGTCATTCAATGTCCACATTCCGGATCACAGGGTGTCTGAATTCCAGAAGCACCAAATGTCTGCATTCTAGAATCGGAATGTGGCGGAATTCTAGAATGCACAGCACGTCAGAATACTAAAGTCCTAAAATGCCTGATATTCGGAAGTTAAGGAGTCTGACATCCAGAATGTTACTAGGTCAGCATTCTACCGTTCTGAGAGATTCTGGGTTCTAGAATCAATGGACGGCAGAGTTCTGGAATGTCAGGGTGTCCAAACTCTAGAATCCTTCCGTGTCTGAACTCGTGAGTAATTCAATGTCCACATTCCAGATCAAAGGGTGTCTGAATTCCAGAAGCACCAAATGTCTGCATTCTAGAATCGGAATGTGGCGGAATTCTAGAATGCACAGCACGGCGGAATTCGAAAGTCCTAAAATGCCTGCTATCCGGAAGTTAAGGTGTCTGACATCCAGAATGCTACCACGTCAGAATTATACCATTCTGAAAGATTCTGGGATCTAGAATCAATGGACGGCTGAGTTCCAGAATGTCAGGGTTTCCAAACTCTAGAATCCTTGCGTGTCTGAACTCGAGAGTCATTCAATATCCACATTCCAGGACTCTGGATGTCTGAAATATAGAAGCACCAAATGTCTGCATTCTGGAATCGGAATGTGGCGGAATTCTAGAATGCACAGCACGGCAGAATTCTAAAGTACTAAAATGCCTGCTATTCGGAAGTTAAGGTGTCTGACATCCAGAATGTTACTAGGTCAGCATTCTACCGTTCTGAAAGATTCTGGGTTCTAGAATCAATGGACGGCAGAGTTCTGGAATGTCAGGGTGTCCAAACTCTAGAATCCTTCCGTGTCTGAACTCGTGAGTCATTCAATGTCCACATTCCGGATCACAGGGTGTCTGAATTCCAGAAGCACCAAATGTCTGCATTCTAGTATCGGAATGTGGCGGAATTCTAGAATGCACAGCACGGCAGATTTCTGAAGTCCTAAAATGCCTGATATTCGGAAGTTAAAGAGTCTGACATCCAGAATGTTACTAGGTCAGCATTCTACCGTTCTGAGAGATTCTGGGTTTTAGAATCAATGGATGGCTGAGTTCTGGAATGTCAGCGTGTCCAAACTCTAGAATCCTTGAGTGTTTGACCTCGAGAGTCATTCAATTTCCATATTCCGGGTCACAGGGTGACTGAATTCCAGAAGCACCAAATGTCTGCATTCCAGAATCGGAATGTGGCGGAATTCTAGAATGCACAGCACGGCGGAATTCGAACGTCCTAAAATGCCTGCTATCCGGAAGTTAAGGTGTCTGACACCCAGAATGCTACCACATAAGAATTATACCATTCTGAAACGTTCTGGGATCTAGAATCAATGGACGGGTGAGTTCCCGAATGTCAGGGTGGCAAAACTCTAGAATCCTGGCGTGTCTGAACTCGAGAGTCATTCAATGTCCACATTCCAGAACTCTAGATGTCTGAATTATAGAAGCACCAAATGTCTGCATTCTAGAATCGGAATGTGGCGGAATTCTAGAATGCACAGCACGGTGGAATTCGAAAGACCTAAAATGCCTACTATCGGGAAGTTAAGGTGTCTGACATCCAGAATGCTACCACGTCAGAAATATACCATTCTGATAGATTCTGGGATCTAGAATCAATGGTCGGCTGAGTTCCAGAATGTCAGGGAGGCAAAACTCTACAATCCTTGCGTGTCTGAACTCGAGAGTCATTCAATGTCCACATTCCAGAACTCTGGATGTCTGAAATATAGAAGCACCAAATGTCTGCATTCTAGAATCAGAATGTGGCGGAATTCTAGAATGCACAGCACGGCGGAATTTTAAAGTCCTGAAATGCCTGCTATCCAGAAGTCAAGGTGTCTGACATCCAGAATGTTACTAGGTCAGCATTCTACCGTTCTGAGAGATTCTGGGTTTTAGAATCAATGGATGGCAGAGTTCTGGAATGTCAGGGTGTTCAAACTCAAGAATACTTGCGTGTCTGAACTCGAGAGTCATTCAATGTCCACATTCCGGATCACAGGGTGTCTGAATTCCAGAAGCACCAAATGTCTGCATTCTAGAATCGGAATGTGGCGGAATTCTAGAATGCACAGCATGGCGGAATTCGAAAGTCCTAAAATGCCTGCTATCCGGAAGTTAAGGTGTCTGACATCCAGAATGCTACCACGTCAGAATTATAACATTCTGAAAGATTCTGGGATCTAGAATCAATGGACGGCTGAGTTCCAGAATGCAAGGGTGGCAAAACTCAAGAATCCTTGCGTGTCTGAACTCGAGAGTCATTCAATGTCCACATTCCAGAACTCCGGATGTCTAAAATATAGAAGCACCAAATGTCTGCATTCTAGAATCAGAATGTGGCGGAATTCTAGAATGCACAGCACGGCGGAATTTTAAAGTCGTAAAATGCCTGCTATCCAGAAGTCAAGGTGTCTGACATCCAGAATGTTACTAGGTACGCATTCTACCGTTCTGAGAGATTCCGGTTTCTAGAATCAATGGATGGCAGAGTTCTGGAATGTCAGGGTGTTCAAACTCAAGAATACTTGCGTGTCTGAACTCGAGAGTCATTCAATGTCCACATTCCGTATCACAGGGTGTCCGAATACCAGAAGCACCAAATGTCTGCATTCTAGAATCGGAATGTGGCGGAATTCTAGAATGCATAGCACGGCGGTATTCGAAAGTTCCAGAATGTCCGGGTTTCCAAACTCTAGAATCCTTGCGTGTCTGAACTCGAGAGTCATTCAATATCCACATTCCAGGACTCTGGATGTCTGAAATATAGAAGCAACAAATGTCTGCATTCTTGAATCGGAATGTGGTGGAATTCTAGAATGCACAGCACGGCGGAATTCTAAAGTCCTAAAATGCCTACTAGCCGAAAGTTAAGGTGTCTGATGACCAGAATGTTACTAGGTCAGCATTCTACTGTTCTGAGAGATTCTGGGTTCTAGAATCAATGGACGGAAGAGTTCTGGAATGTCAGGGTGTCCAAACTCTAGAATCCATGAGTGTTTGAACTCGAGAGTCATTGAATTTCCATATTCCGGGTCACAGCGTGACTGAATTCCAGAAGCACCAAATGTCTGCATTCTAGAATCGGAATATGGCGGAATTCTAGAATGCACAGCACGGCGGAATTCGAAAGTCCTAAAATGCCTGCTATCCGGAAGTTAAGGTGTCTGACATCCAGAATGCTACCACGTCAGAATTATACCATTCTGATAGATTCTGGGATCTAGAATCAATGGACGGCTGAGTTCCAGAATGTCAGGGTGGCAAAACTCTAGAATCCTTGCGTGTCTGAACTCGAGACTCATTCAGTGTCCACATTCCAGAACTCTGGATGTCTGAAATATAGAAGCACCAAATGTCTGCATTCTAGAATCGGAATGTGGCGGAATTCTGGAATGCACAGCACGGCGGGATTCTAAAGTCCTAAAATGCCTGCTATCTGGAAGTTAAGGTGTCTGACATCAAGAATGCTACCAAGTCATTATTATACCATTCTGAAAGATTCCGGGATCTAGAATCAATGGACGGCTGAGTTCCAGAATGTCAGGGTGGCAAAACTCTAGAATCCTGGCGTGTCTGAACTCGAGAGTCATTCAATGTCCACATTCCAGAACTCTGGATGTCTGAATTATGGAAGCACCAAATGTCTGCATTCTAGAATCGGAATGTGGCGGAATTCTAGAATGCACAGCACGGCGGAATTCGAAAGTCCTAAAATGCCTGCTATCCGGAAGTTAAAGTGTCTGACATCCAGAATGCTACCAAGTCAGAATTATAACATTCTGAAAGATTCTGGGATCTAGAATCAATGGACGGCTGAGTTCCAGAATGTCAGGGTTTGCAAACTCTAGAATCCTTGCGTGTCTGAACTCGAGAGTCATTCAATATCCACATTCCAGGACTCTGGATGTCTGAAATATAGAAGCAACAAAGGTCTGCATTCTAGAATCGGAATGTGGTGGAATTCTAGAATGCACAGCACGGCAGAATTCTAAAGTCCTAAAATGCCTGCTATCCGGAAGTTAAGGTGTCTGACATCCAGAATGTTACTAGGTCAGCATTCTACCGTTCTGAGAGATTCTGGGTTCTAGAATCAATGAATGGCAGAGTTCTGGAATGTCAGGGTGTCCAAACTCTAGAGTCCTTCCGTGTCTGAACTCGTGAGTCATTCAATGTCCACATTCCGGATCACAGGGTGTCTGAATTATAGAAGCACCAAATGTCTGCATTCTAGAATCGGAATGTGGCGGAATTCTAGAATGCACAGCACGTCAGAATACTAAAGTCCTAAAATGCCTGATATTCGGAAGTTAAGGAGTCTGACATCCAGAATGTTACTAGGTCAGCATTCTACCGTTCTGAGAGATTCTGGGTTCTAGAATCAATGGACGGCAGAGTTCTGGAATGTCAGGGTGTCCAAACTCTAGAATCCTTCCGTGTCTGAACTCGTGAGTCATTCAATGTCCACATTCCAGATCAAAGGGTGTCTGAATTCCAGAAGCACCAAATGTCTGCATTCTAGAATCGGAATGTGGCGGAATTCTAGAATGCACAGCACGGCGGAATTCGAAAGTCCTAAAATGCCTGCTATACGGAAGTTAATGTGTCTGACATCCAGAATGCTACCACGTCAGAATTATAGCATTCTGAAAGATTCTGGGATCTAGAATCAATGGACGGCTGAGTTCCAGAATGTCAGGGTTTCCAAACTCTAGAATCCTTGCGTGTCTGAACTCGAGAGTCATTCAATATCCACATTCCAGGACTCTGGATGTCTGAAATATAGAAGCACCAAATGTCTGCATTCTGGAATCGGAATGTGGCGGAATTCTAGAATGCACAGCACGGCAGAATTCTAAAGTACTAAAATGCCTGCTATTCGGAAGTTAAGGTGTCTGACATCCAGAATGTTACTAGGTCAGCATTCTACCGTTCTGAAAGATTCTGGGTTCTAGAATCAATGGACGGCAGAGTTCTGGAATGTCAGGGTGTCCAAACTCTAGAATCCTTCCGTGTCTGAACTCGTGAGTCATTCAATGTCCACATTCCGGATCACAGGGTGTCTGAATTCCAGAAACACCAAATGTCTGCATTCTAGAATCGGAATGTGGCGGAATTCTAGAATGCACAGCACGGCAGATTTCTGAAGTCCTAAAATGCCTGATATTCGGAAGTTAAAGAGTCTGACATCCAGAATGTTACTAGGTCAGCATTCTACCGTTCTGAGAGATTCTGGGTTTTAGAATCAATGGATGGCTGAGTTCTGGAATGTCAGCGTGTCCAAACTCTAGAATCCTTGAGTGTTTGACCTCGAGAGTCATTCAATTTCCATATTCCGGGTCACAGGGTGACTGAATTCCAGAAGCACCAAATGTCTGCATTCCAGAATCGGAATGTGGCGGAATTCTAGAATTCACAGCACGGCGGAATTCGAACGTCCTAAAATGCCTGCTATCCGGAAGTTAAGGTGTCTGACATCCAGAATGCTACCACGTCAGAATTATACCATTCTGAAAGATTCTGGGATCTAGAATCAATGGACGGCTGAGTTCCAGAATGTCAGGGTGGCAAAACTCTAGAATACTTGCGTGTCTGAACTCGAGAGTCATTCAATGTCCACATTCCAGAACTCTGGATGTCTGAATTATAGAAGCACAAAATGTCTGCATTGTAGAATCGGAATGTGGCGGAATTCTAGAATGCACAGCACGGCTGAATTCTAAAGTCCTAAAATGCCTGCTATCCGGAAGTTAAGGTGTCTGACATCCAGAATGTTACTAGGTCAGCATTCTAACATTCTGAGAGATTCTGGGTTCTAGAATCAATGGACGGCAGAGTTCTGGAATGTCAGGGTGTCCAAACTCTAGAATCCTTCCGTGTCTGAACTCGTGAGTCATTCAATGTCCACATTCCGGATCACAGGGTGTCTGAATTCCAGAAGCACCAAATGTCTGCATTCTAGAATCGGAATGTGGCGGAATTCTAGAATGCACAGCATGGCGGAATTCGAAAGTCCTAAAATGCCTGCTATCCGGAAGTTAAGGTGTCTGACATCCAGAATGCTACCACGTCAGAATTATAACATTCTGAAAGATTCTGGGATCTAGAATCAATGGACGGCTGAGTTCCAGAATGCAAGGGTGGCAAAACTCTAGAATCCTTGCGTGTCTGAACTCGAGAGTCATTCAATGTCCACATTCCAGAACTCTGGATGTCTGAAATATAGAAGCACCAAATGTCTGCATTCTAGAATCAGAATGTGGCGGAATTCTAGAATGCACAGCACGGCGGAATTTTAAAGTCGTAAAATGCCTGCTATCCAGAAGTCAAGGTGTCTGACATCCAGAATGTTACTAGGTACGCATTCTACCATTCTGAGAGATTCCGGTTTCTAGAATCAATGGATGGCGGAGTTCTGGAATGTCAGGGTGTTCAAACTCAAGAATACTTGCGTGTCTGAACTCGAGAGTCATTCAATGTCCACATTCCGTATCACAGGGTGTCCGAATACCAGAAGCACCAAATGTCTGCATTCTAGAATCGGAATGTGGCGGAATTCTAGAATGCATAGCACGGCGGTATTCGAAAGTCTTAAATTCCTGCTATTCGGAAGTTAAGGTTTCTGACATCCAGAATGCTACCACGTCAGAATTATACCATTCTGAAAGATTCTGGGATCTAGAATCAATGGACGGCCGAGTTCCAGAATGTCCGGGTTTCCAAACTCTAGAATCCTTGCGTGTCTGAACTCGAGAGTCATTCAATATCCACATTCCAGGACTCTGGATGTCTGAAATATAGAAGCAACAAATGTCTGCATTCTTGAATCGGAATGTGGTGGAATTCTAGAATGCACAGCACGGCAGAATTCTAAAGTCCTAAAATGCCTGCTATTCGGAAGTTAAGGTGTCTGACATCCAGAATGTTACTAGGTCAGCATTCTACCGTTCTGTGAGATTCTGGGTACTAGAATCAATGGACGGCAGAGTTCTGGAATGTCAGGGTGTGCAAACTCTAGAATCCTTCCGTGTCTGAACTCGTGAGTCATTCAATGTCCACATTCCGGATCACAGGTTGTCTGAATTCCAGAAGCACCAAATGTCTGCATTCTAGAATCGGAATGTGGCGGAATTCTAGAATGCACAGCACGGCGGAATTCTAAAGTCCTAAAATGCCTGATATTCGGAAGCTAAGGAGTCTGACATCCAGAATGTTACTAGGTCAGCATTCTACTGTTCTGAGAGATTCTGGGTTCTAGATTCAATGGACGGCAGAGTTCTGGAATGTCAGGGTGTCCAAACTCTAGAATCCTTCCGTGTCTGAACTCGTGGGTCATTCAATGTCCACATTCCAGATCAAAGGGTGACTGAATTCCAGAAGCACCAAATGTCTGCATTCTAGAATCGGAATGTGGCGGAATTCTAGAATGCACAGCACGGCGGAATTCTAAAGTCCTAAAATGCCTACTAGCCGAAAGTTAAGGTGTCTGATGACCAGAATGTTACTAGGTCAGCATTCTACTGTTCTGAGAGATTCTGGGTTCTAGAATCAATGGACGGAAGAGTTCTGGAATGTCAGGGTGTCCAAACTCTAGAATCCATGAGTGTTTGAACTCGAGAGTCATTGAATTTCCATATTCCGGGTCACAGGGTGACTGAATTCCAGAAGCACCAAATGTCTGCATTCTAGAATCGGAATATGGCGGAATTCTAGAATGCACAGCACGGCGGAATTCGAAAGTCCTAAAATGCCTGCTATCCGGAAGTTAAGGTGTCTGACATCCAGAATGCTACCACGTCAGAATTATACCATTCTGAGAGATTCTGGGATCTAGAATCAATGGACGGCTGTGTTCCAGAATGTCAGGGTGGCAAAACTCTAGAATCCTTGCGTGTCTGAACTCGAGACTCATTCAGTGTCCACATTCCAGAACTCTGGATGTCTGAAATATAGAAGCACCAAATGTCTGCATTCTAGAATCGGAATGTGGCGGAATTCTAGAATGCACAGCACGGCGGGATTCTAAAGTCCTAAAATGCCTGCTATCTGGAAGTTAAGGTGTCTGACATCAAGAATGCTACCAAGTCATTATTATACCATTCTGAAAGATTCCGGGATCTAGAATCAATGGACGGCTGAGTTCCAGAATGTCATGGTGGCAAAAGTCTAGAATCCTGGCGTGTCTGAACTCGAGAGTCATTCAATGTCCACATTCCAGAACTCTGGATGTCTGAATTATAGAAGCACCAAATGTCTGCATTCTAGAATCGGAATGTGGCGGAATTCTAGAATGCACAGCACGGCGGAATTCTAAAGTCCTAAAATGCCTGCTATCCGGAAGTTAAGGTGTCTGACATCAAGAATGCTACCAAGTCAGAATTATAACATTCTGAAAGATTCTGGGATCTAGAATCAATGGAAGGCTGAGTTCCAGAATGTCAGGGTGGCAAAACTCTAGAATCCTTGCGTGTCTGAACTCGAGAGTCATTCAATGTCCACATTCCAGAACTCTGGATGTCTGAATTATAGAAGCACCAAATGTCTGCATTCTAGAATCGGAATGTGGCGGAATTCTAGAATGCAGAGCACGGCGGAATTCTAAAGTCCTAAAATGCCTACTAGCCGAAAATTAAGGTGTCTGATGACCAGTATGTTACTAGGTCAGCATTCTACCGTTCTGAGAGATTCTCGGTTCTAGAATCAATGGACGGCAGAGACCTGGAATGTCAGTGTGTCCAAACTCTAGAATCCTTGAGTGTCTGAACTCGAGAGTCATTCAATGTCCACATTCCGGATCACAGGGTGTCTGAATTCCAGAAGAACCAAATGTCTGCATTCTAGAATCGGAATGTGGTAGAATTCTAGAATGCACAGCACGGCGGAATTCTAAAGTCCTAAAATGCCTGCTATCCGGAAGTTAAGGTGTCTGACATCCAGAATGCTAACACATCAGAATTATACCATTCTGAAAGATTCTGGGATCTAGAATCAATGGACGGGTGAGTTCCAGAATGTCAGGGTGGCAAAACCCTAGAATCCTTGCGTTTCTGAACTCGAGAGTCATTCAATGTCCACATTCCAGAACTCTGGATGTCTGAATTATGGAAGCACCAAATGTCTGCATTCTAGAATCGGAATGTGGCGGAATTCTAGAATGCACTGCACGGCGGAATTCAAAAGTCCTAAAATGCCTGCTATCCGGAAGTTAAGGTGTCTGACATCCAGAATGCTACCACGTCAGAATTATACCATTCTGAAAGATTCTGGTGTCTAGAATCAATGGACGGCTGAGTTCCAGAATGTCAGGGTTTGCAAACTCTAGAATCCTTGCGTGTCTGAACTCGAGAGTCATTCAATATCCACATTCCAGGACTCTGGATGTCTGAAATATAGAAGCAACAAATGTCTGCATTCTGGAATCGGAATGTGGCGGAATTCTAGAATGCACAGCACGGCAGAATTCTAAAGTACTAAAATGCCTGCTATTCGGAAGTTAAGGTGTCTGAAATCCAGAATGTTACTAGGTCAGCATTCTACCGTTCTGAAAGATTCTGGGTTCTAGAATCAATGGACGGCAGAGTTCTGGAATGTCAGGGTGTCCAAACTCTAGAATCCTTCCGTGTCTGAACTCGTGAGTCATTCAATGTCCACATTCCGGATCACAGGGTGTCTGAATTCCAGAAGCACCAAATGTCTGCATTCTAGAATCGGAATGTGGCGGAATTCTAGAATGCACAGCACGGCAGATTTCTGAAGTCCTAAAATGCCTGATATTCGGAAGTTAAAGAGTCTGACATCCAGAATGTTACTAGGTCAGCATTCTACCGTTCTGAGAGATTCTGGGTTTTAGAATCAATGGATGGCTGAGTTCTGGAATGTCAGCGTGTCCAAACTCTAGAATCCTTGAGTGTTTGACCTCGAGAGTCATTCAATTTCCATATTCCGGGTCACAGGGTGACTGAATTCCAGAAGCACCAAATGTCTGCATTCCAGAATCGGAATGTGGCGGAATTCTAGAATTCACAGCACGGCGGAATTCGAACGTCATAAATGCCTGCTATCCGGAAGTTAAGGTGTCTGACATCCAGAATGCTACCACGTCAGAATTATACCATTCTGAAAGATTCTGGGATCTAGAATCAATGGACGGCTGAGTTCCAGAATGTCAGGGTGGCAAAACTCTAGAATCCTTGCGTGTCTGAACTCAAGAGTCATTCAATGTCCACATTCCAGAACTCTGGATGTCTGAATTATAGAAGCACCAAATGTCTGCATTGTAGAATCGGAATGTGGCGGAATTCTAGAATGCACAGCACGGCTGAATTCTAAAGTTCTAAAATGCCTGCTATCCGGAAGTTAAGGTGTCTGACATCCAGAATGTTACTAGGTCAGCATTCTACCATTCTGAGAGATTCTGGGTTCTAGGATCAATGGACGGCAGAGATCTGGCATGTCAGGGTGTCCAAACTCTAGAATCCCTTTGTGTCTGAACTCGAGAGTCATTCAATGTCCACATTCCGGATCACAGGGTGTCTGAATTCCTGAAACACCAAATGTCTGCATTCTAGAATCGGAATGTGGTAGAATTCTAGAATGCACAGCACGGCGGAATTCTAAATCCTAAAATGCCTGCTATCCGGAAGTTAAGGTGTCTGACACCCAGAATGCTACCACATAAGAATTATACCATTCTGAAACGTTCTGGGATCTAGAATCAATGGACGGGTGAGTTCCCGAATGTCAGGGTGGCAAAACTCTAGAATCCTGGCGTGTCTGAACTCGAGAGTCATTCAATGTCCACATTCCAGAACTCTAGATGTCTGAATTATAGAAGCACCAAATGCCTGCATTCTAGAATCGGAATGTGGCGGAATTCTAGAATGCACAGCACGGTGGAATTCGAAAGACCTAAAATGCCTACTATCGGGAAGTTAAGGTGTCTGACATCCAGAATGCTACCACGTCAGAAATATACCATTCTGATAGATTCTGGGATCTAGAATCAATGGACGGCTGAGTTCCAGAATGTCAGGGAGGCAAAACTCTACAATCCTTGCGTGTCTGAACTCGAGAGTCATTCAATGTCCACATTCCAGAACTCTGGATGTCTGAAATATAGAAGCACCAAATGTCTGCATTCTAGAATCAGAATGTGGCGGAATTCTAGAATGCACAGCACGGCGGAATTTTAAAGTCCTGAAATGCCTGCTATCCAGAAGTCAAGGTGTCTGACATCCAGAATGTTACTAGGTCAGCATTCTACCGTTCTGAGAGATTCTGGGTTTTAGAATCAATGGATGGCAGAGTTTTGGAATGTCAGGGTGTTCAAACTCAAGAATACTTGCGTGTCTGAACTCGAGAGTCATTCAATGTCCACATTCCGGATCACAGGGTGTCTGAATTCCAGAAGCACCAAATGTCTGCATTCTAGAATCGGAATGTGGCGGAATTCTAGAATGCACAGCATGGCGGAATTCGAAAGTCCTAAAATGCCTGCTATCCGGAAGTTAAGGTGTCTGACATCCAGAATGCTACCACGTCAGAATTATAACATTCTGAAAGATTCTGGGATCTAGAATCAATGGACGGCTGAGTTCCAGAATGCAAGGGTGGCAAAACTCTAGAATCCTTGCGTGTCTGAACTCGAGAGTCATTCAATGTCCACATTCCAGAACTCTGGATGTCTGAAATATAGAGGCACCAAATGTCTGCATTCTAGAATCAGAATGTGGCGGAATTCTAGAATGCACAGCACGGCGGAATTTTAAAGTCGTAAAATGCCTGCTATCCAGAAGTCAAGGTGTCTGACATCCAGAATGTTACTAGGTACGCATTCTACCGTTCTGAGAGATTCCGGTTTCTAGAATCAATGGATGGCAGAGTTCTGGAATGTCAGGGTGTTCAAACTCAAGAATACTTGCGTGTCTGAACTCGAGAGTCATTCAATGTCCACATTCCGTATCACAGGGTGTCCGAATACCAGAAGCACCAAATGTCTGCATTCTAGAATCGGAATGTGGCGGAATTCTAGAATGCATAGCACGGCGGTATTCGAAAGTCCTAAAATGCCTGCTATTCGGAAGTTAAGGTTTCTGACATCCAGAATGCTACCACGTCAGAATTATACCATTCTGAAAGATTCTGGGATCTAGAATCAATGGACGGCCGAGTTCCAGAATGTCCGGGTTTCCAAACTCTAGAATCCTTGCGTGTCTGAACTCGAGAGTCATTCAATATCCACATTCCAGGACTCTGGATGTCTGAAATATAGAAGCAACAAATGTCTGCATTCTTGAATCGGAATGTGGTGGAATTCTAGAATGCACAGCACGGCAGAATTCTAAAGTCCTAAAATGCCTGCTATACGGAAGTTAAGGTGTCTGACATCCAGAATGTTACTAGGTCAGCATTCTACCGTTCTGTGAGATTCTGGGTTCTAGAAGCAATGGACGGCAGAGTTCTGGAATGTCAGGGTGTCCAAACTCTAGAATCCTTCCGTGTCTGAACTCGTGAGTCATTCAATGTCCACATTCCGGATCACAGGGTGTCTGAATTCCAGAAGCACCAAATGTCTGCATTCTAGAATCGGAATGTGGCGGAATTCTAGAATGCACAGCACGGCGGAATTCTAAAGTCCTAAAATGCCTGATATTCGGAAGCTAAGGAGTCTGACATCCAGAATGATACTAGGTCAGCATTCTACTGTTCTGAGAGATTCTGGGTTCTAGATTCAATGGACGGCAGAGTTCTGGAATGTCAGGGTGTCCAAACTCTAGAATCCTTCCGTGTCTGAACTCGTGAGTCATTCAATGTCCACATTCCAGATCAAAGGGTGTCTGAATTCCAGAAGCACCAAATGTCTGCATTCTAGAATCGGAATGTGGCGGAATTCTAGAATGCACAGCACGGCGGAATTCTAAAGTCCTAAAATGCCTACTAGCCGAAAGTTAAGGTGTCTGATGACCAGAATGTTACTAGGTCAGCATTCTACTGTTCTGAGAGATTCTGGGTTCTAGAATCAATGGACGGAAGAATTCTGGAATGTCAGGGTGTCCAAACTCTAGAATCCATGAGCGTTTGAACTCGAGAGTCATTGAATTTCCATATTCCGGGTCACAGGGTGACTGAATTCCAGAAGCACCAAATGTCTGCATTCTAGAATCGGAATATGGCGGAATTCTAGAATGCACAGCACGGCGGAATTCGAAAGTCCTAAAATGCCTGCTATCCGGAAGTTAAGGTGTCTGACATCCAGAATGCTACCACGTCAGAATTATACCATTCTGAGAGATTCTGGAATCTAGAATCAATGGACGGCTGAGTTCCAGAATGTCAGTGTGGCAAAACTCTTGAATTCTTGCGTGTCTGAACTCGAGACTCATTCAGTGTCCACATTCCAGAACTCTGGATGTCTGAAATATAGAAGCACCAAATGTCTGCATTCTAGAATCGGAATGTGGCGGAATTCTAGAATGCACAGCACGGCGGGATTCTAAAGTCCTAAAATGCCTGCTATCTGGAAGTTAAGGTGTCTGACATCAAGAATGCTACCAAGTCATTATTATACCATTCTGAAAGATTCCGGGATCTAGAATCAATGGACGGCTGAGTTCCAGAATGTCAGGGTTGCAAAACTCTAGAATCCTGGCGTGTCTGAACTCGAGAGTCATTCAATGTCCACATTCCAGAACTCTGGATGTCTGAATTATAGAAGCACCAAATGTCTGCATTCTAGAATCGGAATGTGGCGGAATTCTAGAATGCACAGCACGGCGGAATTCTAAAGTCCTAAAATGCCTGCTATCCGGAAGTTAAAGTGTCTGACATCAAGAATGCTACCAAGTCAGAATTATAACATTCTGAAAGATTCTGGGATCTAGAATCAATGGAAGGCTGAGTTCCAGAATGTCAGGGTGGCAAAACTCTAGAATCCTTGCGTGTCTGAACTCGAGAGTCATTCAATGTCCACATTCCAGAACTCTGGATGTCTGAAATATAGAAGCACCAAATGTCTGCATTCTAGAATCGGAATGTGGCGGAATTCTAGAATGCACAGCACGGCGGAATTCTAAAGTCCTAAAATGCCTACTAGTCGAAAGTTAAGGTGTCTGATGACCAGTATGTTACTAGGTCAGCATTCTACCATTCTGAGAGATTCTCGGTTCTAGAATCAATGGACGGCAGAGACCTGGAATGTCAGTGTGTCCAAACTCTAGAATCCTTGCGTGTCTGAACTCGAGAGTCATTCAATGTCCACATTCCGGATCACAGGGTGTCTGAATTCCAGAAGAACCAAATGTCTGCATTCTAGAATCGGAATGTAGTAGAATTCTAGAATGCACAGCACGGCGGAATTCTAAAGTCCTAAAATGCCTGCGATCTGGAAGTTAAGGTGTCTGACATCCAGAATGCTACCACATCAGAATTATACCATTCTGAAAGATTCTGGGATCTAGAATCAATGGACGGGTGAGTTCCAGAATGTCAGGGTGGCAAAACTCTAGAATCCTGGCGTGTCTGAACTCGAGAGTCATTCAATGTCCACATTCCAGAACTCTGGATGTCTGAATTATGGAAGCACCAAATGTCTGCATTCTGGAATCGGAATGTGGCGGAATTCTAGAATGCACAGCACGGCGGAATTCGAAAGTCCTAAAATGCCTGCTATCCGGAAGTTAAGGTGTCTGACATCCAGAATGCTACCACGTCAGAATTATACCATTCTGAAAGATTCTGGTGTCTAAAATCAATGGACGGCTGAGTTCCAGAATGTCAGGGTTTGCAAACTCTAGAATCCTTGCGTGTCTGAACTCGAGAGTCATTCAATATCCACATTCCAGGACTCTGGATGTCTGAAATATAGAAGCAACAAAGGTCTGCATTCTAGAATCGGAATGTGGTGGAATTCTAGAATGCACAGCACGGCAGAATTCTAAAGTCCTAAAATGCCTGCTATCCGGAAGTTAAGGTGTCTGACATCCAGAATGTTACTAGGTCAGCATTCTACCTTTCTGAGAGATTCTGGGTTCTAGAATCAATGAATGGCAGAGTTCTGGAATGTCAGGGTGTCCAAACTCTAGAGTCCTTCCGTGTCTGAACTCGTGAGTCATTCAATGTCCACATTCCGGATCACAGGGTGTCTGAATTATAGAAGCACCAAATGTCTGCATTCTAGAATCGGAATGTGGCGGAATTCTAGAATGCACAGCACGTCAGAATACTAAAGTCCTAAAAAGCCTGATATTCGGAAGTTAAGGAATCTGACATCCAGAATGTTACTAGGTCAGCATTCTACCGTTCTGAGAGATTCTGGGATCTAGAATCAATGGACGGCCGAGTTCCAGAATGTCCGGGTTTCCAAACTCTAGAATCCTGGCGTGTCTGAACTCGAGAGTCATTCAATATCCACATTCCAGGACTCTGGATGTCTGAAATATAGAAGCAACAAATGTCTGCATTCTTGAATCGGAATGTGGTGGAATTCTAGAATGCACAGCACGGCAGAATTCTAAAGTCCTGAAATGCCTGCTATCCGGAAGTTAAGGTGTCTGACATCCAGAATGTTACTAGGTCAGCATTCTACCGTTCTGAGAGATTCTGGGTTCTAGAATCAATGGACGGCAGAGTTCTGGAATGTCAGGGTGTCCAAACTCTGGAATCATTCCGTGTCTGAAGTCGTGAGTCATTCAATGTCCACATTCCGGATCACAGGGTGTCCGAATACCAGAAGCACCAAATGTCTGCATTCTAGAATCGGAATGTGGCGGAATTCTAGAATGCATAGCAGGGCGGTTTTCGAAAGTCCTAAAATGCCTGCTATTCGGAAGTTAAGGTGTCTGACATCCAGAATGCTACCACGTCAGAATTATACCATTCTGAAAGATTCTGGGATCTAGAATCAATGGACGGCCGAGTTCCAGAATGTCCGGGTTTCCAAACTCTAGAATCCTTGCGTGTCTGAACTCGAGAGTCATTCAATATCCACATTCCAGGACTCTGGATGTCTGAAATATAGAAGCAACAAATGTCTGCATTCTTGAATCGAAATGTGGTGGAATTCTAGAATGCACAGCACGGCAGAATTCTAAAGTCCTAAAATGCCTGCTATTCGGAAGTTAAGGTTTCTGACATCCAGAATGTTACTAGGTCAGCATTCTACCGTTCTGTGAGATTCTGGGTTCTAGAACCAATGGACGGCATAGTTCTGGAATGTCAGGGTGTCCAAACTCTAGAATCCTTCCGTGTCTGAACTCGTGAGTCATTCAATGTCCACATTCCGGATCACAGGGTGTCTGAATTCCAGAAGCACCAAATGTCTGCATTCTAGAATCGGAATGTGTCAGAATTCTAGAATGCACAGCACGGCGGAATTCTAAAGTCCTAAAATGCCTACTAGCCGAAAGTTAAGATGTCTGATGACCAGAATGTTACTAGGTCAGCATTCTACTGTTCTGAGAGATACTGGGTTCTAGAATCAATGGACGGAAGAGTTCTGGAATGTCAGGGTGTCCAAACTATAGATTCCATGAGTGTTTGAACTCGAGAGTCATTCAATTTCCATATTCCGGGTCACAGGGTGACTGTATTCCGAAAGCACCAAATGTCTGCATTCTAGAATCGGAATATGGCGGAATTCTCGAATGCACAACACGGCGGAATTCGAAAGTCCTAAAATGCCTGCTATCCGGAAGTTAAGGTGTCTGACATCCAGAATGCTACCACGTCAGAATTATACCATTCTGATAGATTCTGGGATCTAGAATCAATGGACGGCTGAGTTCCAGAATGTCAGGGTGGCAAAACTCTAGAATCCTTGCGTGTCTGAACTCGAGACTCATTCAGTGTCCACATTCCAGAACTCTGGATGTCTGAAATATAGAAGCACCAAATGTCTGCATTCTAGAATCGGAATGTGGCGGAATTCTAGAATGAACAGCACGGCGGGATTCTAAAGTCCTAAAATGCCTGCTATCTGGAAGTTAAGGTGTCTGACATCAAGAATGCTACCAAGTCATTATTATACCATTCTCAAAGATTCCGGGATCTAGAATCAATGGACGGCTGAGTTCCAGAATGTCAATGTGGCAAAACTCTAGAATCCTGGCGTGTCTGAACTCGAGAGTCATTCAATATCCACATTCCAGAACTCTGGATGTCTGAATTATAGAAGCACCAAATGTCTGCATTCTAGAATCGGAATGTGGCGGAATTCTAGAATGCACAGCACGGCGGAATTCTAAAGTCCTAAAATGCCTGCTATCCGGAAGTTAAGGTGTCTGACATCAAGAATGCTACCAAGTCAGAATTATAACATTCTGAAAGATTCTGGGATCTAGAATCAATGGAAGGCTGAGTTCCAGAATGTCAGGGTGGCAAAACTCTAGAATCCTTGCGTGTCTGAACTCGAGAGTCATTCAATGTCCACATTCCAGAACTCTGGATGTCTGAATTATAGAAGCACCAAATGTCTGCATTCTAGAGTCGGAATGTGGCCGAATTCTAGAATGCACAGCACGGCGGAATTCTAAAGTCCTAAAATGCCTACTAGCCGAAAATTAAGGTGTCTGATGACCAGTATGTTACTAGGTCAGCATTCTACCGTTCTGAGAGATTCTCGGTTCTAGAATCAATGGACGACAGAGACCTGGAATGTCAGTGTGTCCAAACTCTAGAATCCTTGCGTGTCTGAACTCGAGAGTCATTCAATGTCCACATTCCGGATCACAGGGTGTCTGAATTCCAGAAGAACCAAATGTCTGCATTCTAGAATCGGAATGTGGTAGAATTCTAGAATGCACAGCACGGCGGAATTCTAAAGTCCTAAAATGCCTGCTATCCGGAAGTTAAGGTGTCTGACATCCAGAATGCTACCACATCAGAATTATACCATTCTGAAAGATTCTGGGATCTAGAATCAATGGACGGGTGAGTTCCAGAATGTCAGGGTGGCAAAACTCTAGAATCCTTGCGTGTCTGAACTCGAGAGTCATTCAATGTCCACATTCCAGAACTCTGGATGTCTGAATTATGGAAGCACCAAATGTCTGCATTCTAGAATCGGAATGTGGCGGAATTCTAGAATGCACAGCACGGCTGAATTCTAAAGTCCTAAAATGCCTGCTATCCGGAAGTTAAGGTGTCTGACATCCAGAATGTTACTAGGTCAGCATTCTACCATTCTGAGAGATTCTGGGTTCTAGAATCAATGGACGGCAGAGATCTGGCATGTCAGGTTGTCCAAACTCTAGAATCCTTGCGTGTCTGAACTCGAGAGTCATTCAATGTCCACATTCCAGAACTCTGGATGTCTGAAATATAGAAGCACCAAATGTCTGCATTCTAGAATCAGAATGTGGCGGAATTCTAGAATGCACAGCACGGCGGAATTTTAAAGTCCTAAAATGCCTGCTATCCAGAAGTCAAGGTGTCTGACATCCAGAATGTTACTAGGTCAGCATTCTACCGTTCTGAGAGATTCTGGGTTTTAGAATCAATGGATGGCAGAGTTCTGGAATGTCAGGGTGTTCAAACTCAAGAATACTTGCGTGTCTTAACTCGAGAGTCATTCAATGTCTACATTCCGGATCACAGGGTGTCTGAATTCCAGAAGCACCAAATGTCTGCATTCTAGAATCGGAATGTGGTGGAATTCTAGAATGCACAGCATGGCGGAATTCGAAAGTCCTAAAATGCCTGCTATCCGGAAGTTAAGGTGTCTGACATCCAGAATGCTACCACGTCAGAATTATAACATTCTGAAAGATTCTGGGATCTAGAATCAATGGACGGCTGAGTTCCAGAATGTCAGGGTTTCCAAACTCTAGAATCCTTGCGTGTCTGAACTCGAGAGTCATTCAATATCCACATTCCAGGACTCTGGATGTCTGAAATATAGAAGCAACAAATGTCTGCATTCTAGAATCGGAATGTGGTGGAATTCTAGAATGCACAGCATGGCAGAATTCTAAAGTCCTAAAATGCCTGCTATTCGGAAGTTAAGGTGTCTGACATCCAGAATGTTACTAGGTCAGCATTCTACCGTTCTGTGAGATTCTGGGTTCTAGAATCAATGGACGGCAGAGTTCTGGAATGTCAGGGTGTCCAAACTCTAGAATCCTTCCGTGTCTGAACTCGTGAGTCATTCAATGTCCACATTCCGGATCACAGGGTGTCTGAATTCCAGAAGCACCAAATGTCTGCATTCTAGAATCGGAATGTGGCGGAATTCTAGAATGCACAGCACGGCGGAATTCGAAAGTCCTAAAATGCCTGCTATCGGGAAGTTAAGGTGTCTGACATCCAGAATGCTACCACGTCATATTTATACCATTCTGAAAGATTCTGGGATCTAGAATCAATGGATGGCTGAGTTCCAGAATGCAAGGGTGGCAAAACTCTAGAATCCTTGCGTGTCTGAACCTGAGAGTCATTCAATATCCACATTCCAGAATTCTGGATGTCTGAATAATAGAAGCACCAAATGTCTGCATTCTAGAATCGGAATGTGGCGGAATTCTAGAATGCACAGCACGGCGGAATTCTAAAGTCCTAAAATGCCTACTAGCCGAAAGTTAAGGTGTCTGATGACCAGAATGTTACTTGGTCAGCATTCTACCGTTCTGAGAGATTCTGGGTTCTAGAATCAATGGATGGCTGAGTTCTGGAATGTCAGGGTGTCCAAACTCTAGAATCCTTGAGTGTTTGAACTCGAGAGTCATTCAATTTCCATACTCCGGGTCACAGGGTGACTGAATTCCAGAAACACCAAATGTCTGCATTCCAGAATCGGAATGTGGCGGAATTCTAGAATGCACAGCACGGCGGAATTCGAACGTCCTAAAATGCCTGCTATCCGGAAGTTAAGGTGTCTGACATCCAGAATGCTACCACGTCAGAATTATACCATTCTGAGAGATTCTGGAATCTAGAATCAATGGACGGCTGAGTTCCAGAATGTCAGGGTGGCAAAACTCTAGAATACTTGCGTGTCTGAACTCGAGAGTCATTCAATGTCCACATTCCAGAACTCTGGATGTCTGAATTATAGAAGCACCAAATGTCTGCATTCTAGAATCGGAATGTGGCGGAATTCTAGAATGCACAGCACGGCTGAATTCTAAAGTCCTAAAATGCCTGCTATCCGGAAGTTAAGGTGTCTGACATCCAGAATGTTACTAGGTCAGCATTCTACCATTCTGAGAGATTCTGGGTTCTAGAATCAATGGACGGCAGAGATGTGGCATGTCAGGGTGTCCAAACTGTAGAATCCCTTTGTGTCTGAACTCGAGAGTCATTCAATGTCCACATTCCGGATCACAGGGTGTCTGAATTCCTGAAACACCAAATGTCTGCATTCTAGAATCGGAATGTGGTAGAATTCTAGAATGCACAGCACGGCAGAATTCTAAAGTCCTAAAATGCCTGCTATCCGGAAGTTAAGGTGTCTGACACCCAGAATGCTACCACATAAGAATTATACCATTCTGAAACGTTCTGGGATCTAGAATCAATGGACGGGTGAGTTCCCGAATGTCAGGGTGGCAAAACTCTGGAATCCTGGCGTGTCTGAACTCGAGAGTCATTCAATGTCCACATTCCAGAACTCTAGATGTCTGAATTATAGAAGCACCAAATGTCTGCATTCTAGAATCGTAATGTGGCGGAATTCTAGAATGCACAGCACGGCGGAATTCTAAAGTTCTGAAATGCCTGCTATCCGGAAGTTAAGGTGTCTGACATCCAAAATGCTACCACGTCAGAATTATACCATTCTGAAAGATTCTGGGATCTAGAATCAATGGACGGCTGAGTAACAGAATGTCAGTGTGGCAAAGCTCTAGAATCCTTGTGTGTCTGAACTCGAGAGTCATTCAATATCCACATTCCAGAACTCTGGATGTCTGAATTATAGAAGCACCAAATCTCTGCATTCTAGAATCGGAATGTGGCGGAATTCTAGAATGCACAGCACGGCAGAATTCTAAAGTCCTGAAATGCCTGCTATCCGGAAGTTAAGGTGTCTGACATCCAGAATGTTACTAGGTCAGCATTCTACCGTTCTGAGCGATTCTGGGTTCTAGAATCAATGGACGGCAGAGTTCTGGAATGTCAGGGTGTCCAAACTCTGGAATCATTCCGTGTCTGAAGTCGTGAGTCATTCAATGTCCACATTCCGGATCACAGGGTGTCCGAATACCAGAAGCACCAAATGTCTGCATTCTAGAATCGGAATGTGGCGGAATTCTAGAATGCATAGCACGGCGGTATTCGAAAGTCCTAAAATGCCTGCTATTCGGAAGTTAAGGTGTCTGACATCCAGAATGCTACCACGTCAGATTTATACCATTCTGAAAGATTCTGGGATCTAGAATCAATGGACGGCCGAGTTCCAGAATGTCCGGGTTTCCAAACTCTAGAATCCTTGCGTGTCTGAACTCGAGAGTCATTCAATATCCACATTCCAGGACTCTGGATGTCTGAAATATAGAAGCAACAAATGTCTGCATTCTAGAATCGGAATGTGGCGGAATTCTAGAATGCACAGCACGGCGGGATTCTAAAGTCCTAAAATGCCTGCTATCTGGAAGTTAAGGTGTCTGACATCAAGAATGCTACCAAGTCATTATTATACCATTCTGAAAGATTCCGGGATCTAGAATCAATGGACGGCTGAGTTCCAGAATGTCAGGGTGGCAAAACTCTAGAATCCTGGCGTGTCTGAACTCGAGAGTCATTCAATGTCCACATTCCAGAACTCTGGATGTCTGAATTATAGAAGCACCAAATGTCTGCATTCTAGAATCGGAATGTGGCGGAATTCTAGAATGCACAGCACGGCGGAATTCTAAAGTCCTAAAATGCCTGCTATCCGGAAGTTAAGGTGTCTGACATCAAGAATGCTACCAAGTCAGAATTATAACATTCTGAAAGATTCTGGGATCTAGAATCAATGGAAGGCTGAGTTCCAGAATGTCAGGGTGGCAAAACTCTAGAATCCTTGCGTGTCTGAACTCGAGAGTCATTCAATGTCCACGTTCCAGAACTCTGGATGTCTGAATTATAGAAGCACCAAATGTCTGCATTCTAGAATCGGAATGTGGCGGAATTCTAGAATGCACAGCACGGCGGAATTCTAAAGTCCTAAAATGCCTACTAGCCGAAAATTAAGGTGTCTGATGACCAGTATGTTACTAGGTCAGCATTCTACCGTTCTGAGAGATTCTCGGTTCTAGAATCAATGGACGGCAGAGACCTGGAATGTCAGTGTGTCCAAACTCTAGAATCCTTGCGTGTCTGAACTCGAGAGTCATTCAATGTCCACATTCCGGATCACAGGGTGTCTGAATTCCAGAAGAACCAAATGTCTGCATTCTAGAATCGGAATGTGGTAGAATTCTAGAATGCACAGCACGGCGGAATTCTAAAGTCCTAAAATGCCTGCTATCCGGAAGTTAAGGTGTCTGACATCCAGAATGCTACCACATCAGAATTATACAATTCTGAAAGATTCTGGGATCTAGAATCAATGGACGGGTGAGTTCCAGAATGTCAGGGTGGCAAAACTCTAGAATCCTTGCGTTTCTGAACTCGAGAGTCATTCAATGTCCACATTCCAGAACTCTGGATGTCTGAATTATGGAAGCACCAAATGTCTGCATTCTAGAATCGGAATGTGGCGGAATTCTAGAATGCACTGCACGGCGGAATTCAAAAGTCCTAAAATGCCTGCTATCCGGAAGTTAAGGTGTCTGACATCCAGAATGCTACCACGTCAGAATTATACCATTCTGAAAGATTCTGGTGTCTAGAATCAATGGACGGCTGAGTTCCAGAATGTCAGGGTTTGCAAACTCTAGAATCCTTGCGTGTCTGAACTCGAGAGTCATTCAATATCCACATTCCAGGACTCTGGATGTCTGAAATATAGAAGCACCAAATGTCTGCATTCTGGAATCGGAATGTGGCGGAATTCTAGAATGCACAGCACGGCAGAATTCTAAAGTACTAAAATGCCTGCTATTCGGAAGTTAAGGTGTCTGACATCCAGAATGTTACTAGGTCAGCATTCTACCGTTCTGAAAGATTCTGGGTTCTAGAATCAATGGACGGCAGAGTTCTGGAATGTCAGGGTGTCCAAACTCTAGAATCCTTCCGTGTCTGAACTCGTGAGTCATTCAATGTCCACATTCCGGATCACAGGGTGTCTGAATTCCAGAAGCACCAAATGTCTGCATTCTAGAATCGGAATGTGGCGGAATTCTAGAATGCACAGCACGGCAGATTTCTGAAGTCCTAAAATGCCTGATATTCGGAAGTTAAAGAGTCTGACATCCAGAATGTTACTAGGTCAGCATTCTACCGTTCTGAGAGATTCTGGGTTTTAGAATCAATGGATGGCTGAGTTCTGGAATGTCAGCGTGTCCAAACTCTAGAATCCTTGAGTGTTTGACCTCGAGAGTCATTCAATTTCCATATTCCGGGTCACAGGGTGACTGAATTCCAGAAGCACCAAATGTCTGCATTCCAGAATCGGAATGTGGCGGAATTCTAGAATTCACAGCACGGCGGAATTCGAACGTCCTAAAATGCCTGCTATCCGGAAGTTAAGGTGTCTGACATCCAGAATGCTACCACGTCAGAATTATACCATTCTGAAAGATTCTGGGATCTAGAATCAATGGACGGCTGAGTTCCAGAATGTCAGGGTGGCAAAACTCTAGAATCCTTGCATGTCTGAACTCGAGAGTCATTCAATGTCCACATTCCAGAACTCTGGATGTCTGAATTATAGAAGCACCAAATGTCTGCATTGTAGAATCGGAATGTGGCGGAATTCTAGAATGCACAGCACGGCGGAATTCTAAATCCTAAAATGCCTGCTATCCGGAAGTTAAGGTGTCTGACACCCAGAATGCTACCACATAAGAATTATACCATTCTGAAACGTTCTGGGATCTAGAATCAATGGACGGGTGAGTTCCCGAATGTCAGGGTGGCAAAACTCTAGAATCCTGGCGTGTCTGAACTCGAGAATCATTCAATGTCCACATTCCAGAACTCTAGATGTCTGAATTATAGAAGCACCAAATGTCTGCATTCTAGAATCGGAATGTGGTGGAATTCTAGAATGCACAGCACGGTGGAATTCGAAAGACCTAAAATGCCTACTATCGGGAAGTTAAGGTGTCTGACATCCAGAATGCTACCACGTCAGAAATATACCATTCTGATAGATTCTGGGATCAAGAATCAATGGACGGCTGAGTTCCAGAATGTCAGGGAGGCAAAACTCTACAATCCTTGCGTGTCTGAACTCGAGAGTCATTCAATGTCCACATTCCAGAACTCTGGATGTCTGAAATATAGAAGCACCAAATGTCTGCATTCTGGAATCAGAATGTGGCGGAATTCTAGAATGCACAGCACGGCGGAATTTTAAAGTCCTGAAATGCCTGCTATCCAGAAGTGAAGGTGTCTGACATCCAGAATGTTACTAGGTCAGCATTCTACCGTTCTGAGAGATTCTGGGTTTTAGAATCAATGGATGGCAGAGTTCTGGAATGTCAGGGTGTTCAAACTCAAGAATACTTGCGTGTCTGAACTCGAGAGTCATTCAATGTCCACATTCCGGATCACAGGGTGTCTGAATTCCAGAAGCACCAAATGTCTGCATTCTAGAATCGGAATGTGGCGGAATTCTAGAATGCACAGCATGGCGGAATTCGAAAGTCCTAAAATGCCTGCTATCCGGAACTTAAGGTGTCTGACATCCAGAATGCTACCACGTCAGAATTATAACATTCTGAAAGATTCTGGGATCTAGAATCAATGGACGGCTGAGTTCCAGAATGCAAGGGTGGCAAAACTCTAGAATCCTTGCGTGTCTGAACTCGAGAGTCATTCAATGTCCACATTCCAGAACTCTGGATGTCTGAAATATAGAAGCACCAAATGTCTGCATTCTAGAATCAGAATGTGGCGGAATTCTAGAATGCACAGCACGGCGGAATTTTAAAGTCGTAAAATGCCTGCTATCCAGAAGTCAAGGTGTCTGACATCCAGAATGTTACTAGCTACGCATTCTACCGTTCTGAGAGATTCCGGTTTCTAGAATCAATGGATGGCAGAGTTCTGGAATGTCAGGGTGTTCAAACTCAAGAATACTTGCGTGTCTGAACTCGAGAGTCATTCAATGTCCACATTCCGGATCACAGGGTGTCCGAATACCAGAAGCACCAAATGTCTGCATTCTAGAATCGGAATGTGGCGGAATTCTAGAATGCATAGCATGGCGGTATTCGAAAGTCCTAAAATGCCTGCTATTCGGAAGTTAAGGTTTCTGACATCCAGAATGCTACCACGTCAGAATTATACCATTCTGAAAGATTCTGGGATCTAGAATCAATGGACGGCCGAGTTCCAGAATGTCCGGGTTTCCAAACTCTAGAATCCTTGCGTGTCTGAACTCGAGAGTCATTCAATATCCACATTCCAGGACTCTGGATGTCTGAAATATAGAAGCAACAAATGTCTGCATTCTTGAATCGGAATGTGGTGGAATTCTAGAATGCACAGCACGGCAGAATTCTAAAGTCCTAAAATGCCTGCTATTCGGAAGTTAAGGTGTCTGACATCCAGAATGTTACTAGGTTAGCATTCTATCGTTCTGTGAGATTCTGGGTTCTAGAATCAATGGACGGCAGAGTTCTGGAATGTCAGGGTGTCCAAACTCTAGAATCCTTCCGTGTCTGAACTCGTGAGTCATTCAATGTCCACATTCCGGATCACAGGGTGTCTGAATTCCAGAAGCACCAAATGTCTGCATTCTAGAATCGGAATGTGGCGGAATTCTAGAATGCACAGCACGGCGGAATTCTAAAGTCCTAAAATGCCTGATATTCGGAAGCTAAGGAGTCTGACATCCAGAATGATACTAGGTCAGCATTCTACTGTTCTGAGAGATTCTGGGTTCTAGATTCAATGGACGGCAGAGTTCTGGAATGTCAGGGTGTCCAAACTCTAGAATCCTTCCGTGTCTGAACTCGTGAGTCATTCAATGTCCACATTCCAGATCAAAGGGTGTCTGAATTCCAGAAGCACCAAATGTCTGCATTCTAGAATCAGAATGTGGCGGAATTCTAGAATGCACAGCACGGCGGAATTCTAAAGTCCTAAAATGCCTACTAGCCGAAAGTTAAGGTGTCTGATGACCAGAATGTTACTAGGTCAGCATTCTACTGTTCTGAGAGATTCTGGGTTCTAGAATCAATGGACGGAAGAGTTCTGGAATGTCAGGGTGTCCAAACTCTAGAATCCATGAGCGTTTGAACTCGAGAGTCATTGAATTTCCATATTCCGGGTCACAGGGTGACTGAATTCCAGAAGCACCAAATGTCTGCATTCTAGAATCGGAATATGGCGGAATTCTAGAATGCACAGCACGGCGGAATTCGAAAGTCCTAAAATGCCTGTTATCCGGAAGTTAAGGTGTCTGACATCCAGAATGCTACCACGTCAGAATTATACCATTCTGAGAGATTCTGGGATCTAGAATCAATGGACGGCTGAGTTCCAGAATGTCAGGGTGGCAAAACTCTAGAATCCTTGCGTGTCTGAACTCGAGACTCATTCAGTGTCCACATTCCAGAACTCTGGATGTCTGAAATATAGA
Organism: Aotus nancymaae; assembly: GCF_030222135.1. Taxonomy (NCBI): domain Eukaryota; kingdom Metazoa; phylum Chordata; class Mammalia; order Primates; family Aotidae; genus Aotus; species Aotus nancymaae. Next base: position 1,557,152 of record NW_026988470.1, on the reverse strand, counting down.
AGCACCAAATGTCTGCATTCTAGAATCGGAATGTGGCGGAATTCTAGAATGCACAGCACGGCGGGATTCTAAAGTCCTAAAATGCCTGCTATCCGGAAGTTAAGGTGTCTGACATCAAGAATGCTACCAAGTCATTATTATACCATTCTGAAAGATTCCGGGATCTAGAATCAATGGACGGCTGAGTTCCAGAATGTCAGGGTGGCAAAACTCTAGAATCCTGGCGTGTCTGAACTCGAGAGTCATTCAATGTCCACATTCCAGAACTCTGGATGTCTGAATTATAGAAGCACCAAATGTCTGCATTCTAGAATCGGAATGTGGCGGAATTCTAGTATGCACAGCACGGCGGAATTCTAAAGTCCTAAAATGCCTGCTATCCGGAAGTTAAGGTGTCTGACATCAAGAATGCTACCAAGTCAGAATTATAACATTCTGAAAGATTCTGGGATCTAGAATCAATGGAAGGCTGAGTTCCAGAATGTCAGGGTGGCAAAACTCTAGAATCCTTGCGTGTCTGAACTCGAGAGTCATTCAATGTCCACATTCCAGAACTCTGGATATCTGAATTATAGAAGCACCAAATGTCTGCATTCTAGAATCGGAATGTGGCGGAATTCTAGAATGCACAGCACGGCGGAATTCTAAAGTCCTAAAATGCCTACTAGCCGAAAGTTAAGGTGTCTGATGACCAGTATGTTACTAGGTCAGCATTCTACCATTCTGAGAGATTCTCGGTTCTAGAATCAATGGACGGCAGAGACCTGGAATGTCAGTATGTCCAAACTCTAGAATCCTTGCGTGTCTGAACTCGAGAGTCATTCAATGTCCACATTCCGGATGACAGGGTGTCTGAATTCCAGAAGAACCAAATGTCTGCATTCTAGAATCGGAATGTAGTAGAATTCTAGAATGCACAGCACGGCAGAATTCTAAAGTCCTAAAATGCCTGCGATACGGAAGTTAAGGTGTCTGACATCCAGAATGCTACCACATCAGAATTATACCATTCTGAAAGATTCTGGGATCTAGAATCAATGGACGGGTGAGTTCCAGAATGTCAGGGTGGCAAAACTCTAGAATCCTGGCTTGTCTGAACTCGAGAGTCATTCAATGTCCACATTCCAGAACTCTGGATGTCTGAATTATGGAAGCACCAAATGTCTGCATTCTAGAATCGGAATGTGGCGGAATTCTAGAATGCACAGCACGGCGGAATTCGAAAGTCCTAAAATGCCTGCTATCCGGAAGTTAAGGTGTCTGACATCCAGAAAGCTACCACGTCAGAATTATACCATTCTGAAAGATTCTGGTGTCTAGAATCAATGGACGGCTGAGTTCCAGAATGTCAGGGTTTGCAAACTCTAGAATCCTTGCGTGTCTGAACTCGAGAGTCATTCAATATCCACATTCCAGGACTCTGGATGTCTGAAATATAGAAACAACAAAGGTCTGCATTCTAGAATCGGAATGTGGTGGAATTCTAGAATGCACAGCACGGCAGAATTCTAAAGTCCTAAAATGCCTGCTATCCGGAAGTTAAGGTGTCTGACATCCAGAATGTTACTAGGTCAGCATTCTACCTTTCTGAGAGATTCTGGGTTCTAGAATCAATGAATGGCAGAGTTCTGGAATGTCAGGGTGTCCAAACTCTAGAGTCCTTCCGTGTCTGAACTCGTGAGTCATTCAATGTCCACATTCCGGATCACAGGGTGTGTGAATTATAGAAGCACCAAATGTCTGCATTCTAGAATCGGAATGTGGCGGAATTCTAGAATGCACAGCACGTCAGAATACTAAAGTCCTAAAAAGCCTGATATTCGGAAGTTAAGGAATCTGACATCCAGAATGTTACTAGGTCAGCATTCTACCGTTCTGAAAGATTCTGGGATCTAGAATCAATGGACGGCCGAGTTCCAGAATGTCCGGGTTTCCAAACTCTAGAATCCTGGCGTGTCTGAACTCGAGAGTCATTCAATATCCACATTCCAGGACTCTGGATGTCTGAAATATAGAAGCAACAAATGTCTGCATTCTTGAATCGGAATGTGGTGGAATTCTAGAATGCACAGCACGGCAGAATTCTAAAGTCCTGAAATGCCTGCTATCCGGAAGTTAAGGTGTTTGACATCCAGAATGTTACTAGGTCAGCATTCTACCGTTCTGAGAGATTCTGGGTTCTAGAATCAATGGACGGCAGAGTTCTGGAATGTCAGGGTGTCCAAACTCTGGAATCATTCCGTGTCTGAAGTCGTGAGTCATTCAATGTCCACATTCCGGATCACAGGGTGTCCGAATACCAGAAGCACCAAATGTCTGCATTCTAGAATCGGAATGTGGCGGAATTCTAGAATGCATAGCACGGCGGTTTTCGAAAGTCCTAAAATGCCTGCTATTCGGAAGTTAAGGTGTCTGACATCCAGAATGCTACCACGTCAGAATTATACCATTCTGAAAGATTCTGGGATCTAGAATCAATGGACGGCCGAGTTCCAGAATGTCCGGATTTCCAAACTCTAGAATCCTTGCGTGTCTGAACTCGAGAGTCATTCAATATCCACATTCCAGGACTCTGGATGTCTGAAATATAGAAGCAACAAATGTCTGCATTCTTGAATCGAAATGTGGTGGAATTCTAGAATGCACAGCACGGCAGAATTCTAAAGTCCTAAAATGCCTGCTATTCGGAAGTTAAGGTGTCTGACATCCAGAATGTTACTAGGTCAGCATTCTACTGTTCTGTGAGATTCTGGGTTCTAGAATCAATGGACGGCATAGTTCTGGAATGTCAGGGTGTCCAAACTCTAGAATCCTTCCGTGTCTGAACTCGTGAGTCATTCAATGTCCACATTCCGGATCACAGGGTGTCTGAATTCCAGAAGCACCAAATGTCTGCATTCTAGAATCGGAATGTGGCAGAATTCTAGAATGCACAGCACGGCAGAATTCTAAAGTCCTAAAATGCCTGATATTCGGAAGCTAAGGAGTCTGACATCCAGAATGTTACTAGGTCAGCATTCTACCGTTCTGAGAGATTCTGGGTTCTAGATTCAATGGACGGCAGAGTTCTGGAATGTCAGGGTGTCCAAACTCTAGAATCCTTGCGTGTCTGAACTCGTGAGTCATTCAATGTCCACATTCCAGATCAAAGGGTGTCTGAATTGCAGAAGCACCAAATGTCTGCATTCTAGAATCGGAATGTGGCGGAATTCTAGAATGCACAGCACGGCGGAATTCTAAAGTCCTAAAATGCCTACTAGCCGAAAGTTAAGGTGTCTGATGACCAGAATGTTACTAGGTCAGCATTCTACTGTTCTGAGAGATACTGGGTTCTAGAATCAATGGACGGAAGAGTTCTGGAATGTCAGGGTGTCCAAACTCTAGAATCCATGAGTGTTTGAACTCGAGAGTCATTCAATTTCCATATTCCGGGTCACAGGGTGACTGTATTCCGGAAGCACCAAATGTCTGCATTCTAGAATCGGAATATGGCGGAATACTTGAATGCACAACACGGCGGAATTCGAAAGTCCTAAAATGCCTGCTATCCGGAAGTTAAGGTGTCTGACATCCAGAATGCTACCACGTCAGAATTATACCATTCTGATAGATTCTGGGATCTAGAATCAATGGACGGCTGAGTTCCAGAATGTCAGGGTGGCAAAACTCTAGAATCCTTGCGTGTCTGAACTCGAGACTCATTCAGTGTCCACATTCCAGAACTCTGGATGTCTGAAATATAGAAGCACCAAATGTCTGCATTCTAGAATCGGAATGTGGCGGAATTCTAGAATGCACAGCACGGCGGGATTCTAAAGTCCTAAAATGCCTGCTATCTGGAAGTTAAGGTGTCTGACATCAAGAATGCTACCAAGTCATTATTATACCATTCTGAAAGATTCCGGGATCTAGAATCAATGGACGGCTGAGTTCCAGAATGTCAGGGTGGCAAAACTCTAGAATCCTGGCGTGTCTGAACTCGAGAGTCATTCAATGTCCACATTCCAGAACTCTGGATGTCTGAATTATAGAAGCACCAAATGTCTGCATTCTAGAATCGGAATGTGGCGGAATTCTAAAATGCACAGCACGGCGGAATTCTAAAGTCCTAAAATGCCTGCTATCCGGAAGTTAAGGTGTCTGACATCAAGAATGCTACCAAGTCAGAATTAAAACATTCTGAAAGATTCTGGGATCTAGAATCAATGGAAGGCTGAGTTCCAGAATGTCAGGGTGGCAAAACTCTAGAATCCTGGCGTGTCTGAACTCGAGAGTCATTCAATGTCCACATTCCAGAACTCTGGATGTCTGAATTTTAGAAGCACCAAATGTCTGCATTCTAGAATCGGAATGTGGCGGAATTCTAGAATGCACAGCACGGCGGAATTCTAAAGTCCTAAAATGCCTACTAGCCGAAAATTAAGGTGTCTGATGACCAGTATGTTACTAGGTCAGCATTCTACCGTTCTGAGAGATTCTCGGTTCTAGAATCAATGGACGGCAGAGACCTGGAATGTCAGTGTGTCCAAACTCTAGAAACCTTGCGTGTCTGAACTCGAGAGTCATTCAATGTCCACATTCCGGATCACAGGGTGTCTGAATTCCAGAAGAACCAAATGTCTGCATTCTAGAATCGTAATGTGGTAGAATTCTAGAATGCACAGCACGGCGGAATTCTAAAGTCCTAAAATGCCTGCTATCCGGAAGTTAAGGTGTCTGACATCCAGAATGCTACCACATCAGAATTATACCATTCTGAAAGATTCTGGGATCTAGAATCAATGGACGAGTGAGTTCCAGAATGTCAGGGTGGCAAAACTGTAGAATCCTTGCGTGTCTGAACTCGAGAGTCATTCAATGTCCACATTCCAGAACTCTGGATGTCTGAATTATGGAAGCACCAAATGTCTGCATTCTAGAATCGGAATGTGGCGGAATTCTAGAATGCACAGCACGGCTGAATTCGAAAGTCCTAAAATGCCTGCTATCCGGAAGTTAAGGTGTCTGACATCCAGAAAGCTACCACGTCAGAATTATAACATTCTGAAAGATTCTGGGATCTAGAATCAATGGACGGCTGAGTTCCAGAATGTCAGGGTTTCCAAACTCTAGAATCCTTGCGTGTCTGAACTCGAGAGTCATTCAATATCCACATTCCAGGACTCTGGATGTCTGAAATATAGAAGCAACAAATGTCTGCATTCTAGAATCGGAATGTGGTGGAATTCTAGAATGCACAGCATGGCAGAATTCTAAAGTCCTAAAATGCCTGCTATTCGGAAGTTAAGGTGTCTGACATCCAGAATGTTACTAGGTCAGCATTCTACCGTTCTGGGAGATTCTGGGTTCTAGAATCAATGGACGGCAGAGTTCTGGAATGTCAGGTTGTCCAAACTCTAGAATCCTTCCGTGTCTGAACTCGTGAGTCATTCAATGTCCACATTCCGGATCACAGGGTGTCTGAATTCCAGAAGCACCAAATGTCTGCATTCTAGAATCGGAATGTGGCGGAATTCTAGAATGCACAGCACGGCGGAATTCTAAAGTCCTAAAATGCCTACTAGCCGAAAGTTAAGGTGTCTGATGACCAGAATGTTACTTGGTCAGCATTCTACCGTTCTGAGAGATTCTGGGTTCTAGAATCAATGGATGGCTGAGTTCTGGAATGTCAGGGTGTCCAAACTCTAGAATCCTTGAGTGTTTGAACTCGAGAGTCATTCAATTTCCATACTCCGGGTCACAGGGTGACTGAATTCCAGAAGCACCAAATGTCTGCATTCCAGAATCGGAATGTGGCGGAATTCTAGAATGCACAGCACGGCGGAATTCGAACGTCCTAAAATGCCTGCTATCCGGAAGTTAAGGTGTCTGACATCCAGAATGCTACCACGTCAGAATTATACCATTCTGAGAGATTCTGGAATCTAGAATCAATGGACGGCTGAGTTCCAGAATGTCAGGGTGGCGAAACTCTAGAATACTTGCGTGTCTGAACTCGAGAGTCATTCAATGTCCACATTCCAGAACTCTGGATGTCTGAATTATAGAAGCACCAAATGTCTGCATTCTAGAATCGGAATGTGGCGGAATTCTAGAATGCACAGCACGGCTGAATTCTAAAGTCCTAAAATGCCTGCTATCCGGAAGTTAAGGTGTCTGACATCCAGAATGTTACTAGGTCAGCATTCTACCATTCTGAGAGATTCTGGGTTCTAGAATCAATGGACGGCAGAGATGTGGCATGTCAGGGTGTCCAAACTGTAGAATCCCTTTGTGTCTGAACTCGAGAGTCATTCAATGTCCACATTCCGGATCACAGGGTGTCTGAATTCCTGAAACACCAAATGTCTGCATTCTAGAATCGGAATGTGGTAGAATTCTAGAATGCACAGCACGGCAGAATTCTAAAGTCCTAAAATGCCTGCTATCCGGAAGTTAAGGTGTCTGACACCCAGAATGCTACCACATAAGAATTATACCATTCTGAAACGTTCTGGGATATAGAATCAATGGACGGGTGAGTTCCCGAATGTCAGGGTGGCAAAACTCTAGAATCCTGGCGTGTCTGAACTCGAGAGTCATTCAATGTCCACATTCCAGAACTCTAGATGTCTGAATTATAGAAGCACCAAATGTCTGCATTCTAGAATCGGAATGTGGCGGAATTCTAGAATGCACAGCACGGCGGAATTCTAAAGTCCTGAAATGCCTGCTATCCGGAAGTTAAGGTGTCTGACATCCAAAATGCTACCACGTCAGAATTATACCATTCTGAAAGATTCTGGGATCTAGAATCAATGGACGGCTGAGTTCCAGAATGTCAGTGTGGCAAAGCTCTAGAATCCTTGTGTGTCTGAACTCGAGAGTCATTCAATATCCACATTCCAGAACTCTGGATGTCTGAATTATAGAAGCACCAAATCTCTGCATTCTAGAATCGGAATGTGGCGGAATTCTAGAATGCACAGCACGGCAGAATTCTAAAGTCCTGAAATGCCTGCTATCCGGAAGTTAAGGTGTCTGACATCCAGAATGTTACTAGGTCAGCATTCTACCGTTCTGAGCGATTCTGGGTTCTAGAATCAATGGACGGCAGAGTTCTGGAATGTCAGGGTGTCCAAACTCTGGAATCATTCCGTGTCTGAAGTCGTGAGTCATTCAATGTCCACATTCCGGATCACAGGGTGTCCGAATACCAGAAGCACCAAATGTCTGCATTCTAGAATCGGAATGTGGCGGAATTCTAGAATGCATAGCATGGCGGTATTCGAAAGTCCTAAAATGCCTGCTATTCGGAAGTTAAGGTGTCTGACATCCAGAATGCTACCACGTCAGAATTATACCATTCTGAAAGATTCTGGGATCTAGAATCAATGGACGGCCGAGTTCCAGAATGTTCGGGTTTCCAAACTCTAGAATCCTTGCGTGTCTGAACTCGAGAGTCATTCAATATCCACATTCCAGGACTCTGGATGTCTGAAATATAGAAGCAACAAATGTCTGCATTCTTGAATCGGAATGTGGTGGAATTCTAGAATGCACAGCACGGCAGAATTCTAAAGTCCTAAAATGCCTGCTATTCGGAAGTTAAGGTGTCTGACATCCAGAATGTTACTAGGTCAGCATTCTACCGTTCTGTGAGATTCTGGGTTCTAGAATCAATGGACGGCAGAGTTCTGGAATGTCAGGGTGTCCAAACTCTAGAATCCTTCCGTGTCTGAACTCGTGAGTCATTCAATGTCCACATTCCGGATCACAGGGTGTCTGAATTCCAGAAGCACCAAATGTCTGCATTCTAGAATCGGAATGTGGCAGAATTCTAGAATGCACAGCACGGCAGAATTCTAAAGTCCTAAAATGCCTGATATTCGGAAGCAAAGGAGTCTGACATCCAGAATGTTACTAGGTCAGCATTCTACCGTTCTGAGAGATTCTGGGTTCTAGATTCAATGGACGGCAGAGTTCTGGAATGTCAGGGTGTCCAAACTCTAGAATCCTTCCGTGTCTGAACTCGTGAGTCATTCAATGTCCACATTCCAGATCAAAGGGTGTCTGAATTGCAGAAGCACCAAATGTCTGCATTCTAGAATCGGAATGTGGCGGAATTCTAGAATGCACAGCACGGCGGAATTCTAAAGTCCTAAAATGCCTACTAGCCGAAAGTTAAGGTTTCTGATGACCAGAATGTTACTAGGTCAGCATTCTACTGTTCTGAGAGATACTGGGTTCTAGAATCAATGGACGGAAGAGTTCTGGAATGTCAGGGTGTCCAAACTCTAGAATCCATGAGTGTTTGAACTCGAGAGTCATTCAATTTCCATATTCCGGGTCACAGGGTGACTGTATTCCGGAAGCACCAAATGTCTGCATTCTAGAATCGGAAAATGGCGGAATTCTCGAATGCACAACACGGCGGAATTCGAAAGTCCTAAAATGCCTGCTATCCGGAAGTTAAGGTGTCTGACATCCAGAATGCTACCACGTCAGAATTATACCATTCTGATAGATTCTGAGATCTAGAATCAATGGACGGCTGAGTTCCAGAATGTCAGGGTGGCAAAACTCTAGAATCCTTGCGTGTCTGAACTCGAGACTCATTCAGTGTCCACATTCCAGAACTCTGGATGTCTGAAATATAGAAGCACCAAATGTCTGCATTCTAGAATCGGAATGTGGCGGAATTCTAGAATGCACAGCACGGCGGGATTCTAAAGTCCTAAAATGCCTGCTATCTGGAAGTTAAGGTGTCTGACATCAAGAATGCTACCAAGTCATTATTATACCATTCTGAAAGATTCCGGGATCTAGAATCAATGGACGGCTGAGTTCCAGAATGTCAGGGTGGCAAAACTCTAGAATCCTGGCGTGTCTGAACTCGAGAGTCATTCAATGTCCACATTCCGGATCACAGGGTGTCTGAATTCCAGAAGCACCAAATGTCTGCATTCTAGAATCGGAATGTGGCGGAATTCTAGAATGCACAGCACGGCGGAATTCGAAAGTCCTAAAATGCCTGCTATCCGGAAGTTAAGGTGTCTGACATCAAGAATGCTACCAAATCAGAATTATAACATTCTGAAAGATTCTGGGATCTAGAATCAATGGAAGGCTGAGTTCCAGAATGTCAGGGTGGCAAAACTCTAGAATCCTTGCGTGTCTGAACTCGAGAGTCATTCAATGTCCACATTCCAGAACTCTGGATGTCTGAAATATAGAAGCAACAAATGTCTGCATTCTAGAATCGGAATGTGGCGGAATTCTAGAATGCACAGCACGGCGGAATTCTAAAGTCCTAAAATGCCTACTATCCGAAAATTAAGGTGTCTGATGACCAGTATGTTACTAGGTCAGCATTCTACCGTTCTGAGAGATTCTCGGTTCTAGAATCAATGGACGGCAGAGACCTGGAATGTCAGTGTGTCCAAACTCTAGAATACTTGCGTGTCTGAACTCGAGAGTCATTCAATGTCCACATTCCGGATCACAGGGTGTCTGAATTCCAGAAGAACCAAATGTCTGCATTCTAGAATCGGAATGTGGTAGAATTCTAGAATGCACAGCACGGCGGAATTCTAAAGTCCTAAAATGCCTGCTATCCGGAAGTTAAGGTGTCTGACATCCAGAATGCTACCACATCAGAATTATACCATTCTGAAAGATTCTGGGATCTAGAATCAATGGACGGGTGAGTTCCAGAATGTCAGGGTGGCAAAACTCTAGAATCCTTGCGTGTCTGAACTCGAGAGTCATTCAATGTCCACATTCCAGAACTCTGGATGTCTGAATTATGGAAGCACCAAATGTCTGCATTCTAGAATCGGAATGTGGCGGAATTCTAGAATGCACAGCACGGCTGAATTCTAAAGTCCTAAAATGCCTGCTATCCGGAAGTTAAGGTGTCTGACATCCAGAATGTTACTAGGTCAGCATTCTACCATTCTGAGAGATTCTGGGTTCTAGAATCAATGGACGGCAGAGATTTGGTATGTCAGGGTGTCCAAACTCTAGAATCCTTGCGTGTCTGAACTCGAGAGTCATTCAATGTCCACATTCCAGAACTCTGGATGTCTGAAATATAGAAGCACCAAATGTCTGCATTCTAGAATCGGAATGTGGCGGAATTCTAGAATGCACAGCACGGCGGAATTTTAAAGTCATAAAATGCCTGCTATCCAGAAGTCAAGGTGTCTGACATCCAGAATGTTACTAGGTCAGCATTCTACCGTTCTGAGAGATTCTGGGTTTTAGAATCAATGGATGGCAGAGTTCTGGAATGTCAGGGAGTTCAAACTCAAGAATACTTGCGTGTCTTAACTCGAGAGTCATTCAATGTCCACATTCCGGATCACAGGGTGTCTGAATTCCAGAAGCACCAAATGTCTGCATTCTAGAATCGGAATGTGGCGGAATTCTAGAATGCACAGCATGGCGGAATTCGAAAGTCCTAAAATGCCTGCTATCCGGAAGTTAAGGTGTCTGACATCCAGAATGCTACCACGTCAGAATTATAACATTCTGAAAGATTCTGGGATCTAGAATCAATGGACGGCTGAGTTCCAGAATGTCAGGGTTTCCAAACTCTAGAATCCTTGCGTGTCTGAACCCGAGAGTCATTCAATATCCACATTCCAGGACTCTGGATGTCTGAAATATAGAAGCAACAAATGACTGCATTCTAGAATCGGAATGTGGTGGAATTCTAGAATGCACAGCATGGCAGAATTCTAAAGTCCTAAAATGCCTGCTATTCGGAAGTTAAGGTGTCTGACATCCAGAATGTTACTAGGTCAGCATTCTACCGTTCTGGGAGATTCTGGGTTCTAGAATCAATGGACGGCAGAGTTCTGGAATGTCAGGGTGTCCAAACTCTAGAATCCTTCCGTGTCTGAACTCGTGAGTCATTCAATGTCCACATTCCGGATCACAGGGTGTCTGAATTCCAGAAGCACCAAATGTCTGCATTCTAGAATCGGAATGTGGCGGAATTCTAGAATGCACAGCACGGCGGAATTCTAAAGTCCTAAAATGCCTACTAGCCGAAAGTTAAGGTGTCTGATGACCAGAATGTTACTTGGTCAGCATTCTACCGTTCTGAGAGATTCTGGGTTCTAGAATCAATGGATGGCTGAGTTCTGGAATGTCAGGGTGTCCAAACTCTAGAATCCTTGAGTGTTTGAACTCGAGAGTCATTCAATTTCCATACTCCGGGTCACAGGGTGACTGAATTCCAGAAGCACCAAATGTCTGCATTCCAGAATCGGAATGTGGCGGAATTCTAGAATGCACAGCACGGCGGAATTCGAACGTCCTAAAATGCCTGCTATCCGGAAGTTAAGGTGTCTGACATACAGAATGCTACCACGTCAGAATTATACCATTCTGAGAGATTCTGGAATCTAGAATCAATGGACGGGTGAGTTCCCGAATGTCAGGGTGGCAAAACTCTAGAATACTTGCGTGTCTGAACTCGAGAGTCATTCAATGTCCACATTCCAGAACTCTGGATGTCTGAATTATAGAAGCACCAAATGTCTGCATTCTAGAATCGGAATGTGGCGGAATTCTAGAATGCACAGCACGGCTGAATTCTAAAGTCCTAAAATGCCTGCTATCCGGAAGTTAAGGTGTCTGACATCCAGAATGTTACTAGGTCAGCATTCTACCATTCTGAGAGATTCTGGGTTCTAGAATCAATGGACGGCAGAGATGTGGCATGTCAGGGTGTCCAAACTGTAGAATCCCTTTGTGTCTGAACTCGAGAGTCATTCAATGTCCACATTCCGGATCACAGGGTGTCTGAATTCCTGAAACACCAAATGTCTGCATTCTAGAATCGGAATGTGGTAGAATTCTAGAATGCACAGCACGGCAGAATTCTAACGTCCTAAAATGCCTGCTATCCAGAAGTTAAGGTGTCTGACACCCAGAATGCTACCACATAAGAATTATACCATTCTGAAACGTTCTGGGATCTAGAATCAATGGACGGGTGAGTTCCCGAATGTCAGGGTGGCAAAACTCTAGAATCCTGGCGTGTCTGAACTCGAGAGTCATTCAATGTCCACATTCCAGAACTCTAGATGTCTGAATTATAGAAGCACCAAATGTCTGCATTCTAGAATCGGAATGTGGCGGAATTCTAGAATGCACAGCACGGCGGAATTCTAAAGTCCTGAAATGCCTGCTATCCGGAAGTTAAGGTGTCTGACATCCAAAATGCTACCACGTCAGAATTATACCATTCTGAAAGATTCTGGGATCTAGAATCAATGGACGGCTGAGTTCCAGAATGTCAGTGTGGCAAAGCTCTAGAATCCTTGTGTGTCTGAACTCGAGAGTCATTCAATATCCACATTCCAGAACTCTGGATGTCTGAATTATAGAAGCACCAAATCTCTGCATTCTAGAATCGGAATGTGGCGGAATTCTAGAATGCACAGCACGGCAGAATTCTAAAGTCCTGAAATGCCTGCTATCCGGAAGTTAAGGTGTCTGACATCCAGAATGTTACTAGGTCAGCATTCTACCGTTCTGAGCGATTCTGGGTTCTAGAATCAATGGACGGCAGAGTTCTGGAATGTCAGGGTGTCCAAACTCTGGAATCATTCCGTGTCTGAAGTCGTGAGTCATTCAATGTCCACATTCCGGATCACAGGGTGTCCGAATACCAGAAGCACCAAATGTCTGCATTCTAGAATCGGAATGTGGCGGAATTCTAGAATGCATAGCACGGCGGTATTCGAAAGTCCTAAAATGCCTGCTATTCGGAAGTTAAGGTGTCTGACATCCAGAATGCTACCACGTCAGAATTATACCATTCTGAAAGATTCTGGGATCTAGAATCAATGGACGGCCGAGTTCCAGAATGTCCGGGTTTCCAAACTCTAGAATCCATGCGTGTCTGAACTCGAGAGTCATTCAATATCCACATTCCAGGACTCTGGATGTCTGAAATATAGAAGCACCAAATGTCTGCATTCTAGAATCGGAATGTGGCGGAATTCTAGAATGCACAGCACGGCAGAATTCTAAAGTCCTAAAATGCCTGCTATTCGGAAGTTAAGGTGTCTGACATCCAGAATGTTACTAGGTCAGCATTCTACCGTTCTGTGAGATTCTGGGTTCTAGAATCAATGGACGGCAGAGTTCTGGAATGTCAGGGTGTCCAAACTCTAGAATCCTTCCGTGTCTGAACTCGTGAGTCATTCAATGTCCACATTCCGGATCACAGGGTGTCTGAATTCCAGAAGCACCAAATGTCTGCATTCTAGAATCGGAATGTGGCAGAATTCTAGAATGCACAGCACGGCAGAATTCTAAAGTCCTAAAATGCCTGATATTCGGAAGCAAAGGAGTCTGACATCCAGAATGTTACTAGGTCAGCATTCTACCGTTCTGAGAGATTCTGGGTTCTAGATTCAATGGACGGCAGAGTTCTGGAATGTCAGGGTGTCCAAACTCTAGAATCCTTCCGTGTCTGAACTCGTGAGTCATTCAATGTCCACATTCCAGATCAAAGGGTGTCTGAATTGCAGAAGCACCAAATGTCTGCATTCTAGAATCGGAATGTGGCGGAATTCTAGAATGCACAGCACGGCGGAATTCTAAAGTCCTAAAATGCCTACTAGCCGAAAGTTAAGGTTTCTGATGACCAGAATGTTACTAGGTCAGCATTCTACTGTTCTGAGAGATACTGGGTTCTAGAATCAATGGACGGAAGAGTTCTGGAATGTCAGGGTGTCCAAACTCTAGAATCCATGAGTGTTTGAACTCGAGAGTCATTCAATTTCCATATTCCGGGTCACAGGGTGACTGTATTCCGGAAGCACCAAATGTCTGCATTCTAGAATCGGAATATGGCGGAATTCTCGAATGCACAACACGGCGGAATTCGAAAGTCCTAAAATGCCTGCTATCCGGAAGTTAAGGTGTCTGACATCCAGAATGCTACCACGTCAGAATTATACCATTCTGATAGATTCTGGGATCTAGAATCAATGGACGGCTGAGTTCCAGAATGTCAGGGTGGCAAAACTCTAGAATCCTTGCGTGTCTGTACTCGAGACTCATTCAGTGTCCACATTCCAGAACTCTGGATGTCTGAAATATAGAAGCACCAAATGTCTGCATTCTAGAATCGGAATGTGGCGGAATTCTAGAATGCACAGCACGGCGGGATTCTAAAGTCCTAAAATGCCTGCTATCTGGAAGTTAAGGTGTCTGACATCAAGAATGCTACCAAGTCATTATTATACCATTCTGAAAGATTCCGGGATCTAGAATCAATGGACGGCTGAGTTCCAGAATGTCAGGGTGGCAAAACTCTAGAATCCTGGCGTGTCTGAACTCGAGAGTCATTCAATGTCCACATTCCAGAACTCTGGATGTCTGAATTATAGAAGCACCAAATGTCTGCATTCTAGAATCGGAATGTGGCGGAATTCTAGAATGCACAGCACGGCGGAATTCTAAAGTCCTAAAATGCCTGCTATCCAGAAGTTAAGGTGTCTGACATCAAGAATGCTACCAAGTCAGAATTATAACATTCTGAAAGATTCTGGGATCTAGAATCAATGGAAGGCTGAGTTCCAGAATGTCAGGGTGGCAAAACTCTAGAATCCTTGCGTGTCTGAACTCGAGAGTCATTCAATGTCCACATTCCAGAACTCTGGATGTCTGAATTATAGAAGCACCAAATGTCTGCATTCTAGAATCGGAATGTGGCGGAATTCTAGAATGCACAGCACGGCGGAATTCTAAAGTCCTAAAATGCCTACTATCCGAAAATTAAGGTGTCTGATGACCAGTATGTTACTAGGTCAGCATTCTACCGTTCTGAGAGATTCTCGGTTCTAGAATCAATGGACGGCAGAGACCTGGAATGTCAGTGTGTCCAAACTCTAGAATACTTGCGTATCTGAACTCGAGAGTCATTCAATGTCCACATTCCGGATCACAGGGTGTCTGAATTCCAGAAGAACCAAATGTCTGCATTCTAGAATCGGAATGTGGTAGAATTCTAGAATGCACAGCACGGCGGAATTCTAAAGTCCTAAAATGCCTGCTATCCGGAAGTTAAGGTGTCTGACATCCAGAATGCTACCACATCAGAATTATACCATTCTGAAAGATTCTGGGATCTAGAATCAATGGACGGGTGAGTTCCAGAATGTCAGGGTGGCAAAACTCTAGAATCCTTGCGTGTCTGAACTCGAGAGTCATTCAATGTCCACATTCCAGAACTCTGGATGTCTGAATTATGGAAGCACCAAATGTCTGCATTCTAGAATCGGAATGTGGCGGAATTCTAGAATGCACAGCACGGCTGAATTCTAAAGTCCTAAAATGCCTGCTATCCGAAAGTTAAGGTGTCTGACATCCAGAATGTTACTAGGTCAGCATTCTACCATTCTGAGAGATTCTGGGTTCTAGAATCAATGGACGGCAGAGATCTGGCATGTCAGGGTGTCCAAACTCTAGAATCCTTGCGTGTCTGAACTCGAGAGTCATTCAATATCCACATTCAAGAACTCTGGATGTCTGAAATATAGAAGCACCAAATGTCTGCATTCTAGAATCAGAATGTGGCGGAATTCTAGAATGCACAGCACGGCGGAATTTTAAAGTCCTAAAATGCCTGCTATCCAGAAGTCAAGGTGTCTGACATCCAGAATGTTACTAGGTCAGCATTCTACCGTTCTGAGAGATTCTGGGTTTTAGAATCAATGGACGGCTGAGTTCCAGAATGTCAGGGTTTCCAAACTCTAGAATCCTTGCGTGTCTGAACTCGAGAGTCATTCAATATCCACATTCCAGGACTCTGGATGTCTGAAATATAGAAGCAACAAATGTCTGCATTCTAGAATCGGAATGTGGTGGAATTCTAGAATGCACAGCATGGCAGAATTCTAAAGTCCTAAAATGCCTGCTATTCGGAAGTTAAGGTGTCTGACATCCAGAATGTTACTAGGTCAGCATTCTACCGTTCTGGGAGATTCTGGGTTCTAGAATCAATGGACGGCAGAGTTCTGGAATGTCAGGGTGTCCAAACTCTAGAATCCTTCCGTGTCTGAACTCGTGAGTCATTCAATGTCCACATTCCGGATCACAGGGTGTCTGAATTCCAGAAGCACCAAATGTCTGCATTCTAGAATCGGAATGTGGCGGAATTCTAGAATGCACAGCACGGCGGAATTCGAAAGTCCTAAAATGCCTGCTATCGGGAAGTTAAGGTGTCTGACATCCAGAATGCTAACACGTCATATTTATACCATTCTGAAAGATTCTGGGATCTAGAATCAATGGATGGCTGAGTTCCAGAATGCAAGGGTGGCAAAACTCTAGAATCCTTGCGTGTCTGAACCTGAGAGTCATTCAATGTCCACATTCCAGAACTCTGGATGTCTGAATAATAGAAGCACCAAATGTCTGCATTCTAGAATCGGAATGTGGCGGAATTCTAGAATGCACAGCACGGCGGAATTCTAAAGTTCTAAAATGCCTACTAGCCGAAAGTTAAGGTGTCTGATGACCAGAATGTTACTTGGTCAGCATTCTACCGTTCTGAGAGATTCTGGGTTCTAGAATCAATGGATGGCTGAGTTCTGGAATGTCAGGGTGTCCAAACTCTAGAATCTTTGAGTGTTTGAACTCGAGAGTCATTCAATTTCCATACTCCGGGTCACAGGGTGACTGAATTCCAGAAGCACCAAATGTCTGCATTCCAGAATCGGAATGTGGCGGAATTCTAGAATGCACAGCACGGCGGAATTCGAACGTCCTAAAATGCCTGCTATCCGGAAGTTAAGGTGTCTGACATCCAGAATGCTACCACGTCAGAATTATACCATTCTGAGAGATTCTGGAATCTAGAATCAATGGACGGCTGAGTTCCAGAATGTCAGGGTGGCAAAACTCTAGAATACTTGCGTGTCTGAACTCGAGAGTCATTCAATGTCCACATTCCAGAACTCTGGATGTCTGAATTATAGAAGCACCAAATGTCTGCATTCTAGAATCGGAATGTGGCGGAATTCTAGAATGCACAGCACGGCTGAATTCTAAAGTCCTAAAATGCCTGCTATCCGGAAGTTAAGGTGTCTGACATCCAGAATGTTACTAGGTCAGCATTCTACCATTCTGAGAGATTCTGGGTTCTAGAATCAATGGACGGCAGAGATGTGGCGTGTCAGGGTGTCCAAACTGTAGAATCCCTTTGTGTCTGAACTCGAGAGTCATTCAATGTCCACATTCCGGATCACAGGGTGTCTGAATTCCTGAAACACCAAATGTCTGCATTCTAGAATCGGAATGTGGTAGAATTCTAGAATGCACAGCACGGCAGAATTCTAACGTCCTAAAATGCCTGCTATCCGGAAGTTAAGGTGTCTGACACCCAGAATGCTACCACATAAGAATTATACCATTCTGAAACGTTCTGGGATCTAGAATCAATGGACGGGTGAGTTCCCGAATGTCAGGGTGGCAAAACTCTAGAATCCTGGCGTGTCTGAACTCGAGAGTCATTCAATGTCCACATTCCAGAACTCTAGATGTCTGAATTATAGAAGCACCAAATGTCTGCATTCTAGAATCGGAATGTGGCGGAATTCTAGAATGCACAGCACGGCGGAATTCTAAAGTCCTGAAATGCCTGCTATCCGGAAGTTAAGGTGTCTGACATCCAAAATGCTACCACGTCAGAATTATACCATTCTGAAAGATTCTGGGATCTAGAATCAATGGACGGCTGAGTTCCAGAATGTCAGTGTGGCAAAGCTCTAGAATCCTTGTGTGTCTGAACTCGAGAGTCATTCAATATCCACATTCCAGAACTCTGGATGTCTGAATTATAGAAGCACCAAATCTCTGCATTCTAGAATCGGAATGTGGCGGAATTCTAGAATGCACAGCACGGCAGAATTCTAAAGTCCTGAAATGCCTGCTATCCGGAAGTTAAGGTGTCTGACATCCAGAATGTTACTAGGTCAGCATTCTACCGTTCTGAGCGATTCTGGGTTCTAGAATCAATGGACGGCAGAGTTCTGGAATGTCAGGGTGTCCAAACTCTGGAATCATTCCGTGTCTGAAGTCGTGAGTCATTCAATGTCCACATTCCGGATCACAGGGTGTCCGAATACCAGAAGCACCAAATGTCTGCATTCTAGAATCGGAATGTGGCGGAATTCTAGAATGCATAGCACGGCGGTATTCGAAAGTCCTAAAATGCCTGCTATTCGGAAGTTAAGGTGTCTGACATCCAGAATGCTACCACGTCAGAATTATACCATTCTGAAAGATTCTGGGATCTAGAATCAATGGACGGCCGAGTTCCAGAATGTCCGGGTTTCCAAACTCTAGAATCCTTGCGTGTCTGAACTCGAGAGTCATTCAATATCCACATTCCAGGACTCTGGATGTCTGAAATATAGAAGCAACAAATGTCTGCATTCCAGAATCGGAATGTGGTGGAATTCTAGAATGCACAGCACGGCAGAATTCTAAAGTCCTAAAATGCCTGCTATTCGGAAGTTAAGGTGTCTGACATCCAGAATGTTACTAGGTCAGCATTCTACCGTTCTGTGAGATTCTGGGTTCTAGAATCAATGGACGGCAGAGTTCTGGAATGTCAGGGTGTCCAAACTCTAGAATCCTTCCGTGTCTGAACTCGTGAGTCATTCAATGTCAACATTCCGGATCACAGGGTGTCTGAATTCCAGAAGCACCAAATGTCTGCATTCTAGAATCGGAATGTGGCGGAATTCTAGAATGCACAGCACGGCAGAATTCTAAAGTCCTAAAATGCCTGATATTCGGAAGCTAAGGAGTCTGACATCCAGAATGTTACTAGGTCAGCATTCTACTGTTCTGAGAGATTCTGGGTTCTAGATTCAATGGACGGCAGAGTTCTGGAATGTCAGGGTGTCCAAACTCTAGAATCCTTCCGCGTCTGAACTCGTGAGTCATTCAATGTCCACATTCCAGATCAAAGGGTGTCTGAATTCCAGAAGCACCAAATGTCTGCATTCTAGAATCGGAATGTGGCGGAATTCTAGAATGCACAGCACGGCGGAATTCTAAAGTCCTAAAATGCCTACTAGCCGAAAGTTAAGGTGTCTGATGACCAGAATGTTACTAGGTCAGCATTCTACTGTTCTGAGAGATTCTGGGTTCTAGAATCAATGGACGGAAGAGTTCTGGAATGTCAGGGTGTCCAAACTCTAGAATCCATGAGTGTTTGAACTCGAGAGTAATTCAATTTCCATATTCCGGGTCACAGGGTGACTGGATTCCAGAAGCACCAAATGTCTGCATTCTAGAATCGGAATATGGCGGAATTCTAGAATGCACAGCACGGCGGAATTCGAAAGTCCTAAAATGCCTGCTATCCGGAAGTTAAGGTGTCTGACATCCAGAATGTTACCACGTCAGAATTATACCATTCTGATAGATTCTGGGATCTAGAATCAATGGACGGCTGAGTTCCAGAATGTCAGGGTGGCAAAACTCTAGAATCCTTGCGTGTCTGAACTCGAGACTCATTCAGTGTCCACATTCCAGAACTCTGGATGTCTGAAATATAGAAGCACCAAATGTCTGCATTCTAGAATCGGAATGTGGCGGAATTCTAGAATGCACAGCACGGCGGAATTCTAAAGTCCTAAAATGCCTGCTATCCGGAAGTTAAGGTGTCTGACATCAAGAATGCTACCAAGTCAGAATTATAACATTCTGAAAGATTCTGGGATCTAGAATCAATGGAAGGCTGAGTTCCAGAATGTCAGGGTGGCAAAACTCTAGAATCCTTGCGTGTCTGAACTCGAGAGTCATTCAATGTCCACATTCCAGAACTCTGGATGTCTGAATTATAGAAGCACCAAATGTCTGCATTCTAGAATCGGAATGTGGCGGAATTCTAGAATGCAGAGCACGGCGGAATTCTAAAGTCCTAAAATGCCTACTAGCCGAAAATTAAGGTGTCTGATGACCAGTATGTTACTAGGTCAGCATTCTACCGTTCTGAGAGATTCTCGGTTCTAGAATCAATGGACGGCAGAGACCTGGAATGTCAGTGTGTCCAAACTCTAGAATCCTTGAGTGTCTGAACTCGAGAGTCATTCAATGTCCACATTCCGGATCACAGGGTGTCTGAATTCCAGAAGATCCAAATGTCTGCATTCTAGAATCGGAATGTGGTAGAATTCTAGAATGCACAGCACGGCGGAATTCTAAAGTCCTAAAATGCCTGCTATCCGGAAATTAAGGTGTCTGACATCCAGAATGCTACCACATCAGAATTATACCATTCTGAAAGATTCTGGGATCTAGAATCAATGGACGGGTGAGTTCCAGAATGTCAGGGTGGCAAAACTCTAGAATCCTTGCGTTTCTGAACTCGAGAGTCATTCAATGTCCACATTCCAGAACTCTGGATGTCTGAATTATGGAAGCACCAAATGTCTGCATTCTAGAATCGGAATGTGGCGGAATTCTAGAATGCACAGCACGGCGGAATTCAAAAGTCCTAAAATGCCTGCTATCCGGAAGTTAAGGTGTCTGACATCCAGAATGCTACCACGTCAGAATTATACCATTCTGAAAGATTCTGGTGTCTAGAATCAATGGACGGCTGAGTTCCAGAATGTCAGGGTTTGCAAACTCTAGAATCCTTGCGTGTCTGAACTCGAGAGTCATTCAATATCCACATTCCAGGACTCTGGATGTCTGAAATATAGAAGCAACAAAGGTCTGCATTCTAGAATCGGAATGTGGTGGAATTCTAGAATGCACAGCACGGCAGAATTCTAAAGTCCTAAAATGCCTGCTATCCGGAAGTTAAGGTGTCTGACATCCAGAATGTTACTAGGTCAGCATTCTACCGTTCTGAGAGATTCTGGGTTCTAGAATCAATGAATGGCAGAGTTCTGGAATGTCAGGGTGTCCAAACTCTAGAGTCCTTCCGTGTCTGAACTCGTGAGTCATTCAATGTCCACATTCCGGATCACAGGGTGTCTGAATTATAAAAGCACCAAATGTCTGCATTCTAGAATCGGAATGTGGCGGAATTCTAGAATGCACAGCACGTCAGAATACTAAAGTCCTAAAATGCCTGATATTCGGAAGTTAAGGAGTCTGACATCCAGAATGTTACTAGGTCAGCATTCTACCGTTCTGAGAGATTCTGGGTTCTAGAATCAATGGACGGCAGAGTTCTGGAATGTCAGGGTGTCCAAACTCTAGAATCCTTCCGTGTCTGAACTCGTGAGTCATTCAATGTCCACATTCCAGATCAAAGGGTGTCTGAATTCCAGAAGCACCAAATGTCTGCATTCTATAATCGGAATGTGGCGGAATTCTAGAATGCACAGCACGGCGGAATTCGAAAGTCCTAAAATGCCTGCTATCCGGAAGTTAAGGTGTCTGACATCCAGAATGCTACCACGTCAGAATTATACCATTCTGAAAGATTCTGGGATCTAGAATCAATGGACGGCTGAGTTCCAGAATGTCAGGGTTTCCAAACTCTAGAATCCTTGCGTGTCTGAACTCGAGAGTCATTCAATATCCACATTCCAGGACTCTGGATGTCTGAAATATAGAAGCAACAAATGTCTGCATTCTGGAATCGGAATGTGGCGGAATTCTAGAATGCACAGCACGGCAGAATTCTAAAGTACTAAAATGCCTGCTATTCGGAAGTTAAGGTGTCTGACATCCAGAATGTTACTAGGTCAGCATTCTACCGTTCTGAAAGATTCTGGGTTCTAGAATCAATGGACGGCAGAGTTCTGGAATGTCAGGGTGTCCAAACTCTAGAATCCTTCCGTGTCTGAACTCGTGAGTCATTCAATGTCCACATTCCGGATCACAGGGTGTCTGAATTCCAGAAGCACCAAATGTCTGCATTCTAGAATCGGAATGTGGCGGAATTCTAGAATGCACAGCACGGCAGATTTCTGAAGTCCTAAAATGCCTGATATTCGGAAGTTAAACAGTCTGACATCCAGAATGTTACTAGGTCAGCATTCTACCGTTCTGAGAGATTCTGGGTTTTAGAATCAATGGATGGCTGAGTTCTGGAATGTCAGCGTGTCCAAACTCTAGAATCCTTGAGTGTTTGACCTCGAGAGTCATTCAATTTCCATATTCCAGGTCACAGGGTGACTGAATTCCAGAAGCACCAAATGTCTGCATTCCAGAATCGGAATGTGGCGGAATTCTAGAATTCACAGCACGGCGGAATTCGAACGTCCTAAAATGCCTGCTATCCGGAAGTTAAGGTGTCTGACATCCAGAATGCTACCACGTCGGAATTATACCATTCTGAAAGATTCTGGGATCTAGAATCAATGGACGGCTGAGTTCCAGAATGTCAGGCTGGCAAAACTCTAGAATACTTGCGTGTCTGAATTCGAGAGTCATTCAATGTCCACATTCCAGAACTCTGGATGTCTGAATTATAGAAGCACCAAATGTCTGCATTGTAGAATCGGAATGTGGCGGAATTCTAGAATGCACAGCACGGCTGAATTCTAAAGTCCTAAAATGCCTGCTACCCGGAAGTTAAGGTGTCTGACATCCAGAATGTTACTAGGTCAGCATTCTACCATTCTGAGAGATTCTGGGTTCTAGAATCAATGGACGGCAGAGATCTGGCATGTCTGGGTGTCCAAACTCTAGAATCCCTTTGTGTCTGAACTCGAGAGTCATTCAATGTCCACATTCCGGATCACAGGGTGTCTGAATTCCTGAAACACCAAATGTCTGCATTCTAGAATCGGAATGTGGTAGAATTCTAGAATGCACAGCACGGCGGAATTCTAAAGTCCTAAAATGCCTGCTATCCGGAAGTTAAGGTGTCTGACACCCAGAATGCTACCACATAAGAATTATACCATTCTGAAACGTTCTGGGATCTAGAATCAATGGACGGTTGAGTTCCCGAATGTCAGGGTGGCAAAACTTTAGAATCCTGGCGTGTCTGAACTCGAGAGTCATTCAATGTCCACATTCCAGAACTCTAGATGTCTGAATTATAGAAGCACCAAATGTCTGCATTCTAGAATCGGAATGTGGCGGAATTCTAGAATGCACAGCACGGTGGAATTTGAAAGACCTACAATGCCTGCTATCCGGAAGTTAACGTGTCTGACATCCAGAATGCTACCACGTCAGAAATATACCATTCTGATAGATTCTGGGATCTAGAATCAATGGACGGCTGAGTTCCAGAATGTCAGGGAGGCAAAACTCTACAATCCTTGCGTGTCTGAACTCGAGAGTCATTCAATGTCCACATTCCAGAACTCTGGATGTCTGAATTATAGAAGCACCAAATGTCTGCATTCTGGAATCGGAATGTGGCGGAATTCTAGAATGCACAGCATGGCGGAATTTTAAAGTCCTGAAATGCCTGCTATCCAGAAGTCAAGGTGTCTGACATCCAGAATGTTACTAGGTCAGCATTCTACCGTTCTGAGAGATTCTGGGTTTTAGAATCAATGGATGGCAGAGTTCTGGAATGTCAGGGTGTTCAAACTCAAGAATACTTGCGTGTCTGAACTCGAGAGTCATTCAATGTCCACATTCCGGATCACAGCGTGTCTGAATTCCAGAAGCACCAAATGTCTGCATTCTAGAATCGGAATGTGGCGGAATTCTAGAATGCACAGCATGGCGGAATTCGAAAGTCCTAAAATGCCTGCTATCCGGAAGTTAAGGTGTCTGACATCCAGAATGCTACCACGTCAGAATTATAACATTCTGAAAGATTCTGGGATCTAGAATCAATGGACGGCTGAGTCCAGAATGCAAGGGTGGCAAAACTCTAGAATCCTTGCGTGTCTGAACTCGAGAGTCATTCAATGTCCACATTCCAGAACTCTGGCTGTCTGAAATATAGAAGCACCAAATGTCTGCATTCTAGAATCAGAATGTGGCGGAATTCTAGAATGCACAGCACGGCGGAATTTTAAAGTCGTAAAATGCCTGCTATCCAGAAGTTAAGGTGTCTGACATCCAGAATGTTACTAGGTAGGCATTCTACCGTTCTGAGAGATTCCGGTTTCTAGAATCAATGGATGGCAGAGTTCTGGAATGTCAGGGTGTTCAAACTCAAGAATACTTGCGTGTCTGAACTCGAGAGTCATTCAATGTCCACATTCGGGATCACAGGGTGTCCGAATACCAGAAGCACCAAATGTCTGCATTCTAGAATCGGAATGTGGCGGAATTCTAGAATGCATAGCACGGCGGTATTCGAAAGTCCTAAAATGCCTGCTATTCGGAAGTTAAGGTTTCTGACATCCAGAATGCTACCACGTCAGAATTATACCATTCTGAAAGATTCTGGGATCTAGAATCAATGGACGGCCGAGTTCCAGAATGTCCGGGTTTCCAAACTCTAGAATCCTTGCGTGTCTGAACTCGAGAGTCATTCAATATCCACATTCCAGGACTCTGGATGTCTGAAATATAGAAGCAACAAATGTCTGCATTCTTGAATCAGAATGTGGTGGAATTCTAGAATGCACAGCACGGCAGAATTCTAAAGTCCTAAAATGCCTGCTATTCGGAAGTTAAGGTGTCTGACATCCAGAATGTAACTAGGTCAGCATTCTACCATTCTGTGAGATTCTGGGTTCTAGAATCAATGGACGGCATAGTTCTGGAATGTCAGGGTGTCCAAACTCTAGAATCCTTCCGTGTCTGAACTCGTGAGTCATTCAATGTCCACATTCCGGATCACAGGGTGTCTGAATTCCAGAAGCACCAAATGTCTGCATTCTAGAATCGGAATGTGGCGGAATTCTAGAATGCACAGCACGGCGGAATTCTAAAGTCCTAAAATGCCTACTAGCCGAAAGTTAAGGTGTCTGATGACCAGAATGTTACTAGGTCAGCATTCTACTGTTCTGAGAGATTCTGGGTTCTAGAATCAATGGACGGAAGAGTTCTGGAATGTCAGGGTGTCCAAACTCTAGAATCCATGAGTGTTTGAACTCGAGAGTCATTGAATTTCCATATTCCGGGTCACAGGGTGACTGAATTCCAGAAGCACCAAATGTCTGCATTCTACAATCGGAATATAGCGGAATTCTAGAATGCACAGCACGGCGGAATTCGAAAGTCCTAAAATGCCTGCTATCCGGAAGTTAAGGTGTCTGACATCCAGAATGCTACCACGTCAGAATTATACCATTCTGATAGATTCTGGGATCTAGAATCAATGGACGGCTGAGTTCCAGAATGTCAGGGTGGCAAAACTCTAGAATCCTTGCGTGTCTGAACTCGAGACTCATTCAGTGTCCACATTCCAGAACTCTGGATGTCTGAAATATAGAAGCACCAAATGTCTGCATTCTAGAATAGGAATGTGGCGGAATTCTAGAATGCACAGCACGGCGGGATTCTAAAGTCCTAAAATGCCTGCTATCTGGAAGTTAAGGTGTCTGACATCAAGAATGCTACCAAGTCATTATTATACCATTCTGAAAGATTTCGGGATCTAGAATCAATGGACGGCTGAGTTCCAGAATGTCAGGGTGGCAAAACTCTAGAATCCTGGCGTGTCTGAACTCGAGAGTCATTCAATGTCCACATTCCAGAACTCTGGATGTCTGAATTATAGAAGCACCAAATGTCTGCATTCTAGAATCGGAATGTGGCGGAATTCTAGAATGCACAGCACGGCGGAATTCTAAAGTCCTAAAATGCCTGCTATCCGGAAGTTAAGGTGTCTGACATCAAGAATGCTACCAAGTCAGAATTATAACATTCTGAAAGATTCTGGGATCTAGAATCAATGGAAGGCTGAGTTCCAGAATGTCAGGGTGGCAAAACTCTAGAATCCTTGCGTGTCTGAACTCGAGAGTCATTCAATGTCCACATTCCAGAACTCTGGATATCTGAATTATAGAAGCACCAAATGTCTGCATTCTAGAATCGGAATGTGGCGGAATTCTAGAATGCACAGCACGGCGGAATTCTAAAGTCCTAAAATGCCTACTAGCCGAAAGTTAAGGTGTCTGATGACCAGTATGTTACTAGGTCAGCATTCTACCGTTCTGAGAGATTCTCGGTTCTAGAATCAATGGACGGCAGAGACCTGGAATGTCAGTGTGTCCAAACTCTAGAATCCTTGCGTGTCGGAACTCGAGAGTCATTCAATGTCCACATTCCGGATCACAGGGTGTCTGAATTCCAGAAGAACCAAATGTCTGCATTCTAGAATCGGAATGTGGTAGAATTCTAGAATGCACAGCACGGCGGAATTCTAAAGTCCTAAAATGCCTGCTATCCGGAAGTTAAGGTGTCTGACATCCAGAATGCTACCACGTCAGAATTATACCATTCTGAAAGATTCTGGGATCTAGAATCAATGGACGGGTGAGTTCCAGAATGTCAGGGTGGCAAAACTCTAGAATCCTGGCTTGTCTGAACTCGAGAGTCATTCAATGTCCAGATTCCAGAACTCTGGATGTCTGAATTATGGAAGCACCAAATGTCTGCATTCTAGAATCGGAATGTGGCGGAATTCTAGAATGCACAGCACGGCGGAATTCTAAAGTCCGAAAATGCCTACTAGCCGAAAGTTAAGGTGTCTGATGACCAGAATGTTACTAGGTCAGCATTCTACTGTTCTGAGAGATTCTGGGTTCTAGAATCAATGGACGGAAGAGTTCTGGAATGTCAGGGTGTCCAAACTCTAGAATCCATGAGTGTTTGAATTCGAGAGTCATTGAATTTCCATATTCCGGGTCACAGGGTGACTGAATTCCAGAAGCACCAAATGTCTGCATTCTACAATCGGAATATGGCGGAATTCTAGAATGCACAGCACGGCGGAATTCGAAAGTCCTAAAATGCCTGCTATCCGGAAGTTAAGGTGTCTGACATCCAGAATGCTACCACGTCAGAATTATACCATTCTGATAGATTCTGGGATCTAGAATCAATGGACGGCTGAGTTCCAGAATGTCAGGGTGGCAAAACTCTAGAATCCTGGCGTGTCTGAACTCGAGACTCATTCAGTGTCCACATTCCAGAACTCTGGATGTCTGAAATATAGAAGCACCAAATGTCTGCATTCTAGAATAGGAATGTGGCGGAATTCTAGAATGCACAGCACGGCGGGATTCTAAAGTCCTAAAATGCCTGCTATCTGGAAGTTAAGGTGTCTGACATCAAGAATGCTACCAAGTCATTATTATACCATTCTGAAAGATTTCGGGATCTAGAATCAATGGACGGCTGAGTTCCAGAATGTCAGGGTGGCAAAACTCTAGAATCTTTGCGTGTCTGAACTCGAGAGTCATTCAATGTCCACATTCCAGAACTCTGGATATCTGAATTATAGAAGCACCAAATGTCTGCATTCTAGAATCGGAATGTGGCGGAATTCTAGAATGCACAGCACGGCGGAATTCTAAAGTCCTAAAATGCCTACTAGCCGAAAGTTAAGGTGTCTGATGACCAGTATGTTACTAGGTCAGCATTCTACCGTTCTGAGAGATTCTCGGTTCTAGAATCAATGGACGGCAGAGACCTGGAATGTCAGTGTGTCCAAACTCTAGAATCCTTGCGTGTCTGAACTCGAGAGTCATTCAATGTCCACATTCCGGATCACAGGGTGTCTGAATTCCAGAAGCACCAAATGTCTGCATTCTAGAATCGGAATGTGGTGGAATTCTAGAATGCACAGCACGGCGGAATTCTAAAGTCCTAAAATGCCTGCTATCCGGAAGTTAAGGTGTCTGACATCCAGAATGCTACCACATCAGAATTATACCATTCTGAAAGATTCTGGGATCTAGAATCAATGGATGGGTGAGTTCCAGAATGTCAGGGTGGCAAAACTCTAGAATCCTGGCTTGTCTGAACTCGAGAGTCATTCAATGTCCAGATTCCAGAACTCTGGATGTCTGAGTTATGGAAGCACCAAATGTCTGCATTCTAGAATCGGAATGTGGCGGAATTCTAGAATGCACAGCACGGCGGAATTCGAAAATCCTAAAATGCCTGCTATCGGGAAGTTAAGGTGTCTGACATCCAGAATGCTACCACGTCAGAATTATACCATTCTGAAAGATTCTGGTGTCTAGAATCAATGGACGGCTGAGTTCCAGAATGTCAGGGTTTGCAAACTCTAGAATCCTTGCGTGTCTGAACTCGAGAGTCATTCAATATCCACATTCCGCGACTCTGGATGTCTGAAATATAGAAGCAACAAAGGTCTGCATTCTAGAATCGGAATGTGGTGGAATTCTAGAATGCACAGCACGGCAGAATTCTAAAGTCCTAAAATGCCTGCTATCCGGAAGTTAAGGTGTCTGACATCCAGAATGTTACTAGGTCAGCATTCTACCGTTCTGAGAGATTCTGGGTTCTAGAATCAATGAATGGCAGAGTTCTGGAATGTCAGGGTGTCCAAACTCTAGAGTCCTTCCGTGTCTGAACTCGTGAGTCATTAAATGTCCACATTCCGGATCACAGGGTGTCTGAATTATAGAAGCACCAAATGTCTGCATTCTAGAATCGGAATGTGGCGGAATTCTAGAATGCACAGCACGTCAGAATACTAAAGTCCTAAAATGCCTGATATTCGGAAGTTAAGGAGTCTGACATCCAGAATGTTACTAGGTCAGCATTCTACCGTTCTGAGAGATTCTGGGTTCTAGAATCAATGGACGGCAGAGTTATGGAATGTCAGGGTGTCCAAACTCTAGAATCCTTCCGTGTCTGAACTCGTGAGTCATTCAATGTCCACATTCCGGATCACAGGGTGTCTGAATTCCAGAAGCATCAAATGTCTGCATTCTAGAATCGGAATGTGGCGGAATTCTAGAATGCACAGCACGGTGGAATTCTAAAGTCCTAAAATGCCTGCTATCCGGAAGTTAAGGTGTCTGACATCCAGAATGCTACCACGTTAGAATTATACCATTCTGAAAGATTCTGGGATCTAGAATCAATGGACGGCTGAGTTCCAGAATGTCA
This sequence comes from Aotus nancymaae, assembly GCF_030222135.1. Classification (NCBI taxonomy): domain Eukaryota; kingdom Metazoa; phylum Chordata; class Mammalia; order Primates; family Aotidae; genus Aotus; species Aotus nancymaae. The sequence continues at coordinate 1,528,154 of NW_026988470.1, read as the reverse complement.
GGGTTTCCAAACTCTAGAATCCTTGCGTGTCTGAACTCGAGAGTCATTCAATATCCACATTCCAGGACTCTGGATGTCTGAAATATAGAAGCACCAAATGTCTGCATTCTAGAATCGGAATGTGGCGGAATTCTAGAATGCACAGCACGGCTGAATTCTAAAGTTCTAAAAGGCCTGCTATTCGGAAGTTAAGGTGTCTGACATCCAGAATGTTACTAGGTCAGCATTCTACCGTTCTGAGAGATTCTGTGTTCTAGAATCAATGGACGGCAGAGTTCTGGAAAGTCAGGGTCTCCAAACTCTAGAATCCTTCCGTGTCTGAACTCGTGAGTCATTCAATGTCCACATTCCGGATCACAGGGTGTCTGAATTCAAGAAGCACCAAATGTCTGCATTCTAGAATCGGAATGTGGCGGAATTCTTGAATGCACAGCACGGCGGAATTCTAAAGTCCTAAAATGCCTGCTATCCGGAAGTTAAGGTGTCTGACATCCAGAATGCTACCACATCAGAATTATACCATTCTGAAAGATTCTGGGATCTAGAATCAATGGATGGGTGAGTTCCAGAATGTCAGGGTGGCAAAACTCTAGAATCCTGGCTTGTCTGAACTCGAGAGTCATTCAATGTCCAGATTCCAGAACTCTGGATGTCTGAATTATGGAAGCACCAAATGTCTGCATTCTAGAATCGGAATGTGGCGGAATTCTAGAATGCACAGCACGGCGGAATTCGAAAATCCTAAAATGCCTGCTATCGGGAAGTTAAGGTGTCTGACATCCAGAATGCTACCACGTCAGAATTATACCATTCTGAAAGATTCTGGTGTCTAGAATCAATGGACGGCTGAGTTCCAGAATGTCAGGGTTTGCAAACTCTAGAATCCTTGCGTGTCTGAACTCGAGAGTCATTCAATATCCACATTCCGCGACTCTGGATGTCTGAAATATAGAAGCAACAAAGGTCTGCATTCTAGAATCGGAATGTGGTGGAATTCTAGAATGCACAGCACGGCAGAATTCTAAAGTCCTAAAATGCCTGCTATCCGGAAGTTAAGGTGTCTGACATCCAGAATGTTACTAGGTCAGCATTCTACCGTTCTGAGAGATTCTGGGTTCTAGAATCAATGAATGGCAGAGTTCTGGAATGTCAGGGTGTCCAAACTCTAGAGTCCTTCCGTGTCTGAACTCGTGAGTCATTAAATGTCCACATTCCGGATCACAGGGTGTCTGAATTATAGAAGCACCAAATGTCTGCATTCTAGAATCGGAATGTGGCGGAATTCTAGAATGCACAGCACGTCAGAATACTAAAGTCCTAAAATGTCTGATATTCGGAAGTTAAGGAGTCTGACATCCAGAATGTTACTAGGTCAGCATTCTACCGTTCTGAGAGATTCTGGGTTCTAGAATCAATGGACGGCAGAGTTCTGGAATGTCAGGGTGTCCAAACTCTAGAATCCTTCCGTGTCTGAACTCGTGAGTCATTCAATGTCCACATTCCGGATCACAGGGTGTCTGAATTCCAGAAGCATCAAATGTCTGCATTCTAGAATCGGAATGTGGCGGAATTCTAGAATGCACAGCACGGTGGAATTCTAAAGTCCTAAAATGCCTGCTATCCGGAAGTTAAGGTGTCTGACATCCAGAATGCTACCACGTTAGAATTATACCATTCTGAAAGATTCTGGGATCTAGAATCAATGGACGGCTGAGTTCCAGAATGTCAGGGTTTCCAAACTCTAGAATCCTTGCGTGTCTGAACTCGAGAGTCATTCAATATCCACATTCCAGGACTCTGGATGTCTGAAATATAGAAGCACCAAATGTCTGCATTCTAGAATCGGAATGTGGCGGAATTCTAGAATACACAGCACGGCAGAATTCTAAATTCCTAAAAGGCCTGCTATTCGGAAGTTAAGGTGTCTGACATCCAGAATGTTACTAGGTCAGCATTCTACCGTTCTGAGAGATTCTGGGTTCTAGAATCAATGGACGGCAGAGTTCTGGAATGTCAGGGTCTCCAAACTCTAGAATCCTTCCGTGTCTGAACTCGTGAGTCATTCAATGTCCACATTCCGGATCACAGGGTGTCTGAATTCAAGAAGCACCAAATGTCTGCATTCTAGAATCGGAATGTGGCGGAATTCTTGAATGCACAGCACGGCGGAATTCTAAAGTCCTAAAATGCCTGCTATCCGGAAGTTAAGGTGTCTGACATCCAGAATGCTACCACATCAGAATTATACCATTCTGAAAGATTCTGGGATCTAGAATCAATGGATGGGTGAGTTCCAGAATGTCAGGGTGGCAAAACTCTAGAATCCTGGCTTGTCTGAACTCGAGAGTCATTCAATGTCCAGATTCCAGAACTCTGGATGTCTGAATTATGGAAGCACCAAATGTCTGCATTCTAGAATCGGAATGTGGCGGAATTCTAGAATGCACAGCACGGCGGAATTCGAAAATCCTAAAATGCCTGCTATCGGGAAGTTAAGGTGTCTGACATCCAGAATGCTACCACGTCAGAATTATACCATTCTGAAAGATTCTGGTGTCTAGAATCAATGGACGGCTGAGTTCCAGAATGTCAGGGTTTGCAAACTCTAGAATCCTTGCGTGTCTGAACTCGAGAGTCATTCAATATCCACATTCCGCGACTCTGGATGTCTGAAATATAGAAGCAACAAAGGTCTGCATTCTAGAATCGGAATGTGGTGGAATTCTAGAATGCACAGCACGGCAGAATTCTAAAGTCCTAAAATGCCTGCTATCCGGAAGTTAAGGTGTCTGACATCCAGAATGTTACTAGGTCAGCATTCTACCGTTCTGAGAGATTCTGGGTTCTAGAATCAATGAATGGCAGAGTTCTGGAATGTCAGGGTGTCCAAACTCTAGAGTCCTTCCGTGTCTGAACTCGTGAGTCATTAAATGTCCACATTCCGGATCACAGGGTGTCTGAATTATAGAAGCACCAAATGTCTGCATTCTAGAATCGGAATGTGGCGGAATTCTAGAATGCACAGCACGTCAGAATACTAAAGTCCTAAAATGCCTGATATTCGGAAGTTAAGGAGTCTGACATCCAGAATGTTACTAGGTCAGCATTCTACCGTTCTGAGAGATTCTGGGTTCTAGAATCAATGGACGGCAGAGTTATGGAATGTCAGGGTGTCCAAACTCTAGAATCCTTCCGTGTCTGAACTCGTGAGTCATTCAATGTCCACATTCCGGATCACAGGGTGTCTGAATTCCAGAAGCATCAAATGTCTGCATTCTAGAATCGGAATGTGGCGGAATTCTAGAATGCACAGCACGGTGGAATTCTAAAGTCCTAAAATGCCTGCTATCCGGAAGTTAAGGTGTCTGACATCCAGAATGCTACCACGTTAGAATTATACCATTCTGAAAGATTCTGGGATCTAGAATCAATGGACGGCTGAGTTCCAGAATGTCAGGGTTTCCAAACTCTAGAATCCTTGCGTGTCTGAACTCGAGAGTCATTCAATATCCACATTCCAGGACTCTGGATGTCTGAAATATAGAAGCACCAAATGTCTGCATTCTAGAATCGGAATGTGGCGGAATTCTAGAATGCACAGCACGGCAGAATTCTAAATTCCTAAAAGGCCTGCTATTCGGAAGTTAAGGTGTCTGACATCCAGAATGTTACTAGGTCAGCATTCTACCGTTCTGAGAGATTCTGGGTTCTAGAATCAATGGACGGCAGAGTTCTGGAATGTCAGGGTCTCCAAACTCTAGAATCCTTCCGTGTCTGAACTCGTGAGTCATTCAATGTCCACATTCCGGATCACAGGGTGTCTGAATTCAAGAAGCACCAAATGTCTGCATTCTAGAATCGGAATGTGGCGGAATTCTTGAATGCACAGCACGGCGGAATTCTAAAGTCCTAAAATGCCTGCTATCCGGAAGTTAAGGTGTCTGACATCCAGAATGTTACTAGGTCAACATTCTACCGTTCTGAGAGATTCTGGGTTCTAGAATCAATGGATGGCAGAGATCTGTCATGTCAGGGTGTCCAAACTCTAGAATCCTTGTGTGTCTGAACTCGAGAGTCATTCAATGTCCACATTCCGGATCACAGGGTGTCTGAATTCCAGAAACACCAAATGTCTGCATTCTAGAATCGGAATGTGGTAGAATTCTAGAATGCACAGGACGGCGGAATTCTAAAGTGCTAAAATGCCTGCTATCCGGAAGTTAAGGTGTCTGACACCCAGAATGCTACCACATAAGAATTATACCATTCTGAAACATTCTGGGATCTAGAATCAATGGACGGGTGAGTTCCAGAATGTCAGTGTGGCAAAACTCTAGAATCCTAGCGTGTCTGAACTCGAGAGTCATTCAATGTCCACATTCCAGAACTCTGGATGTCTGAATTATAGAAGCACCAAATGTCTGCATTCTGGAATCGGAATGTGGCAGAATTCTAAAATGCACAGCACGGCGGAATTCTAAAGTCCTAAAATGACTGCTATCGGGAAGTTAAGGTGTCTGACATTCAGAATGCTACCACGTCAGAATTATACCATTCTGAAAGATTCTGGGATCTAGAATCAATGGACGGCTGAGTTCCAGAATGTCAGGGTGGCAAAACTCTAGAATCCTGGCGTGTCTGAACTCGAGAGTCATTCAATGTCCACATTCCAGAACTCTGGATGTCTGAAATATAGAAGAACCAAAAGTCTGCATTCTAGAATCAGAATGTGGCGGAATTCTAGAATGCACAGCACGGCGGAATTTTAAAGTCCTAAAATGCCTGCTATCCAGAAGTCAATGTGTCTGACATCCAGAATGTTACTAGGTCAGCATTCTACCGTTCTGAGAGATTCTGGGTTTTAGAATCAATGGATGGCAGAGTTCTGGAATGTCAGGGTGTTCAAACTCAAGAATACTTGCGTGTCTGAACTCGAGAGTCATTCAATGTCCACATTCCGGATCACAGCGTGTCTGAATTCCAGAAGCACCAAATGTCTGCATTCTAGAATCGGAATGTGGCGGAATTCTAGAATGCACAGCATGGCGGAATTCGAAAGTCCTAAAATGCCTGCTATCCCGAAGTTAAAGTGTCTGACATCCAGAATGCTACCACGTCAGAATTATAACATTCTGAAAGATTCTGGGATCTAGAATCAATGGACGGGTGAGTTCCAGAATGTCAGGTTTTCCTAACTCTAGAATTCTTGCATGTCTGAACTCGAGAGTCATTCAATATCCACATTCCAGGACTCTGGATGTCTGAAATATAGAAGCAACAAATGTCTGCATTCTAGAATCGGAATGTGGTGGAATTCTAGAATGCACAGCACGGCAGAATTCTAAAGTCCTAAAATGCCTGCTATTCGGAAGTTAAGGTGTCTGACATCCAGAATGTTACTAGGTCAGCATTCTACCGTTCTGAGAGATTCTGGGTTCTAGAATCAATGGACGGCAGAGTTCTGGAATGCCAGGGTGTCCAAACTCTAGAATCCTTCCGTGTCTGAACTCGTGAGTCATTCAATGTCCACATTCCAGATCACAGGGTGTCTGAATTCCAGAAGCACCAAATGTCTGCATTCTAGAATCGGAATGTGGCGGAATTCTAGAATACACAGCACGGCAGAATTCTAAAGTCCTAAAATGCCTGATATTCGGAAGTTAAGGAGTCTGACATCCAGAATGTTACTAGGTCAGCATTCTACCGTTCTGAGAGATTCTGGGTTCTGGAATCTATGGACGGCAGAGTTCTGGAATGTCAGGGTGTCCAAACTCTAGAATCCTTCCATTTCTGAACACGTGAGTCATTCAATGTCCACATTCCAGATCAAAGGGTGTCTGAATTCCAGAAGCACCAAATGTCTGCATTCTAGAATCGGAATGTGGCGGAATTCTAGAATGCACAGCACGGCAGAATTCGAAACTCCTAAAATGCCTGCTATCCAGAATTAAGGTGTCTGACATTCAGAATGCTACCACGTCAGAATTATACCATTCTGAAAGATTCTGTGATCTAGAATAAATGGACGGCTGGGTTCCAGAATGTCAGGGTGGCAAAACTCTAGAAACCTTGCGTGTCTGAACTCGAGAGTCATTCAATCTCCACATTCCAGAACTCTGGATGTCTGAATTATAGAAGCACCAAATGTCTGCATTCTAGAATCGGAATGTGGCGGAATTCTAGAATGCACAGCACGGCGGAATTCTAAAGTCCTAAAATGCCTGCTATCCGGAAGTTAAGGTGTCTGACATCCAGAATGTTACTAGGTCAGCATTCTAACGTTCTGAGAGACTCTGGGTTCTAGAATCAATGGACGGCAGAGATATGGCATGTCAGGGTGTCCAAACTCTAGAATCCTTGTGTGTCTGAACTCAAGAGTCATTCAATGTCCACATTCCGGATCACAGGGTGTCTGAATTCCAGAAACACCAAATGTCTGCATTCTAGAATCGGAATGTGGTAGAATTCTAGAATGCACAGCACGGCGGAATTCTAAAGTCCTAAAATGCCTGCTATCCGGAAGTTAAGGTGTCTGACACCCAGAATGCTACCACATCAGAATTATACCATTCTGAAACATTCTGGGATCTAGAATCAATGGACGGGTGAGTTCCAGAATGTCAGGGTGGCAAAACTCTAGAATCCTGGCGTGTCTGAACTCGAGAGTCATTCAATGTCCACATTCCAGAACTCGGGATGTCTGAATTGTAGAAGCACCAAATGTCTGCATTCTAGAATCGGAATGTGGCGGAATTCTAGAATGCACAGCACGGCGGAATTCTAAAGTCCTGAAATGCCTGCTATCCGGAAGTTAAGGTGTCTGACATCCAGAATGCTACCACGTCAGAATTATACCATTCTGAAAGATTCTGGGATCTAGAATCAATGGACGGCTGAGTTCCAGAATGTCACGGTGGCAAAACTCTAGAATCCTTGTGTGTCTGAACTCGAGAATCATTCAATGTCCACATTCCAGAACTCTGGATGTCTGAATTAGAGAAGCACCAAATGTCTGCATTCTAGAATCGGAATGTGGCGGAATTCTAGAATGCACAGCACGGCGGAATTTCTAAGTCCTAAAATGCCTGCTATCCGGAAGTCAAGGTGTCTGACATCCAGAATGTTACTAGGTCAGCATTCTGCCGTTCTGAGAGATTCTGGGTTCTAGAATCAATGGATGGCAGAGTTCTGGAATGTCAGGGTGTTCAAACTCAAGAATACTTGCGTGTCTGAACTTGAGAGTCATTCAATGTCCACATTCCGCATCACAGGTGTCTGAATTCCAGAAGCACCAAATGTCTGCATTCTAGAATCGGAATGTGGTGGAATTCTAGAATGCACAGCACGGCGGAATTCGAAAGTCCTAAAATGCCTGCTATCCGGAAGTTAAGGTGTCTGACATCCAGAATGCTACCACGTCAGAATTATACCATTCTGAAAGATTCTGGGATCTAGAATCAATGGACGGCTGAGTTCCAGAATGTCAGGGTTTCCAAACTCTAGAATCCTTGCGTGTCTGAACTCGAGAGTCATTCAATGACCACATTGCGGATCACATTGTGTCTGAATTCCAGAAGCACCAAATCTCTGCATTCTAGAACCGGAATGTGGCGGAATTCTAGAATGCACAGCACGGCGGAATTCTAAAGTCCTGAAATGCCTGCTATCCGGAAGTTAAGGTGTCTGACATCCAGAATGTTACTAGGTCAGCATTCTACCGTTCTGAGAGATTCTGGGTTCTAGAATCAATGGACGGTAGAGTTCTGGAATGTCAGGGTGTCCAAACTCTGGAATCATTCCGTGTCTGAACTCGTGAGTCATTCAATGTCCACATTCCGGATCACAGGGTGTCTGAATTCCAGAAGCATCAAATGTCTGCATTCTAGAATCGGAATGTGGCGGAATTCTAGAATGCACAGCACGGTGGAATTCTAAAGTCCTAAAATGCCTGCTATCCGGAAGTTAAGTTGTCTGACATCCAGAATGCTACCACGTTAGAATTATACCATTCTGAAAGATTCTGGGATCTAGAATCAATGGATGGCTGAGTTCCAGAATGTCAGGGTTTCCAAACTCTAGAATCCTTGCGTGTCTGAACTCGAGAGTCATTCAATATCCACATTCCAGGACTCTGGATGTCTGAAATATAGAAGCACCAAATGTCTGCATTCTAGAATCGGAATGTGGCGGAATTCTAGAATGCACAGCACGGCAGAATTCTAAAGTCCTAAAAGGCCTGCTATTCGGAAGTTAAGGTGTCTGACATCCAGAATGTTACTAGGTCAGCATTCTACCGTTCTGAGAGATTCTGGGTTCTAGAATCAATGGACGGCAGAGTTCTGGAATGTCAGGGTCTCCAAACTCTAGAATCCGTCCCTGTCTGAACTCGTGAGTCATTCAATGTCCACATTCCAGATCACAGGGTGTCTGAATTCAAGAATCACCAAATGTCTGCATTCTAGAATCGGAATGTGGCGGAATTCTAGAATGCACAGCACGGCGGAATTCTAAAGTCCTAAAATGCCTGCTATCCGGAAGTTAAGGTGTCTGACATCCAGAATGTTACTAGGTCAACATTCTACCGTTCTGAGAGATTCTGGGTTCTAGAATCAATGGATGGCAGAGATCTGTCATGTCAGGGTGTCCAAACTCTAGAATCCTTGTGTGTCTGAACTCGAGAGTCATTCAATGTCCACATTCCGGATCACAGGGTGTCTGAATTCCAGAAACACCAAATGTCTGCATTCTAGAATCGGAATGTGGTAGAATTCTAGAATGCACAGCACGGCGGAATTCTAAAGTCCTAAAATGCCTGCTATCCGGAAGTTAAGGTGTCTGACACCCAGAATGCTACCACATAAGAATTATACCATTCTGAAACATTCTGGGATCTAGAATCAATGGACGGGTGAGTTCCAGAATGTCAGGGTGGCAAAACTCTAGAATCCTAGCGTGTCTGAACTCGAGAGTCATTCAATGTCCACATTCCAGAACTCTGGATGTCTGAATTATAGAAGCACCAAATGTCTGCATTCTAGAATCGGAATGTGGCAGAATTCTAGAATGCACAGCACGGCGGAATTCTAAAGTCCTAAAATGCCTGCTATCCGGAAGTTAAGGTGTCTGACATCCAGAATGCTACCACGTCAGAATTATACCATTCTGAAAGATTCTGGGATCTAGAATCAATGGACGGCTGAGTTCCAGAATGTCAGGGTTTCCATACTCTAGAATCCTTGCGTGTCTGAACTCGAGAGTCATTCAATGTCCACATTCCAGAACTCTGGAGGTCTGAATTATAGAAGCACCAAATGTCTGCATTCTAGAATCGGAATGTGGCGGAATTCTAGAATGCACAGCACGGCGCAATTCTAAAGTCCTAAAATGCCTGCTATCCGGAAGTCAATGTGTCTGACATCCAGAATGTTACTAGGTCAGCATTCTACCGTTCTGAGAGATTCTGGGTTTTAGAATCAATGGATGGCAGAGTTCTGGAATGTCAGGGTGTTCAAACTCAAGAATACTTGCGTGTCTGAACTGGAGAGTCATTCAATGTCCACATTCCGGATCACAGCGTGTCTGAATTGCAGAAGCACCAAATGTCTGCATTCTAGAATCGGAATGTGGCGGAATTCTAGAATGCACAGCATGGCGGAATTCGAAAGTCCTAAAATGCCTGCTATCCCGAAGTTAAAGTGTCTGACATCCAGAATGCTACCACGTCAGAATTATAACATTCTGAAAGATTCTGGGATCTAGAATCAATGGACGGGTGAGTTCCAGAATGTCAGGTTTTCCTAACTCTAGAATTCTTGCATGTCTGAACTCGAGAGTCATTCAATATCCACTTTCCAGGACTCTGGATGTCTGAAATATAGAAGCAACAAATGTCTGCATTCTAGAATCGGAATGTGGTGGAATTCTAGAATGCACAGCACGGCAGAATTCTAAAGTCCTAAAATGCCTGCTATTCGGAAGTTAAGGTGTCTGACATCCAGAATGTTACTAGGTCAGCATTCTACCGTTCTGAGAGATTCTGGGTTCTAGAATCAATGGACGGCAGAGTTCTGGAATGCCAGGGTGTCCAAACTCTAGAATCCTTCCGTTTCTGAACACGTGAGTCATTCAATGTCCACATTCCAGATCAAAGGGTGTCTGAATTCCAGAAGCACCAAATGTCTGCATTCTAGAATCGGAATGTGGCGGAATTCTAGAATGCACAGCACGGCGGAATTCTAAAGTACTAAAATGCCTGCTATTCGGAAGTTAAGGTGTCTGACATCCAGAATGTTACTAGGTCAGCATTCTACCGTTCTGAAAGATTCTGGGTTCTAGAATCAATGGACGGCAGAGTTCTGGAATGTCAGGGAGTCCAAACTCTAGAATCCTTCCGTGTCTGAACTCGAGAGTCATTCAATGTCCACATTCCGGATCACAGGGTGTCTGAATTCCAGAAGCACCAAATGTCTGCTTTCTAGAATCGGAATGTGGCGGAATTCTAGAATGCACAGCACGGCAGATTTCTGAAGTTCTAAAATGCCTGATATTCGGAAGTTAAAGAGTCTGACATCCAGAATGTCACTAGGTCAGCATTCTACCGTTCTGAGAGATTTTGGGTTCAAGAATCAATGGACGGCAGAGTTCTGGAATGTCAGGGTGTCCAAACTCTAGAATTCTTCCATGTCTGAACTCGTGAGTCATTCAATGTCCACATTCCGGATCACAGGGTGTCTGAATGCCAGAAGCACCAAATGTCTGCATTCTAGAATCGGAATGTGGCGGAATTCTAGAATGCACAGCACGGCGGAATTCGAAAGACCTAAAATGCCTGCTATCGGGAAGTTAAGGTGTCTGACATCCAGAATGCTACCACGTCAGTAATATACCATTCTGATAGATTCTGGGATATAGAATCAATGGACGGCTGAGTTCCAGAATGTCAGGGTGGCAAATCTCTAGTATCCTTGCGTGTCTGAACTCGAGAGTCATTCAATGTCCACATTCCAGAACTCTGGATGTCTGAAATATAGAAGCACCAAATGTCTGCATTCTAGAATCAGAATGTGGCGGAATTCTAGAATGCACAGCACGGCGGAATTTTAAAGTCCTAAAATGCCTGCTATCCAGAAGTTAAGGTGTCTGACATCCAGAATGTTACTAGGTCAGCATTCTACCGTTCTGAGAGATTCTGGGTTCTAGAATCAATGGACGGTAGAGTTCTGGAATGTCAGGGTGTCCAAACTCTGGAATCATTCCGTGTCTGAACTCGTGAGTCATTCAATGTCCACATTCCGGATCACAGGGTGTCTGAATTCCAGAAGCATCAAATGTCTGCATTCTAGAATCGGAATGTGGCGGAATTCTAGAATGCACAGCACGGTGGAATTCTAAAGTCCTAAAATGCCTGCTATCCGGAAGTTAAGGTGTCTGACATCCAGAATGCTACCACGTTAGAATTATACCATTCTGAAAGATTCTGGGATCTAGAATCAATGGACGGCTGAGTTCCAGAATGTCAGGGTTTCCAAACTCTAGAATCCTTGCGTGTCTGAACTCGAGAGTCATTCAATATCCACATTCCAGGACTCTGGATGTCTGAAATATAGAAGCACCAAATGTCTGCATTCTAGAATCGGAATGTGGCGGAATTCTAGAATGCACAGCACGGCAGAATTCTAAAGTCCTAAAATGCCTGCTATTCGGAAGTTAAGGTGTCTGACATCCAGAATGTTACTAGGTCAGCATTCTACCGTTCTGAGAGATTCTGGGTTCTAGAATCAATGGACGGCAGAGTTCTGGAATGTCAGGGTCTCCAAACTCTAGAATCCGTCCCTGTCTGAACTCATGAGTCATTCAATGTCCACATTCCGGATCACAGGGTGTCTGAATTCAAGAATCACCAAATGTCTGCATTCTAGAATCGGAATGTGGCGGAATTCTAGAATGCACAGCACGGCGGAATTCTAAAGTCCTAAAATGCCTGCTATCCGGAAGTTAAGGTGTCTGACACCCAGAATGCTACCACATCAGAATTATACCATTCTGAAACATTCTGGGATCTAGAATCAATGGACGGGTGAGTTCCAGAATGTCAGGGTGGCAAAACTCTAGAATCCTGGCGTGTCTGAACTCGAGAGTCATTCAATGTCCACATTCCAGAACTCGGGATGTCTGAATTGTAGAAGCACCAAATGTCTGCATTCTAGAATCGGAATGTGGCGGAATTCTAGAATGCACAGCACGGCGGAATTCTAAAGTCCTAAAATGCCTGCTATCCGGAAGTTAAGGTGTCTGACATCAAGAATGCTACCAAGTTAGAATTATAACATTCTGAAAGATTCTGGGATCTAGAATCAATGGACAGCTGAGTTCCAGAATGTCAGGGTGGCAAAACTCTAGAATCCTTGCGTGTCTGAACTCGAGAGTCATTCAATATCCACATTCCAGGACTCTGGATGTCTGAAATATAGAAGCACCAAATGTCTGCATTCTAGAATCGGAATGTGGCGGAATTCTAGAATGCACAGCACGGCAGAATTCTAAAGTCCTAAAAGGCCTGCTATTCGGAAGTTAAGGTGTCTGACATCCAGAATGTTACTAGGTCAGCATTCTACCGTTCTGAGAGATTCTGGGTTCTAGAATCAATGGACGGCAGAGTTCTGGAATGTCAGGGTCTCCAAACTCTAGAATCCTTCCCTGTCTGAACTCGTGAGTCATTCAATGTCCACATTCCGGATCACAGGGTGTCTGAATTCAAGAAGCACCAAATGTCTGCATTCTAGAATCGGAATGTGGCGGAATTCTAGAATGCACAGCACGGCGGAATTCTAAAGTCCTAAAATGCCTGCTATCCGGAAGTTAAGGTGTCTGACATCCAGAATGTTACTAGGTCAACATTCTACCGTTCTGAGAGATTCTGGGTTCTAGAATCAATGGATGGCAGAGATCTGTCATGTCAGGGTGTCCAAACTCTAGAATCCTTGTGTGTCTGAACTCGAGGGTCATTCAATGTACACATTCCGGATCACAGGGTGTCTGAATTCCAGAAACACCAAATGTCTGCATTCTAGAATCGGAATGTGGTAGAATTCTAGAATGCACAGCACGGCGGAATTCTAAAGTCCTAAAATGCCTGCTATCCGGAAGTTAAGGTGTCTGACATCCAGAATGCTACCACGTCAGAATTATACCATTCTGAAAGATTCTGGGATCTAGAATCAATGGACGGCTGAGTTCCAGAATGTCAGGGTTTCCATACTCTAGAATCCTTGCGTGTCTGAACTCGAGACTCATTCAATGTCCACATTCCAGAACTCTGGATGTCTGAATTATAGAAGCACCAAATGTCTGCATTCTAGAATCGGAATGTGGCGGAATTCTAGAATGCACAGCACGGCGGAATTCTAAAGTCCTAAAATGCCTGCTATCCGGAAGTTAAGGTGTCTGACATCCAGAATGCTACCACGTCAGAATTATACCATTCTGAAAGATTCTGGGATCTAGGATCAATGGACGGCTGAGTTCCAGAATGTCAGGGTGGCAAAACTCTAGAATCCTTGCGTGTCTGAACTCGTGAGTCATTCAATGTCCACATTCCGGATCACAGGGTGTATGAATGCCAGAAGCACCAAATGTCTGCATTCTAGAATCGGAATGTGGCGGAATTCTAGAATGCACAGCACGGCAGAATTCGAAAGACCTATAATGCCTGCTATCGGGAAGTTAAGGTGTCTGACATCCAGAATGCTACCACGTCAGAATTATACCATTCTGAAAGATTCTGGGATCTAGAATCAATGGACGGCTGAGTTCCAGAATGTCAGGGTGGCAAAACTCTAGAATCCTGGCGTGTCTGAACTCGAGAGTCATTCAATGTCCACATTCCAGAACTTTGGATGTCTGAAATATAGAAGAACCAAAAGTCTGCATTCTAGAATCAGAATGTGGCGGAATTCTAGAATGCACAGCACGGCGGAATTTTAAAGTCCTAAAATGCCTGCTATCCAGAAGTCAATGTGTCTGACATCCAGAATGTTACTAGGTCAGCATTCTACCGTTCTGAGAGATTCTGGGTTTTAGAATCAATGGATGGCAGAGTTCTGGAATGTCAGGGTGTTCAAACTCAAGAATACTTGCGTGTCTGAACTCGAGAGTCATTCAATGTCCACATTCCGGATCACAGCGTGTCTGAATTCCAGAAGCACCAAATGTCTGCATTCTAGAATCGGAATGTGGCGGAATTCTAGAATGCACAGCATGGCGGAATTCGAAAGTCCTAAAATGCCTGCTATCCCGAAGTTAAAGTGTCTGACATCCAGAATGCTACCACGTCAGAATTATACCATTCTGAAAGATTCTGTGATCTAGAATAAATGGACGGCTGAGTTCCAGAATGTCAGGGTGGCAAAACTCTAGAAACCTTGCGTGTCTGAACTCGAGAGTCATTCAATCTCCACATTCCAGAACTCTGGATGTCTGAATTATAGAAGCACCAAATGTCTGCATTCTAGAATCGGAATGTGGCGGAATTCTAGAATGCACAGCACGGCGGAATTCTAAAGTCCTAAAATGCCTGCTATCCGGAAGTTAAGGTGTCTGACATCCAGAATGTTACTAGGTCAGCATTCTAACGTTCTGAGAGACTCTGGGTTCTAGAATCAATGGACGGCAGAGATATGGCATGTCAGGGTGTCCAAACTCTAGAATCCTTGTGTGTCTGAACTCAAGAGTCATTCAATGTCCACATTCCGGATCACAGGGTGTCTGAATTCCAGAAACACCAAATGTCTGCATTCTAGAATCGGAATGTGGTAGAATTCTAGAATGCACAGCACGGCGGAATTCTAAAGTCCTAAAATGCCTGCTATCCGGAAGTTAAGGTGTCTGACACCCAGAATGCTACCACATCAGAATTATACCATTCTGAAACATTCTGGGATCTAGAATCAATGGACGGGTGAGTTCCAGAATGTCAGGGTGGCAAAACTCTAGAATCCTGGCGTGTCTGAACTCGAGAGTCATTCAATGTCCACATTCCAGAACTCGGGATGTCTGAATTGTAGAAGCACCAAATGTCTGCATTCTAGAATCGGAATGTGGCGGAATTCTAGAATGCACAGCACGGCGGAATTCTAAAGTCCTGAAATGCCTGCTATCCGGAAGTTAAGGTGTCTGACATCCAGAATGCTACCACGTCAGAATTATACCATTCTGAAAGATTCTGGGATCTTGAATCAATGGACGGCTGAGTTCCAGAATGTCACGGTGGCAAAACTCTAGAATCCTTGTGTGTCTGAACTCGAGAATCATTCAATGTCCACATTCCAGAACTCTGGATGTCTGAATTAGAGAAGCACCAAATGTCTGCATTCTAGAATCGGAATGTGGCGGAATTCTAGAATGCACAGCACGGCGGAATTTCTAAGTCCTAAAATGCCTGCTATCCGGAAGTCAAGGTGTCTGACATCCAGAATGTTACTAGGTCAGCATTCTGCCGTTCTGAGAGATTCTGGGTTCTAGAATCCATGGATGGCAGAGTTCTGGAATGTCAGGGTGTTCAAACTCAAGAATACTTGCGTGTCTGAACTTGAGAGTCATTCAATGTCCACATTCCGCATCACAGGTGTCTGAATTCCAGAAGCACCAAATGTCTGCATTCTAGAATCGGAATGTGGTGGAATTCTAGAATGCACAGCACGGCGGAATTCGAAAGTCCTAAAATGCCTGCTATCCGGAAGTTAAGGTGTCTGACATCCAGAATGCTACCACGTCAGAATTATACCATTCTGAAAGATTCTGGGATCTACAATCAATGGACGGCTGAGTTCCAGAATGTCAGGGTTTCCAAACTCTAGAATCCTTGCGTGTCTGAACTCGAGAGTCATTCAATATCCACATTCCAGGACTCTGGATGTCTGAAATATAGAAGCACCAAATGTCTGCATTCTGCAATCGGAATGTGGCGGAATTCTAGAATGCACAGCACGGCAGAATTCTAAAGTACTAAAATGCCTGCTATTCGGAAGTTAAGGTGTCTGACATCCAGAATGTTACTAGGTCAGCATTCTACCGTTCTGAAAGATTCTGGGTTCTAGAATCAATGGACGGCAGAGTTCTGGAATGTCAGGGAGTCCAAACTCTAGAATCCTTCCGTGTCTGAACTCGTGAGTCATTCAATGTCCACATTCCGGATCACAGGGTGTCTGAATTCCAGAAGCACCAAATGTCTGCATTCTAGAATCGGAATGTGGCGGAATTCTAGAATGCACAGCACGGCAGATTTCTGAAGTTCTAAAATGCCTGATATTCGGAAGTTAAAGAGTCTGACATCCAGAATGTCACTAGGTCAGCATTCTACCGTTCTGAGAGATTTTGGGTTCAAGAATCAATGGACGGCAGAGTTCTGGAATGTCAGGGTGTC
Source organism: Aotus nancymaae (assembly GCF_030222135.1). Taxonomy (NCBI): domain Eukaryota; kingdom Metazoa; phylum Chordata; class Mammalia; order Primates; family Aotidae; genus Aotus; species Aotus nancymaae. The sequence goes on along the minus strand of NW_026988470.1, from coordinate 1,511,734 downwards.
CAAACTCTAGAATTCTTCCATGTCTGAACTCGTGAGTCATTCAATGTCCACATTCCGGATCACAGGGTGTCTGAATGCCAGAAGCACCAAATGTCTGCATTCTAGAATCGGAATGTGGCGGAATTCTAGAATGCACAGCACGGCGGAATTCGAAAGACCTAAAATGCCTGCTATCGGGAAGTTAAGGTGTCTGACATCCAGAATGCTACCACGTCAGTAATATACCATTCTGATAGATTCTGGGATATAGAATCAATGGACGGCTGAGTTCCAGAATGTCAGGGTGGCAAATCTCTAGTATCCTTGCGTGTCTGAACTCGAGAGTCATTCAATGTCCACATTCCAGAACTCTGGATGTCTGAAATATAGAAGCACCAAATGTCTGCATTCTAGAATCAGAATGTGGCGGAATTCTAGAATGCACAGCACGGCGGAATTTTAAAGTCCTAAAATGCCTGCTATCCAGAAGTCAAGGTGTATGACATCCAGAATATTACTAGGTCAGCATTCTACCGTTCTGAGAGATTCTGGGTTTTAGAATCAATGGATGACAGAGTTCTGGAATGTCAGGGTGTTCAAACTCAAGAATACTTGCGTGTCTGAACTCGAGAGTCATTCAATGACCACATTCAGGATCACAGGGTGTCTGAATTCCAGAAGCACCAAATCTCTGCATTCTAGAATCGGAATGTGGCGGAATTCTAGATTGCACAGCACGGCGGAATTCTAAAGTCCTGAAATGCCTGCTATCCGGAAGTTAAGGTGTCTGACATCCAGAATGTTACTAGGTCAGCATTCTACCGTTCTGAGAGATTCTGGGTTCTAGAATCAATGGACGGTAGAGTTCTGGAATGTCAGGGTGTCCAAACTCTGGAATCATTCCGTGTCTGAACTCGTGAGTCATTCAATGTCCACATTCCGGATCACAGGGTGTCTGAATTCCAGAAGCATCAAATGTCTGCATTCTAGAATCGGAATGTGGCGGAATTCTAGAATGCACAGCACGGTGGAATTCTAAAGTCCTAAAATGCCTGCTATCCGGAAGTTAAGGTGTCTGACATCCAGAATGCTACCACGTTAGAATTATACCATTCTGAAAGATTCTGGGATCTAGAATCAATGGACGGCTGAGTTCCAGAATGTCAGGGTTTCCAAACTCTAGAATCCTTGCGTGTCTGAACTCGAGAGTCATTCAATATCCACATTCCAGGACTCTGGATGTCTGAAATATAGAAGCACCAAATGTCTGCATTCTAGAATCGGAATGTGGCGGAATTCTAGAATGCACAGCACGGCAGAATTCTAAAGTCCTAAAAGGCCTGCTATTCGGAAGTTAAGGTGTCTGACATCCAGAATGTTACTAGGTCAGCATTCTACCGTTCTGAGAGATTCTGGGTTCTAGAATCAATGGACGGCAGAGTTCTGGAATGTCAGGGTCTCCAAACTCTAGAATCCGTCCCTGTCTGAACTCGTGAGTCATTCAATGTCCACATTCCGGATCACAGGGTGTCTGAATTCAAGAATCACCAAATGTCTGCATTCTAGAATCGGAATGTGGCGGAATTCTAGAATGCACAGCACGGCGGAATTCTAAAGTCCTAAAATGCCTGCTATCCGGAAGTTAAGGTGTCTGACATCCAGAATGTTACTAGGTCAACATTCTACCGTTCTGAGAGATTCTGGGTTCTAGAATCAATGGATGGCAGAGATCTGTCATGTCAGGGTGTCCAAACTCTAGAATCCTTGTGTGTCTGAACTCGAGAGTCATTCAATGTCCACATTCCGGATCACAGGGTGTCTGAATTCCAGAAACACCAAATGTCTGCATTCTAGAATCGGAATGTGGTAGAATTCTAGAATGCACAGCACGGCGGAATTCTAAATTCCTAAAATGCCTGCTATCCGGAAGTTAAGGTGTCTGACACCCAGAATGCTACCACATAAGAATTATACCATTCTGAAACATTCTGGGATCTAGAATCAATGGACGGGTGAGTTCCAGAATGTCAGGTTGGCAAAACTCTAGAATCCTAGCGTGTCTGAACTCGAGAGTCATTCAATGTCCACATTCCAGAACTCTGGATGTCTGAATTATAGAAGCACCAAATGTCTGCATTCTAGAATCGGAATGTGGCAGAATTCTAGAATGCACAGCACGGCGGAATTCTAAAGTCCTAAAATGCCTGCTATCCGGAAGTTAAGGTGTCTGACATCCAGAATGCTACCACGTCAGAATTATACCATTCTGAAAGATTCTGGGATCTAGAATCAATGGACGGCTGAGTTCCAGAATGTCAGGGTTTCCATACTCTAGAATCCTTGCGTGTCTGAACTCGAGAGTCATTCAATGTCCACATTCCAGAACTCTGGAGGTCTGAATTATAGAAGCACCAAATGTCTGCATTCTAGAATCGGAATGTGGCGGAATTCTAGAATGCACAGCACGGCGGAATTCTAAAGTCCTAAAATGCCTGCTATCCGGAAGTTAAGGTGTCTGACATCCAGAATGCTACCACGTCAGAATTATACCATTCTGAAAGATTCTGGGATCTAGAATCAATGGACGGCTGAGTTCCAGAATGTCAGGGTGGCAAAACTCTAGAATCCTTGCGTGTCTGAACTCGTGAGTCATTCAATGTCCACATTCCGGATCACAGGGTGTCTGAATGCCAGAAGCACCAAATGCCTGCATTCTAGAATCGGAATGTGGCGGAATTCTAGAATGCACAGCACGGCAGAATTCGAAAGACCTAAAATGCCTGCTATCGGGAAGTTAAGGTGTCTGACATCCAGAATGCTACCACGTCAGAATTATACCATTCTGAAAGATTCTGGGATCTAGAATCAATGGACGGCTGAGTTCCAGAATGTCAGGGAGGCAAAACTCTAGAATCCTGGCGTGTCTGAACTCGAGAGTCATTCAATGTCCACATTCCAGAACTCTGGATGTCTGAAATATAGAAGAACCAAAAGTCTGCATTCTAGAATCAGAATGTGGTGGAATTCTAGAATGCACAGCACGGCGGAATTTTAAAGTCCTAAAATGCCTGCTATCCAGAAGTCAATGTGTCTGACATCCAGAATGTTACTAGGTCAGCATTCTACCGTTCTGAGAGATTCTGGGTTTTAGAATCAATGGATGGCAGAGTTCTGGAATGTCAGGGTGTTCAAACTCAAGAATACTTGCGTGTCTGAACTGGAGAGTCATTCAATGTCCACATTCCGGATCACAGCGTGTCTGAATTGCAGAAGCACCAAATGTCTGCATTCTAGAATCGGAATGTGGCGGAATTCTAGAATGCACAGCATGGCGGAATTCGAAAGTCCTAAAATGCCTGCTATCCCGAAGTTAAAGTGTCTGACATCCAGAATGCTACCACGTCAGAATTATAACTTTCTGAAAGATTCTGGGATCTAGAATCAATGGACGGGTGAGTTCCAGAATGTCAGGTTTTTCTAACTCTAGAATTCTTGCATGTCTGAACTCGAGAGTCATTCAATATCCACATTCCAGGACTCTGGATGTCTGAAATATAGAAGCAACAAATGTCTGCATTCTAGAATCGGAATGTGGTGGAATTCTAGAATGCACAGCACGGCAGAATTCTAAAGTCCTAAAATGCCTGCTATTCGGAAGTTAAGGTGTCTGACATCCAGAATGTTACTAGGTCAGCATTCTACCGTTCTGAGAGATTCTGGGTTCTAGAATCAATGGACGGCAGAGTTCTGGAATGCCAGGGTGTCCAAACTCTAGAATCCTTCCGTTTCTGAACACGTGAGTCATTCAAGGTCCACATTCCAGATCAAAGGGTGTCTGAATTCCAGAAGCACCAAATGTCTGCATTCTAGAATCGGAATGTGGCGGAATTCTAGAATGCACAGCACGGCGGAATTCGAAACTCCTAAAATGCCTGCTATCCAGAATTAAGGTGTCTGACATTCAGAATGCTACCACGTCAGAATTATACCATTCTGAAAGATTCTGGGATCTAGAATAAATGGACGGCTGGGTTCCAGAATGTCAGGTTGGCAAATCTCTAGAATCCTTGCGTGTCTGAACTCGAGAGTCATTCAATCTCCACATTCCAGAACTCTGGATGTCTGAATTATAGAAGCACCAAATGTCTGCATTCTAGAATCTGAATGTGGCGGAATTCTAGAATGCACAGCACGGCGGAATTCTAAAGTACTAAAATGCCTGCTATTCGGAAGTTAAGGTGTCTGACATCCAGAATGTTACTAGGTCAGCATTCTACCGTTCTGAAAGATTCTGGGTTCTAGAATCAATGGACGGCAGAGTTCTGGAATGTCAGGGAGTCCAAACTCTAGAATCCTTCCGTGTCTGAACTCGAGAGTCATTCAATGTCCACATTCCGGATCACAGGGTGTCTGAATTCCAGAAGCACCAAATGTCTGCATTCTAGAATCGGAATGTGGCGGAATTCTAGAATGCACAGCACGGCAGATTTCTGAAGTTCTAAAATGCCTGATATTCGGAAGTTAAAGAGTCTGACATCCAGAATGTCACTAGGTCAGCATTCTACCGTTCTGAGAGATTTTGGGTTCAAGAATCAATGGACGGCAGAGTTCTGGAATGTCAGGGTGTCCAAACTCTAGAATTCTTCCATGTCTGAACTCGTGAGTCATTCAATGTCCACATTCCGGATCACAGGGTGTCTGAATGCCAGAAGCACCAAATGTCTGCATTCTAGAATCGGAATGTGGCGGAATTCTAGAATGCACAGCACGGCGGAATTCGAAAGACCTAAAATGCCTGCTATCGGGAAGTTAAGGTGTCTGACATCCAGAATGCTACCACGTCAGTAATATACCATTCTGATAGATTCTGGGATATAGAATCAATGGACGGCTGAGTTCCAGAATGTCAGGGTGGCAAATCTCTAGTATCCTTGCGTGTCTGAACTCGAGAGTCATTCAATGTCCACATTCCAGAACTCTGGATGTCTGAAATATAGAAGCACCAAATGTCTGCATTCTAGAATCAGAATGTGGCGGAATTCTAGAATGCACAGCACGGCGGAATTTTAAAGTCCTAAAATGCCTGCTATCCAGAAGTTAAGGTGTCTGACATCCAGAATGTTACTAGGTCAGCATTCTACCGTTCTGAGAGATTCTGGGTTCTAGAATCAATGGACGGTAGAGTTCTGGAATGTCAGGGTGTCCAAACTCTGGAATCATTCCGTGTCTGAACTCGTGAGTCATTCAATGTCCACATTCCGGATCACAGGGTGTCTGAATTCCAGAAGCATCAAATGTCTGCATTCTAGAATCGGAATGTGGCGGAATTCTAGAATGCACAGCACGGTGGAATTCTAAAGTCCTAAAATGCCTGCTATCCGGAAGTTAAGGTGTCTGACATCCAGAATGCTACCACGTTAGAATTATACCATTCTGAAAGATTCTGGGATCTAGAATCAATGGACGGCTGAGTTCCAGAATGTCAGGGTTTCCAAACTCTAGAATCCTTGCGTGTCTGAACTCGAGAGTCATTCAATATCCACATTCCAGGACTCTGGATGTCTGAAATATAGAAGCACCAAATGTCTGCATTCTAGAATCGGAATGTGGCGGAATTCTAGAATGCACAGCACGGCAGAATTCTAAAGTCCTAAAATGCCTGCTATTCGGAAGTTAAGGTGTCTGACATCCAGAATGTTACTAGGTCAGCATTCTACCGTTCTGAGAGATTCTGGGTTCTAGAATCAATGGACGGCAGAGTTCTGGAATGTCAGGGTCTCCAAACTCTAGAATCCGTCCCTGTCTGAACTCATGAGTCATTCAATGTCCACATTCCGGATCACAGGGTGTCTGAATTCAAGAATCACCAAATGTCTGCATTCTAGAATCGGAATGTGGCGGAATTCTAGAATGCACAGCACGGCGGAATTCTAAAGTCCTAAAATGCCTGCTATCCGGAAGTTAAGGTGTCTGACACCCAGAATGCTACCACATCAGAATTATACCATTCTGAAACATTCTGGGATCTAGAATCAATGGACGGGTGAGTTCCAGAATGTCAGGGTGGCAAAACTCTAGAATCCTGGCGTGTCTGAACTCGAGAGTCATTCAATGTCCACATTCCAGAACTCGGGATGTCTGAATTGTAGAAGCACCAAATGTCTGCATTCTAGAATCGGAATGTGGCGGAATTCTAGAATGCACAGCACGGCGGAATTCTAAAGTCCTAAAATGCCTGCTATCCGGAAGTTAAGGTGTCTGACATCAAGAATGCTACCAAGTTAGAATTATAACATTCTGAAAGATTCTGGGATCTAGAATCAATGGACAGCTGAGTTCCAGAATGTCAGGGTGGCAAAACTCTAGAATCCTTGCGTGTCTGAACTCGAGAGTCATTCAATATCCACATTCCAGGACTCTGGATGTCTGAAATATAGAAGCACCAAATGTCTGCATTCTAGAATCGGAATGTGGCGGAATTCTAGAATGCACAGCACGGCAGAATTCTAAAGTCCTAAAAGGCCTGCTATTCGGAAGTTAAGGTGTCTGACATCCAGAATGTTACTAGGTCAGCATTCTACCGTTCTGAGAGATTCTGGGTTCTAGAATCAATGGACGGCAGAGTTCTGGAATGTCAGGGTCTCCAAACTCTAGAATCCTTCCCTGTCTGAACTCGTGAGTCATTCAATGTCCACATTCCGGATCACAGGGTGTCTGAATTCAAGAAGCACCAAATGTCTGCATTCTAGAATCGGAATGTGGCGGAATTCTAGAATGCACAGCACGGCGGAATTCTAAAGTCCTAAAATGCCTGCTATCCGGAAGTTAAGGTGTCTGACATCCAGAATGTTACTAGGTCAACATTCTACCGTTCTGAGAGATTCTGGGTTCTAGAATCAATGGATGGCAGAGATCTGTCATGTCAGGGTGTCCAAACTCTAGAATCCTTGTGTGTCTGAACTCGAGGGTCATTCAATGTACACATTCCGGATCACAGGGTGTCTGAATTCCAGAAACACCAAATGTCTGCATTCTAGAATCGGAATGTGGTAGAATTCTAGAATGCACAGCACGGCGGAATTCTAAAGTCCTAAAATGCCTGCTATCCGGAAGTTAAGGTGTCTGACATCCAGAATGCTACCACGTCAGAATTATACCATTCTGAAAGATTCTGGGATCTAGAATCAATGGACGGCTGAGTTCCAGAATGTCAGGGTTTCCATACTCTAGAATCCTTGCGTGTCTGAACTCGAGAGTCATTCAATGTCCACATTCCAGAACTCTGGATGTCTGAATTATAGAAGCACCAAATGTCTGCATTCTAGAATCGGAATGTGGCGGAATTCTAGAATGCACAGCACGGCGGAATTCTAAAGTCCTAAAATGCCTGCTATCCGGAAGTTAAGGTGTCTGACATCCAGAATGCTACCACGTCAGAATTATACCATTCTGAAAGATTCTGGGATCTAGGATCAATGGACGGCTGAGTTCCAGAATGTCAGGGTGGCAAAACTCTAGAATCCTTGCGTGTCTGAACTCGTGAGTCATTCAATGTCCACATTCCGGATCACAGGGTGTATGAATGCCAGAAGCACCAAATGTCTGCATTCTAGAATCGGAATGTGGCGGAATTCTAGAATGCACAGCACGGCAGAATTCGAAAGACCTATAATGCCTGCTATCGGGAAGTTAAGGTGTCTGACATCCAGAATGCTACCACGTCAGAATTATACCATTCTGAAAGATTCTGGGATCTAGAATCAATGGACGGCTGAGTTCCAGAATGTCAGGGTGGCAAAACTCTAGAATCCTGGCGTGTCTGAACTCGAGAGTCATTCAATGTCCACATTCCAGAACTTTGGATGTCTGAAATATAGAAGAACCAAAAGTCTGCATTCTAGAATCAGAATGTGGCGGAATTCTAGAATGCACAGCACGGCGGAATTTTAAAGTCCTAAAATGCCTGCTATCCAGAAGTCAATGTGTCTGACATCCAGAATGTTACTAGGTCAGCATTCTACCGTTCTGAGAGATTCTGGGTTTTAGAATCAATGGATGGCAGAGTTCTGGAATGTCAGGGTGTTCAAACTCAAGAATACTTGCGTGTCTGAACTCGAGAGTCATTCAATGTCCACATTCCGGATCACAGCGTGTCTGAATTCCAGAAGCACCAAATGTCTGCATTCTAGAATCGGAATGTGGCGGAATTCTAGAATGCACAGCATGGCGGAATTCGAAAGTCCTAAAATGCCTGCTATCCCGAAGTTAAAGTGTCTGACATCCAGAATGCTACCACGTCAGAATTATAACATTCTGAAAGATTCTGGGATCTAGAATCAATGGACGGGTGAGTTCCAGAATGTCAGGTTTTCCTAACTCTAGAATTCTTGCATGTCTGAACTCGAGAGTCATTCAATATCCACATTCCAGGACTCTGGATGTCTGAAATATAGAAGCAACAAATGTCTGCATTCTAGAATCGGAATGTGGTGGAATTCTAGAATGCACAGCACGGCAGAATTCTAAAGTCCTAAAATGCCTGCTATTCGGAAGTTAAGGTGTCTGACATCCAGAATGTTACTAGGTCAGCATTCTACCGTTCTGAGAGATTCTGGGTTCTAGAATCAATGGACGGCAGAGTTCTGGAATGCCAGGGTGTCCAAACTCTAGAATCCTTCCGTGTCTGAACTCGTGAGTCATTCAATGTCCACATTCCAGATCACAGGGTGTCTGAATTCCAGAAGCACCAAATGTCTGCATTCTAGAATCGGAATGTGGCGGAATTCTAGAATACACAGCACGGCAGAATTCTAAAGTCCTAAAATGCCTGATATTCGGAAGTTAAGGAGTCTGACATCCAGAATGTTACTAGGTCAGCATTCTACCGTTCTGAGAGATTCTGGGTTCTGGAATCTATGGACGGCAGAGTTCTGGAATGTCAGGGTGTCCAAACTCTAGAATCCTTCCGTTTCTGAACACGTGAGTCATTCAATGTCCACATTCCAGATCAAAGGGTGTCTGAATTACAGAAGCACCAAATGTCTGCATTCTAGAATCGGAATGTGGCGGAATTCTAGAATGCACAGCACGGCGGAATTCGAAACTCCTAAAATGCCTGCTATCCAGAATTAAGGTGTCTGACATTCAGAATGCTACCACGTCAGAATTATACCATTCTGAAAGATTCTGTGATCTAGAATAAATGGACGGCTGAGTTCCAGAATGTCAGGGTGGCAAAACTCTAGAAACCTTGCGTGTCTGAACTCGAGAGTCATTCAATCTCCACATTCCAGAACTCTGGATGTCTGAATTATAGAAGCACCAAATGTCTGCATTCTAGAATCGGAATGTGGCGGAATTCTAGAATGCACAGCACGGCGGAATTCTAAAGTCCTAAAATGCCTGCTATCCGGAAGTTAAGGTGTCTGACATCCAGAATGTTACTAGGTCAGCATTCTAACGTTCTGAGAGACTCTGGGTTCTAGAATCAATGGACGGCAGAGATATGGCATGTCAGGGTGTCCAAACTCTAGAATCCTTGTGTGTCTGAACTCAAGAGTCATTCAATGTCCACATTCCGGATCACAGGGTGTCTGAATTCCAGAAACACCAAATGTCTGCATTCTAGAATCGGAATGTGGTAGAATTCTAGAATGCACAGCACGGCGGAATTCTAAAGTCCTAAAATGCCTGCTATCCGGAAGTTAAGGTGTCTGACACCCAGAATGCTACCACATCAGAATTATACCATTCTGAAACATTCTGGGATCTAGAATCAATGGACGGGTGAGTTCCAGAATGTCAGGGTGGCAAAACTCTAGAATCCTGGCGTGTCTGAACTCGAGAGTCATTCAATGTCCACATTCCAGAACTCGGGATGTCTGAATTGTAGAAGCACCAAATGTCTGCATTCTAGAATCGGAATGTGGCGGAATTCTAGAATGCACAGCACGGCGGAATTCTAAAGTCCTGAAATGCCTGCTATCCGGAAGTTAAGGTGTCTGACATCCAGAATGCTACCACGTCAGAATTATACCATTCTGAAAGATTCTGGGATCTTGAATCAATGGACGGCTGAGTTCCAGAATGTCACGGTGGCAAAACTCTAGAATCCTTGTGTGTCTGAACTCGAGAATCATTCAATGTCCACATTCCAGAACTCTGGATGTCTGAATTAGAGAAGCACCAAATGTCTGCATTCTAGAATCGGAATGTGGCGGAATTCTAGAATGCACAGCACGGCGGAATTTCTAAGTCCTAAAATGCCTGCTATCCGGAAGTCAAGGTGTCTGACATCCAGAATGTTACTAGGTCAGCATTCTGCCGTTCTGAGAGATTCTGGGTTCTAGAATCCATGGATGGCAGAGTTCTGGAATGTCAGGGTGTTCAAACTCAAGAATACTTGCGTGTCTGAACTTGAGAGTCATTCAATGTCCACATTCCGCATCACAGGTGTCTGAATTCCAGAAGCACCAAATGTCTGCATTCTAGAATCGGAATGTGGTGGAATTCTAGAATGCACAGCACGGCGGAATTCGAAAGTCCTAAAATGCCTGCTATCCGGAAGCTAAGGTGTCTGACATCCAGAATGCTACCACGTCAGAATTATACCATTCTGAAAGATTCTGGGATCTACAATCAATGGACGGCTGAGTTCCAGAATGTCAGGGTTTCCAAACTCTAGAATCCTTGCGTGTCTGAACTCGAGAGTCATTCAATATCCACATTCCAGGACTCTGGATGTCTGAAATATAGAAGCACCAAATGTCTGCATTCTGCAATCGGAATGTGGCGGAATTCTAGAATGCACAGCACGGCAGAATTCTAAAGTACTAAAATGCCTGCTATTCGGAAGTTAAGGTGTCTGACATCCAGAATATTACTAGGTCAGCATTCTACCGTTCTGAAAGATTCTGGGTTCTAGAATCAATGGACGGCAGAGTTCTGGAATGTCAGGGAGTCCAAACTCTAGAATCCTTCCGTGTCTGAACTCGTGAGTCATTCAATGTCCACATTCCGGATCACAGGGTGTCTGAATTCCAGAAGCACCAAATGTCTGCATTCTAGAATCGGAATGTGGCGGAATTCTAGAATGCACAGCACGGCAGATTTCTGAAGTTCTAAAATGCCTGATATTCGGAAGTTAAAGAGTCTGACATCCAGAATGTCACTAGGTCAGCATTCTACCGTTCTGAGAGATTTTGGGTTCAAGAATCAATGGACGGCAGAGTTCTGGAATGTCAGGGTGTCCAAACTCTAGAATTCTTCCATGTCTGAACTCGTGAGTCATTCAATGTCCACATTCCGGATCACAGGGTGTCTGAATGCCAGAAGCACCAAATGTCTGCATTCTAGAATCGGAATGTGGCGGAATTCTAGAATGCACAGCACGGCGGAATTCGAAAGACCTAAAATGCCTGCTATCGGAAAGTTAAGGTGTCTGACATCCAGAATGCTACCACGTCAGTAATATACCATTCTGATAGATTCTGGGATATAGAATCAATGGACGGCTGAGTTCCAGAATGTCAGGGTGGCAAATCTCTAGTATCCTTGCGTGTCTGAACTCGAGAGTCATTCAATGTCCACATTCCAGAACTCTGGATGTCTGAAATATAGAAGCACCAAATGTCTGCATTCTAGAATCAGAATGTGGCGGAATTCTAGAATGCACAGCACGGCGGAATTTTAAAGTCCTAAAATGCCTGCTATCCAGAAGTCAAGGTGTATGACATCCAGAATATTACTAGGTCAGCATTCTACCGTTCTGAGAGATTCTGGGTTTTAGAATCAATGGATGGCAGAGTTCTGGAATGTCAGGGTGTTCAAACTCAAGAATACTTGCGTGTCTGAACTCGAGAGTCATTCAATGACCACATTCAGGATCACAGGGTGTCTGAATTCCAGAAGCACCAAATCTCTGCATTCTAGAATCGGAATGTGGCGGAATTCTAGAATGCACAGCACGGCGGAATTCTAAAGTCCTGAAATGCCTGCTATCCGGAAGTTAAGGTGTCTGACATCCAGAATGTTACTAGGTCAGCATTCTACCGTTCTGAGAGATTCTGGGTTCTAGAATCAATGGACGGTAGAGTTCTGGAATGTCAGGGTGTCCAAACTCTGGAATCATTCCGTGTCTGAACTCGTGAGTCATTCAATGTCCACATTCCGGATCACAGGGTGTCTGAATTCCAGAAGCATCAAATGTCTGCATTCTAGAATCGGAATGTGGCGGAATTCTAGAATGCACAGCACGGTGGAATTCTAAAGTCCTAAAATGCCTGCTATCCGGAAGTTAAGGTGTCTGACATCCAGAATGCTACCACGTTAGAATTATACCATTCTGAAAGATTCTGGGATCTAGAATCAATGGACGGCTGAGTTCCAGAATGTCAGGGTGGCAAAACTCTAGAATCCTTGCGTGTCTGAACTCGAGAGTCATTCAATATCCACATTCCAGGACTCTGGATGTCTGAAATATAGAAGCACCAAATGTCTGCATTCTAGAATCGGAATGTGGCGGAATTCTAGAATGCACAGCACGGCAGAATTCTAAAGTCCTAAAAGGCCTGCTATTCGGAAGTTAAGGTGTCTGACATCCAGAATGTTACTAGGTCAGCATTCTACCGTTCTGAGAGATTCTGGGTTCTAGAATCAATGGACGGCAGAGTTCTGGAATGTCAGGGTCTCCAAACTCTAGAATCCGTCCCTGTCTGAACTCGTGAGTCATTCAATGTCCACATTCCGGATCACAGGGTGTCTGAATTCAAGAATCACCAAATGTCTGCATTCTAGAATCGGAATGTGGCGGAATTCTAGAATGCACAGCACGGCGGAATTCGAAACTCCTAAAATGCCTGCTATCCGGAAGTTAAGGTGTCTGACACCCAGAATGCTACCACATAAGAATTATACCATTCTGAAACATTCTGGGATCTAGAATCAATGGACGGGTGAGTTCCAGAATGTCAGGTTGGCAAAACTCTAGAATCCTAGCGTGTCTGAACTCGAGAGTCATTCAATGTCCACATTCCAGAACTCTGGATGTCTGAATTATAGAAGCACCAAATGTCTGCATTCTAGAATCGGAATGTGGCAGAATTCTAGAATGCACAGCACGGCGGAATTCTAAAGTCCTAAAATGCCTGCTATCCGGAAGTTAAGGTGTCTGACATCCAGAATGCTACCACGTCAGAATTATACCATTCTGAAAGATTCTGGGATCTAGAATCAATGGACGGCTGAGTTCCAGAATGTCAGGGTTTCCATACTCTAGAATCCTTGCGTGTCTGAACTCGAGAGTCATTCAATGTCCACATTCCAGAACTCTGGAGGTCTGAATTATAGAAGCACCAAATGTCTGCATTCTAGAATCGGAATGTGGCGGAATTCTAGAATGCACAGCACGGCGGAATTCTAAAGTCCTAAAATGCCTGCTATCCGGAAGGTAAGGTGTCTGACATCCAGAATGCTACCACGTCAGAATTATACCATTCTGAAAGATTCTGGGATCTAGAATCAATGGACGGCTGAGTTCCAGAATGTCAGGGTGGCAAAACTCTAGAATCCTTGCGTGTCTGAACTCGTGAGTCATTCAATGTCCACATTCCGGATCACAGGGTGTATGAATGCCAGAAGCACCAAATGCCTGCATTCTAGAATCGGAATGTGGCGGAATTCTAGAATGCACAGCACGGCAGAATTCGAAAGACCTAAAATGCCTGCTATCGGGAAGTTAAGGTGTCTGACATCCAGAATGCTACCACGTCAGAATTATACCATTCTGAAAGATTCTGGGATCTAGAATCAATGGACGGCTGAGTTCCAGAATGTCAGGGAGGCAAAACTCTAGAATCCTGGCGTGTCTGAACTCGAGAGTCATTCAATGTCCACATTCCAGAACTCTGGATGTCTGAAATATAGAAGAACCAAAAGTCTGCATTCTAGAATCAGAATGTGGCGGAATTCTAGAATGCACAGCACGGCGGAATTTTAAAGTCCTAAAATGCCTGCTATCCAGAAGTCAATGTGTCTGACATCCAGAATGTTACTAGGTCAGCATTCTACCGTTCTGAGAGATTCTGGGTTTTAGAATCAATGGATGGCAGAGTTCTGGAATGTCAGGGTGTTCAAACTCAAGAATACTTGCGTGTCTGAACTGGAGAGTCATTCAATGTCCACATTCCGGATCACAGCGTGTCTGAATTGCAGAAGCACCAAATGTCTGCATTCTAGAATCGGAATGTGGCGGAATTCTAGAATGCACAGCATGGCGGAATTCGAAAGTCCTAAAATGCCTGCTATCCCGAAGTTAAAGTGTCTGACATCCAGAATGCTACCACGTCAGAATTATAACTTTCTGAAAGATTCTGGGATCTAGAATCAATGGACGGGTGAGTTCCAGAATGTCAGGTTTTCCTAACTCTAGAATTCTTGCATGTCTGAACTCGAGAGTCATTCAATATCCACATTCCAGGACTCTGGATGTCTGAAATATAGAAGCAACAAATGTCTGCATTCTAGAATCGGAATGTGGTGGAATTCTAGAATGCACAGCACGGCAGAATTCTAAAGTCCTAAAATGCCTGCTATTCGGAAGTTAAGGTGTCTGACATCCAGAATGTTACTAGGTCAGCATTCTACCGTTCTGAGAGATTCTGGGTTCTAGAATCAATGGACGGCAGAGTTCTGGAATGCCAGGGTGTCCAAACTCTAGAATCCTTCCGTTTCTGAACACGTGAGTCATTCAATGTCCACATTCCAGATCAAAGGGTGTCTGAATTCCAGAAGCACCAAATGTCTGCATTCTAGAATCGGAATGTGGCGGAATTCTAGAATGCACAGCACGGCGGAATTCGACACTCCTAAAATGCCTGCTATCCAGAATTAAGGTGTCTGACATTCAGAATGCTACCACGTCAGAATTATACCATTCTGAAAGATTCTGGGATCTAGAATAAATGGACGGCTGGGTTCCAGAATGTCAGGTTGGCAAATCTCTAGAATCCTTGCGTGTCTGAACTCGAGAGTCATTCAATCTCCACATTCCAGAACTCTGGATGTCTGAATTATAGAAGCACCAAATGTCTGCATTCTAGAATCTGAATGTGGCGGAATTCTAGAATGCACAGCACGGCGGAATTCTAAAGTACTAAAATGCCTGCTATTCGGAAGTTAAGGTGTCTGACATCCAGAATGTTACTAGGTCAGCATTCTACCGTTCTGAAAGATTCTGGGTTCTAGAATCAATGGACGGCAGAGTTCTGGAATGTCAGGGAGTCCAAACTCTAGAATCCTTCCGTGTCTGAACTCGTGAGTCATTCAATGTCCACATTCCGGATCACAGGGTGTCTGAATTCCAGAAGCACCAAATGTCTGCATTCTAGAATCGGAATGTGGCGGAATTCTAGAATGCACAGCACGGCAGATTTCTGAAGTTCTAAAATGCCTGATATTCGGAAGTTAAAGAGTCTGACATCCAGAATGTCACTAGGTCAGCATTCTACCGTTCTGAGAGATTTTGGGTTCAAGAATCAATGGACGGCAGAGTTCTGGAATGTCAGGGTGTCCAAACTCTAGAATTCTTCCATGTCTGAACTCGTGAGTCATTCAATGTCCACATTCCGGATCACAGGGTGTCTGAATGCCAGAAGCACCAAATGTCTGCATTCTAGAATCGGAATGTGGCGGAATTCTAGAATGCACAGCACGGCGGAATTCGAAAGACCTAAAATGCCTGCTATCGGGAAGTTAAGGTGTCTGACATCCAGAATGCTACCACGTCAGTAATATACCATTCTGATAGATTCTGGGATATAGAATCAATGGACGGCTGAGTTCCAGAATGTCAGGGTGGCAAATCTCTAGTATCCTTGCGTGTCTGAACTCGAGAGTCATTCAATGTCCACATTCCAGAACTCTGGATGTCTGAAATATAGAAGCACCAAATGTCTGCATTCTAGAATCAGAATGTGGCGGAATTCTAGAATGCACAGCACGGCGGAATTTTAAAGTCCTAAAATGCCTGCTATCCAGAAGTTAAGGTGTCTGACATCCAGAATGTTACTAGGTCAGCATTCTACCGTTCTGAGAGATTCTGGGTTCTAGAATCAATGGACGGTAGAGTTCTGGAATGTCAGGGTGTCCAAACTCTGGAATCATTCCGTGTCTGAACTCGTGAGTCATTCAATGTCCACATTCTGGATCACAGGGTGTTTGAATTCCAGAAGCATCAAATGTCTGCATTCTAGAATCGGAATGTGGCGGAATTCTAGAATGCACAGCACGGTGGAATTCTAAAGTCCTAAAATGCCTGCTATCCGGAAGTTAAGGTGTCTGACATCCAGAATGCTACCACGTTAGAATTATACCATTCTGAAAGATTCTGGGATCTAGAATCAATGGACGGCTGAGTTCCAGAATGTCAGGGTTTCCAAACTCTAGAATCCTTGCGTGTCTGAACTCGAGAGTCATTCAATATCCACATTCCAGGACTCTGGATGTCTGAAATATAGAAGCACCAAATGTCTGCATTCTAGAATCGGAATGTGGCGGAATTCTAGAATGCACAGCACGGCAGAATTCTAAAGTCCTAAAATGCCTGCTATTCGGAAGTTAAGGTGTCTGACATCCAGAATGTTACTAGGTCAGCATTCTACCGTTCTGAGAGATTCTGGGTTCTAGAATCAATGGACGGCAGAGTTCTGGAATGTCAGGGTCTCCAAACTCTAGAATCCGTCCCTGTCTGAACTCATGAGTCATTCAATGTCCACATTCCGGATCACAGGGTGTCTGAATTCAAGAATCACCAAATGTCTGCATTCTAGAATCGGAATGTGGCGGAATTCTAGAATGCACAGCACGGCGGAATTCTAAAGTCCTAAAATGCCTGCTATCCGGAAGTTAAGGTGTCTGACATCCAGAATGTTACTAGGTCAGCATTCTAACGTTCTGAGAGACTCTGGGTTCTAGAATCAATGGACGGCAGAGATATGGCATGTCAGGGTGTCCAAACTCTAGAATCCTTGTGTGTCTGAACTCGAGAGTCATTCAATGTCCACATTCCGGATCACAGGGTGTCTGAATTCCAGAAACACCAAATGTCTGCATTCTAGAATCGGAATGTGGTAGAATTCTAGAATGCACAGCACGGCGGAATTCTAAAGTCCTAAAATGCCTGCTATCCGGAAGTTAAGGTGTCTGACATCCAGAATGCTACCACATCAGAATTATACCATTCTGAAGTATTCTGGGATCTAGAATCAATGGACGGGTGAGTTCCAGAATGTCAGGGTGGCAAAACTCTAGAATCCTGGCGTGTCTGAACTCGAGAGTCATTCAATGTCCACATTCCAGAACTCGGGATGTCTGAATTGTAGAAGCACCAAATGTCTGCATTCTAGAATCGGAATGTGGCGGAATTCTAGAATGCACAGCACGGCGGAATTCTAAAGTCCTAAAATGCCTGCTATCCGGAAGTTAAGGTGTCTGACATCAAGAATGCTACCAAGTTAGAATTATAACATTCTGAAAGATTCTGGGATCTAGAATCAATGGACAGCTGAGTTCCAGAATGTCAGGGTGTCAAAACTCTAGAATCCTTGCGTGTCTGAACTCGAGAGTCATTCAGTATCCACATTCCAGGACTCTGGATGTCTGAAATATAGAAGCACCAAATGTCTGCATTCTAGAATCGGAATGTGGCGGAATTCTAGAATGCACAGCACGGCAGAATTCTAAAGTCCTAAAAGGCCTGCTATTCGGAAGTTAAGGTGTCTGACATCCAGAATGTTACTAGGTCAGCATTCTACCGTTCTGAGAGATTCTGGGTTCTAGAATCAATGGACGGCAGAGTTCTGGAATGTCAGGGTCTCCAAACTCTAGAATCCTTCCCTGTCTGAACTCGTGAGTCATTCAATGTCCACATTCCGGATCACAGGGTGTCTGAATTCCAGAAGCACCAAATGTCTGCATTCTAGAATCGGAATGTGGCGGAATTCTAGAATGCACAGCAAGGCGGAATTCTAAAGTCCTAAAATGCCTGCTATCCGGAAGTTAAGGTGTCTGACATCCAGAATGTTACTAGGTCAACATTCTACCGTTCTGAGAGATTCTGGGTTCTAGAATCAATGGATGGCAGAGATCTGTCATGTCAGGGTGTCCAAACTCTAGAATACTTGTGTGTCTGAACTCGAGGGTCATTCAATGTACACATTCCGGATCACAGGGTGTCTGAATTCCAGAAACACCAAATGTCTGCGTTCTAGAATCGGAATGTGGTAGAATTCTAGAATGCACAGCACGGCGGAATTCTAAAGTCCTAAAATGCCTGCTATCCGGAAGTTAAGGTGTCTGACATCCAGAATGCTACCACGTCAGAATTATACCATTCTGAAAGATTCTGGGATCTAGAATCAATGGACGGCTGAGTTCCAGAATGTCAGGGTTTCCATACTCTAGAATCCTTGCGTGTCTGAACTCGAGAGTCATTCAATGTCCACATTCCAGAACTCTGGATGTCTGAATTATAGAAGCACCAAATGTCTGCATTCTAGAATCGGAATGTGGCGGAATTCTAGAATGCACAGCACGGCGGAATTCTAAAGTCCTAAAATGCCTGCTATCCGGAAGTTAAGGTGTCTGACATCCAGAATGCTACCACGTCAGAATTATACCATTCTGAAAGATTCTGGGATCTAGAATCAATGGACGGCTGAGTTCCAGAATGTCAGGGTGGCAAAACTCTAGAATCCTTGCGTGTCTGAACTCGTGAGTCATTCAATGTCCACATTCCGGATCACAGGGTGTCTGAATGCCAGAAGCACCAAATGTCTGCATTCGAGAATCGGAATGTGGTGGAATTCTAGAATGCACAGCACGGCAGAATTCGAAAGACCTATAATGCCTGCTATCGGGAAGTTAAGGTGTCTGACATCCAGAATGCTACCACGTCAGAATTATACCATTCTGAAAGATTCTGGGATCTAGAATCAATGGACGGCTGAGTTCCAGAATGTCAGGGTGGCAAAACTCTAGAATCCTGGCGTGTCTGAACTCGAGAGTCATTCAATGTCCACATTCCAGAACTCTGGATGTCTGAAATATAGAAGAACCAAAAGTCTGCATTCTAGAATCAGAATGTGGCGGAATTCTAGAATGCACAGCACGGCGGAATTTTAAAGTGCTAAAATGCCTGCTATCCAGAAGTCAATGTGTCTGACATCCAGAATGTTACTAGGTCAGCATTCTACCGTTCTGAGAGATTCTGGGTTTTAGAATCAATGGATGGCAGAGTTCTGGAATGTCAGGGTGTTCAATCTCAAGAATACCTGCGTGTCTGAACTCGAGAGTCATTCAATGTCCACATTCCGGATCACAGCGTGTCTGAATTCCAGAAGCACCAAATGTCTGCATTCTAGAATCGGAATGTGGCGGAATTCTAGAATGCACAGCATGGCGGAATTCGAAAGTCCTAAAATGCCTGCTATCCCGAAGTTAAAGTGTCTGACATCCAGAATGCTACCACGTCAGAATTATAACATTCTGAAAGATTCTGGGATCTAGAATCAATGGACGGGTGAGTTCCAGAATGTCAGGTTTTCCTAACTCTAGAATTCTTTCATGTCTGAACTCGAGAGTCATTCAATATCCACATTCCAGGACTCTGGATGTCTGAAATATAGAAGCAACAAATGTCTGCATTCTAGAATCGGAATGTGGTGGAATTCTAGAATGCACAGCACGGCAGAATTCTAAAGTCCTAAAATGCCTGCTATTCGGAAGTTAAGGTGTCTGACATCCAGAATGTTACTAGGTCAGCATTCTACCATTCTGAGAGATTCTGGGTTCTAGAATCAATGGACGGCAGAGTTCTGGAATGCCAGGGTGTCCAAACTCTAGAATCCTTCCGTGTCTGAACTCGTGAGTCATTCAATGTCCACATTCCAGATCACAGGGTGTCTGAATTCCAGAAGCACCAAATATCTGCATTCTAGAATCGGAATGTGGCGGAATTCTAGAATACACAGCACGGCAGAATTCTAAAGTCCTAAAATGCCTGATATTCGGAAGTTAAGGAGTCTGACATCCAGAATGTTACTAGGTCAGCATTCTACCGTTCTGAGAGATTCTGGGTTCTGGAATCTATGGACGGCAGAGTTCTGGAATGTCAGGGTGTCCAAACTCTAGAATCCTTCCGTTTCTGAACACGTGAGTCATTCAATGTCCACATTCCAGATCAAAGGGTGTCTGAATTCCAGAAGCACCAAATGTCTGCATTCTAGAATCGGAATGTGGCGGAATTCTAGAATGCACAGCACGGCGGAATTCGAAATTCCTAAAATGCCTGCTATCCAGAATTAAGGTGTCTGACATTCAGAATGCTACCACGTCAGAATTATACCATTCTGAAAGATTCTGGGATCTAGAATAAATGGACGGCTGGGTTCTAGAATGTCAGGGTGGCAAAACTCTAGAAACCTTGCGTGTCTGAACTCGAGAGTCATTCAATCTCCACATTCCAGAACTCTGGATGTCTGAATTATAGAAGCACCAAATGTCTGCATTCTAGAATCGGAATGTGGCGGAATTCTAGAATGCACAGCACGGCGGAATTATAAAGTCCTAAAATGCCTGCTATCCGGAAGTTAAGGTGTCTGACATCCAGAATGTTACTAGGTCAGCATTCTAACGTTCTTAGAGACTCTGGGTTCTAGAATCAATGGACGGCAGAGATATGGCATGTCAGGGTGTCCAAACTCTAGAATCCTTGTGTGTCTGAACTCAAGAGTCATTCAATGTCCACATTCCGGATCACAGGGTTTCTGAATTCCAGAAAACCAAATGTCTGCATTCTAGAATCGGAATGTGGTAGAATTCTAGAATGCACAGCACGGCGGAATTCTAAAGTCCTAAAATGCCTGCTATCCGGAAGTTAAGGTGTCTGACACCCAGAATGCTACCACATCAGAATTATACCATTCTGAAACATTCTGGGATCTAGAATCAATGGACGGGTGAGTTCCAGAATGTCAGGGTGGCAAAACTCTAGAATCCTGGCGTGTCTGAACTCGAGAGTCATTCAATGTCCACATTCCAGAACTCGGGATGTCTGAATTGTAGAAGCACCAAATGTCTGCATTCTAGAATCGGAATGTGGCGGAATTCTAGAATGCACAGCATGGCGGAATTCTAAAGTCCTAAAATGCCTGCTATCCGGAAGTTAAGGTGTCTGACATCAAGAATGCTACCAAGTTAGAATTATAACATTCTGAAAGATTCTGGGATCTAGAATCAATGGACAGCTGAGTTCCAGAATGTCAGGGTGGCAAAACTCTAGAATCCTTACGTGTCTGAACTCGAGAGTCATTCAATGTCCACATTCCAGAACTCTGGATGTCTGAAATATAGAAGCACCAAATTTCTGCATTCTAGAATCAGAATGTGGCGGAATTCTAGAATGCACAGCACGGCGGAATTTTAAAGTCCTAAAATGCCTGCTATCCGGAAGTCAAGGTGTCTGACATCCAGAATGTTACTAGGTCAGCATTCTACAGTTCTGAGAGATTCTGGGTTTTAGAATCAATGGATGGCAGAGTTCTGGAATGTCAGGGTGTTCAAACTCAAGAATACTTGCGTGTCTGAACTCGAGAGTCATTCAATGTTCACATTTCGCATCACAGGGTGTCTGAATTCCAGAAGCACCAAATGTCTGCATTCTAGAATCGGAATGTGGCGGAATTCTAGAATGCACAGCACGGCAGAATTCTAAAGTCCTAAAATGCCTGCTATTCGGAAGTTAAGGTGTCTGACATCCAGAATGTTACTAGGTCAGCATTCTACCATTCTGAGAGATTCTGGGTTCTAGAATCAATGGACGGCAGAGTTCTGGAATGTCAGGGTGTCCAAACTCTAGAATCCTTCTGTGTCTGAACTCGTGAGTCATTCAATGTCCACATTCTGGATCACAGGGTGTCTGAATTCCAGAAGCACCAAATGTCTTCATTCTAGAATCGGAATGTGGCGGAATTCTAGAATGCACAGCACGGCAGAATTCTGAACTCCTAAAATGCCTGATATTCCGAAGTTAAGGAGTCTGACATCCAGAATGTTACTAGGTCAGCATTCTACCGTTCTGAGAGATTCTGGGTTCTAGAATCAATGGACGGCAGAGTTCTGGAAAGTCAGGGTGTCCAAACTCTAGAATCCTTGCGTGTCTGAACTCGTGAGTCATTCAATGTCCACATTCCGGATCATAGGGTGTCTGAATTCCAGAAGCACCAAATGTCTGCATTCTAGAATCGGAATGTGGAAGAATTCTAGAATGCACAGCACGGCAGAATTCTAAAGTCCTAAAATGCCTGCTATCTGGAAGTTAAGGTGTCTGACATCCAGAATGCTACCACGTCAGTAATATACCATTCTGATAGATTCTGGGATATAGAATCAATGGACGGCTGAGTTCCAGAATGTCAGGGTGGCAAATCTCTAGTATCCTTGCGTGTCTGAACTCGAGAGTCATTCAATGTCCACATTCCAGAACTCTGGATGTCTGAAATATAGAAGCACCAAATGTCTGCATTCTAGAATCAGAATGTGGCGGAATTCTAGAATGCACAGCACGGCGGAATTTTAAAGTCCTAAAATGCCTGCTATCCAGAAGTCAAGGTGTATGACATCCAGAATATTACTAGGTCAGCATTCTACCGTTCTGAGAGATTCTGGGTTTTAGAATCAATGGATGGCAGAGTTCTGGAATGTCAGGGTGTTCAAACTCAAGAATACTTGCGTGTCTGAACTCGAGAGTCATTCAATGACCACATTCAGGATCACAGGGTGTCTGAATTCCAGAAGCACCAAATCTCTGCATTCTAGAATCGGAATGTGGCGGAATTCTAGAATGCACAGCACGGCGGAATTCTAAAGTCCTGAAATGCCTGCTATCCGGAAGTTAAGGTGTCTGACATCCAGAATGTTACTAGGTCAGCATTCTACCGTTCTGAGAGATTCTGGGTTCTAGAATCAATGGACGGTAGAGTTCTGGAATGTCAGGGTGTCCAAACTCTGGAATCATTCCGTGTCTGAACTCGTGAGTCATTCAATGTCCACATTCCGGATCACAGGGTGTCTGAATTCCAGAAGCATCAAATGTCTGCATTCTAGAATCGGAATGTGGCGGAATTCTAGAATGCACAGCACGGTGGAATTCTAAAGTCCTAAAATGCCTGCTATCCGGAAGTTAAGGTGTCTGACATCCAGAATGCTACCACGTTAGAATTATACCATTCTGAAAGATTCTGGGATCTAGAATCAATGGACGGCTGAGTTCCAGAATGTCAGGGTTTCCAAACTCTAGAATCCTTGCGTGTCTGAACTCGAGAGTCATTCAATATCCACATTCCAGGACTCTGGATGTCTGAAATATAGAAGCACCAAATGTCTGCATTCTAGAATCGGAATGTGGCGGAATTCTAGAATGCACAGCACGGCAGAATTCTAAAGTCCTAAAAGGCCTGCTATTCGGAAGTTAAGGTGTCTGACATCCAGAATGTTACTAGGTCAGCATTCTACCGTTCTGAGAGATTCTGGGTTCTAGAATCAATGGACGGCAGAGTTCTGGAATGTCAGGGTCTCCAAACTCTAGAATCCGTCCCTGTCTGAACTCGTGAGTCATTCAATGTCCACATTCCGGATCACAGGGTGTCTGAATTCAAGAATCACCAAATGTCTGCATTCTAGAATCGGAATGTGGCGGAATTCTAGAATGCACAGCACGGCGGAATTCTAAAGTCCTAAAATGCCTGCTATCCGGAAGTTAAGGTGTCTGACATCCAGAATGTTACTAGGTCAACATTCTACCGTTCTGAGAGATTCTGGGTTCTAGAATCAATGGATGGCAGAGATCTGTCATGTCAGGGTGTCCAAACTCTAGAATCCTTGTGTGTCTGAACTCGAGAGTCATTCAATGTCCACATTCCGGATCACAGGGTGTCTGAATTCCAGAAACACCAAATGTCTGCATTCTAGAATCGGAATGTGGTAGAATTCTAGAATGCACAGCACGGCGGAATTCTAAATTCCTAAAATGCCTGCTATCCGGAAGTTAAGGTGTCTGACACCCAGAATGCTACCACATAAGAATTATACCATTCTGAAACATTCTGGGATCTAGAATCAATGGACGGGTGAGTTCCAGAATGTCAGGTTGGCAAAACTCTAGAATCCTAGCGTGTCTGAACTCGAGAGTCATTCAATGTCCACATTCCAGAACTCTGGATGTCTGAATTATAGAAGCACCAAATGTCTGCATTCTAGAATCGGAATGTGGCAGAATTCTAGAATGCACAGCACGGCGGAATTCTAAAGTCCTAAAATGCCTGCTATCCGGAAGTTAAGGTGTCTGACATCCAGAATGCTACCACGTCAGAATTATACCATTCTGAAAGATTCTGGGATCTAGAATCAATGGACGGCTGAGTTCCAGAATGTCAGGGTTTCCATACTCTAGAATCCTTGCGTGTCTGAACTCGAGAGTCATTCAATGTCCACATTCCAGAACTCTGGAGGTCTGAATTATAGAAGCACCAAATGTCTGCATTCTAGAATCGGAATGTGGCGGAATTCTAGAATGCACAGCACGGCGGAATTCTAAAGTCCTAAAATGCCTGCTATCCGGAAGTTAAGGTGTCTGACATCCAGAATGCTACCACGTCAGAATTATACCATTCTGAAAGATTCTGGGATCTAGAATCAATGGACGGCTGAGTTCCAGAATGTCAGGGTGGCAAAACTCTAGAATCCTTGCGTGTCTGAACTCGTGAGTCATTCAATGTCCACATTCCGGATCACAGGGTGTCTGAATGCCAGAAGCACCAAATGCCTGCATTCTAGAATCGGAATGTGGCGGAATTCTAGAATGCACAGCACGGCCTAATTCTAAAGTCCTAAAATGCCTGCTATCCGGAAGTTAAGGTGTCTGACATCAAGAATGCTACCAAGTCAGAATTATACCATTCTGAAAGATTCTGGGATCTAGAATAAATGGACGGCTGGGTTCCAGAATGTCAGGTTGGCAAATCTCTAGAATCCTTGCGTGTCTGAACTCGAGAGTCATTCAATCTCCACATTCCAGAACTCTGGATGTCTGAATTATAGAAGCACCAAATGTCTGCATTCTAGAATCTGAATGTGGCGGAATTCTAGAATGCACAGCACGGCGGAATTCTAAAGTCCTAAAATGCCTGCTATCCGGAAGTTAAGGTGTCTGACATCCAGAATGTTACTAGGTCAGCATTCTAACGTTCTGAGAGACTCTGGGTTCTAGAATCAATGGACGGCAGAGATATGGCATGTCAGGGTGTCCAAACTCTAGAATCCTTGTGTGTCTGAACTCGAGAGTCATTCAATGTCCACATTCCGGATCACAGGGTGTCTGAATTCCAGAAACACCAAATGTCTGCATTCTAGAATCGGAATGTGGTAGAATTCTAGAATGCACAGCACGGCGGAATTCTAAAGTCCTAAAATGCCTGCTATCCGGAAGTTAAGGTGTCTGACACCCAGAATGCTACCACATCAGAATTATACCATTCTGAAACATTCTGGGATCTAGAATCAATGGACGGGTGAGTTCCAGAATGTCAGGGTGGCAAAACTCTAGAATCCTGGCGTGTCTGAACTCGAGAGTCATTCAATGTCCACATTCCAGAACTCGGGATGTCTGAATTGTAGAAGCACCAAATGTCTGCATTCTAGAATCGGAATGTGGCGGAATTCTAGAATGCACAGCACGGCGGAATTCTAAAGTCCTAAAATGCCTGCTATCCGGAAGTTAAGGTGTCTGACATCAAGAATGCTACCAAGTTAGAATTATAACATTCTGAAAGATTCTGGGATCTAGAATCAATGGACAGCTGAGTTCCAGAATGTCAGGGTGTCAAAACTCTAGAATCCTTGCGTGTCTGAACTCGAGAGTCATTCAATATCCACATTCCAGGACTCTGGATGTCTGAAATATAGAAGCACCAAATGTCTGCATTCTAGAATCGGAATGTGGCGGAATTCTAGAATGCACAGCACGGCAGAATTCTAAAGTCCTAAAATGCCTGCTATCCGGAAGTTAAGGTGTCTGACATCCAGAATGTTACTAGGTCAACATTCTACCGTTCTGAGAGATTCTGGGTTCTAGAATCAATGGACGGCAGAGTTCTGGAATGTCAGGGTCTCCAAACTCTAGAATCCTTCCCTGTCTGAACTCGTGAGTCATTCAATGTCCACATTCCGGATCACAGGGTGTCTGAATTCAAGAAGCACCAAATGTCTGCATTCTAGAATCGGAATGTGGCGGAATTCTAGAATGCACAGCACGGCGGAATTCTAAAGTCCTAAAATGCCTGCTATCCGGAAGTTAAGGTGTCTGACATCCAGAATGTTACTAGGTCAACATTCTACCGTTCTGAGAGATTCTGGGTTCTAGAATCAATGGATGGCAGAGATCTGTCATGTCAGGGTGTCCAAACTCTAGAATACTTGTGTGTCTGAACTCGAGGGTCATTCAATGTACACATTCCGGATCACAGGGTGTCTGAATTCCAGAAACACCAAATGTCTGCATTCTAGAATCGGAATGTGGTAGAATTCTAGAATGCACAGCACGGCGGAATTCTAAAGTCCTAAAATGCCTGCTATCCGGAAGTTAAGGTGTCTGACATCCAGAATGCTACCACGTCAGAATTATACCATTCTGAAAGATTCTGGGATCTAGAATCAATGGACGGCTGAGTTCCAGAATGTCAGGGTTTCCATACTCTAGAATCCTTGCGTGTCTGAACTCGAGAGTCATTCAATGTCCACATTCCAGAACTCTGGATGTCTGAATTATAGAAGCACCAAATGTCTGCATTCTAGAATCGGAATGTGGCGGAATTCTAGAATGCACAGCACGGCGGAATTCTAAAGTCCTAAAATGCCTGCTATCCGGAAGTTAAGGTGTCTGACATCCAGAATGCTACCACGTCAGAATTATACCATTCTGAAAGATTCTGGGATCTAGAATCAATGGACGGCTGAGTTCCAGAATGCCAGGGTGGCAAAACTCTAGAATCCTTGCGTGTCTGAACTCGTGAGTCATTCAATGTCCACATTCCGGATCACAGGGTGTCTGAATGCCAGAAGCACCAAATGTCTGCATTCTAGAATCGGAATGTGGTGGAATTCTAGAATGCACAGCACGGCAGAATTCGAAAGACCTATAATGCCTGCTATCGGGAAGTTAAGGTGTCTGACATCCAGAATGCTACCACGTCAGAATTATACCATTCTGAAAGATTCTGGGATCTAGAATCAATGGACGGCTGAGTTCCAGAATGTCAGGGTGGCAAAACTCTAGAATCCTGGCGTGTCTGAACTCGAGAGTCATTCAATGTCCACATTCCAGAACTCTGGATGTCTGAAATATAGAAGAACCAAAAGTCTGCATTCTAGAATCAGAATGTGGCGGAATTCTAGAATGCACAGCACGGCGGAATTTTAAAGTGCTAA
Organism: Aotus nancymaae; assembly: GCF_030222135.1. NCBI lineage: Eukaryota > Metazoa > Chordata > Mammalia > Primates > Aotidae > Aotus > Aotus nancymaae. The sequence continues at coordinate 1,484,218 of NW_026988470.1, read as the reverse complement.
AATGCCTGCTATCCAGAAGTCAATGTGTCTGACATCCAGAATGTTACTAGGTCAGCATTCTACCTTTCTGAGAGATTCTGGGTTTTAGAATCAATGGATGGCAGAGTTCTGGAATGTCAGGGTGTTCAAACTCAATAATACCTGCGTGTCTGAACTCGAGAGTCATTCAATGTCCACATTCCGGATCACAGCGTGTCTGAATTCCAGAAGCACCAAATGTCTGCATTCTAGAATCGGAATGTGGCGGAATTCTAGAATGCACAGCATGGCGGAATTCGAAAGTCCTAAAATGCCTGCTATCCCGAAGTTAAAGTGTCTGACATCCAGAATGCTACCACGTCAGAATTATAACTTTCTGAAAGATTCTGGGATCTAGAATCAATGGACGGGTGAGTTCCAGAATGTCAGGTTTTCCTAACTCTAGAATTCTTTCATGTCTGAACTCGAGAGTCATTCAATATCCACATTCCAGGACTCTGGATGTCTGAAATATAGAAGCAACAAATGTCTGCATTCTAGAATCGGAATGTGGTGGAATTCTAGAATGCACAGCACGGCAGAATTCTAAAGTCCTAAAATGCCTGCTATTCGGAAGTTAAGGTGTCTGACATCCAGAATGTTACTAGGTCAGCATTCTACCATTCTGAGAGATTCTGGGTTCTAGAATCAATGGACTGCAGAGTTCTGGAATGCCAGGGTGTCCAAACTCTAGAATCCTTCCGTGTCTGAACTCGTGAGTCATTCAATGTCCACATTCCAGATCACAGGGTGTCTGAATTCCAGAAGCACCAAATGTCTGTATTCTAGAATTGGAATGTGGCGGAATTCTAGAATACACAGCACGGCAGAATTCTAAAGTCCTAAAATGCCTGATATTCGGAAGTTAAGGAGTCTGACATCCAGAATGTTACTAGGTCAGCATTCTACCGTTCTGAGAGATTCTGGGTTCTGGAATCTATGGACGGCAGAGTTCTGGAATGTCAGGGTGTCCAAACTCTAGAATCCTTCCGTTTCTGAACACGTGAGTCATTCAATGTCCACATTCCAGATCAAAGGGTGTCTGAATTCCAGAAGCACCAAATGTCTGCATTCTAGAATCGGAATGTGGCGGAATTCTAGAATGCACAGCACGGCGGAATTCGAAATTCCTAAAATGCCTGCTATCCAGAATTAAGGTGTCTGACATTCAGAATGCTACCACGTCAGAATTATACCATTCTGAAAGATTCTGGGATCTAGAATAAATGGACGGCTGGGTTCCAGAATGTCAGGGTGGCAAAACTCTAGAAACCTTGCGTGTCTGAACTCGAGAGTCATTCAATCTCCACATTCCAGAACTCTGGATGTCTGAATTATAGAAGCACCAAATGTCTGCATTCTAGAATCGGAATGTGGCGGAATTCTAGAATGCACAGCACGGCGGAATTATAAAGTCCTAAAATGCCTGCTATCCGGAAGTTAAGGTGTCTGACATCCAGAATGTTACTAGGTCAGCATTCTAACGTTCTGAGAGACTCTGGGTTCTAGAATCAATGGACGGCAGAGATATGGCATGTCAGGGTGTCCAAACTCTAGAATCCTTGTGTGTCTGAACTCAAGAGTCATTCAATGTCCACATTCCGGATCACAGGGTTTCTGAATTCCAGAAAACCAAATGTCTGCATTCTAGAATCGGAATGTGGTAGAATTCTAGAATGCACAGCACGGCGGAATTCTAAAGTCCTAAAATGCCTGCTATCCGGAAGTTAAGGTGTCTGACACCCAGAATGCTACCACATCAGAATTATACCATTCTGAAACATTCTGGGATCTAGAATCAATGGACAGGTGAGTTCCAGAATGTCAGGGTGGCAAAACTCTAGAATCCTGGCGTGTCTGAACTCGAGAGTCATTCAATGTCCACATTCCACAACTCGGGATGTCTGAATTGTAGAAGCACCAAATGTCTGCATTCTAGAATCGGAATGTGGCGGAATTCTAGAATGCACAGCATGGCGGAATTCTAAAGTCCTAAAATGCCTGCTATCCGGAAGTTAAGGTGTCTGACATCAAGAATGCTACCAAGTTAGAATTATAACATTCTGAAAGATTCTGGGATCTAGAATCAATGGACAGCTGAGTTCCAGAATGTCAGGGTGGCAAAAATCTAGAATCCTTACGTGTCTGAACTCGAGAGTCATTCAATGTCCACATTCCAGAACTCTGGATGTCTGAAATATAGAAGCACCAAATTTCTGCATTCTAGAATCACAATGTGGCGGAATTCTAGAATGCACAGCACGGCGGAATTTTAAAGTCCTAAAATGCCTGCTATCCGGAAGTCAAGGTGTCTGACATCCAGAATGTTACTAGGTCAGCATTCTACAGTTCTGAGAGATTCTGGGTTTTAGAATCAATGGATGGCAGAGTTCTGGAATGTCAGGGTGTTCAAACTCAAGAATACTTGCGTGTCTGAACTCGAGAGTCATTCAATGTTCACATTTCGCATCACAGGGTGTCTGAATTCCAGAAGCACCAAATGTCTGCATTCTAGAATCGGAATGTGGAGGAATTCTAGAATGCACAGCACGGCAGAATTCTAAAGTCCTAAAATGCCTGCTATTCGGAAGTTAAGGTGTCTGACATCCAGAATGTTACTAGGTCAGCATTCTACCATTCTGAGAGATTCTGGGTTCTAGAATCAATGGACGGCAGAGTTCTGGAATGTCAGGGTGTCCAAACTCTAGAATCCTTCTGTGTCTGAACTCGTGAGTCATTCAATGTCCACATTCTGGATCACAGGGTGTCTGAATTCCAGAAGCACCAAATGTCTTCATTCTAGAATCGGAATGTGGCGGAATTCTAGAATGCACAGCACGGCAGAATTCTGAACTCCTAAAATGCCTGATATTCCGAAGTTAAGGAGTCTGACATCCAGAATGTTACTAGGTCAGCATTCTACCGTTCTGAGAGATTCTGGGTTCTAGAATCAATGGACGGCAGAGTTCTGGAAAGTCAGGGTGTCCAAACTCTAGAATCCTTGCGTGTCTGAACTCGTGAGTCATTCAATGTCCACATTCCGGATCATAGGGTGTCTGAATTCCAGAAGCACCAAATGTCTGCATTCTAGAATCGGAATGTGGAAGAATTCTAGAATGCACAGCACGGCAGAATTCTAAAGTCCTAAAATGCCTGCTATCTGGAAGTTAAGGTGTCTGACATCCAGAATGCTACCACGTCAGAATTATACCATTCTGAAAGATTCTGGGATCTAGAATCAATGGACGGCTAAGTTCCAGAATGTCAGGGTTTCCAAACTCTGGAATCCTTGCGTGTCTGAACTAGAGAGTCATTCAATATCCCCATTCCAGGACTCTGGATGTCTGAAATATAGAAGAAACAAATGTCTGCATTCTAGAATCGGAATGTGGTGGAATTCTAGAATGCACAGCACGGCGGAATTCTAAAGTCCTAAAATGCCTGATATTCGGAAGTTAAGGAGTTTGACATCCAGAATGTTACTAGGTCAGCTTTCTACCGTTCTGAGAGATTCTGGGTTCTGGAATCAATGGACGGCAGAGTTCTTGAATGTCAGGGTGTCCAAACTCTAGAATCCATCCGTGTCTGAACTCGTGAGTCATTCAATGTCCACATTCCGGAACTCTGGATGTCTGAATTATAGAAGCACCAAATGTCTGCATTCTAGAATCGGAATGTGGCGGAATTCTAGAATGCACAGCACGGCGGAATTCGAAAGTCCTAAAATGCCTGCTATCCGGAAGTTAATGAGTCTGACATCCAGAATGTTACTAGGTCAGCATTCTACCGTTCTGAGAGATTCTGTGTTCTAGAATCAATGGACGGCATAGTTCTGGAATGTCCGGGTGTCCAAACTCTAGAATCCTTCCGTGTCTGGACTCGTGAGTCATTCAATGTCCACATTCCGGATCACAGGGTGTTTGAATTCCAGAAGCACCAAATGTCTGCATTCTAGAAGCGGAATGTGGCGGAATTCTAGAATGCACAGCATGGCCGAATTCTAAAATCCTAAAATGCCTGCTATACGGAAGTTAAGGTGTCTGACATTAAGAATGCTACCAAGTCAGAATTATACCATTCTGAAAGATTCTGGGATCTAGAATCAATGGACGGCTGAGTTCCAGAATGTCTGGGTGGGAAAACTCTAGAATCCTTGCGTGTCTGAACTCGAGAGTCATTCAATGTCCACATTCCAGAACTCTGGATGTCTGAATTATAGAAGCACCAAATGTGTGCATTCTAGAATCGGAATGTGGCGGAATTTTAGAATGCACAGCACGGTGGAATTCTAAAGTCCTAAAATGCCTATTAGCCGAAAGCTAAGGTGTCTGATGACCAGAATGTTACAGGGTCAGCATTCTACCGTTCTAAGAGATTCTGGGTTCTGGAATCAATGGACGGCCGAGTTCTGGAATGTCTGGGTGTCCAAACTCCAGAATCCTTGAGTGTTAGAACTCGACAGTCATTCAATTTCCATATTCCGGGTCACAGGGTGACTGAATACCAGAAGCACCAAATGTCTGCATTCTAGAATCGGAATGTGGCGGAATTCTGGAATGCACAGCACGGCGGAATTCGAAGGTCCTAAATTGCCTGCTATCTGGAAGTTAAGGTGTCTGACATCCATAATGCTACCACGTCAGAATTATACCATTCTGAAAGATTCTGTGATCTAGAATCAATGGACGGCTGAGTTCCAGAATGTCAGGGTGGCAAAACTCTAGAATCCTTGCCTGTCTGAACTCGAGACTCATTCCATGTCCACATTCCAGAATTCTGGATGTCTGAATTATAGAAGCACTAAATGTCTGCATTCTAGAATCGGAATGTGGCGGAATTCTAGAATGCACAGCACGGCGTAATTCTAAAGTCCTAAAATGCCTGCTATCCGTAAGTTAAGGTGTCTGACATCAAGAATGCTACCAAGTCAGAATTATATCATTCTGAAAGATTTTGGGATCTAGAATCAATGGACGGCTGAGTTCCAGAATGTCAGGGTGGCAAAACTCTAGAATACTTGCGTGTCTGAACTCGAGAGTCATTCAATGTCCACATTCCAGAACTCTGGATGTCTGAATTATAGAAGCACCAAATGTCTGCATTCTAGAATCGGAATGTGGCGGAATTCTAGAATGCACAGCACGGCGGATTTCTAAAGTCCTAAAATGCCTACTAGCCGAAAGTTAACGTGTCTGATGACCAGAATGTTACTAGGTCAGCATTCTACCGTTCTGAGAGATTCTGGGTTCTAGAATCAATGCACGGCAGAGTTCTGGAATGTCAGGGTGTCCAAACTCTAGAATCCTTGAGTGTTTGAACTCGAGAGTCATTCAATTTCCATATTCCGGGTCACAGGGTGACTGAATTCCAGAAGCACCAAATGTCTGCATTCTAGAATCGGAATGTGGTAGAATTCTAGAATGCACAGCACGGCGGAATTCTAAAGTCCTAAAATGCCTGCTATCCGGAAGTTAAGGTGTCTGACACCCAGAATGCTACCACATCAGAATTATACCATTCTGAAACATTCTGGGATCTAGAATCAATGGACGGGTGAGTTCCAGAATGTCAGGGTGGCAAAACTCTAGAGTCCTGGCGTGTCTGAACTCGAGAGTCATTCAATGTCCACATTCCAGAACTCTGGATGTCTGAATTATAGAAGCACCAAATGTCTGCATTCTAGAATCAGAATGTGGCGGAATTCTAGAATGCACAGCACGGCGAAATTCTAAAGTCCTAAAATGCCTGCTATCCGGAAGTTAAGGTGTCTGACATCCAGAATGCTACCACGTCAGAATTATATCATTCTGAAAGATTCTGGGATCTAGAATCAATGGACGGCTGAGTTCCAGAATGTCGGGGTTTCCAAACCCTAGAATCCTTGCGTGTCTGAACTCGGGAGTCATTCAATATCCACATTCCAGGACTCTGGATGTCTGAAATATAGAAGCACCAAATGTCTGCATTCTAGAATCGGAATGTGGCGGAATTCTAGAATGCACAGCACGGCGGAATTCTAAATTCCTAACATGACTGCTATCCGGAAGTTAATGTGTCTGACATCAAGAATGCTACCAAGTCAGAATTATAACATTCTGAAAGATTCTGGGATCTAGAATCAGTGGACGGCTGAGTTCCAAAATGTCAGGGTGGCAAAACTCAAGAATCCTTCCGTGTCTGAACTCGAGAGTCATTCAATGTCCACATTCCAGAACTCTGGATGTCAGAAATATAGAAGCACCAAATGTCTGCATTCTAGAATCGGAATGTGGCGGAATTCTAGAATGCACAGCACGGCAGAATTCTAAAGTCCTAAAATGCCTGCTATTCGGAAGTTAAGGTGTCTGACATCCAGAATGTTTCTAGGTCAGCATTCTACCGTTCTGAGAGATTCTGGGTTCTAGAATCAATGGACGGCAGAGTTCTGGAATGTCAGGGTGTCCAAACTCTAGAATCCTTCTGTGTCTGAACTCGTGAGTTATTCAATGTCCACATTCCGGATCACAGGGTGTCTGAATTCCAGAAGCACCAAATGTCTGCATTCTAGAATCGGAATGTGGCGGAATTCTAGAATGCACAGCACGGCAGAATTCTGAAGCCCTAAAATGCCTGATATTCGGAAGTTAAGGAGTCTGACATCCAGAATGTTACTAGGTCAGCATTCTACCTTTCTGAGAGATTCTGGGTTCTAGAATCAATGGACGGCAGAGTTTTGGAATGTCAGGGTGTCCAAACTCTAGAATCCTTCCGTGTCTGAACTCGTGAGTCATTCAAAATCCACATTCCGGATTACAGGGTGTCTGAATTCCAGAAACACCAAATGTCTGCATTCTAGAATCGGAATGTGGCGGAATTCTAGAATGCACAGCACGGCGGAATTCGAAAGTCCTAAAATGCCTGCTATCAGGAATTAAGGTGTCTGACATCCAGAATGCTACGACGTCAGAATTATACCATTCTGAAAGATTCTGGGATCTAGTATCAATGGACGGCTGAGTTCCAGAATGTCAGGGTGGCAAAACTCAAGAATCCTTGCGTGTCTGAACTCGAGAGTCATTCAAAGTCCACATTCCAGAACTCTGGATGTCTGAATTATAGAAGCACCAAATGTCTGCATTCTAGAATCGGAATGTGGCGGAATTCTAGAATGCACAGCAGGGCGGAATTCGAAAGTCCTAAAATGCCTGCTATCCGGAAGTTAAGGTGTCTGACATCCAGAATGCTACCACGTCAGAATTATACCATTCTGAAAGATTCTGTGATCTAGAATCAATGGACGGCTGAGTTCCAGAATGTCAGGGTGGCAAAATTCTAGAATCCTTGCCTGTCTGAACTCGAGACTCATTCCATGTCCACATTCCAGAATTCTGGATGTCTAAATTATAGAAGCACTAAATGTCTGCATTCTAGAATCGGAATGTGGCGGAATTCTAGAATGCACAGCACGGCGTAATTCTAAAGTCCTAAAATGCCTGCTATCCGGAAGTTAAGGTGTCTGACATCAAGAATGCCACCAAGTCAGAATTATACCATACTGAAAGATTCTGGGATCTAGAATCAATGGACGGCTGAGTTCCACAATGTCAGGTTGGCAAAACTCTAGAATCCTTGTGTGTCTGAACTCGAGAGTCATTCAATGTCCACATTCCAGAACTCTGGATGTCAGAAATATAGAAGCACCAAATGTCTGCCTTCTAGAATCGGAATGTGGCGGAATTCTAGAATGCACAGCACGGCAGAATTCTAAAGTCCTAAAATGCCTGCTATTCGGAAGTTAAGGTGTCTGACATCCAGAATGTTTCTAGGTCAGCATTCTACCGTTCTGAGAGATTCTGGGTTCTAGAATCAATGGACGGCAGAGTTCTGGAATGTCAGGGTGTCCAAACTCTAGAATCCTTCTGTGTCTGAGCTCGTGAGTTATTCAATGTCCACATTCCGGATCACAGGGTGTCTGAATTCCAGAAGCACCAAATGTCTGCATTCTAGAATCGGAATGTGGCGGAATTCTAGAATGCACAGCACGGCAGAATTCTGAAGTCCTAAAATGCCTGATATTCGGAAGTTAAGGAGTCTGACATCCAGAATGTTACTAGGTCAGCATTCTACCTTTCTGAGAGATTCTGGGTTCTAGAATCAATGGACGTCAGAGTTCTGGAATGTCAGGGTGTCCAAACTCTAGAATCCTTCCGTGTCTGAACACGTGAGTCATTCAAAATCCACATTCCGGATCACAGGGTGTCTGAATTCCAGAAGCACCAAATGTCTGCATTCTAGAATCGGAATGTGGCGGAATTCTAGAATGCACAGCATGGCGGAATTCGAAAGTCCTAAAATGCCTGCTATCAGGAAGTTAAGGTGTCTGACATCCAGAATGCTACCACGTCAGAATTATACCATTCTGAAAGATTCTGGGATCTACAATCAATGGACGGCTGAGTTCCAGAATGTCAGGGTGGCAAAACTCTAGAATACTTGCGTGTCTGAACTCGAGAGTCATTCAATGTCCACATTCCAGAACTCTGGATGTCTGAATTATAGAAGCACTAAATGTCTGAATTCTAGAATCGGAATGTGGCGGAATTCTAGAATGCACAGCACGGCGGATTTCTAAAGTCCTAAAATGCCTACTAGCTGAAAGTTAAGGTGTCTGATGACCAGAATGTTACTAGGTCAGCATTCTAACGTTCTGAGAGATTCTGGGTTCTAGAATCAATGGACGGCAGAGTTCTGGAATGTCAGGGTGTCCAAACTCTAGAATCCTTGAGTGTTTGAACTCGAGAGTCATTCAATTTCCATATTCCGGGTCACAGGGTGACTGAATTCCAGAAGCACCAAATGTCTGCATTCTAGAATCGGAATGTGGTAGAATTCTAGAATGCACAGCACGGCGGAATTCTAAAGTCCTAAAATGCCTGCTATCCGGAAATTAAGGTGTCTGACACCCAGAATGCTACCACATCAGAATTATACCATTCTGAAACATTCTGGGATCTAGAATCAATGGACGGGTGAGTTCCAGAATGTCAGGGTGGCAAAACTCTAGAGTCCTGGCGTGTCTGAACTCGAGAGTCATTCAATGTCCACATTCCAGAACTCTGGATGTCTGAATTATAGAAGCACCAAATGTCTGCATTCTAGAATCAGAATGTGGCGGCATTCTAGAATGCACAGCACGGCGAAATTCTAAAGTCCTAAAATGCCTGCTATCCGGAAGTTAAGGTGTCTGACATCCAGAATGCTACCACGTCAGAATTATACCATTCTGAAAGATTCTGTGATCTAGAATCAATGGACGGCTGAGTTCCAGAATGTCAGGGTGGCAAAACTATAGAATCCTTGCCTGTCTGAACTCGAGACTCATTCCATGTCCACATTCCAGAATTCTGGATGTCTGAATTATAGAAGCACTAAATGTCTGCATTCTAGAATCGGAATGTGGCGGAATTCTAGAATGCACAGCACGGCGGAATTCGAAAGTCCTAAAATGCCTGCTATCAGGAAGTTAAGGTGTCTGACATCAAGAATGCCACCAAGTCAGAATTATACCATTCTGAAAGATTCTGGTATCTAGAATCAATGGACGGCTGAGTTCCAGAATGTCAGGTTGGCAAAACTCTAGAATCCTTGTGTGTCTGAACTCGAGAGTCATTCAATGTCCACATTCCAGAACTCTGGATGTCAGAAATATAGAAGCACCAAATGTCTGCCTTCTAGAATCAGAATGTGGCGGAATTCTAGAATGCACAGCACGGCGAAATTCTAAAGTCCTAAAATGCCTGCTATCCGGAAGTTAAGGTGACTGACATCCAGAATGCTACCACGTCAGAATTATATCATTCTGAAAGATTCTGGGATCTAGAATCAATGGACGGCTGAGTTCCAGAATGTCGGGGTTTCCAAACTCTAGAATCCTTGCGTGTCTGAACTCGGGAGTCATTCAATATCCACATTCCAGGACTATGGATGTCTGAAATATAGAAGCACCAAATGTCTGCATTCTAGAATCGGAATATGGCAGAATTCTAGAATGCACAGCACGGCGGAATTCTTAATTCCTAAAATGCCTGCTATCCGGAAGTTAAGGTGTCTGACATCAAGAATGCTACCAAGTCAGAATTATAACATTCTGAAAGATTCTGGGATCTAGAATCAGTGGACGGCTGAGTTCCAAAATGTCAGGGTGGCAAAACTCAAGAATCCTTGCGTGTCTGAACTCGAGAGTCATTCAATGTCCACATTCCAGAACTCTGGATGTCAGAAATATAGAAGCACCAAATGTCTGCATTCTAGAATCGGAATGTGGCGGAATTCTAGAATGCACAGCACGGCAGAATTCTAAAGTCCTAAAATGCCTGCTATTCGGAAGTTAAGGTGTCTGACATCCAGAATGTTTCTAGGTCAGCATTCTAACGTTCTGAGAGATTCTGGGTTCTAGAATCAATGGACGGCAGAGTTCTGGAATGTCAGGGTGTCCAAACTCTAGAATCCTTCTGTGTCTGAACTCGTGAGTTATTCAATGTCCACATTCCGGATCACAGGGTGTCTGAATTCCAGAAGCACCAAATGTCTGCATTCTAGAATCGGAATGTGGCGGAATTCTAGAATGCACAGCACGGCAGAATTCTGAAGTCCTAAAATGCCTGCTATTCGGAAGTTAAGGTGTCTGACATCCAGAATGTTACTAGGTCAGCATTCTACCTTTCTGAGAGATTCTGGGTTCTAGAATCAATGGACGGCAGAGTTTTGGAATGTCAGGGTGTCCAAACTCTAGAATCCTTCCGTGTCTGAACTCGTGAGTCATTCAAAATCCACATTCGGGATCACAGGGTGTCTGAATTCCAGAAGCACCAAATGTCTGCATTCTAGAATCGGAATGTGGCGGAATTCTAGAATGCACAGCACGGCGGAATTCGAAAGTCCTAAAATGCCTGCTATCAGGAAGTTAAGGTGTCTGACATCCAGAATGCTACCACGTCAGAATTATACCATTCTGAAAGATTCTGGGATCTAGAATCAATGGACGGCTGAGTTCCAGAATGTCAGGGTGGCAAAACTCAAGAATCCTTGCGTGTCTGAACTCGAGAGTCATTCAATGTCCACATTCCAGAACTCTGGATGTCTGAATTATAGAAGCACCAAATGTCTGCATTCTAGAATCGGAATGTGGCGAAATTCTAGAATGCACAGCACGGCGGAATTCGAAAGTCCTAAAATGCCTGCTATCCGGAAGTTAAGGTGTCTGACATCCAGAATGCTACCACGTCAGAATTATACCATTCTGAAAGATTCTGTGATCTAGAATCAATGGACGGCTGAGTTCCAGAATGTCAGGGTGGCAAAACTCTAGAATCCTTGCCTGTCTGAACTCGAGACTCATTCCATGTCCACATTCCAGAATTCTGGATGTCTGAATTATAGAAGCACTAAATGTCTGCATTCTAGAATCGGAATGTTGCGGAATTCTAGAATGAACAGCACGGCGGAATTCTAAAGTCCTAAAATGCCTGCTATCCGGAAGTTAAGGTGTCTGACATCAAGAATGCCACCAAGTCAGAATTATACCATTCTGAAAGATTCTGGGATCTAGAATCAATGGACGGCTGAGTTCCAGAATGTCAGGTTGGCAAAACTCTAGAATCCTTGTGTGTCTGAACTCGAGAGTCATTCAATGTCCACATTCCAGAACTCTGGATGTCAGAAATATAGAAGCACCAAATGTCTGCATTCTAGAATCGGAATGTGGCGGAATTCTAGAATGCACAGCACGGCAGAATTCTAAAGTCCTAAAATGCCTGCTATTCGGAAGTTAAGGTGTCTGACATCCAGAATGTTCCTAGGTCAGCATTCTACCGTTCTGAGAGATTCTGGGTTCTAGAATCAATGGACGGCAGAGTTCTGGAATGTCAGGGTGTCCAAACTCTAGAATCCTTCTGTGTCTGAACTCGTGAGTTATTCAATGTCCACAATCGGATCACAGGGTGTCTGAATTCCAGAAGCACCAAATGTCTGCATTCTAGAATCGGAATGTGGCGGAATTCTAGAATGCACAGCACGGCAGAATTCTGAAGTCCTAAAATGCCTGATATTCGGAAGTTAAGGAGTCTGACATCCAGAATGTTACTAGGTCAGCATTCTACCTTTCTGAGAGATTCTGTGTTCTAGAATCAATGGACGGCAGAGTTCTGGAATGTCAGGGTGTCCAAACTCTAGAATCCTTCCGTGTCTGAACTCGTGAGTCATTCAAAATCCACATTCCGGATCACAGGGTGTCTGAATTCCAGAAGCACCAAATGTCTGCATTCTAGAATCGGAATGTGGCGGAATTCTAGAATGCACAGCACGGCAGAATTCTAATGTCTTAAAATGCCTGCTATCCGGAAGTCAAGGTGTCTGACATCAAGAATGGTACCAAGTCAGAATTATATCATTCTGAAAGATTCTGGGATCTAGAATCAATGGACGGCTGAGTTCCAGAATGTCAGGTTGGCAAAACTCTAGAATCCTTCCGTGTCTGAACTCGTGAGTCATTCAAAATCCACATTCCGGATCACAGGGTGTCTGAATTCCAGAAGCACCAAATGTCTGCATTCTAGAATTGGAATGTGGCGGAATTCTAGAATGCACAGCACGGCAGAATTCGAAAGTCCTAAAATGCCTGCTCTCAGGAAGTTAAGGTGTCTGACATCCAGAATGCTACCACGTCAGAATTATACCATTCTGAAAGATTCTGGGATCTAGAATCAATGGACGGCTGAGTTCCAGAATGTCAGGGTGGCAAAACTCTAGAATCCTTGCGTGTCTGAACTCGAGAGTCATTCAATGTCCACATTCCAGAACTCTGGATGTCTGAATTATAGAAGCACCAAATGTCTGCATTCTAGAATCGGAATGTGGCGGAATTCTAGAATGCACAGCACGGCGGAATTCGAAAGTCCTAAAATGCCTGCTATCCGGAAGTTAAGGTGTCTGACATCCAGAATGCTACCACGTCAGAATTATACCATTCTGAAAGATTCTGTGATCTAGAATCAATGGACGGCTGAGTTCCAGAATGTCAGGGTGGCAAAACTCTAGAATCCTTGCCTGTCTGAACTCGAGACTCATTCCATGTCCACATTCCAGAATTCTGGATGTCTGAATTATAGAAGCACTAAATGTCTGCATTCTAGAATCGGAATGTGGCGGAATTCTAGAATGCACAGCACGGCGTAATTCTAAAGTCCTAAAATGCCTGCTATCCGGAAGTTAAGTTGTCTGACATCAAGAATGCTACCAAGTCAGAATTATACCATTCTGAAAGATTCTGGGATCTAGAATCAATGGACGGCTGAGTTCCAGAATGTCAGGTTGGCAAAACTCTAGAATCCTTGTGTGTCTGAACTCGAGAGTCATTCAATGTCCACATTCCAGAACTCTGGATGTCAGAAATATAGAAGCACCAAATGTCTGCATTCTAGAATCGGAATGTGGCGGAATTCTAGAATGCACAGCACGGCAGAATTCTAAAGTCCTAAAATGCCTGCTATTCGGAAGTTAAGGTGTCTGACATCCAGAATGTTTCTAGGTCAGCATTCTACCGTTCTGAGAGATTCTGGGTTCTAGAATCAATGGACGGCAGAGTTCTGGAATGTCAGGGTGTCCAAACTCTAGAATCATTCTGTGTCTGAACTCGTGAGTTATTCAATGTCCACATTCCGGATCACAGGGTGTCTGAATTCCAGAAGCACCAAATGTCTGCATTCTAGAATCGGAATGTGGCGGAATTCTAGAATGCACAGCACGGCAGAATTCTGAAGTCCTAAAATGCCTGATATTCGGAAGTTAAGGAGTCTGACATCCAGAATGTTACTAGGTCAGCATTCTACCTTTCTGAGAGATTCTGGGTTCTAGAATCAATGGACGGCAGAGTTCCAGAATGTCAGTGTGGCAAAACTCAAGAATCCTTGCGTGTCTGAACTCGAGAGTCATTCAATGTCCACATTCCAGAACTCTGGATGTCTGAATTATAGAAGCACCAAATGTCTGCATTCTAGAATCGGAATGTGGCGGAATTCTAGAATGCACAGCACGGCGGAATTCGAAAGTCCTAAAATGCCTGCTATCAGGAAGTTAAGGTGTCTGACATCCAGAATGCTACCACGTCAGAATTATACCATTCTGAAAGATTCTGTGATCTAGAATCAATGGACGGCTGAGTTCCAGAATGTCAGGGTGGCAAAACTCTAGAATCCTTGCCTGTCTGAACTCGAGACTCATTCCATGTCCACATTCCAGAATTCTGGATGTCTGAATTATAGAAGCACTAAATGTCTGCATTCTAGAATCGGAATGTGGCGGAATTCTAGAATGCACAGCACGGCGTAATTCTAAAGTCCTAAAATGCCTGCTATCCGGAAGTTAAGGTGTCTGACATCAAGAATGCTACCAAGTCAGAATTATACCATTCTGAAAGATTCTGGGATCTAGAATCAATGGATGGCTGAGTTCCAGAATGTCAGGGTGGCAAAACTCTAGAATCCTTGTGTGTCTGAACTCGAGAGTCAATCAATGTCCACATTCCAGAACTCTGGATGTCAGAAATATAGAAGCACCAAATGTCTGCATTCTAGAATCGGAATGTGGCGGAATTCTAGAATGCACAGCACGGCAGATTTCTAAAGTCCTAAAATGCCTGCTATTCGGAAGCTAAGGTGTCTGACATCCAGAATGTTTCTAGGTCAGCATTCTACCGTTCTGAGAGATTCTGGGTTCTAGAATCAATGGACGGCAGAGTTCTGGAATGTCAGGGTGTCCAAACTCTAGAATCCTTCTGTGTCTGAACTCGTGAGTTATTCAATGTCCACATTCCGGATCACAGGGTGTCTGAATTCCAGAAGCACCAAATGTCTGCATTCTAGAATCGGAATGTGGCGGAATTCTAGAATGCACAGCACGGCGGAATTCGAAAGTCCTAAAATGCCTGCTATCAGGAAGTTAAGGTGTCTGACATCCAGAATGCTACCACGTCAGAATTATACCATTCTGAAACATTCTGGGATCTAGAATCAATGGACGGTTGAGTTCCAGAATGTCAGGTTGGCAAAACTCTAGAATCCTTGTGTGTCTGAACTCGAGAGTCATTCAATGTCCACATTCCAGAACTCTGGATGTCAGAAATATAGAAGCACCAAATGTCTGCATTCTAGAATCGGAATGTGGCGGAATTCTAGAATGCACAGCACGGCAGAATTCTAAAGTCCTAAAATGACTGCTATTCGGAAGTTAAGGTGTCTGACATCCAGAATGTTTCTAGGTCAGCATTCTACCGTTCTGAGAGATTCTGGGTTCTAGAATCAATGGACGGCAGAGTTCTGGAATGTCAGGGTGTCCAAACTCTAGAATCCTTCTGTGTCTGAACTCGTGAGTTATTCAATGTCCACATTCCGGATCACAGGGTGTCTGAATTCCAGAAGCACCAAATGTCTGCATTCTAGAATCGGAATGTGGCGGAATTCTAGAATGCACAGCACGGCAGAATTCTGAAGTCCTAAAATGCCTGATATTCGGAAGTTAAGGAGTCTGACATCCAGAATGTTACTAGGTCAGCATTCTACCTTTCTGAGAGGTTCTGGGTTCTAGAATCAATGGACGGCAGAGTTCTGGAATGTCAGGGTGTCCAAACTCTAGAATCCTTCCGTGTCTGAACTCGTGAGTCATTCAAAATCCACATTCCGGATCACAGGGTGTCTGAATTCCAGAAGCACCAAATGTCTGCATTCTAGAATCGGAATGTGGCGGAATTCTAGAATGCACAGCACGGCGGAATTCGAAAGTCCTAAAATGCCTGCTATCAGGAAGTTAAGTTGTCTGACATCCAGAATGCTACCACGTCAGAATTATACCATTCTGAAAGATTCTGTGATTTAGAATCAATGGACGGCTGAGTTCCAGAATGTCAGGGTGGCAAAACTCTAGAATCCTTGCCTGTCTGAACTCGAGACTCATTCCATGTCCACATTCCAGAATTCTGGATGTCTGAATTATAGAAGCACTAAATGTCTGCATTCTAGAATCGGAATGTGGCGGAATTCTAGAATGCACAGCACGGCGTAATTCTAAAGTCCTAAAATGGCTGCTATCAGGAAGTTAAGGTGTCTGACATCCAGAATGCTACCACGTCAGAATTATACCATTCTGAAAGATTCTGGGATCTAGAATCAATGGACGGCTGAGTTCCAGAATGTCAGGGTGGCAAAACTCAAGAATCCTTGCGTGTCTGAACTCGAGAGTCATTCAATGTCCACATTCCAGAACTCTGGATGTCTGAATTATAGAAGCACTAAATGTCTGCATTCTAGAATCGGAATGTGGCGGAATTCTAGAATGCACAGCACGGCGTAATTCTAAAGTCCTAAAATGCCTGCTATCCGGAAGTTAAGGTGTCTGACATCCAGAATGCTACCAAGTCAGAATTATACCATTCTGAAAGATTCTGGGATCTAGAATCAATGGACGGCTGAGTTCCAGAATGTCAGGTTGGCAAAACTCTAGAATCCTTGTGTGTCTGAACTCGAGAGTCATTCAATGTCCACATTCCAGAACTCTGGATGTCAGAAATATAGAAGCACCAAATGTCTGCATTCTAGAATCGGAATGTGGCGGAGTTTTAGAATGCACAGCACGGCAGAATTCTAAAGTCCTAAAATGCCTGCTATTCGGAAGTTAAGGTGTCTGACATCCAGAATGTTTCTAGGTCAGCATTCTACCGTTCTGAGAGATTCTGGGTTCTAGAATCAATGGACGGCAGAGTTCTGGAATGTCAGGGTGTCCAAACTCTAGAATCATTCTGTGTCTGAACTCGTGAGTCATTCAATGTCCACATTCCGGATCACAGGGTGTCTGAATTCCAGAAGCACCAAATGTCTGCATTCTAGAATCGGAATGTGGCGGAATTCTAGAATGCACAGCACTTCGTAATTCTAAAGTCCTAAAATGCCTGCTATCAGGAAGTTAAGGTGTCTGACATCAAGAATGCTACCAAGTCAGAATTATACCATTCTGAAAGATTCTGGGATCTAGAATCAATGGACGGCTGAGTTCCAGAATGTCAGGTTGGCAAAACTCTAGAATCCTTGTGTGTCTGAACTCGAGAGTCATTCAATGTCCACATTCCAGAAATCTGGATGTCAGAAATATAGAAGCACCAAATGTCTGCATTCTAGAATCGGAATGTGGCGGAATTCTAGAATGCACAGCACGGCAGAATTCTAAAGTCCTAAAATGCCTGCTATTCGGAAGTTAAGGTGTCTGACATCCAGAATGTTTCTAGGTCAGCATTCTACCGTTCTGAGAGATTCTGGGTTCTAGAATCAATGGACGGCAGAGTTCTGGAATGTCAGGGTGTCCAAACTCTAGAATCCTTCTGTGTCTGAACTCGTGAGTTATTCAATGTCCACATTCCGGATCACAGGGTGTCTGAATTCCAGAAGCACCAAATGTCTGCATTCTAGAATCGGAATGTGGCGGAATTCTAGAATGCACAGCACGGCGTAATTCTAAAGTCCTAAAATGCCTGCTATCAGGAAGTTAAGGTGTCTGACATCCAGAATGCTACCACGTCAGAATTATACCATTCTGAAAGATTCTGGGATCTAGAATCAATGGACGGCTGAGTTCCAGAATGTCAGGGTGGCAAAACTCAAGAATCCTTGCGTGTCTGAACTCGAGAGTCATTCAATGTCCACATTCCAGAACTCTGGATGTCTGAATTATAGAAGCACCAAATGTCTGCATTCTAGAATCGGAATGTGGGGGAATTCTAGAATGCACAGCACGGCGGAATTCGAAAGTCCTAAAATGCCTGCTATCCGGAAGTTAAGGTGTCTGACATCCAGAATGCTACCACGTCAGAATTATACCATTCTGAAAGATTCTGTGATCTAGAATCAATGGACGGCTGTGTTCCAGAATGTCAGGGTGGCAAAACTCTAGAATCCTTGCCTGTCTGAACTCGAGACTCATTCCATGTCCACATTCCAGAATTCTGGATGTCTGAATTATAGAAGCACTAAATGTCTGCATTCTAGAATCGGAATGTGGCGGAATTCTAGAATGCACAGCACGGCGTAATTCTAAAGTCCTAAAATGCCTGCTATCAGGAAGTTAAGGTGTCTGACATCCAGAATGCTACCAAGTCAGAATTATACCATTCTGAAAGATTCTGGGATCTAGAATCAATGGACGGCTGAGTTCCAGAATGTCAGGGTGGCAAAACTCAAGAATCCTTGCGTGTCTGAACTCGAGAGTCATTCAATGTCCACATTCCAGAACTCTGGATGTCTGAATTATAGAAGCACTAAATGTCTGCATTCTAGAATCGGAATGTGGCGGAATTCTAGAATGCACAGCACGGCGTAATTCTAAAACCCTAAAATGCCTGCTATCCGGAAGTTAAGGTGTCTGACATCAAGAATGCTACCAAGTCAGATTTATACCATTCTGAAAGATTCTGGGATCTAGAATCAATGGACGTCTGAGTTCCAGAATGTAAGGGTGGCAAAACTCTAGAATCCTTGCCTGTCTGAACTCGAGACTCATTCCATGTCCACATTACAGAATTCTGGATGTCAGAAATATAGAAGCACCAAATGTCTGCATTCTAGAATCGGAATGTGGCGGAATTCTAGAATGCACAGCACGGCGTAATTCTAAAGTCCTAATATGCCTGCTATCCGGAAGTTAAGGTGTCTGACATCAAGAATGCTACCAAGTCAGAATTATACCATTCTGAAAGATTCTGGGATCTAGAATCAATGGACGGCTGAGTTCCAGAATGTCAGGTTGGCAAAACTCTAGAATCCTTGTGTGTCTGAACTCGAGAGTCATTCAATGTCCACATTCCAGAACTCTGGATGTCTGAATTATAGAAGCACCAAATGTCTGCATTCTAGAATCAGAATGTGGCGGAATTCTAGAATGCACAGCACGGCGGAATTCGAAAGTCCTAAAATGCCTGCTATCCGGAAGTTAAGGTGTCTGACATCAAGAATGCTACCACGTCAGAATTATAACATTCTGAAAGATTCTGTGATCTAGAATCAATGGACGGCTTAGTTCCAGAATGTCAGGGTGGCAAAAGTCAAGAATCCTTGCGTGGCTGAACTCGAGAGTCATTCAATGTCCACATTCCAGAACTCTGGATGTCTGAATTATAGAAGCACCAAATGTCTGCATTCTAGAATCGGAATGTGGCGGAATTCTAGAATGCACAGCACGGCGGAATTCGAAAGTCATAAAATGCCTGCTATCAGGAAGTTAAGGTGTCTGACATCCAGAATGCTACCACGTCAGAATTATACCATTCTGAAAGATTCTGGGATCTAGAATCAATGGACGGCTGAGTTCCAGAATGTCAGGGTGGCAAAACTCTAGAATCCTTGCCTGTCTGAACTCGAGACTCATTCCATGTCCACATTCCAGAATTCTGGATGTCTGAATTATAGAAGCACTAAATGTCTGCATTCTAGAATCGGAATGTGGCAGAATTCTAGAATGCACAGCACGGCGTAATTCTAAAGTCCTAAAATGCCTGCTATCCGGAAGTTAAGGTGTCTGACATCAAGAATGCTACCAAGTCAGAATTATACCATTCTGAAAGATTCTGGGTTCTAGAATCAATGGACGGCAGAGTTCTGGAATGTCAGGGTGTCCAAACTCTAGAATCCTTCCGTGTCTGAACTCGTGAGTCATTCAAAATCCACATTCCGGATCACAGGGTGTCTGAATTCCAGAAGCACCAAATGTCTGCATTCTAGAATCGGAATGTGGCGGAATTCTAGAATGCACAGCACAGCGGAATTCGAAAGTCCTAAAATGCCTGCTATCAGGAAGTTAAGGTGTCTGACATCCAGAATTCTACCACGTCAGAATTATACCATTCTGAAAGATTCTGGGATCTAGAATCAATGGACGGCTGAGTTCCAGAATGTCAGGGTGGCAAAACTCAAGAATCCTTGCGTGTCTGAACTCGAGAGTCATTCAATGCCCATATTCCAGAACTCTGGATGTCTGAATTATAGAAGCACCAAATGTCTGCATTCTACAATCGGAATGTGGCGGAATTCTAGAATGCACAGCACGGCGTAATTCTAAAGTCCTAAAATGCCTGCTATCAGGAAGTTAAGGTGTCTGACATCCAGAATGCTACCACGTCAGAATTATACCTTTCTGAAAGATTCTGTGATCTAGAATCAATGGACGGCTGAGTTCCAGAATGTCAGGGTGGCAAAAATCTAGAATCCTTGCCTGTCTGAACTCGAGACTCATTCCATGTCCACATTCCAGAATTCTGGATGTCTGAATTATAGAAGCACTAAATGTCTGCATTCTAGAATCGGAATGTGGCGGAATTCTAGAATGCACAGCACGGCGTAATTCTAAAGTCCTAAAATGCCTGCTATCCGGAAGTTAAGGTGTCTGACATCAAGAATGCTACCACGTCAGAATTATACCATTCTGAAAGATTCTGGGATCTAGAATCAATGGACGGCTGAGTTCCAGAATGTCAGGGTGGCAAAACTCAAGAATCCTTGCGTGTCTGAACTCGAGAGTCATTCAATGTCCACATTCCAGAACTCTGGATGTCTGAATTATAGAAGCACCAAATGTCTGCATTCTAGAATCGGAATGTGGCGGAATTCTAGAATGCACAGCACGGCGGAATTCGAAAGTCCTAAAATGCCTGCTATCCGGAAGTTAAGGTGTCTGACATCCAGAATGCTACCACGTCAGAATTATACCATTCTGAAAGATTCTGTGATCTAGAATCAATGGACGGCTGAGTTCCAGAATGTCAGGGTGGCAAAACTCTAGAATCCTTGCCTGTCTGAACTCGAGACTCATTCCATGTCCACATTCCAGAATTCTGGATGTCTGAATTATAGAAGCACTAAACGTCTGCATTCTAGAATTGGAATGCGGCGGAATTCTAGAATGCACAGCACGGCGTAATTCTAAAGTCCTAAAATGCCTGCTATCCGGAAGTTAAGGTGTCTGACATCCAGAATGCTACCACGTCAGAATTATACCATTCTGAAAGATTCTGCGATCTAGAATCAATGGACGGCTGAGTTCCAGAATGTCAGGGTGGCAAAACTCAAGAATCCTTGCGTGTCTGAACTCGAGAGTCATTCAATGTCCACATTCCAGAACTATGGATGTCTGAATTATAGAAGCACCAAATGTCTGCATTCTAGAATCGGAATGTGGCGGAATTCTAGAATGCACGGCACGGCGGAATTCGAAAGTCCTAAAATGCCTGCTATCCGGAAGTTAAGGTGTCTGACATCCAGAATGCTACCACGTCAGAATTATACCATTCTGAAAGATTCTGGGATCTAGAATCAATGGACGGCTGAGTTCCAGAATGTCAGGGTGGCAAAACTCTAGAATCCTTGCCTGTCTGAACTCGAGACTCATTCCATGTCCACATTCCAGAATTCTGGATGTCTGAATTATAGAAGCACTAAATGTCTGCATTCTAGAATCGGAATGTGGCGGAATTCTAGAATGCACAGCACGGCGTAATTCTAAAGTCTTAAATGCCTGCTATCCGGAATTTAAGGTGTCTGACATCAAGAATGCTACCAAGTCAGAATTATACCATTCTGAAAGATTCTGGAATCTAGAATCAGTGGACGGCTGAGTTCCAGAATGTCAGGTTGGCAAAACTCTAGAATCCTTGTGTGTCTGAACTCGAGAGTCATTCAATGTCCACATTCCAGAACTCTGGATGTCTGAATTATAGAGGCACCAAATGTCTGCATTCTAGAATCGGAATGTGGCGGAATTCTAGAATGCACAGCACGGCAGAATTCTTATGTCTTAAAATGCCTGCTATCCGGAAGTCAAGGTGTCTGACATCAAGAATGCTACCAAGTCAGAATTATAACATTCTGAAAGATTCTGGGATCTAGAATCAATGGACGGCTGAGTTCCAGAATGTCAGGGTGGCAAAACTCTAGAATCCTTGCCTGTCTGAACTCGAGACTCATTCCATGTCCACATTCCAGAATTCTGGATGTCTGAATTATAGAAGCACTAAATGTCTGCATTCTAGAATCGGAATGTGGCGGAATTCTAGAATGCACAGCACGGCGTAATTCTAAAGTCCTAAAATGCCTGCTATCCGGAAGTTAAGGTGTCTGACATCAAGAATGCTACCAAGTCAGAATTATACCATTCTGAAAGATTCTGGGTTCTAGAATCAATGGACGGCAGAGTTCTGGAATGTCAGGGTGTCCAAACTCTAGAATCCTTCCGTGTCTGAACTCGTGAGTCATTCAAAATCCACATTCCGGATCACAGGGTATCTGAATTCCAGAAGCACCAAATGTCTGCATTCTAGAATCGGAATGTGGCGGAATTCTAGAATGCACAGCACGGCGGAATTCGAAAGTCCTAAAATGCCTGCTATCAGAAAGTTAAGGTGTCTGACATCCAGAATGCTACCACGTCAGAATTATACCATTCTGAAAGATTCTGGGATCTAGAATCAATGGACGGCTGAGTTCCAGAATGTCAGGGTGGCAAAACTCTAGAATCCTTGCGTGTCTGAACTCGAGAGTCATTCAATGTCCACATTCCAGAACTCTGGATGTCTGAATTATAGAAGCACCAAATGTCTGCATTCTAGAATCGGAATGTGGCGGAATTCTAGAATGCACAGCACGGCGAAATTCTAAAGTCCTAAAATGCCTGCTATCCGGAAGTTAAGGTGTCTGACATCCAGAATGCTACCACGTCAGAATTATACCTTTCTGAAAGATTCTGTGATCTAGAATCAATGGACGGCTGAGTTCCAGAATGTCAGGGTGGCAAAACTCTAGAATCCTTGCCTGTCTGAACTCGAGACTCATTCCATGTCCACATTCCAGAATTCTGGATGTCTGAATTATAGAAGCACTAAATGTCTGCATTCTAGAATCGGAATGTGGCGGAATTCTAGAATGCACAGCACGGCGTAATTCTAAAGTCCTAAAATGCCTGCTATCCGGAAGTTAAGGTGTCTGACATCAAGAATGCTACCACGTCAGAATTATACCATTCTGAAAGATTCTGGGATCTAGAATCAATGGACGGCTGAGTTCCAGAATGTCAGGGTGGCAAAACTCAAGAATCCTTGCGTGTCTGAACTCGAGAGTCATTCAATGTCCACATTCCAGAACTCTGGATGTCTGAATTATAGAAGCACCAAATGTCTGCATTCAAGAATTGGAATGTGGCGGAATTCTAGAATGCACAGCACGGCGGAATTCGAAAGTCCTAAAATGCCTGCTATCCGGAAGTTAAGGTGTCTGACATCCAGAATGCTACCACGTCAGAATTATACCATTCTGAAAGATTCTGGGATCTAGAATCAATGGACGGCTGAGTTCCAGAATGTCAGGGTGGCAAAACTCTAGAATCCTTGCCTGTCTGAACTCGAGACTCATTCCATGTCCACATTCCAGAATTCTGGATGTCTGAATTATAGAAGCCCTAAATGTCTGCATTCTAGAATTGGAATGTGGCGGAATTCTAGAATGCACAGCACGGCGTAATTCTAAAGTCCTAAAATGCCTGCTATCCGGAAGTTAAGGTGTCTGACATCCAGAATGCTACCACGTCATAATTATACCATTCTGAAAGATTCTGGGATCTAGAATCAATGGACGGCTGAGTTCCAGAATGTCAGGGTGGCAAAACTCAAGAATCCTTGCGTGTCTGAACTCGAGAGTCATTCAATGTCCACATTCCAGAACTCTGGATGTCTGAATTATAGAAGCACCAAATGTCTGCATTCTAGAATCGGAATGTGGCGGAATTCTAGAATGCACAGCACGGCGGAATTCGAAAGTCCTAAAATGCCTGCTATCCGGAAGTTAAGGTGTCTGACATCCAGAATGCTACCACGTCAGAATTATACCATTCTGAAAGATTCTGGGATCTAGAATCAATGGACGGCTGAGTTCCAGAATGTCAGGGTGGCAAAACTCTAGAATCCTTGCCTGTCTGAACTCGAGACTCATTCCATGTCCACATTCCAGAATTCTGGATGTCTGAATTATAGAAGCACTAAATGTCTGCATTCTAGAATCGGAATGTGGCGGAATTCTAGAATGCACAGCACGGCCTAATTCTAAAGTCCTAAAATGCCTGCTATCCGGAAGTTAAGGTGTCTGACATCAAGAATGCTACCAAGTCAGAATTATACCATTCTGAAAGATTCTGGGATCTAGAATCAGTGGACGGCTGAGTTCCAGAATGTCAGGTTGGCAAAACTCTAGAATCCTTGTGTGTCTGAACTCGAGAGACATTCAATGTCCACATTCCAGAAATCTGGATGTCTGAGTTATAGAAGCACCAAATGTCTGCATTCTAGAATCGGAATGTGGCGGAATTCTAGAATGCACAGCACGGCAGAATTCTAATGTCTTAAAATGCCTGCTCTCCGGAAGTCAAGGTGTCTGACATCCAGAATGTTACTAGGTCAGCATTCTACAGTTCTGAGAGATTCTGGGTTCTAGAATCAATGGACGGCAGAGTTCTGGAATGTCAGGGTGTCCAAACTCTAGAATCCTTGTGTGTCAGAACTCATGAGTCATTCAAAATCCACATTCCGGATCACAGGGTGTCTGAATTCCAGAAGAACCAAATGTCTGCATTCTAGAATCGGAAAGTGGCGGAATTCTAGAATGCACAGCACGGCGGAATTCGAAAGTCCTAAAATGCCTGCTATTCGGAAGTTAAGGTGTCTGACATCCAGAATGTTTCTAGGTCAGCATTCTACCGTTCTGAGAGATTCTGGGTTCTAGAATCAATGGACGGCAGAGTTCTGGAATGTCAGGGTGTCCAAACTCTAGAATCCTTCTGTGTCTGAACTCGTGAGTTATTCAATGTCCACATTCCGGATCACAGGGTGTCTGAATTCCAGAAGCACCAAATGTCTGCATTCTAGAATCGGAATGTGGCGGAATTCTAGAATGCACAGCACGGCAGAATTCTGAAGCCTTAAATGCCTGATATTCGGAAGTTAAGGAGTCTGACATCCAGAATGTTACTAGGTCAGCATTCTACCTTTCTGAGAGATTCTGGGTTCTAGAATCAATGGACGGCAGAGTTCTGGAATGTCAGGGTGTCCAAACTCTAGAATCCTTCCGTGTCTGAACTCGTGAGTCATTCAAAATCCACATTCCGGATCACAGGGTGTCTGAATTCCAGAAGCACCAAATGTCTGCATTCTAGAATCGGAATGTGGCGGAATTCTAGAATGCACAGCACGGCGGAATTCGAAAGTCCTAAAATGCCTGCTATCAGGAAGTTAAGGTGTCTGACATCCAGAATGCTACCACGTCAGAATTATACCATTCTGAAAGATTCTGGGATCTAGAATCAATGGACGGCTGAGTTCCAGAATGTCAGGGTGGCAAAACTCTAGAATCCTTGCGTGTCTGAACTCGAGAGTCATTCAATGTCCACATTCCAGAACTCTGGATGTCAGAATTATAGAAGCACCAAATGTCTGCATTCCAGAATCGGAATGTGGCGGAATTCTAGAATGCACAGCACGGCAGAATTCTAAAGTCCTAAAATGCCTGCTATTCGGAAGTTAAGGTGTCTGACATCCAGAATGTTTCTAGGTCAGCATTCTACCGTTCTGAGAGATTCTTGGTTCTAGAATCAATGGACGGCAGAGTTCTGGAATGTCAGGGTGTCCAAACTCTAGAATCCTTCTGTGTCTGAACTCGTGAGTTATTCAATGTCCACATTCCGGATCACAGGGTGTCTGAATTCCAGAAGCACCAAATGTCTGCATTCTAGAATCGGAATGTGGCGGAATTCTAGAAAGCACAGCACGGCAGAATTCTAAAGTCCTAAAATGCCTGCTATTCGGAAGTTAAGATGTCTGACATCCAGAAAGTTACTAGGTCAGCATTCTACCGTTCTGAGAGATTCTGGGTACTTGAATCAATGGACGGCATATTTCTGGAATGTCAGTGTGTCCAAACTCTAGATTCCTTCCGTGTCTGAACACGTGAGTCATTCAATGTCCACATTCTGGATCACAGCGTGTCTGAATTCCAGAAGCACCAAATGTCTGCATTCTAGAATCGGAATGTGGCGGAATTCTAGAATGCACAGCACGGCGGAATTCTAAAGTCCTAAAATGCCTGATATTCGGAAGTTAAGGAGTTTGACATCCAGAATGTTACTAGGTCAGCTTTCTACCGTTCTGAGAGATTCTGGGTTCTGGAATCAATGGACGGCAGAGATCTTGAATGTCAGGGTGTCCAAACTCTAGAATCCATCCGTGTCTGAACTCGTGAGTCATTCAATGTCCAAATTCCGGATCACAGGGTGTCTGAATTCCAGAAGCACCAAATGTCTGCATTCTAGAATCGGAATGTGGCGGAATTCTAGAAAGCACAGCACGGCAGAATTCTAAAGTCCTAAAATGCCTGCTATTCGGAAGTTAAGATGTCTGACATCCAGAAAGTTACTAGGTCAGCATTCTACCGTTCTGAGAGATTCTGGGTACTTGAATCAATGGACGGCATATTTCTGGAATGTCAGTGTGTCCAAACTCTAGATTCCTTCCGTGTCTGAACACGTGAGTCATTCAATGTCCACATTCTGGATCACAGCGTGTCTGAATTCCAGAAGCACCAAATGTCTGCATTCTAGAATCGGAATGTGGCAGAATTCTAGAATGCACAGCACGGCGGAATTCTAAAGTCCTAAAATGCCTGATATTCGGAAGTTAAGGAGTTTGACATCCAGAATGTTACTAGGTCAGCTTTCTACCGTTCTGAGAGATTCTGGGTTCTGGAATCAATGGACGGCAGAGATCTTGAATGTCAGGGTGTCCAAACTCTAGAATCCATCCGTGTCTGAACTCGTGAGTCATTCAATGTCCAAATTCCGGATCACAGGGTGTCTGAATTCCAGAAGCACCAAATGTCTGCATTCTAGAATCGGAATGTGGTAGAATTCTAGAATGCACAGCACGGCAGAATTCTAAAGTCCTAAAATGCCTGCTATCCGGAAGTTAAGGTGTCCTACATCCAGAATGCTACCACGTCAGAATTATACCATTCTGAAACATTCTGGGATCTAGAATCAATGGATGGGTGAGTTCCAGAATGTCAGGGTGGCAAAACTCTAGAATCCTGGCTTGTCTGAACTCGAGAGTCATTCAATGTCCACATTCCGGAACTCTGGATGTCTGAATTATAGAAGCACCAAATGTCTGCATTCTAGAATCAGAATGTGGCGGAATTCTAGAATGCACAGCACGGCGGAATTCGAAAGTCCTAAAATGCCTGCTATCCGGAAGTTAATGAGTCTGACATCCAGAATGTTACTAGGTCAGCATTCTACCGTTCTGAGAGATTCTGTGTTCTAGAATCAATGGACGGCATAGTTCTGGAATGTCCGGGTGTCCAAACTCTAGAATCCTTCCGTGTCTGGACTCGTGAGTCATTCAATGTCCACATTCCGGATCACAGGGTGTTTGAATTCCAGAAGCACCAAATGTCTGCATTCCAGAAGCGGAATGTGGCGGAATTCTAGAATGCACAGCATGGCCGAATTCTAAAATCCTAAAATGCCTGCTATACGGAAGTTAAGGTGTCTGACATTAAGAATGCTACCAAGTCAGAATTATACCATTCTGAAAGATTCTGGGATCTAGAATCAATGGACGGCTGAGTTCCAGAATGTCTGGGTGGGAAAACTCTAGAATCCTTGCGTGTCTGGACTCGAGAGTCATTCAATGTCCACATTCCAGAACTCTGGATGTCTGAATTATAGAAGCACCAAATGTGTGCATTCTAGAAACGGAATGTGGCGGAATTTTAGAATGCACAGCACGGTGGAATTCTAAAGTCCTAAAATGCCTATTAGCCGAAAGCTAAGGTGTCTGATGACCAGAATGTTACTAGGTCAGCATTCTACCGTTCTGAGAGATTCTCGGTTCTGGAATCAATGGACGGCCGAGTTCTGGAATGTCTGGGTGTCCAAACTCCAGAATCCTTGAGTGTTAGAACTCGACAGTCATTCAATTTCCATATTCCGGGTCACAGGGTGACTGAATACCAGAAGCACCAAATGTCTGCATTCTAGAATCGGAATGTGGCGGAATTCTAGAATGCACAGCACGGCGGAATTCGAAGGTCCTAAATTGCCTGCTATCTGGAAGTTAAGGTGTCTGACATCCAGAATGCTACCACGTCAGAATTATACCATTCTGAAAGATTCTGGGATCTGGAATCAATGGACGGCTGAGTTCCAGAATGTCAGGTTGGCAAAACACTAGAATCCTTGTCTGTCTGAACTCGAGACTCATTCCATGTCCACATTCCAGAATTCTGGATGTCTGAATTATAGAAGCACGAAATGTCTGCATTCTAGAATCGGAATGTGGCGGAATTCTAGAATGCACAGCACGGCGTAATTCTAAAGTCCTAAAATGCCTGCTATCCGGAAGTTAAGGTGTCTGACATCAAGAATGCTACCAAGTCAGAATTATACCATTCTGAAAGATTCTGGGATCTAGAATCAATGGACGGCTGAGTTCCAGAATGTCAGGTTGGCAAAACTCTAGAATCCTTGTGTGTCTGAACTCGAGAGTCATTCAATGTCCACATTCCAGAACTCTGGATGTCTGAATTATAGAAGCTCCAAATGTCTGCATTCTAGAATCGGAATGTGGCGGAATTCTAGAATGCACAGCACGTCGGAATTCTAATATCTTAAAATGCCTGCTATCCGGAAGTCAAGGTGTCTGACATCAAGAATGCTACCAAGTCAGAATTATATCATTCTGAAAGATTCTGGGATCTGGAATCAATGGACGGCTGAGTTCCAGAATGTCAGGGTGGCAAAACTCTAGAATACTTGCGTGTCTGAACTCGAGACTCATTCAATGTCTACATTCTAGAACTCTGGATGTCTGAATTATAGAAGCACCAAATGTCTGCATTCTAGAATCGGAATGTGGCGGAATTCTAGAATGCACAGCACGGCGGAATTCTAAAGTCCTAAAATGCCTACTAGCCGAAAGTTAAGGTGTCTGATGACCAGAATGTTACTAGGTCAGCATTCTACCGTTCTGAGAGATTCTGGGTTCTAGAATCAATCGACGGCAGAGTTCTGGAATGTCAGGGTGTCCAAACTCTAGAATCCTTGAGTGTTTGAACTCGAGAGTCATTCAATTTCCATATTCTGGGTCACAGGGTGACTGAATTACAGAAGCACCAAATGTCTGCATTCTAGAATCGGAATGTGGTAGAATTCTAGAATGCACAGCACGGCGGAATTCTAAAGTCCTAAAATGCCTGCTATCCGGAAGTTAAGGTGTCTGACACCCAGAATGCTACCACATCAGAATTATACCAATCTGAAATATTCTGGGATCTAGAATCAATGGACGGGTGAGTTCCAGAATGTCAGGGTGGCAAAATTCTAGAGTCCTGGCGTGTCTGAACTCGAGAGTCATTCAATGTCCACATTCCAGAACTCTGGATGTCTGAATTATAGAAGCACCAAATGTCTGCATTCTAGAATCAGAATGTGGCGGAATTCTAGAATGCACAGCACGGCGAAATTCTAAAGTCCTAAAATGTCTGCTATCCGGAAGTTAAGGTGTCTGACCTCCAGAATGCTACCACGTCAGAATTATATCATTCTGAAAGATTCTGGGATCTAGAATCAATGGACGGCTGAGTTCCAGAATGTCGGGGTTTCCAAACTCTAGAATCCTTGCGTGTCTGAACTCGGGAGTCATTCAATATCCACATTCCAGGACTCTGGATGTCTGAAATATAGAAGCACCAAATGTCTGCATTCTAGAATCGGAATGTGGCGGAATTCTAGAATGCACAGCACGGCGGAATTCTAAATTCCTAAAATGCCTGCTATCCGGAAGTTAAGGTGTCTGACATCAAGAATGCTACCAAGTCAGAATTATAACATTCTGAAAGATTCTGGGATCTAGAATCAGTGGACGGCTGAGTTCCAAAATGTCAGGGTGGCAAAACTCTAGAATCCTTGCGTGTCTGAACTCGAGAGTCATTCAATGACCACATTCCAGAACTCTGGATGTCAGAAATATAGAAGCCCCAAATGTCTGCATTCTAGAATCGGAATGTGGCGGAATTCTAGAATGCACAGCACAGCAGAATTCTAAAGTCCTAAAATGCCTGCTATTCGGAAGTTAAGGTGTCTGACATCCAGAATGTTACTAGGTCAGCATTCTACCGTTCTGAGAGATTCTGGGTTCTAGAATCAATGGACGGCAGAGTTCTGGAATGTCAGGGTGTCCAAACTCTAGAATCCTTCTGTGTCTGAACTCGTGAGTCATTCAATGTCCACATTCCGGATCACAGGGTGTCTGAATTCCAGAAGCACCAAATGTCTGCATTCTAGAATCGGAATGTGGCGGAATTCTAGAATGCACAGCACGGCGGAATTCGAATGTCCTAAAATGCCTGCTATCAGGAAGTTAAGGTGTCTGACATCCAGAATGCTACCACGTCAGAATTATACCATTCTGAAAGATTCTGGGATCTAGAATCAATGGACGGCTGAGTTCCAGAATGTCAGGGTGGCAAAACTCAAGAATCCTTGCGTGTCTGAACTCGAGAGTCATTCAATGTCCACATTCCAGAACTCTGGATGTCTGAATTATAGAAGCACCAAATGTCTGCATTCTAGAATCGGAATGTGGCGGAATTCTAGAATGCACAGCACGGCGGAATTCGAAAGTCCTAAAATGCCTGCTATCCGGAAGTTAAGGTGTCTGACATCCAGAATGCTACGACGTCAGAATTATACCATTCTGAAAGATTCTGGGATCTAGAATCAATGGACGGCTGAGTTCCAGAATGTCAGGTTTTCCAAACTCTAGAATCCTTGCGTGTCTGAACTCGATAGTCATTCAATATCCACATTCCAGGACTCTGGATGTCTGAAATATAGAAGCACCAAATGTCTGCATTCTAGAATCGGAATGTGGCGGAATTCTAGAAAGCACAGCACGGCAGAATTCTAAAGTCCTAAAATGCCTGCTATTCGGAAGTTACGGTGTCTGACATCCAGAAAGTTACTAGGTCAGCATTGTACCGTTCTGAGAGATTCTGGGTTCTTGAATCAATGGACGGCAGATTTCTGGAATGTCAGGGTGTCCAAACTCTAGATTCCTTCCGTGTCTGAACATGTGAGTCATTCAATGTCCACATTCTGGATCACAGGGTGTCTGAATTCCAGAAGCACCAAATGTCTGCATTCTAGAATCGGAATGTGGCGGAATTCTAGAATGCACAGCACGGCGGAATTCTAAAGTCCTAAAATGCCTGCTATCCGGAAGTTAAGGTGTCTGACACCCAGAATTCTACCACATCAGAATTATACCATTCTGAAACATTCTGGGATCTAGAATCAATGGACGGGTGAGTTCCAGAATGTCAGGGTGGCAAAACTCTAGAATCCTGGCGTGTCTGAACTCGAGAGTCATTCAATGTCCACATTCCATAACTCTGGATGTCTGAATTATGGAAGCACCAAATGTCTGCATTCTAGAATCGGAATGTGGCGGAATTCTAGAATGCACAGCACGGCGGAATTCGAAAGTCCTAAAATGCCTGCTATCCGGAAGTTAAGGTGTCTGATGACCAGAATGTTACTAGGTCAGCATTCTACCGTTCTGAGAGATTCTGGGTTCTAGAATCAATGGACGGCAGAGTTCTGGAATGTCAGGGTGTCCAAACTCTAGAATCCTTGAGTGTTTGAACTCGAGAGTCATTCAATTTCCATATTCCGGGTCACAGGGTGACTGAATTACAGAAGCACCAAATGTCTGCATTCTAGAATCGGAATGTGGTAGAATTCTAGAATGCACAGCACGGCGGAATTCTAAAGTCCTAAAATGCCTGCTATCCGGAAGTTAATGTGTCTGACACCCAGAATGCTACCACATCAGAATTATACCATTCTGAAATATTCTGGGATCTAGAATCAATGGACGGGTGAGTTCCAGAATGTCAGGGTGGCAAAACTTTAGAGTCCTGGCGTGTCTGAACTCGAGAGTCATTCAATGTCCACATTCCAGAACTCTGGATGTCTGAATTATAGAAGCACCAAATGTCTGCATTCTAGAATAGGAATGTGGCGGAATTCTAGAATGCACAGCATGGCGAAATTCTAAAGTCCTAAAATGCCTGCTATCCGGAAGTTAAGGTGTCTGACATCCAGAATGCTACCACGTCAGAATTATATCATTCTGAAAGGTTCTGGGATCTAGAATCAATGGACGGCTGAGTTCCAGAATGTCGGGGTTTCCAAACTCTAGAATCCTGGCGTGTCTGAACTCGGGAGTCATTCAATATCCACATTCCAGGACTCTGGATGTCTGAAATATAGAAGCACCAAATGTCTGCATTCTAGAATCGGAATGTGGCGGAATTCTAGAATGCACAGCACGGCGGAATTCTAAATTCCTAAAATGCCTGCTATCCGGAAGTTAAGGTGTCTGACATCAAGAATGCTACCAAGTCAGAATTATAACATTCTGAAAGATTCTGGGATCTAGAATCAATGGACGGCAGAGTTCTGGAATGTCAGGGTGTCCAAACTCTAGAATCCTTCTGTGTCTGAACTCGTGAGTCATTCAATGTCCACATTCCGGATCACAGGGTGTCTGAATTCCAGAAGCACCAAATGTCTGCATTCTAGAATCGGAATGTGGCGGAATTCTAGAATGCACAGCACGGCGGAATTCGAATGTCCTAAAATGCCTGCTATCAGGAAGTTAAGGTGTCTGACATCCAGAATGCTACCACGTCAGAATTATACCATTCTGAAAGATTCTGGGATCTAGAATCAATGGACGGCTGAGTTCCAGAATGTCAGGGTGGCAAAACTCAAGAATCCTTGCGTGTCTGAACTCGAGAGTCATTCAATGTCCACATTCCAGAACTCTGGATGTCTGAATTATAGAAGCACCAAATGTCTGCATTCTAGAATCGGAATGTGGCGGAATTCTAGAATGCACAGCACGGCGGAATTCGAAAGTCCTAAAATGCCTGCTATCCGGAAGTTAAGGTGTCTGACATCCAGAATGCTACGACGTCAGAATTATACCATTCTGAAAGATTCTGGGATCTAGAATCAATGGACGGCTGAGTTCCAGAATGTCAGGTTTTCCAAACTCTAGAATCCTTGCGTGTCTGAACTCGATAGTCATTCAATATCCACATTCCAGGACTCTGGATGTCTGAAATATAGAAGCACCAAATGTCTGCATTCTAGAATCGGAATGTGGCGGAATTCTAGAAAGCACAGCACGGCAGAATTCTAAAGTCCTAAAATGCCTGCTATTCGGAAGTTACGGTGTCTGACATCCAGAAAGTTACTAGGTCAGCATTGTACCGTTCTGAGAGATTCTGGGTTCTTGAATCAATGGACGGCAGATTTCTGGAATGTCAGGGTGTCCAAACTCTAGATTCCTTCCGTGTCTGAACATGTGAGTCATTCAATGTCCACATTCTGGATCACAGGGTGTCTGAATTCCAGAAGCACCAAATGTCTGCATTCTAGAATCGGAATGTGGCGGAATTCTAGAATGCACAGCACGGCGGAATTCTAAAGTCCTAAAATGCCTGCTATCCGGAAGTTAAGGTGTCTGACACCCAGAATTCTACCACATCAGAATTATACCATTCTGAAACATTCTGGGATCTAGAATCAATGGACGGGTGAGTTCCAGAATGTCAGGGTGGCAAAACTCTAGAATCCTGGCGTGTCTGAACTCGAGAGTCATTCAATGTCCACATTCCATAACTCTGGATGTCTGAATTATGGAAGCACCAAATGTCTGCATTCTAGAATCGGAATGTGGCGGAATTCTAGAATGCACAGCACGGCGGATTTCTAAAGTCCTAAAATGCCTACTAGCCGAAAGTTAAGGTGTCTGATGACCAGAATGTTACTAGGTCAGCATTCTACCGTTCTGAGAGATTCTGGGTTCTAGAATCAATGGACGGCAGAGTTCTGGAATGTCAGGGTGTCCAAACTCTAGAATCCTTGAGTGTTTGAACTCGAGAGTCATTCAATTTCCATATTCCGGGTCACAGGGTGACTGAATTACAGAAGCAACAAATGTCTGCATTCTAGAATCGGAATGTGGTAGAATTCTAGAATGCACAGCACGGCGGAATTCTAAAGTCCTAAAATGCCTGCTATCCGGAAGTTAATGTGTCTGACACCCAGAATGCTACCACATCAGAATTATACCATTCTGAAATATTCTGGGATCTAGAATCAATGGACGGGTGAGTTCCAGAATGTCAGGGTGGCAAAACTTAAGAGTCCTGGCGTGTCTGAACTCGAGAGTCATTCAATGTCCACATTCCAGAACTCTGGATGTCTGAATTATAGAAGCACCAAATGTCTGCATTCTAGAATCGGAATGTGGCAGAATTCTAGAATGCACAGCACGGCGAAATTCTAAAGTCCTAAAATGCCTGCTATCCGGAAGTTAAGGTGTCTGACATCCAGAATGCTACCACGTCAGAATTATATCATTCTGAAAGGTTCTGGGATCTAGAATCAATGGACGGCTGAGTTCCAGAATGTCGGGGTTTCCAAACTCTAGAATCCTGGCGTGTCTGAAGTCGGGAGTCATTCAATATCCACATTCCCGGACTCTGGATGTCTGAAATATAGAACCACCAAATGTCTGCATTCTAGAATCGGAATGTGGCGGAATTCTAGAATGCACAGCACGGCGGAATTCTAAATTCCTAAAATGCCTGCTATCCGGAAGTTAAGGTGTCTGACATCAAGAATGCTACCAAGTCAGAATTATAACATTCTGAAAGATTCTGGGATCTAGAATCAGTGGACGGCTGAGTTCCAAAATGTCAGGGTGGCAAAACTCTAGAATCCTTGCGTGTCTGAACTCGAGAGTCATTCAATGTCCACATTCCAGAACTCTGGATGTCAGAAATATAGAAGCACCAAATGTCTGCATTCTAGAATCGGAATGTGGCGGAATTCTAGAATGCACAGCACAGCAGAATTCTAAAGTCCTAAAATGCCTGCTATTCGGAAGTTAAGGTGTTTGACATCCAGAATGTTACTAGGTCAGCATTCTACCGTTCTGAGAGATTCTGGGTTCTAGAATCAATGGACGGCAGAGTTCTGGAATGTCAGGGTTTCCAAACTCTAGAATCCTTCTGTGTCTGAACTCGTGAGTCATTCAATGTCCACATTCCGGATCACAGGGTGTCTGAATTCCAGAAGCACCAAATGTCTGCATTCTAGAATCGGAATGTAGCGGAATTCTAGAATGCACAGCACGGCGGAATTCGAATGTCCTAAAATGCCTGCTATCAGGAAGTTAAGGTGTCTGACATCCATAATGCTACCACGTCAGAATTATACCATTCTGAATGATTCTGGGATCTAGAATCAATGGACGGCTGAGTTCCAGAATGTCAGGTTTTCCAAACTCTAGAATCCTTGCGTGTCTGAACTCGAGAGTCATTCAATATCCACATTCCAGGACTCTGGATGTCTGAAATATAGAAGCAACAAATGTCTGCATTCTAGAATCGGAATGTGGTGGAATTCTAGAATGCAAAGCACGGCAGAATTCTAAAGTCCTAAAATGCCTGCTATTCGGAAGTTAAGGTGTCTGACATCCAGAATGTTACGAGGTCAGCATTCTACCGTTCTGAGAGATTCTGGGTTCTAGAATCAATGGACGGCAGAGTTCTGGAATGTCAGGGTGTCCAAACTCTAGAATCCTTCCGTGTCTGAACTCGTGAGTCATTCAATGTCCACATTCCGGATCACAGGGTGTCTGAATTCCCAAAGCACCAAATGTCTGCATTCTAGAATCGGAATGTGGCGGAATTCTAGAATGCACAGCATGGCAGAATTCTAAAGTCCTAAAATGCCTGATATTCGGAAGTTAAGGTGTCTGACATCCAGAATGTTACTAGGTCAGCATTCTACCGTTCTGAGAGATTCTGGGTTCTGGAATCTATGGAGGGCAGAGTTCTGGAATGTCAGGGTGTCCAAACTCTAGAATCCTTCCGTGTCTGAACTCGTGAGTCATTCAATGTCCACATTCTGGATAACAGGGTGTCTGAATTCCAGAAGCACCAAATGTCTGCATTCTAGAATCGGAATGTGGCGGAATTCTAGAAAGCACAGCACGGCAGAATTCTAAAGTCCTAAAATGCCGGCTATTCGGAAGTTAAGGTGTCTGACATACAGAAAGTTACTAGGTCAGCATTCTACCGTTCTGAGAGATTCTGGGTTCTAGAATCAATGGACGGCAGATTTCTGGAATGTCAGGGTGTCCAAACTCTAGATTCCTTCCGTGTCTGAACATGTGAGTCATTCAATGTCCACATTCTGAATCACAGGGTGTCTGAATTCCAGAAGCACCAAATGTCTGCATTCTAGAATCGGAATGTGGCGGAATTCTAGCATGCACAGCACGGCGGAATTTTAAAGTCGTAAAATGCCTGCTATCCAGAAGTCAAGGTGTCTGACATCCAGAATGTTACTAGGTCCGCATTCTACCGTTCTGAGAGATTCCGGGTTCTAGAATCAATGGATGTCAGAGTTCTGGAATGTCAGGGTGTTCAAACTCAAGAATACTTGCGTGTCTGAACTCGAGATTCATTCAATGTCCACATTCCGGATCACAGGGTGTCCGAATACCAGAAGCACCAAATGTCTGCATTCTAGAATCGGAATGTGGCGGAATTCTAGAATGCATAGCACGGCGGTATTCGAAAGTCCTAAAATGCCTGCTATTCGGAAGTTAAGGTGTCTGACATCCAGAATGCTACCACGTCAGAATTATACCATTCTGAAAGATTCTGGGATCTAGAATCAATGGACGGCCGAGTTCCAGAATGTCCGGGTTTCCAAACTCTAGAATCCTTGCGTGTCTGAACTCGAGAGTCATTCAATATCCACATTCCAGGACTCTGGATGTCTGAAATATAGAAGCAACAAATGTCTGCATTCTTGAATCGGAATGTGGTGGAATTCTAGAATGCACAGCACGGCAGAATTCTAAAGTCCTAAAATGCCTGCTATTCGGAAGTTAAGGTGTCTGACATCCAGAATGTTACTAGGTCAACATTCTACCGTTCTGTGAGATTCTGGGTTCTTGAATCAATGGACGGCAGAGTTCTGGAATGTCAGGGTGTCCAAACTCTAGAATCCTTCCGTGTCTGAACTCGTGAGTCATTCAATGTCCACATTCCGGATCACAGGGTGTCTGAATTCCAGAAGCACCAAATGTCTGCATTCTAGAATCGGAATGTGGCGGAATTCTAGAATGCACAGCACGGCAGAATTCTAAAGTCCTCAAATGCCTGATATTCGGAAGTTAAGTAGTCTGACATCCAGAATGTTACTAGGTCAGCATTCTACTGTTCTGAGAGATTCTGGGTTCTAGATTCAATGGACGGCTGAGTTCTGGAATGTCAGGGTGTCCAAACTCTAGAATCCTTCCGTGTCTGAACTCATGAGTCATTCAATGTCCACATTCCGGATCACAGGGTGTCTGAATGCCTGAAGCACCAAATGTCTGCATTCTAGAATCGGAATGTGGCGGAATTCTAGAATGCACAGCACGGCGGAATTCGAAAGACCTAAAATGCCTGCTATCGGGAAGTTAAGGTGTCTGACATCCAGAATGCTACCACGTCAGAAATATACCATTCTGATAGATTCTGGGATCTAGAATCAATGGACGGCTGAGTTCCAGAATGTCAGGGTGGCAAAACTCTAGAATCCTTGCGTGTCTGAACTCGAGAGTCATTCAATGTTCACATTCCAGAACTCTGGATGTCTGAAATATAGAAGCACCAAATGTCTGCATTCTAGAATCAGAATGTGGCGGAATTCTAGAATGTACAGCACGGCGGAATTTTAAAGTCCTAAAATGCCTGCTATCCAGAAGTCAAGGTGTCTGACATCCAGAATGTTACTAGGTCAATATTCTACCGTTCTGAGAGATTCTGGGTTTTAGAATCAATGGATGGCAGAGTTCTGGAATGTCAGGGAGTTCAAACTCAAGAATACTTGCGTGTCTGAACTCGAGAGTCATTCAATGTCCACATTCCGGATCACAGGGTGTCTGAATTCCAGAAGAACCAAATGTCTGCATTCTAGAATCGGAATGTGGCGGAATTCTAGAATGCACAGCACGGCGGAATTCTAAAGTCCTAAAATGCCTGCTATCGGGAAGTTAAGGTGTCTGACATCCAGAATGCTACCACGTCATAGTTATACCATTCTGAAAGATTCTGGGATCTAGAATCAATGGACGGCTGAGTTCCAGAATGTCAGGTTGGCAAAACTCTAGAATCCTTGCGTGGCTGAACTCGAGAGTCATTCAATGTCCACATTCCAGAACTCTGGATGTCTGAATTATAGAAGCACCAAATGTCTGCATTCTAGAATCGGAATGTGGCGGAATTCTAGAATGCACAGCACGGTGGAATTCTAAAGTCCTAAAATGCCTACTAGCCGAAAGTTAAGGTGTCTGATGACCAGAATGTTACTTGGTCAGCATTCTACCGTTCTGAGAGATTCTGGGTTCTAGAATCAATGGATGGCAGAGTTCTGGAATGTCAGGGTGTCCAAACTCTAGAATCCTTGAGTGTTTCATCTCGAGAGTCATTCAATTTCCATAATCCGGGTCACAGAGTGACTGAATTCCAGAAGCACCAAATGTCTGCATTCCAGAATCGGAATGTGGCGGAATTCTAGAATGCACAGCACGGCGGAATTCGAACGTCCTAAAATGCCTGCTATCCGGAAGTTAAGGTGTCTGACATCCAGAATGCTACCACGTCAGAATTATACCATTCTGAAAGATTCTGGGATCTAGAATCAATGGACAGCTGAGTTCCAGAATGTCAGGGTGGCAAAACTCTAGAATCCTTGCGTGTCTGAACTCGAGAGTCATTCAATGTCCACATTCCAGAACTCTGGATGTCTGAATTATAGAAGCACCAAATGTCTGCATTCTAGAATCGGAATGTGGCGGAATTCTAGAATGCACAGCACGGCTGAATTCTAAAGTCCTAAAATGCCTACTATCCGGAAGTTAAGGTGTCTGACATCCAGAATGTTACTAGGTCAGCATTCTACCGTTCTGAGAGATTCTGGGTTCTAGAATCAATGGACGGCAGAGATCTGGCATGTCAGGGTGTCCAAACTATAGAATCCCTGTGTGTCTGAACTCGAGAGTCATTCAATGTCCACATTCCGGATCACAGGGTGTCTGAATTCCTGAAACACCAAATGTCTGCATTCTAGAATGGGAATGTGGTAGAATTCTAGAATGCACAGCACGGCAGAATTCTAAAGTCCTAAAATGCCTGC
Source organism: Aotus nancymaae (assembly GCF_030222135.1). NCBI lineage: Eukaryota > Metazoa > Chordata > Mammalia > Primates > Aotidae > Aotus > Aotus nancymaae. The sequence continues at coordinate 1,444,759 of NW_026988470.1, read as the reverse complement.
TATCCGGAAGTTAAGGTGTCTGACACCCAGAATGCTACCACATAAGAATTATACCATTCTGAAACGTTCTGGTATCTAGAATCAATGGACGGGTGAGTTCCCGAATGTCAGGTTGGCAAAACTCTAGAATCCTGGCGTGTCTGAACTCGAGAGTCATTCAATGTCCACATTCCAGAACTCTAGATGTCTGAATTATAGAAGCACCAAATGTCTGCATTCTAGAATCGGAATGTGGCGGAATTCTAGAATGCACAGCACGGCGTAATTCTAAAGTCCTGAAACGCCTGCTATCCGGAAGTTAAGGTGTCTGACATCCAGAATGCTACCACGTCAGAATTATACCATTCTGAAAGATTCTGGGATCTAGAATCAATGGACGGCTGAGTTCCAGAATGTCAGTGTGGCAAAACTCTAGAATCCTTTTGTGTCTGAACTCGAGAGTCATTCAATGTCCACATTCCAGAACTCTGGATGTCTGAATTATAGAAGCACCAAATCTCTGCATTCTAGAATCGGAATGTGGCGGAATTCTAGAATGCACAGCATGGCGGAATTCTAAAGTCCTGAAATGCCTGCTATCCGGAAGTTAAGGTGTCTGACATCCAGAATGTTACTAGGTCAGCATTCTACCATTCTGAGAGATTCTGGGTTCTAGAATCAATGGACGGCAGAGTTCTGGAATGTCAGGGTGTCCAAACTCTGGAATCATTCCGTGTCTCAACTCGTAAGTCATTCAATGTCCACATTCCGGATCACAGGGTGTCTGAATTCCAGAAGCATCAAATGTCTGCATTCTAGAAACGGAATGTGGCGGATTTCTAGAATGCACAGCACGGCGGAATTCTAAAGTCCTAAAATGCCTGCTATACGGAAGTTAAGGTGTCTGACATCCAGAATGCTACCACGTTAGAATTATACCATTCTGAAAGATTCTGGGATCTAGAATCAATGGACGGCTGAGTTCCAGAATGTCAGGGTTTCCAAACTCTAGAATCCTTGCGTGTCTGAACTCGAGAGTCATTCAATATCCACATTCCAGGACTCTGGATGTCTGAAATATAGAAGCACCAAATGTCTGCATTCTAGAATCGGAATGTGGCGGAATTCTAGAATGCACAGCACGGCAGAATTCTAAAGTCCTAAAAGGCCTGCTATTCGGAAGTTAAGGTGTCTGACATCCAGAATGTTACTAGGTCAGCATTCTACCGTTCTGAGAGATTCTGGGTTCTAGAATCAATGGACGGCAGAGTTCTGGAATGTCAGGGTGTCCAATCTCTAGAATCCTTCCGTGTCTGAAATCGTGAGTCATTCAATGTCCACATTCCGGATCACAGGGTGTCTGAATTCCAGAAGCACCAAATGTCTGCATTCTAGAATCGGAATGTGGCGGAATTCTAGAATGCACAGCACGGCAGAATTCTGAAGTCCAAAAATGCCTGCTATCGGGAAGTTAAGGTGTCTGACATCCAGAATGATACCACATCAGAATTATACCATTCTGAAAGATTCTGGGATCTAGAATCAATGGACGGCTGAGTTCCAGAATGTCAGGGTGGCAAAACTCTAGAATCCTTGCGTGTCTGAACTCGAGAGTCATTCAATGTCCACATTCCAGAATTCTGGATGTCTGAATTATAGAAGAACCAAATGTCTGCATTCTAGAATCGGAATGTGGCGGAATTCTACAATGCACGGCACGGCGGAATTCTAAAGTCCTAAAGTGCCTGCTATCCGGAAGTTAAGGTGTCTGACATCCAGAATGCTACCACGTCAGAATTATACCATTCTGAAAGATTCTGGGATCTAGAATCAATGAACGACTGAGTTCCAGAATGTCAGGGTGGCAAAACTCTAGAATCCTTGTGTGTCTGAACTCGAGAGTCATTCAATGTCCACATTCCAGAACTCTAGATGTCTGAATTATAGTAGAACCAAATGTCTGCATTCTAGAATCGGAATGTGGCGGAATTCTAGAATGCACAGCACGGCGGAATTTTTAAGTCCTAAAATGCCTGCTATCCGGAAGTCAAGGTGTCTGACATCCAGAATGTTACTAGGTGAGCATTCTACAATTCTGAGAGATTCTGGGTTCTAGAATCAATGGATGGGAGAGTTCTGGAATGTCATGGTGTTCAAACTCAAGAATACTTGCGTGTCTGAACTTGAGAGTCATTCAATGTCCACATTCCGCATCACAGGTGTCTGAATTCCAGAAGCACCAAATGTCTGCATTCTAGAATCGGAAAGTGGCGGAATTCTAGAATGCACAGCACGGCGGAATTCGAAAGTCCTAAAATGCCTGCTATCCGGAAGTTAAGGTGTCTGACATCCAGAATGTTACTAGGTCAGCATTCTACCGTTCTGAGAGATTCTGGGTTCTAGAATCAATGGACGGCAGAGTTCTGGAATGTCAGGGTGTCCAAACTCTAGAATCCTTCCGTGTCTGAACTCGTGAGTCATTCAATGTCCACATTCCGGATCACAGGGTGTCTGAATTCCAGAAGCACCAAATGTCTGCATTCTAGAATCGGAATGTGGCGGAATTCTAGAATGCACAGCACGGCGGAATTCGAAAGACCTAAAATGCCTGCTATCGGGAAGTTAAGGTGTCTGACATCCAGAATGCTACCACGTCAGTAATATACCATTCTGATAGATTCTGGGATCTAGAATCAATGGACGGCTGAGTTCCAGAATGTCAGGGTGGCAAAACTCTAGAATCCTTGCGTGTCTGAACTCGAGAGTCATTCAATGTCCACATTCCAGAACTCTGGATGTCTGAATTATAGAAGGACCAAATGTCTGCATTCTAGAATCAGAATGTGGCGGAATTCTAGAATGCACAGCACGGCGGAATTTTAAAGTCCTAAAATGCCTGCTATCCAGAAGTCAAGGTGTCTGACATCCAGAATGTTACTAGGTCAGCATTCTACCGTTCTGAGAGATTCTGGGTTTTAGAATCAATTGATGGCATAGTTCTGGAATGTCAGGGTGTTCTAACTCAAGAATACTTGCGTGTCTGAACTCGATAGTCATTCAATGACCACATTCTGGATCACAGGGTATCTGAATTCCAGAAGCACGAAATGTCTGTATTCCTGAATCGGAATGTGGCGGAATTCTAGAATGCACAGCATGGCGGATTTCGAAAGTCCTAAAATGCCTGCTATCCGGAAGTTAAGGTGTCTGACATCCAGAATGCTACCACGTCAGAATTATACCATTCTGAAAGATTCTGGGATCTAGAATAAATGGACGGCTGGGTTCCAGAATGTCAGGGTGGCAAAACTCTAGAATTCTTGCGTGTCTGAACTCGAGAGTCATTCAATCTCCACATTCCAGAACTCTGGATGTCTGAATTATAGAAGGACCAAATGTCTGCATTCTAGAATCGGAATGTGGCGGAATTCTAGAATGCAAAGCACGGCGGAATTCGAAAGTCCTAAAATGCCTGCTATCCGGAAGTTAAGGTGTCTGACATCCAGAATGTTACTAGGTCAACATTCTACCGTTCTGAGAGATTCTGGGTTCTAGAATCAATGGATGGCAGAGATCTGGCATGTCAGGGTGTCCAAACTCTAGAATCCTTGTGTGTCTGAACTCGAGAGTCATTCAATGTCCACATTCCGGATCACAGGGTGTCTGAATTCCAGAAACACCAAATGTCTGCATTTTAGAATCGGAATGTGGTAGAATTCTAGAATGCACAGCACGGCAGAATTCTAAAGTCCTAAAATGCCTGATATCCGGAAGTTAAGGTGTCTGACACCCAGAATGCTACCACATCAGAATTATACCATTCTGAAACATTCTGGGATCTAGAATCAATGGACGGGTGAGTTCCAGAATGTCAGGGTGGCAAAATTCTAGAATCCTGGCGTGTCTGAACTCGAGAGTCATTCAATGTCCACATTCCAGAACTCTGGATGTCTGAATTATAGAAGCACCAAATGTCTGCATTCTAGAATCGGAATGTGGCGGAATTCTAGAATGCACAGCACGGCAGAATTCAAAAGACATAAAATGCCTGCTATCGGGAAGTTAAGTTGTCTGACATCCAGAATGCTACCACGTCAGAATTATACCATTCTGAAAGATTCTGGGATCTAGAATCAATGGACGGCTGAGTTCCAGAATGTCAGGGTGGCAAAACTCTAGAATCCTGGCGTGTCTGAACTCGAGAGTCATTCAGAGTCCACATTCCAGAACTCTGGATGTCTGAAATATAGAAGCACCAAATGTCTGCATTCTAGAATCTGAATGTGGCGGAATTCTAGAATGCACAGCACGGCGGAATTTTAAAGTCCTAAAATGCCTGCTATCCAGAAGTCAATGTGTCTGACATCCAGAATATTGCTAGGTCAGCATTCTACCGTTCTGAGAGATTCTGGGTTTTAGAATCAATTGATGGCAGAGTTCTGGAATGTCAGGGTGTTCAAACTCAAGAATACTTGCGTGTCTGAACTCGAGAGTCATTCAATGTCCACATTCCGGATCACAGGGTGTCTGAATTCCAGAAGCACCAAATGTCTGCATTCTAGAATCGGAATGTGGCGGAATTCTAGAATGCACAGCATGGCGGAATTCGAAAGTCCTAAAATGCCTGCTATCCGGAAGTTAAAGTGTCTGACATCCAGAATGCTATCACGTCAGAATTATACCATTCTGAAAGATTCTGGGATCTAGAATAAATGGACGGCTGGGTTCCAGAATGTCAGGGTGGCAAAACTCTAGAATCCTTGCGTGTCTGAACTCGAGAGTCATTCAATCTCCACATTCCAGAACTCTGGATGTCTGAATTATAGAAGCACCAAATGTCTGCATTCTAGAATCGGAATGTGGTAGAATTCTAGAATGCACAGCACGGCGGAATTCTAAAGTCCTAAAATGCCTGCTATCCGGAAGTTAAGGTGTCTGACACCCAGAATGCTACCACATCAGAATTATACCATTCTGAAACATTCTCGGATCTAGAATCAATGGAAGACTGAGTTCCAGAATGTCAGGGTGACAAAACTCTAGAATCCTGGCGTGTCTGAACTCGAGAGTCATTCAATGTCCACATTCCAGAACTCGGGATGTCTGAATTGTAGAAGCACCAAATGTCTGCATTCTAGAATTGGAATGTGGCGGAATTCTAGAATGCACAGCACGGCGGAATTCTAAAGTCCTAAAATGCCTGCTATCCGGAAGTTAAGGTGTCTGACATCAAGAATGCTACCAAGTTAGAATTATAACATTCTGAAAGATTCTGGGATCTGGAATCAATGGACAGCTGAGTTCCAGAATGTCAGGGTGGCAAAACTCTAGAATCCTTGCGTGTCTGAACTCGAGAGTCATTCAATGTCCACATTCCAGAACTCTGGATGTCTGAAATATAGAAGCACCAAATGTCTGCATTCTAGAATCAGAATGTGGCGGAATTATAGAATTAACAGCACGGCGGAATTTTAAAGTCCTAAAATGCCTGCTATCTGGAAGTCAAGGTGTCTGACATCCAGAATGTTACTAGGTCAGCATTCTACAGTTCTGAGAGATTCTGGGTTCTAGAATCAATGGATGGCAGAGTTCTGGAATGTCAGGGTGTTCAAACTCAAGAATCCTTGCGTGTCTGAACTCGAGAGTCATTCAATGTCCACATTTCGCATCACAGGGTGTCTGAATTCCAGAAGCACCAAATGTCTGCATTCTAGAATCGGAATGTGGCGGAATTCTAGAATGCACAGCACGGCAGAATTCTAAAGTCCTAAAATGCCTGCTATTCGGAAGTTAAGGTGTCTGACATCCAGAATGTTACTAGGTCAGCATTCTACCATTCTGAGAGATTCTGGGTTCTAGAATCAATGGACGGCAGAGTTCTGGAATGTCAGGGTGTCCAAACTCTAGAATCCTTCTGTGTCTGAACTCGTGAGTCATTCAATGTCCACATTCCGGATCACAGGGTGTCTGAATTCCAGAAGCACCAAATGTCTTCATTCTAGAATCGGAATGTGGCGGAATTCTAGAATGCACAGCACGGCAGAATTCTGAAGTCCTAAAATGCCTGATATTCCGAAGTTAAGGAGTCTGACATCCAGAATGTTACTAGGTCAGCATTCTACCGTTCTGAAAGATTCTGGGTTCTAGAATCAATGGACGGCAGAGTTCTGGAACGTCAGGGTGTCCAAACTCTAGAATCCTTGCGTGTCTGAACTCGTGAGTCATTCAATGTCGACATTCCAGAACTCTGGATGTCTGAATTATAGAAGCACCAAATGTCTGCATTCTAGAATCGGAATGTGGCGGAATTCTAGAATGCACAGCACGGCGGAATTCGAAAATCCTAAAATGCCTGCTATCCGGAAGTTAAGGTGTCTGACATCCAGAATGCTACCACGTCAGAATTATACCATTCTGAAAGATTCTGGGATCTAGAATCAATGGACGGCTGAGTTCCAGAATTTCAGGGTGACAAAACTCTAGAATCGTTGCGTGTCTGAACTCGAGAGTCATTCAATATCCACATTCCAGAACTCTGGATGTCTGAATTATAGAAGCACCAAATGTCTGCATTCTAGAATCGGAATTTGGCGGAATTCTAGAATGCACAGCACGGCGGAATTCTAAAGTCCTAAAATGCCTGCTATCCGGAAGTTAAGGAGTCTGACATCCAGAATGTTACTTGGTCAGCATTCTCCCGTTCTGAGAGATTCTGGGTTCTAGAATCAATGGATGGCAGAGATCTGGCATGTCAGGGTGTCCAAACTCTAGAATCCTTGTGTGTCTGAACTCGAGAGTCATTCAATGTCCACATTCCGGATCACAGGGTGTCTGAATTACAGAAACACCAAATGTCTGCATTCTAGAATCGGAATGTGGTAGAATTCTAGAATGCACAGCACGTCGGAATTCTAAAGTCCTAAAATGCCTGATATCCGGAAGTTAAGGTGTCTGACACCCAGAATGCTACCACATCAGAATTATACCATTCTGAAACATTCTGGGATCTAGAATCAATGGACGGGTGAGTTCCAGAATGTCAGGGTGTCAAAACTCTAGAATCCTGGCGTGTCTGAACTCGAGAGTCATTCAATGTCCACATTCCAGAACTCTGGATGTCTGAATTATAGAAGCACCAAATGTCTGCATTCTAGAATCGGAATGTGGCAGAATTCTAGAATGCACAGCACGGCGGAATTCTAAAGTCCTAAAATGCCTGCTATCCGGAAGTTAAGGTGTCTGACATCCAGAATGCTACCACGTCAGAATTATACCATTCTGAAAGATTCTGGGATCTAGAATCAATTGACGGCTGAGTTCCAGAATGTCAGGGTTTCCAAACTCTAGAATCCTTGCGTGTCTGAACTCGAGAGTCATTCAATGTCCACATTCCAGAACTCTGGATGTCTGAATTATAGAAGCACCAAATGTCTGCATTCTAGAATCGGAATGTGGCGGAATTCTAGAATGCACAGCACGGCGGAATTCTAAAGTCCTAAAATGCCTGCTATCCGGAAGTTAAGGTGTCTGACATCCAGAATGCTACCACATCAGAATTATAACATTCTGAAAGATTCTGGATCTAGAATCAATGGACGGCTGAGTTCCAGAATGTCAGGGTGGCGAAACACTAGAATCCTTGCGTGTCTGAACTCGTGAGTCATTCAATGTCCACATTCCGGATCACAGGGTGTCTGAATGCCAGAAGCACCAAATGTCTGCATTCTAGAATCGGAATGTGGCGGAATTCTAGAATGCACAGCACGGCAGAATTCGAAAGACCTAAAATGCCTGCTATCGGGAAGTTAAGGTGTCTGACATCCAGAATGCTACCACGTCAGAATTATACCATTCTGAAAGATTCTGTGATCTAGAATCAATGGACGGCTGAGTTCCAGAATGTCAGGGTGGCAAAACTCTAGAATCCTGGCGTGTCTGAACTCGAGAGTCATTCAGTGTCCACATTCCAGAACTCTGGATGTCTGAAATATAGAAGCACCAAATGTCTGCATTCTAGAATCTGAATGTGGCGGAATTCTAGAATGCACAGCACGGCGGAATTTTAAAGTCCTAAAATGCCTGCTATCCAGAAGTCAATGTGTCTGACATCCAGAATACTTCTAGGTCAGCATTCTACCGTTCTGAGAGATTCTGGGTTTTAGAATCAATTGATGGCAGAGTTCTGGAATGTCAGGGAGTTCAAACTCAAGAATACTTGCGTGTCTGAACTCGAGAGTCATTCAATGTCCACATTCCGGATCACAGGGTGTCTGAATTCCAGAAGCACCAAATGTCTGCATTCTAGAATCGGAATGTGGCAGAATTCTAGAATGCACAGCATGGCGGAATTCGAAAGTCCTAAAATGCCTGCTATCCGGAAGTTAAAGTGTCTGACATCCAGAATGCTATCACGTCAGAATTATACCATTCTGAAAGATTCTGGGATCTAGAATAAATGGACGGCTGGGTTCCAGAATGTCAGGGTGGCAAAACTCTAGAATCCTTGCGTGTCTGAACTCGAGAGTCATTCAATCTCCACATTCCAGAACTCTGGATGTCTGAATTATAGAAGCACCAAATGTCTGCATTCTAGAATCGGAATGTGGTAGAATTCTAGAATGCACAGCACGGCGGAATGCTAAAGTCCTAAAATGCCTGCTATCCGGAAGTTAAGGTGTCTGACACCCAGAATGCTACCACATCAGAATTATACCATTCTGAAACATTCTCGGATCTAGAATCAATGGACGGCTGAGTTCCAGAATGTCAGGGTGGCAAAACTCTAGAATACTGGCGTGTCTGAACTCGAGAGTCATTCAATGTCCACATTCCAGAACTCGGGATGTCTGAATTGTAGAAGCACCAAATGTCTGCATTCTAGAATTGGAATGTGGTGGAATTCTAGAATGCACAGCACGGCGGAATTCTAAAGTCCTAAAATGCCTGCTATCCGGAAGTTAAGGTGTCTGTCATCAAGAATGCTTCCAAGTTAGAATTATAACATTCTGAAAGATTCTGGGATCTAGAATCAATGGACAGCTGAGTTCCAGAATGTCAGGGTGGCAAAACTCTAGAATCCTTGCGTGTCTGAACTCAAGAGTCATTCAATGTCCACATTCCAGAACTCTGGATGTCTGAAATATAGAAGCACCAAATGTCTGCATTCTAGAATCAGAATGTGGCGGAATTCTAGAATGAACATCACGGCGGAATTTTAAAGTCCTAAAATGCCTGCTATCTGGAAGTTAAGGTGTCTGACATCCAGAATGTTACTAGGTCAGCATTCTACAGTTCTGAGAGATTCTGGGTTCTAGAATCAATGGATGGAAGAGTTCTGGAATGTCAGGGTGTTCAAACTCAAGAATACTTGCGTGTCTGAACTCGAGAGTCATTCAATGTCCACATTTCGCATCACAGGGTGTCTGAATTCCAGAAGCACCAAATGTCTGCATTCTAGAATGGGAATGTGGCGGAATTCTAGAATGCACAGCACGGCAGAATTCTAAAGTCCTAAAATGCCTGCTATTCGGAAGTTAAGGTGTCTGACATCCAGAATGTTACTAGGTCAGCATTCTACCATTCTGAGAGATTCTGGGTTCTAGAATCAATGGACGGCAGAGTTCTGGAATGTCAGGGTGTTCAAACTCTAGAATCCTTCTGTGTCTGAACTCGTGAGTCATTCAATGTCCACATTCCGGATCACAGGGTGTCTGAATTCCAGAAGCACCAAATGTCTTCATTCTAGAATCGGAATGTGGCGGAATTCTAGAATGCACAGCACGGCAGAATTCTGAAGTCCTAAAATGCCTGATATTCCGAAGTTAAGGAGTCTGACATCCAGAATGATACTAGGTCAGCATTCTACCGTTCTGAAAGATTCTGGGTTCTAGAATCAATGGACGGCAGAGTTCTGGAATGTCAGGGTGTCCAAACTCTAGAATCCTTGCGTGTCTGAACTCGTGAGTCATTCAATGTCGACATTCCAGAACTCTGGATGTCTGAATTATAGAAGCACCAAATGTCTGCATTCTAGAATCGGAATGTGGCGGAATTCTAGAATGCACAGCACGGCGGAATTCGAAAGTCCTAAAATGCCTGCTATCCGGAAGTTAAGGTGTCTGACATCCAGAATGCTACCACGTCAGAATTATAGCATTCTGAAAGATTCTGGGATCTAGAATCAATGGACGGCTGAGTTCCAGAATGTCAGGGTGACAAAACTCTAGAATCGTTGCGTGTCTGAACTCGAGAGTCATTCAATATCCACATTCCAGAACTCTGGATGTCTGAATTATAGAAGCACCAAATTTCTGCATTCTAGAATCGGAATGTGGCGGAATTCTAGAATGCACAGCACGGCGGAATTCTAAAGTCCTAAAATGCCTGCTATCCGGAAGTTAAGGAGTCTGACATCCAGAATGTTACTTGGTCAGCATTCTCCCGTTCTGAGAGATTCTGGGTTCTAGAATCAATGGATGGCAGAGATCTGGCATGTCAGGGTGTCCAAACTCTAGAATCCTTGTGTGTCTGAACTCGAGAGTCATTCAATGTCCACATTCCGGATCACAGGGTGTCTGAATTACAGAAACACCAAATGTCTGCATTCTAGAATCGGAATGTGGTAGAATTCTAGAATGCACAGCACGTCGGAATTCTAAAGTCCTAAAATGCCTGATATCCGGAAGTTAAGGTGTCTGACACCCAGAATGCTACCACATCAGAATTATACCATTCTGAAACATTCTGGGATCTAGAATCAATGGACGGGTGAGTTCCAGAATGTCAGGGTGGCAAAACTCTAGAATCCTGGCGTGTCTGAACTCGAGAGTCATTCAATGTCCACATTCCAGAACTCTGGATGTCTGAATTATAGAAGCACCAAATGTCTGCATTCTAGAATCGGAATGTGGCAGAATTCTAGAATGCACAGCACGGCGGAATTCTAAAGTCCTAAAATGCCTGCTATCCGGAAGTTAAGGTGTCTGACATCCAGAATGCTACCACGTCAGAATTATACCATTCTGAAAGATTCTGGGATCTAGAATCAATGGACGGCTGAGTTCCAGAATGTCAGGGTTTCAAAAGTCTAGAATCCTTGCGTGTCTGAACTCGAGAGTCATTCAATGTCCACATTCCAGAACTCTGGATGTCTGAATTATAGAAGCACCAAATGTCTGCATTCTAGAATCGGAATGTGGCGGAATTCTAGAATGCACAGCACGGCGGAATTCTAAAGTCCTAAAATGCCTGCTATCCGGAAGTTAAGGTGTCTGACATCCAGAATGCTACCACGTCAGAATTATAACATTCTGAAAGATTCTGGGATCTAGAATCAATGGACGGCTGAGTTCCAGAATGTCAGGGTGGCGAAACACTAGAATCCTTGCGTGTCTGAACTCGTGAGTCATTCAATGTCCACATTCCGGATCACAGGGTGTCTGACTGCCAGAAGCACCAAATGTCTGCATTCTAGAATCGGAATGTGGTGGAATTCTAGAATGCACAGCACGGCGGAATTCTAAAGTCCTAAAATGCGTGCTATCCGGAAGTTAAGGTGTCTGACATCCAGAATGCTACCACGTCAGAATTATACCATTCTGAAAGATTCTGGGATCTAGAATCAATGGACGGCTGAGTTCCAGAATGTCAGGGTGGCAAAACTCTAGAATCCTGGCGTGTCTGAACTCGAGAGTCATTCAGTGTCCACATTCCAGAACTCTGGATGTCTGAAATATAGAAGCACCAAATGTCTGCATTCTAGAATCTGAATGTGGCGGAATTCTAGAATGCACAGCACGGCGGAATTTTAAAGTCCTAAAATGCCTGCTATCCAGAAGTCAATGTGTCTGACATCCAGAATATTGCTAGGTCAGCATTCTACCGTTCTGAGAGATTCTGGGTTTTAGAATCAATTGATGGCAGAGTTCTGGAATGTCAGGGTGTTCAAACTCAAGAATACTTGCGTGTCTGAACTCGAGAGTCATTCAATGTCCACATTCCGGATCACAGGGTGTCTGAATTCCAGAAGCACCAAATGTCTGCATTCTAGAATCGGAATGTGGCGGAATTCTAGAATGCACAGCATGGCGGAATTCGAAAGTCCTAAAATGCCTGCTATCCGGAAGTTAAAGTGTCTGACATCCAGAATGCTATCACGTCAGAATTATACCATTCTGAAAGATTCTGGGATCTAGAATAAATGGACGGCTGGGTTCCAGAATGTCAGGGTGGCAAAACTCTAGAATCCTTGCGTGTCTGAACTCGAGAGTCATTCAATCTCCACATTCCAGAACTCTGGATGTCTGAATAATGGAAGCACCAAATGTCTGCATTCTAGAATCGGAATGTGGTAGAATTCTAGAATGCACAGCACGGCGGAATTCTAAAGTCCTAAAATGCCTGCTATCCGGAAGTTAAGGTGTCTGACATCCAGATTGCTACCACGTCAGAATTATACCATTCTGAAAGATTCTGGGATCTAGAATCAATGGACGGCTGAGTTCCAGAATGTCAGGGTGACAAAACTCTAGAATCGTTGCGTGTCTGAACTCGAGAGTCATTCAATATCCACATTCCAGAACTCTGGATGTCTGAATTATAGAAGCACCAAATGTCTGCATTCTAGAATCGGAATGTGGCGGAATTCTAGAATGCACAGCACGGCGGAATTCGAAAGTCCTAAAATGCCTGCTATCCGGAAGTTAAGGAGTCTGACATCCAGAATGTTACTTGGTCAGCATTCTCCCGTTCTGAGAGATTCTGGGTTCTAGAATCAATGGATGGCAGAGATCTGGCATGTCAGGGTGTCCAAACTCTAGAATCCTTGCGTGTCTGAACTCGAGAGTCATTCAATGTCCACATTCCGGATCACAGGGTGTCTGAATTACAGAAACACCAAATGTCTGCATTCTAGAATCGGAATGTGGTAGAATTCTAGAATGCACAGCACGTCGGAATTCTAAAGTCCTAAAATGCATGATATCCGGAAGTTAAGGTGTCTGACACCCAGAATGCTACCACATCAGAATTATACCATTCTGAAACATTCTGGGATCTAGAATCAATGGACGGGTGAGTTCCAGAATGTCAGGGTGGCAAAACTCTAGAATCCTGGCGTGTCTGAACTCGAGAGTCATTCAATGTCCACATTCCAGAACTCTGGATGTCTGAATTATAGAAGCACCAAATGTCTGCATTCTAGAATCGGAATGTGGCAGAATTCTAGAATGCACAGCACGGCGGAATTCTAAAGTCCTAAAATGCCTGCTATCCGGAAGTTAAGGTGTCTGACATCCAGAATGCTACCACGTCAGAATTATACCATTCTGAAAGATTCTGGGATCTAGAATAAATGGACGGCTGGGTTCCAGAATGTCAGGGTGGCAAAACTCTAGAATCCTTGCGTGTCTGAACTCGAGAGTCATTCAGTCTCCACATTCCAGAACTCTGGATGTCTGAATTATAGAAGCACCAAATGTCTGCATTCTAGAATCGGAATGTGGCGGAATTCTAGAATGCACATCACGGCGGAATTCTAAAGTCCTAAAATGCCTGCTATCCGGAAGTTAATGTGTCTGACATCCAGAATGTTACTAGGTCAGCATTCTACCGTTCTGAGTGATTCTGGGTTCTAGAATCAATGGACGGCAGAGATCTGGCATGTCAGGGTGTCCAAACTCTAGAATCCTTGTGTGTCAGAACTCGAGAGTCATTCAATGTCCACATTCCGGATCACAGGGTGTCTGAATTCCAGAAACACAAAATGTCTGCAATCTAGAATCGGAATGTGGCGGAATTCTAGAATGCACAGCACGGCGGAATTCTAAAGTCCTAAAATGCCTGCTATCCTGAAGTTAAGGTGTCTGACACCCAGAATGCTACCACATCAGAATTATACCATTCTGAAACATTCTGGGATCTAGAATCAATGGACGGGTGAGTTCCAGAATGTCAGGGTGTCCAAACTCTGGAATCCTTGAGTGTTTGAACTCGAGAGTCATTCAATTTCCATATTCCGGGTCACAGGGTGATTGAATTCCAGAAGCACCAAATGTCTGCATTCTAGAATCGGAATGTGGCGGAATTCTAGAATGAACAACACGGCGGAATTCGAAAGTCCTAAAAGGCCTGCTATCCGGAAGTTAAGGTGTCTGACATCCAGAATGCTACCACGTCAGAATTATACCATTCTGAAAGATTCTGTGATCTAGAATCAATGGATGGCTGAGTTCCAGAATGTCAGGGTGGCAAAACTCTAGAATCCTTGCGTGTCTGAACTCGAGAGTCATTCAATGTCCACATTCCAGAACTCTGGATGTCTGGATTATAGAAGCACCAAATGTCTGCATTCTAGAATCGGAATGTGGCAGAATTCTAGAATGCACAGCACGGCGGAATTCTAAAGACCTAAAATGCCTGCTATCCGGAAGTTAAGGTGTCTGACATCCAGAATGTAACTAGGTCAGCATTCTACCGTTCTGAGAGATTCTGGGTTCTGGAATCAATGGACGGCAGAGTTCTGGAATGTCAGGATGTCCAAACTCTAAAATCCTTGAGTGTTTGAACGCGAGAGTCATTCAATTTCCATATTCCGGGTCACAGGGTGACTGAATTCCAGAAGCACCAAATGTCTGCGTTCTAGAATCGGAATGTGGCGGAATTCTAGAATGCACAACACGGCGGAATTCTAAAGTCCTAAAATGCCTGCTATCCGGAAGTTAAGGTGTCTGACATCCAGAATGTTACTAGGTCAGCATTCTACCGTTCTGAGAGATTCTGGGTTCTAGAATCAATGGACGGCAGAGTTCTGGAATATCAGGGTGTCCAAACTCGAGAATCCTTCCGTGTCTGAACTCGTGAGTCATTCAATGTCCACATTCCGGATCACAGGGTGTCTGAATTCCAGAAGCACCAAATGTCTGCATTCTAGAATCGGAATGTGGTAGAATTCTAGAATGCACAGCATGGCGGAATTCTAAAGTCCTAAAATGCCTGCTATCCGGAAGTTAAGGTGTCTGACACCCAGAATGCTACCACATCAGAATTATACCATTCTGAAACATTCTGGGATCTAGAATCAATGGACGGGTGAGCTCCAGAATGTCAGGGTGGCAAAACTCTAGGGTCCTGGCGTGTCTGAACTCGAGAGTCATTCAATGTCCACATTCCAGAACTCTGGATGTCTGAATTATAGAAGCACCAAATGTCTGCATTCTAGAATCGGAATGTGGCGGAATTCTAGAATGCACAGCACGGCGGAATTCTAAAGACCTAAAATGCCTGCTATCCGGAAATTAAGGTGTCTGACATCCAGAATGCTACCAAGTCAGAATTATACCATTCTGAAAGATTCTGGGTTCTAGAATCAATGGACGGCTGAGTTCCAGAATGTCAGGGTGGCAAAACTCTAGAATCCTTGCGTGTCTGAACTCGAGAGTCATTCAATGTCCACATTCCAGAACTCTGGATGTCTGAATTATAGAAGCACCAAATGTCTGCATTCTAGAATCGGAATGTGGCGGAATTCTAGAATGCACAGCACGGCGGAATTCTAAAGTCCTAAAATGCCTGCTATCCGGCAGTTAAGGTGTCTGACATCCAGAATGCTACCACGTCAGAATTATACCATTCTGAAAGATTCTGGGATCTAGAATCAATGGACGGCTGAGTTCCAGAATGTCAGGTTTTCCAAACTCTAGAATCCTTGCGTGTCTGAACTCGAGAGTCACTCAATATCCCCATTCCAGGACTCTGGATGTCTGAAATATAGAAGCACCAAATGTCTGCATTCTAGAATCGGAATGTGGCGGAATTCTAGAATGCACAGCGCGGCAGTATTCTAAAGTCCTAAAATGCCTTATATTCGGAAGTTAAGGAGTCTGACATCCAGAAGGTTACTAGGTCAGCATTCTACCGTTCTGAGAGATTCTGTGTTCTAGAATCAATGGACGGCATAGTTCTGGAATGTCCTGGTTTCCAAACTCTAGAATCCTTCCGTGTCTGAACTCGTGAGTCATTCAATGTCCACATTCCGGATCACAGGGTGTCTGAATTCCAGAAGCACCAAATGTCTGCATTCTAGAAGCGGAATGTGCGTAATTCTAGAATGCACAGCATGGCGGAATTCTAAAATCCTAAAATGCCTGCTATCCGGAAGTTAAGGTGTCTGACATCAAGAATGCTACCAAGTAAGATTTATACCATTCTGAAAGATTCTGGGATCTAGAATCAATGGACGGCTGAGTTCCAGAATGTCAGGGTGGCAAAACTCTAGAATCCTTGCGTGTCTGAAGTCGAGAGTCATTCAATGTCCACATTCCAGAACTCTGGATGTCTGAATTATAGAAGCACCAAATGTGTGCATTCTAGAATCGGAATGTGGCGGAATTTTAAAATGCACAGCACGGTGGAATTCTAAAGTCCTAAAATGCCTATTAGCCGAAAGCTAAGGTGTCTGATGACCAGAATGTCACTAATTCAGCATTCTACCGTTCTGAGAGATTCTGGGTTCTAGAATCAATGGACGGCAGAGTTCTGGAATGTCTGGGTGTCCAAACTCTAGAATCCTTGAGTGTTTGAACTCGAGAGTCATTCAATTTCCATATTCCGGGTCACAGGGTGACTGAATTCCAGAAGCACCAAATGTCTGCATTCTAGAATCGGAATGTGGCGGAATTCTAGAATGCACAGCACGGCGGAATTCGAAGGTCCTAAAATGCCTGCTATCTGGAAGTTAAGGTGTCTGACATCCAGAATGCTACCACGTCGGAATTATACCATTCTGAAAGATTCTGGGATCTAGATTCAATGGACGGCTGAGTTCCAGAATGTCAGGGTGGCAAAATTCTAGAATCCTTGCATGTCTGAACTCGAGAGTCATTCCATGTCCACATTCCAGAATTCTGGATATCTGAATTATAGAAGCAACAAATGTCTGCATTCTAGAATCGGAATGTGGCGGAATTCTAGAATGCACAGCACGGCGGAATTCTAAAGTCCTAAAATGCCTGCTATTCGGAAGTTAAGGTGTCTGACATCAAGAATGCTACCAAGTCAGAATTATACCATTCTGAAAGATTCTGGGATCTAGAATCAATAGACGGCTGAGTTTCAGAATGTCAGGGTGGCAAAACTCTAGAATCCTTGTGTGTCTGAACTCAAGAGTCATTCAATGTCCACATTCCAGAACTCTGGATGTCTGAATTATAGAAGCACCAAATGACTGCATTCTAGAATCGGAATGTGGCGGAATTCTAGAATGCACAGCACGGCGGAATTCTAAAGTCCTAAAATGCCTGCTATCCGGAAGTTAAGGTGTCTGACATCAAGAATGCTACCAAGTCAAAATTATATCATTCTGAAAGATTCTGGGATCTAGAATCAATGGACGGCTGAGTTCCAGAATGTCAGGGTGGCAAAACTCTAGAATACGTGCGTGTCTGAACTCGAGAGTCATTCAATGTCCACATTCCAGAACTCTGGATGTCTGAATTATAGAAGCACCAAATGTCTGCATTCTAGAATCTGAATGTGGCGGAATTCTAGAATGCACAGCACGGCGGATTTCTAAAGTCCTAAAATGCCTACTAGCCGAAAGTTAAGGTGTCTGATGACCAGAATGTTACTAGGTCAGCATTCTACCGTTCTGAGAGATTCTGGGTTCTGGAATCAATCGACGGCAGAGTTCTGGAATGTCAGGGTGTCCAAACTCTAAAATCCTTGAGTGTTTGAACGCGAGAGTCATTCAATTTCCATATTCCGGGTCACAGGGTGACTGAATTCCAGAAGCACCAAATGTCTGCGTTCTAGAATCGGAATGTGGCGGAATTCTAGAATGCACAGCACGGCGGAATTCTAAAGTCCTAAAATGCCTGCTATCCGGAAGTTAAGGTGTCTGACATCCAGAATGTTACTAGGTCAGCATTCTACCGTTCTGAGAGATTCTGGGTTCTAGAATCAATGGACGGCAGAGTTCTGGAATATCAGGGTGTCCAAACTCGAGAATCCTTCCGTGTCTGAACTCGTGAGTCATTCAATGTCCACATTCCGGATCACAGGGTGTCTGAATTCCAGAAGCACCAAATGTCTGCATTCTAGAATCAGAATGTGGTAGAATTCTAGAATGCACAGCACGGCGGAATTCTAAAGTCCTAAAATGCCTGCTATCCGGAAGTTAAGGTGTCTGACACCCAGAATGCTACCACATCAGAATTATACCATTCTGAAACATTCTGGGATCTAGAATCAATGGACGGGTGAGTTCCAGAATGTCAGGGTGGCAAAACTCTAGGGTCCTGGCGTGTCTGAACTCGAGAGTCATTCAATGTCCACATTCCAGAACTCTGGATGTCTGAATTATAGAAGAACCAAATGTCTGCATTCTAGAATCGGAATGTGGCGGAATTCTAGAATGCACAGCACGGCGGAATTCTAAAGACCTAAAATGCCTGCTATCCGGAAGTTAAGGTGTCTGACATCCAGAATGCAACCAAGTCAGAATTATACCATTCTGAAAGATTCTGGGTTCTAGAATCAATGGACGGCTGAGTTCCAGAATGTCAGGGTGGCAAAACTCTAGAATCCTTGCGTGTCTGAACTCGAGAGTCATTCAATGTCCACATTCCAGAACTCTGGATGTCTGAATTATAGAAGCACCAAATGTCTGCATTCTAGAATCGGAATGTGGCGGAATTCTAGAATGCACAGCACGGCAGAATTCTGAAGTCCTAAAATGCCTGATATTCCGAAGTTAAGGAGTCTGACATCCAGAATGATACTAGGTCAGCATTCTACCGTTCTGAAAGATTCTGGGTTCTAGAATCAATGGACGGCAGAGTTCTGGAATGTCAGGGTGTCCAAACTCTAGAATCCTTGCGTGTCTGAACTCGTGAGTCATTCAATGACGACTTTCCAGAACTCTGGATGTCTGAATTATAGAAGCACCAAATGTCTGCATTCTAGAATCGGAATGTGGCGGAATTCTAGAATGCACAGCACGGCGGAATTCGAAAGTCCTAAAATGCCTGCTATCCGGAAGTTAAGGTGTCTGACATCCAGAATGCTACCACGTCAGAATTATACCATTCTGAAAGATTCTGGGATCTAGAATCAATGGACGGCTGAGTTCCAGAATGTCAGGGTGACAAAACTCTAGAATCGTTGCGTGTCTGAACTCGAGAGTCATTCAATATCCACATTCCAGAACTCTGGATGTCTGAATTATAGAAGCACCAAATGTCTGCATTCTAGAATCGGAATGTGGCGGAATTCTAGAATGCACAGCACGGCGGAATTCGAAAGTCCTAAAATGCCTGCTATCCGGAAGTTAAGGAGTCTGACATCCAGAATGTTACTTGGTCAGCATTCTCCCGTTCTGAGAGATTCTGGGTTCTAGAATCAATGGATGGCAGAGATCTGGCATGTCAGGGTGTCCAAACTCTAGAATCCTTGCGTGTCTGAACTCGAGAGTCATTCAATGTCCACATTCCGGATCACAGGGTGTCTGAATTACAGAAACACCAAATGTCTGCATTCTAGAATCGGAATGTGGTAGAATTCTAGAATGCACAGCACGTCGGAATTCTAAAGTCCTAAAATGCATGATATCCGGAAGTTAAGGTGTCTGACACCCAGAATGCTACCACATCAGAATTATACCATTCTGAAACATTCTGGGATCTAGAATCAATGGACGGGTGAGTTCCAGAATGTCAGGGTGGCAAAACTCTAGAATCCTGGCGTGTCTGAACTCGAGAGTCATTCAATGTCCACATTCCAGAACTCTGGATGTCTGAATTATAGAAGCACCAAATGTCTGCATTCTAGAATCGGAATGTGGCAGAATTCTAGAATGCACAGCACGGCGGAATTCTAAAGTCCTAAAATGCCTGCTATCCGGAAGTTAAGGTGTCTGACATCCAGAATGCTACCACGTCAGAATTATACCATTCTGAAAGATTCTGGGATCTAGAATAAATGGACGGCTGGGTTCCAGAATGTCAGGGTGGCAAAACTCTAGAATCCTTGCGTGTCTGAACTCGAGAGTCATTCAGTCTCCACATTCCAGAACTCTGGATGTCTGAATTATAGAAGCACCAAATGTCTGCATTCTAGAATCGGAATGTGGCGGAATTCTAGAATGCACATCACGGCGGAATTCTAAAGTCCTAAAATGCCTGCTATTCGGAAGTTAAGGTGTCTGACATCCAGAATGTTCCTAGGTCAGCATTCTACCGTTCTGAGTGATTCTGGGTTCTAGAATCAATGGACGGCAGAGATCTGGCATGTCAGGGTGTCCAAACTCTAGAATCCTTGTGTGTCAGAACTCGAGAGTCATTCAATGTCCACATTCCGGATCACAGGGTGTCTGAATTCCAGAAACACAAAATGTCTGCAATCTAGAATCGGAATGTGGCGGAATTCTAGAATGCACAGCACGGCGGAATTCTAAAGTCCTAAAATGCCTGCTATCCTGAAGTTAAGGTGTCTGACACCCAGAATGCTACCACATCAGAATTATACCATTCTGAAACATTCTGGGATCTAGAATCAATGGACGGGTGAGTTCCAGAATGTCAGGGTGTC
This sequence comes from Aotus nancymaae, assembly GCF_030222135.1. Taxonomy (NCBI): domain Eukaryota; kingdom Metazoa; phylum Chordata; class Mammalia; order Primates; family Aotidae; genus Aotus; species Aotus nancymaae. The sequence goes on along the minus strand of NW_026988470.1, from coordinate 1,424,197 downwards.
CAAACTCTGGAATCCTTGAGTGTTTGAACTCGAGAGTCATTCAATTTCCATATTCCGGGTCACAGGGTGATTGAATTCCAGAAGCACCAAATGTCTGCATTCTAGAATCGGAATGTGGCGGAATTCTAGAATGAACAACACGGCGGAATTCGAAAGTCCTAAAAGGCCTGCTATCCGGAAGTTAAGGTGTCTGACATCCAGAATGCTACCACGTCAGAATTATACCATTCTGAAAGATTCTGTGATCTAGAATCAATGGATGGCTGAGTTCCAGAATGTCAGGGTGGCAAAACTCTAGAATCCTTGCGTGTCTGAACTCGAGAGTCATTCAATGTCCACATTCCAGAACTCTGGATGTCTGGATTATAGAAGCACCAAATGTCTGCATTCTAGAATCGGAATGTGGCAGAATTCTAGAATGCACAGCACGGCGGAATTCTAAAGACCTAAAATGCCTGCTATCCGGAAGTTAAGGTGTCTGACATCCAGAATGTAACTAGGTCAGCATTCTACCGTTCTGAGAGATTCTGGGTTCTGGAATCAATGGACGGCAGAGTTCTGGAATGTCAGGATGTCCAAACTCTAAAATCCTTGAGTGTTTGAACGCGAGAGTCATTCAATTTCCATATTCCGGGTCACAGGGTGACTGAATTCCAGAAGCACCAAATGTCTGCGTTCTAGAATCGGAATGTGGCGGAATTCTAGAATGCACAGCACGGCGGAATTCTAAAGTCCTAAAATGCCTGCTATCCGGAAGTTAAGGTGTCTGACATCCAGAATGTTACTAGGTCAGCATTCTACCGTTCTGAGAGATTCTGGGTTCTAGAATCAATGGACGGCAGAGTTCTGGAATATCAGGGTGTCCAAACTCGAGAATCCTTCCGTGTCTGAACTCGTGAGTCATTCAATGTCCACATTCCGGATCACAGGGTGTCTGAATTCCAGAAGCACCAAATGTCTGCATTCTAGAATCGGAATGTGGTAGAATTCTAGAATGCACAGCACGGCGGAATTCTAAAGTCCTAAAATGCCTGCTATCCGGAAGTTAAGGTGTCTGACACCCAGAATGCTACCACATCAGAATTATACCATTCTGAAACATTCTGGGATCTAGAATCAATGGACGGGTGAGCTCCAGAATGTCAGGGTGGCAAAACTCTAGGGTCCTGGCGTGTCTGAACTCGAGAGTCATTCAATGTCCACATTTCAGAACTCTGGATGTCTGAATTATAGAAGCACCAAATGTCTGCATTCTAGAATCGGAATGTGGCGGAATTCTAGAATGCACAGCACGGCGGAATTCTAAAGACCTAAAATGCCTGCTATCCGGAAGTTAAGGTGTCTGACATCCAGAATGCTACCAAGTCAGAATTATACCATTCTGAAAGATTCTGGGTTCTAGAATCAATGGACGGCTGAGTTCCAGAATGTCAGGGTGGCAAAACTCTAGAATCCTTGCGTGTCTGAACTCGAGAGTCATTCAATGTCCACATTCCAGAACTCTGGATGTCTGAATTATAGAAGCACCAAATGTCTGCATTCTAGAATCGGAATGTGGCGGAATTCTAGAATGCACAGCACGGCGGAATTCTAAAGTCCTAAAATGCCTGCTATCCGGCAGTTAAGGTGTCTGACATCCAGAATGCTACCACGTCAGAATTATACCATTCTGAAAGATTCTGGGATCTAGAATCAATGGACGGCTGAGTTCCAGAATGTCAGGTTTTCCAAACTCTAGAATCCTTGTGTGTCTGAACTCGAGAGTCACTCAATATCCCCATTCCAGGACTCTGGATGTCTGAAATATAGAAGCACCAAATGTCTGCATTCTAGAATCGGAATGTGGCGGAATTCTAGAATGCACAGCGTGGCAGTATTCTAAAGTCCTAAAATGCCTGATATTCGGAAGTTAAGGAGTCTGACATCCAGAAGGTTACTAGGTCAGCATTCTCCCGTTCTGAGAGATTCTGTGTTCTAGAATCAATGGACGGCATAGTTCTGGAATGTCCTGGTTTCCAAACTCTAGAATCCTTCCGTGTCTGAACTCGTGAGTCATTCAATGTCCACATTCCGGATCACAGGGTGTCTGAATTCCAGAAGCACCAAATGTCTGCATTCTAGAAGCGGAATGTGCGTAATTCTAGAATGCACAGCATGGCGGAATTCTAAAATCCTAAAATGCCTGCTATCCGGAAGTTAAGGTGTCTGACATCAAGAATGCTACCAAGTCAAAATTATATCATTCTGAAAGATTCTGGGATCTAGAATCAATGGACGGCTGAGTTCCAGAATGTCAGGGTGGCAAAACTCTAGAATACTTGCGTGTCTGAACTCGAGAGTCATTCAATGTCCACATTCCAGAACTCTGGATGTCTGAATTATAGAAGCACCAAATGTCTGCATTCTAGAATCTGAATGTGGCGGAATTCTAGAATGCACAGCACGGCGGATTTCTAAAGTCCTAAAATGCCTACTAGCCGAAAGTTAAGGTGTCTGATGACCAGAATGTTACTAGGTCAGCATTCTACCGTTCTGAGAGATTCTGGGTTCTGGAATCAATGGACGGCAGAGTTCTGGAATGTCAGGGTGTCCAAACTCTAAAATCCTTGAGTGTTTGAACGCGAGAGTCATTCAATTTCCATATTCCGGGTCACAGGGTGACTGAATTCCAGAAGCACCAAATGTCTGCGTTCTAGAATCGGAATGTGGCGGAATTCTAGAATGCACAGCACGGCGGAATTCTAAAGTCCTAAAATGCCTGCTATCCGGAAGTTAAGGTGTCTGACATCCAGAATGTTACTAGGTCAGCATTCTACCGTTCTGAGAGATTCTGGGTTCTAGAATCAATGGACGGCAGAGTTCTGGAATATCAGGGTGTCCAAACTCGAGAATCCTTCCGTGTCTGAACTCGTGAGTCATTCAATGTCCACATTCCGGATCACAGGGTGTCTGAATTCCAGAAGCACCAAATGTCTGCATTCTAGAATCGGAATGTGGTAGAATTCTAGAATGCACAGCACGGCGGAATTCTAAAGTCCTAAAATGCCTGCTATCCGGAAGTTAAGGTGTCTGACACCCAGAATGCTACCACATCAGAATTATACCATTCTGAAACATTCTGGGATCTAGAATCAATGGACGGGTGAGTTCCAGAATGTCAGGGTGGCAAAACTCTAGGGTCCTGGCGTGTCTGAACTCGAGAGTCATTCAATGTCCACATTCCAGAACTCTGGATGTCTGAATTATAGAAGCACCAAATGTCTGCATTCTAGAATCGGAATGTGGCGGAATTCTAGAATGCACAGCACGGCGGAATTCTAAAGACCTAAAATGCCTGCTATCCGGAAGTTAAGGTGTCTGACATCCAGAATGCAACCAAGTCAGAATTATACCATTCTGAAAGATTCTGGGTTCTAGAATCAATGGACGGCTGAGTTCCAGAATGTCAGGGTGGCAAAACTCTAGAATCCTTGCGTGTCTGAACTCGAGAGTCATTCAATGTCCACATTCCAGAACTCTGGATGTCTGAATTATAGAAGCACCAAATGTCTGCATTCTAGAATCGGAATGTGGCGGAATTCTAGAATGCACAGCATGGCGGAATTCTAAAGTCCTAAAATGCCTGCTATCCGGAAGTTAAGGTGTCTGACATCCAGAATGTTACTAGGTCAGCATTCTACCGTTCTGAGAGATTCTGGGTTCTAGAATCAATGGACGGCAGAGTTCTGGAATGTCAGGGTGTCCAAATTCTAGAATCCTTGCGTGTCTGAACTCGAGAGTCATTCAATGTCCACATTCCAGAACTCTGGATGTCTGAATTATAGAAGCACCAAATGTCTGCATTCTAGAATCGGAATGTGGCGGAATTCTAGAATGCACAGCACGGCGGAATTCTAAAATCCTAAAATGCCTGCTATCCGGAAGTTAATGTGTCTGACATCCAGAATGCTACCAAGTCACCATTATACCATTCTGAAAGATTCTGGAATCTAGAATCAATGGACGACTGACTTCCAGAATTTCAGGGTTTCCAAACTCTAGAATCCTTGCGTGTCTGAACTCGAGAGTCATTCAATGTCCACATTCCAGAACTCTGGATGTCTGAATTATAGAAGCACCAAATGTCTGCATTCTAGAATCGGAATGTGGCAGAATTCTAGAATGCACAGCACGGAGGAATTCTAAAGTCCTAAAATGCCTACTAGCCGAAAGTTAAGGTGTCTGATGACCAGAATGTTACTAGGTCAGCATTCTACCGTTCTGAGAGATGCTGGGTTCTAGAATCAATGGATGGCAGAGTTCTGGAATGTCAGGGTGTCCAAGCTCTAGAATCCTTGAGTGTTTGAACTCGAGAGTCATTCAATTTCCATATTCCGGGTCACAGGGTGACTGAATTCCAGAAGCACCAAATGTCTGCATTCTAGAATCGGAATGTGGCGGAATTCTAGAATGCACAGCACGGCGGAATTCTAAAGTCCTAAAATGCCTGCTAACTGAATGTTAAGGTGTCTGACATCCGGAATGTTAGTAGGTCAGCATTCTACCATTCTGAGAGATTCTGGGTTCTAGAATCAATGGACGGCAGAGTTCTGGAATGTCAGGGTGTCTAAACTCTAGAATCCTTCCGTGTCTGAACTCGTGAGTCATTCAATGTCCACATTCCGGATCACAGGGTGTCTGAATTCCAGAAGCACCAAATGTCTGCATTCTAGAATCGGAATGTGGCGGAATTCTAGAATGCACAGCACGGCAGAATTCTAAATTCTTAAAATGCCTGATATTCGGAAGTTAAGGAGTCTGACATCCAGAATGTTACTAGGTCAGCATTCTACCGTTCTGAGAGATTCTGGGTTCTAGAATCATTGGACGGCAGAGTTCTGGAATATCAGGGTGTCCAAACTCTAGAATCCTTCCGTGTCTGAACTCGTGAGTCATTCAATGTCCACTTTCCGGATCACAGGGTGTCTGAATTCCAGAAGCACCAAATGTCTGCATTCTAGAATCGGAATGTGGCGGAATTCTAGAATGCACAGCACGGCGGAATTCGAAAGTCCTAAAATGCCTGCTATCGGGAAGTTAAGGTGTCTGACATCCAGAATGTTACTAGGTCAGCATTCCACCGTTCTGAGAGATTCTGGGATCTAGAATCAATGGACGGCTGAGTTCCAGAATGTCACGGTGGCAAAACTCTAGAATCCTTGCGTGTCTGAACTCGAGAGTCATTCAATGTCCACATTCCAGAACTCTGGATGTCTGAATTATAGAAGCACCAAATGTCTGCATTCTAGAATCGGAATGTGGCGGAATTCTAGAATGCACAGAACGGCGGAATTCTAAAGTCCTAAAATGCCTGCTCTCCGGAAGTTAAGGGGTCTGACATCAAGAATGCTACCAAGTCAGAATTATACCATTCTGAAAGATTCTGGGATCTTGAATCAATGGATGGCTGAGTTCCAGAATTTCAGGGTAGCAAAACTCTAGAATCCTTGCGTGTCTGAACTCAAGAGTCATTCAATGTCCACATTCCAGAACTCTGGATGTCTGAATTATAGAAGCACCAAATGTCTGCATTCTAGAATCGGAATGTGGCGGAATTCTAGAATGCACAGCACGGCGGAATTCCAAAGTCCTAAAATGCCTACTAGCCGAAAGTTAAGGTGTCTGATGACCAGTATGTTACTAGGTCAGCATTGTACCGTTCTGAGAGATTCTGGGTTCTAGAATCAATGGACGGCAGAGATCTGGAATGTCAGGGTGTCCAAACTCTAGAATCATTGCGCGTCTGAACTCGAGAGTCATTCAATGTCCACATTCCGGATCACAGGGTGTCTGAATTCCAGAAGCACCAAATGTCTGCATTCTAGAATCGGAATGAGGTAGAATTCTAGAATGCACAGCACGGAGGAATTCTAAAGTCCTAAAATGCCTACTAGCCGAAAGTTAAGGTGTCTGATGACCAGAATGTTACTAGGTCAGCATTCTACCGTTCTGAGAGATGCTGGGTTCTAGAATCAATGGATGGCAGAGTTCTGGAATGTCAGGGTGTCCAAGCTCTAGAATCCTTGAGTGTTTGAACTCGAGAGTCATTCAATTTCCATATTCCGGGTCACAGGGTGACTGAATTCCAGAAGCACCAAATGTCTGCATTCTAGAATCGGAATGTGGCGGAATTCTAGAATGCACAGCACGGCGGAATTCTAAAGACCTAAAATGCCTGCTATCCGGAAGTTAAGGTGTCTGACATCCAGAATGCTACCAAGTCAGGATTATACCATTCTGAAAGATTCTGGGTTCTAGAATCAATGGACGGCTGAGTTCCAGAATGTCAGGGTGGCAAAACTCTAGAATCCTTGCGTGTCTGAACTCGAGAGTCATTCAATGTCCACATTCCAGAACTCTGGATGTCTGAATTATAGAAGCACCAAATGTCTGCATTCTAGAATCAGAATGTGGCGGAATTCTAGAATGCACAGCAGGGCGGAATTCTAAAGTCCTAAAATGCCTGCTATCCGGAAGTTAAGGTGTCTGACATCCAGAATGTTACTAGGTCAGCATTCTACCGTTCTGAGAGATTCTGGGTTCTAGAATCAATGGACGGCAGAGTTCTGGAATGTCAGGGTGTCCAAACTCTAGAATCCTTGCGTGTCTGAACTCGAGAGTCATTCAATGTCCAAATTCCAGAACTCTGGATGTCTGAATTATAGAAGCACCAAATGTCTGCATTCTAGAATCGGAATGTGGCGGAATTCTAGAATGCACAGCACGGCGGAATTCTAAAATCCTAAAATGCCTGCTATCCGGAAGTTAATGTGTCTGACATCCAGAATGCTACCAAGTCACCATTATACCATTCTGAAAGATTCTGGAATCTAGAATCAATGGACGGCTGAGTTCCAGAATTTCAGGGTTTCCAAACTCTAGAATCCTTGCGTGTCTGAACTCGAGAGTCATTCAATGTCCACATTCCAGAACTCTGGATGTCTGAATTATAGAAGCACCAAATGTCTGCATTCAAGAATCGGAATGTGGCGGAATTCTAGAATGCACAGCACGGAGGAATTCTAAAGTCCTAAAATGCCTACTTGCCGAAAGTTAAGGTGTCTGATGACCAGAATGTTACTAGGTCAGCATTCTACCGTTCTGAGAGTTTCTGGGTTCTAGAATCAATGGATGGCAGAGTTCTGGAATGTCAGGGTGTCCAAGCTCTAGAATCCTTGAGTGTTTGAACTCGAGAGTCATTCAATTTCCATATTCCGGGTCACAGGGTGACTGAATTCCAGAAGCACCAAATGTCTGCATTCTAGAATCGGAATGTGGCGGAATTCTAGAATGCACAGCACGGCGGAATTCTAAAGTCCTAAAATGCCTGCTATCTGAAAGTTAAGGTGTCTGACATCCGGAATGTTAGTAGGTCAGCATTCTACCGTTCTGAGAGATTCTGGGTTCTAGAATCAATGGACGGCAGAGTTGTGGAATGTCAGGGTGTCTAAACTCTTGAATCCTTCCGTGTCTGAACTCGTGAGTCATTCAATGTCCACATTCCGGATCACAGGGTGTCTGAATTCCAGAAGCACCAAATGTCTGCATTCTAGAATCGGAATGTGGCGGAATTCTAGAATGCACAGCACGGCAGAATTCTAAAGTCCTAAAATGCCTGCTATCCGGAAGTAAAGGTGTCTGACGTCAAGAATGCTACCAAGTCACAATTATACCATTCTGAAAGATTCTGGGATCTAGAATCAATGGACGGCTGAGTTCCAGAATGTCAGGGTAGCAAAACACTAGAATCCTTGCGTGTCTGAACTCGAGAGTCATTCAATGTCCACATTCCAGAACTCTGGATGTCTGAATTATAGAAGCACCAAATGTCTGCATTCTAGAATCGGAATGTGGCAGAATTCTAGAATGCACAGCACGGCGGAATTCTAAAGTCCTAAAATGCCTACTAGCCGAAAGTTAAGGTGTCTGATGACCAGTATGTTACTAGGTCAGCATTCTACCGTTCTGAGAGATTCTGGGTTCTAGAATCAATGGACGGCAGAGATCTGGAATGTCAGGGTGTCCAAACTCTAGAATCCTTGCGTGTCTGAACTCGAGAGTCATTCAATGTCCACATTCCGGATCACAGGGTGTCTGAATTCCAGAAGCACAAAATGTCTGCATTCTAGAATCGGAATGTGGCGGAATTCTAGAATGCACAGCACGGCGGAATTCTAAAGTACTAAAATGCCTGCTATCCGGAAGTTAAGGTGTCTGACATCCAGAATGGTACCACATCAGAATTATTCCATTCTGAAACATTCTGGGATCTAGAATCAATGGACGGGTGAGTTCCAGAATGTCAGGGCGGCAAAACTCTAGAATCCTGGCTTGTCTGAACTCGAGAGTCATTCAATGTCCACATTCCAAAACTCTGGATGTCTGAATTATGGAAGCACCAAATGTCTGCATTCTAGAATCGGAATGTGGCAGAATTCTAGAATGCACAGCACGGCGGAATTCTAAAGTCCTAAAATGCCTGTTATCCGGAAGTTAATGTGTCTGACATCCCGAATGCGACCACGTCAGAATTATACCATTCTGAAACATTCTGGGATCTAGAATCAATGGACGGCAGAGTTCTGGTATGTCAGGGTGTCCAAACTCTAGAATCCTTCCGAGTCTGAACTCGTGAGTCATTCAATGTCCACATTCCGGATCACAGGGTGCCTGAATTCCAGAAGCACCAAATGTCTGCATTCTAGAATCGGAATGTGGCGGAATTCTAGAATGCACAGCACGGCGGAATTCTAAAATCCTAAAATGCCTGCTATCCGGAAGTTAAGGTGTCTGACATCAAGAATGCTACCAAGTCAGAATTATACCATTCTGAAAGATTCTGGGATCTAGAATCAATGGAGGGCTGAGTTCCAGAATGTCAGGGTGGCAAAACTCTAGAATCCTTGCGTGTCTGAACTCGAGAGTCATTCAATGTCCACATTCCAGAACTCTGGATGTCTGAATTATAGAAGCACCAAATGTCTGCATTCTAGAATCGGAATATGGTGGAATTCTAGAATGCACAGCACGGCGGAATTCTAAAGTCCTAAAATGCCTGCTATCCGGAAGTTAAGGTGTCTGACATCAAGAATGCTACCAAGTCAGAATTATACCATTCTGAAAGATTCTGGGATCTAGAATCAATGGAGGGCTGAGTTCCAGAATGTCAGGGTTTCCAAACTCTAGAATCCTTGCGTGTCTGAACTCGAGAGTCATTCAATGTCCACATTCCAGAACTCTGGATGTCTGAATTATAGAAGCACCAAATGTCTGCATTCTAGAATCGGAATGTGGTGGAATTCTAGAATGCACAGCACGGCGGAATTCTAAAGTCCTAAATTGCCTGCTATCCGGAAGTAATGGGGTCTGACATCAAGAATGCTACCAAGTCACAATTATACCATTCTGAAAGATTCTGGGGTCTAGAATCAATGGACGGCTGAGCTCCAGAATGTCAGGGTAGCAAAACTCTAGAATCCTTGCGTGTCTGAACTCGAGAGTCATTCAATATCCACATTCCAGAACTCTGGATGTCTGAATTATAGAAGCACCAAATGTCTGCATTCTAGAATCGGAATGTGGCGGAATTCTAGAATGCACAGCACGGCGGAATTCTAAAGTCCTTAAATGCCTACTAGCCGAAAGTTAAGGTGTCTGATGACCAGTATGTTACTAGGTCAGCATTGTACCGTTCTGAGAGATTCTGGGTTCTAGAATCAATGGACAGCAGAGATCTGGAATGTCAGGGTGTCCAAACTCAAGAATACTTGCGTGTCTGAACTCGAGAGTCACTCAATGTCCACATTCCGGATCACAGGGTGTCTGAATTCCAGAAGCACCAAATGTCTGCATTCTAGAATCGGAATGTGGCGGAATTCTAGAATGCACAGCACGGCGGAATTCGAAAGTCCTAAAATGCCTGCTATCCGGAAGTTAAGGTGTCTGACATCCAGAATGCTACCACGTCAGAATTATACCATTCTGAAAGATTCTGGGATCTAGAATGAATGGACGGCTGAGTTCCAGAATGTCAGGGTTTCCAAACTCTAGAATCCTTGCGTGTCTGAACTCGAGAGTCATTCAATATCCACATTCCAGGACTCTGGATGTGTGAAATATAGAAGCAACAAATGTCTGCATTCTAGAATCGGAATGTGGTGGAATTCTAGAATGCACAGCACGGCAGAATTCTAAAGTCCTAAAATGCCTGCTATTCGGAAGTTAAGGTGTCTGACATCCAGAATGTTACTAGGTCAGCATTCTACCGTTCTGAGAGATTCTGGGTTCTAGAATCAATGGACGGCAGAGTTCTGGAATGTCAGGGTGTCCAAACTCTAGAATCCTTCCGTGTCTGAACTCGTGAGTCATTCAATGTCCACATTCCGGATCACAGGGTGTCTGAATTCCAGAAGCACCAAATGTCGGCATTCTAGAATCAGAATGTGGCGGAATTCTAGAATGCACAGCACGGCAGAATTCTAAAGTCCTAAAATGCCTGAAATTCGGAAGTTAAGGAGTCTGACATCCAGAATGCTACTAGGTCAGCATTCTAACGTTCTGAGAGATTCTGGGTTCTAGAATCAATGGACGGCAGAGTTCTGGAATGTCAGGGTGTCCAAACTCTAGAATCCTTCCGTGTTTGAACTCGTGAGTCATTCAATGTCCACATTCCAGATCAAAGTGTGTCTGAATTCCAGAAGCACCAAATGTCTGCATTCTAGAATCGGAATGTGGCGGAATTCTAGAATGCACAGCACGGCGGATGTCTAAAGTCCTAAAATGCCTGCTATCGGGAAGTTAAGGTGTCTGACATCCAGAATGTTACTAGGTCAGCATTCTACCGTTCCGAGAGGTTCTGGGTTCTAGAATCAAAGGACGGCAAAGATCTGGCATGTCAGGTTGTCCAAACTCTAGAATCCTTGCGTGTCTGAACTCGAGAGTCATTCAATGTCCACATTCTGGATCACAGGGTGTCTGAATTCCAGAAGCACCAAATGTCTGCATTCTAGAATCGGAATGTGGTAGAATTCTAGAATGCACAGCATGGCGGAATTTTAAAGTCCTAAAATGCCTGCTCTCCGGAAGTTAAGATGTCTCACACCCAGAATGCTACCACATCAGAATTATACCATTCTGAAATATTCTGGGATCTAGAATCAATGGACGGGTGAGTTCCAGAATGTCAGGGTGGCAAAACTCTAGAATCCTGGCGTGTCTGAACTCGAGAGTCATTCAATGTCCACATTCCAGAACTCTGGATGTCTGAATTATAGAAGCACCAAATGTCTGCATTCTAGAATCGGAATGTGGCGGAATTCTAGAATGCACAGCACGGCGGAATTCTAAAGTCCTAAAATGCCTACATGCCTAAAGTTAAGGTGTCTGATGACCAGTATGTTACTAGGTCAGCATTCTACCATTCTGAGAGATTCTGGGTTCTAGAATCAATGGACGGCAGAGATCTGAAATGTCAGGGTGTCCAAACTCTAGAATCCTTGCGTGTCTGAACTCGAGAGTCATTCAATGTCCACATTCCGGATCACAGGGTGTCTGAATTCCAGAAGCACCAAATGTCTGCATTCTAGAATCGGAATGTGACGGAATTCTAGAATGCACAGCACGGCGGAATTCTAAAGTCCTAAAATGCCTGTTATCCGGAAGTTAAGGTGTCTGACATCCCGAATGCTACCACGTCATAATTATACCATTCTGAAACATTCTGGGATCTAGAATCAATGGACGGCTGAGTTCCAGAGTGCAAGGGTGGCAAAACTCCAGTATCCTTGCGTGTCTGAACTCGAGAGTCATTCAATGTCCACATTCCAGAATTCTGGATGTCTGAAATATAGAAGCACCAAATGTCTGCATTCTAGTATCAGAATGTGGCGGAATTCTAGAATGCACAGCACGGCTGAATTTTAAAGTCCTAAAGTGCCTGCTATCCAGAAGTCAAGGTTTCTGACATCCAGAATGTTACTAGGTCAGCATTCTACCGTTCTGAGAGATTCTGGGTTCTAGAATCAATGGACGGCAGAGTTCTGGAATGTCAGGTTGTCCAAACTGTAGAATCCTTGAGTGTTTGAACTCGAGAGTCATGCAATTTCTATATTCCGGATAACAGGGTGACTGAATTCCAGAGGCACCAAATGTCTGCATTCTAGAATCGGAATGTGGCGGAATTCTAGAATGCACAGCACGGCAGAATTCTAAAGTCCTAAAATGCCTGCTATCCAGAAGTTAAGGTGTCTGACATCAAGAATGCTACCAAGTCAGAATTATATCATTCTGAAAGATTCTGGGATCTAGAATCAATGGACGGCTGAGTTCCAGAATGTCAGGGTGGCAAAACTCTAGAATCCTTGCGTGTCTGAACTCGAGAGTCATTCAATGTCCACATTCCAGAACTCTGGATGTCTGAATTATAGAAGCACCAAATGTCTGCATTCTAGAATCGGAATGTGGCGGAATTCTAGAATGCACAGCACTGCGGAATTCTAAAGTCCTAAAACGCCTACTAGCCAAAAGTTAAGGTGTCTGATGACCAGTATGTTACTAGGTCAGCATTGTACCATTCTGAGAGATTCTGGGTTCTAGAATCAATGGACGGCAGAGATCTGGAATGTCAGGGTGTCCAAACTCTAGAATACTTGCGTGTCTGAACTCGAGAGTCATTCAATGTCCACATTCCGGATCACAGGGTGTCTGAATTCCAGAAGCACCAAATGTCTGCATTCTAGAATCGGAATGTGGCGGAATTCTAGAATGCACAGGATGGCGGAATTCGAATGTCCCAAAATGCCTGCTATCCGGAAGTTAAGGTGTCTGACATCCAGAATGCTACCACGTCAGAATTATAGCATTCTGAAAGTTTCTGGGATCTAGAATCAATGGACGGCTGAGTTCCAGAATGTCAGGGTTTCCAAACTCTAGAATCCTTGCGTGTCTCAACTTGAGAGTCATTCAATATCCACATTCCAGGACTCTGGATGCCTGAAATATAGAAGCAACAAATGTCTGCATTCTAGAATCGGAATGTGGTGGAATTCCAGAATGCACAGCATGGCAGAATTCTAAAGTCCTAAAATGCCTGCTATTCGGAAGTTAAGGTGTCTGACATCCAGAATGCTACTAGGTCAGCATTCTACCGTTCTGAGAGATTCTGTGCTCTAGAATCAATGGACGGCAGAATTCTGGAATGTCAGGGTGTCCAAATTCTAGAATCCTTCCGTGTCTGAACTCGTGAGTCATTCAATGTCCACATTCCAGATCAAAGGGTGTCTGAATTCCAGAAGCACCAAATGTCTGCATTCTAGAATCGGAATGTGGCGGAATTCTAGAATGCACAGCACGGCGGAATTCGAAAGTCCTAAAATGCCTGCTATCGGGAAGTTAAGTTGTCTGACATCCAGAATGCTACCACGTCAGAGTTATACCATTCTGAAAGATTTTGGGATCTAGAATCAATGGACGGCTGAGTTCCAGAATGTCAGGGTGACCAAACTCTAGAATACTTCCGTGTCTGAACTCGTGAGTCATTCAATTTCCACATTCCAGAACTCTGGATGTCTGAAATATAGAAGCACCAAATGTCTGCATTCTAGAATCAAAATGTAGCGGAATTCTAGAATGCACAGCACGGCGGAATTTTAAAGTCCTAACATGCGTGCTATCCCGAAGTCAAGGTGTCCGACAACCAGAATGTTACTAGGTCAGCATTCTACCGTTCTGAGAGATTCTGGGTTCTAGAATCAATGGAGGGCTGTGTTCCGGAATGTCACGGTGGCAAAACTGTAGAGTCCTTGCGTGTCTGAACTCGAGAGTCATTCAATGTCCACATTCCAGAACTCTGGATGTCTGAATTATAGAAGCACCAAATGTCTGCATTCTAGAATCGGAATGTGGCGGAATTCTAGAATGCACAGCACGGCGGAATTCTAAAGTCCTAAAATGCCTACTAGCCGAAAATTAAGGTGTCTGATTACCAGAATGTTACTAGGTCAGCATTCTACCGTTCTGAGAGATTCTGGGTTCTAGAATCAAAGGACGGCAGAGTTCTGGAATGTCAGGGTGTCCAAACTCTAGAATCCTTGAGAGTTTGAACTCGAGAGTCATTCAATTTCCATATTCCGGGTCACAGGGTGACTGAATTCCAGAAGCACCAAATGTCTGCATTCTAGAATCGGAATGTGGCGGAATTCTAGAATGCACAGCACGGCGGAATTCTAAAGTCCTAAAATGCCTGCTATCCGGAAGTTAACGTGTCTGACATCAAGAATGTTACTAGGTCAGCATTCTACCGTTCTGAGAGATTCTGGGATCTAGAATCAATGGACGGCAGAGATCTGGCATGTCAGGGTGTCCGAACTCTAGAATCCTTGCGTGTCTGAACTCGAGAGTCATTCAATGTCCACATTCCGGATCACAGGGTGTCTGAATTCCAGAAGCACCAAATGTCTGCATTCTAGAATCGGAATGTGGTAGAATTCTAGAATGCACAGCACGGCGGAATTCTAAAGTCCTAAAATGCCTGCTATCCGGAAGTTAAGGTGTCTGACACCCAGAATGCTACCACATCAGAATTATACCATTCCGAAACATTCTGGGATCTAGAATCAATGGACGGGTGAGTTCCAGAATGTCAGGGTGGCAAAACTCTAGAATCCTGGCGTGTCTGAACTCGAGAGTCATTCAATGTCCACATTCCAGAACTCTGGATGTGTGAATTATAGAAGCACCAAATGTCTGCATTCTAGAATCGGAATGTGGCGGAATTCTAGAATGCACAGCACGGCGGAATTCGAAAGTCCTAAAATGCCTGCTATCCGGAAGTTAAGGTGTCTGACATCCAGAATGCTACCACGTCAGAATTATACCATTGTGAAAGATTCTGGGATCTAGAATCAATGGACGGGTGAGTTCCAGAATGTCAGGGTGGCAAAACTCTAGAATCCTTGCTTGTCTGAACTCGAGAGTCATTCAATGTCCACATTCCAGAACTCTGGATGTCTGAAATATAGAAGCACCAAATGTCTGCATTCTAGAATCGGAATGTGGCGGAATTCTAGAATGCACAGCATGGCAGAATTCTAAAGTCTTAAATGCCTGCTATTCGGAAGTAAAGGTGTCTGACATCCAGAATGTTACTAGGTCAGCATTCTACCGTTCTGAGAGATTCTGGCTTCTAGAATCAATGGATGGGAGAGTTCTGGAATGTCAGGGTATCCAAACTCTAGAATCCTTCCGTTTCTGAACTCGTGAGTCATTCAATGTCCACATTCCGGATCACAGGGTGTCTGAATTCCAGAAGCACCAAATGTCTGCATTCTAGAATCGGAATGTGGCGGAATTCTAGAATGCACAGCACGGCAGAATTCTAAAGTCCTAAAATGCCTGATATTCGGATGTTAAGGAGTCTGACATCCAAAATGTTACTAGGTCAGCATTCTCCCGTTCTGAGAGATTCTGTGTTCTAGAATCAATGGACGGCAGAGTTCTGGAATGTCAGGGTGTTCAAACTCTAGAATTCTTCCATGTCTGAACTCGTGAGTCATTCAATGTCCACATTCCGGATCACAGGGTGTCTGAACTCCAGAAGCACCAAATGTCTGCATTCTAGAATCGGAATTTGGCGGAATTCTAGAATGCACAGCACGGCGGAATTCAAAAGTCCTAAAATGCCTGCTATCGGGAAGTTAAGGTGTCTGACATCCAGAATGCTACCACGTCAGAATTATACCATTCTGAAAGATTCTGGGATCTAGAATCAATGGACGGCTGAGTTCCAGAATGTCAGGGTGGCAAAACTCTAGAATCCTTGCGTGTCTGAACTCGAGGGTCATTCAATGTCCACATTCCAGAACTCTGGATGTCTGAATTATAGAAGCACCAAATGTCTGCATTCTAGAATCGGAATGTGGCGGAATTCTAGAATGCACAGCACGGCAGAATTCGAAAGTGCTAAAATGCCTGCTATCCAGAAGTTAAGGTGTCTGACATCAAGAATGCTACCAAGTCAGAATTATACCATTCTTAAAGATTCTGGGATCTAGAATCAATGGACGGGTGAGTTCCAGAATGCAAGGGTGGCAAAACTCTAGAATCCTTGCGTGTCTGAACTCGAGAGTCATTCAATGTCCACATTCCAGAACTCTGGATGTCTGAATTATAGAAGCACCAATGTGTGCATTCTAGAATCGGAATGTGGCGGAATTCTAGAATGCACAGCACGGCGGAATTCTAAAGTCCTAAAATGCCTACTAGCCGAAAGTTAAGGTGTCTGACATCCAGAATGTTACTAGGTCAACATTCTACCTTTCTGAGAGATTCTGGGTTCTAGAATCAATGGACGTCAGAGTTCTGGAATGTCAGCTTGTCCAAACTCTAGAATCCTTGAGTGCTTGAACTCGAGAGTCATTCAATTTCTATATTCCGGGTCACAGGGTGACTGAATTCCAGAAGCACCAAATGTCTGCATTCTAGAATCGGAATGTGGTAGAATTCTAGAATGCACAACACGGTGGAATTCTAAAGTCCTAAAATGCCTGCTATCCGGAAGTTAAGGTGTCTGACATCCAGAATGCTACCACGTCAGAATTATACCATTCTGAAAGATTCTGGTATCTAGAATCAATGGACGGCTGAGTTCCAGAATGTCAGGGTTTCCAAACTCTAGAATCTTTGCGTGTCTGAACTCGAGAGTCATTCAATAACCACATTCCAGGACTCTGGATGTCTGAAATATTGAAGCACCAAATGTCTGCATTCTAGAATCGGAATGTGGCGGATTTCTAGAATGCACAGCACCACAGAATTCTAAAGTCCTAAAATGCCTGCTATTCGGAAGTTAAGGTGTCTGACATCCAGAATGTTACTAGGTCAGCATTCTACCGTTCTGAGAGATTCTGGGTTCTAGAATCAATGGACGGCAGAATTCTGGAATGTCAGGGTGTCCAAACTCTAGAATCCTTCTGTGTCTGAACTCGTGAGTCATTCAATGTCCACATTCTGGATCACAGGGTGTCTGAATTCCAGAAGCACCAAATGTCTGCATTCTAGAATTGGAATGTGGCGGAATTCTGGAAAGCACAGCACGGCGGAATTCGAAAGTCTTAAAATGCCTGCTATCCGGAAGTTAAGGTGTCTGACATCCAGAATGCTACCACGTCAGAATTATACCATTCTGAAAGAGTCTGGGATCTAGAATCAGTGGACGGCTGAGTTCCAGTATGCAAGGGTGGCAAAACTCTAGAATCCTTGCGTGTCTGAACTCGAGAGTCATTCAATGTCCACATTCCAGAACTCTGGATATCTGAAATATAGAAGCACCAAATGTCTGCATTCTAGAATCGGAATGTGGCGGAATTCTAGAATGCACAGCACTACAGAATTCTAAAGTCCTAAAATGCCTGCTATCCGGAAGTTAAGGTGTCTGACATCAAGAATGCTACCACGTCAGAATTATACCATTCTGAAAGATTCTGGGATCTAGAATCAATGGACGGCTGAGTTCCAGAATGTCAGGGTGGCAAAACTCTAGAATCCTTGTGTGTGTGAACTCGAGAGTCATTCAATGTCCACATTCCAGAACTCTGGATGTCTGAATTATAGAAGCACCAAATGTCTGCATTCTAGAATCGGAATGTGGCGGAATTCTAGAATGCACAGCACGGCGGAATTCGAAAGTCCTAAAATGCCTGCTATCGGGAAGTTAAGGTGTCTGACATCCAGAATGCTACCACGTCAGAATTACACCATTCTGAAAGATTCTGGGATCTAGAATCAATGGACGGCTGAGTTCCAGAATGTCAGGGTGGCAAAACTCTAGAATCCTTGCGTGTCTGAACTCGAGAGTCATTCAATGTCCACATTCCAGAACTCTGGATGTCTGAATTATAGAAGCACCAAATGTCTGCATTCTAGAATCGGAATGTGGCGGAATTCTAGAATGCACAGCACGGCGGAATTCGAAAGTGCTAAAATGCCTGCTATCCGGAAGTTAAGGTGTCTGACATCAAGAATGCTACCAAGTCAGAATTATACCATTCTGAAAGATTCTGGGATCTTGAATCAATGGACGGCTGAGTTCCAGAATGTCAGGGTGGCAAAACTCTAGAATCCTTGCATGTCTGAACTCGAGAGTCATTCAATGTCCACATTCCAGAACTCTGGATGTCTGAATTATAGAAGCACCAAATGTCTGCATTCTAGAATCGGAATGTGGTGGAATTCTAGAATGCACAGCACGGCGGAATTCAAAAGTCCTAAAATGCCTGCTATCGGGAAGATAAGGTGTCTGACATCCAGAATGTTACTAGGTCAGCATTCTACCGTTCTGAGAGATTCTGGGTTCTAGAATCAATGGACGGCAGAGATCTGGCATGTCAGGGTGTCCAAACTCTAGAATCCTTGCGTGTCTGAACTCGAGAGTCATTCAATGTCCACATTCCGGATCACAGGGTGTCTGAATTCCAGAAGCACCAAATGTCTGCATTGTAGAATCGGAATGTGGCGGAATTCTAGAATGCACAGCATGGCAGAATTCTAAATTCTTAAATGCCTGCTATTCGGAAGTAAAGGTGTCTGACATCCAGAATGTTACTAGGTCAGCATTCTACCGTTCTGAGAGATTCTGGCTTCTAGAATCAATGGACGGGAGAGTTCTGGAATGTCAGGGTATCCAAACTCTAGAATCCTTCCGTTTCTGAACTCGTGAGACATTCAATGTCCACATTCCGGATCACAGGGTGTCTGAATTCCAGAAGCACCAAATGTCTGCATTCTAGAATCGGAATGTGGCGGAATTCTAGAATGCACAGCACGGCAGAATTCTAAAGTCCTAAAATGCCTGATATTCGGATGTTAAGGAGTCTGACATCCAAAATGTTACTAGGTCAGCATTCTCCCGTTCTGAGAGATTCTGTGTTCTAGAATCAATGGACGGCAGAGTTCTGGAATGTCAGGGTGTCCAAACTCTAGAATTCTTCCATGTCTGAACTCGTGAGTCATTCAATGTCCACATTCCGGATCACAGGGTGTCTGAACTCCAGAAGCACCAAATGTCTGCATTCTACAATCGGAATGTGGCGGAATTCTAGAATGCACAGCACGGCGGAATTCAAAAGTCCTAAAATGCCTGCTATCGGGAAGTTAAGGTGTCTGACATCCAGAATGCTACCACGTCAGAATTATACCATTCTGAAAGATTCTGGGATCTAGAATCAATGGACGGCTGAGTTCCAGAATGTCAGGGTGGCAAAACTCTAGAATCCTTGCGTGTCTGAACTCGAGGGTCATTCAATGTCCACATTCCAGAACTCTGGATGTCTGAATTATAGAAGCACCAAATGTCTGCATTCTAGAATCGGAATGTGGCGGAATTCTAGAATGCACAGCACGGCAGAATTCGAAAGTGCTAAAATGCCTGCTATCCAGAAGTTAAGGTGTCTGACATCAAGAATGCTACCAAGTCAGAATTATACCATTCTTAAAGATTCTGGGATCTAGAATCAATGGACGGGTGAGTTCCAGAATGCAAGGGTGGCAAAACTCTAGAATCCTTGCGTGTCTGAACTCGAGAGTCATTCAATGTCCACATTCCAGAACTCTGGATGTCTGAATTATAGAAGCACCAAATGTCTGCATTCTAGAATCGGAATGTGGCAGAATTCTAGAATGCACAGCACGGCGGAATTCTAAAGTCCTAAAATGCCTACTAGCCGAAAGTTAAGATGTCTGATGACCAGAATGTTACTAGGTCAGCATTCTACCGTTCTGAGAGATTCTGGGTTCTAAAATCAATGGACGGCAGAGTTCTGGAAAGTCAGGGTGTCCAAACTCTAGAATCCTTGAGTGTTTGAACTCGAGAGTCATTCAATGTCCACATTCCGGGTCACAGGATGACTGAATTCCAGAAGCACCAAATGTCTGCATTCTAGAATCGGATTGTGGCGGAATTCTAGAATGCACAGCACGGCAGAATTCTAAAGTCCTAAAATGCCTGCTATCCGGAAGTTAAGGTGTCCGACATCCAGAATGCTACCACGTCAGAATTATACCATTCTGAAACATTCTGGGATCTAGAATCAATGGACAGCTGAGTTCCAGAATGTCAGGGTGGCAAAACACTAGAATCCTGGCGTGTCTGAACTCGAGAGTCATTCAATGTCCACATTCCGGAACTCTGGATGTCTGAATAATAGATGCACCAAATGTCTGCATTCTAGAAACGGAATGTGGCGGAATTCTAGAATGCACAGCACGGCGGAATTCTAAAGTCCTAAAATGCCTGCTATCCGGAAGTTAAGGTGTCTGACATCCAGAATGCTACCACGTCAGAATTATACCATTCTGAAACATTCTAGGATCTAGAATCAATGGACGGCTGAGTTCCAGAATGTCAAGGTGGCAAAACTCTAGAATCCTTGCGTGTCTGAACTCGAGAGTCATTCAATGTCCACATTCCAGAACTCTGGATGTCTGAATTATAGAAGCACCAAATGTCTGCATTCTAGAATCGGAATGTGGCAGAATTCTAGAATGCACAGCACGGCAGAATTCTAAAGTCCTAAAATACCTGCTATCCGGAAGTTAAGGTGTCTGACATCGAGAATGCTACCAAGTCAGAATTATACCTTTCTGAAAGATTCTGGGATCTAGAATCAATGGAGGGCTGAGTTCCAGAATGTCAGGGTGGCAAAACTCTAGAATCCTTGTGTGTCTGAACTCGAGAGTCATTCAATGTCCACATTCCAGAACTCTGGATGTCTGAATTATAGAAGCACAAAATGTCTGCATTCTAGAATCGGAATGTGGCGGAATTCTAGAATGCACAGCACGGCGGAATTCTAAAGTCCTAAAATGCCTGCTATCCGGACGTTAAGGTGTCTGACATCAAGAATGCTACCAAGTCAGAATTATACCATTCTGAAAGATTCTGGGATCTAGAATCAATGGACGCCTGAGTTCCAGAATGTCAGGGTGGCAAAACTCTAGAATACTTGCGTGTCTGAACTCGGGAGTCATTCAATGTCCACATTCCAGAACTCTGGATGTCTGAATTATACAAGCACCAAATGTCTGCATTCCAGAATCGGAATGTGGCGGAAATCTAGAATGCACAGCACGGCGGAATTCTAAAGTCCTAAAATGCCTACTAGCCGAAAGTTAAGGTGTCTGATGACCAGTATGTTACTAGGTCAGCATTCTACCTTTCTGAGAGATTCTGGATTCTAGAATCAATGGACGGCAGAGACCTGGAATATCAGGGTGTCCAAACTCTAGAATCCTTGCGTGTCTGAACTCGAGACTCATTTAATGTCCACATTCCGGATCACAGGGTGTCTGAATTCCAGAAGCACCAAATGTCTGCATTCTAGAATTGGAATGTGGTAGAATTCTAGAAGGCACAGCATGGCGTAATTCGAAAGTCCTAAAATGCCGGCTATCCGGAAGTTAAGGTGTCTGACATCCAGAATGGTACCACATCAGAATTATACCATTCTGAAACATTCTGGGATCCAGAATCAATGGACGGCTGAGTTCCAGAATGCAAGGGTGGCAAAACTCTAGAATCCTTGCGTGTCTGAACTCGAGAGTCATTCAATGTCCACATTCCAGAACTCTGGATGTCTGAAATATAGAAGCACCAAATGTCTGCATTCTAGAATCAGAATGTGGCGGAATTCTAGAATGCACAGCATGGCGGAATTTTAAAGTCGTAAAATGCCTGCTATCCAGAAGTCAAGGTGTCTGACATCCAGAATGTTACTAGGTCCGCATTCTACCGTTCTGAGAGATTCCGGTATCTAGAATCAATGTATGGCAGAGTTCTGGAATGTCAGGGTGTTCAAACTCAAGAATACTTGCGTGTCTGAACTCGAGAGTCATTCAATGTCCACATTCCGGATCACAGGGTGTCTGAATACCAGAAGCACCAAATGTCTGCATCCTAGAATCGGAATGTGGCGGAATTCTAGAATGCATAGCACGGCGGTATTCGAAAGTCCTAAAATGCCTGCTATTCGGAAGTTAAGGTGTCTGACATCCAGAATGCTACCACGTCAGAATTATACCATTCTGAAAGATTCTGGGATCTAGAATCAATGGACGGCCGAGTTCCAGAATGTCCGGGTTTCCAAACTCTAGAATCCTTGCATGTCTGAACTCGAGAGTCATTCATTATCCACATTCCAGGACTCTGGATGTCTGAAATATAGAAGCAACAAATGTTTGCATTCTTGAATCGGAATGTGGTGGAATTCTAGAATGCACAGCACGGCGGAATTCGAAAGTCCTAAAATGCCTTCTACCCGGAAGTTAAGGTGTCTGAAATCCAGAATGTTACTAGGTCAGCATTCTACATTTCTGACAGATTCTGGGTTCTAGATTCAATGGACGGCAGAGTTCTGGAATGTCAGGGTGTCCACACTCTAGAATCCTTCCGTGTCTGAACTCGTGAGTCATTCAATGTCCACATTCCGGATCAAAGGGTGTCTGAATTCCAGAAGCACCAAATGTCTGCATTCTAGAATAGGAATGTGGCGGAATTCTAGAAAACACAGCACGGCGGAATTCTAAATTCCTAAAATGCCTACTAGCCGAAAGTTAAGGTGTCTGATGACCAGTATGTTACTAGGTCAGCATTCTACCGTTCTGAGAGATTCTGGGTTCTAGAATCAATGGACGGCAGAGATCTGGAATGTCAGTGTGTCCAAACTCTAGAATCCTTGCGTGTCTGAACTCGAGAGTCATTCAATGTCCACATTCCGGATCACAGGGTGTCTGAATTCCAGAAGCACCAAATGTCTGCATTCTAGAATCGGAATGTGGTAGAATTCTAGAATGCACAGCACGGCGGAATTCTAAAGTCCTAAAATGCCTGCTATCCGGAAGCTAAGGTGTCTGACATCCAGAATGCTACCACATCAGAATTATACCATTCTGAAACATTCTGGGATCTAGAAACAATGGACGGGTGAGTTCCAGAATGTCAGGGTGGCAAAACTCTAGAATCCTGGCTTGTCTGAACTCGAGAGTCACTCAATGTCCACATTCCAGAACTCTGGATGTCTGAATTATGGAAGCACCAAATGTCTGCATTCTAGAATCGGAATGTGGCGGAATTCTAGAATGCACAGCACGGCGGAATTCGAAAGTCCTAAAATGCCTGCTATCTGGAAGTTAAGGTGTCTGACATCCAGAATGCTACCACGTCAGAATTATACCATTCTGAAAGATTCTGGGGTCTAGAATCAATGGACGGCTGAGTTCCAGAATGTCAGGGTTTACAAACTCTAGAATCCTTGCGTGTCTGAACTCGAGAGTCATTCAATATCCACATTTCA
Organism: Aotus nancymaae; assembly: GCF_030222135.1. NCBI lineage: Eukaryota > Metazoa > Chordata > Mammalia > Primates > Aotidae > Aotus > Aotus nancymaae. Next base: position 1,400,816 of record NW_026988470.1, on the reverse strand, counting down.
GGACTCTGGATGTCTGAAATACAGAAGCAACAAATGTCTGCATTCTAGAATCGGAATATGGTGGAATTCTAGAATGCTCAGCACGGCAGAATTCTAAAGTCCTAAAATGACTGCTATTCGGAAGTTAAGGTGTCTGACATCCAGAATGTTACTAGGTCAGCATTCTACCATTCTGAGAGATTCTGGGTTCTAGAATCAATGGATGGCAGAGTTCTGGAATGTCAGTGTGTCCAAACTCTAGAATCCTTCCGTGTCTGAACTCGTGAGTCATTCAATGTCCACATTCCGGATCACAGGGTGTCTGAATTCCAGAAGCACCAAATGTCTGCATTCTAGAATCGGAATGTGGCGGAATTCTAGAATGCACAGCACGGCGGATTTCTAAAGTCCTAAAATGCCTGCTATCCGGAAGTTAAGGTGTCTGACATCCAGAATGCTACCACGTCAGAATTATACCATTCTGAAAGATTCTGGGATCTAGAATCAATGGACGGCTGAGTTCCAGAATGTCAGGGTGGCAAAACTCTAGAATCCTTGCGTGTCTGAACTTGAGACTCATTCAGTGTCCACATTCCAGAACTCTGGATGTCTGAAATATAGAAGCACCAAATGTCTGCATTCTAGAATCGGAATGTGGCGGAATTCTAGAATGCACAGCACGGCGGAATTCTAAAGTCCTAAAATGCCTGCTATCCGGAAGTTAAGGTGTCTGACATCAATAATGCTAGCAAGTCAGAATTATTCCATTCTGAAAGATTCTGGGATCTAGAATCAATGGATGGCTGAGTTCCAGAATGTCAGGTTGGCAAAACTCTAGAATCCTTGCGTGTCTGAACTCAAGAGTCATTCAATGTCCACATTCCAGAACTCTGGATGTCTGAAATATAAAAGCACCAAATGTCTGCATTCTAGAATCGGAATGTGGCGGAATTCTAGAATGCACAGCACGGCAGAATTCTAAAGTCCTAAAATGCCTGATATTCGGATGTTAAGGAGTCTGACATCCAAAATGTTACTAGGTCAGCATTCTACCGTTCTGAGAGATTCTGTGTTCTAGAATCAATGGACGGCAGAGTTCTGGAATGTCAGGGTGTCCAAACTCTAGAATTCTTCCATGTCTGAACTCGTGAGTCATTCAATGTCCACATTCCGGATCACAGGGTGTCTGAACTCCAGAAGCACCAAATGTCTGCATTCTAGAATCGGAATGTGGCGGAATTCTAGAATGCACAGCACGGCGGAATTCTAAAGTCCTAAAATACCTGCTATCCGGAAGTTAAGGTGTCTGACATCCAGAATGTTACTAGGTCAGCAGTCTACCGTTCTGAGAGATTCTGGGTTCTAGAATCAATGGACGGCAGAGATCTGGCATGTCAGGGGGTCCAAACTCTAGAATCCTTGCGTCTCTGAACTCGAGAGTCATTCAATGTCCACATTCCGGATCACAGGGTGTCTGAATTCCAGAAGCACCAAATGTCTGCATTCTAGAATCGGAATGTGGTAGAATTCTAGAATGCACAGCACGGCGAAATTCTAAAGTCCTAAAATGCCTGCTATCCGGAAGCTAAGGTGTCTGACATCCAGAATGGTACCACATCAGAATAATACCATTCTGAAACATTCTGGGATCTTGAATCAATGGACGGCTGTGTTCCAGAATGCAAGGGGGGCAAAACTCTAGAATCCTTGCGTGTCTGAACTCGAGAGTCATTCAATGTCCACATTCCAGAACTCTGGATGTCTGAATTATAGAAGCACCAAATGTCTGCATTCTAGAATCGGAATGTGGCGGAATTCTAGAATGCACAGCACGGCGGAATTCTAAAGTCCTAAAATGCCTACTAGCCGAAAGTTAAGGTGTCTGACATCCTGAATGTTACTAGGTCAACATTCTACCTTTCTGAGAGATTCTGGGTTCTAGAATCAATGGACGGCAGAGTTCTGGAATGTCAGCTTGTCCAAACTCTAGAATCCTTGAGTGCTTGAACTCGAGAGTCATTCAATTTCCATATTCCGGGTCACAGGGTGACTGAATTCCAGAAGCACCAAATGTCTGCATTCTAGAATCGGAATGTGGTAGAATTCTAGAATGCACAACACGGTGGAATTCTAAAGTCCTAAAATACCTGCTATCCGGAAGTTAAGGTGTCTGACATCCAGAATGCTACCACGTCAGAATTATACCATTCTGAAAGATTCTGGGATCTAGAATCAATGGACGGCTGAGTTCCAGAATGTCAGGGTTTCCAAACTCTAGAATCTTTGCGTGTCTGAACTCGAGAGTCATTCAATAACCACATTCCAGGACTCTGGATGTCTGAAATATTGAAGCACCAAATGTCTGCATTCTAGAATCGGAATGTGGCGGAATTCTAGAATGCACAGCACCACAGAATTCTAAAGTCCTAAAATGCCTGCTATTCGGAAGTTAAGATGTCTGACATCCAGAATGTTACTAGATCAGCATTCTACCGTTCTGAGAGATTCTGGGTTCTAGAATCAATGGACGGCAGAATTCTGGAATGTCAGGGTGTCCAATCTCTAGAATCCTTCTGTGTCTGAACTCGTGAGTCATTCAATGTCCACATTCCGGATCACAGGGTGTCTGAATTCCAGAAGCACCAAATGTCTGCATTCTAGAATTGGAATGTGGTAGAATTCTAGAATGCACAACACGGTGGAATTCTAAAGTCCTAAAATGCCTGCTATCCGGAAGTTAAGGTGTCTGACATCAAGAATGCTACCACATCAGAATTATACCATTCTGAAACATTCTGGGATCTAGAATCAATGGACGGGTGAGTTCCAGAATGTCAGAGTGGCAAAACTCTAGAATCCTTGTGTGTCTGAACTCGAGAGTCATTCAATGTCCACATTCCAGAACTCTGGATGTCTGAATTATAGAAGCACCAAATGTCTGCATTCTAGAATCGGAATGTGGCTGAATTCTAGAATGCACAGCATGGCGGAATTCTAAAGTCCTAAAATGCCTACTAGCCGAAAGTTAAGGTGTCTGATGACCAGAATGTTACTCGGTCAGCATTCTACCGTTCTGAGAGATTCTGGGTTCTAGAATCAATTGACGGCAGAGTTCTGGAATGTCAGGGTGTACAAACTCTAGAATCCTTGAGTGTTTGAACTCGAGAGTCATTCAATTTCCATATTCCGGGTCACAGGGTGACTGAATTCCAGAAGCACCAAATGTCTGCATTCTAGAATTGGAATGTGGCGGAATTCTAGAATGCACAGCACTACAGAATTCTAAAGTCCTAAAATGCCTGCTATCCGGAAGTTAAGGTGTCTGACATCAAGAATGCTACCACGTCAGAATTATACCATTCTGAAAGATTCTGGGATCTAGAATCAATGGACAGCTGAGTTCCAGAATGTCAGGGTGGCAAAACTCTAGAATCCTTGTGTGTGTGAACTCGAGAGTCATTCAATGTCCACATTCCACAACTCTGGATGTCTGAATTATAGAAGCACCAAATGTCTGCATTCTAGAATCGGAATGTGGCGGAATTCTAGAATGCACAGAACGGAGGAATTCGAAAATCCTAAAATGCCTGCTATCGGGAAGTTAAGGTGTCTGACATCCAGAATGCTACCACGTCAGAATTACACCATTCTGAAAGATTCTGGGATCTAGAATCAATGGACGGCTGAGTTCCAGAATGTCAGGGTGGCAAAACTGTAGAATCCTTGCGTGTCTGAACTCGAGAGTCATTCAATGTCCACATTCCAGAACTCTGGATGTCTGAATTATAGAAGCACCAAATGTCTGCATTCTAGAATCGGAATGTGGCGGAATTCTAGAATGCACAGCACGGCGGAGTTCGAAAGTGCTAAAATGCCTGCTATCCGGAAGTTAAGGTGTCTGACATCAAGAATGCTACCAAGTCAGAATTATACCATTCTGAAAGATTCTGGGATCATGAATCAATGGACGGCTGAGTTCCAGAATGTCAGGGTGGCAAAACTATAGAATCCTTGCATGTCTGAACTCGAGAGTCATTCAATGTCCACATTCCAGAACTCTGGATGTCTGAATTATAGAAGCACCAAATGTCTGCATTCTAGAATCGGAATGTGGTGGAATTCTAGAATGCACAGCACGGCGGAATTCTAAAGTCCTAAAATGCCTGCTATCCGGAAGTTAAGGTGTCTGACATCCAGAATGTTACTAGGACAGCATTCTACCGTTCTGAGAGATTCTGAGTTCTAGAATCAATGGACGGCAGAGATCTGGCATGTCAGGGTGTCCAAACTCTAGAATACTTGCGTGTCTGAACTCGAGAGTCATTCAATGTCCACATTCCGGATCACAGGGTGTCTGAATTCCAGAAGCACCAAATGTCTGCATTCTAGAATCGGAATGTGGTAGAATTCAAGAATGCACAGCACGGCGGAATTCTAAAGTCCTAAAATGCCTGCTATCCGGAAGTTAAGGTGTCTGACATCCAGAATGGTACCACATCAGAATTATACCATTCTGAAAGATTCTGGGATCTAGAATCAATGGACGGCTGAGTTCCAGAATGCAAGGGTGGCAAAACTCTAGAATCCTTGCGTGTCTGAACTCGAGAGTAATTCAATGTCCACATTTCAGAACTCTGGATGTCTGAATTATAGAAGCACCAAATGTCTGCATTCTAGAATCGGAATGTGGTGGAATTCTAGAATGCACAGCATGGCGGAATTCTAAAGTCCTAAAATGCCTACTAGCCGAAAGTTAAGGTGTCTGATGACCAGAATGTTACTAGGTCAGCATTCTACAGTTCTGAGAGATTCTGGGTTCTAGAATCAATGGACGGCAGAGTTCTGGAAAGTCAGGTTGTCCAAACTCTAAAATCCTTGAGTGTTTGAACTCGAGAGTCATTCAATTTCTATATTCCGGGTCACAGGGTGACTGAATTCCAGAAGCAACAAATGTCTGCATTCTAGAATCGGAAAGTGTCGGAATTCTAGAATGCACAGCATGGCGGAATTCGAAAGTCCTAAAATGCCTGCTATCCGGAAGTTAAGGTGTCTGACATCCAGAATGCTACCACGTCAGAATTATACCATTCTGAAAGATTCTGGGATCTAGAATCAATGGACGGCTGAGTTCCAGAATGTCAGGGTTTCCAAACTCTAGAATCCTTGCATGTCTGAACTCGAGAGTCATTCAATATCCACATTTCAGGACTCTGGATTTCTGAAATACAGAAGCAACAAATGTCTGCATTCTAGAATCGGAATATGGTGGAATTCTAGAATGCTCAGCACGGCAGAATTCTAAAGTCCTAAAATGACTGATATTCGGAAGTTAAGGTGTCTGACATCCAGAATGTTACTAGGTCAGCATTCTACCGTTCTGAGAGATTCTGGGTTCTAGAATCAATGGATGGCAGAGTTTTGGAATGTCAGTGTGTCCAAACTCTAGAATCCTTCCGTGTCTGAACTCGTGAGTCATTCAATGTCCACATTCCGGATCACAGGGTGTCTGAATTCCAGAAGCACCAAATGTCTGCATTCTAGAATCGGAATGTGGCGGAATTCTAGAATGCACAGCACGGCAGAATTCTAAAGTCCTAAAATGCCTGATATTCGGAAGTTAAGGAGTCTGACATCCAGAATGTTACTAGGTCAGCATTCTACCATTCTGAGAGATTGTGGGTTCTAAAATCAATGGACGGCAGAGTTCTGGAATGTCAGTGTGTTCATACTCTAGGATCCATGAGTGTTTGAACTCGAGAGTCATTCAATTTCCATATTACGGGTCACAGGGTGACTGAATTTCAGAAGCACCAAATGTCAGCATTCTAGAATCGGAATGTGGCGGAATTCTAGAATGCACAGCACGGCGGATTTCTAAAGTCCTAAAATGCCTGCTATCCGGAAGTTAAGGTGTCTGACATCTAGAATGCTACCACGTCAGAATTATACCATTCTGAAAGATTCTGGGATCTAGAATCAATGGACGGCTGAGTTCCAGAATGTCAGGGTGGCAAAACCCTAGAATCCTTGCGTGTCTGAACTCGAGACTCATTCAGTGTCCACATTCCAGAACTCTGGATGTCTGAAATATAGAAGCACCAAATGTCTGCATTCTAGAATCGGAATGTGGCGGAATTCTAGAATGCACAGCACGGCGGAATTCAAAAGTCCTAAAATGCCTGCTATCCGGAAGTTAAGGTGTCTGACATCAATAATGCTAGCAAGTCAGAATTATACCATTCTGAAAGATTCTGGGATCTAGAATCAATGGATGGCTGAGTTCCAGAATGTCAGGTTGGCAAAACTCTAGAATCCTTGCGTGTCTGAACTCAAGAGTCATTCAATGTCCACATTCCAGAACTCTGGATGTCTGAATTATAAAAGCACCAAATGTCTGCATTCTAGAATCGGAATGTGGCGGAATTCTAGAATGCACAGCATGGCAGAATTCTAAAGTCCTAAAATGCCTGCTATTCGGAAGTAAAGGTGTCTGACATCCAGAATGTTACTAGGTCAGCATTCTACCGTTCTGAGAGATTCTGGCTTCTAGAATCAATGGACGGCAGAGTTCTGGAATGTCAGGGTATCGAAACTCTAGAATCCTTCCGTGTCTGAACTCGTGAGTCATTGAATGTACACATTCTGGATCACAGGGTGTCTGAATTCCAGAAGCACCAAATGTCTGCATTCTGGAATCGGAATGTGGCGGAATTCTAGAATGCACAGCACGGCAGAATTCTAAAGTCCTAAAATGCCTGATATTCGGATGTTAAGGAGTCTGACATCCAAAATGTTACTAGGTCAGCATTCTACCGTTCTGAGAGATTCTGTGTTCTAGAATCAATGGACGGCAGAGTTCTGGAATGTCAGGGTGTCCAAACTCTAGAATTCTTCCATGTCTGAACTCGTGAGTCATTCAATGTCCACATTCCGGATCACAGGGTGTCTGAACTCCAGAAGCACCAAATGTCTGCATTCTAGAATCGGAATGTGGCGGAATTCTAGAATGCACAGCACGGCGGAATTCTAAAGTCCTAAAATACCTGCTATCCGGAAGTTAAGGTGTCTGACATCCAGAATGTTACTAGGTCAGCAGTCTACCGTTCTGAGAGATTCTGGGTTCTAGAATCAATGGACGGCAGAGATCTGGCATGTCAGGGGGTCCAAACTCTAGAATCCTTGCGTCTCTGAACTCGAGAGTCATTCAATGTCCACATTCCGGATCACAGGGTGTCTGAATTCCAGAAGAACCAAATGTCTGCATTCTAGAATCGGAATGTGGTAGAATTCTAGAATCCACAGCACGGCGGAATTCTAAAGTCCTAAAATGCCTGCTATCCGGAAGTTAAGGTGTCTGACATCCAGAATGGTACCACATCAGAATAATACCATTCTGAAACATTCTGGGATCTTGAATCAATGGACGGCTGTGTTCCAGAATGCAAGGGTGGCAAAACTCTAGAATCCTTGCGTGTCTGAACTCGAGAGTCATTCAATGTCCACATTCCAGAACTCTGGATGTCTGAATTATAGAAGCACCAAATGTCTGCATTCTAGAATCGGAATGTGGCGGAATTCTAGAATGCACAGCACGGCGGAATTCTAAAGTCCTAGAATGCCTACTAACCGAAAGTTAAGGTGTCTGACATCCAGAATGTTACTAGGTCAACATTCTACCTTTCTGAGAGATTCTGGGTTCTAGAATCAATGGACGGCAGAGTTCTGGAATGTCAGCTTGTCCAAACTCTAGAATCCTTGAGTGCTTGAACTCGAGAGTCATTCAATTTCCATATTCCGGGTCACAGGGTGACTGAATTCCAGAAGCACCAAATGTCTGCATTCTAGAATCGGAAAGTGGTAGAATTCTAGAATGCACAACACGGTGGAATTCTAAAGTCCTAAAATGCCTGCTATCCGGAAGTTAAGGTGTCTGACATCCAGAATGCTACCACGTCAGAATTATACCATTCTGAAAGATTCTGGGATCTAGAATCAATGGACGGCTGAGTTCCAGAATGTCAGGGTGGCAAAACTCTAGAATCCTTGTGTGTGTGAACTCGAGAGTCATTCAATGTCCACATTCCAGAACTCTGGATGTCTGAATTATAGAAGCACCAAATGTCTGCATTCTAGAATCGTAATGTGGCGGAATTCTAGAATGCACAGCACGGCGGAATTCTAAAGTCCTAAAATGCCTGCTATCGGGAAGTTAAGGTGTCTGACATCCAGAATGCTACCACGTCAGAATTACACCATTCTGAAAGATTCTGGGATCTAGAATCAATGGACGGCTGAGTTCCAGAATGACAGGGTGGCAAAACTGTAGAATCCTTGCGTGTCTGAACTCGAGAGTCATTCAATGTCCACATTCCAGAACTCTGGATGTCTGAATTATAGAAGCACCAAATGTCTGCATTCTAGAATCGGAATGTGGCGGAATTCTAGAATGCACAGCACGGCGGAATTCGAAAGTGCTAATATGCCTGCTATCCGGAAGTTAAGGTGTCTGACATCAAGAATGCTACCAAGTCAGAATTATACCATTCTGAAAGATTCTGGGATCTTGAATCAATGGACGGCTGAGTTCCAGAATGTCAGGGTGGCAAAACTCTAGAATCCTTGCATGTCTGAACTCGAGAGTCATTCAATGTCCACATTCCAGAACTCTGGATGTCTGAATTATAGAAGCACCAAATGTCTGCATTCTAGAATCGGAATGTGGTGGAATTCCAGAATGCACAGCACGGCGGAATTCTAAAGTTCTAAAATGCCTGCTATCCGGAAGTTAAGGTGTCTGACATCCAGAATGTTACTAGGTCAGCATTCTACCGTTCTGAGAGATTCTGAGTTCTAGAATCAATGGACGGCAGAGATCTGGCATGTCAGGGTGTCCAAACTCTAGAATCCTTGCATGTCTGAACTCGAGAGTCATTCAATGTCCACATTCCGGATCACAGGGTGTCTGAATTCCAGAAGCACCAAATGTCTGCATTCTAGAATCGGAATGTGGTAGAATTCAAGAATGCACAGCACGGCGGAATTCTAAAGTCCTAAAATGCCTGCTATCCGGAAGTTAAGGTGTCTGACATCCAGAATGGTACCACATAAGAATTATACCATTCTGAAAGATTCTGGGATCTAGAATCAATGGACGGCTGAGTTCCAGAATGCAAGGGTGGCAAAACTCTAGAATCCTTGCGTGTCTGAACTCGAGAGTAATTCAATGTCCACATTTCTAAACTCTGGATGTCTGAATTATAGAAGCACCAAATGTCTGCATTCTAGAATCGGAATGTGGCGGAATTCTAGAATGCACAGCACGGCGGAATTCTAAAGTCCTAAAATGCCTACTAGCCGAAAGTTAAGGTGTCTGATGACCAGAATGTTACTAGGTCAGCATTCTACAGTTCTGAGAGATTCTGGGCTCTAGAATCAATGGACGGCAGAGTTCTGGAAAGTCAGGTTGTCCAAACTCTAAAATTCTTGAGTGTTTGAACTCGAGAGTCATTCAATTTCTATATTCCGCGTCACAGGGTGACTGAATTCCAGAAGCACCAAATGTCTGCATTCTAGAATCGGAATGTGTCGGAATTCTAGAATGCACAGCATGGCGGAATTCGAAAGTCCTAAAATGCCTGCTATCCGGAATTAAGGTGTCTGACATCCAGAATGCTACCACGTCAGAATTATACCATTCTGAAAGATTCTGGGATCTAGAATCAATGGACGGCTGAGTTCCAGAATGTCAGGGTTTCCAAACTCTAGAATACTTGCGTGTCTGAACTCGAGAGTCATTCAATATCCACATTCCAGGACTCTGGATGTCTGAAATATTGAAGCAGCAAATGTCTGCATTCTAGAATCGGAATGTGGCGGAATTCTAGAATGCACAGCACGACAGAATTCTAAAGTCCTAAAATGCCTGCTATTCGGAAGTTAAGGTGTCTGACATCCAGAATGTTACTAGGTCAGCATTCTACCGTTCTGAGAGATTCTGGGTTCTAGAATCAATGGACGGCAGAGTCCTGGAATGTCAGGGTGTCCAAACTCTAGAATCCTTCCGTGTCTGAACTCGTGAGTCATTCAATGTCCACATTCCGGATAACAGGGTGTCTGAATTCCAGAAGCAACAAATGTCTGCATTCTAGATTCGGAATGTGGCGGAATTCTAGAATGCACAGCACGGCGGAATTCGAAAGTCCTAAAATGCCTGCTATCGGGAAGTTAAGGTGTCTGACATCCAGAATGCTACCACATCAGAATTATACCATTCTGAAAGATTCTGGGATCTAGAATCAATGGACGGGTGAGTTCCAGAATGTCAGGGTGGCAAAACTCTAGAATCCTTGCTTGTCTGAACTCGAGAGTCATTCAATGTCCACATTCCAGAACTCTGGATGTCTGAAATATAGAAGCACCAAATGTCTGCATTCTAGAATCGGAATGTGGCGGAATTCTAGAATGCACAGCACGGCGGAATTCTAAAGTCCTAAAATGCCTGCTATCCGGAAGTTAAGGTGTCTTACATCAATAATGCTACCAAGTCAGAATTATACCATTCTGAAAGATTCTGGGATCTAGAATCAATGGATGGCTGAGTTCCAGAATGTCAGGTTGGCAAAACTCTAGAATCCTTGCATGTCTGAACTCAAGAGTCATTCAATGTCCACATTCCAGAACTCTGGATGTCTGAATTATAGAAGCACCAAATGTCTGCATTCTAGAATCGGAATGTGGCAGAATTCTAGAATGCACAGCATGGCAGAATTCTAAAGTCCTAAAATGCCTGATATTCGGAAGTAAAGGTGTCTGACATCCAGAATGTTACTAGGTCAGCATTCTACCGTTCTGAGAGATTCTGGCTTCTAGAATCAATGGACGGCAGAGTTCTGGAATGTCAGGGTATCCAAACTCTAGAATCCTTCCGTGTCTGAACTCGTGAGTCATTCAATGTCCACATTCCAGATCAGAGGGTGTCTGAATTCCAGAAGCACCAAATGTCTGCATTCTAGAATCGGAATGTGGCGGAATTCTAGAATGCACAGCACGGCAGAATTCTAAAGTCCTAAAATGCCTGATATTCGGATGTTAAGGAGTCTGACATCCAGAATGTTACTAGGTCAGCATTCTACCGTTCTGAGAGATTCTGTGTTCTAGAATCAATTGACGGCAGAGTTCTGGAATGTCAGGGTGTCCAAACTCTAGAATTCTTCCATGTCTGAACTCGTGAGTCATTCAATGTCCACATTCCGGATCACAGGGTGTCTGAACTCCAGAAGCACCAAATGTCTGCATTCTAGAATCGGAATGTGGTAGAATTCTAGAATGCACAACACGGTGGAATTCTAAAGTCCTAAATTGCCTGCTATCCGGAAGTTAAGGTGTCTGACATCAAGAATGCAACCACATCAGAATTATACCATTCTGAAACATTCTGGGATCCAGAATCAATGGACGGGTGAGTTCCAGAATATCAGAGTGGCAAAACTCTAGAATCCTTGTGTGTCTGAACTCGAGAGTCAATCAATGTTCACATTCCAGAACTCTGGATGTCTGAATTATAGAAGCACCAAATGTCTGCATTCTAGAATCGGAATGTGTCAGAATTCTAGAATGCACAGCACGGCGGAATTCTAAAGTCCTAAAATGCCTACTAGCCGAAAGTTAAGGTGTCTGATGACCAGAATTTTACTAGGTCAGCATTCTACCGTTCTGAGAGATTCTGGGTTCTAGAATCAATGGACGGCAGAGTTCTGGAAAGTCAGGGTGTCCAAACTCTAGAATCCTTGAGTGTTTGAAATCGAGAGTCATTCAATGTCCACATTCCGGGTCACAGGATGACTGAATTCCAGAAGCACCAAATGTCTGCATTCTAGAATCGGATTGTGACGGAATTCTAGAATGCACAGCACGGCGGAATTCTAAAGTCCTAAAATGCCTGCTATCCGGAAGTTAAGGTGTCCGATATCCAGAATGCTACCACGTCAGAATTATACCATTCTGAAACATTCTGGGATCTAGAATCAATGGACAGCTGAGTTCCAGAATGTCAGGGTGGCAAAACTCTAGAATCCTGGCGTGTCTGAACTCGAGAGTCATTCAATGTCCACATTCCAGAACTCTGGATGTCTGAATAATAGATGCACCAAATGTCTGCATTCTAGAATCGGAATGTGGCGGAATTCTAGAATGCACAGCACGGCGGAATTCTAAAGTCCTAAAATGCCTGCTATCCGGAAGGTAAGGTGACTGACATCCAGAATGCTACCACGTCAGAATTATACCATTCTGAAACATTCTAGGATCTAGAATCAATGGACGGCTGAGTTCCAGAATGTCAGGGTGGCAAAACTCTAGAATCCTTGCGTGTCTGAACTCGAGAGTCTTTCAATGTCCACATTCCAGAACTCTGGATGTCTGAATTATAGAAGCACCAAATGTCTGCATTCTAGAATCGGAATGTGGCAGAATTCTAGAATGCACAGCACGGCGGAATTCTAAAGTCCTAAAATACCTGCTATCCGGAAGTTAAGGTGTCTGACATCCAGAATGTTACTAGGTCAGCATTCTACCGTTCTGAGAGATTCTGGGTTCTAGAATCAATGGACGGCAGAGTTCTGGAATGTCAGGGTATCCAAACTCTAGAATCCTTCCGTGTCTGAACTCGTGAGTCATTCAATGTCCACATTCCGGATCAGAGGGTGTCTGAATTCCAGAAGCACCAAATGTCTGCATTCTAGAATCGGAATGTGGCGGAATTCTAGAATGCACAGCACGGCAGAATTCTAAAGTCCTAAAATGCCTACTAGCCGAAAGTTAAGGTGTCAGATGACCAGAATGTTACTAGGTCAGCATTCTACCGTTCTGAGAGATTCTGGGTTCTAGAATCAATTGACGGCAGAGTTCTGGAATGTCAGGGTGTACAAACTCTAGAATCCTTGAGTGTTTGAACTCGAGAGTCATTCAATTTCCATATTCCGGGTCACAGGGTGACTGAATTCCAGAAGCACCAAATGTCTGCATTCTAGAATTGGAATGTGGCGGAATTCTAGAATGCACAGCACTACAGAATTCTAAAGTCCTAAAATGCCTGCTATCCGGAAGTTAAGGTGTCTCATGACCAGTATGTTGCTAGGTCAGCATTCTACCATTCTGAGAGATTCTGGGTTCTAGAATCAATGGACGGCAGAGATCTGGAATGTCAGGGTGTCCAAACTATTGAATCCTTGTGTGTCTGAACTCGAGAGTCATTCAATGTCCGCATTCCGGATCACAGGGTGTCTGAATTCCAGAAGCACCAAATGTCTGCATTCTAGAATCGGAATGTGGTAGAATTCTGGAATGCACAGCACGGCGGAATTCTAAAGTCCTAAAATGCCTGCTATCCAGAAGTTAAGGTGTCTGACATCCAGAATGTTACCACATCAGAATTATACCATTCTGAAACATTCTGGGATCTAGAATCAATGGATGGGTGAGTTCCAGAATGTCAGGGTGGCAAAACTCTAGAATCCTGGCTTGTCTGAACTCGAGAGTCATTCAATGTCCACATTCCAGAACTCTGGATGTCTGAATTATGGAAGCACTAAATGTCTGCATTCTAGAATCGGAATGTGGCGGAATTCTAGAATGCACAGCACGGCGGAATTCGAAAGTCCTAAAATGACTGCTATCCGGAAGTTAAGGTGTCTGACATCCAGAATGCTACCACGTCAGAATTATACCATTCTGAAAGATTCTGGGGTCTAGAATCAATGGACGGCTGAGTTCCAGAATGTCAGGGTTTCCAAACTCTAGAATCCTTGCGTGTCTGAACTCGAGAGTCATTCAATATCCACATTCCAGGACTCTGGATGTCTGAAATATAGAAGCAACAAATGTCTGCATTCTAGAATCGGAATGTGGCGGAATTCTAGAATGCACAGCACGGCAGAATTCTAAAGTCCTAAAATGACTGCTATTCGGAAGTTAAGGTGTCTGACATCCAGAATGTTACTAGGTCAGCATTCTTCCGTTCTGAAAGATTCTGGGTTCTAGAATCAATGAATGGCTGATTTCTGGAATGTCAGGGTGTCCAAACTCTAGAATCTTTCCGTGTCTGAACTCGTGAGTCATTCAATGTCCACATTCCGGATCACAGGGTGTCTGAATTCCAGAAGCACCAAATGTCTGCATTCTAGAATCGAAATGTGGCGGAATTCTAGAATGCACAGCACAGCAGAATTCTAAAGTCCTAAAATGCCTGATATTCGGAAGTTAAGGAGTCTGACATCCAGAATGTTACTAGGTCAGCATTCTACCGTTCTGAGAGATTCTGGGTTCTAGAATCAATGGACGGCAGAGTTCTGGAATGTCAGGGTGTCCAAACTCTAGGATCCATGAGTGTTTGAACTCGAGAGTCATTCAATTTCCATATTCCGGGTCACAGGGTGACTGAATTCCAGATGCACCAAATGTCTGCATTCTAGAATCGGAATGTGGCGGAATTCTAGAATGCACAGCACGGCTGATTTCTAAAGTCCTAAAATGCCTGCTATCCGGAAGTTAAGGTGTCTGACATCCAGAATGCTACCACGTCAGAATTATACCATTCTGAAAGATTCTGGGATCTAGAATCAATGGACGGCTGAGTTCCAGAATGTCAGGGTGGCAAAACTGTAGAATCCTTGCGTGTCTGAACTCGAGACTCATTCAGTGTCCACATTCCAGAACTCTGGATGTCTGAAATATAGAGGCACCAAATGTCTGCATTCTAGAATCGGAATGTGGCGGAATTCTAGAATGCACAGCACGGCGGAATTCTAAAGTCCCCAAATGCCTGCTATCCGGAAGTTAAGGTGTCTGACATCAAGAATGCTACCAAGTCAAAATTATAACATTCTGAAAGATTCTGGGATCTACAATCAATGGAAGGCTGAGTTCCAGAATCTCAGGGTGGCAAAACTCTAGAATCCTTGCGTGTCTGAACTCGAGAGTCATTCAATGTCCACATTCCTGAATTCTGGATGTCTGAATTATAAAAGGACCAAATGTCTGCATTCTAAAATCGGAATGTGGCGGAATTCTAGAATGCAAAGCACGGCGGAATTCTAAAGTCCTAAAATGCCTGCTATCCGGAAGTTAAGGTGTCTGACATCCAGAATGTTACTAGGTCAGCATTCTACCGTTCTGAGAGATTCTGGGTTCTAGAATCAATGTACAGCAGAGATCTGGCATGTCAGGGTGTCCAAACTCTAGAATCCTTGCGTGTCTGAACTCGAGAGTCATTCAATGTCCACATTCCGGATCACAGGGTGTCTGAATTCCAGAAGCACCAAATGTCTGCATTCTAGAATCGGAATGTTTTAGAATTCTAGAATGCACAGCACGGCGGAATTCTAAAGTCCTAAAATGCCTGCTATCCGTAAGTTAAGGTGTCTGACATCCAGAATGCTACCACATCAGAATTATACCATTGTGAAAGATTCTTGGATCTAGAATCAATGGACGGGTGAGTTCCAGAATGTCAGGGTGGCAAAACTCTAGAATCCTGGCGTGTCTGAACTCGAGAGTCATTCAATGTCCACATTCCTGAACTCTGGATGTCTGAATTATAGAAGCACCAAATGTCTGCATTCTTGAATCGCAATGTGGTGGAATTCTAGATTGCACAGCACGGCGGAATTCTAAAGTCCTAAAATGCCTGCTATCCGGAAGTTAAGGTGTCTGACATCCAGAATGCTACCACGTCAGAATTATACCATTCTGAAACATTCTGGGATCTAGAGTCAATGGACGGCTGAGTTCCAGAAGGTCAGGGTGGCAAAACTCTAGAATGCTTGCGTGTCTGAACTCGATATTCATTCAATGTCCACATTCCAGAATTCTGGATGTCTGAATTATAGAAGCACCAAATGTCTGCATTCTAGAATCGGAATGTGGCGGAATTCTAGAATGCACAGCACGGCGGAATTCTAAAGTCCTAAAATGCCTGCTATCCGGAAGTTACGGTGTCTGACAACAAGAATGCTACCAAGTCAGAATTATACCATTCTGAAAGATTCTGGGATCCAGAATCAATGGACGGCTGAGTTCCAGAATGCAAGGGTGGCAAAACTCTAGAATCCTGGCGTGTCTGAACTCGAGAGTCATTCAATGTCCACATTCCAGAACTCTGGATGTCTGAAATATAGAAGCACCAAATGTCTGCATTCTAGAATCGGAATGTGGCGGAATTCTAGAATGCACAGCACAGCGGAATTTTAAAGTCCTAAAATGCCTGCTATACGGAAGTCAAGGTGTCTGACATCCAGAATGTTACTAAGTCAGCATTCTACCGTTCTGAGAGATTATGGGTTCTAGAATCAATGGATGGCAGAGTTCCAGAATGTCAGGGTGTTCAAACTCAAGAATACTTGCGTGTCTGAACTCGTGAGTCATTAAATGTCCACATTCTGCATCACGGGGTGTCTGAATTCCAGAAGCAACAAATGTCTGCATTCTAGAATCGGAATGTGGCGGAATTCTAGAATGCACAGAACGGCGGAATTCGAAAGTCATAAAATGCCTGCTATCCGGAAGTTAAGATGTCTGACATCAAGAATGATACCAAGTCAGAATTATACCATTCTTAAAGACTCTGGGATCTAGAATCAATGGACGGCTGAGTTCCAGAATGTCAGGGTGGCAAAACTCTAGAATCCTTGCCTGTCTGAACTCGAGAGACATTCAATGTCCACATTCCAGAACTCTGGATGTCTGAATTATAGAAGCACCAAATGTCTGCATTCTAGAATCGGAATGTGGCGGAATTCTAGAATGCGCAGCACGGCGGAATTCTAAAGTCCTAAAATGACTGCTATCCGGAAGTTAAGGTGTCTGACATCCAGAATGTTACTAGGTCAGCATTCTACCGTTCTGAGAGATTCTGGGTTCTAGAATCAATGTACGGCAGAGATCTGGCATGTCAGGGTGTCCAAACTCTAGAATACTTGCGTGTCTGAACTCGAGAGTCATTCAATGTCCACATTCCGGATCACAGGGTTTCTGAATTCCAGAAGCTCCAAATGTCTGCATTGTAGAATCGGAATGTGGTAGAATTCTAGAATGCACAGCACGGCAGAATTCTAAAGTCCTAAAATGCCTGCTATCCGGAAGTTAAGGTGTCTGACATCCAGAATGCTACCACATCAGAATTATACCATTCTGAAACATTCTGGGATCTAGAATCAATGGACGGGTGAGTTCCAGAATGTCAGGGTGGCAAAACTCTAGAATCCTGGCGTGTCTGAATTCGAGAGTCATTCAATGTCCACATTCCAGAACTCTGGATGTCTGAATTATAGAAGCACCAAATGTCTGCATTCTAGAATCGGAATGTGACGGAATTCTAGAATGCGCAGCACGGCGGAATTCTAAAGTCCTAAGATACCTGCTATCCGGAAGTTAAGGTGTCTGACATCCAGAATGCTACCACGTCAGAATTATACCGTTCTGAAACATTCTTGGATCTAGAATCAATGGACGGCTGAGTTCCAGAATGTCAGGGTGGCAAAACTCTAGAATCCTTGCGTGTCCGAACTCGAGAGTCATTCAATGTCCACATTCCAGAACTCTGGATGTCTGAATTATAGAAGCACCAAATGTCTGCATTCTAGAATCGGAATGTGGCGGAATTCTAGAATGCACAGCACGGCGGAATTCTAAAGTCCTAAAATGCCTGCTATCGGGAAGTGAAGGTGTCTGACATCAAGAATGCTACCAAGTCAGAATTATACCATTCTGAAAGATTCTGGGATCTAGAATCAATGGACGGCTGAGTTCCAGAATGTCAGGGTGGCAAAACTCTAGAATCCTTGCATGTCTGAACTCGAGAGTCATTCAATGTCCACATTCCAGAACTCTGGATGTCTGAATTATAGAAGCACCAAATGTCTGCATTCTAGAATCGGAATGTGGCGGAATTCTAGAATGCACAGCACGGCGGAATTCTAAAGTCCTAAAATGCCTGCTATCCGGAAGTTAAGGTATCTGACATCCAGAATGTTACTAGGTCAGCATTCTACCGTTCTGAGAGATTCTGGGTTCTAGAATCAATGGACGGCAGAGATCTGGCATGTCAGGGTGTCCAAAGTCTAGAATACTTGCGTCTCTGATCTCGAGAGTCATTCAATGTCCACATTCCGGATCACAGGGTGTCTGAATTCCAGAAGCACCAAATGTCTGCATTCTAGAATCGGAATGTGGTAGAATTCAAGAATGCACAGCACGGCGGAATTCTAAAGTACTAAAAGGCCTGCTATCCGGAAGTTAAGGTGTCTGACATCCAGAATGGTACCACATCAGAATTATACCATTCTGAAAGATTCTGGGATCTAGAATCAATGGACGGCTGAGTTCCAGAATGCAAGTGTGGCAAAAGTCTAGAATCCTTGCGTGTCTGAACTCGAGAGTCATTCAATGTCCACATTCCAGAACTCTGGATGTCTGAATTATAGAAGCACCAAATGTCTGCATTCTAGAATCGGAATGTGGCGGAATTCTGGAATGCACAGCACGGTGGAATTCTAAAGTCCTAAAATGCCTACTAGCCGAAAGTTATGGTGTCTGATGACCAGAATGTTACTAGGTCAGCATTCTACCGTTCTGAGAGATTCTGGGTTCTAGAATCAATGGACGGCAGAGTTCTGGAATGTCAGGTTGTCCAAACTCTACAATCCTTGAGTGTTTGAACTCGAGAGTCATTCAATTTCAATATTCCGGGTCACAGGGTGACTGAATTCCAGAAGCACCAAATGTCTGCATTCTAAAATCGGAATGTGTCGGAATTCTAGAATGCACAGCATGGCGGATTTCGAAAGTCCTAAAATGCCTGCTATCCGGAAGTTAAGGTGTCTGACATCCAGAATGCTACCACGTCAGAATTATACCATTCTGAAATATTCTGGGATCTAGAATCAATGGACGGCTGAGTTCCAGAATGTCAGGGTTTCCAAACTCTAGAATCCTTGCGAGTCTGAACTCGAGAGTCATTCAATATCCACATTCCAGGACTCTGGATGTCTGAAATATTGAAGCACCAAATGTCTGCATTCTAGAATCGGAATGTGGCGGAATTCTAGAATGCACAGCACGACAGAATTCTAAAGTCCTAAAATGCCTGCTATTCGGAAGTTAAGGTGTCTGACATCCAGAATGTTACTAGGTCAGCATTCTACCATTCTGAGAGATTCTGGGTTCTAGAATCAATGGACAGCAGAGTTCTGGAATGTCAGGGTGTCCAAACTCTAGAATCCTTCCGTGTCTGAACTCGTGAGTCATTCAATGTCCACATTCAGGATAACAGGGTGTCTGAATTCCAGAAGCACCAAATGTCTGCATTCTAGAATCGGAATGTGGCGGAATTCTAGAATGCACAGCACGGCGGAATTCGAAAGTCCTAAAATGCCTGCTATCGGGAAGTTGAGGTGTCTGACATCCAGAATGCTACCACATCAGAATTATACCATTCTGAAAGATTCTGGGATCTAGAATCAATGGACGGGTGAGTTCCAGAATGTCAGGGTGGCAAAACTCTAGAATCCTTGCTTGTCTGAACTCGAGAGTCATTCAATGTCCACATTCCAGAACTCTGGATGTCTGAAATATAGAAGCACCAAATGTCTGCATTCTAGAATCGGAATGTGGCGGAATTCTAAAGTCCTAAAATGCCTACTAGCCGAAAGTTAAGGTGTCTGATGACCAGAATGTTACTAGGTCAGCATTCTACCGTTCTGAGAGATTCTGGGTTCTAGAATCAATGGACGGCAGAGTTCTGGAATGTCAGTTGTCCAAACTCTAGAATCCTTGAGTGCTTTAACTCGAGAGTCATTCAATTTCGATATTCCGGGTCACAGGGTGACTGAATTCCAGAAGCACCAAATGTCTGCATTCTAGAATCGGAATGTGGCGGAATTCTAGAATGCACAGCACGGCGGAATTCTAAAGTCCTAAAATGCCTGCTATCCAGAAGTTAAGGTGTCTGACATCCAGAATGCTACCACGTCAGAATTATACCATTCTGAAAGATTCTGGGATCTAGAATCAATGGACGGCTGAGTTCCAGTATGTCAGGGTTTCCAAACTCTAGAATCCTTGCGTGTCTGAACTCGAGAGTCATTCAATAACCACATTCCAGGACTCTGGATGTCTGAAATATTGAAGCACCAAATGTCTGCATTCTAGAATCGGAATGTGGCGGAATTCTAGAATGGACAGCACGACAGAATTCTAAATTCCTAAAATGCTTGCTATTCGGAAGTTAAGGTGTCTGACATCCAGAATGTTACTAGGTCAGCATTCTACCGTTCTGAGAAATTCTGGGTTCTAGAATCAATGGACGGCAGAGTTCTGGAATTTCAGGGTGTCCAAACTCTAGAATCCTTCCGTGTCTGAACTCGTGAGTCATTCAATGTCCACATTCTGGATCACAGGGTGTCTGAATTCCAGAAGCACCAAATGTCTGCATTATAGAATCGGAATGTGGTAGAATTCTAGAATGCACAACACGGTGGAATTCTAAAGTCCTAAAATGCCTGCTATCCGGAGGTTAAGGTGTCTGACATCAAGAATGCTACCACATCAGAATTATACCAATCTGAAACATTCTGGGATCTAGAATCAATGGACGGGTGAGTTCCAGAATGTAAGGGTGGCAAAACTCTAGAATCCTTGTGTGTCTGAACTCGAGAGTCATTCAATGTCCACATTCCAGAACTCTGGAGGTCTGAATTATAGAAGCACCAAATGTCTGCATTCTAGAATCGGAATGTGGCGGAATTCTAGAATGCACAGCATGGCGGAATTCTAAAGTCCTAAAATAAATGCTATCCGGAAGTTAAGGTGTCTGACATCAAGAATGCTACCAAGTCAGAATTATACCATTCTGAAAGATTCTGGGATCTAGAATCAATGGACGGCTGAGTTCCAGAATGTCAGGGTGGCAAAACTCTAGAATCCTTGTGTGTCTGAACTCGAGAGTCATTCAATGTCCACATTCCAGAACTCTGGATGTCTGAATTATAGAAGCACCAAATGTCTGCATTCTAGAATCGGAATGTGGCGGAATTCTAGAATGCACAGCACGGCGGAATTCTAAAGTCCTAAAATGACTGCTATCCGGAAGTTAAGGTGTCTGACATCAAGAATGCTACCAAGTCAGAATTATACCATTCTGAAAGATTCTGGGATCTAGAATCAATGGACGCCTGAGTTCCAGAATGTCAGGGTGGCAAAACTCTAGAATGCTTGCGTGTCTGAACTCGGGAGTCATTCAATGTCCACATTCCAGATCTCTGGATGTCTGAATTATAGAAGCACCAAATGTCTGCATTCCAGAATCGGAATGTGGCGGAATTCTAGAATGCACAGCACGGCGGAATTCTAAAGTCCTAAAATGCCTACTAGCCGAAAGTTAAGGTGTCTGATGACCAGAATGTTACTAGGTCAGCATTCTACCGTTCTGAGAGATTCTGGGTTCTAGAATCAATGGACGGCAGAGACCTGGAATATCAGGGTGTCCAAACTCTAGAATCCTTGCGTGTCTGAACTCGAGAGTCATTCAATGTCCACATTCCGGTTCACAGGGTGTCTGAATTCCAGAAGCACCAAATGTCTGCATTCTAGAATTGGAATGTGGTAGAATTCTAGAATGCACACCACGGCATGATTCGAAAGTCCTAAAATGCCGGCTATCCGGAAGTTAAGGTGTCTGACATCCAGAATGGTACCACATCAGAATTATACCATTCTGAAACATTCTGGGATCTAGAATCAATGGACGGCTGAGTTCCAGAATGTCAGGGTGGCAAAACTCTAGAATCCTGGCTTGTCTGAACTCGAGAGTCATTCAATGTCCACATTCCAGAACTCTGGATGTCTGAATTATGGAAGCACCAAATGTCTGCATTCTAGAATCGGAATGTGGCGGAATTCAAGAATGCACAGCACGGCGGAATTCTAAAGTCCTAAAATGCCTGCTATCCGGAATTTATGGTGTCTGACATACAGAATGCTACCACGTCAGAATTATACCATTCTGAAACATTCTGGGATCTAGAATCAATGGACGGCTGAGTTCCAGAATGCAAGGGTGGCAAAACTCTAGAATCCTTGTGTGTCTGAACTCGAGAGTCATTCAATGTCCACATTCCAGAACTCTGGATGTCTGAATTATAGATGCACCAAATGTCTGCATTCTAGAATCGGAATGTGGCCGAATTCTAGAAAACACAGCACGGCGGAATTCTAAATTCCTAAAATGCCTACTAGCCGAAAGTTAAGGTGTCTGATGACCAGTATGTTACTAGGTCAGCATTCTACCGTTCTCAGAGATTCTGGGTTCTAGAATCAATGGACGGCAGAGATCTGGATTGTCAGTGTGTCCAAACTCTAGAATCCTTGCGTGTCTGAACTCGAGAGTCATTCAATGTCCACATTCCGGATCACAGGGTGTCTGAATTCCAGAAGCACCAAATGTCTGCATTCTAGAATCGGAATGTGGTAGAATTCTAGAATGCACAGCACGGCGGAATTCTAAAGTCCTAAAATGCCTGCTATCCGGAAGTTAAGGTGTCTGACATCCAGAATGGTACCACATCAGATTTATACCATTCTGAAACATTCTGGGATCTAGAATCAATGGACGGGTGAGTTCCAGAATGTCAGGGTGGCAAAACTCTAGAATCCTGGCTTCTCTGAACTCGAAAGTCATTCAATGTCCACATTCCAGAACTCTGGATGTCTGAATTATGGAAGCACCAAATGTCTGCCTTCTAGAATCGGATTGTGGCGGAATTCTAGAATGCACAGCATGGCGGAATTCGAAAGTCCTAAAAGGCCTGCTATCTGGAAGTTAAGGTGTCTGACATCCAGAATGCTACCACGTCAGAATTATACCATTCTGAAAGATTCTGGGGTCTTGAATCAATGGACGGCTGAGTTCCAGAATGTCAGGGTTTACAAACTCTAGAATCCTTGCGTGTCTGAACTCGAGAGTCATTCAATATCCACACTCCAGGACTCTGGATGTCTGAAATATAGAAGCAACAAATGTCTGCATTCTAGAATCGGAATGTGGTTGAATTCTAGAATGCACAGCACGGCGGAATTCTAAAGTCCTAAAATGCCTGCTATTCGGAAGTTAAGGTGTCTGACATCCAGAATGTTACTAGGTCAGCATTCTACCGTTCTGAGAGATTCTGGGTTCTAGAATCAATGGACGGCAGAGCTCTGGAATGTCAGGGTGTCCAAACTCTAGAATCCTTCCGTGTCTGAACTCATGAGTCATTCAATGTCGACATTCCGGATCACAGGGTGTCTGAAATCCAGTAGCACCAAATGTCTGCATTCTAGAATCGGAATGTGGCGGAACTCCATAATGCACATCACGGCAGATTTCTGAAGTCCTAAAATGCTTGATATTCGGAAGTTAAGGAGTCTGACATCCAGAATGTTACTAGGTCAGCATTCTACCATTCTGAGAGATTTTGTTTTCTAGAATCAATGGACGGCTGAGTTCTGGAATGTCAGGGTGTCCAAACTCTAGAATTCTTCCGTGTCTGAACTCGTGAGTCATTCAATGTCCACATTCCGGATCACAGGGTGCCTGAATGCCAGAAGCACCAAATGTCTGCATTCTAGAATCGGAATGTGGCGGAATTCTAGAATGCACAGCACTGTGGAATTCGAAAGTCCTAAAATGCCTGCTATCCGGAAGTTAAGGTGTCTGACATCGAGAATGCTACCACGTAAGAATTATACCATTCTGAAAGATTCTGGGATCTAGAATAAATGGACGGCTGAGTTCCAGAATGTCAGGGTGGCAAAACTCTAGAATCCTTGCGTGTCTGAACTCGAGAGTCATTCAAAGCCCACATTCCAGAACTCTGGATGTCTGAATTATAGAACACCAAAAGTCGGCATTCTAGAATCGGAATGTGGCGGAATTCTAGAATGCACAGCATGGCGGAATTCTAAATTCATAAATTGCCTGCTATCCGGAAGTTAAGGTGTCTGACATCCAGAATGTTACCAGTTCAGCATTCTACCGTTCTGAGAGATTCTGGGTTCTAGAATCAATGGATGGCAGAGATCTGGAATGTCAGGGTGTCCAAACTCTAGAATCCTTGCGTGTCTGAACTCGAGAGTCATTCAATGTCCACATTCCGGATCACAGGGTGTCTGAATTCCAGAAGCACCAAATGTCTGCATTCTAGAATTGGAATGTGGCGGAATTCTAGAATGCACGGCACGGCGGAATTCTAAAGTCATAAAATGCCTGCTATCCGGAAGTTAAGGGGTCTGACATCCAGAATGCTACCACGTCAGAATTATACCATTCTGAAACATTCTGGGATCTAGAATCAATGGACGGCTGAGTTCCAGAATGTCAGGGTGGCAAAACTCTAGAATCCTTGCGTGTCTGAACTCGAGAGTCATTCAATGTCCACATTCAAGAACTCTGGATGTCTGAATTATAGAAGCACCAAATGTCTGCATTCTAGAATCGGAATATGGCGGAATTCTAGAATGCACAGCACGGCGGAATTCTAAAGTCCTAAAATGCCTGCTATCCGGAAGTTAAGGTGTCTGATGACCAGTATGTTACTAGGTCAGCATTCTACCATTCTGAGAGATTCTGGGTTCTAGAATCAATGGACGGCAGGGATCTGGAATGTCAGGGTGTCCAAACTCTAGAATCCATGCGTGTCTGAACTCGAGAGTCATTCAATGTCCACATTCCAGATCACAGGGTGTCTGAATTCCAGAAGCACCAAATGTCTGCATTCTAGAATCGGAATGTGGTAGAATTCTAGAATGCACAGCACGGCGGAATTCTAAAGTCCTAAAATGCCTGCTATCCGTAAGATAAGGTGTCTGACATCCAGAATGGTACCACATCAGAATTATACCATTCTGAAACATTCTGGGATCTAGAATCAATGGACGGCTGAGTTCCAGAATGCAAGGGTGGCAAAACTCTAGAATCCTGGCTTGTCTGAACTCGAGAGTCATTCAATGTCCACATTCCAGAACTCTGGATGTCTGAAATATAGAAGCACCAAATGTCTGTATTCTAGAATCAGAATGTCGCGGAATTCTAGAATGCACAGCACGGCGGAATTTTAAAGTCCTACAATGCCTGCTATCCGGAAGTCATGGTGTCTGACATTCAGAATGTTACTAGGTCAGCATTCTACCGTTCTGAGAGATTCTGGGTTCTAGAATCAATGGATGGCTGAGTTCTGGAATGTCAGGGTGTTCAAACTCAGGAATACTTGCGTGTCTGAACTTGAGAGTCATTCAATGTCCACATTCCACATCACAGGTGTCTGAATTCCAGAAGCACCAAATGTCTGCATTCTAGAATCGGAATGTGGCGGAATTCTAGAATGCACAGCACGGCGGTATTCTAAAGTACTAAAATGCTTAATAGCCGAAAGTTAAGGTGTCTGATGACCAGTATGTTACTAGGTCAGCATTCTACCGTTCTGAGAGATTCTGGGTTCTAGAATCAATGGACGGCAGAGATCTGGAATGTCAGGGTTTCCAAACTCTAGAATCCTTGCGTGTCTGAACTCGAGAGTCATTCAATGTCCACATTCCGGATCACAGGGTTTCTGAATTCCAGAAGCACCAAATGTCTGCCTTCTAGAATCGGAATGTGGTAGAATTCTAGAATGCACAGCACGGTGGAATTCTAAAGTCCTAAAATGCGTGCTATCCGGAAGTTAAGGTGTCTGACATCCAGAATGGTACCACATCAGAATTATACCGTTCTGAAATATTCTGGGATCTAGAATCAATGGATGGCATAGTTCTGGAATGTCCGGGTGTCCAAACTCTAGAATACTTAAGTGTCTGAACTCGTGAGTCATTCAATGTCCACATTCCGGATCACAGGGTGTCTGAATTCCAGAAGCACCAAATGTCTGCATTCTAGAAGCGGAATGTGGCGGAATTCTAGAATGCATAGCACGGCGGATTTCTAAAGTCCTAAAATGCCTGCTATCCGGAAGTTAAGGTGTCTGACACCCAGAATGCAACCACATCAGAATTATACCATTCTGAAACATTCTGGGATCTAGTATCAATGGACGGGTGAGTTCCAGAATATCATGGTGGCAAAACTCTAGAGTCCTCGCGTGTCTGAACTCGAGAGTCATTCAATGTCCACATTCCAGAACTCTGGATGTCTGAATTATAGAAGCACCAAATGTCTGCATTCTAGAATCGGAATGTGGCGGAATTCTAGAATGCACAGCACGGCGGAATTCTAAAGACCTAAAATGCCTGCTATCCGGAAGTTAAGATGTCTGACATCCAGAATGCTACCAAGTCAGAATTGTACCATTCTGAAAGATTCTGGGATCTAGAATCAATGGACGGCTGAGTTCCAGAATGTCAGGGTGGCAAAACTCTAGAATCCTTGCGTGTCTGAACTCGAGAGTCATTCAATGTCCACATTCCAGAACTCTGGATGTCTGAATTATAGAAGCACCAAATGTCTGCATTCTAGAATCGGAATGTGGCGGAATTCTAGAATGCACAGCACGGCGGAATTCTAAAGTCTTAAAATGCCTGCTATCCGGAAGTTAAGGGGTCTGACATCTAGAATGCTACTAGGTCAGCATTCTACCGTTCTGAGAGATTCTGGGTTCTAGAATCAATGGATGGCAGAGTTCTGGAATATCAGGGTGTTCAAACTCAAGAATACTTGCGTGTCTGAACACGAGAGTCATTCAATGTCCACATTTCGCATCACAGGGTGTCTGAATTCCAGAAGCACCAAATGTCTGCATTCTAGAATCGGAATGTGGCGGAATTCTAGAATGCCCAGCACGGCGGAATTCTAAAGTCCTAAAATGCCTGCTATCCGGAAGTTAAGGTATCTGACACCCAGAATGCTACCACATAAGAATTATACCATTCTGAAACATTCTGGGATCTAGAATCAATGGACGGCTGAGTTCCAGAATGTCAGGGTGGCAAAACTCTAGAATCCTTGCGTGTCTGAACTCGAGAGTCATTCAATGTCCACATTCCAGAACTCTGGATGTCTGAAATATAGAAGCACCAAATGTCTGCATTCTAGAATCAGAATGTGGCGGAATTCTAGAATGCACAGCACGGCGGAATTTTAAAGTCGTAAAATGCCTGCTATCCAGAAGTCAAGGTGTCTGACATCCAGAATGTTACTAGGTCCGCATTCTACCGTTCTGAGAGATTCCGGTATCTAGAATCAATGTATGGCAGAGTTCTGGAATGTCAGGGTGTTCAAACTCAAGAATACTTGCGTGTCTGAACTCGAGAGTCATTCAATGTCCACATTCCGGATCACAGGGTGTCTGAATACCAGAAGCACCAAATGTCTGCATCCTAGAATCGGAATGTGGCGGAATTCTAGAATGCATAGCACGGCGGTATTCGAAAGTCCTAAAATGCCTGCTATTCGGAAGTTAAGGTGTCTGACATCCAGAATGCTACCACGTCAGAATTATACCATTCTGAAAGATTCTGGGATCTAGAATCAATGGACGGCCGAGTTCCAGAATGTCCGGGTTTCCAAACTCTAGAATCCTTGCATGTCTGAACTCGAGAGTCATTCATTATCCACATTCCAGGACTCTGGATGTCTGAAATATAGAAGCAACAAATGTCTGCATTCTTGAATCGGAATGTGGTGGAATTCTAGAATGCACAGCACGGCGGAATTCGAAAGTCCTAAAATGCCTTCTACCCGGAAGTTAAGGTGTCTGAAATCGAGAATGTTACTAGGTCAGCATTCTACATTTCTGACAGATTCTGGGTTCTAGATTCAATGGACGGCAGAGTTCTGGAATGTCAGGGTGTCCACACTCTAGAATCCTTCCGTGTCTGAACTCGTGAGTCATTCAATGTCCACATTCCGGATCAAAGGGTGTCTGAATTCCAGAAGCACCAAATGTCTGCATTCTAGAATAGGAATGTGGCGGAATTCTAGAAAACACAGCACGGCGGAATTCTAAATTCCTAAAATGCCTACTAGCCGAAAGTTAAGGTGTCTGATGACCAGTATGTTACTAGGTCAGCATTCTACCGTTCTGAGAGATTCTGGGTTCTAGAATCAATGGACGGCAGAGATCTGGAATGTCAGTGTGTCCAAACTCTAGAATCCTTGCGTGTCTGAACTCGAGAGTCATTCAATGTCCACATTCCGGATCACAGGGTGTCTGAATTCCAGAAGCACCAAATGTCTGCATTCTAGAATCGGAATGTGGTAGAATTCTAGAATGCACAGCACGGCGGAATTCTAAAGTCCTAAAATGCCTGCTATCCGGAAGCTAAGGTGTCTGACATCCAGAATGCTACCACATCAGAATTATACCATTCTGAAACATTCTGGGATCTAGAAACAATGGACGGGTGAGTTCCAGAATGTCAGGGTGGCAAAACTCTAGAATCCTGGCTTGTCTGAACTCGAGAGTCACTCAATGTCCACATTCCAGAACTCTGGATGTCTGAATTATGGAAGCACCAAATGTCTGCATTCTAGAATCGGAATGTGGCGGAATTCTAGAATGCACAGCACGGCGGAATTCGAAAGTCCTAAAATGCCTGCTATCTGGAAGTTAAGGTGTCTGACATCCAGAATGCTACCACGTCAGAATTATACCATTCTGAAAGATTCTGGGGTCTAGAATCAATGGACGGCTGAGTTCCAGAATGTCAGGGTTTACAAACTCTAGAATCCTTGCGTGTCTGAACTCGAGAGTCATTCAATATCCACATTTCAGGACTCTGGATGTCTGAAATACAGAAGCAACAAATGTCTGCATTCTAGAATCGGAATATGGTGGAATTCTAGAAGGCTCAGCACGGCAGAATTCTAAAGTCCTAAAATGACTGCTATTCGGAAGTTAAGGTGTCTGACATCCAGAATGTTACTAGGTCAGCATTCTACCATTCTGAGAGATTCTGGGTTCTAGAATCAATGGATGGCAGAGTTCTGGAATGTCAGTGTGTCCAAACTCTAGAATCCTTCCGTGTCTGAACTCGTGAGTCATTCAATGTCCACATTCCGGATCACAGGGTGTCTGAATTCCAGAAGCACCAAATGTCTGCATTCTAGAATCGGAATGTGGCGGAATTCTAGAATGCACAGCACGGCGGATTTCTAAAGTCCTAAAATGCCTGCTATCCGGAAGTTAAGGTGTCTGACATCCAGAATGCTACCACGTCAGAATTATACCATTCTGAAAGATTCTGGGATCTAGAATCAATGGACGGCTGAGTTCCAGAATGTCAGGGTGGCAAAACTCTAGAATCCTTGCGTGTCTGAACTTGAGACTCATTCAGTGTCCACATTCCAGAACTCTGGATGTCTGAAATATAGAAGCACCAAATGTCTGCATTCTAGAATCGGAATGTGGCGGAATTCTAGAATGCACAGCACGGCGGAATTCTAAAGTCCTAAAATGCCTGCTATCCGGAAGTTAAGGTGTCTGACATCAATAATGCTAGCAAGTCAGAATTATTCCATTCTGAAAGATTCTGGGATCTAGAATCAATGGATGGCTGAGTTCCAGAATGTCAGGTTGGCAAAACTCTAGAATCCTTGCGTGTCTGAACTCAAGAGTCATTCAATGTCCACATTCCAGAACTCTGGATGTCTGAAATATAAAAGCACCAAATGTCTGCATTCTAGAATCGGAATGTGGCGGAATTCTAGAATGCACAGCACGGCAGAATTCTAAAGTCCTAAAATGCCTGATATTCGGATGTTAAGGAGTCTGACATCCAAAATGTTA
Organism: Aotus nancymaae; assembly: GCF_030222135.1. NCBI lineage: Eukaryota > Metazoa > Chordata > Mammalia > Primates > Aotidae > Aotus > Aotus nancymaae. The sequence goes on along the minus strand of NW_026988470.1, from coordinate 1,371,030 downwards.
CTAGGTCAGCATTCTACCGTTCTGAGAGATTCTGTGTTCTAGAATCAATGGACGGCAGAGTTCTGGAATGTCAGGGTGTCCAAACTCTAGAATTCTTCCATGTCTGAACTCGTGAGTCATTCAATGTCCACATTCCGGATCACAGGGTGTCTGAACTCCAGAAGCACCAAATGTCTGCATTCTAGAATCGGAATGTGGCGGAATTCTAGAATGCACAGCACGGCGGAATTCTAAAGTCCTAAAATACCTGCTATCCGGAAGTTAAGGTGTCTGACATCCAGAATGTTACTAGGTCAGCAGTCTACCGTTCTGAGAGATTCTGGGTTCTAGAATCAATGGACGGCAGAGATCTGGCATGTCAGGGGGTCCAAACTCTAGAATCCTTGCGTCTCTGAACTCGAGAGTCATTCAATGTCCACATTCCGGATCACAGGGTGTCTGAATTCCAGAAGCACCAAATGTCTGCATTCTAGAATCGGAATGTGGTAGAATTCTAGAATGCACAGCACGGCGAAATTCTAAAGTCCTAAAATGCCTGCTATCCGGAAGCTAAGGTGTCTGACATCCAGAATGGTACCACATCAGAATAATACCATTCTGAAACATTCTGGGATCTTGAATCAATGGACGGCTGTGTTCCAGAATGCAAGGGGGGCAAAACTCTAGAATCCTTGCGTGTCTGAACTCGAGAGTCATTCAATGTCCACATTCCAGAACTCTGGATGTCTGAATTATAGAAGCACCAAATGTCTGCATTCTAGAATCGGAATGTGGCGGAATTCTAGAATGCACAGCACGGCGGAATTCTAAAGTCCTAAAATGCCTACTAGCCGAAAGTTAAGGTGTCTGACATCCTGAATGTTACTAGGTCAACATTCTACCTTTCTGAGAGATTCTGGGTTCTAGAATCAATGGACGGCAGAGTTCTGGAATGTCAGCTTGTCCAAACTCTAGAATCCTTGAGTGCTTGAACTCGAGAGTCATTCAATTTCCATATTCCGGGTCACAGGGTGACTGAATTCCAGAAGCACCAAATGTCTGCATTCTAGAATCGGAATGTGGTAGAATTCTAGAATGCACAACATGGTGGAATTCTAAAGTCCTAAAATACCTGCTATCCGGAAGTTAAGGTGTCTGACATCCAGAATGCTACCACGTCAGAATTATACCATTCTGAAAGATTCTGGGATCTAGAATCAATGGACGGCTGAGTTCCAGAATGTCAGGGTTTCCAAACTCTAGAATCTTTGCGTGTCTGAACTCGAGAGTCATTCAATAACCACATTCCAGGACTCTGGATGTCTGAAATATTGAAGCACCAAATGTCTGCATTCTAGAATCGGAATGTGGCGGAATTCTAGAATGCACAGCACCACAGAATTCTAAAGTCCTAAAATGCCTGCTATTCGGAAGTTAAGGTGTCTGACATCCAGAATGTTACTAGGTCAGCATTCTACCGTTCTGAGAGATTCTGGGTTCTAGAATCAATGGACGGCAGAATTCTGGAATGTCAGGGTGTCCAATCTCTAGAATCCTTCTGTGTCTGAACTCGTGAGTCATTCAATGTCCACATTCCGGATCACAGGGTGTCTGAATTCCAGAAGCACCAAATGTCTGCATTCTAGAATTGGAATGTGGTAGAATTCTAGAATGCACAACACGGTGGAATTCTAAAGTCCTAAAATGCCTGCTATCCGGAAGTTAAGGTGTCTGACATCAAGAATGCTACCACATCAGAATTATAACATTCTGAAACATTCTGGGATCTAGAATCAATGGACGGGTGAGTTCCAGAATGTCAGAGTGGCAAAACTCTAGAATCCTTGTGTGTCTGAACTCGAGAGTCATTCAATGTCCACATTCCAGAACTCTGGATGTCTGAATTATAGAAGCACCAAATGTCTGCATTCTAGAATCGGAATGTGGCTGAATTCTAGAATGCACAGCATGGCGGAATTCTAAAGTCCTAAAATGCCTACTAGCCGAAAGTTAAGGTGTCTGATGACCAGAATGTTACTCGGTCAGCATTCTACCGTTCTGAGAGATTCTGGGTTCTAGAATCAATTGACGGCAGAGTTCTGGAATGTCAGGGTGTACAAACTCTAGAATCCTTGAGTGTTTGAACTCGAGAGTCATTCAATTTCCATATTCCGGGTCACAGGCTGACTGAATTCCAGAAGCACCAAATGTCTGCATTCTAGAATTGGAATGTGGCGGAATTCTAGAATGCACAGCACTACAGAATTCTAAAGTCCTAAAATGCCTGCTATCCGGAAGTTAAGGTGTCTGACATCAAGAATGCTACCACGTCAGAATTATACCATTCTGAAAGATTCTGGGATCTAGAATCAATGGACAGCTGAGTTCCAGAATGTCAGGGTGGCAAAACTCTAGAATCCTTGTGTGTGTGAACTCGAGAGTCATTCAATGTCCACATTCCACAACTCTGGATGTCTGAATTATAGAAGCACCAAATGTCTGCATTCTAGAATCGGAATGTGGCGGAATTCTAGAATGCACAGAACGGAGGAATTCGAAAATCCTAAAATGCCTGCTATCGGGAAGTTAAGGTGTCTGACATCCAGAATGCTACCACGTCAGAATTACACCATTCTGAAAGATTCTGGGATCTAGAATCAATGGACGGCTGAGTTCCAGAATGTCAGGGTGGCAAAACTGTAGAATCCTTGCGTGTCTGAACTCGAGAGTCATTCAATGTCCACATTCCAGAACTCTGGATGTCTGAATTATAGAAGCACCAAATGTCTGCATTCTAGAATCGGAATGTGGCGGAAATCTAAAATGCACAGCACGGCGGAGTTCGAAAGTGCTAAAATGCCTGCTATCCGGAAGTTAAGGTGTCTGACATCAAGAATGCTACCAAGTCAGAATTATACCATTCTGAAAGATTCTGGGATCATGAATCAATGGACGGCTGAGTTCCAGAATGTCAGGGTGGCAAAACTATAGAATCCTTGCATGTCTGAACTCGAGAGTCATTCAATGTCCACATTCCAGAACTCTGGATGTCTGAATTATAGAAGCACCAAATGTCTGCATTCTAGAATCGGAATGTGGTGGAATTCTAGAATGCACAGCACGGCGGAATTCTAAAGTCCTAAAATGCCTGCTATCCGGAAGTTAAGGTGTCTGACATCCAGAATGTTACTAGGACAGCATTCTACCGTTCTGAGAGATTCTGAGTTCTAGAATCAATGGAAGGCAGAGATCTGGCATGTCAGGGTGTCCAAACTCTAGAATCCTTGCGTGTCTGAACTCGAGAGTCATTCAATGTCCACATTCCGGATCACAGGGTGTCTGAATTCCAGAAGCACCAAATGTCTGCATTCTAGAATCGGAATGTGGTAGAATTCAAGAATGCACAGCACGGCGGAATTCTAAAGTCCTAAAATGCCTGCTATCCGGAAGTTAAGGTGTCTGACATCCAGAATGGTACCACATCAGAATTATACCATTCTGAAAGATTCTGGGATCTAGAATCAATGGACGGCTGAGTTCCAGAATGCAAGGGTGGCAAAACTCTAGAATCCTTGCGTGTCTGAACTCGAGAGTAATTCAATGTCCACATTTCAGAACTCTGGATGTCTGAATTATAGAAGCACCAAATGTCTGCATTCTAGAATCGGAATGTGGCGGAATTCTAGAATGCACAGCATGGCGGAATTCTAAAGTCCTAAAATGCCTACTAGCCGAAAGTTAAGGTGTCTGATGACCAGAATGTTACTAGGTCAGCCTTCTACCGTTCTGAGAGATTCTGGGTTCTAGAATCAATGGACGGCAGAGTTCTGGAAAGTCAGGTTGTCCAAACTCTAAAATCCTTGAGTGTTTGAACTCGAGAGTCATTCAATTTCTATATTCCGGGTCACAGGGTGACTGAATTCCAGAAGCACCAAATGTCTGCATTCTAGAATCGGAAAGTGTCGGAATTCTAGAATGCACAGCATGGCGGAATTCGAAAGTCCTAAAATGCCTGCTATCCGGAAGTTAAGGTGTCTGACATCCAGAATGCTACCACGTCAGAATTATACCATTCTGAAAGATTCTGGGATCTAGAATCAATGAACGGCTGAGTTCCAGAATGTCAGGGTTTCCAAACTCTAGAATCCTTGCATGTCTGAACTCGAGAGTCATTCAATATCCACATTTCAGGACTCTGGATTTCTGAAATACAGAAGCAACAAATGTCTGCATTCTAGAATCGGAATATGGTGGAATTCTAGAATGCTCAGCACGGCAGAATTCTAAAGTCCTAAAATGACTGATATTCGGAAGTTAAGGTGTCTGACATCCAGAATGTTACTAGGTCAGCATTCTACCGTTCTGAGAGATTCTGGGTTCTAGAATCAATGGATGGCAGAGTTTTGGAATGTCAGTGTGTCCAAACTCTAGAATCCTTCCGTGTCTGAACTCGTGAGTCATTCAATGTCCACATTCCGGATCACAGGGTGTCTGAATTCCAGAAGCACCAAATGTCTGCATTCTAGAATCGGAATGTGGCGGAATTCTAGAATGCACAGCACGGCAGAATTCTAAAGTCCTAAAATGCCTGATATTCGGAAGTTAAGGAGTCTGACATCCAGAATGTTACTAGGTCAGCATTCTACCATTCTGAGAGATTGTGGGTTCTAAAATCAATGGACGGCAGAGTTCTGGAATGTCAGGGTGTTCATACTCTAGGATCCATGAGTGTTTGAACTCGAGAGTCATTCAATTTCCATATTACGGGTCACAGGGTGACTGAATTTCAGAAGCACCAAATGTCAGCATTCTAGAATCGGAATGTGGCGGAATTCTAGAATGCACAGCACGGCGGATTTCTAAAGTCCTAAAATGCCTGCTATCCGGAAGTTAAGGTGTCTGACATCTAGAATGCTACCACGTCAGAATTATACCATTCTGAAAGATTCTGGGATCTAGAATCAATGGACGGCTGAGTTCCAGAATGTCAGGGTGGCAAAACTCTAGAATCCTTGCGTGTCTGAACTCGAGACTCATTCAGTGTCCACATTCCAGAACTCTGGATGTCTGAAATATAGAAGCACCAAATGTCTGCATTCTAGAATCGGAATGTGGCGGAATTCTAGAATGCACAGCACGGCGGAATTCAAAAGTCCTAAAATGCCTGCTATCCGGAAGTTAAGGTGTCTGACATCAATAATGCTAGCAAGTCAGAATTATACCATTCTGAAAGATTCTGGGATCTAGAATCAATGGATGGCTGAGTTCCAGAATGTCAGGTTGGCAAAACTCTAGAATCCTTGCGTGTCTGAACTCAAGAGTCATTCAATGTCCACATTCCAGAACTCTGGATGTCTGAATTATAAAAGCACCAAATGTCTGCATTCTAGAATCGGAATGTGGCGGAATTCTAGAATGCACAGCATGGCAGAATTCTAAAGTCCTAAAATGCCTGCTATTCGGAAGTAAAGGTGTCTGACATCCAGAATGTTACTAGGTCAGCATTCTACCGTTCTGAGAGATTCTGGCTTCTAGAATCAATGGACGGCAGAGTTCTGGAATGTCAGGGTATCCAAACTCTAGAATCCTTCCGTGTCTGAACTCGTGAGTCATTGAATGTACACATTCCGGATCACAGGGTGTCTGAATTCCAGAAGCACCAAATGTCTGCATTCTAGAATCGGAATGTGGCGGAATTCTAGAATGCACAGCACTGCAGAATTCTAAAGTCCTAAAATGCCTGATATTCGGATGTTAAGGAGTCTGACATCCAAAATGTTACTAGGTCAGCATTCTACCGTTCTGAGAGATTCTGTGTTCTAGAATCAATGGACGGCAGAGTTCTGGAATGTCAGGGTGTCCAAACTCTAGAATTCTTCCATGTATGAACTCGTGAGTCATTCAATGTCCACATTCCGGATCACAGGGTGTCTGAACTCCAGAAGCACCAAATGTCTGCATTCTAGAATCGGAATGTGGCGGAATTCTAGAATGCACAGCACGGCGGAATTCTAAAGTCCTAAAATACCTGCTATCCGGAAGTTAAGGTGTCTGACATCCAGAATGTTACTAGGTCAGCAGTCTACCATTCTGAGAGATTCTGGGTTCTAGAATCAATGGACGGCAGAGATCTGGCATGTCAGGGGGTCCAAACTCTAGAATCCTTGCGTCTCTGAACTCGAGAGTCATTCAATGTCCACATTCCGGATCACAGGGTGTCTGAATTCCAGAAGAACCAAATGTCTGCATTCTAGAATCGGAATGTGGTAGAATTCTAGAATCCACAGCACGGCGGAATTCTAAAGTCCTAAAATGCCTGCTATCCGGAAGTTAAGGTGTCTGACATCCAGAATGGTACCACATCAGAATAATACCATTCTGAAACATTCTGGGATCTTGAATCAATGGACGGCTGTGTTCCAGAATGCAAGGGTGGCAAAACTCTAGAATCCTTGCGTGTCTGAACTCGAGAGTCATTCAATGTCCACATTCCAGAACTCTGGATGTCTGAATTATAGAAGCACCAAATGTCTGCATTCTAGAATCGGAATGTGGCGGAATTCTAGAATGCACAGCACGGCGGAATTCTAAAGTCCTAAAATGCCTGCTATCGGGAAGTTAAGGTGTCTGACATCCAGAATGCTACCACGTCAGAATTACACCATTCTGAAAGATTCTGGGATCTAGAATCAATGGACGGCTGAGTTCCAGAATGACAGGGTGGCAAAACTGTAGAATCCTTGCGTGTCTGAACTCGAGAGTCATTCAATGTCCACATTCCAGAACTCTGGATGTCTGAATTATAGAAGCACCAAATGTCTGCATTCTAGAATCGGAATGTGGCGGAATTCTAGAATGCACAGCACGGCGGAATTCGAAAGTGCTAATATGCCTGCTATCCGGAAGTTAAGGTGTCTGACATCAAGAATGCTACCAAGTCAGAATTATACCATTCTGAAAGATTCTGGGATCTTGAATCAATGGACGGCTGAGTTCCAGAATGTCAGGGTGGCAAAACTCTAGAATCCTTGCATGTCTGAACTCGAGAGTCATTCAATGTCCACATTCCAGAACTCTGGATGTCTGAATTATAGAAGCACCAAATGTCTGCATTCTAGAATCGGAATGTGGTGGAATTCTAGAATGCACAGCACGGCGGAATTCTAAAGTTCTAAAATGCCTGCTATCCGGAAGTTAAGGTGTCTGACATCCAGAATGTTACTAGGTCAGCATTCTACCGTTCTGAGAGATTCTGAGTTCTAGAATCAATGGACGGCAGAGATCTGGCATGTCAGGGTGTCCAAACTCTAGAATCCTTGCATGTCTGAACTCGAGAGTCATTCAATGTCCACATTCCGGATCACAGGGTGTCTGAATTCCAGAAGCACCAAATGTCTGCATTCTAGAATCGGAATGTGGTAGAATTCAAGAATGCACAGCACGGCGGAATTCTAAAGTCCTAAAATGCCTGCTATCCGGAAGTTAAGGTGTCTGACATCCAGAATGGTACCACATAAGAATTATACCATTCTGAAAGATTCTGGGATCTAGAATCAATGGACGGCTGAGTTCCAGAATGCAAGGGTGGCAAAACTCTAGAATCCTTGCGTGTCTGAACTCGAGAGTAATTCAATGTCCACATTTCTAAACTCTGGATGTCTGAATTATAGAAGCACCAAATGTCTGCATTCTAGAATCGGAATGTGGCTGAATTCTAGAATGCACAGCATGGCGGAATTCTAAAGTCCTAAAATGCCTACTGGCCGAAAGTTAAGGTGTCTGATGACCAGAATGTTACTAGGTCAGCATTCTACAGTTCTGAGAGATTCTGGGCTCTAGAATCAATGGACGGCAGAGTTCTGGAAAGTCAGGTTGTCCAAACTCTAAAATCCTTGAGTGTTTGAACTCGAGAGTCATTCAATTTCTATATTCCGCGTCACAGGGTGACTGAATTCCAGAAGCACCAAATGTCTGCATTCTAGAATCGGAATGTGTCGGAATACTAGAATGCACAGCATGGCGGAATTCGAAAGTCCTAAAATGCCTGCTATCCGGAATTAAGGTGTCTGACATCCAGAATGCTACCACGTCAGAATTATACCATTCTGAAAGATTCTGGGATCTAGAATCAATGGACGGCTGAGTTCCAGAATGTCAGGGTTTCCAAACTCTAGAATCCTTGCGTGTCTGAACTCGAGAGTCATTCAATATCCACATTCCAGGACTCTGGATGTCTGAAATATTGAAGCAGCAAATGTCTGCATTCTAGAATCGGAATGTGGCGGAATTCTAGAATGCACAGCACGACAGAATTCTAAAGTCCTAAAATGCCTGCTATTCGGAAGTTAAGGTGTCTGACATCCAGAATGTTACTAGGTCAGCATTCTACCGTTCTGAGAGATTCTGGGTTCTAGAATCAATGGACGGCAGAGTCCTGGAATGTCAGGGTGTCCAAACTCTAGAATCCTTCCGTGTCTGAACTCGTGAGTCATTCAATGTCCACATTCCGGATAACAGGGTGTCTGAATTCCAGAAGCAACAAATGTCTGCATTCTAGATTCGGAATGTGGCGGAATTCTAGAATGCACAGCACGGCGGAATTCGAAAGTCCTAAAATGCCTGCTATCGGGAAGTTAAGGTGTCTGACATCCAGAATGCTACCACATCAGAATTATACCATTCTGAAAGATTCTGGGATCTAGAATCAATGGACGGGTGAGTTCCAGAATGTCAGGGTGGCAAAACTCTAGAATCCTTGCTTGTCTGAACTCGAGAGTCATTCAATGTCCACATTCCAGAACTCTGGATGTCTGAAATATAGAAGCACCAAATGTCTGCATTCTAGAATTGGAATGTGGCGGAATTCTAGAATGCACAGCACGGCGGAATTCTAAAGTCCTAAAATGCCTGCTATCCGGAAGTTAAGGTGTCTTACATCAATAATGCTACCAAGTCAGAATTATACCATTCTGAAAGATTCTGGGATCTAGAATCAATGGATGGCTGAGTTCCAGAATGTCAGGTTGGCAAAACTCTAGAATCCTTGCATGTCTGAACTCAAGAGTCATTCAATGTCCACATTCCAGAGCTCTGGATGTCTGAATTATAGAAGCACCAAATGTCTGCATTCTAGAATCGGAATGTGGCAGAATTCTAGAATGCACAGCATGGCAGAATTCTAAAGTCCTAAAATGCCTGATATTCGGAAGTAAAGGTGTCTGACATCCAGAATGTTACTAGGTCAGCATTCTACCGTTCTGAGAGATTCTGGCTTCTAGAATCAATGGACGGCAGAGTTCTGGAATGTCAGGGTATCCAAACTCTAGAATCCTTCCGTGTCTGAACTCGTGAGTCATTCAATGTCCACATTCCGGATCAGAGGGTGTCTGAATTCCAGAAGCACCAAATGTCTGCATTCTAGAATCGGAATGTGGCGGAATTCTAGAATGCACAGCACGGCAGAATTCTAAAGTCCTAAAATGCCTGATATTCGGATGTTAAGGAGTCTGACATCCAGAATGTTACTAGGTCAGCATTCTACCGTTCTGAGAGATTCTGTGTTCTAGAATCAATTGACGGCAGAGTTCTGGAATGTCAGGGTGTCCAAACTCTAGAATTCTTCCATGTCTGAACTCGTGAGTCATTCAATGTCCACATTCCGGATCACAGGGTGTCTGAACTCCAGAAGCACCAAATGTCTGCATTCTAGAATCGGAATGTGGTAGAATTCTAGAATGCACAACACGGTGGAATTCTAAAGTCCTAAAATGCCTGCTATCCGGAAGTTAAGGTGTCTGACATCAAGAATGCAACCACATCAGAATTATACCATTCTGAAACATTCTGGGATCCAGAATCAATGGACGGGTGAGTTCCAGAATATCAGAGTGGCAAAACTCTAGAATCCTTGTGTGTCTGAACTCGAGAGTCAATCAATGTTCACATTCCAGAACTCTGGATGTCTGAATTATAGAAGCACCAAATGTCTGCATTCTAGAATCGGAATGTGTCAGAATTCTAGAATGCACAGCACGGCGGAATTCTAAAGTCCTAAAATGCCTACTAGCCGAAAGTTAAGGTGTCTGATGACCAGAATTTTACTAGGTCAGCATTCTACCGTTCTGAGAGATTCTGGGTTCTAGAATCAATGGACGGCAGAGTTCTGGAAAGTCAGGGTGTCCAAACTCTAGAATCCTTGAGTGTTTGAAATCGAGAGTCATTCAATGTCCACATTCCGGGTCACAGGATGACTGAATTCCAGAAGCACCAAATGTCTGCATTCTAGAATCGGATTGTGACGGAATTCTAGAATGCACAGCACGGCGGAATTCTAAAGTCCTAAAATGCCTGCTATCCGGAAGTTAAGGTGTCCGATATCCAGAATGCTACCACGTCAGAATTATACCATTCTGAAACATTCTGGGATCTAGAATCAATGGACAGCTGAGTTCCAGAATGTCAGGGTGGCAAAACTCTAGAATCCTGGCGTGTCTGAACTCGAGAGTCATTCAATGTCCACATTCCAGAACTCTGGATGTCTGAATAATAGATGCACCAAATGTCTGCATTCTAGAATCGGAATGTGGCAGAATTCTAGAATGCACAGCACGGCGGAATTCTAAAGTCCTAAAATACCTGCTATCCGGAAGTTAAGGTGTCTGACATCCAGAATGTTACTAGGTCAGCATTCTACCGTTCTGAGAGATTCTGGGTTCTAGAATCAATGGACGGCAGAGTTCTGGAATGTCAGGGTATCCAAACTCTAGAATCCTTCCGTGTCTGAACTCGTGAGTCATTCAATGTCCACATTCCGGATCAGAGGGTGTCTGAATTCCAGAAGCACCAAATGTCTGCATTCTAGAATCGGAATGTGGCGGAATTCTAGAATGCACAGCACGGCAGAATTCTAAAGTCCTAAAATGCCTGCTATCGGGAAGTTAAGGTGTCTGACATCCAGAATGCTACCACGTCAGAATTACACCATTCTGAAAGATTCTGGGATCTAGAATCAATGGACGGCTGAGTTCCAGAATGACAGGGTGGCAAAACTGTAGAATCCTTGCGTGTCTGAACTCGAGAGTCATTCAATGTCCACATTCCAGAACTCTGGATGTCTGAATTATAGAAGCACCAAATGTCTGCATTCTAGAATCGGAATGTGGCGGAATTCTAGAATGCACAGCACGGCGGAATTCGAAAGTGCTAATATGCCTGCTATCCGGAAGTTAAGGTGTCTGACATCAAGAATGCTACCAAGTCAGAATTATACCATTCTGAAAGATTCTGGGATCTTGAATCAATGGACGGCTGAGTTCCAGAATGTCAGGGTGGCAAAACTCTAGAATCCTTGCATGTCTGAACTCGAGAGTCATTCAATGTCCACATTCCAGAACTCTGGATGTCTGAATTATAGAAGCACCAAATGTCTGCATTCTAGAATCGGAATGTGGTGGAATTCTAGAATGCACAGCACGGCGGAATTCTAAAGTTCTAAAATGCCTGCTATCCGGAAGTTAAGGTGTCTGACATCCAGAATGTTACTAGGTCAGCATTCTACCGTTCTGAGAGATTCTGAGTTCTAGAATCAATGGACGGCAGAGATCTGGCATGTCAGGGTGTCCAAACTCTAGAATCCTTGCATGTCTGAACTCGAGAGTCATTCAATGTCCACATTCCGGATCACAGGGTGTCTGAATTCCAGAAGCACCAAATGTCTGCATTCTAGATTCGGAATGTGGTAGAATTCAAGAATGCACAGCACGGCGGAATTCTAAAGTCCTAAAATGCCTGCTATCCGGAAGTTAAGGTGTCTGACATCCAGAATGGTACCACATAAGAATTATACCATTCTGAAAGATTCTGGGATCTAGAATCAATGGACGGCTGAGTTCCAGAATGCAAGGGTGGCAAAACTCTAGAATCCTTGCGTGTCTGAACTCGAGAGTAATTCAATGTCCACATTTCTAAACTCTGGATGTCTGAATTATAGAAGCACCAAATGTCTGCATTCTAGAATCGGAATGTGGCTGAATTCTAGAATGCACAGCATGGCGGAATTCTAAAGTCCTAAAATGCCTACTAGCCGAAAGTTAAGGTGTCTGATGACCAGAATGTTACTAGGTCAGCATTCTACAGTTCTGAGAGATTCTGGGCTCTAGAATCAATGGACGGCAGAGTTCTGGAAAGTCAGGTTGTCCAAACTCTAAAATCCTTGAGTGTTTGAACTCGAGAGTCATTCAATTTCTATATTCCGCGTCACAGGGTGACTGAATTCCAGAAGCACCAAATGTCTGCATTCTAGAATCGGAATGTGTCGGAATACTAGAATGCACAGCATGGCGGAATTCGAAAGTCCTAAAATGCCTGCTATCCGGAATTAAGGTGTCTGACATCCAGAATGCTACCACGTCAGAATTATACCATTCTGAAAGATTCTGGGATCTAGAATCAATGGACGGCTGAGTTCCAGAATGTCAGGGTTTCCAAACTCTAGAATCCTTGCGTGTCTGAACTCGAGAGTCATTCAATATCCACATTCCAGGACTCTGGATGTCTGAAATATTGAAGCAGCAAATGTCTGCATTCTAGAATCGGAATGTGGCGGAATTCTAGAATGCACAGCACGACAGAATTCTAAAGTCCTAAAATGCCTGCTATTCGGAAGTTAAGGTGTCTGACATCCAGAATGTTACTAGGTCAGCATTCTACCGTTCTGAGAGATTCTGGGTTCTAGAATCAATGGACGGCAGAGTCCTGGAATGTCAGGGTGTCCAAACTCTAGAATCCTTCCGTGTCTGAACTCGTGAGTCATTCAATGTCCACATTCCGGATAACAGGGTGTCTGAATTCCAGAAGCAACAAATGTCTGCATTCTAGATTCGGAATGTGGCGGAATTCTAGAATGCACAGCACGGCGGAATTCGAAAGTCCTAAAATGCCTGCTATCGGGAAGTTAAGGTGTCTGACATCCAGAATGCTACCACATCAGAATTATACCATTCTGAAAGATTCTGGGATCTAGAATCAATGGACGGGTGAGTTCCAGAATGTCAGGGTGGCAAAACTCTAGAATCCTTGCTTGTCTGAACTCGAGAGTCATTCAATGTCCACATTCCAGAACTCTGGATGTCTGAAATATAGAAGCACCAAATGTCTGCATTCTAGAATTGGAATGTGGCGGAATTCTAGAATGCACAGCACGGCGGAATTCTAAAGTCCTAAAATGCCTGCTATCCGGAAGTTAAGGTGTCTTACATCAATAATGCTACCAAGTCAGAATTATACCATTCTGAAAGATTCTGGGATCTAGAATCAATGGATGGCTGAGTTCCAGAATGTCAGGTTGGCAAAACTCTAGAATCCTTGCATGTCTGAACTCAAGAGTCATTCAATGTCCACATTCCAGAGCTCTGGATGTCTGAATTATAGAAGCACCAAATGTCTGCATTCTAGAATCGGAATGTGGCAGAATTCTAGAATGCACAGCATGGCAGAATTCTAAAGTCCTAAAATGCCTGATATTCGGAAGTAAAGGTGTCTGACATCCAGAATGTTACTAGGTCAGCATTCTACCGTTCTGAGAGATTCTGGCTTCTAGAATCAATGGACGGCAGAGTTCTGGAATGTCAGGGTATCCAAACTCTAGAATCCTTCCGTGTCTGAACTCGTGAGTCATTCAATGTCCACATTCCGGATCAGAGGGTGTCTGAATTCCAGAAGCACCAAATGTCTGCATTCTAGAATCGGAATGTGGCGGAATTCTAGAATGCACAGCACGGCAGAATTCTAAAGTCCTAAAATGCCTGATATTCGGATGTTAAGGAGTCTGACATCCAGAATGTTACTAGGTCAGCATTCTACCGTTCTGAGAGATTCTGTGTTCTAGAATCAATTGACGGCAGAGTTCTGGAATGTCAGGGTGTCCAAACTCTAGAATTCTTCCATGTCTGAACTCGTGAGTCATTCAATGTCCACATTCCGGATCACAGGGTGTCTGAACTCCAGAAGCACCAAATGTCTGCATTCTAGAATCGGAATGTGGTAGAATTCTAGAATGCACAACACGGTGGAATTCTAAAGTCCTAAAATGCCTGCTATCCGGAAGTTAAGGTGTCTGACATCAAGAATGCAACCACATCAGAATTATACCATTCTGAAACATTCTGGGATCCAGAATCAATGGACGGGTGAGTTCCAGAATATCAGAGTGGCAAAACTCTAGAATCCTTGTGTGTCTGAACTCGAGAGTCAATCAATGTTCACATTCCAGAACTCTGGATGTCTGAATTATAGAAGCACCAAATGTCTGCATTCTAGAATCGGAATGTGTCAGAATTCTAGAATGCACAGCACGGCGGAATTCTAAAGTCCTAAAATGCCTACTAGCCGAAAGTTAAGGTGTCTGATGACCAGAATTTTACTAGGTCAGCATTCTACCGTTCTGAGAGATTCTGGGTTCTAGAATCAATGGACGGCAGAGTTCTGGAAAGTCAGGGTGTCCAAACTCTAGAATCCTTGAGTGTTTGAAATCGAGAGTCATTCAATGTCCACATTCCGGGTCACAGGATGACTGAATTCCAGAAGCACCAAATGTCTGCATTCTAGAATCGGATTGTGACGGAATTCTAGAATGCACAGCACGGCGGAATTCTAAAGTCCTAAAATGCCTGCTATCCGGAAGTTAAGGTGTCCGATATCCAGAATGCTACCACGTCAGAATTATACCATTCTGAAACATTCTGGGATCTAGAATCAATGGACAGCTGAGTTCCAGAATGTCAGGGTGGCAAAACTCTAGAATCCTGGCGTGTCTGAACTCGAGAGTCATTCAATGTCCACATTCCAGAACTCTGGATGTCTGAATAATAGATGCACCAAATGTCTGCATTCTAGAATCGGAATGTGGCAGAATTCTAGAATGCACAGCACGGCGGAATTCTAAAGTCCTAAAATACCTGCTATCCGGAAGTTAAGGTGTCTGACATCCAGAATGTTACTAGGTCAGCATTCTACCGTTCTGAGAGATTCTGGGTTCTAGAATCAATGGACGGCAGAGTTCTGGAATGTCAGGGTATCCAAACTCTAGAATCCTTCCGTGTCTGAACTCGTGAGTCATTCAATGTCCACATTCCGGATCAGAGGGTGTCTGAATTCCAGAAGCACCAAATGTCTGCATTCTAGAATCGGAATGTGGCGGAATTCTAGAATGCACAGCACGGCAGAATTCTAAAGTCCTAAAATGCCTACTAGCCGAAAGTTAAGGTGTCAGATGACCAGAATGTTACTAGGTCAGCATTCTACCGTTCTGAGAGATTCTGGGTTCTAGAATCAATTGACGGCAGAGTTCTGGAATGTCAGGGTGTACAAACTCTAGAATCCTTGAGTGTTTGAACTCGAGAGTCATTCAATTTCCATATTCCGGGTCACAGGGTGACTGAATTCCAGAAGCACCAAATGTCTGCATTCTAGAATTGGAATGTGGCGGAATTCTAGAATGCACAGCACTACAGAATTCTAAAGTCCTAAAATGCCTGCTATCCGGAAGTTAAGGTGTCTCATGACCAGTATGTTGCTAGGTCAGCATTCTACCATTCTGAGAGATTCTGGGTTCTAGAATCAATGGACGGCAGAGATCTGGAATGTCAGGGTGTCCAAACTATTGAATCCTTGTGTGTCTGAACTCGAGAGTCATTCAATGTCCGCATTCCGGATCACAGGGTGTCTGAATTCCAGAAGCACCAAATGTCTGCATTCTAGAATCGGAATGTGGTAGAATTCTGGAATGCACAGCACGGCGGAATTCTAAAGTCCTAAAATGCCTGCTATCCAGAAGTTAAGGTGTCTGACATCCAGAATGTTACCACATCAGAATTATACCATTCTGAAACATTCTGGGATCTAGAATCAATGGATGGGTGAGTTCCAGAATGTCAGGGTGGCAAAACTCTAGAATCCTGGCTTGTCTGAACTCGAGAGTCATTCAATGTCCACATTCCAGAACTCTGGATGTCTGAATTATGGAAGCACTAAATGTCTGCATTCTAGAATCGGAATGTGGCGGAATTCTAGAATGCACAGCACGGCGGAATTCGAAAGTCCTAAAATGACTGCTATCCGGAAGTTAAGGTGTCTGACATCCAGAATGCTACCACGTCAGAATTATACCATTCTGAAAGATTCTGGGGTCTAGAATCAATGGACGGCTGAGTTCCAGAATGTCAGGGTTTCCAAACTCTAGAATCCTTGCGTGTCTGAACTCGAGAGTCATTCAATATCCACATTCCAGGACTCTGGATGTCTGAAATATAGAAGCAACAAATGTCTGCATTCTAGAATCGGAATGTGGCGGAATTCTAGAATGCACAGCACGGCAGAATTCTAAAGTCCTAAAATGACTGCTATTCGGAAGTTAAGGTGTCTGACATCCAGAATGTTACTAGGTCAGCATTCTTCCGTTCTGAAAGATTCTGGGTTCTAGAATCAATGAATGGCTGATTTCTGGAATGTCAGGGTGTCCAAACTCTAGAATCTTTCCGTGTCTGAACTCGTGAGTCATTCAATGTCCACATTCCGGATCACAGGGTGTCTGAATTCCAGAAGCACCAAATGTCTGCATTCTAGAATCGAAATGTGGCGGAATTCTAGAATGCACAGCACAGCAGAATTCTAAAGTCCTAAAATGCCTGATATTCGGAAGTTAAGGAGTCTGACATCCAGAATGTTACTAGGTCAGCATTCTACCGTTCTGAGAGATTCTGGGTTCTAGAATCAATGGACGGCAGAGTTCTGGAATGTCAGGGTGTCCAAACTCTAGGATCCATGAGTGTTTGAACTCGAGAGTCATTCAATTTCCATATTCCGGGTCACAGGGTGACTGAATTCCAGATGCACCAAATGTCTGCATTCTAGAATCGGAATGTGGCGGAATTCTAGAATGCACAGCACGGCTGATTTCTAAAGTCCTAAAATGCCTGCTATCCGGAAGTTAAGGTGTCTGACATCCAGAATGCTACCACGTCAGAATTATACCATTCTGAAAGATTCTGGGATCTAGAATCAATGGACGGCTGAGTTCCAGAATGTCACGGTGGCAAAACTGTAGAATCCTTGCGTGTCTGAACTCGAGACTCATTCAGTGTCCACATTCCAGAACTCTGGATTTCTGAAATATAGAGGCACCAAATGTCTGCATTCTAGAATCGGAATGTGGCGGAATTCTAGAATGCACAGCACGGCGGAATTCTAAAGTCCCCAAATGCCTGCTATCCGGAAGTTAAGGTGTCTGACATCAAGAATGCTACCAAGTCAAAATTATAACATTCTGAAAGATTCTGGGATCTACAATCAATGGAAGGCTGAGTTCCAGAATCTCAGGGTGGCAAAACTCTAGAATCCTTGCGTGTCTGAACTCGAGAGTCATTCAATGTCCACATTCCTGAACTCTGGATGTCTGAATTATAAAAGGACCAAATGTCTGCATTCTAAAATCGGAATGTGGCGGAATTCTAGAATGCAAAGCACGGCGGAATTCTAAAGTCCTAAAATGCCTGCTATCCGGAAGTTAAGGTGTCTGACATCCAGAATGTTACTAGGTCAGCATTCTACCGTTCTGAGAGATTCTGGGTTCTAGAATCAATGTACAGCAGAGATCTGGCATGTCAGGGTGTCCAAACTCTAGAATCCTTGCGTGTCTGAACTCGAGAGTCATTCAATGTCCACATTCCGGATCACAGGGTGTCTGAATTCCAGAAGCACCAAATGTCTGCATTCTAGAATCGGAATGTTTTAGAATTCTAGAATGCACAGCACGGCGGAATTCTAAAGTCCTAAAATGCCTGCTATCCGTAAGTTAAGGTGTCTGACATCCAGAATGCTACCACATCAGAATTATACCATTGTGAAAGATTCTTGGATCTAGAATCAATGGACGGGTGAGTTCCAGAATGTCAGGGTGGCAAAACTCTAGAATCCTGGCGTGTCTGAACTCGAGAGTCATTCAATGTCCACATTCCTGAACTCTGGATGTCTGAATTATAGAAGCACCAAATGTCTGCATTCTTGAATCGCAATGTGGTGGAATTCTAGAATGCACAGCACGGCGGAATTCTAAAGTCCTAAAATGCCTGCTATCCGGAAGTTAAGGTGTCTGACATCCAGAATGCTACCACGTCAGAATTATACCATTCTGAAACATTCTGGGATCTAGAGTCAATGGACGGCTGAGTTCCAGAATGTCAGGGTGGCAAAACTCTAGAATGCTTGCGTGTCTGAACTCGATATTCATTCAATGTCCACATTCCAGAATTCTGGATGTCTGAATTATAGAAGCACCAAATGTCTGCATTCTAGAATCGGAATGTGGCGGAATTCTAGAATGCACAGCACGGCGGAATTCTAAAGTCCTAAAATGCCTGCTATCCGGAAGTTACGGTGTCTGACAACAAGAATGCTACCAAGTCAGAATTATACCATTCTGAAAGATTCTGGGATCCAGAATCAATGGACGGCTGAGTTCCAGAATGCAAGGGTGGCAAAACTCTAGAATCCTGGCGTGTCTGAACTCGAGAGTCATTCAATGTCCACATTCCAGAACTCTGGATGTCTGAAATATAGAAGCACCAAATGTCTGCATTCTAGAATCGGAATGTGGCGGAATTCTAGAATGCACAGCACAGCGGAATTTTAAAGTCCTAAAATGCCTGCTATACGGAAGTCAAGGTGTCTGACATCCAGAATGTTACTAAGTCAGCATTCTACCGTTCTGAGAGATTATGGGTTCTAGAATCAATGGATGGCAGAGTTCCAGAATGTCAGGGTGTTCAAACTCAAGAATACTTGCGTGTCTGAACTCGTGAGTCATTAAATGTCCACATTCTGCATCACGGGGTGTCTGAATTCCAGAAGCAACAAATGTCTGCATTCTAGAATCGGAATGTGGCGGAATTCTAGAATGCACAGCACGACATAATTCTAAAGTCCTAAAATGCCTGCTATTCGGAAGTTAAGGTGTCTGACATCCAGAATGTTACTAGGTCAGCATTCTACCGTTCTGAGAGATTCTGGGTTCTAGAATCAATGGACGGCAGAGTTCTGGAATGTCAGGTTGTCCAAACTCTAGAATACTTCCGTGTCTGAACTCGTGAGTCATTCAATGTCCACATTCCAGGGTTTCTGAATTCCAGAAGCACCAAATGTCTGCATTCTAGAATCGGAATTTGGCAGAATTCTAGAATGCACAGCACGGCGGAATTCTAAAGTCCTAAAATGCCTGCTATCGGGAAGATAAGGTGTCTGACATCCAGAATGCCACCACGTCAGAATTATACCATTCTGAATGATTCTGGGATCTAGAATCAATGGACAGCTGAGTTCCAGAATGTCAGGGTGGCAAAACTCTAGAATCCTGGCGTGTCTGAACTCGAGAGTCATTCAATGTCCACTTTCCAGATCTCTGGATGTCTGAATTATAGAAGCACCAAATGTCTGCATTCTAGAATCGGAATGTGGCGGAATTCTAGAATGCACAGAACGGCGGAATTCTAAAGTCATAAAATGCCTGCTATCCGGAAGTTAAGGTGTCTGACATCAAGAATGATACCAAGTCAGAATTATACCATTCTGAAAGACTCTGGGATCTAGAATCAATGGACGGCTGAGTTCCAGAATGTCAGGGTGGCAAAACTCTAGAATCCTTGCGTGTCTGAACTCGAGAGACATTCAATGTCCACATTCCAGAACTCTGGATGTCTGAATTATAGAAGCACCAAATGTCTGCATTCTAGAATCGGAATGTGGCGGAATTCTAGAATGCGCAGCACGGCGGAATTCTAAAGTCCTAAAATGACTGCTATCCGGAAGTTAAGGTGTCTGACATCCAGAATGTTACTAGGTCAGCATTCTACCGTTCTGAGAGATTCTGGGTTCTAGAATCAATGTACGGCAGAGATCTGGCATGTCAGGGTGTCCAAACTCTAGAATACTTGCGTGTCTGAACTCGAGAGTCATTCAATGTCCACATTCCGGATCACAGGGTTTCTGAATTCCAGAAGCTCCAAATGTCTGCATTGTAGAATCGGAATGTGGTAGAATTCTAGAATGCACAGCACGGCAGAATTCTAAAGTCCTAAAATGCCTGCTATCCGGAAGTTAAGGTGTCTGACATCCAGAATGCTACCACATCAGAATTATACCATTCTGAAACATTCTGGCATCTAGAATCAATGGACGGGTGAGTTCCAGAATGTCAGGGTGGCAAAACTCTAGAATCCTGGCGTGTCTGAATTCGAGAGTCATTCAATGTCCACATTCCAGAACTCTGGATGTCTGAATTATAGAAGCACCAAATGTCTGCATTCTAGAATCGGAATGTGACGGAATTCTAGAATGCGCAGCACGGCGGAATTCTAAAGTCCTAAGATACCTGCTATCCGGAAGTTAAGGTGTCTGACATCCAGAATGCTACCACGTCAGAATTATACCGTTCTGAAACATTCTTGGATCTAGAATCAATGGACGGCTGAGTTCCAGAATGTCAGGGTGGCAAAACTCTAGAATCCTAGCGTGTCTGAACTCGAGAGTCATTCAATGTCCTCATTCCAGAACTCTGGATGTCTGAATTATAGAAGCACCAAATGTCAGCATTCTAGAATCGGAATGTGGCTGAATTCTAGAATGCACAGCACGGCGGAATTCTAAAGTCCTAAAATGCCTGCTATCCGGAACTTACGGTGTCTGACAACAAGAATGCTACCAAGTCAGAATTATACCATTCTGAATGATTCTGGGATCTAGAATCAATGGACGGCTGAGTTCCAGAATGTCAGGGTGGCAAAACTCTAGAATCCTTGCGTGTCCGAACTCGAGAGTCATTCAATGTCCACATTCCAGAACTCTGGATGTCTGAATTATAGAAGCACCAAATGTCTGCATTCTAGAATCGGAATGTGGCGGAATTCTAGAATGCACAGCACGGCGGAATTCTAAAGTCCTAAAATGCCTGCTATCGGGAAGTGAAGGTGTCTGACATCAAGAATGCTACCAAGTCAGAATTATACCATTCTGAAAGATTCTGGGATCTAGAATCAATGGACGGCTGAGTTCCAGAATGTCAGGGTGGCAAAACTCTAGAATCCTTGCATGTCTGAACTCGAGAGTCATTCAATGTCCACATTCCAGAACTCTGGATGTCTGAATTATAGAAGCACCAAATGTCTGCATTCTAGAATCGGAATGTGGCGGAATTCTAGAATGCACAGCACGGCGGAATTCTAAAGTCCTAAAATGCCTGCTATCCGGAAGTTAAGGTATCTGACATCCAGAATGTTACTAGGTCAGCATTCTACCGTTCTGAGAGATTCTGGGTTCTAGAATCAATGGACGGCAGAGATCTGGCATGTCAGGGTGTCCAAACTCTAGAATACTTGCGTCTCTGATCTCGAGAGTCATTCAATGTCCACATTCCGGATCACAGGGTGTCTGAATTCCAGAAGCACCAAATGTCTGCATTCTAGAATCGGAATGTGGTAGAATTCAAGAATGCACAGCACGGCGGAATTCTAAAGTACTAAAAGGCCTGCTATCCGGAAGTTAAGGTGTCTGACATCCAGAATGGTACCACATCAGAATTATACCATTCTGAAAGATTCTGGGATCTAGAATCAATGGACGGCTGAGTTCCAGAATGCAAGTGTGGCAAAAGTCTAGAATCCTTGCGTGTCTGAACTCGAGAGTCATTCAATGTCCACATTCCAGAACTCTGGATGTCTGAATTATAGAAGCACCAAATGTCTGCATTCTAGAATCGGAATGTGGCGGAATTCTGGAATGCACAGCACGGCGGAATTCTAAAGTCCTAAAATGCCTACTAGCCGAAAGTTAAGGTGTCTGATGACCAGAATGTTACTAGGTCAGCATTCTACCGTTCTGAGAGATTCTGGGTTCTAGAATCAATGGACGGCAGAGTTCTGGAATGTCAGGTTGTCCAAACTCTAGAATCCTTGAGTGTTTGAACTCGAGAGTCATTCAATTTCAATATTCCGGGTCACAGGGTGACTGAATTCCAGAAGCACCAAATGTCTGCATTCTAAAATCGGAATGTGTCGGAATTCTAGAATGCACAGCATGGCGGAATTCGAAAGTCCTAAAATGCCTGCTATCCGGAAGTTAAGGTGTCTGACATCCAGAATGCTACCACGTCAGAATTATACCATTCTGAAATATTCTGGGATCTAGAATCAATGGACGGCTGAGTTCCAGAATGTCAGGGTTTCCAAACTCTAGAATCCTTGCGAGTCTGAACTCGAGAGTCATTCAATATCCACATTCCAGGACTCTGGATGTCTGAAATATTGAAGCACCAAATGTCTGCATTCTAGAATCGGAATGTGGCGGAATTCTAGAATGCACAGCACGACAAAATTCTAAAGTCCTAAAATGCCTGCTATTCGGAAGTTAAGGTGTCTGACATCCAGAATGTTACTAGGTCAGCATTCTACCATTCTGAGAGATTCTGGGTTCTAGAATCAATGGACAGCAGAGTTCTGGAATGTCAGGGTGTCCAAACTCTAGAATCCTTCCGTGTCTGAACTCGTGAGTCATTCAATGTCCACATTCAGGATAACAGGGTGTCTGAATTCCAGAAGCACCAAATGTCTGCATTCTAGAATCGGAATGTGGCGGAATTCTAGAATGCACAGCACGGCGGAATTCGAAAGTCCTAAAATGCCTGCTATCGGGAAGTTGAGGTGTCTGACATCCAGAATGCTACCACATCAGAATTATACCATTCTGAAAGATTCTGGGATCTAGAATCAATGGACGGGTGAGTTCCAGAATGTCAGGGTGGCAAAACTCTAGAATCCTTGCTTGTCTGAACTCGAGAGTCATTCAATGTCCACATTCCAGAACTCTGGATGTCTGAAATATAGAAGCACCAAATGTCTGCATTCTAGAATCGGAATGTGGCGGAATTCTAAAGTCCTAAAATGCCTACTAGCCGAAAGTTAAGGTGTCTGATGACCAGAATGTTACTAGGTCAGCATTCTACCGTTCTGAGAGATTCTGGGTTCTAGAATCAATGGACGGCAGAGTTCTGGAATGTCAGTTGTCCAAACTCTAGAATCCTTGAGTGCTTTAACTCGAGAGTCATTCAATTTCGATATTCCGGGTCACAGGGTGACTGAATTCCAGAAGCACCAAATGTCTGCCTTCTAGAATCGGATTGTGGCGGAATTCTAGAATGCACAGCATGGCGGAATTCGAAAGTCCTAAAAGGCCTGCTATCTGGAAGTTAAGGTGTCTGACATCCAGAATGCTACCACGTCAGAATTATACCATTCTGAAAGATTCTGGGGTCTTGAATCAATGGACGGCTGAGTTCCAGAATGTCAGGGTTTACAAACTCTAGAATCCTTGCGTGTCTGAACTCGAGAGTCATTCAATATCCACACTCCAGGACTCTGGATGTCTGAAATATAGAAGCAACAAATGTCTGCATTCTAGAATCGGAATGTGGTAGAATTCTAGAATGCACAGCACGGCGGAATTCTAAAGTCCTAAAATGCCTGCTATTCGGAAGTTAAGGTGTCTGACATCCAGAATGTTACTAGGTCAGCATTCTACCGTTCTGAGAGATTCTGGGTTCTAGAATCAATGGACGGCAGAGCTCTGGAATGTCAGGGTGTCCAAACTCTAGAATCCTTCCGTGTCTGAACTCGTGAGTCATTCAATGTCGACATTCCGGATCACAGGGTGTCTGAAATCCAGTAGCACCAAATGTCTGCATTCTAGAATCGGAATGTGGCGGAACTCCATAATGCACATCACGGTAGATTTCGGAAGTCCTAAAATGCTTGATATTCGGAAGTTAAGGAGTCTGACATCCAGAATGTTACTAGGTCAGCATTCTACCATTCTGAGAGATTTTGTTTTCTAGAATCAATGGACGGCTGAGTTCTGGAATGTCAGGGTGTCCAAACTCTAGAATTCTTCCGTGTCTGAACTCGTGAGTCATTCAATGTCCACATTCCGGATCACAGGGTGCCTGAATGCCAGAAGCACCAAATGTCTGCATTCTAGAATCGGAATGTGGCGGAATTCTAGAATGCACAGCACTGTGGAATTCGAAAGTCCTAAAATGCCTGCTATCCGGAAGTTAAGGTGTCTGACATCGAGAATGCTACCACGTAAGAATTATACCATTCTGAAAGATTCTGGGATCTAGAATAAATGGACGGCTGAGTTCCAGAATGTCAGGGTGGCAAAACTCTAGAATCCTTGCGTGTCTGAACTCGAGAGTCATTCAAAGCCCACATTCCAGAACTCTGGATGTCTGAATTATAGAACACCAAAAGTCTGCATTCTAGAATCGGAATGTGGCGGAATTCTAGAATGCACAGCACGGCGGAATTCTAAATTCATAAATTGCCTGCTATCCGGAAGTTAAGGTGTCTGACATCCAGAATGTTACCAGTTCAGCATTCTACCGTTCTGAGAGATTCTGGGTTCTAGAATCAATGGATGGCAGAGATCTGGAATGTCAGGGTGTCCAAACTCTAGAATCCTTGCGTGTCTGAACTCGAGAGTCATTCAATGTCCACATTCCGGATCACAGGGTGTCTGAATTCCAGAAGCACCAAATGTCTGCATTCTAGAATTGGAATGTGGCGGAATTCTAGAATGCACGGCACGGCGGAATTCTAAAGTCATAAAATGCCTGCTATCCGGAAGTTAAGGGGTCTGACATCCAGAATGCTACCACGTCAGAATTATACCATTCTGAAAGATTCTGGGATCTAGAATCAATGGACGGCTGAGTTCCAGAATGTCAGGGTGGCAAAACTCTAGAATCCTTGCGTGTCTGAACTCGAGAGTCATTCAATGTCCACATTCAAGAACTCTGGATGTCTGAATTATAGAAGCACCAAATGTCTGCATTCTAGAATCGGAATATGGCGGAATTCTAGAATGCACAGCACGGCGGAATTCTAAAGTCCTAAAATGCCTGCTATCCGGAAGTTAAGGTGTCTGATGACCAGTATGTTACTAGGTCAGCATTCTACCATTCTGAGAGATTCTGGGTTCTAGAATCAATGGACGGCAGGGATCTGGAATGTCAGGGTGTCCAAACTCTAGAATCCATGCGTGTCTGAACTCGAGAGTCATTCAATGTCCACATTCCAGATCACAGGGTGTCTGAATTCCAGAAGCACCAAATGTCTGCATTCTAGAATCGGAATGTGGTAGAATTCAAGAATGCACAGCACGGCGGAATTCTAAAGTCCTAAAATGCCTGCTATCCGGAAGTTAAGGTGTCTGACATCCAGAATGGTACCACATAAGAATTATACCATTCTGAAAGATTCTGGGATCTAGAATCAATGGACGGCTGAGTTCCAGAATGCAAGGGTGGCAAAACTCTAGAATCCTTGCGTGTCTGAACTCGAGAGTAATTCAATGTCCACATTTCTAAACTCTGGATGTCTGAATTATAGAAGCACCAAATGTCTGCATTCTAGAATCGGAATGTGGCTGAATTCTAGAATGCACAGCATGGCGGAATTCTAAAGTCCTAAAATGCCTACTAGCCGAAAGTTAAGGTGTCTGATGACCAGAATGTTACTAGGTCAGCATTCTACAGTTCTGAGAGATTCTGGGCTCTAGAATCAATGGACGGCAGAGTTCTGGAAAGTCAGGTTGTCCAAACTCTAAAATCCTTGAGTGTTTGAACTCGAGAGTCATTCAATTTCTATATTCCGCGTCACAGGGTGACTGAATTCCAGAAGCACCAAATGTCTGCATTCTAGAATCGGAATGTGTCGGAATACTAGAATGCACAGCATGGCGGAATTCGAAAGTCCTAAAATGCCTGCTATCCGGAATTAAGGTGTCTGACATCCAGAATGCTACCACGTCAGAATTATACCATTCTGAAAGATTCTGGGATCTAGAATCAATGGACGGCTGAGTTCCAGAATGTCAGGGTTTCCAAACTCTAGAATCCTTGCGTGTCTGAACTCGAGAGTCATTCAATATCCACATTCCAGGACTCTGGATGTCTGAAATATTGAAGCAGCAAATGTCTGCATTCTAGAATCGGAATGTGGCGGAATTCTAGAATGCACAGCACGACAGAATTCTAAAGTCCTAAAATGCCTGCTATTCGGAAGTTAAGGTGTCTGACATCCAGAATGTTACTAGGTCAGCATTCTACCGTTCTGAGAGATTCTGGGTTCTAGAATCAATGGACGGCAGAGTCCTGGAATGTCAGGGTGTCCAAACTCTAGAATCCTTCCGTGTCTGAACTCGTGAGTCATTCAATGTCCACATTCCGGATAACAGGGTGTCTGAATTCCAGAAGCAACAAATGTCTGCATTCTAGATTCGGAATGTGGCGGAATTCTAGAATGCACAGCACGGCGGAATTCGAAAGTCCTAAAATGCCTGCTATCGGGAAGTTAAGGTGTCTGACATCCAGAATGCTACCACATCAGAATTATACCATTCTGAAAGATTCTGGGATCTAGAATCAATGGACGGGTGAGTTCCAGAATGTCAGGGTGGCAAAACTCTAGAATCCTTGCTTGTCTGAACTCGAGAGTCATTCAATGTCCACATTCCAGAACTCTGGATGTCTGAAATATAGAAGCACCAAATGTCTGCATTCTAGAATTGGAATGTGGCGGAATTCTAGAATGCACAGCACGGCGGAATTCTAAAGTCCTAAAATGCCTGCTATCCGGAAGTTAAGGTGTCTTACATCAATAATGCTACCAAGTCAGAATTATACCATTCTGAAAGATTCTGGGATCTAGAATCAATGGATGGCTGAGTTCCAGAATGTCAGGTTGGCAAAACTCTAGAATCCTTGCATGTCTGAACTCGAGAGTCAATCAATGTTCACATTCCAGAACTCTGGATGTCTGAATTATAGAAGCACCAAATGTCTGCATTCTAGAATCGGAATGTGTCAGAATTCTAGAATGCACAGCACGGCGGAATTCTAAAGTCCTAAAATGCCTACTAGCCGAAAGTTAAGGTGTCTGATGACCAGAATTTTACTAGGTCAGCATTCTACCGTTCTGAGAGATTCTGGGTTCTAGAATCAATGGACGGCAGAGTTCTGGAAAGTCAGGGTGTCCAAACTCTAGAATCCTTGAGTGTTTGAAATCGAGAGTCATTCAATGTCCACATTCCGGGTCACAGGATGACTGAATTCCAGAAGCACCAAATGTCTGCATTCTAGAATCGGATTGTGACGGAATTCTAGAATGCACAGCACGGCGGAATTCTAAAGTCCTAAAATGCCTGCTATCCGGAAGTTAAGGTGTCCGATATCCAGAATGCTACCACGTCAGAATTATACCATTCTGAAACATTCTGGGATCTAGAATCAATGGACAGCTGAGTTCCAGAATGTCAGGGTGGCAAAACTCTAGAATCCTGGCGTGTCTGAACTCGAGAGTCATTCAATGTCCACATTCCAGAACTCTGGATGTCTGAATAATAGATGCACCAAATGTCTGCATTCTAGAATCGGAATGTGGCAGAATTCTAGAATGCACAGCACGGCGGAATTCTAAAGTCCTAAAATACCTGCTATCCGGAAGTTAAGGTGTCTGACATCCAGAATGTTACTAGGTCAGCATTCTACCGTTCTGAGAGATTCTGGGTTCTAGAATCAATGGACGGCAGAGTTCTGGAATGTCAGGGTATCCAAACTCTAGAATCCTTCCGTGTCTGAACTCGTGAGTCATTCAATGTCCACATTCCGGATCAGAGGGTGTCTGAATTCCAGAAGCACCAAATGTCTGCATTCTAGAATCGGAATGTGGCGGAATTCTAGAATGCACAGCACGGCAGAATTCTAAAGTCCTAAAATGCCTACTAGCCGAAAGTTAAGGTGTCAGATGACCAGAATGTTACTAGGTCAGCATTCTACCGTTCTGAGAGATTCTGGGTTCTAGAATCAATTGACGGCAGAGTTCTGGAATGTCAGGGTGTACAAACTCTAGAATCCTTGAGTGTTTGAACTCGAGAGTCATTCAATTTCCATATTCCGGGTCACAGGGTGACTGAATTCCAGAAGCACCAAATGTCTGCATTCTAGAATTGGAATGTGGCGGAATTCTAGAATGCACAGCACTACAGAATTCTAAAGTCCTAAAATGCCTGCTATCCGGAAGTTAAGGTGTCTCATGACCAGTATGTTGCTAGGTCAGCATTCTACCATTCTGAGAGATTCTGGGTTCTAGAATCAATGGACGGCAGAGATCTGGAATGTCAGGGTGTCCAAACTATTGAATCCTTGTGTGTCTGAACTCGAGAGTCATTCAATGTCCGCATTCCGGATCACAGGGTGTCTGAATTCCAGAAGCACCAAATGTCTGCATTCTAGAATCGGAATGTGGTAGAATTCTGGAATGCACAGCACGGCGGAATTCTAAAGTCCTAAAATGCCTGCTATCCAGAAGTTAAGGTGTCTGACATCCAGAATGTTACCACATCAGAATTATACCATTCTGAAACATTCTGGGATCTAGAATCAATGGATGGGTGAGTTCCAGAATGTCAGGGTGGCAAAACTCTAGAATCCTGGCTTGTCTGAACTCGAGAGTCATTCAATGTCCACATTCCAGAACTCTGGATGTCTGAATTATGGAAGCACTAAATGTCTGCATTCTAGAATCGGAATGTGGCGGAATTCTAGAATGCACAGCACGGCGGAATTCGAAAGTCCTAAAATGACTGCTATCCGGAAGTTAAGGTGTCTGACATCCAGAATGCTACCACGTCAGAATTATACCATTCTGAAAGATTCTGGGGTCTAGAATCAATGGACGGCTGAGTTCCAGAATGTCAGGGTTTCCAAACTCTAGAATCCTTGCGTGTCTGAACTCGAGAGTCATTCAATATCCACATTCCAGGACTCTGGATGTCTGAAATATAGAAGCAACAAATGTCTGCATTCTAGAATCGGAATGTGGCGGAATTCTAGAATGCACAGCACGGCAGAATTCTAAAGTCCTAAAATGACTGCTATTCGGAAGTTAAGGTGTCTGACATCCAGAATGTTACTAGGTCAGCATTCTTCCGTTCTGAAAGATTCTGGGTTCTAGAATCAATGAATGGCTGATTTCTGGAATGTCAGGGTGTCCAAACTCTAGAATCTTTCCGTGTCTGAACTCGTGAGTCATTCAATGTCCACATTCCGGATCACAGGGTGTCTGAATTCCAGAAGCACCAAATGTCTGCATTCTAGAATCGAAATGTGGCGGAATTCTAGAATGCACAGCACAGCAGAATTCTAAAGTCCTAAAATGCCTGATATTCGGAAGTTAAGGAGTCTGACATCCAGAATGTTACTAGGTCAGCATTCTACCGTTCTGAGAGATTCTGGGTTCTAGAATCAATGGACGGCAGAGTTCTGGAATGTCAGGTTGTCCAAACTCTACAATCCTTGAGTGTTTGAACTCGAGAGTCATTCAATTTCAATATTCCGGGTCACAGGGTGACTGAATTCCAGAAGCACCAAATGTCTGCATTCTAAAATCGGAATGTGTCGGAATTCTAGAATGCACAGCATGGCGGAATTCGAAAGTCCTAAAATGCCTGCTATCCGGAAGTTAAGGTGTCTGACATCCAGAATGCTACCACGTCAGAATTATACCATTCTGAAATATTCTGGGATCTAGAATCAATGGACGGCTGAGTTCCAGAATGTCAGGGTTTCCAAACTCTAGAATCCTTGCGAGTCTGAACTCGAGAGTCATTCAATATCCACATTCCAGGACTCTGGATGTCTGAAATATTGAAGCACCAAATGTCTGCATTCTAGAATCGGAATGTGGCGGAATTCTAGAATGCACAGCACGACAGAATTCTAAAGTCCTAAAATGCCTGCTATTCGGAAGTTAAGGTGTCTGACATCCAGAATGTTACTAGGTCAGCATTCTACCATTCTGAGAGATTCTGGGTTCTAGAATCAATGGACAGCAGAGTTCTGGAATGTCAGGGTGTCCAAACTCTAGAATCCTTCCGTGTCTGAACTCGTGAGTCATTCAATGTCCACATTCAGGATAACAGGGTGTCTGAATTCCAGAAGCACCAAATGTCTGCATTCTAGAATCGGAATGTGGCGGAATTCTAGAATGCACAGCACGGCGGAATTCGAAAGTCCTAAAATGCCTGCTATCGGGAAGTTGAGGTGTCTGACATCCAGAATGCTACCACATCAGAATTATACCATTCTGAAAGATTCTGGGATCTAGAATCAATGGACGGGTGAGTTCCAGAATGTCAGGGTGGCAAAACTCTAGAATCCTTGCTTGTCTGAACTCGAGAGTCATTCAATGTCCACATTCCAGAACTCTGGATGTCTGAAATATAGAAGCACCAAATGTCTGCATTCTAGAATCGGAATGTGGCGGAATTCTAAAGTCCTAAAATGCCTACTAGCCGAAAGTTAAGGTGTCTGATGACCAGAATGTTACTAGGTCAGCATTCTACCGTTCTGAGAGATTCTGGGTTCTAGAATCAATGGACGGCAGAGTTCTGGAATGTCAGTTGTCCAAACTCTAGAATCCTTGAGTGCTTTAACTCGAGAGTCATTCAATTTCGATATTCCGGGTCACAGGGTGACTGAATTCCAGAAGCACCAAATGTCTGCATTCTAGAATCGGAATGTGGCGGAATTCTAGAATGCACAGCACGGCGGAATTCTAAAGTCCTAAAATGCCTGCTATCCAGAAGTTAAGGTGTCTGACATCCAGAATGCTACCACGTCAGAATTATACCATTCTGAAAGATTCTGGGATCTAGAATCAATGGACGGCTGAGTTCCAGTATGTCAGGGTTTCCAAACTCTAGAATCCTTGCGTGTCTGAACTCGAGAGTCATTCAATAACCACATTCCAGGACTCTGGATGTCTGAAATATTGAAGCACCAAATGTCTGCATTCTAGAATCGGAATGTGGCGGAATTCTAGAATGGACAGCACGACAGAATTCTAAATTCCTAAAATGCTTGCTATTCGGAAGTTAAGGTGTCTGACATCCAGAATGTTACTAGGTCAGCATTCTACCGTTCTGAGAAATTCTGGGTTCTAGAATCAATGGACGGCAGAGTTCTGGAATTTCAGGGTGTCCAAACTCTAGAATCCTTCCGTGTCTGAACTCGTGAGTCATTCAATGTCCACATTCTGGATCACAGGGTGTCTGAATTCCAGAAGCACCAAATGTCTGCATTATAGAATCGGAATGTGGTAGAATTCTAGAATGCACAACACGGTGGAATTCTAAAGTCCTAAAATGCCTGCTATCCGGAGGTTAAGGTGTCTGACATCAAGAATGCTACCACATCAGAATTATACCAATCTGAAACATTCTGGGATCTAGAATCAATGGACGGGTGAGTTCCAGAATGTAAGGGTGGCAAAACTCTAGAATCCTTGTGTGTCTGAACTCGAGAGTCATTCAATGTCCACATTCCAGAACTCTGGAGGTCTGAATTATAGAAGCACCAAATGTCTGCATTCTAGAATCGGAATGTGGCGGAATTCTAGAATGCACAGCATGGCGGAATTCTAAAGTCCTAAAATAAATGCTATCCGGAAGTTAAGGTGTCTGACATCAAGAATGCTACCAAGTCAGAATTATACCATTCTGAAAGATTCTGGGATCTAGAATCAATGGACGGCTGAGTTCCAGAATGTCAGGGTGGCAAAACTCTAGAATCCTTGTGTGTCTGAACTCGAGAGTCATTCAATGTCCACATTCCAGAACTCTGGATGTCTGAATTATAGAAGCACCAAATGTCTGCATTCTAGAATCGGAATGTGGCGGAATTCTAGAATGCACAGCACGGCGGAATTCTAAAGTCCTAAAATGACTGCTATCCGGAAGTTAAGGTGTCTGACATCAAGAATGCTACCAAGTCAGAATTATACCATTCTGAAAGATTCTGGGATCTAGAATCAATGGACGCCTGAGTTCCAGAATGTCAGGGTGGCAAAACTCTAGAATGCTTGCGTGTCTGAACTCGGGAGTCATTCAATGTCCACATTCCAGATCTCTGGATGTCTGAATTATAGAAGCACCAAATGTCTGCATTCCAGAATCGGAATGTGGCGGAATTCTAGAATGCACAGCACGGCGGAATTCTAAAGTCCTAAAATGCCTACTAGCCGAAAGTTAAGGTGTCTGATGACCAGAATGTTACTAGGTCAGCATTCTACCGTTCTGAGAGATTCTGGGTTCTAGAATCAATGGACGGCAGAGACCTGGAATATCAGGGTGTCCAAACTCTAGAATCCTTGCGTGTCTGAACTCGAGAGTCATTCAATGTCCACATTCCGGTTCACAGGGTGTCTGAATTCCAGAAGCACCAAATGTCTGCATTCTAGAATTGGAATGTGGTAGAATTCTAGAATGCACACCACGGCATGATTCGAAAGTCCTAAAATGCCGGCTATCCGGAAGTTAAGGTGTCTGACATCCAGAATGGTACCACATCAGAATTATACCATTCTGAAACATTCTGGGATCTAGAATCAATGGACG
The DNA here is from genome assembly GCF_030222135.1 of Aotus nancymaae. NCBI lineage: Eukaryota > Metazoa > Chordata > Mammalia > Primates > Aotidae > Aotus > Aotus nancymaae. The sequence goes on along the minus strand of NW_026988470.1, from coordinate 1,338,495 downwards.
GCTGAGTTCCAGAATGTCAGGGTGGCAAAACTCTAGAATCCTGGCTTGTCTGAACTCGAGAGTCATTCAATGTCCACATTCCAGAACTCTGGATGTCTGAATTATGGAAGCACCAAATGTCTGCATTCTAGAATCGGAATGTGGCGGAATTCAAGAATGCACAGCACGGCGGAATTCTAAAGTCCTAAAATGCCTGCTATCCGGAATTTATGGTGTCTGACATACAGAATGCTACCACGTCAGAATTATACCATTCTGAAACATTCTGGGATCTAGAATCAATGGACGGCTGAGTTCCAGAATGCAAGGGTGGCAAAACTCTAGAATCCTTGTGTGTCTGAACTCGAGAGTCATTCAATGTCCACATTCCAGAACTCTGGATGTCTGAATTATAGATGCACCAAATGTCTGCATTCTAGAATCGGAATGTGGCCGAATTCTAGAAAACACAGCACGGCGGAATTCTAAATTCCTAAAATGCCTACTAGCCGAAAGTTAAGGTGTCTGATGACCAGTATGTTACTAGGTCAGCATTCTACCGTTCTCAGAGATTCTGGGTTCTAGAATCAATGGACGGCAGAGATCTGGATTGTCAGTGTGTCCAAACTCTAGAATCCTTGCGTGTCTGAACTCGAGAGTCATTCAATGTCCACATTCCGGATCACAGGGTGTCTGAATTCCAGAAGCACCAAATGTCTGCATTCTAGAATCGGAATGTGGTAGAATTCTAGAATGCACAGCACGGCGGAATTCTAAAGTCCTAAAATGCCTGCTATCCGGAAGTTAAGGTGTCTGACATCCAGAATGGTACCACATCAGATTTATACCATTCTGAAACATTCTGGGATCTAGAATCAATGGACGGGTGAGTTCCAGAATGTCAGGGTGGCAAAACTCTAGAATCCTGGCTTCTCTGAACTCGAAAGTCATTCAATGTCCACATTCCAGAACTCTGGATGTCTGAATTATGGAAGCACCAAATGTCTGCCTTCTAGAATCGGATTGTGGCGGAATTCTAGAATGCACAGCATGGCGGAATTCGAAAGTCCTAAAAGGCCTGCTATCTGGAAGTTAAGGTGTCTGACATCCAGAATGCTACCACGTCAGAATTATACCATTCTGAAAGATTCTGGGGTCTTGAATCAATGGACGGCTGAGTTCCAGAATGTCAGGGTTTACAAACTCTAGAATCCTTGCGTGTCTGAACTCGAGAGTCATTCAATATCCACACTCCAGGACTCTGGATGTCTGAAATATAGAAGCAACAAATGTCTGCATTCTAGAATCGGAATGTGGTTGAATTCTAGAATGCACAGCACGGCGGAATTCTAAAGTCCTAAAATGCCTGCTATTCGGAAGTTAAGGTGTCTGACATCCAGAATGTTACTAGGTCAGCATTCTACCGTTCTGAGAGATTCTGGGTTCTAGAATCAATGGACGGCAGAGCTCTGGAATGTCAGGGTGTCCAAACTCTAGAATCCTTCCGTGTCTGAACTCATGAGTCATTCAATGTCGACATTCCGGATCACAGGGTGTCTGAAATCCAGTAGCACCAAATGTCTGCATTCTAGAATCGGAATGTGGCGGAACTCCATAATGCACATCACGGCAGATTTCTGAAGTCCTAAAATGCTTGATATTCGGAAGTTAAGGAGTCTGACATCCAGAATGTTACTAGGTCAGCATTCTACCATTCTGAGAGATTTTGTTTTCTAGAATCAATGGACGGCTGAGTTCTGGAATGTCAGGGTGTCCAAACTCTAGAATTCTTCCGTGTCTGAACTCGTGAGTCATTCAATGTCCACATTCCGGATCACAGGGTGCCTGAATGCCAGAAGCACCAAATGTCTGCATTCTAGAATCGGAATGTGGCGGAATTCTAGAATGCACAGCACTGTGGAATTCGAAAGTCCTAAAATGCCTGCTATCCGGAAGTTAAGGTGTCTGACATCGAGAATGCTACCACGTAAGAATTATACCATTCTGAAAGATTCTGGGATCTAGAATAAATGGACGGCTGAGTTCCAGAATGTCAGGGTGGCAAAACTCTAGAATCCTTGCGTGTCTGAACTCGAGAGTCATTCAAAGCCCACATTCCAGAACTCTGGATGTCTGAATTATAGAACACCAAAAGTCGGCATTCTAGAATCGGAATGTGGCGGAATTCTAGAATGCACAGCATGGCGGAATTCTAAATTCATAAATTGCCTGCTATCCGGAAGTTAAGGTGTCTGACATCCAGAATGTTACCAGTTCAGCATTCTACCGTTCTGAGAGATTCTGGGTTCTAGAATCAATGGATGGCAGAGATCTGGAATGTCAGGGTGTCCAAACTCTAGAATCCTTGCGTGTCTGAACTCGAGAGTCATTCAATGTCCACATTCCGGATCACAGGGTGTCTGAATTCCAGAAGCACCAAATGTCTGCATTCTAGAATTGGAATGTGGCGGAATTCTAGAATGCACGGCACGGCGGAATTCTAAAGTCATAAAATGCCTGCTATCCGGAAGTTAAGGGGTCTGACATCCAGAATGCTACCACGTCAGAATTATACCATTCTGAAACATTCTGGGATCTAGAATCAATGGACGGCTGAGTTCCAGAATGTCAGGGTGGCAAAACTCTAGAATCCTTGCGTGTCTGAACTCGAGAGTCATTCAATGTCCACATTCAAGAACTCTGGATGTCTGAATTATAGAAGCACCAAATGTCTGCATTCTAGAATCGGAATATGGCGGAATTCTAGAATGCACAGCACGGCGGAATTCTAAAGTCCTAAAATGCCTGCTATCCGGAAGTTAAGGTGTCTGATGACCAGTATGTTACTAGGTCAGCATTCTACCATTCTGAGAGATTCTGGGTTCTAGAATCAATGGACGGCAGGGATCTGGAATGTCAGGGTGTCCAAACTCTAGAATCCATGCGTGTCTGAACTCGAGAGTCATTCAATGTCCACATTCCAGATCACAGGGTGTCTGAATTCCAGAAGCACCAAATGTCTGCATTCTAGAATCGGAATGTGGTAGAATTCTAGAATGCACAGCACGGCGGAATTCTAAAGTCCTAAAATGCCTGCTATCCGTAAGATAAGGTGTCTGACATCCAGAATGGTACCACATCAGAATTATACCATTCTGAAACATTCTGGGATCTAGAATCAATGGACGGCTGAGTTCCAGAATGCAAGGGTGGCAAAACTCTAGAATCCTGGCTTGTCTGAACTCGAGAGTCATTCAATGTCCACATTCCAGAACTCTGGATGTCTGAAATATAGAAGCACCAAATGTCTGTATTCTAGAATCAGAATGTCGCGGAATTCTAGAATGCACAGCACGGCGGAATTTTAAAGTCCTACAATGCCTGCTATCCGGAAGTCATGGTGTCTGACATTCAGAATGTTACTAGGTCAGCATTCTACCGTTCTGAGAGATTCTGGGTTCTAGAATCAATGGATGGCTGAGTTCTGGAATGTCAGGGTGTTCAAACTCAGGAATACTTGCGTGTCTGAACTTGAGAGTCATTCAATGTCCACATTCCACATCACAGGTGTCTGAATTCCAGAAGCACCAAATGTCTGCATTCTAGAATCGGAATGTGGCGGAATTCTAGAATGCACAGCACGGCGGTATTCTAAAGTACTAAAATGCTTAATAGCCGAAAGTTAAGGTGTCTGATGACCAGTATGTTACTAGGTCAGCATTCTACCGTTCTGAGAGATTCTGGGTTCTAGAATCAATGGACGGCAGAGATCTGGAATGTCAGGGTTTCCAAACTCTAGAATCCTTGCGTGTCTGAACTCGAGAGTCATTCAATGTCCACATTCCGGATCACAGGGTTTCTGAATTCCAGAAGCACCAAATGTCTGCCTTCTAGAATCGGAATGTGGTAGAATTCTAGAATGCACAGCACGGTGGAATTCTAAAGTCCTAAAATGCGTGCTATCCGGAAGTTAAGGTGTCTGACATCCAGAATGGTACCACATCAGAATTATACCGTTCTGAAATATTCTGGGATCTAGAATCAATGGATGGCATAGTTCTGGAATGTCCGGGTGTCCAAACTCTAGAATACTTAAGTGTCTGAACTCGTGAGTCATTCAATGTCCACATTCCGGATCACAGGGTGTCTGAATTCCAGAAGCACCAAATGTCTGCATTCTAGAAGCGGAATGTGGCGGAATTCTAGAATGCATAGCACGGCGGATTTCTAAAGTCCTAAAATGCCTGCTATCCGGAAGTTAAGGTGTCTGACACCCAGAATGCAACCACATCAGAATTATACCATTCTGAAACATTCTGGGATCTAGTATCAATGGACGGGTGAGTTCCAGAATATCATGGTGGCAAAACTCTAGAGTCCTCGCGTGTCTGAACTCGAGAGTCATTCAATGTCCACATTCCAGAACTCTGGATGTCTGAATTATAGAAGCACCAAATGTCTGCATTCTAGAATCGGAATGTGGCGGAATTCTAGAATGCACAGCACGGCGGAATTCTAAAGACCTAAAATGCCTGCTATCCGGAAGTTAAGATGTCTGACATCCAGAATGCTACCAAGTCAGAATTGTACCATTCTGAAAGATTCTGGGATCTAGAATCAATGGACGGCTGAGTTCCAGAATGTCAGGGTGGCAAAACTCTAGAATCCTTGCGTGTCTGAACTCGAGAGTCATTCAATGTCCACATTCCAGAACTCTGGATGTCTGAATTATAGAAGCACCAAATGTCTGCATTCTAGAATCGGAATGTGGCGGAATTCTAGAATGCACAGCACGGCGGAATTCTAAAGTCTTAAAATGCCTGCTATCCGGAAGTTAAGGGGTCTGACATCTAGAATGCTACTAGGTCAGCATTCTACCGTTCTGAGAGATTCTGGGTTCTAGAATCAATGGATGGCAGAGTTCTGGAATATCAGGGTGTTCAAACTCAAGAATACTTGCGTGTCTGAACACGAGAGTCATTCAATGTCCACATTTCGCATCACAGGGTGTCTGAATTCCAGAAGCACCAAATGTCTGCATTCTAGAATCGGAATGTGGCGGAATTCTAGAATGCCCAGCACGGCGGAATTCTAAAGTCCTAAAATGCCTGCTATCCGGAAGTTAAGGTATCTGACACCCAGAATGCTACCACATAAGAATTATACCATTCTGAAACATTCTGGGATCTAGAATCAATGGACGGCTGAGTTCCAGAATGTCAGGGTGGCAAAACTCTAGAATCCTTGCGTGTCTGAACTCGAGAGTCATTCAATGTCCACATTCCAGAACTCTGGATGTCTGAAATATAGAAGCACCAAATGTCTGCATTCTAGAATCAGAATGTGGCGGAATTCTAGAATGCACAGCACGGCGGAATTTTAAAGTCGTAAAATGCCTGCTATCCAGAAGTCAAGGTGTCTGACATCCAGAATGTTACTAGGTCCGCATTCTACCGTTCTGAGAGATTCCGGTATCTAGAATCAATGTATGGCATAGTTCTGGAATGTCAGGGTGTTCAAACTCAAGAATACTTGCGTGTCTGAACTCGAGAGTCATTCAATGTCCACATTCCGGATCACAGGGTGTCTGAATACCAGAAGCACCAAATGTCTGCATCCTAGAATCGGAATGTGGCGGAATTCTAGAATGCATAGCACGGCGGTATTCGAAAGTCCTAAAATGCCTGCTATTCGGAAGTTAAGGTGTCTGACATCCAGAATGCTACCACGTCAGAATTATACCATTCTGAAAGATTCTGGGATCTAGAATCAATGGACGGCCGAGTTCCAGAATGTCCGGGTTTCCAAACTCTAGAATCCTTGCATGTCTGAACTCGAGAGTCATTCATTATCCACATTCCAGGACTCTGGATGTCTGAAATATAGAAGCAACAAATGTCTGCATTCTTGAATCGGAATGTGGTGGAATTCTAGAATGCACAGCACGGCGGAATTCGAAAGTCCTAAAATGCCTTCTACCCGGAAGTTAAGGTGTCTGAAATCGAGAATGTTACTAGGTCAGCATTCTACATTTCTGACAGATTCTGGGTTCTAGATTCAATGGACGGCAGAGTTCTGGAATGTCAGGGTGTCCACACTCTAGAATCCTTCCGTGTCTGAACTCGTGAGTCATTCAATGTCCACATTCCGGATCAAAGGGTGTCTGAATTCCAGAAGCACCAAATGTCTGCATTCTAGAATAGGAATGTGGCGGAATTCTAGAAAACACAGCACGGCGGAATTCTAAATTCCTAAAATGCCTACTAGCCGAAAGTTAAGGTGTCTGATGACCAGTATGTTACTAGGTCAGCATTCTACCGTTCTGAGAGATTCTGGGTTCTAGAATCAATGGACGGCAGAGATCTGGAATGTCAGTGTGTCCAAACTCTAGAATCCTTGCGTGTCTGAACTCGAGAGTCATTCAATGTCCACATTCCGGATCACAGGGTGTCTGAATTCCAGAAGCACCAAATGTCTGCATTCTAGAATCGGAATGTGGTAGAATTCTAGAATGCACAGCACGGCGGAATTCTAAAGTCCTAAAATGCCTGCTATCCGGAAGCTAAGGTGTCTGACATCCAGAATGCTACCACATCAGAATTATACCATTCTGAAACATTCTGGGATCTAGAAACAATGGACGGGTGAGTTCCAGAATGTCAGGGTGGCAAAACTCTAGAATCCTGGCTTGTCTGAACTCGAGAGTCACTCAATGTCCACATTCCAGAACTCTGGATGTCTGAATTATGGAAGCACCAAATGTCTGCATTCTAGAATCGGAATGTGGCGGAATTCTAGAATGCACAGCACGGCGGAATTCGAAAGTCCTAAAATGCCTGCTATCTGGAAGTTAAGGTGTCTGACATCCAGAATGCTACCACGTCAGAATTATACCATTCTGAAAGATTCTGGGGTCTAGAATCAATGGACGGCTGAGTTCCAGAATGTCAGGGTTTACAAACTCTAGAATCCTTGCGTGTCTGAACTCGAGAGTCATTCAATATCCACATTTCAGGACTCTGGATGTCTGAAATACAGAAGCAACAAATGTCTGCATTCTAGAATCGGAATATGGTGGAATTCTAGAAGGCTCAGCACGGCAGAATTCTAAAGTCCTAAAATGACTGCTATTCGGAAGTTAAGGTGTCTGACATCCAGAATGTTACTAGGTCAGCATTCTACCATTCTGAGAGATTCTGGGTTCTAGAATCAATGGATGGCAGAGTTCTGGAATGTCAGTGTGTCCAAACTCTAGAATCCTTCCGTGTCTGAACTCGTGAGTCATTCAATGTCCACATTCCGGATCACAGGGTGTCTGAATTCCAGAAGCACCAAATGTCTGCATTCTAGAATCGGAATGTGGCGGAATTCTAGAATGCACAGCACGGCGGATTTCTAAAGTCCTAAAATGCCTGCTATCCGGAAGTTAAGGTGTCTGACATCCAGAATGCTACCACGTCAGAATTATACCATTCTGAAAGATTCTGGGATCTAGAATCAATGGACGGCTGAGTTCCAGAATGTCAGGGTGGCAAAACTCTAGAATCCTTGCGTGTCTGAACTTGAGACTCATTCAGTGTCCACATTCCAGAACTCTGGATGTCTGAAATATAGAAGCACCAAATGTCTGCATTCTAGAATCGGAATGTGGCGGAATTCTAGAATGCACAGCACGGCGGAATTCTAAAGTCCTAAAATGCCTGCTATCCGGAAGTTAAGGTGTCTGACATCAATAATGCTAGCAAGTCAGAATTATTCCATTCTGAAAGATTCTGGGATCTAGAATCAATGGATGGCTGAGTTCCAGAATGTCAGGTTGGCAAAACTCTAGAATCCTTGCGTGTCTGAACTCAAGAGTCATTCAATGTCCACATTCCAGAACTCTGGATGTCTGAAATATAAAAGCACCAAATGTCTGCATTCTAGAATCGGAATGTGGCGGAATTCTAGAATGCACAGCACGGCAGAATTCTAAAGTCCTAAAATGCCTGATATTCGGATGTTAAGGAGTCTGACATCCAAAATGTTACTAGGTCAGCATTCTACCGTTCTGAGAGATTCTGTGTTCTAGAATCAATGGACGGCAGAGTTCTGGAATGTCAGGGTGTCCAAACTCTAGAATTCTTCCATGTCTGAACTCGTGAGTCATTCAATGTCCACATTCCGGATCACAGGGTGTCTGAACTCCAGAAGCACCAAATGTCTGCATTCTAGAATCGGAATGTGGCGGAATTCTAGAATGCACAGCACGGCGGAATTCTAAAGTCCTAAAATACCTGCTATCCGGAAGTTAAGGTGTCTGACATCCAGAATGTTACTAGGTCAGCAGTCTACCGTTCTGAGAGATTCTGGGTTCTAGAATCAATGGACGGCAGAGATCTGGCATGTCAGGGGGTCCAAACTCTAGAATCCTTGCGTCTCTGAACTCGAGAGTCATTCAATGTCCACATTCCGGATCACAGGGTGTCTGAATTCCAGAAGCACCAAATGTCTGCATTCTAGAATCGGAATGTGGTAGAATTCTAGAATGCACAGCACGGCGAAATTCTAAAGTCCTAAAATGCCTGCTATCCGGAAGCTAAGGTGTCTGACATCCAGAATGGTACCACATCAGAATAATACCATTCTGAAACATTCTGGGATCTTGAATCAATGGACGGCTGTGTTCCAGAATGCAAGGGGGGCAAAACTCTAGAATCCTTGCGTGTCTGAACTCGAGAGTCATTCAATGTCCACATTCCAGAACTCTGGATGTCTGAATTATAGAAGCACCAAATGTCTGCATTCTAGAATCGGAATGTGGCGGAATTCTAGAATGCACAGCACGGCGGAATTCTAAAGTCCTAAAATGCCTACTAGCCGAAAGTTAAGGTGTCTGACATCCTGAATGTTACTAGGTCAACATTCTACCTTTCTGAGAGATTCTGGGTTCTAGAATCAATGGACGGCAGAGTTCTGGAATGTCAGCTTGTCCAAACTCTAGAATCCTTGAGTGCTTGAACTCGAGAGTCATTCAATTTCCATATTCCGGGTCACAGGGTGACTGAATTCCAGAAGCACCAAATGTCTGCATTCTAGAATCGGAATGTGGTAGAATTCTAGAATGCACAACATGGTGGAATTCTAAAGTCCTAAAATACCTGCTATCCGGAAGTTAAGGTGTCTGACATCCAGAATGCTACCACGTCAGAATTATACCATTCTGAAAGATTCTGGGATCTAGAATCAATGGACGGCTGAGTTCCAGAATGTCAGGGTTTCCAAACTCTAGAATCTTTGCGTGTCTGAACTCGAGAGTCATTCAATAACCACATTCCAGGACTCTGGATGTCTGAAATATTGAAGCACCAAATGTCTGCATTCTAGAATCGGAATGTGGCGGAATTCTAGAATGCACAGCACCACAGAATTCTAAAGTCCTAAAATGCCTGCTATTCGGAAGTTAAGGTGTCTGACATCCAGAATGTTACTAGGTCAGCATTCTACCGTTCTGAGAGATTCTGGGTTCTAGAATCAATGGACGGCAGAATTCTGGAATGTCAGGGTGTCCAATCTCTAGAATCCTTCTGTGTCTGAACTCGTGAGTCATTCAATGTCCACATTCCGGATCACAGGGTGTCTGAATTCCAGAAGCACCAAATGTCTGCATTCTAGAATTGGAATGTGGTAGAATTCTAGAATGCACAACACGGTGGAATTCTAAAGTCCTAAAATGCCTGCTATCCGGAAGTTAAGGTGTCTGACATCAAGAATGCTACCACATCAGAATTATAACATTCTGAAACATTCTGGGATCTAGAATCAATGGACGGGTGAGTTCCAGAATGTCAGAGTGGCAAAACTCTAGAATCCTTGTGTGTCTGAACTCGAGAGTCATTCAATGTCCACATTCCAGAACTCTGGATGTCTGAATTATAGAAGCACCAAATGTCTGCATTCTAGAATCGGAATGTGGCTGAATTCTAGAATGCACAGCATGGCGGAATTCTAAAGTCCTAAAATGCCTACTAGCCGAAAGTTAAGGTGTCTGATGACCAGAATGTTACTCGGTCAGCATTCTACCGTTCTGAGAGATTCTGGGTTCTAGAATCAATTGACGGCAGAGTTCTGGAATGTCAGGGTGTACAAACTCTAGAATCCTTGAGTGTTTGAACTCGAGAGTCATTCAATTTCCATATTCCGGGTCACAGGCTGACTGAATTCCAGAAGCACCAAATGTCTGCATTCTAGAATTGGAATGTGGCGGAATTCTAGAATGCACAGCACTACAGAATTCTAAAGTCCTAAAATGCCTGCTATCCGGAAGTTAAGGTGTCTGACATCAAGAATGCTACCACGTCAGAATTATACCATTCTGAAAGATTCTGGGATCTAGAATCAATGGACAGCTGAGTTCCAGAATGTCAGGGTGGCAAAACTCTAGAATCCTTGTGTGTGTGAACTCGAGAGTCATTCAATGTCCACATTCCACAACTCTGGATGTCTGAATTATAGAAGCACCAAATGTCTGCATTCTAGAATCGGAATGTGGCGGAATTCTAGAATGCACAGAACGGAGGAATTCGAAAATCCTAAAATGCCTGCTATCGGGAAGTTAAGGTGTCTGACATCCAGAATGCTACCACGTCAGAATTACACCATTCTGAAAGATTCTGGGATCTAGAATCAATGGACGGCTGAGTTCCAGAATGTCAGGGTGGCAAAACTGTAGAATCCTTGCGTGTCTGAACTCGAGAGTCATTCAATGTCCACATTCCAGAACTCTGGATGTCTGAATTATAGAAGCACCAAATGTCTGCATTCTAGAATCGGAATGTGGCGGAAATCTAAAATGCACAGCACGGCGGAGTTCGAAAGTGCTAAAATGCCTGCTATCCGGAAGTTAAGGTGTCTGACATCAAGAATGCTACCAAGTCAGAATTATACCATTCTGAAAGATTCTGGGATCATGAATCAATGGACGGCTGAGTTCCAGAATGTCAGGGTGGCAAAACTATAGAATCCTTGCATGTCTGAACTCGAGAGTCATTCAATGTCCACATTCCAGAACTCTGGATGTCTGAATTATAGAAGCACCAAATGTCTGCATTCTAGAATCGGAATGTGGTGGAATTCTAGAATGCACAGCACGGCGGAATTCTAAAGTCCTAAAATGCCTGCTATCCGGAAGTTAAGGTGTCTGACATCCAGAATGTTACTAGGACAGCATTCTACCGTTCTGAGAGATTCTGAGTTCTAGAATCAATGGAAGGCAGAGATCTGGCATGTCAGGGTGTCCAAACTCTAGAATCCTTGCGTGTCTGAACTCGAGAGTCATTCAATGTCCACATTCCGGATCACAGGGTGTCTGAATTCCAGAAGCACCAAATGTCTGCATTCTAGAATCGGAATGTGGTAGAATTCAAGAATGCACAGCACGGCGGAATTCTAAAGTCCTAAAATGCCTGCTATCCGGAAGTTAAGGTGTCTGACATCCAGAATGGTACCACATCAGAATTATACCATTCTGAAAGATTCTGGGATCTAGAATCAATGGACGGCTGAGTTCCAGAATGCAAGGGTGGCAAAACTCTAGAATCCTTGCGTGTCTGAACTCGAGAGTAATTCAATGTCCACATTTCAGAACTCTGGATGTCTGAATTATAGAAGCACCAAATGTCTGCATTCTAGAATCGGAATGTGGCGGAATTCTAGAATGCACAGCATGGCGGAATTCTAAAGTCCTAAAATGCCTACTAGCCGAAAGTTAAGGTGTCTGATGACCAGAATGTTACTAGGTCAGCCTTCTACCGTTCTGAGAGATTCTGGGTTCTAGAATCAATGGACGGCAGAGTTCTGGAAAGTCAGGTTGTCCAAACTCTAAAATCCTTGAGTGTTTGAACTCGAGAGTCATTCAATTTCTATATTCCGGGTCACAGGGTGACTGAATTCCAGAAGCACCAAATGTCTGCATTCTAGAATCGGAAAGTGTCGGAATTCTAGAATGCACAGCATGGCGGAATTCGAAAGTCCTAAAATGCCTGCTATCCGGAAGTTAAGGTGTCTGACATCCAGAATGCTACCACGTCAGAATTATACCATTCTGAAAGATTCTGGGATCTAGAATCAATGAACGGCTGAGTTCCAGAATGTCAGGGTTTCCAAACTCTAGAATCCTTGCATGTCTGAACTCGAGAGTCATTCAATATCCACATTTCAGGACTCTGGATTTCTGAAATACAGAAGCAACAAATGTCTGCATTCTAGAATCGGAATATGGTGGAATTCTAGAATGCTCAGCACGGCAGAATTCTAAAGTCCTAAAATGACTGATATTCGGAAGTTAAGGTGTCTGACATCCAGAATGTTACTAGGTCAGCATTCTACCGTTCTGAGAGATTCTGGGTTCTAGAATCAATGGATGGCAGAGTTTTGGAATGTCAGTGTGTCCAAACTCTAGAATCCTTCCGTGTCTGAACTCGTGAGTCATTCAATGTCCACATTCCGGATCACAGGGTGTCTGAATTCCAGAAGCACCAAATGTCTGCATTCTAGAATCGGAATGTGGCGGAATTCTAGAATGCACAGCACGGCAGAATTCTAAAGTCCTAAAATGCCTGATATTCGGAAGTTAAGGAGTCTGACATCCAGAATGTTACTAGGTCAGCATTCTACCATTCTGAGAGATTGTGGGTTCTAAAATCAATGGACGGCAGAGTTCTGGAATGTCAGGGTGTTCATACTCTAGGATCCATGAGTGTTTGAACTCGAGAGTCATTCAATTTCCATATTACGGGTCACAGGGTGACTGAATTTCAGAAGCACCAAATGTCAGCATTCTAGAATCGGAATGTGGCGGAATTCTAGAATGCACAGCACGGCGGATTTCTAAAGTCCTAAAATGCCTGCTATCCGGAAGTTAAGGTGTCTGACATCTAGAATGCTACCACGTCAGAATTATACCATTCTGAAAGATTCTGGGATCTAGAATCAATGGACGGCTGAGTTCCAGAATGTCAGGGTGGCAAAACTCTAGAATCCTTGCGTGTCTGAACTCGAGACTCATTCAGTGTCCACATTCCAGAACTCTGGATGTCTGAAATATAGAAGCACCAAATGTCTGCATTCTAGAATCGGAATGTGGCGGAATTCTAGAATGCACAGCACGGCGGAATTCAAAAGTCCTAAAATGCCTGCTATCCGGAAGTTAAGGTGTCTGACATCAATAATGCTAGCAAGTCAGAATTATACCATTCTGAAAGATTCTGGGATCTAGAATCAATGGATGGCTGAGTTCCAGAATGTCAGGTTGGCAAAACTCTAGAATCCTTGCGTGTCTGAACTCAAGAGTCATTCAATGTCCACATTCCAGAACTCTGGATGTCTGAATTATAAAAGCACCAAATGTCTGCATTCTAGAATCGGAATGTGGCGGAATTCTAGAATGCACAGCATGGCAGAATTCTAAAGTCCTAAAATGCCTGCTATTCGGAAGTAAAGGTGTCTGACATCCAGAATGTTACTAGGTCAGCATTCTACCGTTCTGAGAGATTCTGGCTTCTAGAATCAATGGACGGCAGAGTTCTGGAATGTCAGGGTATCCAAACTCTAGAATCCTTCCGTGTCTGAACTCGTGAGTCATTGAATGTACACATTCCGGATCACAGGGTGTCTGAATTCCAGAAGCACCAAATGTCTGCATTCTAGAATCGGAATGTGGCGGAATTCTAGAATGCACAGCACTGCAGAATTCTAAAGTCCTAAAATGCCTGATATTCGGATGTTAAGGAGTCTGACATCCAAAATGTTACTAGGTCAGCATTCTACCGTTCTGAGAGATTCTGTGTTCTAGAATCAATGGACGGCAGAGTTCTGGAATGTCAGGGTGTCCAAACTCTAGAATTCTTCCATGTATGAACTCGTGAGTCATTCAATGTCCACATTCCGGATCACAGGGTGTCTGAACTCCAGAAGCACCAAATGTCTGCATTCTAGAATCGGAATGTGGCGGAATTCTAGAATGCACAGCACGGCGGAATTCTAAAGTCCTAAAATACCTGCTATCCGGAAGTTAAGGTGTCTGACATCCAGAATGTTACTAGGTCAGCAGTCTACCATTCTGAGAGATTCTGGGTTCTAGAATCAATGGACGGCAGAGATCTGGCATGTCAGGGGGTCCAAACTCTAGAATCCTTGCGTCTCTGAACTCGAGAGTCATTCAATGTCCACATTCCGGATCACAGGGTGTCTGAATTCCAGAAGAACCAAATGTCTGCATTCTAGAATCGGAATGTGGTAGAATTCTAGAATCCACAGCACGGCGGAATTCTAAAGTCCTAAAATGCCTGCTATCCGGAAGTTAAGGTGTCTGACATCCAGAATGGTACCACATCAGAATAATACCATTCTGAAACATTCTGGGATCTTGAATCAATGGACGGCTGTGTTCCAGAATGCAAGGGTGGCAAAACTCTAGAATCCTTGCGTGTCTGAACTCGAGAGTCATTCAATGTCCACATTCCAGAACTCTGGATGTCTGAATTATAGAAGCACCAAATGTCTGCATTCTAGAATCGGAATGTGGCGGAATTCTAGAATGCACAGCACGGCGGAATTCTAAAGTCCTAAAATGCCTGCTATCGGGAAGTTAAGGTGTCTGACATCCAGAATGCTACCACGTCAGAATTACACCATTCTGAAAGATTCTGGGATCTAGAATCAATGGACGGCTGAGTTCCAGAATGACAGGGTGGCAAAACTGTAGAATCCTTGCGTGTCTGAACTCGAGAGTCATTCAATGTCCACATTCCAGAACTCTGGATGTCTGAATTATAGAAGCACCAAATGTCTGCATTCTAGAATCGGAATGTGGCGGAATTCTAGAATGCACAGCACGGCGGAATTCGAAAGTGCTAATATGCCTGCTATCCGGAAGTTAAGGTGTCTGACATCAAGAATGCTACCAAGTCAGAATTATACCATTCTGAAAGATTCTGGGATCTTGAATCAATGGACGGCTGAGTTCCAGAATGTCAGGGTGGCAAAACTCTAGAATCCTTGCATGTCTGAACTCGAGAGTCATTCAATGTCCACATTCCAGAACTCTGGATGTCTGAATTATAGAAGCACCAAATGTCTGCATTCTAGAATCGGAATGTGGTGGAATTCTAGAATGCACAGCACGGCGGAATTCTAAAGTTCTAAAATGCCTGCTATCCGGAAGTTAAGGTGTCTGACATCCAGAATGTTACTAGGTCAGCATTCTACCGTTCTGAGAGATTCTGAGTTCTAGAATCAATGGACGGCAGAGATCTGGCATGTCAGGGTGTCCAAACTCTAGAATCCTTGCATGTCTGAACTCGAGAGTCATTCAATGTCCACATTCCGGATCACAGGGTGTCTGAATTCCAGAAGCACCAAATGTCTGCATTCTAGAATCGGAATGTGGTAGAATTCAAGAATGCACAGCACGGCGGAATTCTAAAGTCCTAAAATGCCTGCTATCCGGAAGTTAAGGTGTCTGACATCCAGAATGGTACCACATAAGAATTATACCATTCTGAAAGATTCTGGGATCTAGAATCAATGGACGGCTGAGTTCCAGAATGCAAGGGTGGCAAAACTCTAGAATCCTTGCGTGTCTGAACTCGAGAGTAATTCAATGTCCACATTTCTAAACTCTGGATGTCTGAATTATAGAAGCACCAAATGTCTGCATTCTAGAATCGGAATGTGGCTGAATTCTAGAATGCACAGCATGGCGGAATTCTAAAGTCCTAAAATGCCTACTGGCCGAAAGTTAAGGTGTCTGATGACCAGAATGTTACTAGGTCAGCATTCTACAGTTCTGAGAGATTCTGGGCTCTAGAATCAATGGACGGCAGAGTTCTGGAAAGTCAGGTTGTCCAAACTCTAAAATCCTTGAGTGTTTGAACTCGAGAGTCATTCAATTTCTATATTCCGCGTCACAGGGTGACTGAATTCCAGAAGCACCAAATGTCTGCATTCTAGAATCGGAATGTGTCGGAATACTAGAATGCACAGCATGGCGGAATTCGAAAGTCCTAAAATGCCTGCTATCCGGAATTAAGGTGTCTGACATCCAGAATGCTACCACGTCAGAATTATACCATTCTGAAAGATTCTGGGATCTAGAATCAATGGACGGCTGAGTTCCAGAATGTCAGGGTTTCCAAACTCTAGAATCCTTGCGTGTCTGAACTCGAGAGTCATTCAATATCCACATTCCAGGACTCTGGATGTCTGAAATATTGAAGCAGCAAATGTCTGCATTCTAGAATCGGAATGTGGCGGAATTCTAGAATGCACAGCACGACAGAATTCTAAAGTCCTAAAATGCCTGCTATTCGGAAGTTAAGGTGTCTGACATCCAGAATGTTACTAGGTCAGCATTCTACCGTTCTGAGAGATTCTGGGTTCTAGAATCAATGGACGGCAGAGTCCTGGAATGTCAGGGTGTCCAAACTCTAGAATCCTTCCGTGTCTGAACTCGTGAGTCATTCAATGTCCACATTCCGGATAACAGGGTGTCTGAATTCCAGAAGCAACAAATGTCTGCATTCTAGATTCGGAATGTGGCGGAATTCTAGAATGCACAGCACGGCGGAATTCGAAAGTCCTAAAATGCCTGCTATCGGGAAGTTAAGGTGTCTGACATCCAGAATGCTACCACATCAGAATTATACCATTCTGAAAGATTCTGGGATCTAGAATCAATGGACGGGTGAGTTCCAGAATGTCAGGGTGGCAAAACTCTAGAATCCTTGCTTGTCTGAACTCGAGAGTCATTCAATGTCCACATTCCAGAACTCTGGATGTCTGAAATATAGAAGCACCAAATGTCTGCATTCTAGAATTGGAATGTGGCGGAATTCTAGAATGCACAGCACGGCGGAATTCTAAAGTCCTAAAATGCCTGCTATCCGGAAGTTAAGGTGTCTTACATCAATAATGCTACCAAGTCAGAATTATACCATTCTGAAAGATTCTGGGATCTAGAATCAATGGATGGCTGAGTTCCAGAATGTCAGGTTGGCAAAACTCTAGAATCCTTGCATGTCTGAACTCAAGAGTCATTCAATGTCCACATTCCAGAGCTCTGGATGTCTGAATTATAGAAGCACCAAATGTCTGCATTCTAGAATCGGAATGTGGCAGAATTCTAGAATGCACAGCATGGCAGAATTCTAAAGTCCTAAAATGCCTGATATTCGGAAGTAAAGGTGTCTGACATCCAGAATGTTACTAGGTCAGCATTCTACCGTTCTGAGAGATTCTGGCTTCTAGAATCAATGGACGGCAGAGTTCTGGAATGTCAGGGTATCCAAACTCTAGAATCCTTCCGTGTCTGAACTCGTGAGTCATTCAATGTCCACATTCCGGATCAGAGGGTGTCTGAATTCCAGAAGCACCAAATGTCTGCATTCTAGAATCGGAATGTGGCGGAATTCTAGAATGCACAGCACGGCAGAATTCTAAAGTCCTAAAATGCCTGATATTCGGATGTTAAGGAGTCTGACATCCAGAATGTTACTAGGTCAGCATTCTACCGTTCTGAGAGATTCTGTGTTCTAGAATCAATTGACGGCAGAGTTCTGGAATGTCAGGGTGTCCAAACTCTAGAATTCTTCCATGTCTGAACTCGTGAGTCATTCAATGTCCACATTCCGGATCACAGGGTGTCTGAACTCCAGAAGCACCAAATGTCTGCATTCTAGAATCGGAATGTGGTAGAATTCTAGAATGCACAACACGGTGGAATTCTAAAGTCCTAAAATGCCTGCTATCCGGAAGTTAAGGTGTCTGACATCAAGAATGCAACCACATCAGAATTATACCATTCTGAAACATTCTGGGATCCAGAATCAATGGACGGGTGAGTTCCAGAATATCAGAGTGGCAAAACTCTAGAATCCTTGTGTGTCTGAACTCGAGAGTCAATCAATGTTCACATTCCAGAACTCTGGATGTCTGAATTATAGAAGCACCAAATGTCTGCATTCTAGAATCGGAATGTGTCAGAATTCTAGAATGCACAGCACGGCGGAATTCTAAAGTCCTAAAATGCCTACTAGCCGAAAGTTAAGGTGTCTGATGACCAGAATTTTACTAGGTCAGCATTCTACCGTTCTGAGAGATTCTGGGTTCTAGAATCAATGGACGGCAGAGTTCTGGAAAGTCAGGGTGTCCAAACTCTAGAATCCTTGAGTGTTTGAAATCGAGAGTCATTCAATGTCCACATTCCGGGTCACAGGATGACTGAATTCCAGAAGCACCAAATGTCTGCATTCTAGAATCGGATTGTGACGGAATTCTAGAATGCACAGCACGGCGGAATTCTAAAGTCCTAAAATGCCTGCTATCCGGAAGTTAAGGTGTCCGATATCCAGAATGCTACCACGTCAGAATTATACCATTCTGAAACATTCTGGGATCTAGAATCAATGGACAGCTGAGTTCCAGAATGTCAGGGTGGCAAAACTCTAGAATCCTGGCGTGTCTGAACTCGAGAGTCATTCAATGTCCACATTCCAGAACTCTGGATGTCTGAATAATAGATGCACCAAATGTCTGCATTCTAGAATCGGAATGTGGCAGAATTCTAGAATGCACAGCACGGCGGAATTCTAAAGTCCTAAAATACCTGCTATCCGGAAGTTAAGGTGTCTGACATCCAGAATGTTACTAGGTCAGCATTCTACCGTTCTGAGAGATTCTGGGTTCTAGAATCAATGGACGGCAGAGTTCTGGAATGTCAGGGTATCCAAACTCTAGAATCCTTCCGTGTCTGAACTCGTGAGTCATTCAATGTCCACATTCCGGATCAGAGGGTGTCTGAATTCCAGAAGCACCAAATGTCTGCATTCTAGAATCGGAATGTGGCGGAATTCTAGAATGCACAGCACGGCAGAATTCTAAAGTCCTAAAATGCCTGCTATCGGGAAGTTAAGGTGTCTGACATCCAGAATGCTACCACGTCAGAATTACACCATTCTGAAAGATTCTGGGATCTAGAATCAATGGACGGCTGAGTTCCAGAATGACAGGGTGGCAAAACTGTAGAATCCTTGCGTGTCTGAACTCGAGAGTCATTCAATGTCCACATTCCAGAACTCTGGATGTCTGAATTATAGAAGCACCAAATGTCTGCATTCTAGAATCGGAATGTGGCGGAATTCTAGAATGCACAGCACGGCGGAATTCGAAAGTGCTAATATGCCTGCTATCCGGAAGTTAAGGTGTCTGACATCAAGAATGCTACCAAGTCAGAATTATACCATTCTGAAAGATTCTGGGATCTTGAATCAATGGACGGCTGAGTTCCAGAATGTCAGGGTGGCAAAACTCTAGAATCCTTGCATGTCTGAACTCGAGAGTCATTCAATGTCCACATTCCAGAACTCTGGATGTCTGAATTATAGAAGCACCAAATGTCTGCATTCTAGAATCGGAATGTGGTGGAATTCTAGAATGCACAGCACGGCGGAATTCTAAAGTTCTAAAATGCCTGCTATCCGGAAGTTAAGGTGTCTGACATCCAGAATGTTACTAGGTCAGCATTCTACCGTTCTGAGAGATTCTGAGTTCTAGAATCAATGGACGGCAGAGATCTGGCATGTCAGGGTGTCCAAACTCTAGAATCCTTGCATGTCTGAACTCGAGAGTCATTCAATGTCCACATTCCGGATCACAGGGTGTCTGAATTCCAGAAGCACCAAATGTCTGCATTCTAGAATCGGAATGTGGTAGAATTCAAGAATGCACAGCACGGCGGAATTCTAAAGTCCTAAAATGCCTGCTATCCGGAAGTTAAGGTGTCTGACATCCAGAATGGTACCACATAAGAATTATACCATTCTGAAAGATTCTGGGATCTAGAATCAATGGACGGCTGAGTTCCAGAATGCAAGGGTGGCAAAACTCTAGAATCCTTGCGTGTCTGAACTCGAGAGTAATTCAATGTCCACATTTCTAAACTCTGGATGTCTGAATTATAGAAGCACCAAATGTCTGCATTCTAGAATCGGAATGTGGCTGAATTCTAGAATGCACAGCATGGCGGAATTCTAAAGTCCTAAAATGCCTACTGGCCGAAAGTTAAGGTGTCTGATGACCAGAATGTTACTAGGTCAGCATTCTACAGTTCTGAGAGATTCTGGGCTCTAGAATCAATGGACGGCAGAGTTCTGGAAAGTCAGGTTGTCCAAACTCTAAAATCCTTGAGTGTTTGAACTCGAGAGTCATTCAATTTCTATATTCCGCGTCACAGGGTGACTGAATTCCAGAAGCACCAAATGTCTGCATTCTAGAATCGGAATGTGTCGGAATACTAGAATGCACAGCATGGCGGAATTCGAAAGTCCTAAAATGCCTGCTATCCGGAATTAAGGTGTCTGACATCCAGAATGCTACCACGTCAGAATTATACCATTCTGAAAGATTCTGGGATCTAGAATCAATGGACGGCTGAGTTCCAGAATGTCAGGGTTTCCAAACTCTAGAATCCTTGCGTGTCTGAACTCGAGAGTCATTCAATATCCACATTCCAGGACTCTGGATGTCTGAAATATTGAAGCAGCAAATGTCTGCATTCTAGAATCGGAATGTGGCGGAATTCTAGAATGCACAGCACGACAGAATTCTAAAGTCCTAAAATGCCTGCTATTCGGAAGTTAAGGTGTCTGACATCCAGAATGTTACTAGGTCAGCATTCTACCGTTCTGAGAGATTCTGGGTTCTAGAATCAATGGACGGCAGAGTCCTGGAATGTCAGGGTGTCCAAACTCTAGAATCCTTCCGTGTCTGAACTCGTGAGTCATTCAATGTCCACATTCCGGATAACAGGGTGTCTGAATTCCAGAAGCAACAAATGTCTGCATTCTAGATTCGGAATGTGGCGGAATTCTAGAATGCACAGCACGGCGGAATTCGAAAGTCCTAAAATGCCTGCTATCGGGAAGTTAAGGTGTCTGACATCCAGAATGCTACCACATCAGAATTATACCATTCTGAAAGATTCTGGGATCTAGAATCAATGGACGGGTGAGTTCCAGAATGTCAGGGTGGCAAAACTCTAGAATCCTTGCTTGTCTGAACTCGAGAGTCATTCAATGTCCACATTCCAGAACTCTGGATGTCTGAAATATAGAAGCACCAAATGTCTGCATTCTAGAATTGGAATGTGGCGGAATTCTAGAATGCACAGCACGGCGGAATTCTAAAGTCCTAAAATGCCTGCTATCCGGAAGTTAAGGTGTCTTACATCAATAATGCTACCAAGTCAGAATTATACCATTCTGAAAGATTCTGGGATCTAGAATCAATGGATGGCTGAGTTCCAGAATGTCAGGTTGGCAAAACTCTAGAATCCTTGCATGTCTGAACTCAAGAGTCATTCAATGTCCACATTCCAGAGCTCTGGATGTCTGAATTATAGAAGCACCAAATGTCTGCATTCTAGAATCGGAATGTGGCAGAATTCTAGAATGCACAGCATGGCAGAATTCTAAAGTCCTAAAATGCCTGATATTCGGAAGTAAAGGTGTCTGACATCCAGAATGTTACTAGGTCAGCATTCTACCGTTCTGAGAGATTCTGGCTTCTAGAATCAATGGACGGCAGAGTTCTGGAATGTCAGGGTATCCAAACTCTAGAATCCTTCCGTGTCTGAACTCGTGAGTCATTCAATGTCCACATTCCGGATCAGAGGGTGTCTGAATTCCAGAAGCACCAAATGTCTGCATTCTAGAATCGGAATGTGGCGGAATTCTAGAATGCACAGCACGGCAGAATTCTAAAGTCCTAAAATGCCTGATATTCGGATGTTAAGGAGTCTGACATCCAGAATGTTACTAGGTCAGCATTCTACCGTTCTGAGAGATTCTGTGTTCTAGAATCAATTGACGGCAGAGTTCTGGAATGTCAGGGTGTCCAAACTCTAGAATTCTTCCATGTCTGAACTCGTGAGTCATTCAATGTCCACATTCCGGATCACAGGGTGTCTGAACTCCAGAAGCACCAAATGTCTGCATTCTAGAATCGGAATGTGGTAGAATTCTAGAATGCACAACACGGTGGAATTCTAAAGTCCTAAAATGCCTGCTATCCGGAAGTTAAGGTGTCTGACATCAAGAATGCAACCACATCAGAATTATACCATTCTGAAACATTCTGGGATCCAGAATCAATGGACGGGTGAGTTCCAGAATATCAGAGTGGCAAAACTCTAGAATCCTTGTGTGTCTGAACTCGAGAGTCAATCAATGTTCACATTCCAGAACTCTGGATGTCTGAATTATAGAAGCACCAAATGTCTGCATTCTAGAATCGGAATGTGTCAGAATTCTAGAATGCACAGCACGGCGGAATTCTAAAGTCCTAAAATGCCTACTAGCCGAAAGTTAAGGTGTCTGATGACCAGAATTTTACTAGGTCAGCATTCTACCGTTCTGAGAGATTCTGGGTTCTAGAATCAATGGACGGCAGAGTTCTGGAAAGTCAGGGTGTCCAAACTCTAGAATCCTTGAGTGTTTGAAATCGAGAGTCATTCAATGTCCACATTCCGGGTCACAGGATGACTGAATTCCAGAAGCACCAAATGTCTGCATTCTAGAATCGGATTGTGACGGAATTCTAGAATGCACAGCACGGCGGAATTCTAAAGTCCTAAAATGCCTGCTATCCGGAAGTTAAGGTGTCCGATATCCAGAATGCTACCACGTCAGAATTATACCATTCTGAAACATTCTGGGATCTAGAATCAATGGACAGCTGAGTTCCAGAATGTCAGGGTGGCAAAACTCTAGAATCCTGGCGTGTCTGAACTCGAGAGTCATTCAATGTCCACATTCCAGAACTCTGGATGTCTGAATAATAGATGCACCAAATGTCTGCATTCTAGAATCGGAATGTGGCAGAATTCTAGAATGCACAGCACGGCGGAATTCTAAAGTCCTAAAATACCTGCTATCCGGAAGTTAAGGTGTCTGACATCCAGAATGTTACTAGGTCAGCATTCTACCGTTCTGAGAGATTCTGGGTTCTAGAATCAATGGACGGCAGAGTTCTGGAATGTCAGGGTATCCAAACTCTAGAATCCTTCCGTGTCTGAACTCGTGAGTCATTCAATGTCCACATTCCGGATCAGAGGGTGTCTGAATTCCAGAAGCACCAAATGTCTGCATTCTAGAATCGGAATGTGGCGGAATTCTAGAATGCACAGCACGGCAGAATTCTAAAGTCCTAAAATGCCTGCTATCGGGAAGTTAAGGTGTCTGACATCCAGAATGCTACCACGTCAGAATTACACCATTCTGAAAGATTCTGGGATCTAGAATCAATGGACGGCTGAGTTCCAGAATGACAGGGTGGCAAAACTGTAGAATCCTTGCGTGTCTGAACTCGAGAGTCATTCAATGTCCACATTCCAGAACTCTGGATGTCTGAATTATAGAAGCACCAAATGTCTGCATTCTAGAATCGGAATGTGGCGGAATTCTAGAATGCACAGCACGGCGGAATTCGAAAGTGCTAATATGCCTGCTATCCGGAAGTTAAGGTGTCTGACATCAAGAATGCTACCAAGTCAGAATTATACCATTCTGAAAGATTCTGGGATCTTGAATCAATGGACGGCTGAGTTCCAGAATGTCAGGGTGGCAAAACTCTAGAATCCTTGCATGTCTGAACTCGAGAGTCATTCAATGTCCACATTCCAGAACTCTGGATGTCTGAATTATAGAAGCACCAAATGTCTGCATTCTAGAATCGGAATGTGGTGGAATTCTAGAATGCACAGCACGGCGGAATTCTAAAGTTCTAAAATGCCTGCTATCCGGAAGTTAAGGTGTCTGACATCCAGAATGTTACTAGGTCAGCATTCTACCGTTCTGAGAGATTCTGAGTTCTAGAATCAATGGACGGCAGAGATCTGGCATGTCAGGGTGTCCAAACTCTAGAATCCTTGCATGTCTGAACTCGAGAGTCATTCAATGTCCACATTCCGGATCACAGGGTGTCTGAATTCCAGAAGCACCAAATGTCTGCATTCTAGAATCGGAATGTGGTAGAATTCAAGAATGCACAGCACGGCGGAATTCTAAAGTCCTAAAATGCCTGCTATCCGGAAGTTAAGGTGTCTGACATCCAGAATGGTACCACATAAGAATTATACCATTCTGAAAGATTCTGGGATCTAGAATCAATGGACGGCTGAGTTCCAGAATGCAAGGGTGGCAAAACTCTAGAATCCTTGCGTGTCTGAACTCGAGAGTAATTCAATGTCCACATTTCTAAACTCTGGATGTCTGAATTATAGAAGCACCAAATGTCTGCATTCTAGAATCGGAATGTGGCTGAATTCTAGAATGCACAGCATGGCGGAATTCTAAAGTCCTAAAATGCCTACTAGCCGAAAGTTAAGGTGTCTGATGACCAGAATGTTACTAGGTCAGCATTCTACAGTTCTGAGAGATTCTGGGCTCTAGAATCAATGGACGGCAGAGTTCTGGAAAGTCAGGTTGTCCAAACTCTAAAATCCTTGAGTGTTTGAACTCGAGAGTCATTCAATTTCTATATTCCGCGTCACAGGGTGACTGAATTCCAGAAGCACCAAATGTCTGCATTCTAGAATCGGAATGTGTCGGAATACTAGAATGCACAGCATGGCGGAATTCGAAAGTCCTAAAATGCCTGCTATCCGGAATTAAGGTGTCTGACATCCAGAATGCTACCACGTCAGAATTATACCATTCTGAAAGATTCTGGGATCTAGAATCAATGGACGGCTGAGTTCCAGAATGTCAGGGTTTCCAAACTCTAGAATCCTTGCGTGTCTGAACTCGAGAGTCATTCAATATCCACATTCCAGGACTCTGGATGTCTGAAATATTGAAGCAGCAAATGTCTGCATTCTAGAATCGGAATGTGGCGGAATTCTAGAATGCACAGCACGACAGAATTCTAAAGTCCTAAAATGCCTGCTATTCGGAAGTTAAGGTGTCTGACATCCAGAATGTTACTAGGTCAGCATTCTACCGTTCTGAGAGATTCTGGGTTCTAGAATCAATGGACGGCAGAGTCCTGGAATGTCAGGGTGTCCAAACTCTAGAATCCTTCCGTGTCTGAACTCGTGAGTCATTCAATGTCCACATTCCGGATAACAGGGTGTCTGAATTCCAGAAGCAACAAATGTCTGCATTCTAGATTCGGAATGTGGCGGAATTCTAGAATGCACAGCACGGCGGAATTCGTAAGTCCTAAAATGCCTGCTATCGGGAAGTTAAGGTGTCTGACATCCAGAATGCTACCACATCAGAATTATACCATTCTGAAAGATTCTGGGATCTAGAATCAATGGACGGGTGAGTTCCAGAATGTCAGGGTGGCAAAACTCTAGAATCCTTGCTTGTCTGAACTCGAGAGTCATTCAATGTCCACATTCCAGAACTCTGGATGTCTGAAATATAGAAGCACCAAATGTCTGCATTCTAGAATTGGAATGTGGCGGAATTCTAGAATGCACAGCACGGCGGAATTCTAAAGTCCTAAAATGCCTGCTATCCGGAAGTTAAGGTGTCTTACATCAATAATGCTACCAAGTCAGAATTATACCATTCTGAAAGATTCTGGGATCTAGAATCAATGGATGGCTGAGTTCCAGAATGTCAGGTTGGCAAAACTCTAGAATCCTTGCATGTCTGAACTCAAGAGTCATTCAATGTCCACATTCCAGAGCTCTGGATGTCTGAATTATAGAAGCACCAAATGTCTGCATTCTAGAATCGGAATGTGGCAGAATTCTAGAATGCACAGCATGGCAGAATTCTAAAGTCCTAAAATGCCTGATATTCGGAAGTAAAGGTGTCTGACATCCAGAATGTTACTAGGTCAGCATTCTACCGTTCTGAGAGATTCTGGCTTCTAGAATCAATGGACGGCAGAGTTCTGGAATGTCAGGGTATCCAAACTCTAGAATCCTTCCGTGTCTGAACTCGTGAGTCATTCAATGTCCACATTCCGGATCAGAGGGTGTCTGAATTCCAGAAGCACCAAATGTCTGCATTCTAGAATCGGAATGTGGCGGAATTCTAGAATGCACAGCACGGCAGAATTCTAAAGTCCTAAAATGCCTGATATTCGGATGTTAAGGAGTCTGACATCCAGAATGTTACTAGGTCAGCATTCTACCGTTCTGAGAGATTCTGTGTTCTAGAATCAATTGACGGCAGAGTTCTGGAATGTCAGGGTGTCCAAACTCTAGAATTCTTCCATGTCTGAACTCGTGAGTCATTCAATGTCCACATTCCGGATCACAGGGTGTCTGAACTCCAGAAGCACCAAATGTCTGCATTCTAGAATCGGAATGTGGTAGAATTCTAGAATGCACAACACGGTGGAATTCTAAAGTCCTAAAATGCCTGCTATCCGGAAGTTAAGGTGTCTGACATCAAGAATGCAACCACATCAGAATTATACCATTCTGAAACATTCTGGGATCCAGAATCAATGGACGGGTGAGTTCCAGAATATCAGAGTGGCAAAACTCTAGAATCCTTGTGTGTCTGAACTCGAGAGTCAATCAATGTTCACATTCCAGAACTCTGGATGTCTGAATTATAGAAGCACCAAATGTCTGCATTCTAGAATCGGAATGTGTCAGAATTCTAGAATGCACAGCACGGCGGAATTCTAAAGTCCTAAAATGCCTACTAGCCGAAAGTTAAGGTGTCTGATGACCAGAATTTTACTAGGTCAGCATTCTACCGTTCTGAGAGATTCTGGGTTCTAGAATCAATGGACGGCAGAGTTCTGGAAAGTCAGGGTGTCCAAACTCTAGAATCCTTGAGTGTTTGAAATCGAGAGTCATTCAATGTCCACATTCCGGGTCACAGGATGACTGAATTCCAGAAGCACCAAATGTCTGCATTCTAGAATCGGATTGTGACGGAATTCTAGAATGCACAGCACGGCGGAATTCTAAAGTCCTAAAATGCCTGCTATCCGGAAGTTAAGGTGTCCGATATCCAGAATGCTACCACGTCAGAATTATACCATTCTGAAACATTCTGGGATCTAGAATCAATGGACAGCTGAGTTCCAGAATGTCAGGGTGGCAAAACTCTAGAATCCTGGCGTGTCTGAACTCGAGAGTCATTCAATGTCCACATTCCAGAACTCTGGATGTCTGAATAATAGATGCACCAAATGTCTGCATTCTAGAATCGGAATGTGGCAGAATTCTAGAATGCACAGCACGGCGGAATTCTAAAGTCCTAAAATACCTGCTATCCGGAAGTTAAGGTGTCTGACATCCAGAATGTTACTAGGTCAGCATTCTACCGTTCTGAGAGATTCTGGGTTCTAGAATCAATGGACGGCAGAGTTCTGGAATGTCAGGGTATCCAAACTCTAGAATCCTTCCGTGTCTGAACTCGTGAGTCATTCAATGTCCACATTCCGGATCAGAGGGTGTCTGAATTCCAGAAGCACCAAATGTCTGCATTCTAGAATCGGAATGTGGCGGAATTCTAGAATGCACAGCACGGCAGAATTCTAAAGTCCTAAAATGCCTACTAGCCGAAAGTTAAGGTGTCAGATGACCAGAATGTTACTAGGTCAGCATTCTACCGTTCTGAGAGATTCTGGGTTCTAGAATCAATTGACGGCAGAGTTCTGGAATGTCAGGGTGTACAAACTCTAGAATCCTTGAGTGTTTGAACTCGAGAGTCATTCAATTTCCATATTCCGGGTCACAGGGTGACTGAATTCCAGAAGCACCAAATGTCTGCATTCTAGAATTGGAATGTGGCGGAATTCTAGAATGCACAGCACTACAGAATTCTAAAGTCCTAAAATGCCTGCTATCCGGAAGTTAAGGTGTCTCATGACCAGTATGTTGCTAGGTCAGCATTCTACCATTCTGAGAGATTCTGGGTTCTAGAATCAATGGACGGCAGAGATCTGGAATGTCAGGGTGTCCAAACTATTGAATCCTTGTGTGTCTGAACTCGAGAGTCATTCAATGTCCGCATTCCGGATCACAGGGTGTCTGAATTCCAGAAGCACCAAATGTCTGCATTCTAGAATCGGAATGTGGTAGAATTCTGGAATGCACAGCACGGCGGAATTCTAAAGTCCTAAAATGCCTGCTATCCAGAAGTTAAGGTGTCTGACATCCAGAATGTTACCACATCAGAATTATACCATTCTGAAACATTCTGGGATCTAGAATCAATGGATGGGTGAGTTCCAGAATGTCAGGGTGGCAAAACTCTAGAATCCTGGCTTGTCTGAACTCGAGAGTCATTCAATGTCCACATTCCAGAACTCTGGATGTCTGAATTATGGAAGCACTAAATGTCTGCATTCTAGAATCGGAATGTGGCGGAATTCTAGAATGCACAGCACGGCGGAATTCGAAAGTCCTAAAATGACTGCTATCCGGAAGTTAAGGTGTCTGACATCCAGAATGCTACCACGTCAGAATTATACCATTCTGAAAGATTCTGGGGTCTAGAATCAATGGACGGCTGAGTTCCAGAATGTCAGGGTTTCCAAACTCTAGAATCCTTGCGTGTCTGAACTCGAGAGTCATTCAATATCCACATTCCAGGACTCTGGATGTCTGAAATATAGAAGCAACAAATGTCTGCATTCTAGAATCGGAATGTGGCGGAATTCTAGAATGCACAGCACGGCAGAATTCTAAAGTCCTAAAATGACTGCTATTCGGAAGTTAAGGTGTCTGACATCCAGAATGTTACTAGGTCAGCATTCTTCCGTTCTGAAAGATTCTGGGTTCTAGAATCAATGAATGGCTGATTTCTGGAATGTCAGGGTGTCCAAACTCTAGAATCTTTCCGTGTCTGAACTCGTGAGTCATTCAATGTCCACATTCCGGATCACAGGGTGTCTGAATTCCAGAAGCACCAAATGTCTGCATTCTAGAATCGAAATGTGGCGGAATTCTAGAATGCACAGCACAGCAGAATTCTAAAGTCCTAAAATGCCTGATATTCGGAAGTTAAGGAGTCTGACATCCAGAATGTTACTAGGTCAGCATTCTACCGTTCTGAGAGATTCTGGGTTCTAGAATCAATGGACGGCAGAGTTCTGGAATGTCAGGGTGTCCAAACTCTAGGATCCATGAGTGTTTGAACTCGAGAGTCATTCAATTTCCATATTCCGGGTCACAGGGTGACTGAATTCCAGATGCACCAAATGTCTGCATTCTAGAATCGGAATGTGGCGGAATTCTAGAATGCACAGCACGGCTGATTTCTAAAGTCCTAAAATGCCTGCTATCCGGAAGTTAAGGTGTCTGACATCCAGAATGCTACCACGTCAGAATTATACCATTCTGAAAGATTCTGGGATCTAGAATCAATGGACGGCTGAGTTCCAGAATGTCACGGTGGCAAAACTGTAGAATCCTTGCGTGTCTGAACTCGAGACTCATTCAGTGTCCACATTCCAGAACTCTGGATTTCTGAAATATAGAGGCACCAAATGTCTGCATTCTAGAATCGGAATGTGGCGGAATTCTAGAATGCACAGCACGGCGGAATTCTAAAGTCCCCAAATGCCTGCTATCCGGAAGTTAAGGTGTCTGACATCAAGAATGCTACCAAGTCAAAATTATAACATTCTGAAAGATTCTGGGATCTACAATCAATGGAAGGCTGAGTTCCAGAATCTCAGGGTGGCAAAACTCTAGAATCCTTGCGTGTCTGAACTCGAGAGTCATTCAATGTCCACATTCCTGAACTCTGGATGTCTGAATTATAAAAGGACCAAATGTCTGCATTCTAAAATCGGAATGTGGCGGAATTCTAGAATGCAAAGCACGGCGGAATTCTAAAGTCCTAAAATGCCTGCTATCCGGAAGTTAAGGTGTCTGACATCCAGAATGTTACTAGGTCAGCATTCTACCGTTCTGAGAGATTCTGGGTTCTAGAATCAATGTACAGCAGAGATCTGGCATGTCAGGGTGTCCAAACTCTAGAATCCTTGCGTGTCTGAACTCGAGAGTCATTCAATGTCCACATTCCGGATCACAGGGTGTCTGAATTCCAGAAGCACCAAATGTCTGCATTCTAGAATCGGAATGTTTTAGAATTCTAGAATGCACAGCACGGCGGAATTCTAAAGTCCTAAAATGCCTGCTATCCGTAAGTTAAGGTGTCTGACATCCAGAATGCTACCACATCAGAATTATACCATTGTGAAAGATTCTTGGATCTAGAATCAATGGACGGGTGAGTTCCAGAATGTCAGGGTGGCAAAACTCTAGAATCCTGGCGTGTCTGAACTCGAGAGTCATTCAATGTCCACATTCCTGAACTCTGGATGTCTGAATTATAGAAGCACCAAATGTCTGCATTCTTGAATCGCAATGTGGTGGAATTCTAGAATGCACAGCACGGCGGAATTCTAAAGTCCTAAAATGCCTGCTATCCGGAAGTTAAGGTGTCTGACATCCAGAATGCTACCACGTCAGAATTATACCATTCTGAAACATTCTGGGATCTAGAGTCAATGGACGGCTGAGTTCCAGAATGTCAGGGTGGCAAAACTCTAGAATGCTTGCGTGTCTGAACTCGATATTCATTCAATGTCCACATTCCAGAATTCTGGATGTCTGAATTATAGAAGCACCAAATGTCTGCATTCTAGAATCGGAATGTGGCGGAATTCTAGAATGCACAGCACGGCGGAATTCTAAAGTCCTAAAATGCCTGCTATCCGGAAGTTACGGTGTCTGACAACAAGAATGCTACCAAGTCAGAATTATACCATTCTGAAAGATTCTGGGATCCAGAATCAATGGACGGCTGAGTTCCAGAATGCAAGGGTGGCAAAACTCTAGAATCCTGGCGTGTCTGAACTCGAGAGTCATTCAATGTCCACATTCCAGAACTCTGGATGTCTGAAATATAGAAGCACCAAATGTCTGCATTCTAGAATCGGAATGTGGCGGAATTCTAGAATGCACAGCACAGCGGAATTTTAAAGTCCTAAAATGCCTGCTATACGGAAGTCAAGGTGTCTGACATCCAGAATGTTACTAAGTCAGCATTCTACCGTTCTGAGAGATTATGGGTTCTAGAATCAATGGATGGCAGAGTTCCAGAATGTCAGGGTGTTCAAACTCAAGAATACTTGCGTGTCTGAACTCGTGAGTCATTAAATGTCCACATTCTGCATCACGGGGTGTCTGAATTCCAGAAGCAACAAATGTCTGCATTCTAGAATCGGAATGTGGCGGAATTCTAGAATGCACAGCACGACATAATTCTAAAGTCCTAAAATGCCTGCTATTCGGAAGTTAAGGTGTCTGACATCCAGAATGTTACTAGGTCAGCATTCTACCGTTCTGAGAGATTCTGGGTTCTAGAATCAATGGACGGCAGAGTTCTGGAATGTCAGGTTGTCCAAACTCTAGAATACTTCCGTGTCTGAACTCGTGAGTCATTCAATGTCCACATTCCAGGGTTTCTGAATTCCAGAAGCACCAAATGTCTGCATTCTAGAATCGGAATTTGGCAGAATTCTAGAATGCACAGCACGGCGGAATTCTAAAGTCCTAAAATGCCTGCTATCGGGAAGATAAGGTGTCTGACATCCAGAATGCCACCACGTCAGAATTATACCATTCTGAATGATTCTGGGATCTAGAATCAATGGACAGCTGAGTTCCAGAATGTCAGGGTGGCAAAACTCTAGAATCCTGGCGTGTCTGAACTCGAGAGTCATTCAATGTCCACTTTCCAGATCTCTGGATGTCTGAATTATAGAAGCACCAAATGTCTGCATTCTAGAATCGGAATGTGGCGGAATTCTAGAATGCACAGAACGGCGGAATTCTAAAGTCATAAAATGCCTGCTATCCGGAAGTTAAGGTGTCTGACATCAAGAATGATACCAAGTCAGAATTATACCATTCTGAAAGACTCTGGGATCTAGAATCAATGGACGGCTGAGTTCCAGAATGTCAGGGTGGCAAAACTCTAGAATCCTTGCGTGTCTGAACTCGAGAGACATTCAATGTCCACATTCCAGAACTCTGGATGTCTGAATTATAGAAGCACCAAATGTCTGCATTCTAGAATCGGAATGTGGCGGAATTCTAGAATGCGCAGCACGGCGGAATTCTAAAGTCCTAAAATGACTGCTATCCGGAAGTTAAGGTGTCTGACATCCAGAATGTTACTAGGTCAGCATTCTACCGTTCTGAGAGATTCTGGGTTCTAGAATCAATGTACGGCAGAGATCTGGCATGTCAGGGTGTCCAAACTCTAGAATACTTGCGTGTCTGAACTCGAGAGTCATTCAATGTCCACATTCCGGATCACAGGGTTTCTGAATTCCAGAAGCTCCAAATGTCTGCATTGTAGAATCGGAATGTGGTAGAATTCTAGAATGCACAGCACGGCAGAATTCTAAAGTCCTAAAATGCCTGCTATCCGGAAGTTAAGGTGTCTGACATCCAGAATGCTACCACATCAGAATTATACCATTCTGAAACATTCTGGCATCTAGAATCAATGGACGGGTGAGTTCCAGAATGTCAGGGTGGCAAAACTCTAGAATCCTGGCGTGTCTGAATTCGAGAGTCATTCAATGTCCACATTCCAGAACTCTGGATGTCTGAATTATAGAAGCACCAAATGTCTGCATTCTAGAATCGGAATGTGACGGAATTCTAGAATGCGCAGCACGGCGGAATTCTAAAGTCCTAAGATACCTGCTATCCGGAAGTTAAGGTGTCTGACATCCAGAATGCTACCACGTCAGAATTATACCGTTCTGAAACATTCTTGGATCTAGAATCAATGGACGGCTGAGTTCCAGAATGTCAGGGTGGCAAAACTCTAGAATCCTAGCGTGTCTGAACTCGAGAGTCATTCAATGTCCTCATTCCAGAACTCTGGATGTCTGAATTATAGAAGCACCAAATGTCAGCATTCTAGAATCGGAATGTGGCTGAATTCTAGAATGCACAGCACGGCGGAATTCTAAAGTCCTAAAATGCCTGCTATCCGGAACTTACGGTGTCTGACAACAAGAATGCTACCAAGTCAGAATTATACCATTCTGAATGATTCTGGGATCTAGAATCAATGGACGGCTGAGTTCCAGAATGTCAGGGTGGCAAAACTCTAGAATCCTTGCGTGTCCGAACTCGAGAGTCATTCAATGTCCACATTCCAGAACTCTGGATGTCTGAATTATAGAAGCACCAAATGTCTGCATTCTAGAATCGGAATGTGGCGGAATTCTAGAATGCACAGCACGGCGGAATTCTAAAGTCCTAAAATGCCTGCTATCGGGAAGTGAAGGTGTCTGACATCAAGAATGCTACCAAGTCAGAATTATACCATTCTGAAAGATTCTGGGATCTAGAATCAATGGACGGCTGAGTTCCAGAATGTCAGGGTGGCAAAACTCTAGAATCCTTGCATGTCTGAACTCGAGAGTCATTCAATGTCCACATTCCAGAACTCTGGATGTCTGAATTATAGAAGCACCAAATGTCTGCATTCTAGAATCGGAATGTGGCGGAATTCTAGAATGCACAGCACGGCGGAATTCTAAAGTCCTAAAATGCCTGCTATCCGGAAGTTAAGGTATCTGACATCCAGAATGTTACTAGGTCAGCATTCTACCGTTCTGAGAGATTCTGGGTTCTAGAATCAATGGACGGCAGAGATCTGGCATGTCAGGGTGTCCAAACTCTAGAATACTTGCGTCTCTGATCTCGAGAGTCATTCAATGTCCACATTCCGGATCACAGGGTGTCTGAATTCCAGAAGCACCAAATGTCTGCATTCTAGAATCGGAATGTGGTAGAATTCAAGAATGCACAGCACGGCGGAATTCTAAAGTACTAAAAGGCCTGCTATCCGGAAGTTAAGGTGTCTGACATCCAGAATGGTACCACATCAGAATTATACCATTCTGAAAGATTCTGGGATCTAGAATCAATGGACGGCTGAGTTCCAGAATGCAAGTGTGGCAAAAGTCTAGAATCCTTGCGTGTCTGAACTCGAGAGTCATTCAATGTCCACATTCCAGAACTCTGGATGTCTGAATTATAGAAGCACCAAATGTCTGCATTCTAGAATCGGAATGTGGCGGAATTCTGGAATGCACAGCACGGCGGAATTCTAAAGTCCTAAAATGCCTACTAGCCGAAAGTTAAGGTGTCTGATGACCAGAATGTTACTAGGTCAGCATTCTACCGTTCTGAGAGATTCTGGGTTCTAGAATCAATGGACGGCAGAGTTCTGGAATGTCAGGTTGTCCAAACTCTAGAATCCTTGAGTGTTTGAACTCGAGAGTCATTCAATTTCAATATTCCGGGTCACAGGGTGACTGAATTCCAGAAGCACCAAATGTCTGCATTCTAAAATCGGAATGTGTCGGAATTCTAGAATGCACAGCATGGCGGAATTCGAAAGTCCTAAAATGCCTGCTATCCGGAAGTTAAGGTGTCTGACATCCAGAATGCTACCACGTCAGAATTATACCATTCTGAAATATTCTGGGATCTAGAATCAATGGACGGCTGAGTTCCAGAATGTCAGGGTTTCCAAACTCTAGAATCCTTGCGAGTCTGAACTCGAGAGTCATTCAATATCCACATTCCAGGACTCTGGATGTCTGAAATATTGAAGCACCAAATGTCTGCATTCTAGAATCGGAATGTGGCGGAATTCTAGAATGCACAGCACGACAAAATTCTAAAGTCCTAAAATGCCTGCTATTCGGAAGTTAAGGTGTCTGACATCCAGAATGTTACTAGGTCAGCATTCTACCATTCTGAGAGATTCTGGGTTCTAGAATCAATGGACAGCAGAGTTCTGGAATGTCAGGGTGTCCAAACTCTAGAATCCTTCCGTGTCTGAACTCGTGAGTCATTCAATGTCCACATTCAGGATAACAGGGTGTCTGAATTCCAGAAGCACCAAATGTCTGCATTCTAGAATCGGAATGTGGCGGAATTCTAGAATGCACAGCACGGCGGAATTCGAAAGTCCTAAAATGCCTGCTATCGGGAAGTTGAGGTGTCTGACATCCAGAATGCTACCACATCAGAATTATACCATTCTGAAAGATTCTGGGATCTAGAATCAATGGACGGGTGAGTTCCAGAATGTCAGGGTGGCAAAACTCTAGAATCCTTGCTTGTCTGAACTCGAGAGTCATTCAATGTCCACATTCCAGAACTCTGGATGTCTGAAATATAGAAGCACCAAATGTCTGCATTCTAGAATCGGAATGTGGCGGAATTCTAAAGTCCTAAAATGCCTACTAGCCGAAAGTTAAGGTGTCTGATGACCAGAATGTTACTAGGTCAGCATTCTACCGTTCTGAGAGATTCTGGGTTCTAGAATCAATGGACGGCAGAGTTCTGGAATGTCAGTTGTCCAAACTCTAGAATCCTTGAGTGCTTTAACTCGAGAGTCATTCAATTTCGATATTCCGGGTCACAGGGTGACTGAATTCCAGAAGCACCAAATGTCTGCCTTCTAGAATCGGATTGTGGCGGAATTCTAGAATGCACAGCATGGCGGAATTCGAAAGTCCTAAAAGGCCTGCTATCTGGAAGTTAAGGTGTCTGACATCCAGAATGCTACCACGTCAGAATTATACCATTCTGAAAGATTCTGGGGTCTTGAATCAATGGACGGCTGAGTTCCAGAATGTCAGGGTTTACAAACTCTAGAATCCTTGCGTGTCTGAACTCGAGAGTCATTCAATATCCACACTCCAGGACTCTGGATGTCTGAAATATAGAAGCAACAAATGTCTGCATTCTAGAATCGGAATGTGGTAGAATTCTAGAATGCACAGCACGGCGGAATTCTAAAGTCCTAAAATGCCTGCTATTCGGAAGTTAAGGTGTCTGACATCCAGAATGTTACTAGGTCAGCATTCTACCGTTCTGAGAGATTCTGGGTTCTAGAATCAATGGACGGCAGAGCTCTGGAATGTCAGGGTGTCCAAACTCTAGAATCCTTCCGTGTCTGAACTCGTGAGTCATTCAATGTCGACATTCCGGATCACAGGGTGTCTGAAATCCAGTAGCACCAAATGTCTGCATTCTAGAATCGGAATGTGGCGGAACTCCATAATGCACATCACGGTAGATTTCGGAAGTCCTAAAATGCTTGATATTCGGAAGTTAAGGAGTCTGACATCCAGAATGTTACTAGGTCAGCATTCTACCATTCTGAGAGATTTTGTTTTCTAGAATCAATGGACGGCTGAGTTCTGGAATGTCAGGGTGTCCAAACTCTAGAATTCTTCCGTGTCTGAACTCGTGAGTCATTCAATGTCCACATTCCGGATCACAGGGTGCCTGAATGCCAGAAGCACCAAATGTCTGCATTCTAGAATCGGAATGTGGCGGAATTCTAGAATGCACAGCACTGTGGAATTCGAAAGTCCTAAAATGCCTGCTATCCGGAAGTTAAGGTGTCTGACATCGAGAATGCTACCACGTAAGAATTATACCATTCTGAAAGATTCTGGGATCTAGAATAAATGGACGGCTGAGTTCCAGAATGTCAGGGTGGCAAAACTCTAGAATCCTTGCGTGTCTGAACTCGAGAGTCATTCAAAGCCCACATTCCAGAACTCTGGATGTCTGAATTATAGAACACCAAAAGTCTGCATTCTAGAATCGGAATGTGGCGGAATTCTAGAATGCACAGCACGGCGGAATTCTAAATTCATAAATTGCCTGCTATCCGGAAGTTAAGGTGTCTGACATCCAGAATGTTACCAGTTCAGCATTCTACCGTTCTGAGAGATTCTGGGTTCTAGAATCAATGGATGGCAGAGATCTGGAATGTCAGGGTGTCCAAACTCTAGAATCCTTGCGTGTCTGAACTCGAGAGTCATTCAATGTCCACATTCCGGATCACAGGGTGTCTGAATTCCAGAAGCACCAAATGTCTGCATTCTAGAATTGGAATGTGGCGGAATTCTAGAATGCACGGCACGGCGGAATTCTAAAGTCATAAAATGCCTGCTATCCGGAAGTTAAGGGGTCTGACATCCAGAATGCTACCACGTCAGAATTATACCATTCTGAAAGATTCTGGGATCTAGAATCAATGGACGGCTGAGTTCCAGAATGTCAGGGTGGCAAAACTCTAGAATCCTTGCGTGTCT
The DNA here is from genome assembly GCF_030222135.1 of Aotus nancymaae. Classification (NCBI taxonomy): domain Eukaryota; kingdom Metazoa; phylum Chordata; class Mammalia; order Primates; family Aotidae; genus Aotus; species Aotus nancymaae. The sequence continues at coordinate 1,301,331 of NW_026988470.1, read as the reverse complement.
GAACTCGAGAGTCATTCAATGTCCACATTCAAGAACTCTGGATGTCTGAATTATAGAAGCACCAAATGTCTGCATTCTAGAATCGGAATATGGCGGAATTCTAGAATGCACAGCACGGCGGAATTCTAAAGTCCTAAAATGCCTGCTATCCGGAAGTTAAGGTGTCTGATGACCAGTATGTTACTAGGTCAGCATTCTACCATTCTGAGAGATTCTGGGTTCTAGAATCAATGGACGGCAGGGATCTGGAATGTCAGGGTGTCCAAACTCTAGAATCCATGCGTGTCTGAACTCGAGAGTCATTCAATGTCCACATTCCAGATCACAGGGTGTCTGAATTCCAGAAGCACCAAATGTCTGCATTCTAGAATCGGAATGTGGTAGAATTCAAGAATGCACAGCACGGCGGAATTCTAAAGTCCTAAAATGCCTGCTATCCGGAAGTTAAGGTGTCTGACATCCAGAATGGTACCACATAAGAATTATACCATTCTGAAAGATTCTGGGATCTAGAATCAATGGACGGCTGAGTTCCAGAATGCAAGGGTGGCAAAACTCTAGAATCCTTGCGTGTCTGAACTCGAGAGTAATTCAATGTCCACATTTCTAAACTCTGGATGTCTGAATTATAGAAGCACCAAATGTCTGCATTCTAGAATCGGAATGTGGCTGAATTCTAGAATGCACAGCATGGCGGAATTCTAAAGTCCTAAAATGCCTACTAGCCGAAAGTTAAGGTGTCTGATGACCAGAATGTTACTAGGTCAGCATTCTACAGTTCTGAGAGATTCTGGGCTCTAGAATCAATGGACGGCAGAGTTCTGGAAAGTCAGGTTGTCCAAACTCTAAAATCCTTGAGTGTTTGAACTCGAGAGTCATTCAATTTCTATATTCCGCGTCACAGGGTGACTGAATTCCAGAAGCACCAAATGTCTGCATTCTAGAATCGGAATGTGTCGGAATACTAGAATGCACAGCATGGCGGAATTCGAAAGTCCTAAAATGCCTGCTATCCGGAATTAAGGTGTCTGACATCCAGAATGCTACCACGTCAGAATTATACCATTCTGAAAGATTCTGGGATCTAGAATCAATGGACGGCTGAGTTCCAGAATGTCAGGGTTTCCAAACTCTAGAATCCTTGCGTGTCTGAACTCGAGAGTCATTCAATATCCACATTCCAGGACTCTGGATGTCTGAAATATTGAAGCAGCAAATGTCTGCATTCTAGAATCGGAATGTGGCGGAATTCTAGAATGCACAGCACGACAGAATTCTAAAGTCCTAAAATGCCTGCTATTCGGAAGTTAAGGTGTCTGACATCCAGAATGTTACTAGGTCAGCATTCTACCGTTCTGAGAGATTCTGGGTTCTAGAATCAATGGACGGCAGAGTCCTGGAATGTCAGGGTGTCCAAACTCTAGAATCCTTCCGTGTCTGAACTCGTGAGTCATTCAATGTCCACATTCCGGATAACAGGGTGTCTGAATTCCAGAAGCAACAAATGTCTGCATTCTAGATTCGGAATGTGGCGGAATTCTAGAATGCACAGCACGGCGGAATTCGAAAGTCCTAAAATGCCTGCTATCGGGAAGTTAAGGTGTCTGACATCCAGAATGCTACCACATCAGAATTATACCATTCTGAAAGATTCTGGGATCTAGAATCAATGGACGGGTGAGTTCCAGAATGTCAGGGTGGCAAAACTCTAGAATCCTTGCTTGTCTGAACTCGAGAGTCATTCAATGTCCACATTCCAGAACTCTGGATGTCTGAAATATAGAAGCACCAAATGTCTGCATTCTAGAATTGGAATGTGGCGGAATTCTAGAATGCACAGCACGGCGGAATTCTAAAGTCCTAAAATGCCTGCTATCCGGAAGTTAAGGTGTCTTACATCAATAATGCTACCAAGTCAGAATTATACCATTCTGAAAGATTCTGGGATCTAGAATCAATGGATGGCTGAGTTCCAGAATGTCAGGTTGGCAAAACTCTAGAATCCTTGCATGTCTGAACTCGAGAGTCAATCAATGTTCACATTCCAGAACTCTGGATGTCTGAATTATAGAAGCACCAAATGTCTGCATTCTAGAATCGGAATGTGTCAGAATTCTAGAATGCACAGCACGGCGGAATTCTAAAGTCCTAAAATGCCTACTAGCCGAAAGTTAAGGTGTCTGATGACCAGAATTTTACTAGGTCAGCATTCTACCGTTCTGAGAGATTCTGGGTTCTAGAATCAATGGACGGCAGAGTTCTGGAAAGTCAGGGTGTCCAAACTCTAGAATCCTTGAGTGTTTGAAATCGAGAGTCATTCAATGTCCACATTCCGGGTCACAGGATGACTGAATTCCAGAAGCACCAAATGTCTGCATTCTAGAATCGGATTGTGACGGAATTCTAGAATGCACAGCACGGCGGAATTCTAAAGTCCTAAAATGCCTGCTATCCGGAAGTTAAGGTGTCCGATATCCAGAATGCTACCACGTCAGAATTATACCATTCTGAAACATTCTGGGATCTAGAATCAATGGACAGCTGAGTTCCAGAATGTCAGGGTGGCAAAACTCTAGAATCCTGGCGTGTCTGAACTCGAGAGTCATTCAATGTCCACATTCCAGAACTCTGGATGTCTGAATAATAGATGCACCAAATGTCTGCATTCTAGAATCGGAATGTGGCAGAATTCTAGAATGCACAGCACGGCGGAATTCTAAAGTCCTAAAATACCTGCTATCCGGAAGTTAAGGTGTCTGACATCCAGAATGTTACTAGGTCAGCATTCTACCGTTCTGAGAGATTCTGGGTTCTAGAATCAATGGACGGCAGAGTTCTGGAATGTCAGGGTATCCAAACTCTAGAATCCTTCCGTGTCTGAACTCGTGAGTCATTCAATGTCCACATTCCGGATCAGAGGGTGTCTGAATTCCAGAAGCACCAAATGTCTGCATTCTAGAATCGGAATGTGGCGGAATTCTAGAATGCACAGCACGGCAGAATTCTAAAGTCCTAAAATGCCTACTAGCCGAAAGTTAAGGTGTCAGATGACCAGAATGTTACTAGGTCAGCATTCTACCGTTCTGAGAGATTCTGGGTTCTAGAATCAATTGACGGCAGAGTTCTGGAATGTCAGGGTGTACAAACTCTAGAATCCTTGAGTGTTTGAACTCGAGAGTCATTCAATTTCCATATTCCGGGTCACAGGGTGACTGAATTCCAGAAGCACCAAATGTCTGCATTCTAGAATTGGAATGTGGCGGAATTCTAGAATGCACAGCACTACAGAATTCTAAAGTCCTAAAATGCCTGCTATCCGGAAGTTAAGGTGTCTCATGACCAGTATGTTGCTAGGTCAGCATTCTACCATTCTGAGAGATTCTGGGTTCTAGAATCAATGGACGGCAGAGATCTGGAATGTCAGGGTGTCCAAACTATTGAATCCTTGTGTGTCTGAACTCGAGAGTCATTCAATGTCCGCATTCCGGATCACAGGGTGTCTGAATTCCAGAAGCACCAAATGTCTGCATTCTAGAATCGGAATGTGGTAGAATTCTGGAATGCACAGCACGGCGGAATTCTAAAGTCCTAAAATGCCTGCTATCCAGAAGTTAAGGTGTCTGACATCCAGAATGTTACCACATCAGAATTATACCATTCTGAAACATTCTGGGATCTAGAATCAATGGATGGGTGAGTTCCAGAATGTCAGGGTGGCAAAACTCTAGAATCCTGGCTTGTCTGAACTCGAGAGTCATTCAATGTCCACATTCCAGAACTCTGGATGTCTGAATTATGGAAGCACTAAATGTCTGCATTCTAGAATCGGAATGTGGCGGAATTCTAGAATGCACAGCACGGCGGAATTCGAAAGTCCTAAAATGACTGCTATCCGGAAGTTAAGGTGTCTGACATCCAGAATGCTACCACGTCAGAATTATACCATTCTGAAAGATTCTGGGGTCTAGAATCAATGGACGGCTGAGTTCCAGAATGTCAGGGTTTCCAAACTCTAGAATCCTTGCGTGTCTGAACTCGAGAGTCATTCAATATCCACATTCCAGGACTCTGGATGTCTGAAATATAGAAGCAACAAATGTCTGCATTCTAGAATCGGAATGTGGCGGAATTCTAGAATGCACAGCACGGCAGAATTCTAAAGTCCTAAAATGACTGCTATTCGGAAGTTAAGGTGTCTGACATCCAGAATGTTACTAGGTCAGCATTCTTCCGTTCTGAAAGATTCTGGGTTCTAGAATCAATGAATGGCTGATTTCTGGAATGTCAGGGTGTCCAAACTCTAGAATCTTTCCGTGTCTGAACTCGTGAGTCATTCAATGTCCACATTCCGGATCACAGGGTGTCTGAATTCCAGAAGCACCAAATGTCTGCATTCTAGAATCGAAATGTGGCGGAATTCTAGAATGCACAGCACAGCAGAATTCTAAAGTCCTAAAATGCCTGATATTCGGAAGTTAAGGAGTCTGACATCCAGAATGTTACTAGGTCAGCATTCTACCGTTCTGAGAGATTCTGGGTTCTAGAATCAATGGACGGCAGAGTTCTGGAATGTCAGGGTGTCCAAACTCTAGGATCCATGAGTGTTTGAACTCGAGAGTCATTCAATTTCCATATTCCGGGTCACAGGGTGACTGAATTCCAGATGCACCAAATGTCTGCATTCTAGAATCGGAATGTGGCGGAATTCTAGAATGCACAGCACGGCTGATTTCTAAAGTCCTAAAATGCCTGCTATCCGGAAGTTAAGGTGTCTGACATCCAGAATGCTACCACGTCAGAATTATACCATTCTGAAAGATTCTGGGATCTAGAATCAATGGACGGCTGAGTTCCAGAATGTCACGGTGGCAAAACTGTAGAATCCTTGCGTGTCTGAACTCGAGACTCATTCAGTGTCCACATTCCAGAACTCTGGATGTCTGAAATATAGAGGCACCAAATGTCTGCATTCTAGAATCGGAATGTGGCGGAATTCTAGAATGCACAGCACGGCGGAATTCTAAAGTCCCCAAATGCCTGCTATCCGGAAGTTAAGGTGTCTGACATCAAGAATGCTACCAAGTCAAAATTATAACATTCTGAAAGATTCTGGGATCTACAATCAATGGAAGGCTGAGTTCCAGAATCTCAGGGTGGCAAAACTCTAGAATCCTTGCGTGTCTGAACTCGAGAGTCATTCAATGTCCACATTCCTGAACTCTGGATGTCTGAATTATAAAAGGACCAAATGTCTGCATTCTAAAATCGGAATGTGGCGGAATTCTAGAATGCAAAGCACGGCGGAATTCTAAAGTCCTAAAATGCCTGCTATCCGGAAGTTAAGGTGTCTGACATCCAGAATGTTACTAGGTCAGCATTCTACCGTTCTGAGAGATTCTGGGTTCTAGAATCAATGTACAGCAGAGATCTGGCATGTCAGGGTGTCCAAACTCTAGAATCCTTGCGTGTCTGAACTCGAGAGTCATTCAATGTCCACATTCCGGATCACAGGGTGTCTGAATTCCAGAAGCACCAAATGTCTGCATTCTAGAATCGGAATGTTTTAGAATTCTAGAATGCACAGCACGGCGGAATTCTAAAGTCCTAAAATGCCTGCTATCCGTAAGTTAAGGTGTCTGACATCCAGAATGCTACCACATCAGAATTATACCATTGTGAAAGATTCTTGGATCTAGAATCAATGGACGGGTGAGTTCCAGAATGTCAGGGTGGCAAAACTCTAGAATCCTGGCGTGTCTGAACTCGAGAGTCATTCAATGTCCACATTCCTGAACTCTGGATGTCTGAATTATAGAAGCACCAAATGTCTGCATTCTTGAATCGCAATGTGGTGGAATTCTAGAATGCACAGCACGGCGGAATTCTAAAGTCCTAAAATGCCTGCTATCCGGAAGTTAAGGTGTCTGACATCCAGAATGCTACCACGTCAGAATTATACCATTCTGAAACATTCTGGGATCTAGAGTCAATGGACGGCTGAGTTCCAGAATGTCAGGGTGGCAAAACTCTAGAATGCTTGCGTGTCTGAACTCGATATTCATTCAATGTCCACATTCCAGAATTCTGGATGTCTGAATTATAGAAGCACCAAATGTCTGCATTCTAGAATCGGAATGTGGCGGAATTCTAGAATGCACAGCACGGCGGAATTCTAAAGTCCTAAAATGCCTGCTATCCGGAAGTTACGGTGTCTGACAACAAGAATGCTACCAAGTCAGAATTATACCATTCTGAAAGATTCTGGGATCCAGAATCAATGGACGGCTGAGTTCCAGAATGCAAGGGTGGCAAAACTCTAGAATCCTGGCGTGTCTGAACTCGAGAGTCATTCAATGTCCACATTCCAGAACTCTGGATGTCTGAAATATAGAAGCACCAAATGTCTGCATTCTAGAATCGGAATGTGGCGGAATTCTAGAATGCACAGCACAGCGGAATTTTAAAGTCCTAAAATGCCTGCTATACGGAAGTCAAGGTGTCTGACATCCAGAATGTTACTAAGTCAGCATTCTACCGTTCTGAGAGATTATGGGTTCTAGAATCAATGGATGGCAGAGTTCCAGAATGTCAGGGTGTTCAAACTCAAGAATACTTGCGTGTCTGAACTCGTGAGTCATTAAATGTCCACATTCTGCATCACGGGGTGTCTGAATTCCAGAAGCAACAAATGTCTGCATTCTAGAATCGGAATGTGGCGGAATTCTAGAATGCACAGCACGACATAATTCTAAAGTCCTAAAATGCCTGCTATTCGGAAGTTAAGGTGTCTGACATCCAGAATGTTACTAGGTCAGCATTCTACCGTTCTGAGAGATTCTGGGTTCTAGAATCAATGGACGGCAGAGTTCTGGAATGTCAGGTTGTCCAAACTCTAGAATACTTCCGTGTCTGAACTCGTGAGTCATTCAATGTCCACATTCCAGGGTTTCTGAATTCCAGAAGCACCAAATGTCTGCATTCTAGAATCGGAATTTGGCAGAATTCTAGAATGCACAGCACGGCGGAATTCTAAAGTCCTAAAATGCCTGCTATCGGGAAGATAAGGTGTCTGACATCCAGAATGCCACCACGTCAGAATTATACCATTCTGAATGATTCTGGGATCTAGAATCAATGGACAGCTGAGTTCCAGAATGTCAGGGTGGCAAAACTCTAGAATCCTGGCGTGTCTGAACTCGAGAGTCATTCAATGTCCACTTTCCAGATCTCTGGATGTCTGAATTATAGAAGCACCAAATGTCTGCATTCTAGAATCGGAATGTGGCGGAATTCTAGAATGCACAGAACGGCGGAATTCTAAAGTCATAAAATGCCTGCTATCCGGAAGTTAAGGTGTCTGACATCAAGAATGATACCAAGTCAGAATTATACCATTCTGAAAGACTCTGGGATCTAGAATCAATGGACGGCTGAGTTCCAGAATGTCAGGGTGGCAAAACTCTAGAATCCTTGCGTGTCTGAACTCGAGAGACATTCAATGTCCACATTCCAGAACTCTGGATGTCTGAATTATAGAAGCACCAAATGTCTGCATTCTAGAATCGGAATGTGGCGGAATTCTAGAATGCGCAGCACGGCGGAATTCTAAAGTCCTAAAATGACTGCTATCCGGAAGTTAAGGTGTCTGACATCCAGAATGTTACTAGGTCAGCATTCTACCGTTCTGAGAGATTCTGGGTTCTAGAATCAATGTACGGCAGAGATCTGGCATGTCAGGGTGTCCAAACTCTAGAATACTTGCGTGTCTGAACTCGAGAGTCATTCAATGTCCACATTCCGGATCACAGGGTTTCTGAATTCCAGAAGCTCCAAATGTCTGCATTGTAGAATCGGAATGTGGTAGAATTCTAGAATGCACAGCACGGCAGAATTCTAAAGTCCTAAAATGCCTGCTATCCGGAAGTTAAGGTGTCTGACATCCAGAATGCTACCACATCAGAATTATACCATTCTGAAACATTCTGGCATCTAGAATCAATGGACGGGTGAGTTCCAGAATGTCAGGGTGGCAAAACTCTAGAATCCTGGCGTGTCTGAATTCGAGAGTCATTCAATGTCCACATTCCAGAACTCTGGATGTCTGAATTATAGAAGCACCAAATGTCTGCATTCTAGAATCGGAATGTGACGGAATTCTAGAATGCGCAGCACGGCGGAATTCTAAAGTCCTAAGATACCTGCTATCCGGAAGTTAAGGTGTCTGACATCCAGAATGCTACCACGTCAGAATTATACCGTTCTGAAACATTCTTGGATCTAGAATCAATGGACGGCTGAGTTCCAGAATGTCAGGGTGGCAAAACTCTAGAATCCTAGCGTGTCTGAACTCGAGAGTCATTCAATGTCCTCATTCCAGAACTCTGGATGTCTGAATTATAGAAGCACCAAATGTCAGCATTCTAGAATCGGAATGTGGCTGAATTCTAGAATGCACAGCACGGCGGAATTCTAAAGTCCTAAAATGCCTGCTATCCGGAACTTACGGTGTCTGACAACAAGAATGCTACCAAGTCAGAATTATACCATTCTGAATGATTCTGGGATCTAGAATCAATGGACGGCTGAGTTCCAGAATGTCAGGGTGGCAAAACTCTAGAATCCTTGCGTGTCCGAACTCGAGAGTCATTCAATGTCCACATTCCAGAACTCTGGATGTCTGAATTATAGAAGCACCAAATGTCTGCATTCTAGAATCGGAATGTGGCGGAATTCTAGAATGCACAGCACGGCGGAATTCTAAAGTCCTAAAATGCCTGCTATCGGGAAGTGAAGGTGTCTGACATCAAGAATGCTACCAAGTCAGAATTATACCATTCTGAAAGATTCTGGGATCTAGAATCAATGGACGGCTGAGTTCCAGAATGTCAGGGTGGCAAAACTCTAGAATCCTTGCATGTCTGAACTCGAGAGTCATTCAATGTCCACATTCCAGAACTCTGGATGTCTGAATTATAGAAGCACCAAATGTCTGCATTCTAGAATCGGAATGTGGCGGAATTCTAGAATGCACAGCACGGCGGAATTCTAAAGTCCTAAAATGCCTGCTATCCGGAAGTTAAGGTATCTGACATCCAGAATGTTACTAGGTCAGCATTCTACCGTTCTGAGAGATTCTGGGTTCTAGAATCAATGGACGGCAGAGATCTGGCATGTCAGGGTGTCCAAACTCTAGAATACTTGCGTCTCTGATCTCGAGAGTCATTCAATGTCCACATTCCGGATCACAGGGTGTCTGAATTCCAGAAGCACCAAATGTCTGCATTCTAGAATCGGAATGTGGTAGAATTCAAGAATGCACAGCACGGCGGAATTCTAAAGTACTAAAAGGCCTGCTATCCGGAAGTTAAGGTGTCTGACATCCAGAATGGTACCACATCAGAATTATACCATTCTGAAAGATTCTGGGATCTAGAATCAATGGACGGCTGAGTTCCAGAATGCAAGTGTGGCAAAAGTCTAGAATCCTTGCGTGTCTGAACTCGAGAGTCATTCAATGTCCACATTCCAGAACTCTGGATGTCTGAATTATAGAAGCACCAAATGTCTGCATTCTAGAATCGGAATGTGGCGGAATTCTGGAATGCACAGCACGGCGGAATTCTAAAGTCCTAAAATGCCTACTAGCCGAAAGTTAAGGTGTCTGATGACCAGAATGTTACTAGGTCAGCATTCTACCGTTCTGAGAGATTCTGGGTTCTAGAATCAATGGACGGCAGAGTTCTGGAATGTCAGGTTGTCCAAACTCTAGAATCCTTGAGTGTTTGAACTCGAGAGTCATTCAATTTCAATATTCCGGGTCACAGGGTGACTGAATTCCAGAAGCACCAAATGTCTGCATTCTAAAATCGGAATGTGTCGGAATTCTAGAATGCACAGCATGGCGGAATTCGAAAGTCCTAAAATGCCTGCTATCCGGAAGTTAAGGTGTCTGACATCCAGAATGCTACCACGTCAGAATTATACCATTCTGAAATATTCTGGGATCTAGAATCAATGGACGGCTGAGTTCCAGAATGTCAGGGTTTCCAAACTCTAGAATCCTTGCGAGTCTGAACTCGAGAGTCATTCAATATCCACATTCCAGGACTCTGGATGTCTGAAATATTGAAGCACCAAATGTCTGCATTCTAGAATCGGAATGTGGCGGAATTCTAGAATGCACAGCACGACAAAATTCTAAAGTCCTAAAATGCCTGCTATTCGGAAGTTAAGGTGTCTGACATCCAGAATGTTACTAGGTCAGCATTCTACCATTCTGAGAGATTCTGGGTTCTAGAATCAATGGACAGCAGAGTTCTGGAATGTCAGGGTGTCCAAACTCTAGAATCCTTCCGTGTCTGAACTCGTGAGTCATTCAATGTCCACATTCAGGATAACAGGGTGTCTGAATTCCAGAAGCACCAAATGTCTGCATTCTAGAATCGGAATGTGGCGGAATTCTAGAATGCACAGCACGGCGGAATTCGAAAGTCCTAAAATGCCTGCTATCGGGAAGTTGAGGTGTCTGACATCCAGAATGCTACCACATCAGAATTATACCATTCTGAAAGATTCTGGGATCTAGAATCAATGGACGGGTGAGTTCCAGAATGTCAGGGTGGCAAAACTCTAGAATCCTTGCTTGTCTGAACTCGAGAGTCATTCAATGTCCACATTCCAGAACTCTGGATGTCTGAAATATAGAAGCACCAAATGTCTGCATTCTAGAATCGGAATGTGGCGGAATTCTAAAGTCCTAAAATGCCTACTAGCCGAAAGTTAAGGTGTCTGATGACCAGAATGTTACTAGGTCAGCATTCTACCGTTCTGAGAGATTCTGGGTTCTAGAATCAATGGACGGCAGAGTTCTGGAATGTCAGTTGTCCAAACTCTAGAATCCTTGAGTGCTTTAACTCGAGAGTCATTCAATTTCGATATTCCGGGTCACAGGGTGACTGAATTCCAGAAGCACCAAATGTCTGCCTTCTAGAATCGGATTGTGGCGGAATTCTAGAATGCACAGCATGGCGGAATTCGAAAGTCCTAAAAGGCCTGCTATCTGGAAGTTAAGGTGTCTGACATCCAGAATGCTACCACGTCAGAATTATACCATTCTGAAAGATTCTGGGGTCTTGAATCAATGGACGGCTGAGTTCCAGAATGTCAGGGTTTACAAACTCTAGAATCCTTGCGTGTCTGAACTCGAGAGTCATTCAATATCCACACTCCAGGACTCTGGATGTCTGAAATATAGAAGCCTCAAATGTCTGCATTCTAGAATCGGAATGTGGTAGAATTCTAGAATGCACAGCACGGCGGAATTCTAAAGTCCTAAAATGCCTGCTATTCGGAAGTTAAGGTGTCTGACATCCAGAATGTTACTAGGTCAGCATTCTACCGTTCTGAGAGATTCTGGGTTCTAGAATCAATGGACGGCAGAGCTCTGGAATGTCAGGGTGTCCAAACTCTAGAATCCTTCCGTGTCTGAACTCGTGAGTCATTCAATGTCGACATTCCGGATCACAGGGTGTCTGAAATCCAGTAGCACCAAATGTCTGCATTCTAGAATCGGAATGTGGCGGAACTCCATAATGCACATCACGGCAGATTTCGGAAGTCCTAAAATGCTTGATATTCGGAAGTTAAGGAGTCTGACATCCAGAATGTTACTAGGTCAGCATTCTACCATTCTGAGAGATTTTGTTTTCTAGAATCAATGGACGGCTGAGTTCTGGAATGTCAGGGTGTCCAAACTCTAGAATTCTTCCGTGTCTGAACTCGTGAGTCATTCAATGTCCACATTCCGGATCACAGGGTGCCTGAATGCCAGAAGCACCAAATGTCTGCATTCTAGAATCGGAATGTGGCGGAATTCTAGAATGCACAGCACTGTGGAATTCGAAAGTCCTAAAATGCCTGCTATCCGGAAGTTAAGGTGTCTGACATCGAGAATGCTACCACGTAAGAATTATACCATTCTGAAAGATTCTGGGATCTAGAATAAATGGACGGCTGAGTTCCAGAATGTCAGGGTGGCAAAACTCTAGAATCCTTGCGTGTCTGAACTCGAGAGTCATTCAAAGCCCACATTCCAGAACTCTGGATGTCTGAATTATAGAACACCAAAAGTCTGCATTCTAGAATCGGAATGTGGCGGAATTCTAGAATTCACAGCACGGCGGAATTCTAAATTCATAAATTGCCTGCTATCCGGAAGTTAAGGTGTCTGACATCCAGAATGTTACCAGTTCAGCATTCTACCGTTCTGAGAGATTCTGGGTTCTAGAATCAATGGATGGCAGAGATCTGGAATGTCAGGGTGTCCAAACTCTAGAATCCTTGCGTGTCTGAACTCGAGAGTCATTCAATGTCCACATTCCGGATCACAGGGTGTCTGAATTCCAGAAGCACCAAATGTCTGCATTCTAGAATTGGAATGTGGCGGAATTCTAGAATGCACGGCACGGCGGAATTCTAAAGTCATAAAATGCCTGCTATCCGGAAGTTAAGGGGTCTGACATCCAGAATGCTACCACGTCAGAATTATACCATTCTGAAAGATTCTGGGATCTAGAATCAATGGACGGCTGAGTTCCAGAATGTCAGGGTGGCAAAACTCTAGAATCCTTGCGTGTCTGAACTCGAGAGTCATTCAATGTCCACATTCAAGAACTCTGGATGTCTGAATTATAGAAGCACCAAATGTCTGCATTCTAGAATCGGAATATGGCGGAATTCTAGAATGCACAGCACGGCGGAATTCTAAAGTCCTAAAATGCCTGCTATCCGGAAGTTAAGGTGTCTGATGACCAGTATGTTACTAGGTCAGCATTCTACCATTCTGAGAGATTCTGGGTTCTAGAATCAATGGACGGCAGGGATCTGGAATGTCAGGGTGTCCAAACTCTAGAATCCATGCGTGTCTGAACTCGAGAGTCATTCAATGTCCACATTCCAGATCACAGGGTGTCTGAATTCCAGAAGCACCAAATGTCTGCATTCTAGAATCGGAATGTGGTAGAATTCTAGAATGCACAGCACGGCGGAATTCTAAAGTCCTAAAATGCCTGCTATCCGGAAGATAAGGTGTCTGACATCCAGAATGGTACCACATCAGAATTATACCATTCTGAAACATTCTGGGATCTAGAATCAATGGACGGCTGAGTTCCAGAATGCAAGGGTGGCAAAACTCTAGAATCCTGGCTTGTCTGAACTCGAGAGTCATTCAATGTCCACATTCCAGAACTCTGGATGTCTGAAATATAGAAGCACCAAATGTCTGTATTCTAGAATCAGAATGTCGCAGAATTCTAGAATGCACAGCACGGCGGAATTTTAAAGTCCTACAATGCCTGCTATCCGGAAGTCAAGGTGTCTGACATTCAGAATGTTACTAGGTCAGCATTCTACCGTTCTGAGAGATTCTGGGTTCTAGAATCAATGGATGGCAGAGTTCTGGAATGTCAGGGTGTTCAAACTCAGGAATACTTGCGTGTCTGAACTTGAGAGTCATTCAATGTCCACATTCCACATCACAGGTGTCTGAATTCCAGAAGCACCAAATGTCTGCATTCTAGAATCGGAATGTGGCGGAATTCTAGAATGCACAGCACGGCGGTATTCTAAAGTACTAAAATGCTTACTAGCCGAAAGTTAAGGTGTCTGATGACCAGTATGTTACTAGGTCAGCATTCTACCGTTCTGAGAGATTCTGGGTTCTAGAATCAATGGACGGCAGAGATCTGGAATGTCAGGGTTTCCAAACTCTAGAATCCTTGCGTGTCTGAACTCGAGAGTCATTCATTGTCCACATTCCGGATCACAGGGTTTCTGAATTCCAGAAGCACCAAATGTCTGCCTTCTAGAATCGGAATGTGGTAGAATTCTAGAATGCACAGCACGGTGGAATTCTAAAGTCCTAAAATGCGTGCTATCCGGAAGTTAAGGTGTCTGACATCCAGAATGGTACCACATCAGAATTATACCGTTCTGAAATATTCTGGGATCTAGAATCAATGGATGGCATAGTTCTGGAATGTCCGGGTGTCCAAACTCTAGAATACTTAAGTGTCTGAACTCGTGAGTCATTCAATGTCCACATTCCGGATCACAGGGTGTCTGAATTCCAGAAGCACCAAATGTCTGCATTCTAGAAGCGGAATGTGGCGGAATTCTAGAATGCATAGCACGGCGGATTTCTAAAGTCCTAAAATGCCTGCTATCCGGAAGTTAAGGTGTCTGACACCCAGAATGCAACCACATCAGAATTATACCATTCTGAAACATTCTGGGATCTAGTATCAATGGACGGGTGAGTTCCAGAATATCATGGTGGCAAAACTCTAGAGTCCTCGCGTGTCTGAACTCGAGAGTCATTCAATGTCCACATTCCAGAACTCTGGATGTCTGAATTATAGAAGCACCAAATGTCTGCATTCTAGAATCGGAATGTGGCGGAATTCTAGAATGCACAGCACGGCGGAATTCTAAAGACCTAAAATGCCTGCTATCCGGAAGTTAAGATGTCTGACATCCAGAATGCTACCAAGTCACAATTATACCATTCTGAAAGATTCTGGGATCTAGAATCAATGGACGGGTGAGTTCCAGAATGTCAGGGTGGCAAAACTCTAGAATCCTTGCGTGTCTGAACTCGAGAGTCATTCAATGTCCACATTCCAGAACTCTGTATGTCTGAATTATAGAAGCACCAAATGTCTGCATTCTAGAATCGGAATGTGGCGGAATTCTAGAATGCACAGCACGGCGGAATTCTAAAGTCTTAAAATGCCTGCTATCCGGAAGTTAAGGGGTCTGACATCTAGAATGCTACTAGGTCAGCATTCTACCGTTCTGAGAGATTCTGGGTTCTAGAATCAATGGATGGCAGAGTTCTGGAATATCAGGGTGTTCAAACTCAAGAATACTTGCGTGTCTGAACACGAGAGTCATTCAATGTCCACATTTCGCATCACAGGGTGTCTGAATTCCAGAAGCACCAAATGTCTGCATTCTAGAATCGGAATGTGGCGGAATTCTAGAATGCACAGCACGGCAGAATTATAAAGTCCTAAAATGCCTGCTATTCGGATGTTAAGGTGTCTGACATCCAGAATGTTACTAGGTCAGCCTTCTACCATTCTGACAGATTCTGGGTTCTAGAATCAATGGACGGCTGAGTTCTGGAATGTCAGGGTGTCCAAACTCTAGAATCCTTCTGTGTCTGAACTCGTGAGTCATTCAATGCCCACATTCCGGATCACAGGGTGTCTGAATTCCAGAAGCACCAAATGTCTGCATTCTAGAATCGGAATGTGGCGGAATTCTAGAATGCACAGCACGGCAGAATTCTGAAGTCCTAAAATGCCTGATATTCCGAAGTTAAGGAGTCTGACATCCAGAATGTAACTAGGTCAGCATTCTACCGTTCTGAGAGATTCTGGGTCCTAGAATCAATGGACGGCAGAGTTCTGGAATGTCAGGGTGTCCAAACTCTAGAATCCTTCCGTGTCTGAACTCGTGAGTCATTCAATGTCCACATTCCGGATCACAGGGTGTCTGAATTCCAGAAGCACCAAATGTCTGCATTCTAGAATCGGATTGTGGCAGAATTCTAGAATGCACAGCACGGCGGAATTCGAAAGTCCTAAAATGCCTGATATCCGGAAGTTAAGGTGTCTGACATCCAGAATGCTACCACGTCAGAATTATACCATTCTGAAAGATTCTGGGATCTAGAATCAATGGACGGCTGAGTTCCAGAATGTCAGGGTGGCAAAAACCTAGAATCCTTGCCTGTCTGAACTCGAGAGTCATTCAATGTCCATGTTCCAGAACTCTGGATGTCTGAATTATAGAAGCACCAAATGTCTGCATTCTAGAATCGGAATGTGGCGGAATTCTAGAATGCACAGGACGGCGGAATTCGAATGTCCTAAAATGCCTGCTATCGGGAAGTTAAGCTGTCTGACATCCAGAATGCTACCACGTCAGAATTATACCATTCTGAAAGATTATGGGATCTAGAATCAATGGACGGCTGAGTTCCAGAATGTCGGGGTTTCCAAACTCTAGAATCCTTGCGTGTCTGAACTCGGGAGTCATTCAATATCCACATTCCAGGACTCTGGATGTCTGAAATATAGAAGCACCAAATGTCTGCATTCTAGAATCGGAATGTGGCAGAAGTCTAGAATGCACAGCATGGCAGAATTCTAAAGTCTTAAAACGCCTGCTACTCGGAAGTTAAGGTGTCTGACATCCAGAATGTTACTAGGTCAGCATTCTACCATTCTGAGAGATTCTGGGTTTTAGAATCAATGAATGTCAGAGTTCTGGAATGTCAGGGTGTTCAAACTCAAGAATACTTGCGTGTCTGAACTCGAGAGTCATTCAATGTCCACATTCCGGATCACAGCGTGTCTGAATTCCAGAAGCACCAAATGTCTGCATTCTAGAATCGGAATGTGGCGGAATTCTAGAATGCACAGCATGGCGGAATTCGAAAGTCCTAAAATGCCTGCTATCCGGAAGTTAAGGTGTCTGACATCCAGAATGCTACCACGTCAGAATTATAACATTCTGAAAGATTCTGGGATCTAGAATCAATGGACGGCTGAGTTCCAGAATGTCAGGTTTTCCAAACTCTACAATCCTTGCGTGTCTGAACTCGAGAGTCATTCAATATCCACATTCCAGGACTCTGGATGTCTGAAATATAGAAGCACCAAATGTCTGCATTCTAGAATCGGAATGTGGCGGAATTCTAGAATGCACAGCACGGCGGAATTCGAAAGTCCTAAAATGCCTGCTATCCGGAAGTTAAGGTGTCTAACATCCAGAATGCTACCACGTCAGAATTATACCATTCTGAAAGATTCTGGGATCTAGAATCAATGGACGGCTGAGTTCCAGAATGTCAGGGTGGCAAAACCCTAGAATCCTTGCGTGTCTGAACTCGAGAGTCATTCAATGTCCACATTCCAGAACTCTGGATGTCTGAATTATAGAAGCACCAAATGTCTGCATTCTAGAATCGGAATGTGGCGGAATTCTAGAATGCACAGCATGGCGGAAGTCGAAAGTCCTAAAATGCCTGCTATCCGGAAGTTAAGGTGTCTGACATCCAGAATGCTACCACGTCAGAATTATACCATTCTGAAAGATTCTGGGATCTAGAATCAATGGACGGCTGAGTTCCAGAATGTCGGGGTTTCCAAACTCTAGAATCCTTGCGTGTCTGAACTCGGGAGTCATTCAATATCCACATTACAGGACTCTGGATGTCTGAAATATAGAAGCACCAAATGTCTGCATTCTAGAATCGGAATGTGGCGGAATTCTAGAATGCACAGCACGGCAGAATTCTAAAGTCCTAAAATGCCTGCTATTCGGAAGTTAAGGTCAGCATTCTACCATTCTGAGAGATTCTGGGTTCTAGAATCAACGGACGGCAGAGTTCTGGAATGTCAGGGTGTCCAAACTCTAGAATCCTTCCGTGTCTGAACTCGTGAGTCATTCAATGTCCACATTCCGGATCACAGGGTGTCTGAATTCCAGAAGCACCAAATTTCTGCATTCTAGAATCGGAATGTAGCGGAATTCTAGAATGCACAGCACGGCGGAATTCTAAAGTCCTAAAATGCCTGATATACGGAAGTTAAGGAATCTGACATCCAGAATGTTACTAGGTCAGCATTCTACCGTTCTGAGAGATTCTGGGTTCTGGAATCTATGGACGGCAGAGTTCTGGAATGTCAGGGTGTCCAAACTCTAGAATCATTCCATGTCTGAACTCGAGAGTCATTCAATGTCCACATTCCGGATCACAGGGTGTCTGAATTCCAGAAGTACCAAATGTCTGCATTCTAGAATCGGAATGTGGTAGAATTCTAGAATGCACAGCACGGCGGAATTCTAAAGTCCTAAAATGCCTGCTATCCGGATGTTAAGGTGTCTGACACCCAGAATGCTACCACATCAGAATTATACCATTCTGAAACATTCTGGGATCTAGAATCAATGTACGGGTGAGTTCCAGAATGTCAGCGTGGCAAAACTCTAGAATCCTGGCGTGTCTGAACTCGAGAGTCATTCAATGTCCACATTCCAGAACTCTGGATGTCTGAATTATAGAAGCACCAAATGTCTGCATTCTAGAATCGGAATGTGGCGGAATTCTAGAATGCACAGCACGGCGGAATTCGAAAGTCCTAAAATGCCTGCTATCCGGAAGTTAAGGTGTCTGACATCCAGAATGCTACCACGTCACAATTATACCATTCTGAAAGATTCTGGGATCTAGAATCAATGGACTGCTGAGTTCCAGAATGTCAGGGCTTCCAAACTCTAGAATGCTTGCGTGTCTGAACTCGAGAGTCATTCAATATCCACATTCCAGGACTCTGGATGTCTGAAATATACAAGCAACAAATGTCTGCATTCTAGAATCGGAATGTGGTGGAATTCTAGAATGCACAGCACGGCACAATTCTAAAGTCCTAAAATGCCTGCTATTCGGAAGTTAAGGTGTCTGAAATCCAGAATGTTACTAGGTCAGCATTCTACCATTCTGAGAGATTCTGGGTTCTAGAATCAATGGACGGCAGAGTTCTGGAATTTCAGGGTGTCCAAACTCTAGAATCTTTCCGTGTCTGAACTCGTGAGTCATTCAATGTCCACATTCCGGATCACAGGGTGTCTGAATTCCAGAAGCACCAAATGTCTGCATTCTAGAATCGGAATGTGGCGGAATTCTAGAATGCACAGCACGGCGGAATTCTAAAGTCCTAAAATGCCTGCTATCCGGAAGTTAAGGTGTCTGACATCCAGAATGCTACCACGTCAGAATTATACCATTCTGAAAGATTCTGGGATCTAGAATCAATGGACGGCTGAGTTCCAGAATGTCAGTGTGGCAAAACTTTAGAATCCTTGTGTGTCTGAAGTCGAGAGTCATTCAATGTCCATATTCCAGAACTCTGTATATCTGAATAATAGAAGCAGCAAATGTTTGCATTCTAGAATCGGAATGTGGCGGAATTTTAGAATGCACAACACGGTGGAATTCTAAAGTCCTAAAATGCCTATTAGCCGAAAGCTAAGGTGTCTGATGACCAGAATGTTACTAGGTCAGCATTCTACCGTTCTGAGAGATTCTGGGTTCTAGAATCAATGGACGGCAGAGTTCTGGAATGTCTGGGTGTCCAAACTCTAGAATCCTTGAGTGTTTGAACTCGAGAGTCATTCAATTTCCATATTCCGGGTCACAGGGTGTCTGAATTCCAGAAGCACCAAATGTCTGCATTCTAGAATCGGAATGTGGTAGAATTCTAGAATGCACAGCACGGCGGTTTTCTAAAGTCCTAAAATGCCTGCTATCCGGAAGTTAAGGTGTCTGACACCCAGAATGCTACCACATCAGAATTATACCATTCTGAAACATTCTGGGATCTAGAATCAATGGACGGGTGAGTTCCAGAATGTCAGGTTGGCAAAACTCTAGAGTCCTGGCGTGTCTGAACTCGAGAGTCATTCAATGTCCACATTCCAGAACTCTGGATGTCTGAATTATAGAAGCACCAAATGTCTGCATTCTAGAATCGGAATGTGGCGGAA
Source organism: Aotus nancymaae (assembly GCF_030222135.1). Lineage (NCBI taxonomy): Eukaryota > Metazoa > Chordata > Mammalia > Primates > Aotidae > Aotus > Aotus nancymaae. Next base: position 1,281,711 of record NW_026988470.1, on the reverse strand, counting down.
TTCTAGAATGCACAGCACGGCGGAATTCTAAAGACCTAAAATGCCTGCTATCCGGAAGTTAAGGTGTCCGACATCCAGAATGCTACCAAGTCAGAATTATACCATTCTGAAAGATTCTGGGATCTAGAATCAATGGACGGCTGAGTTCCAGAATGTCAGGGTGGCAAAACTCTAGAATCCTTGCGTGTCTGAACTCGAGAGTCATTCAATGTCCACATTCCAGAACTCTGGATATCTGAATTATACAAGCACCAAATGTCTGCATTCTAGAATCGGAATGTGGCGGAATTCTAGAATGCACAGCACGGCGGAATTCTAATGTCCTAAAATGCCTACTAGACGAAAGTTAAGGTGTCTGATGACCAGAATGTTACTAGGTCAGCATTCTACCGTTCTGAGAGATTCTGGGTTCTAGAATCAATAAATGGCAGAGTTCTGGAATGTCAGGGTGTCCAAGCTCTATAATCCTTGAGTGTTTGAACTCGAGAGTCATTCAATTTCCTTATTCCGGGTCACAGGGTGACTGAATTCCAGAAGCACCAAATGTCTGCATTCTAGAATCGGAATGTGGCGGAATTCTAGAATGCACAGCACGGCGGAATTCTAAAGTCCTAAAATGCCTGCTATCCGGATATTAAGGTGTCTGACATCCAGAATGTTACTACGTCAGCATTCTACCATTGTGAGAGATTCTGGGTTCTAGAATCAATGGACGGCAGAGTTCTGGAATGTCAGGATGTCCAAACTCTAGAATCCTTCCGTGTCTGAACTCGTGAGTCATTCAATGTCCACATTCCGGATCACAGGGTGTCTGAATTCCAGAAGCACCAAATGTCTGCATTCTAGAATCGGAATGTGGCGAAATTCTAGAATGCACAGCACGGCAGAATTCTAAAGTCCTAAAATGCCTGATATTGGGAATTTAAGGAGTCTGACATCCAGAATGTTACTTGGTCAGCATTCTACTGTTCTGAGAGATTCTGGGTTCTAGAATCAATGGACGGCAGAGTTCTGGAATATCAGGGTGTCGAAACTCTAGAATCCTTCCGTGTCTGAACTCGTGAGTCATTCAATGTCCACATTCCGGATCACAGGGTGTCTGAATTCCAGAAGCACCAAATGTCTGCATTCTAGAATCGGAATGTGGCGGAATTCTAGAATGCACAGCACGGCGGAATTCGAAAGTCCTAAAATGCCTGCTATCCGGAAGTTAAGGTGTCTGACATCAAGAATGCTACCACGTCAGAATTATACCATTCTGAAAGATTCTGGGATCTAGAATCAATGGACGGCTGAGTTCCAGAATGTCAGGGTGGCAAAACTCTAGAATCCTTGCGTGTCTGAACTCGAGAGTCATTCAATGTCCACATTCCAGAACTCTGGATGTCTGAAATATAGAAGCAACAAATGTCTGCATTCTAGAATCGGAATGTGGTGGAATTCTAGAATGCACGGCACGGCAGAATTCTAAAGTCCTAAAATGCCTGCTATTCGGAAGTTAAGGTGTCTGACATCCAGAATGTTACTAGGTCAGCATTCTACCGTTCTGAGAGATTCTGGGTTCTAGAATCAATGGATGGCAGAGTTCTGGAATGTCAGGGTGTCCAAACTCTATAATCCTTCCGTGTCTGAACTCGTGAGTCATTCAATGTCCACATTCCGGATCACAGGGTGTCTGAATTCCAGAAGCACCAAATTTCTGCGTTCTAGAATCGGAATGTGGCGGAATTCTAGAATGCACAGCACGGCGGAATTCTAAAGTCCTAAAATGCCTGATATTCGGAAGTTAAGGAATCTGACATCCAGAATGTAACTAGGTCAGCATTCTACCGTTCTGAGAGATTCTGGGTTCTAGAATCAATGGACGGCAGAGTTCTGGAATGTCAGGGTGTCCAAACTCTAGAATCATTCCGTGTCTGAACTCGTGAGTCATACAATGTCCACATTCCTGATCACAGGGTGTCTGAATTCCAGAAGCACCAAATGTCTGCATTCTAGGATCGGAATGTGGCGGAATTCTAGAATGCACAGCACGGCGGAATTCGAAAATCCTAAAATGCCTGATATTCGGAAGTTAAGGAGTCTGACATCCAGAATGTTACTAGGTCAGCATTCAACCATTCTGAGAGATTCTGGGTTCTGTAATCTATGGACGGCAGAGTTCTGGAATGTCAGGGTGTCCAAACTCTAGAATCATTCCGTGTCTGAACTCGTGAGTCATTCAATGTCCACATTCCGGATCACAGGGTGTCTGAATTCCAGAAGTACCAAATGTCTGCATTCTAGAATCGGAATGTGGTAGAATTCTAGAATGCACAGCACGGCGGAATTCTAAAGTCCTAAAATGCCTGCTATCCGGAAGTTAAGGTGTCTGACACCCAGAATGCTACCACATCAGAATTATACCATTCTGAAACATTCTGGGATCTAGAATCAATGTACGGGTGAGTTCCAGAATGTCAGGGTGGCAAAACTCTAGAATCCTGGCGTGTCTGAACTCGAGAGTCATTCAATGTCCACATTCCAGAACTCTGGATGTCTGAATTATAGAAGCACCAAATGTCTGCATTCTAGAATCGGAATGTGGCGGAATTCTAGAATGCACAGCACGGCGGAATTCGAAAGTCCTAAAATGCCTGCTATCCGGAAGTTAAGGTGTCTGACATCCAGAATGCTACCACGTCAGAATTATACCATTCTGAAAGATTCTGGGATCTAGAATCAATGGACTGCTGAGTTCCAGAATGTCAGGGTTTCCAAACTCTAGAATGCTTGCGTGTCTGAACTCGAGAGTCATTCAATATCCACATTCCAGGACTCTGGATGTCTGAAATATAGAAGCACCAAATGTCTGCATTCTAGAATCGGAATGTGGTGGAATTCTAGAATGCACAGCACGGCACAATTCTAAAGTCCTAAAATGCCTGCTATTCGAAAGTTAAGGTGTCTGACATCCAGAATGTTACTAGGTCAGCATTCTTCCATTCTGAGAGATTCTGGGTTCTAGAATCAATGGACGGCAGAGTTCTGGAATTTCAGGGTGTCCAAATTCTAGAATCCTTCGGTGTCTGAACTCGTGAGTCATTCAATGTCCACATTCCGGATCACAGGGTGTCTGAATTCCAGAAGCACCAAATGTCTGCATTCTAGAATCGGAATTTGGCGGAATTCTAGAATGCACAGCACGGCGGAATTCTAAAGTCCTAAAATGCCTGCTATCCGGAAGTTAAGGTGTCTGACATCCAGAATGCTACCAAGTCAGAATTATAACATTCTGAAAGATTCTGGGATCTAGAATCAATGGACGGCTGAGTTCCAGAATGTCAGGGTGGCAAAACTTTAGAATCCTTGTGTGTCTGAAGTCGAGAGTCATTCAATGTCCATATTCCAGAACTCTGTATATCTGAATAATAGAAGCACCAAATGTCTGCATTCTAGAATCGGAATGTGGCGGAATTCTAGAATGCACAGCACGGCGGAATTCCAAAGACTTACAATGCCTGCTATCCGGAAGTTAAGGTGTCTGACATAAAGAATGCTACCAAGTCAGAATTATAACATTCTGAAATATTCTGGGATCTAGAATCAATGGACGGCTGATTTCCAGAATGTCAGGGTGGCAAAACTCTAGAATCCTTGCGTGTCTGAACTCGAGAGTCATTCAATGTCCACATTCCAGAACTCTGGATGTCGGAATTATAGAGGAACCAAATGACTGAATTCTAGAATCGGAATGTGGCGGAATTCTAGAATGCACAGCACGGCGGTATTCTAAAGTCCTAAAATGCTTACTAGCCGAAAGTTAAGATGTCTGATGACCAGTATGTTACTAGGTCAGCGTTCTATCGTTCTGAGAGATTCTGGGTTCTAGAATCAATGGACGGCAGAGATCTGGAATGTCACGGTGTCCAAACTCTAGAATCCTTGCGTGTCTGAACTCGAGAGTCATTCAATGTCCACATTCCAGAACTCTGGATGTCTGAATTATAGAAGCACCAAATGTTTGCATTCTAGAATCGGAATGTGGCGGAATTTTAGAATGCACAGCACGGTGTAATTCTAAAGTCCTAAAATGCCTATTAGCCGAAAGCTAAGGTGTCTGATGACCAGAATGTTACTAGGTCAGCATTCTACCGTTCTGAGATATTATGGGTTCTAGAATCAATGGACGGCAGAGTTCTGGAATGTCTGGGTGTCCAAACTCTAGAATCCTTGAGTGTTTGAACTCGAGAGTCATTCAAATTCCATATTCCGGGTCACAGGGTGTCTGAATTCCAGAAGCACCAAATGTCTGCATTCTACAATCGGAATGTGGTAGAATTCTAGAATGCACAGCACGGCGGAATTCTAAAGTCCTAAAATGCCTGCTATCCGGAAGTTAAGGTGTCTGACATCCAGAATGTTACTAGGTCAGCATTCTACCATTCTGAGAGATTCTGGGTTCTAGAATCAATGGACGCCTGAGTTCCAGAATGTCAGGGTGGCAAAACTCTAGAATCCTTCCGTGTCTGAACTCGTAAGTCATTCAATGTCCACATTCCAGAACTCTGGATGTCTGAATTATAGAAGCACCAAATGTCTGCATTCTAGAATCGGAATGTGGCGGAATTCTAGAATGCACAGCACGGAGGAATTCTAAAGTCCTAAAATGCCTGGTATCCGGAAGTTAAGGGGTCTGACATCAAGAATGCTACCAAGTCAGAATTATACCATTCTGAAAGATTCTGGGATCTAGAATCAATGGAGGGCTGAGTTCCAGAATGTCAGGGTAGCAAAACTCTAGAATCCTTGCGTGTCTGAACTCGAGAGTCATTCAATGTCAAAATTCCAGAACTCTGGATGTCTGAATTATAGAAGCACCAAATGTCTGCATTCTAGAATCGGAATGTGGCGGAATTCTAGAATGCACAGCACGGCAGAATTCTAAAGACCTAAAATGCCTACTAGCCGAAAGTTAAGGTGTCTGATGACCAGTATGTTACTAGGGCAGCATTGTACCGTTCTGAGAGATTCTGGGTTCTAGAATCAATGGACGCCAGAGATCTGGAATGTCAGGGTGTCCAACCTCTAGAATCCTGGCGTGTCTGAACTCGAGAGTCATTCAATGTCCACATTAAAGAACTCCGGATGTCTGAATTATAGAAGCACCAAATGTCTGCATTCTAGAATCGGAATGTGGCGGAATTCTAGAATGCACAGCACGGCGGAATTCTAAAGTCTTAAAATGCCTGCTATCCGGAAGTTAAGGTGTCTGATATCCAGAATGCTACCACGTCAGAATTATACCATTCTGAAAGATTCTGGGATCTAGAATCAATGGACGGCTGAGTTCCAGAATGTCAGGTTGGCAAAACTCTAGAATCCTTGCGTGTCTGAACTCGAGAGTCATTCAATGTCCACATTCCAGATCAAAGGGTGTCTGAATTCCAGAAGCAAGAAATGTCTGCATTCTAGAATCGGAATGTGGTGGAATTCTAGAATGCACAGCACGGCGGAATTCTAAAGTCCTAAAGTGCCTGCTATCCAGAAGTCAAGGTGTCTGACATCCAGAATGTTACTAGGTCAGCATTCTACCGTTCTGAGAGATTCTGGGTTCTAGAATCAATTGATGGCAGAGTTCTGGAATGTCAGGGTGTCCAAACTCTAGAATCCCTGCGTGTCTGAACTCGAGAGTCATTCAATGTCCACATTCCGGATCACAGGGTGTCTGAATTCCAGAAGCACCAAATGTCTGCATTCTAGAATCGGAATGTTGCGGAATTGTAGAATGCACAGCACGGCAGAATTCTAAAGTCCTAAAATGCCTGATATTCGGAAGTTAAGGAGTCTGACATCCAGAATGTTACTAGGTCAGCATTCTACCGTTCTGATAGATTCTGGGTTCTAGAATCAATGGACGGCAGAGTTCTGGAATGTCAGGGTGTCCAAACTCTAGAATCCTTCCGTGTCTGAACTCGTGAGTCATTCAATGTCCACATTCCAGATCAAAGGGTGTCTGAATTCCAGAAGCACCAAATGTCTGCATTCTAGAATCGGAATGTGGCAGAATTCTAGAATGCACAGCACGGCGGAATTCTAAAGTCCTAAATTGCCTGCTATCGGGAACTAAAGGTGTCTGACATCCAGAATGTTACTAGGTCAGCATTCTACCGTTCTGAGAGATTCTGGGTTCTAGATTCAATGGACAGCAGAGATCTGGCATGTCAGGGTGTCCAAACTCTAGAATCCTTGCGTGTCTGAAGTCGAGAGTCATTCAATGGCCACATTCCAGAACTCTGGATGTCTGAATTATAGGAGAACCAAATGTCTGCATTCTAGAATCGGAATGTGGTAGAATTCTAGAATGCACAGCACGGCGGAATTCTAAAGTTCTAAAATGCCTGCTATCCGGAAGTTAAGGTGTCTGACATCCAGAATGGTACCACATCTGAAATATACCATTCTGAAACATTCTGGGATCTAGAATCAATGGACGGGTGAGTTCCAGAATGTCAGGGTGGCAAAACTCTAGAATCCTGGCTTGTCTGAACTCGAGAGTCATTCAAAGTCCACATTCCAGAACTCTGGATGTCTGAATTATGGAAGCACCAAATGTCTGCATTCTAGAATCGGAATGTGGCGGAATTCTAGAATGCACAGCACGGCGGAATTCTAAAGTCCTAAAATGCCTGCTATCCGGAAGTTAAGGAGTCTGACATCCAGAATGTTACTAAGTCAGCATTCAACCATTCTGAGAGATTCTGGGTTCTAGAATCAATGGACGGCAGAGATCTGGCATGTCAGGGTTTCCAAACTCTAGAATCCTTCCGTGTCTGAACTTGTGAGTCATTCAATGTCCACATTCCGGATCACACGGTGTCTGAATTCCAGAAGCACCAAATGTCTGCATTCTAGAATCGGAATGTGGCGGAATTCTAGAATGCACAGCACGGCGGAATTCTAAAGTCCTAAAAAGCCTACTAGCCGAAAGTTAAGGTGTCTGATGACCAGTATGTTACTAGGTCAGCCTTCTACCGTTCTGAGTGATTCTGGGTTCTAGAATTAACGGACGGCAGAGATCTGGAATATCAGGGTGTCCAAACTCTAGAATCCTTGCGTGTCTGAACTCGAGAGTCATTCAATTTCCACATTCCGGATCACAGGGTGTCTGAATTCCAGAAGCACCAAATGTCTGCATTCTAGAATCGGAATGTGGCGCAATTCCAGAATGCACAGCACGGCAGAATTTGAAAGTCCTAAAATGCCTGCTATCGGGAAGTTAAGCTGTCTGACATCCAGAATGCTACCACGTCAGAATTATACCATTCTGAAAGATTCTGGGATCTAGAATCAAAGGACGGCTGAGTTCCAGAATGTCAGGGTGGCAAAACTCTAGAATCCATGCGGGTCTGAACTCGAGAGTCATTCAATGTCCACATTCCAGAACTCTGGATGTCTGAATTATAGAAGCACCAAATGTATGCTTTCTAGAATCAGAATGTGGCGGAATTCTAGAATGCACAGCACGGCGGAATTCTTAAATTCTAAAATGCCTGCTATCCTGAAGTTAAGGTGTCTGACATCAAGAATGCTACCAAGTCAGAATTATACCATTCTGAAATATTCTGGGATCTAGAATCAATGGACACCTGAGTTCCAGAATGTCAGGGTTTCAAAATTCTAGAATCCAAGCGTGTCTGAACTCGAGAGTCATTCAATGTCCACATTCCAGAACTCTGGATGTCTGAATTATAGAAGCACCAAATGTTTGCATTCTAGAATCGGAATGTGGCGGAATTCTAGAATGCACAGCACGGCGGAATTCTAAAGTCCTAAAATGCCTACTAGCCGAAAGTTAAGGTGTCTGATGACCAGTATGTTACTAGGTCAGAATTCTACCGTTCTGAGAGATTCTGGGTTCTAGAGTTAATGGACGGCACAGATATGGAATATCAGGGTGTCCAAACTCTAGAATCCTTGCGTGTTTGAACTCGAGAGTCAATCAATTTCCACATTCCGGATCACAGGGTGTCTGAATTCCAGAAGCAACAAATGTCTGCATTCTAGAATCGAAATGTGGTGGAATTCTAGAATGCACAGCACGGCAGAATTCTAAAGTCCTAAAATGCCTTATATTCGGAAGTTAAGGAGTCTGACATCCAGAATGTTACTAGGTCAGCATTCTACCATTCTGAGAGATTCTGGGTTCTAGAATCAATGGACGGCAGAGATCTGGCATGTCAGGGTGTCCAAACTCTAGAATCCTTCCGTGTCTGAATTCGTGAGTCATTCAACGTCCACATTCCGGATCACAGGGTGTCTGAATTCCAGAACCACCAAATATCTGCATTCTAGAATCGGAATGTGGCGGAATTCTAGAATGCACAGCACGGCGGAATTCGAAAGTCCTAAAATGCCTGCTATCGGGAAGTTAAAGTGTCTGACATCCAGAATCCTACCACGTCAGAATTATACCATTCTGAAAGATTCTGGGATATAGAATCAATGGACGGCTGAGTCCCAGAATGTCAGGGTGGCAAAACTCTAGAATCCTTGCGTGTCTAAACTCGAGAGTCATTCAATGTCCACATTCCAGAACTCTGGATGTCTGAATTATAGAAGCACCAAATGTCTGCATTCTATAATCGGAATGTGGCGGAATACTAGAATGCACAGCACGGCGGAATTCTAAAGTCCTAAAATGCCTACTAGCCGAAAGATAAGGTGTCTGATGACCAGTATGTTACTAGGTCAGCATTCAACCGTTCTGAGAGATTCTGGGTTCTAGAATCAATGGACGGCAGAGATCTGGAATGTCAGGGTGTCCAAACTCTAGAATCCTTGAGTGTCTGAACTCGAGAGTCATTCAATGTCCACATTCCGGATCACAGGGTATCTGAATTCCAGAAGCACCAAATGTCTGCATTCTAGAATCGGAATGTGGCGGAATTCTAGAATGCACAGCACGGCGGAATTCTAAAGTCCTAAAATGCCTACTAGCCGAAAGTTAAGGTGTCTGATGACCAGTATGTTACTAGGTCAGAATTCTACCGTTCTGAGAGATTCTGGGTTCTAGAATTAATGGACGGCAGAGATCTGGAATATCAGGTTGTCCAAACTGTAGAATCCTTGCGTGTCTCAACTCGAGAGTCATTCAATTTCCACATTCCGGATCACAGGGTGTCTGAATTCCAGAAGCACCAAATGTCTGCATTCTAGAATCGGAATGTGGCGGAATTCTAGAATGCACAGCACGACAGAATTCTAAAGTCCTAAAATGCCTGCTATTCGGAAGTTATGGTGTCTGACATCCAGAATGTTACTAGGTCAGCATTCTACCGTTCTGAGAGATTCTGGGTTCTAGAATCAATGGACGGCAGAGTTCTCGAATGTCAGGGTGTCCAAACTCTAGAATCCTTCCGTGTCTGAACTCGTGAGTCATTCAATGTCCACATTCCGGATCACAGGGTGTCTGAATTCCAGAAGCACCAAATGTCTGCATTCTAGAATCGGAATGTGGCGGAATTCTAGAATGCACAGCACGGCGGAATTCTAAAGTCCTAAAATGCCTACTAGCCGAAAGTTAAGTTGTCTGATGACCAGTATGTTACTAGGTCAGAATTCTACCTTTCTGAGAGATTCTGGGTTCTAGAGTTAATGGACGGCACAGATCTGGAATATCAGGGTGTCCAAACTCTAGAATCCTTGCGTGTCTGAACTCGAGAGTCATTCAATTTCCACATTCCGGATCACAGGGTGTCTGAATTCCAGAAGCACCAAATGTCTGCATTCTAGAATCGGAATGTGGCGGAATTCTAGAATTCACAGCACGGCTGAATTCTAAAGTCCTAAAATGCCTGATATTCGGAAGTTAAGGAGTCTGACATCCAGAATGTTAGTAGGTCAGCATTCTACCATTCTGAGAGATTCTGGGTTCTAGAATCAATGGACGGCAGAGATCTGGCAGGTCAGGGTGTCCAAACTCTAGAATCCTTCCGTGTCTGAACTCGTGAGTCATTCAATGTCCACATTCCGGATCACAGGGTGTCTGAATTCCAGAAGCACCAAATGTCTGCATTCTAGAATCGGAATGTGGCGGAATTCTAGAATGCACAGCGCGGTGGAATTCTAAAGTCCTAAAATGCCTGCTATCGGGAAATTAATGTGTCTGACATCCAGAATGCTACCACGTCAGAATTATACCATTCTGAAAGATTCTGGGATCTAGAATCAATGGACGGCTGAGTTCCAGAATGTCAGGGTGGCAAACTCTAGAATCCTTGCGTGTCTGAACTCGAGAGTCATTCAATGTCCACATTCCAGAACTCTGGATGTCTGAATTATAGAATCACCAAATGTCTGCATTCTAGAATCGGAATGTGGCGGAATTCTAGAATGCACAGCACGGCGGAATTCTAAAGTCCTAAAATGCCTACTAGCCGAAAGTTAAGGTGTCTGATGACCAGTATGTTACTAGGTCAGCCTTCTACCGTTCTGAGAGATTCTGGGTTCTAGAATTAATGGACGGCAGAGATCTGGAATATCAGGGTCTCCAAACTCCATAATCCTTGCGTGTCTGAACTCGAGAGTCATTCAATTTCCACATTTCGGATCACAGGGTGTCTGAATTCCAGAAGCACCAAATGTCTGCATTCTAGAATTGGAATGTGGCGGAATTCTAGAATGCACAGCACGGCAGAATTCTAAAGTCCTAAAATGCCTGATATTCGGAAGTTAAGGAGTCTGACTTCCAGAATGTTACTAGGTCAGCATTCTACCATTCTGAGAGATTCTGGGTTCTAGAATCAATGGACGGCAGAGATCTGGCATGTCAGGGTGTCCAAACTCTAGAATCCTTCCGTGTCTGAACTCGTGAGTCATTCAATGTCCACATTCCGGATCACAGGGTGTCTGAATTCCAGAAGCACTGAATGTCTGCATTCTAGAATCGGAATGTGGCAGAATTCTAGAATGCACAGCACGGCGGAATTCGAAAGTCCTATAATGCCTGCTATCGGGAAGTTAATGTGTCTGACATCCAAAATGCTACCACGTCAGAATTATACCATTCTGAAAGATTCTGGGATCTAGAATCAATGGAGGGCTGAGTTCCAGAATGTCAGGGTGGCAAAACTCTAGAATCCTTGCGTGTCTGAACTCGAGAGTCATTCAATGTCCACATTCCAGAACTCTGGATGTCTGAATTATAGAAGCACCAAATGTCTGCATTCCAGAATCGGAATGTGGCGGAATTCTAGAATGCACAGCACGGCGGAATTCTAAAGTCCTAAAATGCCTACTAGCCGAAAGTTAAGGTGTCTGATGACCAGTATGTTACTAGGTCAGCATTCTACCGTTCTGAGAGATTCTGGGTTCAAGAATCAATTGACGGCAGAGATCTGGAATGTCAGGGTGTCCAAACTCTAGAATCCTTGCGTGTCTGACCTCGAGAGTCATTCAATGTCCACATTCCGGATCACAGGGTGTCTGAATTCCAGAAGCACCAAATGTCTGCATTCTAGAATAGGAATGTGGTAGAATTCCAGAATGCACAGCACGGCGGAATTCTAAAGTCCCCAAATGCCTGCTATCCGGAAGTTAAGGTGTCTGACATCCAGAATGGTACCACATCAGAATTATACCATTCTGAAACATTCTGAGATCTAGAATCAATGGACGGGTGAGTTCCAGAATGTCAGGGTGGCAAAACTCTAGAATCCTGGCTTGTCTGAACTCGAGAGTCATTCAATGCACAAATTCCAGAACTCTGGATGTCTGAATTATGGAAGCACCAAATGTCTGCATTCTAGAATCGGAATGTGGCGGAATTCTAGAATGCACAGCACGGCGGAATTCTAAAGTCCTAAAATGCCTGCTATCCGGAAGTTAAGGTGTCTGACATCCAGAATGTTACTAGGTCAGCATTCCACCATTCTGAGAGATTCTGGGTTCTAGAATCAATGGACGGCAGAGTTCTGGAATGTCAGGGTTTCCAAACTCTAGAATCCTTCCGTGTCTGAACTCGTGAGTCATTCAATGTCCTCATTCCGGATCACAGGGTGTCTGCATTCCAGAAGCACCAAATGTCTGCATTCTAGAATCGGAATGTGGCAGAATTCTAGAATGCACAGCACGGCAGAATTCTAAAGTCCTAAAATGCCTGATATTCGGAAGTTAAGGAGTCTGACATCCAGAATGTTACTAGGTCAGCATTCAACCATTCTGAGAGATTCTGGGTTCTAGAATCAATGGACGGCAGAGATCTGGCATGTCAGGGTGTCCAAACTCTAGAATCCTTCCGTGTCTGAACTCGTGAGTCATTCAATGTCCACATTTTGGATCACAGGGTGACTGAATTCCAGAAGCACCAAATGTCTGCATTCTAGAATCGGAATGTGGTGGAATTCTAGAATGCACAGCACGGCGGAATTCTAAAGTCCTAAAATGCCTGCTATCGGGAAGTTAATGTGTCTGACATCCAGAATGCTACCACGTCAGAATTCTACCATTCTGAAAGATTCTGGGATCTAGAATCAATGGACGGGTGAGTTCCAGAATGTCATGGTGGCAAAACTCTAGAATCCTGGCTTGTCTGAACTCGAGAGTCATTCAATGTCCACATTCCAGAACTCTGGATGTCTGAATTATGGAAGCACCAAATGTCTGCATTCTAGAATCGGAATGTGGCGGAATTCTAGAATGCACAGCACGGCGGAATTCTAAAGTCCTAAAATGCCTGCTATCCGGAAGTTAAGGTGTCTGACATCCAGAATGTTACTAGGTCAGCATTCCAACATTCTGAGAGATTCTGGGTTCTAGAATCAATGGACGGCAGAGTTCTGGAATGTCAGGGTTTCCAAACTCTAGAATCATTCCGTGTCTGAACTCGTGAGTCATTCAATGTCCTCATTCCGGATCACAGGGTGTCTGCATTCCAGAAGCACCAAATGTCTGCATTCTAGAATCGGAATGTGGCGGAATTCTAGAATGCACAGCACGGCAGAATTCTAAAGTCCTAAAATGCCTGATATTCGGAAGTTAAGGAGTCTGACATCCAGAATGTTACTAGGTCAGCATTCAACCATTCTGAGAGATTCTGGGTTCTAGAATCAATGGACGGCAGAGATCTGGCATGTCAGGGTGTCCAAACTCTAGAATCCTTCCGTGACTGAACTCGTGAGTCATTCAATGTCCACATTCCGGATAACAGGGTGTCTGAATTCCAGAAGCACCAAATGTCTGCATTCAAGAATCGGAATGGGGCGGAATTCTAGAATGCACAGCACGGCGGAATTCTAAAGTCCTAAAATGCCTACTAGCCGAAAGTTAAGGTGTCTGATGACCAGTATGTTACTAGGTCAGAATTCTACCATTCTGAGAGATTCTGGGTTCTAGAATTAATGGACGGCAGAGATCTGGAATATCAGGGTGTCCAAACTCTAGAATCCTTGCGTGTCTGAACTCGAGAGTCATACAATTTCCACATTCCGGATCAGAGGGTGTCTGAATTCCAGAAGCACCAAATGTCTGCATTCTAGAATCGGAATGTGGCGGAATTCTAGAATGCACAGCACGGCAGAATTTGAAAGTCCTAAAATGCCTGCTATCGGGAAGTTAAGCTGTCTGACATCCAGAATGCTACCACGTCAGAATTATACCATTCTGAAAGATTCTGGGATCTAGAATCAAAGGACGTCTGAGTTCCAGAATGTCAGGGTGGCAAAACTCTAGAATCCTTGCGTATCTGAACTCGAGAGTCATTCAATATCCACATTCCAGAACTCTGGATGTCTGAATTATAGAAGCACCAAATGTCTGCATTCTAGAATCGGAATGTGGCGGAATTCTAGAATGCACAGCACGGCGGAATTCTAAAGTCCTAAAATGCCTACTAGCCGAAAGTTAAGGTGTCTAATGACCAGTATGTTACTAGGTCAGCATTCTACCGTTCTGAGAGATTCTGGGTTCAAGAATCAATTGACGGCAGAGATCTGGAATGTCAGGTTGTCCAAACTCTAGAATCCTTGCGTGTCTGAACTCGAGAGTCATTCAATGTCCACATTCCGGATCACAGGGTGTCTGAATTCCAGAAGCACCAAATGTCTGCATTCTAGAATAGGAATGTGGTAGAATTCCAGAATGCACAGCACGGCGGAATTCTAAAGTCCCCAAATGCCTGCTATCCGGAAGTTAAGGTGTCTGACATCCAGAATGGTACCACATCAGAATTATACCATTCTGAAACATTCTGGGATCTAGAATCAATGGACGGCTGAGTTCCAGAATGTCAGGGTGGCAAAACTCTAGAATCCTGGCTTGTCTGAACTCGAGAGTCATTCAATGTCCACATTCCAGAACTCTGGATGTCTGAATTATGGAAGCACCAAATGTCTGCATTCTAGAATCGGAATGTGGCGGAATTCTAGAATGCACAGCACGGCGGAATTCTAAAGTCCTAAAATGCCTGCTATCCGGAAGTTAAGGTGTCTGACATCCAGAATGTTACTAGGTCAGCATTCCACCATTCTGAGAGATTCTGGGTTCTAGAATCAATGGACGGCAGAGTTCTGGAATGTCAGGGTTTCCAAACTCTAGAATACTTCCGTGTCTGAACTCGTGAGTCATTCAATGTCCACATTCCGTATCACAGGGTGTCTGCATTCCAGAAGCACCAAATGTCTGCATTCTAGAATCGGAATGTGGCGGAATTCTAGAATGCACAGCACGGCGGAATTCTAAAGTCCTAAAATGCCTACTAGCCGAAAGTTAAGTTGTCTGATGACCAGTATGTTACTAGGTCAGAATTCTACCTTTCTGAGAGATTCTGGGTTCTAGAGTTAATGGACGGCACAGATCTGGAATATCAGGGTGTCCAAACTCTAGAATCCTTGCGTGTCTGAACTCGAGAGTCATTCAATTTCCACATTCCGGATCACAGGGTGTCTGAATTCCAGAAGCACCAAATGTCTGCATTCTAGAATCGGAATGTGGCGGAATTCTAGAATGCACAGCACGGCAGAATTCTAAAGTCCTAAAATGCCTGATATTCGGAAGTTAAGGAGTCTGACATCCAGAATGTTAGTAGGTCAGCATTCTACCATTCTGAGAGATTCTGGGTTCTAGAATCAATGGACGGCAGAGATCTGGCAGGTCAGGGTGTCCAAACTCTAGAATCCTTCCGTGTCTGAACTCGTGAGTCATTCAATGTCCACATTCCGGATCACAGGGTGTCTGAATTCCAGAAGCACTGAATGTCTGCATTCTAGAATCGGAATGTGGCAGAATTCTAGAATGCACAGCACGGCGGAATTCGAAAGTCCTATAATGCCTGCTATCGGGAAGTTAATGTGTCTGACATCCAGAATGCTACCACGTCAGAATTATACCATTCTGAAAGATTCTGGGATCTAGAATCAATGGAGGGCTGAGTTCCAGAATGTCAGGGTGGCAAAACTCTAGAATCCTTGCGTGTCTGAACTCGAGAGTCATTCAATGTCCACATTCCAGAACTCTGGATGTCTGAATTATAGAAGCACCAAATGTCTGCATTCTAGAATCGGAATGTGGCGGAATTCTAGAATGCACAGCACGGCGGAATTCTAAAGTCCTAAAATGCCTACTAGCCGAAAGTTAAGGTGTCTGATGACCAGTATGTTACTAGGTCAGCATTCTACCGTTCTGAGAGATCCTGGGTTCAAGAATCAATTGACGGCAGAGATCTGGAATGTCAGGTTGTCCAAACTCTAGAATCCTTGCGTGTCTGAACTCGAGAGTCATTCAATGTCCACATTCCGGATCACAGGGTGTCTGAATTCCAGAAGCACCAAATGTCTGCATTCTAGAATAGGAATGTGGTAGAATTCCAGAATGCACAGCACGGCGGAATTCTAAAGTCCCCAAATGCCTGCTATCCGGAAGTTAAGGTGTCTGACATCCAGAATGGTACCACATCAGAATTATACCATTCTGAAACATTCTGGGATCTAGAATCAATGGACGGGTGAGTTCCAGAATGTCAGGGTGGCAAAACTCTAGAATCCTGGCTTGTCTGAACTCGAGAGTCATTCAATGCACAAATTCCAGAACTCTGGATGTCTGAATTATGGAAGCACCAAATGTCTGCATTCTAGAATCGGAATGTGGCGGAATTCTAGAATGCACAGCACGGCGGAATTCTAAAGTCCTAAAATGCCTGCTATCCGGAAGTTAAGGTGTCTGACATCCAGAATGTTACTAGGTCAGCATTCCACCATTCTGAGAGATTCTGGGTTCTAGAATCAATGGACGGCAGAGTTCTGGAAGGTCAGGGTTTCCAAACTCTAGAATACTTCCGTGTCTGAACTCGTGAGTCATTCAATGTCCACATTCCGGATCACAGGGTGTCTGCATTCCAGAAGCACCAAATGTCTTCATTCTAGAATCGGAATGTGGCGGAATTCTAGAATGCACAGCACGGCGGAATTCGAAAGTCCTAAAATGCCTGCTATCGGGAAGTTAATGTGTCTGACATCCAGAATGCTACCACGTCAGAATTATACCATTCTGAAACATTCTGGGATCTAGAATCAATGGACGGGTGAGTTCCAGAATGTCAGGGAGGCAAAACTCTAGAATCCTTGCGGGTCTGAACTCGAGAGTCATTCAATGTCCACATTCCAGAACTCTGGATGTCTGAATTATGGAAGCACCAAATGTCTGCATTCTAGAATCGGAATGCGGCGGAATTCTAGAATGCACAGCACGGCGGAATTCTAAAGTCCTAAAATGCCTGCTATCCGGAAGTTAAGGTGTCTGACATCCAGAATGTTACTAGGTCAGCATTCCACCATTCTGAGAGATTCTGGGTTCTAGAAACAATGGACGGCAGAGTTCTGGAATGTCAGGGTGTCCAAACTCTAGAATCCTTCCGTGTCTGAACTCGTGAGTCATTCAATGTCCACATTCCGGATCACAGGGTGTCTGAATTCCAGAAGCACCAAATGTCTTCATTCTAGAATCGGAATGTGGCGGAATTCTAGAATGCACAGCACGGCAGAATTCTAAAGTCCTAAAATGCCTGCTGTCCGGAAGTTAAGGTGTCTGACATCCAGAATGTTACTAGGTCAGCATTCTACCATTCTGAGAGATTCTGGGTTCTAGAATCAATGGACGGCAGAGATCTGGCATGTCAGGGTGCCCAAACTCTAGAATCCTTCCGTGTCTGAACTCGTGAGTCATTCAATGTCCACATTCCGGATCACAGGGTGTCTGAATTACAGAAGCACCAAATGTCTGCATTCTAGAATCGGAATGTGGCGGAATTCTAGAATGCACAGCACGGCGGAATTCTAAAGTCCTAAAATGCCTACTAGCCGAAAGTTAAGGTGTCAGATGACCAGTATGTTACTAGGTCAGAATTCTACCGTTCTGAGAGATTCTGGGTTCTAGAATTAATGGACGGCAGAGATCTGGAATATCAGGTTGTCCAAACTCTAGAATCCTTGCGTGTCTCAACTCGAGAGTCATTCAATTTCCACATTCCGGATCACAGGGTGTCTGAATTCCAGAAGCACCAAATGTCTGCATTCTAGAATCGGAATGTGGCGGAATTCTAGAATGCACAGCACGACAGAATTCTAAAGTCTTAAAATGCCTGCTATTCGGAAGTTAAGGTGTCTGACATCCAGAATGTTACTAGGTCAGCATTCTACCGTTCTGAGAGATTCTGGGTTCTAGAATCAATGGACGGCAGAGTTCAGGAATGTCAGGGTGTCCAAACTCTAGAATCCTTCCATGTCTGAACTCATGAGTCATTCAATGTCCACATTCCGGATCACAGGGTGTCTGAATTCCAGAAGCACCAAATGTCTGCATTCTAGAATCGGAATGTGGCGGAATTCTAGAATGCACAGCACGGCGCAATTCTAAAGTCCTAAAATGCCTACTAGCCGAAAGTTAAGTTGTCTGATGACCAGTATGTTACTAGGTCAGAATTCTACCTTTCTGAGAGGTTCTGGGTTCTAGAGTTAATGGACGGCACAGATCTGGAATATCAGGGTGTCCAAACACTAGAATCCTTGCGTGTCTGAACTCGAGAGTCATTCAATTTCCACATTCCGGATCACAGGGTTTCTGAATTCCAGAAGCACCAAATGTCTGCATTCTAGAATCGGAATGTGGCGGAATTATAGAATGCACAGCACGGCAGAATTCTAAAGTCCTAAAATGCCTGATATTCGGAAGTTAAGGAGTCTGACATCCAGAATGTTACTAGGTCAGCATTCTACAATTCTGAGAGATTCTGGGTTCTAGAATCAATGGACGGCAAAGATCTGGCAGGTCAGGGTGTCCAAACTCTAGAATCCTTCCGTGTCTGAACTCGTGAGTCATTCAATGTCCACATTCCGGATCACAGGGTGTCTGAATTCCAGAAGCACCAAATGTCTGCATTCTAGAATCGGAATGTGGCGGAATTCTAGAATGCACAGCACGGTGGAATTCTAAAGTCCTAAAATGCCTGCTCTCGGGAAATTAATGTGTCTGACATCCAGAATGCTAACACGTCAGAATTATACCATTCTGAAGGATTCTGGGATCTAGAATCAATGGACGGCTGAGTTCCAGAATGTCAGGGTGGCAAACTCTAGAATCCTTGCGTGTCTGAACTCGAGAGTCATTCAATGTCCACATTCCTGAACTCTGGATGTCTGAATTATAGAAGCACCAAATGTCTGCATTCTAGAATCGGAATGTGGCGGAATTCTAGAATGCACAGCACGGCGGAATTCTAAAGTCCTAAAATGCCTACTAGCCGAAAGTTAAGGTGTCTGATGACCAGTATGTTACTAGGTCAGCCTTCTACCGTTCTGAGAGATTCTGGGTTCTAGAATTAATGGACGGCAGAGATCTGGAATATCAGGGTGTCCAAACTCTAGAATCCTTGCGTGTCTGAACTCGAGAGTCATTCAATTTCCACATTCCGGATCACAGGGTGTCTGAATTCCAGAAGCACCAAATGTCTGCATTCTAGAATTGGAATGTGGCGGAATTCTAGAATGCACAGCACGGCAGAATTCTAAAGTCCTAAAATGCCTGATATTCGGAAGTTAAGGAGTCTGACTTCCAGAATGTTACTAGGTCAGCATTCTACCATTCTGAGAGATTCTGGGTTCTAGAATCAATGGACGGCAGAGATCTGGCATGTCAGGGTGTCCAAACTCTAGAATCCTTCCGTGTCTGAACTCGTGAGTCATTCAATGTCCACATTCCGGATCACAGGGTGTCTGAATTCCAGAAGCACTGAATGTCTGCATTCTAGAATCGGAATGTGGCAGAATTCTAGAATGCACAGCACGGCAGAATTCGAAAGTCCTATAATGCCTGCTATCGGGAAGTTAATGTGTCTGACATCCAGAATGCTACCACGTCAGAATTATACCATTCTGAAAGATTCTGGGATCTAGAATCAATGGAGGGCTGAGTTCCAGAATGTCAGGGTGGCAAAACTCTAGAATCCTTGCGTGTCTGAACTCGAGAGTCATTCAATGTCCACATTCCAGAACTCTGGATGTCTGAATTATAGAAGCACCAAATGTCTGCATTCTAGAATCGGAATGTGGCGGAATTCTAGAATGCACAGCACGGCGGAATTCTAAAGTCCTAAAATGCCTACTAGCCGAAAGTTAAGGTGTCTGATGACCAGTATGTTACTAGGTCAGCATTCTACCGTTCTGAGAGATTCTGGGTTCAAGAATCAATTGACGGCAGAGATCTGGAATGTCAGGGTGTCCAAACTCTAGAATCCTTGCGTGTCTGAACTCGAGAGTCATTCAATGTCCACATTCCGGATCACAGGGTGTCTGAATTCCAGAAGCACCAAATGTCTGCATTCTAGAATAGGAATGTGGTAGAATTCCAGAATGCACAGCACGGCGGAATTCTAAAGTCCCCAAATGCCTGCTATCCGGAAGTTAAGGTGTCTGACATCCAGAAAGGTACCACATCAGAATTATACCATTCTGAAACATTCTGGGATCTAGAATCAATGGACGGGTGAGTTCCAGAATGTCAGGGTGGCAAAACTCTAGAATCCTGGCTTGTCTGAACTCGAGAGTCATTCAATGCACAAATTCCAGAACTCTGGATGTCTGAATTATGGAAGCACCAAATGTCTGCATTCTAGAATCGGAATGTGGCGGAATTCTAGAATGCACAGCACGGCGGAATTCTAAAGTCCTAAAATGCCTGCTATCCGGAAGTTAAGGTGTCTGACATCCAGAATGTTACTAGGTCAGCATTCCACCATTCTGAGAGATTCTGGGTTCTAGAATCAATGGACGGCAGAGTTCTGGAATGTCAGGGTTTCCAAACTCTAGAATCATTCCGTGTCTGAACTCGTGAGTCATTCAATGTCCTCATTCCGGATCACAGGGTGTCTGCATTCCAGAAGCACCAAATGTCTGCATTCTAGAATCGGAATGTGGCAGAATTCTAGAATGCACAGCACGGCAGAATTCTAAAGTCCTAAAATGCCTGATATTCGGAAGTTAAGGAGTCTGACATCCAGAATGTTACTAGGTCAGCATTCAACCATTCTGAGAGATTCTGGGTTCTAGAATCAATGGACGGCAGAGATCTGGCATGTCAGGGTGTCCAAACTCTAGAATCCTTCCGTGTCTGAACTCGTGAGTCATTCAATGTCCACATTCCGGATCACAGGGTGACTGAATTCCAGAAGCACCAAATGTCTGCATTCTAGAATCGGAATGTGGCGGAATTCTAGAATGCACAGCACGGCGGAATTCTAAAGTCCTAAAATGCCTGCTATCGGGAAGTTAATGTGTCTGACATCCAGAATGCTACCACATCAGAATTCTACCATTCTGAAAGATTCTGGTATCTAGAATCAATGGACGGGTGAGTTCCAGAATGTCAGGGTGGCAAAACTCTAGAATCCTGGCTTGTCTGAACTCGAGAGTCATTCAATGTCCACATTCCAGAACTCTGGATGTCTGAATTATGGAAGCACCAAATGTCTGCATTCTAGAATCGGAATGTGGCGGAATTCTAGAATGCCCAGCATGGCGGAATTCTAAAGTCCTAAAATGCCTGCTATCCGGAAGTTAAGGTGTCTGACATCCAGAATGTTACTAGGTCAGCATTCCAACATTCTGAGAGATTCTGGGTTCTAGAATCAATGGACGGCAGAGTTCTGGAATGTCAGGGTTTCCAAACTCTAGAATCATTCCGTGTCTGAACTCGTGAGTCATTCAATGTCCTCATTCCGGATCACAGGGTGTCTGCATTCCAGAAGCACCAAATGTCTGCATTCTAGAATCGGAATGTGGCGGAATTCTAGAATGCACAGCACGGCAGAATTCTAAAGTCCTAAAATGCCTGATATTCGGAAGTTAAGGAGTCTGACATCCAGAATGTTACTAGGTCAGCATTCAACCATTCTGAGAGATTCTGGGTTCTAGAATCAATGGACGGCAGAGATCTGGCATGTCAGGGTGTCCAAACTCTAGAATCCTTCCGTGTCTGAACTCGTGAGTCATTCAATGTCCACATTCCGGATCACAGGGTGTCTGAATTCCAGAAGCACCAAATGTCTGCATTCAAGTATCGGAATGGGGCGGAATTCTAGAATGCACAGCACGGCGCAATTCTAAAGTCCTAAAATGCCTGCTATCTGGAAGTTAAGGTGTCTGACATCCAGAAGGCCACCACGTCAGCATTATACCATTCTGAAAGATTCTGGGATCTAGAATCAATGGACGTCTGAGTTCCCGAATGTCAGGGTTTCCAAACTCTAGAATCCTTGCGTGTCTGAACTCGAGAGTCATTCAATAACCACATTCCAGGACTCTGGATGTCTGAAATATTGAAGCACCAAATGTCTGCATTCTAGAATCGGAATGTGGCGGAATTATAGAATGCACAGCACGACAGAATTCTAAAGTCCTAAAATGCCTGCTATTCGGAAGTTAAGGTGTCTGACATCCAGAATGTTACTAGGTCAGCATTCTACCATTCTGAGAGATTCTGGGTTCTAGAATCAATGGACGGCAGAGTTCTGGAATGTCAGGGTGTCCAAACTCTAGATTCCTTCCGTGTCTGAACTCGTGAGTCATTCAATGTCCACATTCCGGATCACAGGGTGTCAGAATTCCAGAAGCACCAAATGTCTGCATTCTAGAATCGGAATGTGGTAGAATTCTAGAATGCACAACACGGTGGAATTCTAAAGTCATAAAATGCCTGCTATCCAGAAGTTAAGGTGTCTGATATCCAGAATGGTACCACATCAGAATTATACCATTCTGAAACATTCTGGGATCAAGAATCAATGGACGGGTGAGTTCAAGAATGTCAGGGTGGCAAAACTCTAGAATCCTGGCATGTCTGAACTCGAGGGTTATGCAATGTCCACATTCCAGAACTCTGGATGTCTGAATAATAGAAGCACCAAATGTCTGCATTCTAGAATCGGAATGTGGCGGAATTCCAGAATGCACAGGACGGCGGAATTCTAAAGTCCTAAAATGCCTACTAGCCGAAAGTTAAGGTGTCTGATGACCAGAATGTTACTAGGTCAGCATTCTACCGTTCTGAGGGATTCTGTGTTCTAGAATCAATGGACGGCAGAGTTCTGGAAAGTCAGGGTGTCCAAACTCTAGAATCCTTGAGGGTTTGAACTCGAGAGTCATTCAATGTCCACATTCCGGGTCACAGGATGACTGAATTCCAGAAGCACCAAATGTCTGCATTCTAGAATCGGAATGTGGCGGAATTCTAGAATTCACAGCACGGCGGAATTCTAAAGTCCTAAAATGCCTGCTATCCGGAAGTTAAGGTGTCCGACATACAGAATGCTACCACGTCAGAATTATACCATTCTGAAACATTCTGGGATCTAGAATCAATGGACGGCTGAGTTCCAGAATGTCAGGGTGGCAAAACTCTAGAATCCTTGTGAGTCTGAACTCGAGATTCATTCAATGTCCATATTCCAGAACTCTGGATGTCTGAATTATAGAAGCACCAAATGTCTGCATTCTAGAATCGGAATGTGGCGGAATTCTAGAACGCACAACACGGCGGAATTCTAAAGTCCTAAAATGCCTGCTATCCGGAATTTAAGGTGTCTGACATCCAGAATGCTACCACGTCAGAATTATACCATTCTGAAACATTCTTGGATCTAGAATCAATGGACGGCGGAGTTCCAGAATGTTAGGGTTTCCAAACTCTAGAAATCTTGCGTGTCTGAACTCGAGAGTCATTCAATGTCCACATTCCAGAACTCTGGATGTCTGAATTATAGAAGCACCAAATGTCTGCATTCTAGGATCGGAATGTGGCAGAATTCTAGAATGCACAGCACGTCATAATTCTAAAGTCCTAAAATACCTGCTATCCGGAAGTTAAGGTGTCTGACATCAAGAATGCTACCAAGTCAGAATTATACCATTCTGAAAGATTCTGGGATCTAGAATCAATGGAGGGCTGAGTTCCAGAATGTCAGGATGGCAAAACTCTAGAATCCTTGTGTGTCTGAACTCGAGAGTCATTCAATGTCCACATTCCAGAACTCTGGATGTCTGAATTATAGAAGCACCAAATGTCTGCATTCTAGAATCGGAATGTGGCGGAATTCTAGAATGCACAGCACGGCGGAATTCTAAAGTCCTAAAATGCCTGCTATCCGGAAGTTAAGGTGTCTGACATCAAGAATGCTACCAAGTCAGTATTATACCATTCTGAAAGATTCTGGGATCTAGAATCAATGGACAGCTGAGTTCCGGAATGTCAGGGTGGCAAAACTCTAGAATCCTTGCGTGTCTGAACTCGAGAGTCATTCAATGTCCGCATTCCGGATCACAGGGTGTCAGAATTCCAGAAGCACCAAATGTCTGCATTCTAGAATCGGAATGTGTCAGAATTCTAGGATGCACAGCACGGCGGAATTCTAAAGTCCTAAAATGAATGCTATCCGGAAGTTAAGGTGTCTGACATCCAGAATGCTAACACGTCAGAATTATACCATTCTGAAAGATTCTGGGATCTAGAATCAATGGACGGCTGAGTTCCAGAATGTCAGGGTGGCAAAACTCTAGAATCCTTGTGAGTCTGAACTCGAGATTCATTCAATGTCCATATTCCAGAACTCTGGATGTCTGAATTATAGAAGCACCAAATGTCTGCATTCTAGAATCGGAATGTGGCGGAATTCTAGAATGCACAGCACGGCGGAATTCTAAAGTCCTAAAATGCCTGCTATCCGGAAGTTAAGGTGTCTGACATCAATAACGCTACCAAGTCAGAATTATAACATTCTGAAAGATTCTGGGATCTAGAATCAATGGATGGCTGAGTTCCAGAATGTCAGGGTGGCAAAACTCTAGAATCCTTGCGTGTCTGAACTCGAGAGTCATTCAATGTCCATATTCCAGAACTCTGGATGTCTGAATTATAGAAGCACCAAATGTCTGCATTCTAGAATCGGAATGTGGCGGAATACTAGAATGCACAGCACGGCGGAATTCTAAAGTCCTAAAATGCCTACTAGCCGAAAGTTAAGGTGTCTGATGACCAGAATGTTACTAGGTCAGCATTCTACCGTTCTGAGAGATTCTGGGTTCTAGAATCAATGGACGACAGAATTCTGGAATGTCAGGGTTTCCAAACTCTAGAATCCTTGAGTGTTTGAACTCGAGAGTCATTCAATGTCCACATTCCAGGTCACAGGATGACTGAATTCCAGAAGCACCAAATGTCTGCATTCTAGAATCGGAATGTGGCGGAATTCTAGAATGCACAACACGGCGGAATTCTAAAGTCCTAAAATGCCTGCTATCCGGAATTTAAGGTGTCTGACATCCAGAATGCTACCACGTCAGAATTATACCATTCTGAAACATTCTTGGATCTAGAATCAATGGACGGCTGAGTTCCAGAATGTCAGGGTTTCCAAACTCTAGAATCCTTGCGTGTCTGAACTCGAGAGTCATTCAATGTCCACATTCCAGAACTCTGGATGTCTGAATTATAGAAGCACCAAATGTCTGCATTCTAGAATTGGAATGTGGCAGAATTCTAGAATGCACAACACGGCGGAATTCTAAAGTCCTAAAACACCTGCTATCCGGAAGTTAAGGTGTCTGACATCAAGAATGCTACCAAGTCAGAATTATACCATTCTGAAAGATTCTGGTATCTAGAATCAATGGAGGGCTGAGTTCCAGAATGTCAGGGTGGCAAAACTCTGGAATCCTTGTGTGTCTGAACTCGAGAGTCATTCTATGTCCACATTCCAGAACTCTGGATGACTGAATTATAGAAGCACCAAATGTCTGCATTCTAGAATAGGAATGTGGCGGAATTCTAGAATGCACAGCACGGCGGAATTCTAAAGTCCTAAAATGCCTACTAGCCGAAAGTTAAGGTGTCTGATGACCAGTATGTTACTAGGTCAGCATTCTACAGTTCTGAGAGATTCTGGGTTCTAGAATCAATGGACGGCAGACATCTGGAATATCAGGGTGTCCAAACTCTAGAATCCTTGCGTGTCTGAACTCGAGAGTCATTCAATGTCCACATTCCGGATCACAGGGTGTCTGAATTACAGAAGCACCAAATGTCTGCATTCTAGAATCGGAATGTGGTAGAATTCTAGAATGCACAGCACGGCGTAATTCGAAAGTCCTAAAATGCCGGCTATCCGGAAGTTAAGGTGTCTGACATCCAGAATGGTACCACATCAGAATTATACCATTCTGAAACATTCTGCGATCTAGAATCAATGGACGGGTGAGTTCCAGAATGTCAGGGTGGCAAAACTCTAGAATCCTGGCTTGTCTGACCTCGAGAGTCATTCAATGTCCACATTCCAGAACTCTGGATGTCTGAATTATGGAAGCACCAAATGTCTGCATTCTAGAATCGGAATGTGGCGGAATTCTAGAATGCACAGCACGGCAGAATTCTAAAGTCCTAAAATGCCTGCTATCCGGAATTTATGGTGTCTGACATCCAGAATGCTACCACGTCAGAATTATACCATTCTGAAACATTCTGGGATCTAGAATCAATGGACGGCTGAGTTCCAGAATGCAAGGGTGGCAAAACTCTAGAATCCTTGCGTGTCTGAACTCGAGAGTCATTCAATGTCCACATTCCAGAACTCTCGATGTCTGAAATATAGAAGCACCAAATGTCTGCATTCTAGAATCAGAATGTGGCGGAATTCTAGAATGCACAGCACGGCGGAATTTTAAAGTCGTAAAATGCCTGCTATCCAGAAGTCAAGGTGTCTGACATCCAGAATGTTACTAGGTACGCATTCTACCGTTCTGAGAGATTCCGGTTTCTAGAATCAATGGATGGCAGAGTTCTGGAATGTCAGGGTGTTCAAACTCAAGAATACTTGCGTGTCTGAACTCGAGAGTCATTCAATGTCCACATTCCAGATCACAGGGTGTCCGAATACCAGAAGCACCAAATGTCTGCATTCTAGAATCGGAATGTGGCGGAATTCTAGAATGCATAGCACGGCGGTATTCGAAAGTCCTAAAATGCCTGCTATTCGGAAGTTAAGGTGTCTGACATCCAGAATGCTACCACGTCAGAATTATACCATTCTGAAAGATTCTGGGATCTAGAATCAATGGACGTCCGAGTTCCAGAATGTCCGGGTTTCCAAACTCTAGAATCCTTGCGTGTCTGAATTCGAGAGTCATTCAATATCCACATTCCAGGACTCTGGATGTCTGAAATATAGAAGCAACAAATGTCTGCATTCTTGAATCGGAATGTGGTGGAATTCTAGAATGCACAGCACGGCAGAATTCTAAAGGCCTAAAATGCCTGCTATTCGGAAGTTAAGGTGTCTGACATCCAGATTGTTACTAGGTAAAAATTCTACCGTTCTGTGAGATTCTGGGTTCTAGAATCAATGGACGGCAGAGTTCTGGAATGTCAGGTTGTCCAAACTCTAGAATCCTTCCGTGTCTGAACTCGTGAGTCATTCAATGTCCACATTCCGGATCACAGGGTGACTGAATTCCAGAAGCACCAAATGTCTTCATTCTAGAATCGGAATGCGGCGGAATTCTAGAATGCACAGCACGGCAGAATTCTAAAGTCCTAAAATGCCTGATATTCGGAAGTTAAGGAGTCTGACATCCAGAATGTTACTAGGTCAGCATTCTACTGTTCTGAGAGATTCTGGGTTCTAGATTCAATGGACGGCAGAGTTCTGGAATGTCAGGGTGTCCAAACTCTAGAATCCTTCCGTGTCTGAACTCGTGAGTCATTCAATGTCCACATTCCAGATCAAAGGGTGTCTGAATTCCAGAAGCACCAAATGTCTGCATTCTAGAATCGGAATGTGGCGGAATTCTAGAATGCACAGCACGGCGGAATTCTAAAGTCCTAAAATGCCTACTAGCCGAAAGTTAAGGTGTCTGATGACCAGAATGTTACTAGGTCAGCATTCTGCCGTTCTGAGAGATTCTGGGTTCTAGAATCAATGGACGGCAGAGTTCTGGAATGTCAGGGTGTCCAAACTCTAGAATCCATGAGTGTTTGAACCCGAGAGTCATTCAATTTCCATATTCCGGGTCACAGGGTGACTGAATTCCAGAAGCACCAAATGTCTGCATTCTAGAATCGGAATGTGGTGGGATTCTTGAATGCACAGCACGGCGGAATTCGAAAGTCCTAAAATGCCTGCTATCCGGAAGTTAAGGTGTCTGATATCCAGAATGCTACCACGTCAGAATTATACCATTCTGAAAGATTCTGGGATCTAGAATCCATGGACGGCTGAGTTCCAGAATGTCAGGGTGGCAAAACTCTAGAATCCTTGCGTGTCTGAACTCAAGATTCATTCAGTGTCCACATTCCAGAACTCTGGATGTCTGAATTGTAGAAGCACCAAATGTCTGCATTCTAGAATCGGAATGTGGCGGAATTCTAGAATGCACAGCACGGCAGAATTCTAAAATCCTAAAATGCCTGCTATCCGGAAGTTAAGGTGTCTGACATCGAGAATGCTACCAAGTCAGAATTATACCATTCTGAAAGATTCTGGGATCTAGAATCAATGGACGGCTGAGTTCCAGAATGTCAGGGTGGCAAAACTCTAGAATGCTTACGTGTCTGAACTCGAGAGTCATTCAATGTCCACATTCCAGAACTCTGGATGTCTGAATTATAGAAGCACCAAATGTCTGCATTCTAGAATCGGAATGTGGTGGAATTCAAGAATGCACAGCACGGCGGAATTCTAAAGTCCTAAAATGCCTGCTATCCGGAAGTTAAGGTTTCTGACATCAAGAATGCTACCAAGTCAGAATTATACCATTCTGAAAGATTCTGGGATCTAGAATCATTGGACGGCTGAGTTCCAGAATGCAAGGGTGGTAAAACTCTAGAATCCTTGCGTGTCTGAACTCGAGAGTCATTCAATGTCCACATTCCAGAACTCTGGATGTCTGAATTATAGAAGCACCAAATGTCTGCATTCTAGAATCGGAATGTGGCGGAATTCTAGAATGCACAGCACGGCGGAATTCTAAAGTCCTAAAATGCCTGCTATCCGGAAGTTAAGGGGTCTGACATCAAGAATGCTACCAAGTCAGAATTATACCATTCTGAAATATTCTGGGATCTAGAATCAATGGACGGCTGAGTTCCAGAATGTCAGGGAGGCAAAACTCTAGAATCCTTGCGTGTCTGAACTCGAGAGTCATTCAATGTCCACATTCCAGAACTCTGGATGTCTGAATTATAGAAGCACCAAATGTCTGCATTCTAGAATCGGAATGTGGCGGAATTGTAGAATGCACAGCACGGCGGAATTCTAAAGTCCTAAAATGCCTGCTATCCGGAAGTTAAGGTGTCTGACATCCAGAATGTTTCTAGGTCAGCATTCTACCGTTCAGAGAGATTCTGGGTTCTAGAATCAATGGACGGCAGAGATCTGGCATGTCAGGGTGTCCAAACTCTAGAATCCTTGCGTGTCTGAACTCGAGAGTCATTCAATGTCCACATTCCGGATCACAGGGTGTCTGAATTCCAGAAGCACCAAATGTCTGCATTCTAGAATCGGAATGTGGTAGAATTCAAGAATGCACAGCACGGCGGAATTCTAAAGTCCTAAAATGCCTGCTATCCGGAAGTTAAGGTGTCTGACATCCAGAATGGTACCACATCAGAATTATACCATTCTGAAAGATTCTGGGATCTAGAATCAATGGACGACTGAGTTCCAGAATGCAAGGGTGGCAAAACTCTAGAATCCTTGCGTGTCTGAACTCGAGAGTCATTCAATGTCCACATTCCAGAACTCTGGATGTCTGAATTATAGAAGCACCAAATGTCTGCATTCTAGAATCGGAATGTGGCGGAATTCTAGAATGCACAGCACGGCGGAATTCTAAAGTCCTAAAATGCCTGCTATCCGGAAGTTAAGGTGTCTGAAATCAAGAATGCTACCAAGTCAGAATTATACCATTCTGAAAGATTCTGGGATCTAGAATCAATGGACGGCTGAGTTCCAGAATGTCAGGGTGGCAAAACTCTAGAATTCTTGCGGGTCTGAACTCGAGAGTCATTCAATGTCCACATTCCAGAACTCTGGATGTCTGAATTATAGAAGCACCAAATGTCTGCATTCTAGAATCGGAATGTGGCGGAATTCTAGAATGCACAGCACGGCGGAATTCTAAAGTCTAAAATGCCTGCTATCCGGAAGTTAAGGTGTCTGACATCCAGAATGTTTCTAGGTCAGCATTCTACAGTTCTGAGAGAGTCTGGGTTCTAGAATCAATGGACGGCAGAGATCTGGCATGTCAGGGTGTCCAAACTCTAGAATCCTTGCGTGTCTGAACTCGAGAGTCATTCAATGTCCACATTCCGGATCACAGGGTGTCTGAATTCCAGAAGCACCAAATGTCTGCATTCTAGAATCGGAATGTGGTAGAATTCAAGAATGCACAGCACGGCGGAATTCTAAAGTCCTAAAATGCCTGCTATCCGGAAGTTAAGGTGTCTGACATCCAGAATGGTACCACATCAGAATTATACCATTCTGAAAGATTCTGGGATCTAGAATCAATGGACGACTGAGTTCCAGAATGCAAGGGTGGCAAAACTCTAGAATCCTTGCGTGTCTGAACTCGAGAGTCATTCAATGTCCACATTCCAGTACTCTGGATGTCTGAATTATAGAAGCACCAAATGTCTGCATTGTAGAATCGTAATGTGGCGGAATTCTAGAATGCACAGCACGGCGGAATTCTAAAGTCCTAAAATGCCTGCTATCCGGAAGTTAAGGTGTCTGAAATCAAGAATGCTACCAAGTCAGAATTATACCATTCTGAAAGATTCTGGGATCTAGAATCAATGGACGGCTGAGTTCCAGAATGTCAGGGTGGCAAAACTCTAGAACTCTTGCGGGTCTGAACTCGAGAGTCATTCAATGTCCACATTCCAGAACTCTGGATGTCTGAATTATAGAAGCACCAAATGTCTGCATTCTAGAATCGGAATGTGGCGGAATTCTAGAATGCACAGCACGGCGGAATTCTAAAGTCCTAAAATGCCTGCTATCCGGAAGTTAAGGTGTCTGACATCCAGAATGTTTCTAGGTCAGCATTCTACAGTTCTGAGAGAGTCTGGGTTCTAGAATCAATGGACGGCAGAGATCTGGCATGTCAGGGTGTCCACACTCTAGAATCCTTGCGTGTCTGAACTCGAGAGTCATTCAATGTCCACATTCCGGATCACAGGGTGTCTGAATTCCAGAAGCACCAAATGTCTGCATTCTAGAATCGGAATGTGGTAGAATTCAAGAATGCACAGCACGGCGGAATTCTAAAGTCCTAAAATGACTGCTATCCGGACGTTAAGGTGTGTGACATCCAGAATGGTACCACATCAGAATTATACCATTCTGAAAGATTCTGGGATCTAGAATCAATGGATGTCTGAATTCCAGAATGCAAGGGTGGCAAAACTCTAGAATCCTTGCGTGTCTGAACTCGAGATTCATTCAGTGTCCACATTCCAGAACTCTGGATGTCTGAATTATAGAAGCACCAAATGTCTGCATTGTAGAATTGTAATGTGGCGGAATTCTAGAATGCACAGCACGGCGGAATTCTAAAGTCCTAAAATGCCTACTATCTGAAAGTTGAGGTGTCTGATGACCAGAATGTTACTAGGTCAGCATTCTACCGTTCTGAGAGATTCTGGGTTCTAGAATCAATGGACGGCAGAGTTCTGGAATGTCAGGTTGTCCAAACTGTAGAATCCTTGAGTGTTTGAACTCGAGAGTCATTCAATTTCCATATTCCGGGTCACAGGGTGACTGAATTCCAGAAGCACCAAATGTCTGCATTCTACAATCGGAATGTGGCGGAATTCTAGAATGCACAGCACGGCGGAATTCTAAATTCCTAAAATGCCTGCTATCCGGAAGTTAAGGTGTCTGACATCCAGAATGCTACCACGTCAGAATTATACCATTCTGAAAGATTCTGGGATCTAGAATCAATGGACGTCCGAGTTCCAGAATGTCCGGGTTTCCAAACTCTGGAATCCTTGCGTGTCTGAACTCGAGAGTCATTCAATATCCACATTCCAGGACTCTGGATGTCTGAAATATAGAAGCAACAAATGTCTGCATTCTTGAATCGGAATGTGGTGGAATTCTAGAATGCACAGCACGGCAGAATTCTAAAGT